>NC_140592.1:992206180-993576597 GCF_964204655.1 Triturus cristatus
GTATAGTGAAAATAGGAGAGTAATTTGAGACTAAAGAATGCACCTGCTACCTTCCAAAGGTTGGTGAATAAAGTCCTTGCTGGGTTGGAATCTTTCTGTGCAGCTTATCTTGACGATATTACTGTCTTTAGCTCCCCCTGAGAGGATCACCGGGTCCACCTTGGCATGGTCCTTGAGGCTCTGAGAAGGTCTCACTATCAAGGTAATCACGTGCCAAAATAGACTCCGTTGTATACTTCGGCCACCTTGTAGGTGGAGGCCTAGTTCAACCGTACAACCCAAGATCCAGACAATTTGGACTGGATAGCTACAACCACCCAGACTCAAGTCGGGGCATTCCTTGGCTTAACTGGGTATTACAGGAGGTTTGTGAAGGAATAGGTTTCCTTTGTGGCACCTCTCACAGAATTGATCCCCCAAGAAGATGCCAAAGAAAGTGAACTGGACAGTGAGATGTCAAAAGGCCTTTGACACTCTGAAGGAAGCAATGTGCTCAGCACACATTCTAAAAGCTCCAGATTACACCAACCAGTTCATAGTGCAGACCGGTTGCTTTGAACATGGGATACGAGGGGTCCAATCCCAAACCAATGATGCTGGCCTTGACCAACCTGTTGCTTTCATTCGCAAGAGGTTACTCCGCAGAGAGCAGCACGCGTGCCATTGAGAGGGAAGCCTTTGCTGTGGTTTGGTCCTTGAAGAAGCGGAGGCCATACTTGTTTGGCTCTCACTTCCTTGTTCAAACTGACCACAGGCCTCTCAGATGGCTAACGCAAATGAATGGTTAAAACCACAGTGTTGAGGAGAACTATATCTGTACAGGTTATGGACTTTACGGTGGAACACAGACCTGGGACTGACCATGCCAATGCTGGTGGCCTTTCCAAGTTCTTCCACTTACAAGGTGAGGACTCTCTTGGGAAAGGTTAGTTTCATCCTTTTTCGTATGAGGGGTGGGGAATATGTAGGATAGTGCTCAGCATCAAGTCTGCTCTTTATGTAACATGAAACTGCGTGGCAATCGCATAAAAGGGAAGATTTGAAACTTGGAGATTTTGCAGTTTTTCATCACTCTCTAATTTATAAAGACCTACAGGCCCAAAATATTGTCAACTTTGTTGATAAAGACTTATTTAGCCTGTGTGAGCAAACAAGGGACTGTTGAGGTGTAGGAAAGTGCTAGTTTTTGAGATGGTCACCCCCACCTTTTTGCCTGGAAAAATATGTAATTTCGACTGAAAGTGCACTAGGTTCCTGCTAACCAGGTCGCCAGAGCTCTTTCCCAAAACTGTACAATTGTTTCCATGATTGGCAAAATCTTTGTCACCCTTCGTAAGTCTGTCGTGAATGGTACCTTGGTATACCTAGTGCCGGAGGTGATAAAGAGGCCACCTAGGGGCTGCAGCACGAATTGTGCCACCCTAAAGGACCTCTCACTAAGAGCATGCAAGACTGCAATTGCAGGCTGCGTGTCTTGGGGCAGACAGATTTGAAAACCTGACATGTCACACATCCCTTCATGCCATGTCTCCTACCACTGCATCTCATATTTGTAAGTCACCACTACTGAAGGCCTGACAGCCCCTAGATATGCCCCTGCAATGGTCAGTCCTGTTACTGCCAGTGCAAGTGGACAGGGAAGTCATTTTAAGACGTATGCTGGACACTGGTGAAAACAAGTTCCCCAGCTACATGATGGCTTCACTGAAAATAGAGATGTTTGCTATCAAACATCTGGTACTGGTAAACCCACACAGATGCCACGTTGGATTTACCAATACATTCATCCAAATAGTACATTATAGGTGCCCCTGATACCCTACCAGCCTCTGGTGTGCTTGCTTATTGCTCTCTGCCAGCCTGCGACCCAAAATGCTGTTCTGACATCCTAAGGTGAGAGCCTTTGCTCCCAGGAGACCCAGAACAGGAGCCTGTCTAGAAAGAGCATGAAACACCCCCTCACACAGGATGACCTGCTGATTAGCCTACTTGGGCCAGCGAGCTTCAAAGAAGCTGCTGCCTTTGCAACACAATTCTGTCTCCCCTCAAAGTAGTTGAAGTCACCCTCTTGCCCAGAGACCCCTTGGCACCTAAACAGGTGGGAAATTTAAATAGTCAGGTGTGCCATCCCCAGTCTAGTACCACCCCTAATGTGGGCTACTGTTAGGTGGACACAGTGTTTCAGAAGTAGCCATACTTAAGAATTCTTGGACAGGGTTATATAAGAGGGAGGACACCGAAGAGCCACAATAGCAGAGAGTAGAGAAGAAGCAGCTGTCCTATTACTAACCCTGTCAGCCTGTCTGCATCCCTCGCGCAAACTGCTCCTAAGCCGACTCGTATTGCAGTTGTTTACTCCAGATACCTGGGGTACTGCTTGCCTTTAAAAAAGATTCCAGACCTCCCTCAAAGAGCAGACCTGTTCTGAAGAAACTCGAAACAAGAAGACTCTGCAGCCTCTGGAATTGCTAAAAACCGAAGTTCTCACTGCACCTGTCGCCTTCGGCCCAAGTTGAAGTGGCACAACGGTGTCAACAAGGTTCCCCAGCCCTCCATAGCTCGAGTCTGTCATGGTTTCACCCCTCCTGGACTCCCTGAAGTCGCCTGCAGCCTCTGCACGCAGGCCACTCAACTGCAACTGCTCCGGTAATGAAAAACCCGACGCCTAAGGACTCCCCTGCACCCGTCACCCATGGGCCTTGGACTAGAGGACTGTAGGAAGCTGGTTCTTTATGTGATTTATCAATAAGTGTATATACTGTTTTTAAAGAGTCCTGGAATTCCCTTATGAGTGGACAGGGGCTTGCTATGCAATCCCAAAGTTCTCTATTAGGGGGTAGTGTGGCCATCCTGTTAGAGGGAGTGTTACACCCTCTTTCCTGACAGGCTTTTGTTCTGGGTCCCCTGAGAGCAAACTACTCTCTCACAAGGAGGTCAGAACAGCATTTCGGTTGGCAGGCTGGCAGAAACCAGTCAGCAAGTGCTCCAGAGGCTGGTAGGTTTTCAAGGGGCACCTCTAAGGTGCCCTTTGGGTTCATGTTTTGGTAAATCCACTACTGGCATCAGTGTGGGTTCACCAATACGAGTGGTTTGATACCAAACATCCCTATTTTTAGTGAAGCTATCATGTAGCTGAAAAACTCGTTTTCACCAGTGTCCAGCACGTTTTAAAATGGCTTCCCTGGTCACATGTCCCGGCAGTATTAGGACTGCTCATGCAGGTATACCCTCACATGTAATATTCAGTACCCTGCCTTAGTGCTGTCATGCCTGCTGTAGGGGTGTCTTAGAACTATTACATGCAGTGTTTGGGTACCTGGCGCACAGGTATGTGTTAGAGTTAGGCCAGGAATCACTAATTTCCTGGACCCAGAGAGCACAGCATTTGGAATTTATCCTTCCTAGTAAACAAAATCCAATCAGCTTATTTATGCATTCATCAGCATATTTCTTTACCCGTATTCTTGATTTACATTGAATCTCTCCTAATACAGAGAACACTTCTGTAACTCATAAGCAATGATTTCATTCAAAGTTCTTTGTGACAGTAACAGCAAAAATGTAACACTTTTTTTCTTATACTCTTATATAATGCTCATTACAAAGAGCAAACTACCCAATGCATTTTGGGACACACTCCCCTTTTCAGAGTATAAACCATGCATAAAGCCATGATCCGTGATCAGTTACACATGAGAACCATAGTGATACTCTGGGTTGTGTAGATATGTTTGAAGGTGATGAGGTAGAAAGAAAGATTATGTGGAATGAAAACGGAACAATCAACCGTGTCTACCACCATGTGCTGATAGACAAGAGAATAAAAATGTGAACAATTACGTAAGATTGTGCTAAATCCAAATAAACCCCAAGTAGGTTCCATTGTGCCATACACAAACCGTAAACAAAAATCCCAAACACCAGACAATAAAAATCCGACTGACTTACTGATTCAGTGCTGTCAACATAACCAGGTTTACAAAACTGAAAATAAACTGTAAGAAAATTATGTTAATCTGTTATTTCAGAAGAAATATTATGTACAATCGATGTCACATCACTGTGTACTTCCATTCCCCATCAAGAGTGTCTAAAGGCAGTAGAATAGGCACTATTGAAGCAACCATAGATAAAGGCGTTCCTGTTAGAACTCTTACATTTTTGCCTACACCACAGTTATTTTAAATGAAATGAAAAATGTTACCTTCAGCTCAGAGGAACGTCCGGATTTGCTGGGGCTCCATCATACACCAATACATTCATGGCAAAGTTTGAGTTTGAAAATATCTGCTTGGTTTATTACACATACAGTGTTTGTTGCTAAGTTGAAGGCAAATTCTGCATTTTTTATTTTGCAGTTATACAGAACAGCCCCAGAAGAAGGGAGTGTATCCCAAAATGCATTGGGCAGTTTGCTCTTTGTAACGAGCATTTTATAAGGAAAAAAGTATTGTCCTATTCTTGCTTTTACTGTCGCAAAGAAATGTGAATGAAATTATTGCTTTTAAGATACAGAAGTGGTCTCAGGACTAGAAAAGATTTAATGTAAATCAAGAATACGAGTAAAGAAATATGCTGATGTATGCATAAATAAGCTTGATTGGATTTTGTTTACTAGGAATGATAAATACTAAATGCTATGCTCTCTGGGTCTGGGTCCAGGAAATTAGTGATTCTTTGACTAAGTCTAACAGATCTTAGACGTATGCCAGACTGCACACACACCAGTGAGACACGCAAAAAACGGAATGAAAATATCTAACCCAGTTTATTAAGAATAAAAAGAATCAATAGAGTGCACAATAATTCAATTTTTTCACACAGGTATATGTGACATGTCATGTCATGTTTTCATTTTATCACATACCTAGCAAAGGGGGTGGGGGTATACTGCTACAAAAATCCCAGTTTCCTACACAAACTTACACCAGGTGAGCCAACTTTCTGAGCACAGCTTCCTACTTTTGAGAGCCTTATAGTTAAGGCTCGCAAGAGCAAAGTCATTCTGAACTCTTATTAACTGCCCCACTGTGCAGGGACTCAAAGGTTAGATATTTTAAGAAAAAGTGTGTCCATTTAGTAGCCTGGGGGGGGGGGGGTGTTATATCCTTGAATTTTCTTAGTATCTTGCATCACTACACTTGTGGCCTGTTGGGTGACTGAGGTTGTAACCTCATTGTGTAATGACTTGTGAAATTCCTTTGACCTGACAGTGGAAAAACTGCCAGGATAAGGCAAAATATATCTTACTAGACATCACAGATTCTTTTTACCCTCAAGATGCTATGGGTACGTGCCACCCGGTTTTATGGGGAGGGCTTAAGCCTTGTACATGGGCATGTCTTGTTTGCTGAAAAGACCGCTTTTATGCTAGCAACCTTCGCGGGCAGCAAAGCAAGGGCTTGTTCCTGGAGTTACTTTACTCCACTTACCAATGTCAGTAGTGTAGGACCTTTCAGGGAAACTCAAAGGCAATTGCTTATAGAGACAGTCAGCCCACATGCCCTTCCAGCAGCCAAATCAAGCTTTTTGTATTCCAAGGGTACTCGTAATGATAAAGGGAAGAAGTCACAAACAGCAGTTCCTCTCGTCCCCTGGTGCTGCCACTTTCAAGACTCTTTGGTATTCTGTCTGCCAGCTGTTTAGGGCCAGTAGGGGGCAAATCCAGTGGGATCTTTAAATTGTTCAACAATGTGATATCCTAATTTTGGAGAAAGCCCCAAAAAATATATTTAGCATGTAATGTGCTGATCCACAATAACAGGCAGCTTAAGTAGAAGAACCTGAAAGAAATTTGAGATCAGAACCATCTATGCAATTACAAGATGAGCAAGGATGAGGCTGATGACAAGATCTAGAAGCAAAGGTGAGGTGGTGTATTGATGGAGTTGAGCCTTCTGAGTGAAATTAACCTTAAATGCGAAATGTGTAAGCTTAGGGTGGCAAGAGAGAAAATACGACACTTCCTCAGCCTGAAAAAGGCACAGACTAGTTTGAAGGATGGTGTACAAGCGCAGAGGAAGCCTTTTTCTAAGAACTTTGAAATAGGGCACTGTGTGTAGCAGTAGCCAACTGTAAGTGAGGCATGCTAGAGACTGATGCCTAAACTGGTGCAGTGTGCTCAGCTACGTGCAGCAGGCGAACAGTGGCGATAGACACGGAATTTAGAGAAAGCCAGGGGGTCCAGATTATTTATAGAGGATCCAGTTGCAGGCCAAAATAAGGCTTGATCTCTGTGTTGTCCCAGAGTTGAAACTTAGACCAAATTTGATTCCGGCATGTGTCCACAAGCTGATTAAAGGCGTAAGAAGACCACATAGTGGTTTGGATACAAGTCTCACTGGCTATAGAGGTATAATATGTAACCAATCAAACAAAAAAGCGATGAGAGGAATACTTGCAAAAAGTCTTACACTTTGAAGGAATCACTCCGATTAGCATTTCAATCCATCATGTTTCACCCTTAGTACTGACCTTGCTCATCATGGGAATCGTCCATCCTGAATTGTCAGGAGAGGCTCCCTCCGGAAGGAAACACAAGCAATCCCAGACCGGTGATGGCCTTGTTAGCCTCATCAGTGAGTTATAGCTTGATCTAAATGACACATTGAGCAAGCTCCCCACGTTGGGTTGGAATGCTACCCCGAGCGATTGCCAAGCTTTCCTATCATCACTTGTTATGCATGGTATATTATGTAACCCAGAAAGACTTTCAAATCTTTAATTGTGAATGTTCTGTTTATTTGTAAGACATAATTTCAGTTGTTGTTACAAATTCTGATTGCATATCTGTTTTATTATTGTTAATGGAGGCTAGTGGCTCATCATGCTTTTGGGGTGGTAGATAGTTTGCAACCTGCAGTACGATGATGAATGGGGGGGTGGGTTGGGGAATGTGGGTGTTGCTAAATGTTCTTTGATTGCAACACATGAGATGTTGATTAGGTGATTTTAAATTGTTGAAGACTGTTCATATCGAAGCTGAAGGGGCATACTCTAATTGATTACGTTGAATGGCAGTGGATTTGGTAACCTAGGAGCGTAGTGCTAAGTGGTAAATCATCATAGACGACCTGTGATTCTATTATCATAAACCACCTGGTGGGCAACAATTGTGATTTTATATGTAGGGGCTCATAAAACTGGTCATTCATCCAGATTTTTCCATCTGGATCCCAGGCAGAGGCGAGCAGATCAATACCATTTGTACTAATACATGAGTAGACCTCCAAGGATGCTATGTAGGGATGATGGAGCTGTGTCATGGGGAGCAATTTCTAATAGTGGCAATGTGTTTATGGCCTTGCCTTCAAAAGTGATGCTTGACAAGGGTAGGGGAGCGGCTGGTGGCTGCACCTGGAGACCTGATTCTGGTAAGCGCTTGTAACTTGGTGATGATGAAGCAGAAGAATATATGTGTCACTATATTTGCTCCCAGGAGAGAAAACATTGAAGGAGTTCAATGAGGCTGTGGTTTACATAGCCTTATGGAAGGTGGCATTTGTGGGGTGTGGCTTACAGGGCCAAGATGACGGATGCTTTTTAATGCTGCTCCGCCACCCTTCCCCATTATCCGATATCTTAATAACCCCATGGCGGCCATCCACCTATTAAAAGGACCTTGCTGGTCTGCCCGAGTGCCCTCCTCCATGTTCCTGTCGGTGCGGTGTCCCGTGGGCGGCTGCTGTGGATCTGTGTGACCTGGCACGGCCTGTGTGAGGTGACGGAAGGGCTGGAGGTTGCGGTCGGCCTGCAAACTTGCTGACTGCTCACGGGATTGGTGAGGGTCCGAGAGTGGTCACCGGAGACAACGTGGTGGCTCGGGGCAACGCAGACTGAGAGGTGTGCCCAGAGTGCACTGGAGGTGGCACCACTGGCTTTAGCCTGCTGCGTGCGGTGTGGCGGCCTGTGGAACCTTCATTAAGGAAGGCACCCGACTATTGGCCCTCCGCTGACACAGTATGTGCTGTTGGACCCTGGGCACGCCCCAGCTCATTGTGCATAATTGTCCCCTGCCTGCATGGAGCTACACTGGGGAGGTACTGAGTGAGCTGCTGGCTCCAGGTGAATTCCTGCCTTGATCTGAGGCCCGGGGAGAGGCCTACCACTCGGACTCAGAGACGGTAAGACGGATCCCTGTTCCTCGCTGAGAATCTACCTTAGCTCCCCCTCAGAACTAAGGGGCTTGTGTTGCTTGGGATCGGCCCACTTTTATTTGCCAGCCTATGCCCATCAGTGCCCATTAAAGCACTTGTTCTTCTTATCTGGAACATTACGGTCTCCCTTATTGACCAACATGTTTACTGGTTCTTCCTACCCTAAACCACTTTGCCCGCTACTAGCTGCTGCAACGTAGTCTCTTTGGTTGGCTTTTTTTGAGACCTCCTGGTTCTTCCATTGGCAGCGCAGCAGAGATACCATGCCTCCATTTACCCTTGCTGTTTTTGCGCCACTGGATGCTGTGACCTCTATTCAGTGGCAGTCACCTCTGCTCTGGGCTGCATGTGCTGCGTTGTGCAACACTCCACAGGTGGACATTTGTGGGTGGACCCATGATTTCTGGATGGCGATCCCTTCCTCCCTGATGCCTACAACCTGAAGCTAGTTCCTCCTCCAGCTGTGTAAGAAGGTATCTGTGAGTCGCATGACTGTTGCTTGTGTCCACCGCTTGGGCTGCCTTTGACACGATACTAGTCCTTTTGACTGTTAAACCCTCGGGCAAATCCTTGTCATATCCTGATTGTTTGCCAGTGGTTTACCTGCTACCAGGGGTTGCTGGAATGGGCTGTACTCAGAACACTACCTCCAGGACTTCCTCACGTCCCTTGTGGATTGTGGGAGCTGATCGGTCGGATCCCCTGAGCCAGCCTTCACCCCCTGGAGACAGATTTGATGTTGTGTTTGCGGCTGTAGAACACTCCTGGGTTTCTCTGGAATCTAAAATTGACAATGTGGTTGCAGATTTCACACTACTTCATGCTGATCACAGGAAATTGGTAGACCGAGTAATACCCACAGAGCAAACTCTCTCGGAGATACTACATGTCACTAAGTTATTGGAACAAGTGCAAGAATATGGTCCTAGGATCCAGCCCCTGAAGTCTGAAGTGGAGGATGCAGAGAATCGTTTGAGACACCATAATATCTGCCTAATTACCCTTTCTGAGGGTGCGGAGGGTCCTGATATGATCACATTCACTGAACGATGGCTTGGAGAACTGCTGCCCGAATCCTCCCTGTCATCTTTCTTCACTGTTGAAAGGGCACACCGATTTTCCTCACAGAAACCCGCCCCAGGCAACAGCCCCTGAAAATTCATCTTTAAAGTATTACACTATCGTAACTAAGACTCCATACTGCATGAAACCAGGAAACTGCATGACATCTGGCTGGATAATGCACGCGTTGTTCTTTCTGGAATACACCATAGGAATGCAAAGCCAATGCAGTTCCTTCCTAGCAGTGAAACAACAACTCGGAACACTGGATATGAAATACTCCTTACTTTTTCCTGCACAGCTGCATGTGGTATCTGCTGACAAGACAAGATTCTTTGACACGCCGCAAGATGCCTGGAACTGGCTGGAGGCCTCTGGACTTTTTTCTTGTCCCTAAGCAAGCCGGGGAGGATGAGGGGCAGGGTTCGCGAGAAGCCCACATTGATCACGTTGCCGGCATAGTAAATGCCATCTCCCTGGCCCGGTGGCACGGATGATTCTGGAACAGATCATAACAGAGCTCAGACTGGCTGTCCAGGAGGCTACACGGATCAGTGATGCTATAACTGTTTCTGACCAGGAAGCAATGTGCCTACCTGTTCGTCTGGAGACGCGGTGTCCTCAGCAGCGTGCCCATTGGATATTAACTTGACGATCCTGCTGGAAGTCACCATGCAGATTTCCGATGACATTATTTGAACTAATCCTGCTTTGGTCTGTATAATACTTTTTGCTGATTAGTTATTTTGCTTTCCTGCCTATCATGATCTGCTGCACACAGATGTGGCCTATCTGAGTTGTGATGGACCAGACATGTTGATGGCGGGCAGGTCGCTCCCCGTCCCCCTCTGTGGCAGTGTGTCTAGACAGGGGTTGCAGTTGGACTTGGGATGCTCCTGGGGATCCTACCTTATCCCTGTACTCTTAGGGGAAAATACTCTGAAGGTCCTGTGAAGCCTCATGCCTCTAAATCCACATCTTTTACGGTTCACTCTCTTTTTGACATAGTTTGTTTCTCAGTTTGAGCAGCCTTCCCTAAGGTCCGCCATTTTGGTATTGAGGATACGCCATGTTGGCATCAGGTTAAAGTTTACTGTTGTATTGGTTCTGCTGCTCTCGCCTCTCGGGGCTCCCAACCCCACTCTTCCATGTAGTCGTGTGTACACTCTCAGACTTCAATGTTATACTCTCTTTCACCTACCTATAATATGACACATCAAAATATTATCACCTGCAATTTTCTTGGTATTCACACCTCATTTCGACACTATACAGTTTATTCATATCTCAAGCGCTGTGCTGCCCACATCGCTGTATTACAGGAGTCACATGTAATGCTTTCTGAAGCGATCAAATTGCAACACAAGTGGAGAGGGCAGGTTTTTGCCACAAACTACTCCTCTTATGCCAGAGGAGTATTAATCTGGGTTTGCCCAGGGATTGTTTTTTGTCAGATAAGCTTGCGACAGGTGCCGAGGATAGGTACATATTCATTAGGTAATGTTTATGCACCTTATACTGATCAGAGCTCCTTTCGACAGTATATTTCCCAGATACTCTTAAGGTGGTGTGGCCTCCCATACTTGATAGGAGGTGATTTTAATAGTGTCTTGAGCACCAGCCTGGACCACTCCTTTCCTCCTCTACAACGTACAGCAGCCTCTACTAATGCCTCGACACTGAAAGACTGGCTGTACCAATGGCATTTAGAAGATTTATGGAGGTCCCGTAATCCCACTACACAAGTGTTTTCTTTCTATTCCCACCCACATTACCTACATGTTAGAATTGATCGGTTATTATGCACGCCCAATCCACTGCCCTCCATTGCCCATACTGACTATTTGGGCCTTACTCACTCCGACCACAATCCTCAGCATATACGTATCGCATGGGTCACTGGGCCTCCTTGATCCCCTCTTGACGCCTACAACTGGCTATGCTAGAGGACCCTCCTTTTCGTGCGTTCCTAAATACTGCTATTGTTAAGTACTTTGAGTCCAATGTGGGTACAGCTACCTCAGCCCTGACAGAATGGGACGCACTGAAGGTAACTCTTAGAAGCTGCTGTCTGGGCCTGGGCTGTGGCATGTGGAGACAGGTTGAAGACTGACTACCCAAGATAGAGCGAGACCTACTGGCACTTGAAACTCGCTCTGTTACAGAACCCCTGTGAACGTCTGATCTCGCAGAAGCGAAGAAAACCCGCACAGATCTGCTGGAGCCCTTAAGATATCTACATTATAAGGCACATTCAGCTAGGGTACACACCACTGCGAACCATTCAAGATTCCTTCTTGCTTGGCCGATCCGACAGGAGCAACCAATGCAACCAATAACCGCACTGCAATCTCCTGAAGGTGCAGCGCGAAATTCATAAGGAAATGGTTCCCCATATGAGTGGACATTAAATGCCACAACAGCAGATATCAACTCCTTCCTATATGAGCTACCCTTTCCCAAAATTACCCCAATCCAGTGTTTGGACCTCAGCTCCCATCACACATGCAGAGATTAAGGATATGATTTGGACTCTTTCCACCGGAAAGGTGCTGGGCCCGGATGGTTTTCGATCCGAATTCTATAAAGCTTATGCGGACTTTCTAGCTCCGCACCTTCAGAAGATCTACAATGAGGTTCTCCTGTCCTTCCACTTCCTCTATTCTCTTTGTGAGGCCACGCCTATCTCCTTACTGAAGCCCGACACAGACCCAATGAGTCTGGGCTTTTATCATCTGCTGGCACTGCTAAACGTGGACTATTCGATATTGGCTTAGGTATTACCATAGAGACTGGCACCACTAGTACCCTCTGAAACATGCAGATCAGAACGGGTTTGTCTCGGCAGGCACTACCTCCATGGGTTTACTCTGCCACTTCCAACTCGTGCGATTTGCCACCTATACCGGGCCATACTCTGGATGCCCAGTCCTTTATTTGGAGAAGGTGTTTGATACTCTTGAGTGGCCTACCTTTTTGAGGTCCTCCCACACTATGGCATTGGACCCCATTATCACCACATGGTGAAACTTCTTTACAACAGACCAACCTCTAGGGTTGTGAGAGGACTCCTCTTCACTGATAAAATTTACAGGGGCACAAGACCGGGTTGCCCCCTTTCCCCCCTGCTCTTCTCCTTAGCAATAGAGTCATTGGCTCTTGCCATGGGTTCTTCAGTGGAGTCCTGGGGTATACCAATGAGTGATGTATTTCACGCTATATCATTATACACAGATGATCTGTTACTATATGTTGGAGATACATGCAGCATCCCAAACTAAATACCTGGCCTCCTTACTCGAGTCGCACACCTGTCTGTGCTTCACGTTAATTGGGGTAAGTCATGCCGGTTCCCCTTTGTTCGCAACCTAACTGCCGCCTGATATTAACTCTGAAGATGGAGACTCACCAAGGGCGATTTGGGACTGTTGGGTAAAGCATGCAAACCCCCCTAACGTTACCCCTTTTACTCGCTCTCCCCCCCCCCCCCCCCCCTCTATAATCATTTCTATTTCCTCTGAGCTAACTGGTTGCTCACGGTTTATTAGTAATACACTTGTTTGATGTCATTGCCATAACATGTCATGGTTATTACATCAATGCACTAACTGCCCGCACTGGGGGTACTGGTTCCCCCTCCTCCTCCTCCTCTCTCTCTTTATTTGTAATTACAATATATGATTAGTTGTGCAGTGCTCTATCCACTAACTGAATCTAGACATTTTGATCAAAGGTACTGTGATCCCAAGCCTGCCTTATTTAATTGCTCAATACTTTGTTAACACCCTCGTGATTTTCTTATGCCCCATATAGTATTATGCCCATATCAAAAAATTTCAATAAACAGATGAATCAAAAAATGGAAGGTAGCATTTAGAGGGAGATGCACAATATTCATACTGCTCAGATTTTCAGTCAATGCCGTGTAAAAGACTGGATTATCTTTTTTGTCCTTGGAATGATGGTTTAACACTTTAGAGAGGTTGACTATTTGGTGATGGGTATATCGGATTGTAGCCCTAGTGAAAAGGCCTGTTTGTTCCAGGGATGAGTTGAGAGAAGAAGGATTGAGTCTACTGGAACGGGAGCTTAAGGATCACAAGGTAGTGGCCCATTTAGCAGAGGCAATTGACCAGTGTTCTATGAACAATACTTCGGCTTGAAGAATCCTCACCAGTTCAATATCCTGTGGTGCAAGAGTAGATTTGGAAACCTGCCATAGCTCTCCTCCAATGAGAGTTGACCCTAACTGCATTTTGGTGCTACAAGCACTGCAGGTGTGATGTTGCTGGAGCCATGCAGGGCCAACTCGGTTTATTGACCTCAGTTTCTCATCCATTTATTTCCAAGCCCTTGGATCCAGAGAAGACGGTACCAACAGATCAAGCATGGATCAAGCGTGCAACAAACTAACTTTAAACCTTTATACCAGTAGCCTATCCCCATCTTTCAGATCGGGGAGGCTGGCCGGATCGGTGAGGAGTCTGCAGGTAGAAAGACTATGCACTAGAAAGATCTTTACTGAAAGGAAGTAACATTTTTATGAGGAAAATATTGCAACTGTGCTCGCTTATTGGAAGCTCATTAAACGGTCTTAAGAGTCCAAGCCAATGTGTTAGTATCCAGGAAAATGAAAGGTCAGAGAAAGGTTCAGGAGATGGAAAACAAATTCAGTCGGATAGATAAGCAATCTAATATTGGTATAGATCCTGAACTACAGAGAATGACTACCATATATAACAGTATAGATTGGCTCAAACTCATTTCACAAAGTTGCATATAGGATTCATGAAATAAAGCAAGTTAACTGACAGCCTTATTTTTTAGGAAGAATTTGGAAAAATAATTTATATTCCAAATTAAGGCTGACTATGGGGCGGTAGTAGCAGCAAGAATATAGCGCTGATCTTTGCTTACTTTTTCTGTGCATTTTATGACTCTAGAGACTTAGTTGTATGCTGTGCTGCAAAATGAAAAACATTTGTTTGTTACTTCATTAGTAGGCGTACACAAACTCTGAAGGCGTGGGGTCAAGACATTATCTGCTATCTGTTGCATAACAGAAAACCGGTTTAGCAAACACATCTATTAGGTTCCATTTAGCAGCGAGAGCTGCTCATATGCAAAAAACATAACCTAGATCTTTCTTTAAGATCCCAGTAGTTAAAGAATTTATGGAAGGCCTTAAAAAGGTTATTCCTTTGAGGACACCACCTGTTCCTGCGTGGGTCCTTAATGTGGTTCTCACAAGACATAGGGGATTGGTTCTTTAGAACCGTTACACTCTTGCCAGATGCAATTCCTCTCTTACAGGTTTACAGTCCTTTTCTTTTATTTTTGTGCCACTCCATGGCAATACAGCCCATACGATCTAAACCATTTCCTCCACAAACACCTTCATGCAGGCAACCTGTGCCCGAGTCATGTACGAGTGCATTTGCCTAGTTAAACAAAAAGGATACAGTGCTTCATCTGAATGATCCTGAAGATTACAAAAAAAGATGGTGTATATGACTGCTCTTTTTTTTAAATAATAAAGGTAATTTTCTTTTTTATTCAGAATTATGACCAGGCACTGAAGTTTTTCCAAAAGGCTGCAGAACAAGGCTGGGTAGATGGCCAACTCCAGTTAGGATCCATGTACTATAGTAAGTATGATATCTATATCAGTATTGTCAGCACCTATATGGTTGTCCACTGTTCATCATTAATGTTTCATGGAACAGCCATTTCTCTGTGATGAGATCTTCATTAATTCCTTGAATACCAAGTGATCCCATTCATCCATTGGATACCAAAACCCTTTTAAAAGGAAGAGCAAACCTTTCTGAGTAATGCAGCATTTGTTTCTGTTTTTTATCTTTTAAAATTAATATATAAGAACAAATAAAGTTGTAAAAAAAAAAAAAAGAATAAAGCCCCTAAGGCAGCAATTCTGGTGTAAACCCTTTCTCATTTTCTTTTGACTACTTTTGGTTTTAAAAAAGTAATGTTCCTAGTTATGCAGTTCCATATGAAAAAATACTGCACTGACAGTAGGACAGCACATGATGTTTAATCACTGCAGCATGCATCAAAGTCTCAATTAGCCTTTCAGTAAGAAACACAGAGCTTAGTGCATTTTCCGTTCTTAGCACAGATTTCATAGCAGTACCCTCCTAGCAGCGATGGTTAGCTTGTGGATTATCTAGATGTGGAATAATGCTGTTAACATGGCTTGGCCAACTACACAGTGTTGACAAGCTATTATAGCCACACAATAATGCACCAACTTGGAGCAAGGCAGGTCTTTCGCAGACCAAGTCCCAAAGATAACAATAACCATAGATGCCCATTTCACAGTGTGGAGTGCTTAGCTCAACCAGTACACAGTCCAAGGGCAGTAGCCCAGTCAACACGAGAGTTGCCAAGTCAATTACTTGAAACTGCTTGCCATTCAGTTAGCCTTTAAAGCTTTTCTCCATGTCCGTTGCAGCAAGGTAGGCAGCAGGGCAGACAACATGGCCACCAAAAATAGGCTGGCAAAGACTTCCCTCAGCTCTCACCTAACTGAGAAAATCTGCCACTGGACACTCCGCTACAATATCCACCTCATGGCGGAGCATCTTCTGGGGATAGACAAGGACTTTACAGACATGTTCAGGAAAACAAATCAACAAATCTACGAGTGAGAACTCCACCCCGTAACCTTCACACATACTTCTAGCACCCCTGCGTCTAGACCAAGCTTGGTCCCAGGTACCCATCTCCTCAGTCCATTAGCAACATACTGTGGATGAACTATCCAGGGATAATTGCCTACACTTTTACACCTTTCCCACTGCTTCCCTTCATTTTAAGGAAGCACATGCAAGTCCCACTAACTCTCATCCTTGTAGCGCCAACCCAGGCAAGAACGCATTGGTACTTCAAACTTCTGTGGTTGTCACTCAGCCCCCAAAAGGTATGCTAAGCATGTGAATCTACATTCTACAAACCGATGCTTACCAGGTAACTAGTATATGCAGTAATTCTCATTGATGCTGTTTTATCTTCACTTCACACAATGTATCTATAGCATTATAAAAACATGGGTAAACATGGGTAGGTAGATTTTTGTGATCTCTCAGCTTAGTTCTTCAGTTGTTTTCTGCCTGTTAAATCCATTTTTCTTTTGCAGGAATTTTCTATTTGGACTCGATGGGTAATTGTGTCGAGTTCTCGGGGGTCTACTCTTTTTCTACATTTTCAATTCACCAAATATGTATTGTTGTTTTTTGGAAGAGAATTAGAGCTAGGCTAGGTGTACCAGCACCTTTGAAGTTCCGACTACAGCACGAGGGTCTCTGCAGAAAAACATTAAAAGAGGGAAGCAACCCCTACCTACCTATCCATATAAGCTTGAGGTTGTAAGTGTGGCTTAAGGTCAAATTCCGTTGTACACAGCTGAGACAGTGTGTTTAGTGTGTTGGTTAATGAACTGCATAGCATTGTCCATCTGGCCTGAATGAAGGTGCTAACTCAGTGGCCTGTCTTGTCTGCATTTTGCCAACGGTTATGTGCATTGTGGATTAGGTGCTCGCAAAGGACTGCGTATAGGACTTGCCTAGAGATGAACTCCCATTGCACATTTTCGGTGACACAGTAGTCGTATAAATGAATGATGTCATAAGTGATGTTAATTAAAATATTGAGTGATGTAATGGGAGGTCATAAGCACTGCATGAATGGGTGTGAGTTATGGTTAGTTTACTGAACCATAACTGACAAATTTCAGTAGTTACTTAGGTTTTGTTTTGTAACCATAACTGCACTTAAACTGTTTTTTCTATGAATTTCAGCGGTTTTTTTAAACACACATTATGGTGCTATGAGCAACCCTAACTAAAACTTCAGATCTACCTTTTTTGTTGTGAATTTAAGTTTTTTTTATCATATTGAACGTGGAAGTATTTTTTGCACCTTAATCAAAGTTAAATTCTAGCCATTGCTTTGACTAGTACAAAATAGCTCTAATCTATGTGGAAAACATTTGTAGACAACTTAACCATTGCAGGACATGCGTCATAGGACCTATCAAGCAGGGGTTGAATGAATAAACCCTTGTATCCTAACTATACCAGGGATTGTGCATGCATCAGTTGTTCTCAAACCTATGCCAACTGCTATTATGATCTTTTTAGCTACTTCAACAGCACATAGTAGGGATGGAACGCAGGGCTTTGTAGGCCAGGCCAGGCTCTCGCACCAACATCAACAGGTGAACTCTGGCTGTGCACAGCAGGTTAAGGTGCAGCGTGTGAAATCTGGCTAGTCCCTGCATCTGATGTTCATAGTAGATACCCTTTGATGATCTGCGTATCCGGGCATCTTGGGCCCTTCAGCCATGCACCCGTTGGCAGTGTACCTGGTGGGAGATGCAAGACCCTCCACAGCCAGGCCTCTCCAGGCCAAAAACCTTGCATCCGGTGGCAGTGTCCCAGGCGAGTGTTACTAGTGTCTGAGAGCCAGGCCTCTAGCGTCCATGAAGCTAGCATCCAGTGGTGGTGTACCAGGCCTCAGTAGTATTAGTGTCTCCACAACCCAGCTGCTTCAGTCTTTGAAGGTAGTGATATAGCGGGTGGACCATAGCAGTGCCTCTGCAGCTGGGCCACTTGAGTCTTTGAAGTTTGCTACCTACAGGCAGTTTCAATATCTCCTCAGCCAGGCCCCTTAAGTCTGTGAAGATTGCACCCTCTGCAGACAACCCCACTGAATAGTGCACAGTAGCGTTTGGCTGCAGGGTATGTTCTATGACCAGACCTGTCTATCTTTTTTTTTGTTATTTGTGGATCTAAAACTGGATTCTAGATTCCATACTGGAGGGCCTCACTAGGATCCACGAATCCAGTCACTGGTTTGACGAAACCTGTGACCAAATGTATTTATTTTTTTATTTTTAAATGGACACCCACATCGGCCTAATGGTTAGGAGGTGTTCGGCCAGTTCCCTGATGGGACACCCACATTGGCCTAAAGGTTAGGAGGTGCTCAGCCAGTCCCCTTATGTGCCTCTTCATGCTTTTTGAGGACTCTGGGGCTGAGTCCCAGAGACCTGTAATAACTACCAGATCATTTGCCTTCAATATTACAGCGACCAATCATACCCGAGAGTCCTGTGCGGAATCTACAGCCAAAATGGTAGACTGAATAAAAAGCTCCCAAGGCCAATGGGTTTTGTGACTGTTTTAAATTTTGGGATTCAGGGATGACATGTATCCTCAGCGGTACAGATATCACTAAAATTCTCTCAGATTTAACCCCTTCATGCCCAAGCCAAGCCTCTCTATAAATGTTTTTTTTTTGTTAACTTATAAACTGATTTACACCAAACTAGCAAAAGCACAATCCTTGAGCAAAGTTCTAACTTTTTGCGAAATTTGGAGTAATTCTGCTCCACAGTTTTTTATGTATCGGAGAGCAAAACTTTCCTAAAAAAAGTTCCCACATGTTGGTTCCTTCATGGAAAGTATTGTTTCATGCTGATCCATTAAGCAGGGGCAACGAAAAAAGGGGGCAAAAGTGTGATTTGCCATTATAATTCCAATGGGATGTTTCATGCGTATTCATTAAATGGCACCAAAGTTATCAGAAAACAAAAAAAATAACTTGCCCATAGAAACTTTGACCTAACGAGGCTAATGAGCTGCAGATTACACACTTGTGCATAGATCGCCATCTGGTGTTGGGCCCGGATGTTTGCAGTTGTTTTTCCTCTTGGAAAGTCTTTGGAAGTCACGAGGTCGGTGACTCCTCCTTTGGATCGTATTGCACATGTGCTTCGGCTCCATCCTCAGATTGTTTTTTTCCGCCATCGGGCTCGGATGTGATCTTCGCGCTTCGGTTCCGAACAGGTTTCCAGTTCAATCGACACGCAATCCTCACCCCAATTTGCGGTATTGTTTAGATCGCGATCTCCACACTCCCCTAGGCTCTCATCGATCAACACCTTCGAATCCAGTTGTTGACGCCGGCCTTCGGGCCTACCCAAGCTCCGGTCCTGGCTCATGGAAAGGACTCCCTTCAAGAAGCGCCCTCGATGTGGGTCCAAATTCCCCCACACCGCTCTCCACGAAGTATGTAATCTTTGCCTCTTTCCTGAACACGAGGCTCGAGACTGCCCGGCGTGCAAATCCTTCCGGTCCAAGAAAACGATTCAAGACCGAAGAGCAAGAAGGACCATGGCGCACTCGTCGACGGCAATTCCAGATGACGTCTTCGGAGAGGGCGTCGATGCTCCGGAAGAACACCACACCGACGAGGGCCTCGTCAGCGCCTCCTAAGCCGACGATTCAGATGTGGAGGACATCACTCCGGCACAGAGGGTCGTGAGTACCAATTTGCCCTCACTGTCACCGGCACCGAAAAAGGCTTCGGTCACGCCTTCGCGCCTAGGTAAGACCAAATACACTGCTTCCCACATCGCACCTTTGGGACCGGTAAAGAAGCCGATTAAGCCTTCCGGTGGCTTGGGCTTGAGCCAGCCCACCGTCTGTGCCGACAAACACTCCTCCGCACCCACACCGAAAAAGAAAATGGCCTCCTCTTCGGCACCGAGCCACATACCGAAACACTCGGTGCCGAAAACCAGTTCCACCTCCTCGGTACCGACTCCATCCCCGGAACCGACAAAAGCACACAAGGCCACCGGCACCGAGATCACGAAGCCGAAACCCACCTCGGCACCGACCAAACAAAAAGCCCTTTCCAAGCCGCATACTTCCAAACAGGACACTAAAGCCAGAAAACCAACGGCCCGACGCCTTCGGCGCCGACGGATAAACCACCTTCAGAAGAATTCTTTACACCGGATCCCTTGCAAAAGACATTGACCAAGGATCCCAAAACCGGACATTTGATGCTCCGCATCAAAAAGAGACAGCTGGAAAAACCTACCCCAGCTCCACCTCCAAAGAGGAAGGACTCTGCTACATCACCTTTCAGAATGCCTTCCCCACCTCTTCCACCCCTTCCACCTTCTCCCCCTCCAGCTTCTCCACCTCCTCATCATTACCCAACACCCCCTCCAGATGATGATGATGCTCATGACGATACATATGATGACATGGGGGACGTGCCCCATGATTTACCTACAGGAGACCCCACTCCCACAGGCTCCCCAGACCCATGGGACGACTATAACAACCCCTACATCCCTAACGTCCCACAAGATGATCTCTATCCTTCGAGACAATCCCCACCAGAAGACTCATTGGGGTTCAACCATTTACTCCAGAGGGCGGCACACTACCACGGTGTAGATCTCCATACCGACCCCGTGGAGGAGGATTTCCTCCTCGATACTTTCGACACCACCCATAGGGCCACCTCCATACTGCCCATGCTCAAATGAGTTGTAAAACATGCGCCAGAGGTCTTTAAAGACCCAGTCAGAGCCAGAGTTATTAACCAGCACATTGACAAAAAATACAAAGCCGCCCCTACGGATCCCTCCTACATCAGAGGGCCAGCACCCCTAGATTTCCTGGTAGTATCCACAGCACGCAAGAGGGCCAACTCCCAGACGTCAGGCGATGCACCACCACCTGACAAAGAGTCAAACTCTTGGACGCATCCGGCAAGTGCACTGCATCACAAGCTGCCAACATATGGCGTATCGCCAATACACAAGCGTTACTGGCTAGATATGACAGGGCCCATTATGACGAGTTAGAAGTCATAATGCAACACCTCCCTGACAAATACAAAAACAGGGCAAACGAGTTAATTCAGGAGGGTAAAATCATCACTAATACCTTCATCTGTTGTGCCCTAGATGCAGCAGACACCGCCTCCAGGGCCATCAATACTAGCATCCTCCTCCGCCGCCATGCCTTGCTCAGGATCTCAGGATTTAATCCAGAAGTGCAAGCTTCCATCCTGAACCATCCCTTTGACCAGGAACATCTGTTCGGCCCAAAAGTGAATGAGGCCCTAGAAAAAATGAAAAAAGACACTGACACGGCGAAATCTATGGGAGCCTTACAATCACACCCTCCCAGGCCTTCCTTTCGCCGTTCCTCCTTTCGTAGCACATCCAGAGGCTACTCCTCTGATACCGCTTCCACGTCATACAAAGCTCCTACCCAATCCACCTTCACAAGGGGTTACCAAAGAGGCGGCTACAAGGGCAACAATAATAAAGGCAGAGGCAAAACAAACGCCGCCCGCTCTGCCCCCACACCTGCCCAATGACTTTCCTCCACTCCCCCCAGACCATCCCACTCCGGTCAGGGGCACACTCCAAAATGTCCTTAATGTCTGGACTACCATCACCTCAGACAAATGGGTGACACAAATAATTCGGTCAGGCTACTGCCTAGAGCTAATGTCTACCCCCCCCCCCCCCAAACATTCCACCCAGACAACGCCCAATGTCACAGGAACATCTAGCATTACTAAAGCAGGAGGTCTCCCTCCTACAAAAAGGGGCGATAGAACACGTTCCTACCAACCACCGAAAACTGGGGGTTTACTCCCTATATTTTCTTATACCAAAAAGGGACGAGACTCTACGGCCCATCCTAGACCTCCAGCCCCTAAACGCATACATACACTCGGACCATTTTCACATGGTAACACTTCAGCAGGTACTTCCCCTGCTCTCCCAAAACAACTTCCTGGCCACGTTAGACCTAAAGGACGCTTACTTCCACATTCCTGTACACCACGCTCACAGGAAGTTCCTCAGATTCGTAGTGGACAACCAACACTACCAATTCAAGGTACTCCCATTCGGAGTCACAACAGCACCACGGGTATTCACCAAGTACCTAGCAGTCGTGGCAGCACACCTCAGGAGACAACACATCCAGGTCTTCCCATACCGAGACGACTGGCTAATAAAAGCTAGCTCATAAAACCAGTGTGTACAACACACACATGCCACTATCCAACTACTTCACCAACTGGGCTTCACGGTAAACCACGCAAAGTCCCATCTGCAACCGTCCCACGTAAAACAATACCTCGCTCTCTGCAGTGGTGGACCACCAAAAATCTTTCCAAAGGGCGACCGTTCCTGGACCCGGTTCATCAGATAATACTGACAACGGACGCATCGCTCTCCTCGGCTGGGGAGCTCACCTGTTACATCACACCATGCAGGGCAGATGGACACCTCAACAAAAGTTACTCCACATCAACCATCTGGAGTTACTAGCAATATTCTTAACCCTGAAATCCTTCCAGACACAGATTTCAAGCAAGGCAGTCCTAGTCCGCACAGACAACATGACAGCCATGTACTACATTCAAAAACAAGGCGGGACACACTCTCCACAGCTCTCTCAGCTAGCGCAGAGTATATGGAGATGGCCATACCCCAGAAAATCTTTCTCCTGGCCCAACATGTCCCAGGTGTCCAAAACACTATGGCCGATCTACTCAGCAGACAGACACAACAGATCCACGAGTGGGAACTACATCCACAAGTTCTTCACCCGTACTTTCAACTGTGGGGGCATCCACAGATAGACCTCTTCGCCACCCACAAAAACGCCAAATGCCCAAGCTTCGCCGCCATTGTCCAAAGGCAATGCGATATGGATGAACTGGTCAGGCAAATTTGCGTACGCTTTTCCGCCTTTCCCACTCATTCCATTAGTGGTGCGCAAACTACAACAACACTCCCTCGCTCTCATACTAATAGCTCCAACTTGGGCCAGACAACCGTGGTACACCACACTGCTGGAATTATCTGTAGTACCGCACCAAAAGTTACACCTCTCTCCACACCTCCTAACCCAGAACCATGGAGAGATCAGACACCCGGACCCAGCTCAGCTCAACCTAGCGATCTGGCTCCTGAAATCCTAGAATTCGGTTACCTCAATCTTCCCCCTGACTGTATGAACGTCATCAAAGAAGCTAGGCGACCCACCACTAGAGCGTGCTACGCCGCCAAGTGGAAACGTTTTGTTGTCTACTGTCACAACAATACCATCAATCCCCTACATGTGTCTATTCAACACATCATAGGCTATTTACTACACCTGCAAAGATGCAATCTAGCCTATACGTCTATTAGACTGCACCTCACAGCCATAGCAGCTTATCTGCAAAACAGGCAACATCTATCACTTTTTAGAATACCTGCCATTAAAGCCTTCATGGAAGGCCTTAAAAGGATAATTCCACCCAGACTACCACCCTCACCTGTGTGGAACCTAGACATCGTTCTCACCAGACTAATCGGGCCTCCCTTCGAACCTCTGCGCAAATGTGAACTCCAATTCCTAACATGGAAAACCGCTTTTCTTGTAGCCATCACTTCCCTCAGAAGGGTCAGTGAGATACAAGCACTTACCATTCAAGAACCTTTTCTGCAAATGCACCATAACAAAGTTGTTCTGGCGTACCAACCCAAAATTCCTCCCTAAAGTCATTTCTCCCTTTCACATAAACCAAGCGGTAGAACTACCAGTTTCCTTCTTGCAACCACAAACCGTTGCAGAAAGAGCTCTTCACACACTAGATGTCAAAAGAGCCTTACTCTACTACATACAGAGAACACAACCTTTCCGCAAGACCAAACAGCTGTTTGTCTCTTTCTCTACACCACACAAGGGCAACCCCATCTCCAAGTCGGGAATAGCTAGGTGGATTGTCAAATGCATTCAGATTTGCTACCACAAAGCAAAACAAACGCTTTCCGTTCCCCCTAAAGCCCACTCTACATGCAAAATAGGGGCTTCAATGGCATTTTTATGGAACATCCCATTAGATGATATCTGCAGAGCAGCTACATGGTCAACACCGCACACTTTCACTGAACACTATTGTGTAGATGTGCAAACTAAGCAACAAGCTAGTGTGGGCCAGGCTGTACTCAAAACATTATTTCAAACCACTGCAACAGATACGGGTGGTCGCCGCTAAGGGTGGGTACTGCTATATAATCTATGCACAAGTGTGTAATCTGCAGCTCATATGCCTCGAACGGGATATGCTACTTACCAGTGTGCATCTGTTCTTGGCATGTAGAGCTGCAGATCTACACACGCCCACCCGCCTCCCCAGCTACCTTTATCTGTTCCAGTTTATCTTATTTAGATGCAACACACATGGGCATCTTTCCTGTTATTACTACGCTCCATCTTTCCCTGTTGGCGAAAAACAATCTGAGGATGGAGCCGAAGCCCATGCGCAATACAATCCAAAGGAGGAGTCACCGACCTCGTGACTTCCAAAGACTTTCCAAGAGGAAAAACAACTGCAAACATCCGGGCCCAACACCAGATGGCGATCTATGCACAAGTGTGTAGATCTGCAGCTCTACATGCCAAGAACAGATGCACACTGGTAAGTAGCATATTCCATATATATATTTATAACTGGATTGAAGCATTTATTTATTTATTTTGTAACACAGTTACGTAAATTTGTATATTTTTCCATTCTCATTTCATGCCAGTAGGATTCCTACTCCAGTTATAAAAAAATCTTTTACTTCCCGTTAGATGGAACCTTAAGAACAGATGCAGTAGTAACACATCCAGCGTGCTCTTAAACAAATATGACCCGCTTGTTTTCTAAAGATTGACATCACATATATTTTACAGTAACATTTTTTCCAACTCCTGAATTAAAGATGATGGCAATTTTTTGTTATTGCGACAATACATTTAATTTCATATCATTTCATGGACAGTGATGACCAAGTTTGCCATCAACGGCACAGGAAGCGTTCCTTCCATTAATTTAATCAAAATCTGTGTGGGGTACTGTAGGGAAGGTAAGATCCTTCTGCATGGGTACCCCCTACCTTTTGCCTGGTACTAAGCTGTGTTTTGACCAGCCTGACTAGGATACTGCTAATCAGGAACCCAGTATTTCTGCTTTCTCCCTAAATGGTTGTGTTCAGTACCTAGGTACATCCCAGATTGGATACTGGGGTACCCTTGTCAGTCCCTAGTATATGGTACTCATGTACCAGGGCATAGGTTCCCCAGAGGTCTCCCATGGGCTGAAACATGCATTATGCCACCCATGAGAGACCATTCAAAATGAAACTACAGACCTGCCATTGCAGCCTGTGTAAGTTGGTGCATACACCACTTACTAAAGATATAGGTTTACTAGATCTAAGGGTCACTGCACTTAAAATCTATAAGTCTCCCCTCTAGCAGGCATTTACAATCCTGAGGGCAGGGTGCTTGGTTCTAAGTGAGAGGGTGGCTCTGCATGAGTAGGACACCCCTGCAGCCTATGGAGTCCATTCTCCTGGGTTGTCAGTGAAGCAGCCATATACTATATAGAGGGGAATCGCGTGACCCCCACGATGACCATCGCAAAAACGGCTGCAACGAATCCTATTAAGTTTGGTATCAAACATGATGGAAGCATACCCCACATTGTAAACAGTGTAGGGGTATGATTACAAGCACTGGAAGAGCCCTCATTTAGGCTCTCTGTGTTCCCGGTACCAGCCTCTTAGTCCCGGACAGAACAAAATGGTTGCTGCTGACCAGAGACACATTTCTGCCCTCCTGCTGCTGGGCCAAGCTTGAGCAGGGAAAGGCAGAACAATAGGCATCCTGTCACAGGGAGGTGTGACCACTTCCTAGACAGGATTTAGTGTATTGGGGCTGGATGGGTGCGCTTGCCAGCGCCTGAAAGTCTGCAAGAGGGGCACTTTTGGTGTCCCTGTGCATAGTGCAGTTCAAACCAGTCCTTGGAGCCATAGGCTCACGCTCTGGCACAAAACTGGACAAAGGGTATGGGAGTAACCTCCCCCCTGTCCAGTCCCTCCCCTGGGAGGGTCACCTGAATCTTCCCAACCCTTTCCTCAGGGTACTTAAGGGCTTTCCTGGGTGTAGCTCCCTAGATCCGTTGTGGGATAAGATTCAGAACTGAAACCACTGCACTTTTACTGTCTGGGCACTCTGGACTTCGTTTGGGCCTGACTTTGTCTCCCTTCCAGTATGCTGCATCGCCTGTGCCTTTGCATCATACGGGATTCTTCCAAGGCCTGTGAAGAATCAAGCACAACCAAAGTAATCTTACTTGGAGTGAAGGAGTCGCTCCCCTACATTCGTAGGCACCTCAACACTGCTGACCGGTCTGCTGATCCCGGGCTCCTGCGGACTCCAAAGGGTTCAACAACACAGGTGGGGGTTATCCCGAGCTGCCCTCTCACCAAGTCTGAGGTCAGAATCCCATGTGGGGGCTGCATTAACCGAACCCCTGTGCACCATGTACTTTTGCAAGTGCATATGCTTGTTGGAAACTCTTCACCCACACCGTCTCGGGGGCACCGTGGCCTGCTCCTTTTGATGAGCTGCTCGAGGTCCTTGTGCGATCCCTGTGCCTATGGCCAGTGGGACCAATTGAGGGTCATCTTTGTTTTCCTTGGGATTGAGTGTTCGGGTCCTGCCCTGACTCCCCTGCTTGTGGTGAGTCTCCTGGACCTTGCTAGTCCCAACCGTGCACCTTCTTGACTTCTTCCGTGGGTTGACTTGGCCAAGGCTTGTTGGTGCTCCCGCCAGACACCGACCCCTCAGCACTTGACATCCTTTGTGGGACAGCTCGTATCCGGGTCCTGGTCATCCTCAGTGTCGCCTGGTCCTCGCAGCTACAGAGTCATGGTCACCGTCATCTTACCTGAAGCAACCAGCATCGGAGGGCATCCGTCTTCCAAGTCTCCTGGTTACTCCTTAGTGACATAGACACTGTCCCCTCTGCTTTCAGGTACTCCTCTTCCAGAATCCACGTTTGGATTCCTCCGGACACTTTCTCCTCTTCCAGCAGCCGCCCCTCTCCTGAAGTCTTCCATTGGGTTCGACCGCGGTTTCCAGCGTCACTTCACACGTATGCACCGGGCTCCCCTAGGATAGGCAACTTGGGTACCCCAGTATCCATGGGTGGGTTGGCTCTCCAACCTTCTTGTCTTCCACGGGGTTTCTTCAGAGTACAATGGGAAGGGTCCCTAATCTTTAAAAATCCAACCGCGACTTGCACATAGACTTGTACGGAGCACGTGGTCGTGTTCATACACTGCACACGCTCTCCGTGGGGTCCCTATCTACTCACCTTGGGTGGTTCTGTGGGTCCCCAGCAATTCTACGTCCTCTCGACTTTGTCCTGACTCTAGTCCTGGTTCTTATACCACTTTCTTAGGATATGGCCCACTGTGTATTAGTGCTATTTACTGTGATTTCTTTGCTTTAATATTGTGTGCTTTGTGTCTATCTCCATGTAGGAGGTACTGTAACGCACTAGATAGTGTTATATAATAAATACATATTTGTATAAATACTTTGTGTGGTTCTTTTTCATTTAATCTATACTATAAGATTATACTCTGGTAAAACAAGCTGCTTTACACTCCTTCAAGACTAAGCCTAAAGGCTGCTCTCCACAGCTACCACTTGCATAGCTTTCTAAGGTTGTTTGAGACCTCTTAAATCGCCATAAGGGTTGTCTGGACTGGTGCAAGGTACCACTTACATTAGTGGACATCATATACCATGCCAGCTTCTCACAGGTTCAGTTTACTCCTGAAACCAATTGGGCTCTGCTCACTTGTTTTTCTAGGCTTGAAAACTGACGTGAAGGTGCTTCAGCCAGCTGTGTATACAGACATATCGGATCTTGTTATATTTCTATGTCTTCGTGCTTTTATTCCTTACTGCCCACCCAGCTCTTGTAAGAAGGGATGAGATTTCTATTCTCTTCAGTATTTGTGAATTTCAATATAGATCCCATTATAAAGGAGGAAACAATACTTAACAGTACAGTACTTTTTTATTGGTATCTTCATTATATTCAGAAACCTTTCTCTTGTGGTAGGCTGGTCTACACCAGTCATCTAGCACACTAGTAGCCGGTAGGTTTTCAGGAGGCACCTCTAAGGTGCCCCCTGGGTGAATGTATTATTATATCCATCACTGGGATCAGTGTATGAGATGTTTGATACCAAACATCCCTAGTTTTAGTGAAACCATCATGCTGCTGAGGAACTCGTAAAGACCAGTGTCCAGCACATGTTCTTAAAATGGCTTCCACGGGTCACTTCAAATATCCAAGAATCAACTTGGACATCACAGGGGCATATCTGCTCATGCAGAAATTTCCACACATGTAGTATAGTGCACCCTGCCTTAGGGCTGAAAGGTATGATGTGGGGGTGGCTTCCCTATACTGCATGCAGTGTCTGTGGGCATGGCACGCAAGAGACGTGTGCCATGTCGTGCCTCCACTTTTCTCTGCACTGTAGCACGCAGCCTGCAGTGGCAGTTTGTACGTTGGTGCTGAGAGATCTCTTAGGGTGGCACAATACATGCTGCAGCCCTTGGGGACCTCCTTTAGTGTCCGCACCACTAGATACCAGGGGTACCACTTACCAGGGACTTGTAGGGATGGCTAAAGTTATTGCAGATTGGGGAACCATTGTACAGTTTAGGGAAAGAGACCTGGCACCGAGGTCCTGGTTAGCAGGAACCCAGTGCACTTTCTGTCAAAATTGCATCCGATTCCAGGCAAGAAGTGAGGTTGACCATCCCAAAAAGGGGCACTTTCCTACATGTATGCCCATAGCAATGTTTCTCTTTTAATTATTTCTCTTTTGAAAATGCTTTTGGACCGCAATGTTGCCATGCTCCTTTTAGACACATTTCTAAGTTTATGGTGGGCTGTTGGGATCGTGTCTGACTCCTTTATTGCGAAAGAAAAAAATGCCTTCCAGCAGACAGTGTTTTTTGCTTTATTTGGAATGTTTTCTCTTCATTTCATGCAAGTGTTCGAGGATGTCACCCTTTAGTAGTGCTATTCACTGTTTATGAATGTGATGAAGATACCCATAAATAGAGAACCTTTGGTAAAGGTGAGTACATTTTTGTTGTGCATATGTTTGCCATCAGTGGAAAATATTCAGATCTGTCCCTGATTTCAGATCTTTTTACATCCTCTTTGGCCATCTTATGTTATATAGGGCACTCCTAAAATACAAATGTAGGAAGGGTAAAGCAGTATTTCACTTGTGCAGGAAGAGATATTCCAAATAAAACTAGTGTTAAATGGTTCTAATCCCTCACCCAGTCGATGTGTCAGTGAACCAGACACACCTACCTTAGGAGAGGCAAGACCTCTTTGTAACAGTTTTTACCTGGTGTAATTGAGAGGAAGTGATGTTTTGTGCTTGTTGCTAGTTTCTTTGTTTGGATTGCTTTTGACAACTATTTTTGAATTGAGGAATTTACTTTTTGTCTTTACTATAGCCTTATAGCCTGCCGTAGAGGGCTATACCGGCTATTAGAACATTGGAATGTGGAGAACTCAGTTGAATAAAATGGAGTGCTTCGTGCTTCTATGGGCCGGTAAAAGCCCGACAAAAAGAGCAACATTCCAAAGTTTCTTTTGTTCACAGCTATTGCTGTGAACAAAGGCCTCTCGGAGCTCGAGGGGATTAAAACCTTCTCGGGCTCCGACGCCTTTGTTTTATTTGTTAGAACATTCTGCCCTATAGCCTTATAGCCCTTCGTAGCTGGGCTATACCGGCTATTAAAGGCCCGCTCCAGAGTTTAAGGCCCGAGCCGAAGGCGAGAGCCTTTAACAAGGGAGCGGGACTTTAATAGCTGGTATAGCCCAGCTACGAAGGACTATAAGGCTATTAGAACATTCTGCCACTAGAGGGCAGAATGTGCTAACAAATTAAACAAAGGCTTCAGGGAGCGCAAGGGGATTGAAATCCCCTCAGCCTCCCTGAAGCCTTTGTCCACCACCACAGCTGTGAACAAAGAAACATTGGAATGTTGGCGCTCCAGGCTTATACCAGCCATTATAAGCCCTGAGCTACTCCACTGTTTTCAATGGAGCTCCCAACATTCCAATGTTCTAATTTCCCTTACATCTGCAGCCAAGCAATTAATGTATCTATTTGTAACAAACGTTACTTTGTGGGGCTTTTGCCTGCACGGCCAATTTACAGATTGAATATAAATGAAGTATGTACTTTCTCTGCACTAGCCTGTTTATTTACACAAGAATTCCTGCTGTATTGGCTTTTAGCTCTTTCAACAGCAAACTCATGATGATCTAGGCGCTAAGTATGAGAATGTTAAACCGAAAATAGCCAGTTCTTTAGAAAGGACTGAAGTAGTGCACAAAGTATAGTTCAGCCACAGAGGTAAAGGAGTTTATGAAAAGAGTGGCTAATGGGAAGATATATAAATGTGGGCTATACATATAGCCAACAAATCTGAAAACAAATCAACAGAGAGTTGTTACTATAGCAGCTCGAAGTTTTTTTTTTTTTTTCTGGAGCACAGGTAAAAAGTGAATACCAGTGCATACTGACAACAGTAGTCATACGATCTAAAATAGGCTAAAGCCAAATTGGTATAAACAGTATGTGCAGGAAACTGGGTTGTTGTTGTTGCAGTAGCCCCCCACCTATTGCCTTATATTTGATGCATCTTTGACTGTGCAGTGGGTTTCTGCTAACCATGTCCCCAGTGCTAGTGTTCTTTTCCTCCAAACTGTTCATTGTTCCCCAATTGGCAATACCTTTGGCACTCTCTGTAAGTCCCTACTAAGTGGTACCCCTGGTACCTAGAGCAGGGAGGCCGAAGAGTACCCTTAAGGGCTACAGCACAAAGTATTCCCCCCTAAAGGACCCCTCACCAAACAACTACAGACTGCCACTGCAGGCCGAGTATCTTGGTGCAGACAAAAGAGAAAACACAACATGGCATATAGTCCTGTGTGCCTTGTCCACAGACACTGCATGGAGTATAGGTCATTCAAACCTACTGCAGAATCTTACAGCCTACACAAGCTACAGGGTGCGCTATACTGCATCTGAGGGCATAACTGCATGTGCAGATATTCTCCGGTGCTGGTCAGCCCTATTGCTGCCAGTACAAGTGAACAAGAAAGCCATTTTGAGTACATGTGCTGGACACTGGTGTTAACGAGTTTCCAAGATACATGATGGCTTCACTGAAAATAGGATGTTTGGTATCCAACATCTCATATTAATGAACCCACACTGATACCAGTGTTGTGTTTATTAATACATACACACAGAGGGCACCTTAAAGGTGCCCTCTGAAACCCTTCCAACCTCTGGTGTGTTGACTGACTGATTCTTGCCAGCCTGCTGCCTGAGACATGATCTCGACTCTCAAGTGTGAGTGCCTTTGCTCTCAGGTGGTCAGAAACAAAACCTGCCCAGGAAGAGGGTGTTCCTACCCCCTCCCACAGGAAGGCCTGCTGATTAGCAGTCCATGGCAGGGGAGCTTCAAAGAAGCCACCACTTTTGAAATGAGAATCTGGCTCCTTTCACACGGGATGATGCATACCGCTTTTGTCCAGAGCCCTTTGACACCTGGACGGGTGGGAAAATTAGCTAGCCAGGGAGGTATGCCACACTCTGGCTAGTACCACCCGTAAGGTGGGCTTCCTAGAGTGGGCACACATTTTTAGTGTTGGCCATCTTGAAGATGGCAAAGTTTGAAATTCTGCGACAGGGTTATGCCCACTTCCCACAGGAAGTTGTCATATGGGGGCGTGGTGACTACTACCTAACACTGCCCTAACACCACTAAATTCAGTATTTGGGGGAGCCCCTGGCACTAGAGATAAATATTCTGCAAACCTGAAAGAAAACGGACTTGAAGAGTCGCAAAGAGCAATAAGAGATCCAGCAACTATCTTGGCACAAACACTGCCGGCCTGCCTTCTGACTTCGACTATTGCACCGAAAGCCAACTTGTCCTGAAGCTGCTGTGTCTCCAAAGCCTGGTAGGCCCACCAGTACTTCACCCAGGAACCAAGAACTCCCGTGGGACAGTGGACCTGTTCCCCTGCATCCTACAGGCACCAAAGACTGAGCTGTGAGGCACCGAGACCGCAGAAACCCGACGCCAGAAAGCACCACAGCACCCGAGCTGCCTAGCCCAAGCGAAGTGGGTCAATGGTGCCAACGTAGTCCCCCGACCCTCCAGAATCAAAGCCCACCTGGAATTTCCCCACTGTGGACCCCTCTGTTCTTCATGGAGAAGCCGGCCAAAGGTGTCCCCGCGTCCCAGAGCATCTTAAGGCCTGAGCCCCCCTGTTGGTTCAGCCCTACTGGCCCCTCAGTCAAAGCCTGCAGCCTCTTTTTGCGAAGACTGATCCCTATTGACATCCATTTGGCACATGACGCTGTTTTGCACCCTTCCACCTGGCCGCCCTAGTGCCACTGGTGGTGTCCGTTTGGTGTAGCCCTGGACCTTACGCTCCACTCACCTTAAGTCCTGGAGATTGGTCTTGTAAGTCGCTTTACTATACCTGAATGCCATACTTGTTTTTCCTTCCACAGGATATCATTGCAGCCTCTGAAAAATGCTGTGTTGACTTTTTAAATGCAAAAGTATTTCTATTGAAAAACTTACTTACCTGGTCCTGTTGATTCTGGTGCCTAAATATATATAAAGATATGTGTTGTTTTTATAATTTGGCGTGGATCTCGTTATTGAGTAGTGTGCATCATATATGGACTATTGTGTGTATGTGCAGATTTCTAAAACTCCTCTCTGATAAGCCTAAGGCTGCTCGACCACACTACCCCCTTGAAGAGCACCTTGGGATTGCTAGAGCAAGCACCAGTCCACTCATAAGGGAACCCGTGGACTCCTTGCACGATATATCTAATTTTGATATACCATATAAGGAGCCAGCTTCTTACAGTGCATTAATCCTGTTGATTCTTTTTTCTGTAGTCTTGTCATGTTCATCTTGGCCCGAAATTGGTCAAGGAGTGGAACCATGTATGTGTTTTAGGTTCTTCTGCATGCAGATGAGAGGCTTTGGAGTATTCATTAATGTAAAAACATAGAACATACTATTTACAGGACTGCCTATTATTCCCAGAAAAGTAAAACAAATGAAAATACACAATCTGTGCTTTTCTTTATTTTAGATGGTGTTGGAGTAAAGAGGGACTACAAGCAAGCTCTGAAGTACTTCAACCTAGCATCTCAAGGTGGCCATATTCTTGCTTTCTACAACCTAGCACAGATGCATGCTACAGGTACAGGGGTCATGAGATCCTGCCACACAGCGGTGGAGGTAAGCAAGTCTCTTTCTGAAAGTGAACGTCTGCACAACTGTGAAACCTGTGGAGAAGCACACATTCCCTAATACTGAAACGTTGCAATGAATGCCGGTTCCTTTTTGCTGTTCTACAGTTTGGGCTAAATCTTATCAAATAATGCCTGCTAGGTCCCTAGTTGGCAGGTTGTTACCCTGTCCAAGTAGGGACCTTTCTCTCTAGTCAGGATAAGGGCGTTGCACTTCTAAAATAACCTCTGCTTACCCCCTTGGTAGCTTGGCATGAGCAATCTGGCTTATCTCAGAGGCAGTGGGTAAAGCATTTACACATAACAAACAGAAATACAGTGAAAACACTACAAAAGGGCACCACCCCAGTTTTAGAAAAAGATCTACTATTTTATGCAAAACAAGACCAAAAACGATAAAAATCCACCATACAGTTCTCAGAAATATCAATCATCAAAAATAGGCTTAAAATACAGTTCCTAGAAGTTGAGTGCTCGGTCAGGGGCTATTGTGGCGTTGTGAACAACAAATAGAAACAGTTCTGGCTGACCGCGGCAACTCGGGCCATATAAGGTGCTGGAAAGACCCGCAAAACAGTACCTTTAGAAATGCAGGGCGTCGGGAATCTCGCGGTGAGCTCCAAAAAGCCGACGTCTGCAAGCCTCGGTGCAGGGTCGTCAGGCCCTTTAAGTCACATGTGTTGCAGATCGAAACCCTCCCGGTTGAAGTCGGGAGCGCCAGCTTCTGCAGGCGTTGGGACTGCGGTGAGGTGTGCAGTGCCCTTGGGTCGTGGTGCAGGCAGCGGCTCAGTGACTGTTGTCCAGCGGCATCTGTGAGTCCAGGGCTGCGGTGCAAAGTGATGCAGTGCTGGCAAGTCACAGTGCAAGCAGTAGAGTCGTCGGTGCAGAGGCGCTATTGTCAGCTGACAAACTGGAATCAGTAGTGTGGGTAGGCCAAGGCTGTGGTGCGGGACGAGTGTGATGCATCGTGTAACTTACGAATGGGGCCCTCAAACCATGGTGCAAGCAGCGGCGTCTAGGTTGGCGTGGTGCGGTTTTGTCGTGGATACCAGAACGGTGGCGTGTAGCAAGGCAGTGCTTATTGTGGTGCCCACGGTTTGCGGTGCAAGCAGCAGCTCAGTGGCAGCATCGAGCGACGTCGTCGGTGAGACCAGAGCTGAAGTGCAGCGGTGCCTTCAGTACACGGAGCCAGTAGCAGTGTCGTTGATGGCGTATCGTTGCTTTTTCTTCTGTTGCAGCGCAAAACACACAGTTCCCAGTGCTGGTAGCAGATGAACTTGAAGTCTTTGCTGTTCATTAGACTTCTTTAACAGGGGGCACACTCTACTTCAAGTCCTTGGAGAAACTAGAAGAAGTTGCAGGAAGTTCTCTAGTCTTTTCTCTGCCCAAGACAGAAGCAGCCACTGCAGGCCAACATAGCAAAGCACACTCCTCCTCACAGCTTCTTCAGCTCTTCTTCTTGGCAGGTTTCTGAGTACAAAAGAGTTCTAAAGAAATGGGGTCTGGGCCCCAATATTTATACCACATTTCCCTTTGTTCTCTTGTGGCAGAGAGTCGCTGTGCTTAGTCCAAACCAGTTCTGTCCTCTCTGGTCCAGCTTGAAGCAGGAGGTGGAGACAGCATTGTGTAAGGCACACCAGACCTATTCAGGTGCAAGGAAATCTCTTCCCACTACTCTAAATGCAGCTCAGTTCTATTCACCCAAGCCCACACTTAACTAGGAAAGGCAGGACCCCACCACTCAGTGGTTGTCTACAGTGAATGCACATCCCCAGCCCCGGTCACTGCAAACTCGGACAGTCAATACACAACCCAGCAGAGGCACACAGGATGGTAAAGCAAGAAAATGCCCAATTTCTAAAACTGGCATTTTCAAAGCCACAATTCAAAAACCATCTTTAATAAAAGATGTTTTAGGACATTCTGAGTTCAGAGAGCTCAACCTCCATTTCTCTATCTTGTCCCAATGGGAAGGTATACTTGTAAGATGTTACAAAGTATCTCCCATTCTATCCTGTGGGACAGATAGCCTTTCCATAGTGAAAACGAAATACACTGTATTTCAATATCATGACATGTCACACAAACACCAGTACATGTCCTACCTTTCAAATACACTGCACCTTGCCCATAGGGGTACCTTGGGCCTACCTGAGGGTTGCCTTATATGTAAGAAAAGGGACGATTTGGGGCCTGGCCAGTGGGTGCACTTGCCAGATCGACATGGCAGTCACAACTGCGCACAGACACTGCAGTGGCAGGTCTGAGGGCCCTTAGAAGGGCTGCTTGTGTGGGTGGCACAACCAGTGCTGCAATGCAACAACAGCATTTGATTTACAGGCCCAGGGCACACACAGTGCGCTGTACTAGAGACTTAAAAGTAAATCAAATAAGTCAATCATTGAAACACTAATCCATAAACACAATTGACATGGCGAGCATATGCATTTTAACACTGAATAGCAGTGTGGTGGGATGTGGGGAGAGCGGGCGGGAGTGAGTAGGCCGTGGGTTTGGCTGGTGTGCTAAATGCGACAAATGTTCTGACTGTTTAGAACACTATTCCTTTCATTGTATTATCACTGTCAGGAAAAACTTGCATGTGTATTCGTACTCTATGGCAAGGCACGGCAACTTTTGAGGGATGGCTGTTGTATTGGATGTGCACAATGATTTGGCCGTTTGGATCACAATTACTCTCATTGTATTACCACTATCTGAAAGAAACACGTTAGTTAGATTCCTCACCTTGGAATATCCCCAGGCGTCAGACTGGATCCGGAAGATTTTTTCGTCAGCAATACCCCTTGCGCGTCGCTAGGCGTCGTCTGCGGCTCCGCGTCCGTCGTCGGTGTCGTGCGCCGGGATGACGTCGTCGGAGTACTTAGACGCCGCCCTCGCGCGCTGACGTCAGTTCTTCTTTTTTCCGTGCCAGTAAGCGCAGATCCGGGAGAGTTACCCCATTTAGTCTTTTTTGACTAAGTTTTTTGATCCTTTTTGATCTTGTCTTTACTCCGGTGCCGGTAGGATGCCTGGTTTCAAAGCCTGTGCCGACTGTAACCGCTTGATGTCAGTTACGGATCATCACCGCCGGTGCCTTTACTGTTTGGGCCTCGACCACGACGCGGAGTCGTGTTCGGACTGCAAGGCCCTGACCTCGAAGGCTAGACGGGAGCGGTCCCGTAAGCTCCTCGAGATTCGCCACTCTGCTCCGCGCCCCTCTCGATCCCGGTCCAGGAGGAGGTCCAAGTATCGGTCGCGGAGCCGCAGCCGACGTCATCATCGCTCGTCTGGCTCCAAGTCTTCGGGTAAGTCGAAGCACTCCAAGAAGTCCAAGAGGCGACACCGCTCTTCGGACTCCCCTCGCCGGTCGCGCGACTCGGCCGAGGGTCAGGGTGGTTCCATCTCCGCGGCTCCAGCGGAGCCGCAGGCGCCGCGCAAGTCCCCATACCCGCCGGTCCCTGGGATTGACGCGACGCCGGTGGAAGTCAATGCATTCCTCTCGGCCATGAGGAGCCTGGCTCCGCCGTCGACGCCCGCTGGCGCGCCTTCAAGCCCCGCGGACCCGACTGGGCAACCTTGCATGCCGGCGGCTCCGGCCCCGGCGCCGTCGCCGGCTCCGGCCACGACGCCGCAGGTCCCCGAGGGACTCGTCCCCGTCGACGCCGGTCGACCTCGTCACGCCTCCTCCGCCGGCGTCGACACCGGTTCCACCTCCGACGCCGGCTCCGCTCGGCGTCGAGCCCCAGTTCAGCCCCGCTCCGGATCCGGCGCCGTTGCGGCGTCGATGGACGCCGCGTACGGCGCCGTTAGAGACACATTATGTCTATCGTCCGGCTCCGCTCCTTCCTCCTGTTTACCAGGAATCGGATGACGGGGGCGAATGGGAGGGGTCCGAGGATCCTATGGCCGTTCAGGTTCAGCTCTCACAGGACTGGGCAGATGAACTGGGGGAGGCCAGTGGTCTGGATACCTCACCAGACACTGGATTCATCTCTCCTCCGACTGTGGCTTCGGAGGAGAGTGCTGCTTTCTCTGTGGTGCTGCGCAAGGCGGCCGCAGCCCTTGGGCTCGAGCTGCCTGCCGTGGCTGTGAGGACTAACGTCCTCACTGAGGTGCTTCAGTCTGCAGCAAGCTCCGCTGAGCCTCTGCTGCAGTTCAATGAGGCCCTCATTGACGTTCTGCAGGGCACCTGGTCCAAGCCCTCCACAGTCCCTCCTGTGGACAGGAACGTCGCCAGGCGCCACCGCCCTGCTACGGGCGACCCCAGTTTTCTGTCCCAACACCCCACCCCCGAGAGCCTGGTTATCCAGGCTTCTACCTCCCAATCCTCCTTCCCGCCGGACCGGGATTCCAAGAGACTGGAACAGTTTGGCAAAAAGCTCTCCTCCCTTAGTTTGGGTCTGCGGTCCTTGAACACCGCCTGTCTTTTAAACCGTTATTCCCACTCTCTGTGGGATACGGTGGAGGACGTGCTGCCCCTGTGCCCGGAGGAGGCCCAGACACGACTTACCCAGGCTCTGGCCGATGGGAGGGACGCAGCACGACATGCAATCCGATGTGGGTTTGACACTGCGGACTCGCTGGGTAGGGCGATTTCTACCACGGTGGCGCTTAGACGTCACGCCTGGCTGCGGTCCACGTCCTTTTCGGGGGATGTCCAGAGCACTCTCATGGACATGCCCTTTGATGGCACTCGCCTTTTTGGTGAGAAAGCGGACAGTGCGCTGAATCGCTTTAAGGACTCCCGAGCTACGGCCAAGTCCTTGGGCCTCTCGGCCCCGCGGTCGCAAACTTCCGCCTTTCGCCCCTTTCGTGGCCAAGGAAGGGGTGCCTCCTCACGTCCGCCTAGCCACCAGCCGCAGAACCAACCTGCGCGCGGACGTGGTTTCCGCTGAGGCGGTTCTGGAGGTCGACGTGGTCAGCCCACATCCACCCAGGCAGCATCCGCCTCCAAGCCTTCCTAGTCCGAGCTTTCCGGCCCATTCCTCGCCAGTGGGCGGCAGAGTTCGCCATCACCTACTCGACTGGCGTACCATCACTTCGGACAGGTGGGTGCTGCAGATCGTCCGAAGGGGCTACTCCCTCCCCTTCGAGACGACCCCTCCAGCCATGCCACCGCAGCACCACCGTATCTCGGAGGATCATTTGAATCTTCTGCGAGAGGAAGTTTCGGCCCTCTTGGCCAAAGAGGCCGTCGAGCGCGTTCCGAGCCCAGAAGTAGGTCGTGGTTGTTATTCCCACTACTTTCTGGTTCCCAAGAAGGGCAAGGGGGGCCTACGCCCTATCTTGGACCTCCGGAACGTCAATGCCTTCCTTCGGAAGGAACGGTTCAAAATGTTAACTTTGGCTCAGGTTCTGGCTGCCCTAGACCATGGAGACTGGATGGTAGCGTTGGACTTGCAGGACGCTCATTTCCACATCCCCGTCCTGCCGGCCCACCGGCGTTACCTGCGGTTCACGGTGGGCCAGGAGCACTTTCAGTTCACCGTGCTCCCCTTCGGCCTCACCAGTGCCCCTCGGGTGTTCACGAAAGTGATGGCGGTGGTCGCAGCTCATCTGCGCAGATCAGGGGTTACAGTCTTCCCCTACCTCGACGACTGGTTGTTGAAGGCGGGCTCGCCCCAGGCAGTCGTCTCCCACCTCCAGACTACGGCGGATCTCCTGCATTTGCTGGGGTTTTCCATCAACGTGCCGAAGTCACACCTGAGTCCCTCTCAGAAGCTCCTATTCATCGGAGCGGTTCTCGATTCGGCGCAGTTCCGGACTTATCCTCCGGAACAGCGGGTCCGGGATATACAGGCCCTGATTCCCATCTTTCGGCCTCTATCCTTTGTTTCGGTCAGGCTAGTGTTGCGGCTTCTGGGGCTGATGGCCTCCTGCATCCTACTAGTGCATCACGCCAGGCGGCGCATGCGGGCTCTGCAGTGGGACCTGAAGTGTCAGTGGGCCCAGCATCACGGCAACCTGTCCGACCATGTCTTGATCTCGGAGGGCACTGCGCAGCAGTTGCAGTGGTGGCTCACGGACCGCGATTGGGTCACGGGCAAGAGCCTCTCCCTTCCCCAACCGGAGCATGTCGTAGTGACGGATGCGTCCCTCCTGGGATGGGGTGGCCATATGGGAGAGGCGGAGATCAGAGGCCTCTGGTCTCCGGCGGAGTCTCGTCTCCACATCAACCTGTTGGAGTTGAGAGCGATCTGACTTGCACTGAAAGCCTTCCTTCCCTCTGTCAGGGGAAGTGTTGTGCAGGTGTTCACGGACAACACCACCGCCAAGTGGTATTGCAACAAACAGGGCGGGGTGGGGTCGTGGACCCTTTGTCAGGAGGCTCTGCGCCTCTGGACATGGCTGGAACACCAGGGCGTCACCCTAGTGGTTCAACATCTGGCGGGCTATCTGAACGCCAGAGCAGACGAACTCAGCCGCCGGTGCATGATGGATCACGAATGGCGTCTGAACTCCGAAGTGGCGCAAGGTCTCTTTCAGCAGTGGGGAGAGCCTTGGTTAGATCTATTCGCCACCGAAGAGAACGCGCAATGTCAGCAGTTCTGCGCGTTGGAATTTCCAAGGCGGCACTCGCTCGGCGACGCTTTTCGTCACGAGTGGAGTTGCAGTCTATTGTACGCCTTTCCGCCTATACCACTTCTTCCCAGAGTGCTGAAGAAGATCAGGCGCGACCGGGCCCAAGTCATCTTGGTGGCTCCGGACTGGGCACGAAGGTACTGGTATCCCGAGCTACTCAGTATGTTGACCGATCCTCCGATACGTCTGCCCCTTCGGGAGGATCTTCTGTCGCAGCAGCAGGGGACGGTCCTCCACCCGAACCTGTCCAGCCTCCACCTCCATGCGTGGAGATTGAGCGGCGGCAGTTGATGCCATTTGACTTGCCTCCTGAAGTCTGTGATATCATTCTGGCAGCCAGGCGTCCCTCCACAAAGACGGTATACGCCTGCCGGTGGAACAAATTTGTGGCATGGTGCACAGCAAAGGCTGTGGATCCCTTTTCCGCCCCTCTTTCTGAGGTTCTCCTCTTTCTTCTTTCTTTGGCCCAGCAGGGCTCTGCCCTGGGCACCTTGAAAGGTTATCTTGCTGCCATCTCTGCCTTCTTGCGGCTTCCTGATCAGCCTTCTCTTTTCAAGTCCCCTGTAGTTACACGCTTTCTAAAAGGCATTACTCACACGTTCCCTCCTGTCCCTTTTGTAATGCCTCAGTGGGACTTGAATCTTGTTCTCACATTTCTAATGTGCGCTCCCTTTGAGCCTCTTCATAATTGTCCTCTTCGTCTGCTGACGCTTAAGACTGCTTTTCTGGTAGCCATCACCTCGGCTAGACGGGTGAGTGAGCTCCAGGCTTTATCATCAAAGCCTCCTTTTCTCTCTGTTCATCCGGACAAGGTTGTCCTTCGGCCTCGTCCCTCCTTTCTTCCGAAAGTGGTGACCCCCTTTCATCTTGGGCAATCTGTCACCTTGCCCACCTTCTTTCCGCCTCCGCATCCTTCCAAAGAGGAAGAGAGGCTCCACCGTCTGGACCCAAAACGTGCGCTCTCCTTTTATCTGGACCGCACAAAGCAGTTCCGGGTGGACGACCAACTTTTCGTTGGATACGTGGGTGCTAAGAAGGGGAAAGCTGTGCACAAACGGACCATCTCTCGGTGGGTCGTTTTGTGCATCAAAATTTGTTATTCCTTGGCAAAAAAGGACCCTCCTGTTGGGCTGCGCGCCCATTCTACTCGGGCCACAGCGGCTACTACTGCTTTGGGACGGGGTGTCCCTTTGCAGGACATCTGTCAGGCGGCAACGTGGGCTTCGCTACACACGTTTGCCAGGCATTATTGCCTTGACAGCCAAGTCCGAAGGGATGGCTTCTTTGGCCGTTCTGTCCTCCAGGACTTTCTGGTGTGATCTTGGTTCGCAGACCCACCACCGGGGATGGTATTGCTTGAGTATCTATTCTAAGGTGAGGAATCTAACTAACGTGTTTCTTTCAGATGAACAAGTTACTTACCTTCGGTAACGATGTATCTGTAAGAAACATTAGTTAGTTAGATTCCTCACCGACCCACCCATCCTCCCCGTTTTGCGAACTGACATCTAGGGTTAAGGTTATTCTTTTCAGGCCCCTAGATTTTATTTTTGGCACCAGTGTCGTTCTCTTGCATGGCTCTGCGTTCCTGGCGCGGAAAGCTATGTACAAGAACTGACGTCAGCGCGCGAGGGCGGCGTCTAAGTACTCCGACGTCATCCCGGCGCACGACGCCGACGACGGACGCGGAGCCGCAGACGACGCCTAGCGACGCGCAAGGGGTATTGCTGAAGAAAAAATCTTCCGGATCCAGTCTGACGCCTGGGGATATTCTAAGGTGAGGAATCTAACTAACTAATGTTTCTTACAGATACATCGTTACCGAAGGTAAGTAACTTGTTCGTCAGGAACTGCTTGAATTTTTATTTGTACTTCATTGCAATGCTATGTAACTCTCATGCGCTATTGGAAAAATAAAGTGTTTAATAAAAATAAAAAATAAAAAACACTGAATAGCAGTGGTAAAGTGCATAGAGTCCTAAAACCAACAAAAACAGAGTCAAAAACAGGAGGGCAAAAAGTCTGGGGGTAAATCTGCAGAAAAATCCAAGTCTGGGGTAAATCTGCTGAAAAATCCAAGTTGGATGAGAAGTACACGTTACCTGAATACTGAAATGTTGCAATTACTGTTTTTGCTATTCTGCAGTTTGGTTTGGGCTTATAAAATAATGCCTGCTAATGTCAAGAAATGTTGCTGTCTCAAGAAATACCGGTGCCATTTTGCATTTGATAAGACCTCGCCCACCTTGTCAGGAAAGGACTGGGATTAACACTATCCTAGTTTAACTGCTTAAAAACTGTTTGCTCATTTTATCGATCGTTTCTTTCAAAATGTTAAAACAACCAAATATTTTGATATGCAGTGAAAATGTGAAGTGGTTGAGAAATTAAAAAAGTATTGACATTGATTTTGTTTTGGCAGCTGTTCAAGAATGTTTGTGAGAGAGGGCGCTGGTCTGAGAGGCTCATGACAGCATATAACAACTACAAAGATGGTAATTCCAACGCCGCAGTAGTTCAGTATCTCTTGCTGGCAGAGCAAGGCTACGAAGTGGCACAGAGCAATGCAGCATTCATCCTTGATCAAAGTAAGACACTAAAAAGTAAGACCACAAAGTAACTGTGGGGATTGGTGTGATAAGTGAAGAACCGTGTACTGAATCTTCTTTGTGAATTTTACGTTTATTTCCCCCAATTACTTTTGAAAGATGCATCTATGACTGAAAGTGACTGGGAAGCCTTTAAAAGGGGGACTCTGTAGCTCATACTATTTGACATAATTGGAGAGAATAGATTTTTTTACTTTTAGACATTTTGTCCATAATGAAGTGTTATAGTCCGAGCCACTGGAATTATGTGATAGTGCGGTCATGGCTGTTTTCACATACTTCTAGATTTGTTACATTTGCCACATACTCCATCATCTGAATCATAATCTGCAGATTTAACAAAAATAAGTTTTGCTAGCTCAGGCGGGTCAAAAGTTATTAAAACTGCAGCAACACGTGTTAATGTACTGTAGAAGGCCCTTTGCAAAGGTTGACTGGTCACCTTCCTGTTGCTTATTGCTATACTTGGGTGTTAAACTGGTTATAATCGGGTGCAACCAATGGCCAGACAGTATTAACAAGTAAAAAAATGACAAAATAATGCCATAATACTATCAAAAAATGTGGCGCATTACGCAGCATAATTTGCCTTTTCTTGCTACATAATTTACTCAGCACTGCTGCCTTATTTGGCCCTCAACTGCTGCATAATTCCAGTGGCCCTAGTTCTAGTAGGGGTCAGAAATATGTCGGTGGTGGAAGGGTGGACGAGACCTGTCAGCCAGGACACTACATAGGGATAGGTTTTTCAGGGGCCACTTCTAAGGTGCCCTCTGGGTGCATGTCATAATAAATCTTGTACTCGCAATAGTACAGATTTATTAAGACAAGATGTTTGATACCAAACGCCATAGGTTTCAGTAATGCCATCATGTAGCTAGAGAACTCGTAATGACGAGTGCCCAGTACATATCCTTAAGATGGCTTCTCTGTTCACTTGTACCATCTAGTAATTGAACTAGCCAGCACAGGGCTAGCTCATGCAGCTATACCCTCACATGTAAAATAATACAACCTTCCTTGGAGCAAAAACTGAGCAGCAATTTGCAATGGCTTTTTATTATGTACCGGGTATATAGCAATAATTGTGGGCAAAATGTATACATGGAAAAATCGGTATGAAAGACACCTCTGTATTTCTGAAATGGGAACAAATGATAGAGTTTAGAAACAGTACATATTTGCACATTTTCGAAATTGGAAAAACTCATACTAGCATGAGAATTATCGGTCATTTTTCAAAATGATTTCTTTTTTACACAATGTCTTTCATTTGGAAGGCAGAAATGCATCAAAAATCAATAGGTAATAACAGTTGCTTTACACATCTGAATTACCCTAATTCTCCCGATAAAAATGGTACCTCACTTGTGTGGGTAGGCATAGTGCCCACGACAGGAAATGGCTCAAAACCCAACGTGAACACACCACATTTTCAGAAGGAAAATTTACCCTTTTTTTGCAAACTGTCTAGCTGTAGTTTTTTAACACTAGCTCTGCCGGCACCTAGGCAAACCTAGCAAACCTATACATTTTTGAAAACTAGACACCCAGGGAAATCCAGGATGGAGTGACTTGACTGCCTTCCACCAGGTTCTGTTACCCAGAATCTCTTGCAAACCTAAAAAATTGTCCAAAAAAACACATTTTCCCCCCATTTCTGTGGTGGAAAGTTCTGGAATCTGCGTGGATCCACAAATTTCCACCCACCCTGCGTTCCCCAAAGTCTTACAAGAAAAATGGTACCTCACTTGTGTGGGTGGGCCTAGTGCCCGCGACAGGAAACGGCGAAAACGCAACGTGGACACACCTCAATGTCGCAGTGTAAAATGACCCTTTTTTGGCAAAGTGCCTAGCTGTAGTTTTTTAACCCTAGCTCTGCCGGCACCTAGGGAAACCTACCAAACCCACACATTTCTGAAAAGTAGACACCCGGGGGCTTCCAGGGAGGTTTGGCTTGCGTGGATCCCCCAATGTTTCCTTACCCAGAATCCCTTGCAAACCTCAATTTTAGCTGAAAACAATCACTTTTTTCACACATTTTTGTGTGGGAAAGTGTGGCATCAACCGGGCTTACACAAATTTCCTACCACCCAGCATTCCCCCAGGTCTCCCGATAAAAATGGTGCCTCACATGCAAAACGTTTCATACGTGTGACACATACAGAACCATTCACACTGCCAGCCGCGGGCCCATCACATTACAACACTCACACCAGCAGACAGAGCCATTCAAGGGCCCATCACTTTCACACGCCCACATTCCTGACACAGCAACCACACAAGCTAATGGATTGCGTGGAGTGGCGCAGCAAGTCACTACTCACACACCGCCAGCCAAGCGCCAGTCCACGCACACCGCCAGCCAAGCGCCAGCCACGCACACCGCCAGCCAAGCACCAGTCCACGCACACCGCCAGCCAAGTGCCAGTCCACGCACACCGCCAGCCAAGCGCCAATCCACGCACACCGCCAGTCAAGCATCAGTCCACGCATATCGTAAACCAAGCGCAAGTCCACGCACAACACCAGCCAAGCGCCAATCCACGCACACCGCCAGCCAAGCGCCAATCCACGCACACCGCCAGCCAAGCACCAATCCATGCACACCGCCAGCCAAGCGCCAATCCACGCACACCGCCAGCCAAGCACCAATCCATGCACACCGCCAGCCAGGCACCAGTCATATGCAAATCAGTCTGACCCTGTGCGCTTTGTTTCCCCCTAAGTTGGCAGGGTATGCCCAGACGTGGGTCCCTTGCTCAATTTGCCACTGGACTCAAGCTAGCCTGGCTGATGACAGCTGATTGGCCAGAAACTGGTCCCAGGATGGTTGTTTCCGGTCCAGGGAAGTCATGGCTAGGCAGTTCGGGCTGGATTGTTCCCATGAGGCACAGGGTCAGACTGATTTGCATATAGCCTTGTCTGAACTGGGGTGGTGGAGTGAGCTAAAGAATGATGATGGATTAAACCCAGATCAGTTGACTGTGGGTGAGTGTTTGATTTGCTCAAGCACTCCGTCCATCATCCCCTTTGGTACTGCCCCTCAGGGTGGCAAAAACGGGCAAATTAATGCTCCCCAAAGGGGAGCAACCCCTGCCCAAGGGGCCACTCCCCACTACATTTATTCTATTGGCCAGTGGGCCGATTTTATTGAAAAAAATGTAAATCTACATCCCCCCCCCCTTGCCAGACAAAGCCAAAATGTATGCCCCCAAAAGGGGAGTGACCCTTCCCAATGGGCCACTCCCCACTACATTCATTCTATTGGCCCAGTGGGCCGATTTTATTTAAAAAAAAAATGTAAATCTACAAAAAATTAAAATCTGCCCCCCCCCCGGGGGGCAGACAAATACAAAATTGAGACCCCCAAAGGGGGAGCGACCCTTGCCTAAGGGGCCGCTCCCCCAAACAACGAAACTCACATCAACACATTAAAAAAATAAATCGCACAGTGGGCATTCCTGCTGCACGATCGCACGATCATGCAGCAGGAATGCACAAAAGATGCATCGAGGGAAAGGAAAACCCTTTCCTTTCCCCCCAATGCCTCTTTCGTTTAAATCCCCCCCCCCTCCCCAGCCCCAAAACGTACCTGTTTGTTCTCCGACGCGCAGGAAGCAAATGGCTTCCTGCGCTTCGGAGAACAAAGGGAAACCTCCAATGATGTTGGCGTGGCTCGCGCGCTGACGTCATTGATGACGCGGGGGGAGGCAGGGGAATGTCTTCCCCTGCCTTCCCCGGTAAAAACACCTGCCTCGACCGCTGACGGGGGGGGAGTGTCAGCGCTTCCCCCGTGGGTGGGGTGTCATGACGAGCTGGACTCGTCATGAGCACACGACGACTGTGTGCCATGACGAGTCCAGCTCGCCATGAGCCTGCAAGGGGTTAAGGTGGCCCCCTGACACCAGGAACTCAAATTCACCTGATCCAAAGCAGGAGGACAAAGAAGAACGCAAGAACTGTGGACTAACTGTGGACTTGGCGCCAAACCCTGCCTGCCTGCTCCGGTCTCAACAATTACAAAGACTTGACTCGTCTTGTTGCTGTGCATCCTCCAAAAGCCTCGGAGGGCTACCAGAACTTCACCAACCCGTCAGCATCTCTGTTGAACTGGAGGAGCCACTTACCTGCAGGCACTGACAGCAAAGTCCGGTTCACCAATCTGCTGACCACTGGATCCACTGATGCAGCAGCCGCCCAGGAGAAGGTCACAGAGGTCCGATCTTCCCACCAAGTTTGTGGACAACTGGACTCCCAGGAGATGCCCTGCATCAATATCCGGGGTACAGGACCCCTTGCAACACCCAAGGCTTGTTCAGTGTCTCCAGACACCAACACCACCAGGGCCAACCTACTGATCGGTGACATCAGCACCAGAGAGGCCATCGAGAGTGGCCCAGCTGTCCTGTTTTGTCCTTGTCTCCAGATCAACCCCAAAAGTGAGAGCCTCAACGCGAGCGGCTCGCCAAACAAAACATCTCCACACCCGAGCCTCAAAGCCAGAGTTCGAACCGCAGAGCAGGCCTGGGCGTAGTTCGTGGAGTTTTGCCACTCGGAACTCCACGGAGTGGCAAAAAACTCCTCAAAGTTCCGCAAGTGGCGGAGTGCAGTGCGAACCACTGTTCGCGCTGGTCTTCCTGCCGCTCGGTTAGAAATTCTACTCGAGCGGCAGCTCCCGTTCACAAACTTACCGTTTGCAAGTGGGGAAAAAACTCCGCTTCACTATGCGGAGCAAAGTTTTCCACACTCTGCGAACTGCGTGGAGTGCCAAAAACTCCACGAATGGAGTAGAGTTTACCGCCCAGGCCTAACCCAGAGACCGCCCAGAACCGAGCCACTTTTGGGTTCCAACGGACCTGTCCCAAAGTCCCCACTTGCAGCATTTTTCTGCTTACAGGTTTCAACTGTGGCATTTGAGGCTACCCTGCGACTAGCCCCTCTACAACCAGACACACCAGGGTGGGTAAACCAAAACTGCTGGTAGTTCTAAGGGACTTACCTTAAGTCCAGAAGAACTGCCCTGTAACTAGATTGCAAGTATCCCTATGCAGTGTATGTCTCTCCCGTAGGATAACCATACCGCGTTCCAGGCTCATTTGACAGCTGTATTTTTTAAGTGTGTGAGAATAGCTAACTCGAAAAGTACCTTTCTAATCTTGTAGATCTTGGTGTCTAACTAAATCTGTAATCTTTCTAAATTGGTGTCAGATTTCCTTATTAAGTGTGTCTTTTGTTGACTTTGTGTGTGCAACAAATTTCTAACACTCCTCCTACTAAGCCTAAGGCTGCTCGACCACACTTCCACAAATTTCTCATTTTGGTACACTATATAGAGAGCCAGCTTCCTTTTTAAAATAGCAGTTTTGAAGAAAACTGGTAAATACACTTGTACTGTCTCTAATGCGGAAATTTGAGCCTATAGGGGGAAAAACACATATACTGCATGTGGGTACTTAGCGACTTACAGGATTATTTTTCTGGAGGTAAGGTGGGTATGGGGCAAGGTCCAAAGCAGCACCAACCGGTCACCTCTGTAGGCTCTAGTGCGTCTGGTTTCAGAGGTGCTTTATGTTGTTGGGTGCCCTGTTTGTTTTAATGGGAAACACTCCTGGGGAAAAGTGGCTGCAGGCTGGGACATTGCTTCCTTCAGTGTGTCTTTGGACAGCTCATTGTCCAGTTTACCTTCTTTGGCATTTTCCTGGAGGCCAACTCTGTGAGGGGTGTCACAATCATGCCATACCCATTCACAAACCTGTATTAGCCAGTCAAGCCAAGGAATGCCCCGACTTGAGCTACCGTGTCCACAATTGTCTGGATCTGGGGTTGTAAGGGTTGAACGTGGCCTCCACCTACAAGGCGGCCCAAGTATACAACAGAGTCCTGCCCTATCTGACACTTGCTTGCCTTAATAGTGAGGCCTGCACTTCTCCGAGCCTCAAGGACCTTTCCGAAGTGGATCCAATAATCATACCAGGTGAAGCAATAGACCGCAATATCATCTAGATTAGCTGTACTGTAGGATTCCAGCCCGGCAAGGACTTTCTTCACCAACATTTGGAAGGTGACGGGCATTCTTTAGTCCAAATGGCATTACTGTAAATTGGTAATGTCCATCTGGGGTCCAGAATGCAGATTTGTATTTTGCTCCAGGGGTCACACCAATCTGCCAGTACCCTGATGTTAAATCGAACATACTGAGAAACTTGACTGACCCTAAACTGTCAATATGTTTGTCTTCCCTTGGGATAGGGTATGCATGTGCCTTAGTGACAGCATTGAGACCTCTATAGTCCACTCAAAACCTCAGCTCTGGTTTACCACCCTTGGAATGAGGTTTGGGGACTAAGACCACTGGGTGGCCAAGGGACTTTAAGAGGCCTCAATCACCGCTAACTCCAGCATCGTGCTGACTTCAGTTCTGATGCTTTCCTACACTTGGTCAGACTGTCTGTATATTTTGATTTTGTCAGGCATACTGTCACCAGTGTCCACATCATGAGTACACCAGTTAGTCTGACCAGGGGGTGAGGAAAAAGAGCCTGGCATACTACTCCAGGACAGGTACTCAGGGCACTGTGACCAGGGAAGACCTCCAAGGGCTGCAGCACGTTTTGTGCCAACCTTGGAGGATATATATATATATATATAATCTACTGGCGGTCGCCAGTAGATAGTTATAGTTAGGACCTATTATCCATAGGAAATCCGCAACATTCGATTCCCAATAAGTCTGGCGCCGGTTGATGAATCCTCGCGAAATGTTCCAAACTTTTGGCCAGCTCCGCTCCGCTCCTACCCTGAAAGTTTTGTGGTGATTCATCAAGCGGGGGCTGAGAAAAAAGGGGGGTCCCAAAACGCGTTTTCCCCCTGCAAATTCCCATAGGATCTGTTGTCGCAGCTACAGCCTGAACCGCTGAACGGAATGACACCAAATTTGGCAAAGAGGTAGTCCTCAGTCCAGACTCGTGCCTTTTGCATAAATGGAGTTAAAAGTACATAAATATCTATGGCTGGGGAGGATCCGCGGACCCTACCCGCCCCGTAAGTGCGGCCTCCCCGAACCGAGCGCGCATCCTCCCCATAGCGCGCTGAATGCTAATTGGCGGTCGAGTGTCTCTCTACAGGAACTGTTGGCGGCCATTTTCTGCGTCGGTAGAAGCGAGGCTGAAGAAGCAAGGGGAAAAGTTTGTAAAACATATAAAGGGGGCAGAGTAGAAATACTCTGACCCTCTAGAGGTGCTTAGGGGGTCCCAGAGGGACCCCCTGGGGCCCCCTTTAAAAAAAAAAAAACAGCACGGTCCCCGCATCCTACCGCGTTGGGTGCGCGGATCCACGAAAAAAATTTTTTGTAAAAAGACAAGAAATCATTGGTTGTATGACTACTTTGTACACTGAAAGGTAGGGTGTATATTTCTGTTTTTTAAAGGTATGATTCTTATTGGTTAACAAAAACAGATTGTAAGGAACATTATATATGATAAGCTGATATGTTGAAAAGTGAAGCACACTTCCTCTCTTGTGTGCTGAACTTCTGACCTGTGTGCTCAGTGCAGTGTTCCATGACCTGTTTCTATGGTAACAGGCAGAAGGCAGATTGGGGGAAGGGTTGAAATGTATTTCAGTTGGAAAGGGTTGAAATGTTTAACCAATAGAAATGTGTGTTTGCTTTTGAGTTTATGTGTGAAGGATTGTGATTTGATGTTTACATGTATATGTGTGGAAAATGAAAGGGAAACTTTTCCATTCTTTGTTTTTGCTGAGAGGTGCACAGTGCAGAGATTCTGTAAAAGAAAATATGGTGAGTGACTGATATACTTCTTAATCTACAAAACAACTTGAAAAATGAGTTATTTAATTGTGAGGGGATGTATGTAGACTATTTTGATTTTAATCAGACTAATGTTTTTCTCCTGCTAAAGTGTAGGGAGTACTTTTTTTTCTCTACAATCTTATTGACAGTGTGTGTGCATGTAGAAACCATTCTGTGATAAGCATTTGTGTTTTTCATGTGTTTGCAGACAGATAACTGTGCAGTTTTTATATTTTGGTAGAATTAGAAACCAGTCATTGTTTATGAATTTGTGAAATGAGTTATGTTATGTTTCTATACTAAAATGTAGTACTTCTTCTAGATGAAGAAATGTGTTTTGGTATAGTGCAAGGGATAGTGTTGTTTTTCTAGAATCACACAGTGAGTATGTGTGCATTTGGGAACCACTGTGAGAGAAGCATTTGGTAACATTGTGTATTTGCTGACAGATAACTGTTTTAATCTGTCATGTTGTGAAGTTTTAGTAGCATTAGAAGAAAGTTATGGCTTATGCTTTGATTAAATGAGTCAGGCTTTGACAGAAAAGTGCAGTCCTGAAATATGTAGATTGTGTGCAGTTCCCTTACCACTTGCACTGTAGTGAATGAGTTTTGGTAAACTCCTAGGGATAGTGGTGCTTGTCTAGAATCACAGTGTGAGTTAGTGTGTATTTGGGATCACTGTGAGAGAAGCATTTGGTAACATCATGTATTTGCTGACAGATAACTGTTTTAAAACCTGTCATGTTGTCAAGTTTTAGTAGGATTAGAAGCCAGTCTTTGCTTATGCTTTGATTAAATGAGTCAGGCTTTGACACAAAAGTGCAGTCCTGAAATATGTAGATTGTGTGCAGTACCATTAACTCTTCTAGACTAGTGAATGAGTTTTGGTAAACTGCTAGGGATAGTGTTGATTGTCTAAAATCGCACTGTGAGTCTGTGTACTTTTGGGTAAGGATTGTGAGAGAAGCATATGGTAACATAGTGTATTTGATGACAGATAACTGTTTTAAAATCGGTCATGTTGTCAAGTTTTAGTAACTTTAGAAGCTATTCTTTGCTTATGCATTGATAAAATGAGTCTGGGTTTGACACTAAAGTGCAGTACCATGTACTATTCTATTCACTGTGCCAGAACTGAAAATGTAAAAGTTTTAGCCAGGCACTAACCTAGTAGTAGTCTGATGATTTAGTCAGTTTCCAAGTCCTCATGTTGTGAACCATACATTATCACATAGATTGTTTCAAATGTCTATGCAGTATGCATGCAGTCTTCTAACATACTATACACTTGTCTTTCACATTTTCAATTCGCTAGTCAGTATCCATACACTTCCAGGAAACACCCTGTAACTCCCTTTGAAGTCCTCTAGTGACCCATTCAGCATCATGTACTAATCCATTCACTGTGCGAAAACTCAAACACTTATAAATTCACCAAGATACTATCTTTGCAGTACTCTAATCATTCAGTCAGTGCCTAAGTAGTCATGCACTGAGCCAGGCGTTAGCACATGGACTGCTTCAAACCCCTATCCACTATGTATGCAGTCTTCTAACCACCTAGACACTTGTCTTTCACACTTTCAATTCCCTAGTCAGTATCCGTACAGTCCAGCAAACATCCTGTCACTGCCTTTGCACTCCTCTAGTGGCCCATTCAGTACCAAGTACTAATCCATTCCCTGTGCGAAAAGCCTACCACTTATAAATTCACCTAGGCACTCTCCTTGCTGTACTCTAATCATCCAGTCAGTACCCAAGTAGTCATGCAGTGAGCCAGGCCTTAGCACATGGACTGATTTAAATACCTATTCACTATGCATGCAGGCCTCTAATCACCTACACAGTTGTGTTTCACACCTTCAATTCCCTAGTTAGTATTCATACACTTCTAGCAAACACCCTGTCACTCACCCAGTGTGTCTCCTTATAGTACTGTAATCATTTAGTCAGTTAGTGTAAAGATTGCCAATACTCTTGTAGATTGAATCCAAATCCAAATTTAATATTTCCAGGTTGAATTCAAACAGCATCCCCAGCTGACACAGCCCACCATCTGTCTTCCCAACATTCCAGATCCCACATATGTCATTGATGACCAATATACATTCCAAATCATCATCAAATCCTTACACATCTTTCCCCCTTAACATTTCAAACTAAGAAATAATAAAAAAAAACACATCTAATATTCTACTAAGACTGAACTTTACACACATCGCACATACTTCTTGTGGTACCATTTTCTAAAATTACCACATTGCGCTTGACTTCCCTTACTTTGCAAGGATCAGAATACTTACTCTGACCCTTGTGAACAAATCTTCTTAACTTGACAACCACCAAATCTCCAGGTTTAACGGAACAACGTTTCACACTGTTCCTTCTGTTATAGTATTCCATGTTCTTCACTTGTGATCTTAAAACATTCCTTAGAATCTCCGCTCTGTCTACTCTCACATTAGTTGCCGCCTTGTTTAACCACATTGGACACTCTTTCACTCCAGGATTCCTTCCTTTCAAAGAAGCGAAAGGAGAAACCCCCGTTGTTGAATGAGGACTAGTCCTATGTGTCCATATCATTCTTCTCAATTCCCTCTTCCATGGAAGATGATTAGCAAGAGACAACTGAATGTTACTCATCACTAAGCGGTTTACTCTCTCTACAACCCAATTGGCTTGAGGTCTGAAAAGTGCCACCTTATCATGTTGCACTCCCATACCAGATAGATACTCCTTCATTTCCCTAGATACAAATTGTGCTCTATTGTCCGATACAATTCTCTTTGGCACACCTTCTTCTACAAAAACTTCTTCTAAGAATTCAATGATATGTGAACTCTTTACTTCTCCCACATCTTTGAACACAAACCACTTGGTGTGAATATCCACCAGGATTATAATAAATCTGCTCCTTGAACCCAAATTTACTATGGGTCCCAAAATATCTATGGCCAATTCCTCCCAAGGTTTCTCTGGAAATCTTACAATCTCCAATGGAGGTTCTTTAACTTGTTTAGTTTTATCGCTATTAGCACAAATCGAGCAATTTTTTACTTTCTCCTCCACATCCTGATCCATACCTGGCCACCAATAAGATTGTCTAATTTTCCTCTTAACAACACCACGTCCCAAATGACCCTCATGGACGATGTTAAGAATCCTACTTCTGATGCCCACTGGAGGTATTAATTGATTCCTTCTCATTAATTTCCCAACGATTATGCTCAATTCCTCCCTGACTCTGAAATATTCCTTTAATCCAGAATTCATTTCATCCTCACTACTCCACCCATGCACAACCTTTTCCTCAATGACATCCATTCCCTGATCTATACTCCTGGCCGCCATCCATTCCTCCGGCATTACAGCCATCTCACCATTAAAAAAATATATACCACTAGATATTTCCCCAATTTCATTATCTCCACCATCTTCAGGAGCCCTTGATAAGAAATCTGCAATCACGTTTTTTAATCCTTTCATAAACTCTATTTCAAAATTGTAGTCCATTACTGACAGTAACCATCTTGATATACGTGGCGTTACATTCCCTTCCAGTCCTCGGCCCCCTTTAAAAATGTATGTCAATGGCTTGTGATCTGTCCTTAACCTGAACGGAATACCCCACACATAGAACCTGAATCTGTTGATGCCCCAATAACAAGCTAAAGCTTCTCTTTCAATCACTGAATAATTACACTCTGCTCCTTGCAGTCTCCTAGAAGCAAATCCAATTAAATTCTCAACCCCATCCTCAACCTGTGACATCACTGCTCCGATCCCAACCTTGCTAGCATCAGTTGTCACATACGTCCTTGCACTAACATCAAAATGTCCAAGTGTTGGAGCATGACTAATACATCCTTTTATACATAAGAACGCTTCTTCACATTCATTAGACCAGACAAACTCAACTCCTTTCTTTAACAATTTCCTTAATGGTTCTACAATTTCTGTAAACCCCTTTACAAATTTGGCACAGTATTCCGCCAAACCCAAAAACGACTTCAATTCGTCCTTGGTACATGGTCTCCCTGCCTTTTCAACAGCACTGACAATGCTTTTCTTTGGAGTTATCCCTTTGGCGTTTATAGTATGCCCAAGATAATGTACTTCATTTTTCCTAATCTGACATTTCTCTTTCTTTATTGTCATCCCATGTTTGCGTAACCTCATCATCACTTCCTCAAACAATATATCGTGTGCAGAATTGTTTTTACCAATGATTACTATATCATCTTGGAAACATAACACTTGATTAAGATTTCCAAATATATTATCCATTATTCTCTGAAACACTGCAGAGGCGGAGGCCAGGCCAAAAGGCATTCTTTTGTAACGAAAAGCCCCCAACGGCGTCACAAAAGAAGTCAAGTGCCTTGACTCTTCATGCAAATCCACCTGATGATAAGCGGACGACATGTCCAGGACACTGAAAACCGTCCCACCACTATTCATCGTCATCATTTCTGATATATTCAGAAGCGGATGCCTATCCACCCAAATCGCCTTGTTTAGATCGCTAAGATCAATGCACAAGCGAATTTTGCCTTCCGGTTTGGGTGCTACGACAATTGGTGCCAACCACTCAGAAGCCTCGATGGGTTCAATAATTCCCTGTTCCAACAATTTGTCTAGCTCCACTTTCAAGAGATCCTTCATGGCATTAGGTACATTTCTCACCCTATGCACTACAGGTTTCGCTCCGCTCTTTAGTATTATTTTATGTGAAAATCCTTTCAACAAACCCAGTTTTTCAGAAAATACATCTGGATACTTATCAATAAGATCTTCATTTAGAGCAACATCAATCTCCTTTACCTCCCCTTGAACTGACAACATTACAGGCTCAGGAGCATTGGGATTGATGATTATGCCCAAGTCACGCTGGTGACGCCAACCTAATAAGTTAGAGCCATAATCACTAACGTACACCCTGCCATATACTTTTTCTCCCTTGAAATCAATAGTTAGCCAACTCATACCCAAAATCTCGATCCTTTTTCTAGCATACCCTACAGCTTTAATATCAGGTTTGGATAACGAATTAACATTCCAAGATAATTCAAATACTTTCTTTGATATTAAAGTAAATAAGCTCCCAGAATCTGCTAACACTCGTATCGGAACACCCTCAAGAAGAACTTGACAATGGGGTTTCTCTAAATTATCAGTACTTTCTAGTTTCACCCCATCAGGTTTCTGACTAGGTTTCTGACTAATTGCGCACGTCTCTTTTAGTACCTGAGCATCTACCATAGAAATAACCTCTACAGTGGAGATCAGTTCACCACCTTCATCACATGGATCTGTCATATGTGGTCCCACCTCTTGAATTCTTTTATAATCTATTTTAGTCTTACACATTTTTGCAAGGTGCCCCCTCTTACCACATTTCCTGCAAATGGAATTTCTTACAGCACATCTGCTACTAGACGCAATATGTCCAGGAGCACCACAACGATAACACCTTATTTCTCTCCACTCTTGGCTAGATTGTTTAACCTGCCCATCATGTTTTACTTTGGATTCTGATCCTACTTTTTGGGTGTTTTTCTCCTTATTTTGTACCACCCCTACTTCTGCCACCAAGCTTTCCTTAATTTCTCCACTGGAACCATCAATTTCTTTAAGCCATACTGCAGTATGTTCCATCCCCTTAGCAATTTTAATAGTTTCATCTAAGTTAGGATCTTTCATCAACAATCTTTCCTTAATTCTCTTGTTATTAGTGCATCTGACTATCTGATCTCTAATCAGAGAATCAGTCAACTGCTCGAACCGACACGACAAGGATAGACCTCTTAAAGTAGCTACATATGATGCTATATCTTCATCTTGTTTTTGCGCCCTAGAAAATAATTTATGGCGTTCTAATACTAGATTTGTTTTAGGGGTGAATTGAATCTCGAGCATTTGCATAGACATATCGTACAGATTGTTTGGTTATCCATCGCCCATGCCCAATGACACTTCAGGTAAGTCCTCATATATGCGTCTGCCTTCTATTCCCAGATGATGTAGGAGTATTGCCTGACGTCTGAGGGGTCCGTAGCGATCACAACGTATTGCTAAAAGATAAGTCACTAAAAGTTTTTTCCACTGCTTCCAAGGTACAGGTGGTTCACCAGGAGATGATAAGAAAGGTGGAGGTGAAGACATTGTTTGATCACCCATGATCAGTCAATCACTAAATGTAAATAAAAGAACTAACTTACAAATCTTCCTATTTTCTTGTTTTCTTTTTTTTGGGCTACTTTTACCCTTTATAATTGGGTTTCTCCTTTCCTTGCAAGGCTTGTTTGTGTAAGAAAATGTTGTAAGGACTTTTCCTCTAATTTTCCTCTTGACAACGTGTCACTTCCTGAATTTGCCTTGAAGGTCCCTTCCTTTAATTTCCTTCGGTTCCAGAATTGAGCTTGCAGTTGTTGATGTCAGGTACGTGCATTTTATCAATCATTCATGAAAGCATGTATTTCGTGGGCGTAGCTTTAACAGTTCATCGGCAGCACTGAGGAGGCAGCAATTCATGCATGTACGCGTTAATCACACTTCATTGGCAGCATGTAAAAGGCATTACTTCATACAAACGCGTCTTTGTTTTCGCGCGCTTGTATTTCGTGGGTGTAGCTTAAATAGTTCATTGGCAGCACTGAAGAGGCAGCAATTCATGCATCTGCGTGTTAATTATACTTTATTGGCAGCATTTAAGAGGGATTCTTCATACAAAAGCGTCTTTGTTTTCACGCGTATGTACGTGTTAAACAGACCTCATTATTTCAGAAGACATCAATTCACACCGACGCGTCTTTATCTTCACGCGCTCCTCTCTCATGAATGTACTCGTAGAAGACGCGCATTAATTCCAGCACATTCACGTGCTGGCAAGCACTTTCTATTCTATACGCGCCGGCATCCGCTAACGAACACGAGCTGCTCACACGCGCTGCTCACACGCGCATGTTTGTTTCACGCGGTGGCATTCACGCGCTAGCAATCACTTTCCATACGCTGGCAGTAGCTCTGGAACACGCGCTGCTCACACGCGCTGATCCGTTTCAATTCCTATGAAAACAGTCACTAAGAGTTTCTTTATATATAAATGGCAATGAAATCACACACAAATACTATAAAGTTTCACTTGCCTCTGTTTGTTTCAGCTGCTTGAGTTCGTCTTTTTCTTTCCTTTTCTTTTCTTTTTTTATTTCAAATGTTTTCCAGGGTGAGGATGCAGATACTGTCCCCTGCACAGTTGAGTCCTGAGTTCTTGGTATCTTCTTTTTGATGATGTTTAGTTCTTCAACTCGTCGCCAATGTAAAGATTGCCAATACTCTTGTAGATTGAATCCAAATCCAAATTTAATATTTCCAGGTTGAATTCAAACAGCATCCCCAGCTGACACAGCCCACCATCTGTCTTCCCAACATTCCAGATCCCACATATGTCATTGATGACCAATATACATTCCAAATCATCATCAAATCCTTACAGTTAGCATGTAGTGTTTTAGTGAAGTAGGCTTTAGGGCATGAACTGCTTCAAAGTAGTATGCACTATGCATGTAGTGTTTTAACCATCGTCACACTTGAGGTTCAGGGCTATAGTTTCTTAGTCAGTATTTATATAAAATGTGTTTGTACAGTAACGGAATAGTATAAATTTGAAAGTTATTAATATACATTTATTTGTGATTCTTTTTTACAGGTACAGAACAGGAGTGTTTATCATCTGTTTGCACTCTTCTCGTGCAAGATTGTTTGGATGAAGGGTCCTTAGGTGTTTCATCCTACTTGCCGTGCCGCACGAGTATTTTTTGTTAGGATCCCCTCGTAACCGGACTCTTTTGCAAATCTTGCGCGTGACAAAGGTGGCATGGGTCTTTGTTTGCCCCTCGAGAATAGTAGAAAATTTCCACATCACTGAAGGAAAACGTTGTGGGCGTGGTGCATCCTCCAAAAATTCATCCTTAGATTCGGTGAATATTTTAAAGCGACAACATTTACAGTTTTTGTAAGTTAAACTTATAAAATTTTGTTAGCTGTAAGCATTTTATATATCTGTGATTTGTATCTTGTGGTATTTTGTTGAGAATAGCATGTTGTTTTTTTTTTAACAATCTTTGTAATTGGTTTTTTTTTGCCCGCTGTTAAGTGATGAGTACGATTGAAATCACTATTTTTAGTGAAATATAATATATTCTGAGAACAGCAAAAAAGGCAAAAAAATTACTTTGTGGAAATTATGCTGTGTTGTAAAAAATGTATTATTACATGTTATATTTTTTTTTCCTTTTCTTTCACAGATCCAAATTTTAAAATAAGCAATTTTTAAGAATTTAGATTGGAATGAAAATGTGTACCATTTATTATTCCTATTACTGTGAAGGTAAGTTTAACTAAGTCTCAATATGCAGAATGAGGAGGTCTGCAAGAAGCTACAAAGTGGAAACATGTTTCTAAAAACACTCTGTTTATACCTATGTAGTTTGGAAATCTGACCATAATCAGATATCATGTGACCTGCAAAAAAAGAGATTTGAGGGATTCATAATATTTTCTATTTTAGCTATTGAAGGACCACAATTATTTCAATCATTCTTCTTTGAACATCTTTGCAGACAAAACTCTGTGCTTGCCTTCTATCATTCGCAAGGAATTTTAAAAACGGAAATATGTCACTTTTTGTAACATAGTTATTGTGTAAGATACTCTTTCATATTTATAAAGAGAGGAAAAGGCACTCTGTGCACTTTTTATACTCCATGTAAATACAACCTCATCATGCAGACCACTTTGTTTTGAAAGGGTGTTCTATAGGTGTTGTTGTGCATGATTGCACTGAATACTCATAGAACAAGACACATGTCTAGATTTATCATAAATCTCGATGTGTGTGTGAATGGTGCACCATTCTAAAATTGGTGTAGGAAAGCACAACAAGGAGAATTGTTTTCATTTCTCCACATTTTTATATCTTCAATGCATGCTGAAATGTTCAGCATACATTGAAGGAGAAAAATGCATTTTCTCATTGTTTTTGTGCAGGAAGGTGTGTCTTCCTGCAGAAAAACAAACCGCACATGACACAGATATCCTTGCACTATGGTGCAAGGGTGCCTGTGTCACCACATGGCTGCAGTTTAAGCAGCCGTGCAGACAGAAGCATAGATTTGCAACATATATTATGTACATATGTCGCATCCCTGTGCTTCGGAAGTACTACAGCACACTGCAGTTAAAGAGGTTACTGTGTGATGCTGCAGCACTTCCTCATACTTCTGCACTTATACATTCACCATACGCTACTAATGCATTCATTCAGTCAATTACGTACTACACATACATTCATCTAAACTAACACTAACAAAGAAATTTAGCTCTTTTTTTAAACCAGGTAAGTTAGTTCTTACAAGAGCTTTTTTTTTCTTCTTTCTTCTTTTACAATTGTTTTGGGGTTTTCTGAACATTTTTTTTATTTTTTTGGTTTTTCTGCAAAAAAAAACCAAAACAAAAAACAGGAGAAACCAAACAATGAACTTCAGGGAACAATAAAAAAGAAAAACTAGCAAATGTGACTTTCTTGGCGGCGGCAGATCAGATCGATCGACTGCTCACCATAGCACAAAGTCACATTGCACTTAGTACAGAGCACTTTTAAAAATTGAAATTGAGGACGGATGTCCAAGGTTTGGGCTGATGGATGCACTCTTGATGTGCTCGGCTGTGATGAGGTGGATGGCGCAGGAGCAGGAGTGTTTCTCATCCGTCGGCACTCTTCTCGTGCAAGATTGTTCGGATGAAGGGTCCTCATGTGCTTCATCATACTTGCCGTGCCGCAAGAGTATTTCTTGTTAGGATCCCCTCGCGACAGGACTCTTTTGCAAATCTTGCACGTGACCAAGGTGGCATTGGTCTTATTCTGCCCCTCGGGAAAAGTAAAAAAATTTCCACACCACTGAAGAAAAACGTTTTTTGGGTGGTGCCTCCGCCAAAAATTCATCCTCAGAAGTATGAGGTGATGCAGGTGATGCCTGCTGCTCTGAAGCCATTTTTGGTTCAAAAAAGTTAGAGCTAAGTGTAAACTTAGTCTAAAAAAATCATCTTCTCTCCAAAGAGATGGTGCTCTAAAGAAGGTCAAAGAAGAATGATTGAAATGGGTGGGGTCTTTCAATAGTTGGAAGAGGAAGTGTAATGAACCAATCAAATCTCTTTTTTTGCAGGTCACATGGGATCCGCGCACCCTGCGCTTACGCAGCACGCACCCAGCGCGCATCCGCGAAATTGAATTAAAAAAAATTATAGGATTAGATGTAAAAATATATTACTTTTAAGACTAGTTTAGAGTTTGTCTTCAATTAATATTCACATGAAATACATACATATGTTTTTTTAAATGTTAAATACTTCGCGGGATCCGCGCACCTACCGCGTCATAGATGCAGATGACGCATCGCGGAAGAGCGTAAACAACGTGTTACGTACATCGAACGTGTCGCGTATAGGCTGGGAGTCGCGTACCAGTCGCATTGCGTTCGCGCACTAAACACGTACCCGACGCATACCATGCGCGGATGCTACCGCGTAGGGATCGGGAACGGTGCGCTTAGGGTGCGCGGATCCAAAAACATTGAAAAAAATATATAAAATAAAGTTTTGCACATATAGTTAAAAAAATATTTTGAAAAATATAAAAAAATATGTTTGAAAAACCCATTAAGTTCAAATAATATTTTTTAATTTTTAAAAGAATTAATTGAATAAATAAGTTTAAAAAATAGTGATAAAGTATTTTAAAAAAAATGTAATTAATAAAATTGACACACTGAATTTGAAAAATATACAAATCCAATCAAAATCATTAAACATGATATCTTCAGAGATAAGTTATAGATAGGAATTAGCATTTAAAAAACCTTTGAAATTCACTGAAAAAACCATAGGTTTCATGCACGTTATAGTTAGGAATTGGCATTTAAAAAACCTTAGAAATTCACTGAAAAAACCATAGGTTTCAGGGATGTTCTAGTTAGCTGGACATTTCCCTCGTACAAAACCCTAGAAATTCCTCCGTTATAGTTAGTTCAGCTAACTATAACTCGCGCCCCCGCAATGCACTGCTGATGACGTCACATATATGTGACGTCAGGGTGCTGTGAGGGTACAGTTGTATGAGCCCCTCACCCCTACACTGTCGCATCTGCCGCCTATCTTAGTGCCGGGACACCCCCGTTGGGGGTAGCTGTGCACTTTGAGTTTCAAAAATAAATATACAAGTCCATTCTTAGACATTGTGCTACCATTAAGAGTATATGGTGCTAAGTGTTTGTCATTACGAACTCCGCAGCACCATAATGGCTACACTGAAAACTGAGAAGTTTAGTATCAAACTTCTCAGCACATTAAACCCACACTGATGCCAGTGTGGGATTTAATTAAAAAAGCACACAGAGGGCATCTTAGAGATGCCCCCTGAAAACCAACCTACCACCAGTATCCAGGCTGCTTTCAGCTTCCACCACCAGACATGTTTCTGGACCCCAGGGTCTTGAGCCTGCTGCTCTCTGGGGCATGAAACAATGCACATCCTCGGAGAGGAGTTGGCCTAACGGCTAGGTCGCTCGACCTCGGACCTGGGGAACTGGGTTTGAGTCTCGGTAATGATGCTGAACATCCTGTGATTCTGGGCAAATCACTTAATCTCCCCGTGCCTAACAAAGAATGAATGTGTGTCCTAATGTAACGTAACTGGTGCTATGTAAAGCGCTCTGATACCTGATTGGATTCGGGTCTAGTTCGCGCTATATAAAACTCTGGGGGGGGGGGGGGGGGGAAATAAAGGTGCCAAGCCTCCTCCCCCAGTATGGGCGCAGGGTTCACGAAGGGGAAGCCTCAAATGCTTGACGCCGTTGTAAGCTTGCCCAGGCCACTTGCTGCGTTCAGCACCTGGTTCCCACTGGTTCTGACCCCCACTTTGGGCAGGAGAACCACAGGAAAAACAAGTGAGGGAGAGAGGTGTGCCAACCTTTGCCAACTCCATCCCTCAGGTGGTGGAGGCGAGGTGAAGTAAAACTCTCAGTCCCCGCCATCTCGCAGACTCAGCCAACCAGGGACAGGCTCATGCCCACCTCCCACTGGAGGGTGGCATAGTAGGGGGTGTACCCACCCCAGGAAAGGGATCCATTGGTCCCCGCCTTTTACCTACCTATAACACCCCTAAATCTAGTACCCCTGAACCTTGCTTCCTCAGACAAGAAGAAACTACAAGAAGAAGACAGACCGAACAGCTGTGCAGAAGCTAACAAGAGGAAGACTTGGCCCTAGTCCTACTGGCCTGTCTCCTCCTCGAACCTGTGCATGCGAAATCCCAGTGTGTATTGCAGCCAGCAACCTCAAACTGCAGCGGACCTACCTGCCTTTAAGAACAAAGACTTTGTCTCCTGTGAACGACAAATTTGTTAATCTGCAACCTCTGGCTCCGGCCGGACACTGCAAATCCGCCACACTCTGCACCCGCCATCCACGGCCCGAGCTCGAGTGGGCAAACACCACGAGGAGGTCACCCTGGTGATCCTGACCCGAGATCCGGCGAGCCCTGACCTGCCTCAAGTCTCCAGCCGATGCCTGCGACCTAAATCCAGAAGGTCTCCCCAACGGAGATCAGGAGCTGGTAAGAAGATCCTACCCCAAAAAGCACCCCTGCACCCGACGCCCCACGACCTTGGGCGCCCAAACTAATGGTGCCTAACCAGCCCCTAATTCCCAACTTACCTCTCGAAGTGGTGGTCGCACCCAGAAGACCTTAGTCCCCAAGCCTGCAGTGCCTTTGCAAACCGGAGGTTCCCCCTTAAAAACAGGGCGCCAGAAATCGAAACAGTACCCTGCTCAAAAAAAGACGTGGGCAGTTGAAATGCAGTAGTTTAGTGGCATGTTGGAAGACTTTGCATAGTAAATTACCTTCTAAAAGTTTTAGCATCCACGGGATTAATTGTTAAGAAAATTACGTGGGTTGAGAAGTTGACTTTTCGAGAGATGACATTTTTAATCTTGTGTTGCTTTTATTTTTATGGAGGACACTACATTTCACCAGGCTTGGGACCTAATATAGGTGCTGCAATAGGTTATGTAACCTCAGGGCATGGTAGTTAACGAGGTTGGGGGAGCACTCCTTTTTAGGTCTCGCCTATTGTCGTCGATTTTGCTTCGGAAGCGGGATGGAAGCTCCACCCATGCTTCTGATTGGCACAGGTCCAAAATGCGTGCTTTTCAGTGGAAGGGAGGCATGTTTTGTTCCCTACCTGTCTCCTGCTCGCTGTGCCTGCCTGGCCAGGAGATGTGCACGCGCACTGCGTCTCTTTTGCTCCCGGCGTTTCAGGCATTGTATCAGTCCAGTCATATGGCGCGCTTTCGCTTTCCTATTTGGGACTTTAAGACTCAGCGCGGCGCCGGCTTCAGGGACGCCGTGCTCAGTATATTTATGTTCGAGGCATATGAGTTGCAGATTACACACTATGCATAGATCGCCATCTGGTGTTGGGCCCGGATGTTTGCACTTGTTTTTGTCCAGGAAAGTCTTTGGAAGTCACAAGGTAGGTGACTCCTCCTTAGGATCATAGTGCGCATGGGCATCGGCTTCATCCTCAGATTGTTTTTTTCCGCCATCGGGCTCGGATGTGTTTCTCGCGCTCCAGTTCCGAACCGTTACCGGGTTTCTCTTTCGACGCGCAATCCTTCCCTTTTCGATGGTATTGTCTCGATCGCGTTCTCCCAATCCACGCGAGACTCAACAACTTCCAAGTCTTCGATTCCGGTCGTCGACAAAGGCCTTCTGGCCTACCTGGGCCTTATCTTCTGGCTCATGGAAAGGACGCCATTCAAGAAGTGTCCTCGATGTGGGTCGAAGTTTCCCCACACCGACCTGCATGAGGTGTGCAACCTCTGCCTCTCACCAGGGCAGGAGGCCAGAGACTGTCCAGCTTGCGCCTCTTTCCGCTCCAAAAAGACAATTCGGGACCGACGAGAAAGAAAAACCATGGCTCGCTCGTCATCTTCGATCCCCGACCACATCTTCCAAGAGGGCGTTTATGTGCCAGAGCAGGGGCGGGTCGAAGAAGGCCTCGTTAGCGCCTCCAAAGCCGATGACTCCGACGTTCGAGGACATCACTCCAGCACAGAGGGTCGTGAGTACAGACGTTGACCCCGACCCCAACTTCCCCTCGACAACATCTAAAAAGGCTTCGGTCACACCTTCACGCCCAGGTGCACACCGAGCGACTGCTTCCCATGCCCCGCCTCTGGGCCCAGTAAAGCCTACTAAGCCTGCAGCTGACTCGGGCTCCAGTCAGCCTACCCTCGGTGCCGAAAAACATCCACAGGCCCCAAAAAAGAAGTCGGCCTCTTCCTCATCCACGCCGACCGCTGCTTTGACATCCAAGCACTCTGTGTCGAAAACTGGCACCGGCTCCTCGACACAGACAACACACTCGGAGCCGACCAAAAAATTGCCACCAAAGGGCCCCGATTCCCATGCTTCGAAGCCGAAAAAGACCTCGGAAACCGAGGAAACCGGTTCCATCGGCCAAAGACACTGCAAAACCGCACGATTCCAAACCCAGAACCGCTACCGAGTCGGCTCCGAAGAAGCCTATGGTACCAACACCATCGGTACCGAAGGATCTGCCTCCCAGAGAAGAACTGTTCCGCCCAGATCCTACCCAAAAAACTCTTGTAAAGGATCCAAAGACTGGTCACTTGATGCTTAGCTTCAAGAAGCGACCACTAGATACGCCTGCACCGGCTCCACCACCTAAAAAGAGAGACTTTGCTACCTCTCCATTAAAGATCCCTTCTCCTCTTCCTCCTCCTCCCCCTCCTTCTCCCCCCTCCCCCACCACACCCCTCTCCTACACCATCCCCTACTCCAGTAGATGATGATGATGATAACACCTCAGATGATGCAGGGGGAGGTGCTGACGATCAACCACTAGGGGACCCTACTCCTACTGGCTCCCCAGACCCCTGGGATGATTATAGTATCCCAGACGTCACTAACATCCCACAAGAGGACATCTATCCCTCCAGGCCTTCCCCTCCAAAGGACACTATCGGCTTTAACCAGCTCCTCCACAGAGCTGCCCAGTACCACGGGGTTGACCTACACACAGACCCCGTGGAGGAAGATTTTCTCTTGGACACTTTTGACACCACACAAAAGTCCACCTCAATTTTACCCATGCTTAAAGGGGTCATTAAGCATGCACCAGTGGTCTTTAAAGACCCGGTCAGGGCTCTAGTCATCAACCCTAGAATCGAGAAAAAGTATAAGACCGCCCCTACTGATCCAGCCTACATTTAAGGCCCCGCACCACTAGACTCCCTTGTAGTCTCCAATGCGCAAAAAAGAGCCAATTCCCAATCATCAGGTGACGCACCACCACCAGATAAGGAGTCTAAACTCCTGGACGCCTCTGGCAAACGAACTGCATCACAGGCGGCAAACATATGGTGCATTGACAATACTCAAGCGCTGTTAGCTAGGTATGACAGGGCACATTATGATGAGCTTGAGTCCATAATGCAGCACCTCCCAGACAGGTACAAAAATAGGGCCAATGAACTCATACAAGAAAGTAAAACCATTACTAACACCTCCATCCGTTGTGCCTTAGATGTAGCAGATACCGCCTCTAGGGCAATAAACACCAGTGTCCTTCTTCGTAGGCATGCCTGGCTACGCATTTCAGGTTTGAAACCTGAAGCCCAGAGTTCCCTTCTCAATCAACCATTTGATGAGTAACACCTCTTTGGCCCTAATGTTGACGTATCCCTTGAAAAAATGAAGAAGGATACCGACACAGCTAAATCTATGGGAGCCTTGCAGTCGCAAGCTCCCAGACGTTCTTTTCATCGCTCATCCTTCAGGAGCGCCCCCAGAGGCTACTCTTCGGATAGCCCCTCCACTTCTTACAAGGCTCCCACCCAATCCACCTTTACTAGAGTTTACCAAAGAGGTGGTTACAGGGGGAACAACAACAAAGGCAGAGGCAAGACCAACAACTCCCGCTCTGCCTCCACCCCCACCCAATGACTTCCCTCCACTTCCCCCAGACCATTCCACTCCAGTCGGGGGAAGACTCCAACAATTCCTTCCTGTCTGGACCAACATCACCTCAGACAGGTGGGTGCAACAGATAATTCAATCAGGATACTGCCTCGAACTAACATCTACCTCCTAAACATACCACCCAAACAGTGTCCAATGTCACAAGAACATTTGTTGCTTCTAAAGCAGGAGGTAATCTCCCTCCTACAAAAAAAGTGCAATAGAACCAGTTCCTGTGCACCAACAAAACAAGGAAGTTTGCTCCCTGTATTTTGTTATACCAAAGAAGGGCGGCTCTCTAAGGCCTATTCTAGACCTCCGACCCCTAAACATATACATACACTCAGATCATTTCCACATGGTCACACTCCAACAGGTCAATCCTCTGCTTTCACAGGGCGACTTCCTTGCTAGACCTCAAGGACGCTTATTTCCACATTCCCATTCACGCCGCTCACAGGAAGTATCTCAAATTCGTAGTGGACGGTCAGCACTATCAATTCAAAGTACTCCCATTTGGAGTCACAACGGCACCACAAGTGTTTACCAAGTGCCTAGCGGTGGTCGCAGCACACGTAAGAAGACAGCACATTCACGTCTTCCCATATCTGGACGACTGGCTCATAAAAGCCAGCTCATACAGCCAGTGTGTACAACACATTCACGCCACTATCCAACTACTGCACGACCTGGGGTTCACAATAAACCACACCAAGTCCCATCTGCAACCGTTCCACACACAACAATACCTCGGTGCCACAATAGACACCTCAAAAGCGTTATCCTACCCCAGTCCTGCCAGGATAGCAAGCATACAAGCCCTTCTCACCAAATTCCAACTGCAACACTCTCTTCCAGCCCGAGTGTTCATGCAACTCATAGGGATGATGGCCTCTTGCATACTCCTAGTGCCACATGCAAGACTCCAGATGCGTCCTCTCCAAGAGTGCTTAGCACGCCAATGGAACCAGGCTCAAGGTCAGTTAACAGATCTGGTGTTGGTAGACGGTCGTACTCATCGCTCTCTGCAGTGGTGGAACACCAAGAACCTTTCCAAAGGACGACCGTTCCTAGAGCCCGTTCCTCAAATAGTTATGACAACGGACGCATCGCTCTCCGGCTGGGGAGCTCACCTACTACATCACACCATGCAGGGCAGGTGGACACCTCAACAAAAGTTACTCCACATCAACCACCTGCAGTTACTAGCCATATTCCTAGCCTTAAAAGCATTTCAACAACAAATATCAGGCAAGACTGTCTTAGTCCGCACAGACAACATGACAGCCATGTACTACATACAAAAACAAGGCGGGACACACTCTCTGCAGCTCTCTCAGCTAGCACAGAACATATGTAGGTGGGCTATACCTCAGAATATTTTTCTCCTAGCCCAACATGTCCCAGGAGTCCAAAACACCATAGCCGATCTCTTGAGCCGTCAAACACAACAGATCCAGGACTGGGAACTTCCTCCGCAAGTTCTTCAACCGTTTCTTCAAATGTGGGGGCAACCACAGATAGACCTCTTCGCCACCCACAAAAACACCAAATGCCCAACCTTCGCCGCCAGATATCCACACCCATTGTCCAAAGGCAGTGCGATATGGATGAACTGGTCAGGCAGATTTGCATACGCTTTTCCGCCTCTCCCACTCATTCCACTAGTGGTGCGCAAACTAAAGCAACATTCCTTGACTCTCATCCTAATTGTTCCAACTTGGGCCAGACAACCGTGGTACAACACATTGCTGGAACTCTCCGTAGTTCCGCACCAGAAGTTACACCTCTCTCCACGCCTCTTAACCCAGAACCATTGAGAGATCAGACACCCAGACCCAGCTCAGCTCAACCTTGCGATCTGGCTCCTGAGGTCCTAGAATTTGGTTACCTTAACCTTCCCTCTGACTGTGTGAACGTCATTAAAGAAGCTAGACGGCCCACCACTAGAGCATGCTATGCAGTCAAGTGGAAACGTTTTGTAATCTATTGTCATAACAACAACACCAATCCCCTAGATGTGTCTATCCAACACATCATCGGCTATTTACTACACCTCCAAAGATGCAACTTAGCTTACACGTCAATTAGACTTCATCTTGCTGCCATAGCAGCATATCTATAAAATAGACAACATCTATCCCTTTTCAGAGTACCTGCCGTAAAAGTCTTTATGGAGGGCCTCAAAAGACTAATTCCCCCCCAGAGTACCACCTTCACTTGTGTGGAATTTAAACATTGTTCTCATAAAACTAATGGGTCCTCCATTTGAACCTCTACATAAATGTGAACTACAATTCTTAACATGGAAAGTTGCTTTCCTAGTAGCCATTACTTCTTTACGAAGAGTTGGCGAACTACAGGCACTAACCATTCAGGAACCCTTTCTGCAGATGCATCATAATAAGGTTGTTCTCCAAACTAATCCAAAATTCCTTCTTAAAGTCATTTCTCCCTTTCACCTCAATCAATCTGTGGAGCTGCCCGTATTCTTCTCGCAGCCACAAACAGTCGCAGAAAGAGATATATATATATATATACGCGTCATGGTGGTTCGAGGTGCACGTATGAAATAAAATTACACCTTGCACTCTATTTCTCTGGGTCCGTGGTCGTCTTTCCTCGTGGATGGGAGTTCGAAGACGAAGTTCTTTGCATATATATATATATATATATATATTACCCAAAATTTTGCTCCTAAAGCTTGAGGCCGCAACTCAATGTAGGCAAAAGGAACATCCTTTATTTCAACATAACAGGCAGCCTTCGATTCCGGTATTTCTCCCCTTGGCCTGACGCGTTTCAGAGATTCACTCTCTTTCCTCAGAGGCCTTCGTTGCAGACACGGTCAAACTTCCAGCTTCCTATCAAATGCCTCTGCGTGCTTTTAAAAGTTCTTAATTGAAATCCGGTGTGTCTTTGGCAGTCCAATTATTCCACAATGCACGCTGGTATTTGTAGTCATTTACGCTAATTTTCACCCTGGTGGGCCCGTTTCTGTACGAAATGTTTAGGGTGCAGTTTCAAGCCCTCCATTAGGCCCCCAAAATCAAATTGTGCCTGCTTATTTTACATTGCCTTCAGTGCCAATTACAAATGAAAGTTCATCTGTGTGGTTCCCTTTCATGCTCGGGATAGCGCGTTCCCTCTGTGACTGGAGCCGCCAATAGGAGCAAAATTTTGGGATATATATATATATATATATATATATATATATATATATATATATATATATATATATATATATATATATATATATATATATTCACTGAAAAAACCATAGGTTTCACACATGTTATAGTTAGCGGAAATTTTACTGATAAAAAACCAATGAAATTCCCCCGTTATAGTTAGTGCAGGCAACTATAACTCACGCGACCGCAATCCTCTGCTGATGCTAATACTGTATTTAGACACTTATTTGCCCATGTCTTCTTCCATACATTTTTAGCTATACATATATTACAAATATTTTTTTTTCATAAAGACACATGTCATCAGCAGAAGATTGCGGTCGCGTGAGTTATAGTTGCCTGCACTAACTATAACGGGGGAATTTCATTGGTTTTTTATCTGTAAAATTTCCGCTAACTATAACATGTGTGAAACCTATGGTTTTTTCAGTGAATTTGCAAGGTTTTTTAAATGCTAAATCCTAACTATAACGTGTGTGAAACCTATGGTTTTTTCAGTGAATTTGTACGGTTTTTTAAATGCTAAGTTACTTTACGCCATTCGTGGCGTGCGCGCCCACTTAACGCAGTTCGTTCCGTGCGCGCACGGTGCGCTTCGCGCACCGTGCGCGCACAGTGAGCACGCGGTGCGCTTCGCGCACCGCGCGCCCACTTTACGCAGTTAGTGCCGTGCTTCGCGCACCGTGCGCGCACAGTGAGCACGCGGTGCGCTTCGCGCACCGCGCGCCCACTTTACGCAGTTAGTGCCGTGCACGCACGGTGGGCACGCGGTGCGCTACGCGCACCGCGTGCCCACGTTACGCTAGATAGGCCATGTACGCACGATGCGCTTCGCGCACCGTGCGCACATGGAGGACATATGATGCACTTCGTTTTGAAAGGTAATATTTTAATTTTTCGTATATGTTATAAGCCATGCACAAATGGTGCCCTTCGGGCACCATTTGCACACGGGGTGGAGAGAGTGTGGATAATTTTTTTTTTTTATTATATTTTTTAAAAATATTTTAGTTTAACTCATCTTTAATAAGCCATGCACAATTGGTGACCTTCGGGCACCAATTGCACACGGGGTGGGGAGAGTGTGGATAATTTTTTTTTTTATATAATTTTTTAGCGTACGGTAAGCTTAATCGGCGAAATTAGCGAAAAAATAAAAATTCCGTTTTTGGCCTTGGGGGATCTTTGGGGACTCCCTCAACATTGCTATGTGTGTGGGAGCTGTCTAAACAGCCCCTTCACATGTTTTTGTGCTTTATATTTTAAACATCACTCTCAGTGCGAGAGAGAAAATGGCGGCCGCCGCTTCTGGTTTCGGCCGATTCGAATGTTTACTAAGATCTAAGAGCCAATCAGAATCGCGCTCGCGCACGCCACCGTACGCGTACGTTAAGCGTACCGTAAGCGCACCGTAAGCTGGCTCAGATATATATATTGATTTAAAGGCTATTTTCTCAGAATCTACTGAACAGATTTACACCAAACCTACAAAAGGCACTTCCTTGACCTGAGGACTACCTCTCTGCCAAATTTCTAGTAATTCTGTTCAGCCGTTCGGGCTGTAGCCCTGTCTAAAGGTCCTATGGAAAAATGCATGGGAAAAACGCGTTTTGGGACCCCCCTTTTATCTCAGCCCCCGCTTGACAAATCTCCCCGAGACTTTCAGGGAAGGAGCGGAGCGTAGCGCCCCACCTATTTTAAAAAATTCGCGAGGATTCGTCTACCGGCGCCAAAGTTATTCAAAATAGAATGTTGCGGATTTCCTATGGAAACGTGGTCCTAACTATAACTACCTACTGGCGACCGCCAGTAGGTAATATATATATATATATATATATATATATATATATATATATATATATATATATATATATATATATATATATATATATATATATATATATTCATATATATATATATTCATTCTACTGGCGGTCGCCAGTAGATAGTTATAGTTAGGACCGAGTTTCCATAGGAAATCTCAAAATTCTATTTTGAATAACTTTGGCGCCGATTGACGAATCCTCGCGAAATTTTCAAAAACTAATGCGGCGCTCCGCTCTGCTCCTACCCTGAAAGTCTCGGGGTGATTCGTCAAGCGGGGGCCGAGAAAAAGGGGGGGTCCCAAAACGCGTTTTCCCCATGGATTTTTCCATACGGACTTTAGTCGCAGCTACAGCTCGAACGGCTGAAAATAATTACGTGAAATTTGGCAGAGAGGTAGCCATAAGGTCCATGAAGTGCCTTTTGCAGGTTTGGTGTAAATCTGCTCAGTATTTCCAGAGAAAATAGCATTTAAATCAATATATATATCTGTACGCGCGCAGCGTGCGCGCTGGGTGCGCGCACCTTGCCGTGCGCGAGTGCAATTCTGATTGGTAGTTAGATCTTAGTAAACATTCGAATCGGTCGAAACCAGGAAGTGTCGGCCGCCATTTTGTCTCTCGCACTCTGAGGGGTGAAAAACAAATGTGGAGAACGTGAAAAGGGGGCAGGGTGGACAGTTCCTGACCCCCTAGCCGTGGTCAGGGGGTCCCAGAAGGACCCCCAAGGGTAAAAAAATTATTTATTTTTTTTTCGAAAAATCGCCGAGTGCGCGCACCACCCAAGTGGAAAAAATTCTGCGAAGTTCGCGCAGCGTGTGCGCACTCTGCAAGTTTTTCGAGAAAAAAAAAATGAATTTGGCCCTTGGGGTGAAGCGCTCCGTGCCCACCGCACGGCACGAAGTGCGTAAAGTGTGCGAGAGGGGCGCGAAGCGCACCGCGTTCCCACCGTGCGCGCACGGAACGAACTGCGTAAAGTGGGCGCGCGGTGTGCGAAGCGCACCGCGTGCGCACGGTGCGCAAAGCGCACCGTGAAAAAGTTTTGTTTAAAAAATACATAACTTGGCATTTAAAAAACCGTACAAATTCACTGAAAAAACCATAGGTTTCACACACGTTATAGTTAGGAATTAGCATTTAAAAAACCTTGCAAATTCACTTAAAAAACCATAGGTTTCACACATGTTATAGTTAGCTGTGCATTTCCCTCGTAAAAAACCAATGAAATTCCCCCGTTATAGTTAGTGCAGGCAACTATAACTCACGCGACCGTAATCCGCTGCTGATGACGTCAGATATTACATCACTGATGACATGTCTTTCTGAAAAAAAAAATGTAATATATGTATAGCTAAAGATGAATGGAAGAAGACATGGGTAAATAAGTGTCTAAATACAGTGATGTAATATCTGACGTCATCGGCAGCGGATTGCGGTCGCGTGAGTTATAGTTGCCTGCACTAACTATAACGGGGGAATTTCATTGTTTTTTTACGAGGGAAATGCCCAGCTAACTATAACATGTGTGAAACCTATGGTTTTTTAAGTGAATATATATATATATATATATCAGACCTGTTCCCCAAGAGGCCTGCGAACAGTAGGGCGCTCAGAAGGTCAGCGCAACAGCGGCACACTGAGTACAGGCGAGGGGGGAGGACCTCGGCAGGGTGGGGGGGCGATGTTAACACCGTGCACTGGGGGCGGGGCTAGTGTCATAGGCGCTCAGGAGGCTCACAGTGAGTACAGACGAGGGGGGTGCTAGTTTCACAAGTGTTCAGGACATCGACAGAGCAGCAGTACAATGGGTGAAGATGGGGGTACTCACGGAGGGGGTTGCGGATGTTACGACCGGGCAGTGGGGGCGCGGGTATAGTTTTTATTAGGGTCAAGAAATTGCAGTGCCCGTCAAACCGGCAGAGTGATCTTGGACAAGAGCTCTTGGCGATCTCTGTTTCTCTTTACACCCTCCACAGAGATCTGCGGGAGACTTTTTACCTCTTACAGAGGTATGTATGTGTCATTTACACAGTACACACAGTTTACCCATGTCTTTTTAACCATCGCACACATGTATGTGCCCTTCTGCTATATTGAAATGTCCCTCTCATCCCCTCTCCTTCACTATTACAGAGGGGTGGAGTGTGTTTTCTCCCTTTGTCCCACAGTTTTACTCCGGATGAGCTTTGCTTGGCATCCCTCTCTTTCTCTGCAAGCCTCTCTCTCACACAGGCCCCTGTGTGTGCATGTCTCTCTCGCAGAGCACTAACCACGTCTCTTTCACCATGTCTGTCCTCTAACACAGCTCCCAAACACTAACACTCTCCCAATAAAAGCTCTGCCTCCATGCTGAGAAGTGCAAGTACTCTCCCTCTCCAATTAAAAAAGTGCGGGTATTCAGTACCTCTGGACACCTGCCCATTTAAGTCACTACTTGTATTGCATCCCCTTCTATTTTTGCACCTGCACATTGGCCCTGAACCTTGATACTTGCCCAGCACCCTACTTTCGGCTCCTGCACTCTCTCTCGTACTGTTTTGTCTCGCCCAGCGCATTCCCTGCAGGCTTCCCCTGCTCGTGCCTTCTTTCTGAATCTGCAATGCTCCATCTGTCCATCCACTCCTGCTTACCCTGCATCCTGATCCCTCTCCCTCTCCACCCCCATCTCTTTGCTCCTACGGGTCCATTTATTGGCCCCTGCACAATCTTTGCTGAAGTATCTTGTGCCACCAATTACTTTCTGCACTCCTAACTGGGCGTCTAGGCTCTGCTCCCCCTTCCAACCTGTGTACCCATCTCTCCCTACACATGTCTCTTTCAAGTCTCGGACTCCCTCCAGCCTTCCTTCTCTGTTCCTTCGCTCCTCCCTCACTGTTCAAGGCCCCTTCAGCTGCTCCCTACTGCCTCTCTGTGCACTCCTCTCACTATGGACGCCTTAGCACTCCTTATTTATTGTTTGCAGTTTTATATAGCGCAACTTTTTGCCTGTGGGGAGTAGAGCTCATTACATGAGAATACAGACCAGGACATATTGTATCCAGCGAGAGAGCCATTGTGTTTTAGAAACAGTCAGGGCTTTGTGGCTTCTTGTTATTCTAGATGGTTCCTGGTTACCCTGCGCACACCCTGTGTGATACTGGGAACTCTGTTGCTCATATTATCCAAGTGCCCTAGGAGTGTGATAGGCACGTGCTCCACGCCCTTCATGTACATGGGTGCGTGGCACTGCGAAAGTGAGGACTCTAAATACCACCCCAGTGTTTTTAAGTGAGCAAACTATGTAAACCAGCAGATAATGTTATCTCAATCAGGGACCTTAGCCTATGGCTGGAACAATGCTACAGGTATCTCCTTTCATTCTAAACAAAACATGGAGGTCCTTGACCTACACTTGGACCAGTTCCTGGTGACTGGTCCTGTCTCTTAGTATCACCACCTTCACAGAGAGGCCTTTAGGTTCTGGCTAGAGTTGAGGTCCACCATTTGTGTCCACTTGGACTCTGGAGTCCAGAGGATTAGATGAACCTTTCAGGCACTTCTCTTGTGCTGTTGCCAAAAGATATGATCTCAGAATGACACAAGGTATTTCACCTACATTTTAGCTTATTCTATACTTTCCGGTTGATGGTAAGGTAAGATATGCTATTCTGGCGGGATGTTGTCTTCCTGCACCCCACCTAGGCTGAGGGAAACCTCTTTGGGTCCCAACTCTCTCCAAGTCAAACAAGCGTTTGCATTGCAATAGGTCTCACATTTGTGAGTTTGAGCTATTGACATTGTAAACAGCAATGCCTTTTATTAATGTGTTTTGAAAACCTGCAAGCGATGCATAAACACCTTACGAGAAGCAAGGCTGGCAGCAAAAGAAGATTGCAATGACTAGAAGTACAACGCAGGTGTTTATGCACCTCTTGCAGGTTTTCAAAACACATTAATAAAAGGCATTGTCATTTACAATGCCAATGGCTCAAACTCTCGCAAATGCGAGACCTATTGCATTGCAAATGCTTGCCTAATGTTGTACCTACTTATCAGTTGTAATCAGTTTATTCCAATGGTGCTGCAACGCTGCACATGCTGTCAATTCATGTGCCTGAATTTGAAGACGGGTAGCTAGTTTTTTAATGGGCTCAATTTTCCCATTAAAAATGGGCAAATTGAGCCAACCAAAGGCAGCAACATCATATGTTTATTTGTAGATTGGCCCCAGAAAAAGGGACAGCTATGTCCTGAAATGCATCGGGCATCATTTGAAATTCTTAAGAAACAGTAGTTTGATTATCATTAATGATCATGAATATGTTTTGAACATTGTGAACAAATAATTTTTTGTTTGGGGGTTTATGTAATATGAATTATTTATATTTGCAAGGCTAATTATATGTTTGAAGCTACACATGCATATTAACACATTACTGTTGAGTTGAATAAATATGCCAACAATTCAAAAACGCTTTTGAAAAAATGAATGTGGCAAATCTTTTTTGTGAACAGTGCGCAACGCTTCTAGTCATTTGACCTCTGGACATGGACATGTAATATGCCTTTTGCATGTATCCCCATAAATTTGTACACGGCTGGTTTTGGAGTATCTTGCTTTTCTGTTCAGGAAACCTGTCACTCCTTGTGCCAAAATAAATCCTTTTCAGACTGCCTGCCTCTTATGCTGCGGGATGGCAGGTTCGCAAACTTCCTGTTTTATCTAGCCATATTGCACGTGCAATACCATATGTGGGCAAAAGAGGTACCCGCATATGGTACTGCACCCACATCATGGCTAGGGTAAAGAACCATTTGCAATGCAATAGGTCTCATATTTGTTAGTTAGAGCTGTTGGCGTTAAAAATGACAATGTATTTCACTTTTGCTTTTTTATACCAATAGCAAAGTGCTACGCTAATATAATTACCCAACTGCAAATGAAAAAAACAAAAGTAAAAAATCATTGTCATTTTCAACGCTAACAGCTCTAAATTTAACAAATGCGAAACCTATTGGATTGAAAATGCTTGTGTGTGAATTGGCACCAAGAGTGGACATTACCAACTTTCAGGTATTGTGTTTGATACAATGCAGTTTTTGGAGAGTGAGAGCAATGTCTGGGCATACAGTGATGTATTTGATTTGAAAACTGTTGCTAGAATTCTGTTGGGCCCTGGTGCTCCATTGCAGCGAGTGGATTCTGGTGCGTGTTCCACCTCTTTTAATGTTAATGACAGTCCAGGGTTTTCTGTGGAATTTATTCATGCATCCGCTGGGTTCTTTGCAGGATCATTCAGGACGTATAGCTTTTTTTATATAGCATTACCGTCTTTCAGGCGAGTCGACATTGGTGCCTCTGATTTTTGTCTTTGCTAAAGTAACGTTCAACGAGTTCCAGAATGTTGTGGCCTTTTGACTTTGTGGCTTTGAATATTTTTCCCACACTTTTCTTCCCTGGCACGTCTAGTTTCCCAGAGTTTTTCAGTATCAAGTTGTCTTATCTCCCGATCTCCTTGTACTTATAGAGCAAACGAAAAAATGAGGTTATGCACAGCAGGTGTTTCTTGTCTCGGTACTAGACAGTGTATGCGCTGTCTGTTGTGAGACAACAATTTTAGTTGTTTTTTTATCAATATATTCGCTTCTCTATTCACTTCGAGCCTTTTGTTGCCTTTCTTCTTTGATTCCCCAACCTCTCACTGCTTTCTGCTTTCCTCTCACCCTGATTCTCTTGTAAAATGCTTCTACGCTCCTTCTCTGTACTTAGCATGGTGTTACTTTTCATTCTGCAAAGCACTTTGCAATCGTAAACATATTATTTTTCAACTTCAAGCTCAGAGTCTACTCTGTTTGCATATGTAAGGCAAGACCTATTGTTTTTGTCAATGCTCGTTTTGATGTTATCACTGTCTTGTGGAGTTGTACACTGTTTTCAGTTTTGCGAGACATCCACAGGCGGCAAAAAAGGAATCAAAGGTGCTTAACACTGGCAAAATGATTTCAGGTGCAACTGCTTCAGCTATCTTTTCTTAAAATATATGTAGACATATATTCCCAAGAATTATTAATTATTCAAGCAAAAGAGAACGTAGCAGGCATCTAAGCAAGACCCATACTGTTCCAAAAACTTGGGAGTACATATAATGGATCTATTGTTCGTGAATCCCAACAACTCACCTCAACTAGTTTTGTCAGATTGCCTGTCAAAAAAATGAATACCAAATGGCGTTGGTAATATATCTAAGTGTTTTATAATTCATTCTTTATGTATTGTAATAGAACATTTCATTCTGAATACTCCGTGCCTGTTTTCCGTGTCATGAATTATTTCTATATTTGCCCAAGTGATTGATGATTGTGAAAAATAAAAATTGGACTAACTCTTCTGCACAGCAATCCGAGATGGAGGTAGAGATTTGCTGGGTGAGGGATGATGGCCAGATCAACATGAGCACTGAAAGGAACAAAAATCTTCATTTTACTTGCCAAATTAATAAAGAAACTAGACTTTGTGTCGGAAACTGTGCCGCTTTCACGCTGTTAGTTTGCAATGGCAAGCAGTAGATGAAAATGGGATGTCTAGCATGGGATCTTGAAAAAGGCCTTGCCTTTTTGTCACAACTTTAACAAGTATGAGCTCTAAAATGTATTAATTGGGTAATTCTTTATCCCAGCTCAATGAAGTTAGAAATGATGAGTCCTGTGACAGGTTTGTCGAGCAGTGGTCTACAGAGGTCTGAGGCAAATTGTTTCCAGGAAAACTGCTATGCAAATGATTTATTTTCGATATTTTATTCTTGGATACCATAAAAATCTGTAATTACACCATCTTTTAGACCATATATTCAAAACCTTTTTGTAAAGGAAGGCAAAATGATGGAAAAAAAGTACACAAAGTAAGCTTAATGTTCGAGGCATGTGACCTGTAGATCACATGCTTATGCATAGTTCGCCATCTAGTGTTGGGCCCGGATGTTTGCACTTTGTTTTTGTTAGAAGAGGTCTTTCTAGTCACAAGATAGGTGACTCATCCTTTCGGTGATAGTGTGCATGGTCATCGACTCCATCTTCAGATTATTTTTTTCCGCCCTCGGGTTTGGATGTTACTCGCTGCTCTCCGGTTCGACACCGATCCTTTGGTTCCCCTTGGTGCGTAGACGACTCACCCTCAACGGTATTGCTTCCGATTACGTATTCCATTCTTCGAGTATCGTGTTTGTTTAGAAAAAACCCTCTTTCGATCGGAAAGCTCATGGTAGGCCATCGAGCTTAACCACTTCCATCCGACTTGCATTCTTTGGAACAAACTCTCTTTAAATACTGCCCTTTGTGCCATGTGAAATACCCGAGCACCGACTCACAAGAAGTGTGCAACCTGTGTTTGTCACCAGAACACAAAAAACAGGACTACGACGCATGTGAGGCATTCCGCTCCAAGAGGACGCTTCGCGACTGCCGGGCTCGACGATGTGACATGCAGAGCCAACGCACCGGCTCCATTCCGGACCTCTTCGGACCTGAATCAGAAGAAAAAGCCGGGGACGCTATCTGGGCCGAGGAGGAGAAGGACCCATTTCCTATTCGGAGGAGGGCTCCGACCAGGATGAGGATATCCCTCAAGGACAACGTACTGTATGTACAGTCCCTTCTTCGCCCCGACTCCCAAGTCACCCAGTTAAAATGAAGACTCGGGAGCAACCCGCGCCCTCAGGCCCTGTTGGCACCGAGACCACGCTTCCGACGCCCTGCCTTCTGGCTCGACACCGAAGCCTACCCAAAAGCCCTCTGGCTCCGAAAAACCCCATTCCATATTGGGGCACAAAGCCAAATCCTTCAGGATCGAAGACCAAGTACGGTTCCGATCATCACCACTCTGCACCGAAAACCATATTGGATCCGAAAACACCAACCCCAAAACCTGGTGCCGAAATGGACAAACACCAAAGTCACCTAAGAAGCATAGTTTCAGTGATCCGCTCGAAAATCCGGACCCGAAGCAGAAGATTTTGGTCATACATCCAAAAACTGGCCATATTACTACCAAAGTACTTTTAAAAATAGGGGCTACTACAGAAGAGAAATACCACATTCCAAGAAGAGAACTGTTGGGACAAACCCTTCCCCTTCTCCTCTTTCTCTTCCTTCACCTCCTTTACCTCAGTCTCTGTCTGTGCAAATTTAACCTGAGCACTCACCACCTGTAAGAACAGTGCGTAACCTAGGGGTTTTAGTGGACGATAACCTCCAAATGGAGTCACAAGCCAATAAAACGGTCGGTATTTGTTTCTCCTTGTTAAGAGCGCTATGCCAGATTCTCCCACTGCTGCCTAGTGTCACTAGACCTCTCGTAGTGAGGAGTATAATCTTGAGTAGACTGGACTACTGCAACTCTCTGTACCTGGGAGCACCGCAATCAGTATTACAGAAGCTGCAGAGAATCCAGTCCATAGCAGCGAAACTGGTGTTAAACAGGCAGTGCAGGTCTTCAACGATGGCGGCTTTAAAGGACCTACATTGGCTGCCCCTCAAGGAGAGAATTCAATTCAAGTCTTTATATTGTGTTCAGAGCAGTACATGGTCTGGGCCCCCTGCCTATGCAGGAGAAACTCGCCTGGTATAATCCTGGGAGAAACCTTCGCTCTTCCAGTGCAAGTCTGGTAACCACCACTAGATTTAAGAAGACCAGGATGGGGGGCAGAGCATTTGGTGTAGCAGCCTCATGTCTTTGGAATGATTTGCCCCTGAATATTAGACAAACTAACTCTCTACTTCCTTTCAGAAAAAGCTTAAAGACCTGGCTCTTCCCTAGGGATGAGTAAAACGAGACCTCTAAATCCGCAAATAGGCTATCTGTTTTGCCAGTACCATCTTGGTAAGTCGCAGCGCCAGGATACCCGTAGGGTGACAGTTTTTTGCGCTATATAAGTATCTGATACAATACAATACACCTGACGATCAGGGTGATGGGGACGGGGATAATTCTAATGATGATAATCAGCCTGGACCTACAGATGAGTGGGATGACTATAACACTGACTCGCCCACAGACAATGACCCTGACCTATACCCTACCAGGCCCTCTTCACCAGATGACAGTGTAGGATGTATTGAATTGCTAGGCAGAGCTGCCAGTGATCATGGGGTCCAGCTGCATAAAGAATCACTTAAAGAGGATTTCCTCTTTGAAACATTAAATAACACACAAATATCCACACACGTTGCCCATGCCATGACCCGACATGTAGACGATATTTTAAGGATCCTGTCAGGGCACGTATCCTTACCCCAAGGTGGATAAAAAATATAAACCTGCACCATCTGATCCAGTCTACATAAGAGGACAATTGCCCTTAGACTCATTAGTTGTGTCTATTGCACGCAAAAGGGCAAACTCCCAGACTACTGGAGACGCACCACCCCCAGATAAAGAGTCAAAACTCCTTGACTCTTCAGGGAAAAGAATAGCTTCACAGTCCGCTAACTGCTGGCGCATAGCTAATACACAAGCGCTGCTTGCCAGATATGGCCGTGCGCATTGGGACGAAATGGAACAACTTATACAAGTCTTACCCCAAGAACATAAATCTAAAGTGCAAGACCTGGTACGTGAGGAACAGCTAATTTCCAACAATCAAAGTAGGTCCTCCCTAGATGCGGCTGATCCATCTGCCAGGGTGGTGAACACTAGTGTCCTTTTAAGAAGGCACGCCTGGCTACGCAAACGGGAGGTTGAAGCCTCAATTTGAACACACCATTTACTAAGGAACACCTGTTTGGGCCGGTGGTAGACTCTTCACTTGAAAAAATGAAGAAAGATACTGAAGTGGCGAAATCGATGGGAGCCCTTCAGTCTTCACAAGGCCGTTCTTCCTTTTGTTGCTCTTTTTATCGAGCTGGGTCCAAAACCACTTCCTCGGACACTACATCCACCCTCGGGTTCCAAAACTTACTTCAGCTGTAATTATAGAGGAAACGACGGCAAAGCAGAGGTAGAGCTTCCAACACACGTACCTCCCCCTCCAATACAAAACAGTGACTTGCCCATAGTTCCCCCCGACCACTTAACATCTGTGGGAGGAAGACTGTCACAATTTCTACCAAAGTGGCAGTCAATAACAACAGACAAGTGAGTTGTCCAAATTATCCATTTTGGTTACTGCTTGGAGTTCATCAACACTCCTTCAGATATTCCCCCAAAGTCGCACAAACTCTCACCGGATCACCTGCACCTTCTCAAACATGAGGTACAATCACTACTTCTAAAACAAGCTATAGAGCCCGTACCACCACAACATCAGGGGTCGGGCATCTACTCCTTTTACTTCCAAATTCCCAAAAATGACGGTTCTCTTAGACCAATATTAGATCTCAGAGAACTAAATCTTTACATACAGTTAGGCCATTTCCACATGGTAACACTTCAACAGGTGCTACCCCTTTTGCAAAAGAGCGACTTTCTTTCTACTCAAGACATAAAAGACGCCTATTTTCATATTCCAATCCATCCAGCTCACCACAAATTTCTCAGGTTCGTGGTAGCAGGTCAACACTACCAATCCACTGGCCCCAGAGTCTTCACAAAGTGTTTGACAGTGGTAGCTGCACATGTCTTCCCCTTTTTGGACAACTGGCTCATCAAAGCCAGCACGTATCAACAATGCCACAACCATAGCGCCCTAACAATTCAGTTACTTCACCAACTAGGTTTTACAGTCAATGTGTTAAAATCACATCTTCAGCTAAACAAGTTTCTGAACTACCTAGGAGCCACTCTGGATACTCAAAGGGCTCTAGCGTTTCCCAACGCAGACAGAATTCAAAACATTCAGATGTTAATTCGCAAATTTCAAGCTGCTCAATCACTTCCAGCAAGAGTGTTTATGCAACTGTTGGGAATGATGGCATCTTGTTTCATGATCGTTCCCCATGCCAGACAGCACATGCGTCCACTTCAAGAATGCTTAGCCAGTCAGTGGAACCAGTCACACAGTCTATTAACCGATCTAGTGTTGGTAAGCGGCCATACTCATCGCTCTCTGCAGTAGTGGAACAAACAAAATCTGTCAAAAGGACGGCCGTTCATAGACCCAGTTCCACAGACCGCAGTAACAGCGGACGTGTCCTTAACTGGATGGGGAGCTCATCTTCAACAACACACAGTGCAAGGCCTGTGGAGCCACCAAAATAATTGCTCCTCATCAATCATTTAGAACTGATGGCGATCTTTCTAGCTCTCAAAGCCTTTCAAGATCACCTCTCTGGCAAAGCTGTCTTGGTTCGAACCGACAACATGACAGCTATGTATTACATACAGAAACAGGGGGACACACACTCTCCAACTGTCCCGCTTAGCCCACAACATCTGGAGGTGGGCTATTCACCACAATATCCATCTCCTAGCAGACACCTCCCAGGAGTCAACAACCTGATTGCGGACCACCTCAGCAGACAAAGATATCAAATACACAAATGGGAACTTCACCCTCAAGTTCTACACCCATACTTCCAAGCTTGGAGAGTGCCTAACATAGATCTGTTTGCAACACCCCAAAACGCAAAATGCCAAAGCTTTGCATCCAGGTATCCACAGCCGTTATCCAAAGGCAATGCTCTATGGATGAACTGGTCCGGGATATTTGCTTACACTTTTCCTCCTCTGCCACTCATTCGAATAGTGGTTCAGAAACTCAGGCAAACATCTCTCACACTAATCCTAGTAGCTCCAACATGGGCACATCAACCCTGGTTCTCAACCCTGGTTCACGACCCTGTTGGAACTCTCTCTGGTACCACATCAAAAATTACATTGAACTCTCAGTCTCCTCACACAGAGCCATGGAGAAATCAAACACCCAGATCCCAAACAATTGAACCTCGCGATGTGGCTCCTGAAGTCATAGAGTTTGGTTATATGAATCTACCACCAGACTGTATGAACATTATTAAGGAGGCCAGAAGGCCTACCACAAGAGCCTGCTACACAGCCAAATGGAAGCAATTCGTTACCTATTGCAAGAACAATCACATTCACCCTCTTGATGCTTCCATACAAAACAATTTCTGTTACCTGTTACATTTGCAGCAGTCATCATTGACCTATACATCCATCAGACTGCATCTCGCTGCAATTGCAGCCTATCTTCAAAATAGGCAACATTTGTCGCTCTTTAGAGTACCTGTAATCAGAGCATTTATGAAAAGACTCGAGAGTTATACCTCCAAGACCTGTCCCAGTTTGGAATCTTAATGTAGTCCTCACACGGTTGATGGGCCCACCATTTAAACCCATGCACAAATGTGAACTACCATTCTTCTCTTGGAAAACAGCTTTCCTCGTTGCAATCACTTCATTGAGGAGAGTGGGTGAACTTCAGGTACTAACCAAAGGAGCCTTTTTTCCAAGCTACACAAAGATAAAGTGGTTCTTCGTACTAATCCCAAATTCCTACCTAACGTAGTATCTGCATTTCACATAAATCAGTCGGTTGAATTACCCGTTTTCTTCCCTCAACCTGACTCCGTTGCAGAACGAGCTCTACACATCTTAGATGTTAGAAGAACACTGTTGTATTGTACTGAAAGAACAAAATCTTTTTGTAAGACCAAACAACTCTTTGTCGCTTTTGCACCACCTCAGAAGGGCAATGCTATATCCAAATCAGGTATTGCAAGGTGGATTGTCAAATCTATTCGGATTTGCAATGCAAAAGCCAAGAGAACTCTAATGGTACCCCCTAGAGCCATCCCACTCGTAAGTTAGGGGCTACTATGGCTTTATTAGAAAACATTCCTATTACTGACATCTGCAAAGCTGCAACATGGTCTCCACCATACACATTCACCAAGCATTATTGTGTAGATGTGTTAGCCAGACAACATGTTAATGGGGGCCATTCAGTACTTAGAACACTGTTTCAGACAACTCCAACTACAGGATGGCCACCGCTTAGGGGAGACTGCTGTATAGTCTATGCATAAGCATGTGATGTGCAGCTCACATGCCTCAAACAAAAAATGATACTTACCCAGTATGCATCTGTTCTTGGCATGTAGAGCTGTAGAATCTCATGCCATCATCCACCTCCCCGGGTACCTGTAGCTGATGTAGTTCTCTTGCTACTATTCATACATGCACATGGCCATCGCTATTCTTTACTACTTATTCATTCTCTCACCCTCTGTGGGAAAACGATCTGAAGATGGACTCGATGACCATGCGCACTATCAACTAAAGGAGGAGTTACCTACCTCATGACAAGAAAGACTTCTTTGGAAAAAAAACTAAATGCAAACATCTGGGCCCAACACTAGATGGCGATCTATGCATAAGCATTAGATTCTACAGCTCTACATGCCAAGAACAGATGCATACTGGGTAAGTAGCATTTTCCTTTTAGTGTCTTTTGACTTATGGTTACTTTCAGAATTTTACTATTGCCATTTTATTTCTATTTTAATGTGATCATTGGTGCCCCTTTTGTATGTTAGCTTTAATGTCATATTCAGTTGTGGTGAGGACAGCATGCAGATTTATCAAAAGTTCTCTCAAATTATGCAATGCTAAAAGGCATATTTACAGCACCAGAGCTTTGTATTATGGCTTTGTTTTTTGCATATAATAAATCCTACCTTAAGACCTGTGAAGTAAAAATATACATTGTTGATCTAATCCTTGTATGTTTCTTACACGATTCTCCTGTTTGTGTTGCTGCAGAAGAAGCAAGTATTATTGGAGAGAATGAGACATTCCCTAGGGCCTTGCTACACTGGAACAGAGCGGCTTCACAAGGTGAGTGCTTGTGCTTTTTGTTTACATTCATACTTGTATTTGTGTTAGGTTAAAGCCCGTCATAATGGTTTATTTCTTTAGGTCTGGCCTAGAGATAGCTTTAGCTTCTTGTTAGGCTCCTGTTTTCACAAGAAATGTAATAAAACTTCATATTAATTACAGAAAGTGGGCTGTGCGTGAGCCCACATAATTTATTGGTCTGGGAGTGCTTCAGTCTCTTCTTGGTTCATCCCACAGAGCAGCATACATACCAAAGGGCAATGGTCCAGCCCAATTCAGCTATTGCCTTGTTGGCATTGTGACGCACATTTTGGACCAGCCCCCAGAACAGCATGTGGTGAAGAGAATATTCGTTTAGTGCCAGCATTTTTCCCATTACTTCTGACACCACACTGGGAAGGAGGGTGACGTGGCCGTCGGAGCAACATCCCTTCTACAACAGTGTACCCTTACAGTACTCTGTTCTTGTTTACAAAGGTGGAGACACATACTATAATACATGAATGACAGGTTGCTTCTCACTCTAAGTGCATATTAAGTGTTTCATGCTTTTGTATGAGAGCAGAGTTAGGCGGGAGAAGAACCTAGTACCCGTAAGGCTTTCTAGTCAGATGTAGCATGTTCGCTATTTTAACAGCCTCTGGCTAGAGCCTTCTCTGCTCTTAAATGGCACTAAATTGCTTTTCGTGGCTGCGAGCCACCCAGACCTTAAATGCATCTCATTCTGTATGTCCACTCCACTATGTCTCAGCTGACTGAATCGGCTGTGCATCTTAACATTGCAAGTCACTACGGAAGTAGCTTTATTAGTGGCCATCTGCTTCATATTACATGACACTCCTACCTGTCATTTATAACTTTGAACTGCAAGGTTAAGTTACCGGGCTTATGGATGGTTTCTACCTAGAGGGTTGGAGTTTTAGCAACTCAGGTGCCAGACAGCAAGTTGCTTGCTGCAGCAAGTGGTGCATCCAGTTCTTGGTAAGCAATATTCAGAGTTAGAATGCCCTTCTGAGACTGTGCAAGCCTACTAACTTGCATGTATTAAGGGTTTTCAGCAACTCTTCTCTAATCTATTCCTATACTGAGAAATGTTGGAAATTTACTCCTGACAATGGCAGACGTAAACCTTCTTCCAGATTTGGGGAAAAAAGTGGTTGGAGGGAAAGTGAACTTGCAAACACTCAGATTTTTGCATGAGCAAATCTACACATGCATATTTGCTCATGCTAAAATGCAGTTCACAAATATTTTCTAGGAGTACTATTTTTTGTTCTACTTCTGTAAAATCTTGGGAATTCACGAAAGCTGTATAGCTGCACTTAATGCAAGGACATATACCATGGGTGCACTTTTGAGACTTTCTTTAATATTTTGGCCCCTAATTTGGTCTGGCGTTGACCATGACCTTTTGCGTTTATTAAAATTGTCTCTCTCTCTGTATCGGCTGGATTCACTGTGAGTGACCGCATTCGTCTCTTTCAGAAGGAGCATATCGGCACACAAAGTAGTTTTGTTCAGTGCCAGTAATTACTGTGGCAGTGTGTGCTTTTTGAGACCAAAAACAATTTTTGCTTTTGCCATTGTTTGTTTTAATGGTGAGGGCCTGGCAGCTTCCACAACAGAAAGGTTTTTCAAAAACCATACCAAAACAAGTCACACATTGACGAAACTAAAAAGCTGACCTCCAATTTCAGACCTACTGGCTTTTCCACTGCTTGTTTATCTTTGTTTCCCATAATCTTATTGAAACTGGTTTCACTGATTTTCCATTATGAATGCTTTTGGTAAATACGAGCATGCATCAACAAATGGTACCTGAAATTTTACAGTTGTTGAGCGAAAGGTTTTTTTCCAGCAAAGAATCATCAATCTTGCTTTCAAGCTTCTTCAAATATTTGCATCAAATCGGAGAGCATTCTGGGAGCATTATATATAGACTCATATTGCTAAACTTTGAAAATGTGTCTATACTGGAACCACTGTCAGTAGTGCAGTCAGAGCTTTCAAGATTTACTTAGAGCGCTCACCCTAATAATAAAGGCTTTCAATTAATGAACCATAAATACAAGTTTGAACAACATTAACATGGATAAAATATAAACTTAACAGCAGACGGTGCCCTTCCCTGATCCATAATGTAGCACTGCAAGCTGGCAGCCAAAGGGTTTGTGCTGCAAGAGGTTGGGCCTACTTGTCCTAAGGACAAAAAAGGCATGCCAACTTGTTGCCCTTGACCCCAAACAATATGTCCTGGGCGTCAGACTATAGGAATTCCACATCCCTGCTTATTATATTCTCCTCCACTGATGTACTGTAATTTTGCTTTCTGTCCCTGAAAACTTGTTAGTTATGCTTGGCCCTCACAATGAAGTTCGTAAACTCAAGTCAGCCATAGATGTAATGGATTAAATCTGAAAGAAACACATTAGTTTTCCTTACCTTAGAATATCCCCTGGCGTCAGGCTGGCTCCGGAAAGATTTTCGTCAGCAATACCCTTGCGTGTCGCTAGGTGTCGTCTGCGACTCCGCGTCCATCGTCGGCGTCGTGATCGCTGTGATGACGTCGTCGGAGTTCTTAGACGCCACCCTCGCACGCTGACGTCAGTTCTTCTTTTTTCCGCGCCAGTAAGTGCAGATCCGGGAAGAGCATACCCTTTAGTCACTTTTTGACTAAACTTTTGGAACTTTTTTGGTTCCTATTTCGAGTCGACCTCGACTCCTGGTGCCTGTAGGGATGCCCGGCTTCAAGCCGTGCAATGCCTGTCACCGCCTGATGTCGGTCACGGATCACCACCACCGGTGTCTCTACTGCCTTGGGGCCGACCATGATGCCGAGTCGTGCCTCGACTGCCGGGCCTTGACCTCGAAGGCTAGGCGGGAGCGGTCCCCCCAAGCTGCTCGAGATCCGGCAGTCGGCTCTGCGCCGCTCAAGGTCCCGGTCGAGGAGGAGGTCGAGGGACCGGTTGCGGAGCTGCAGCCATCATCGCTCGTCGGAGTCGATGTCCTCGCATTCCGGTATGTCGAGGCACAGTAAGAAGAAGTTGAAGAGGCGACGTCGCTCTTCTGACTCCCCTCGCTGGTCGCGCAACTCAGCTGAGGGTTCGGGTGGCACCACCCGCGCGGCTCCGTCGGAGCCGCAGGAGTCGCATCTGGCCCCATAACCCCCGGTCCCTGGGCCTAATGCGACTCCGAGCGAAATCCGAGACTTCCTCGTGGCCATGAGGAGTCTTTCTCCACCGTAGAGGCCTGCCGGCACGCCTTCGGGCCCCACAGGTCCGACTGGGAGGCCTAGCGAGCCGGCGGCTCCGGCTCCGGCGCCGTCGTCGACTTCGGTCCCGACGCCGCAGGCCCCCGTTGGATCCAGGCCTGGATCACGGTAGATGCCGGTTGACCTTACGACCCCTCCGCCGGCGCCGACACCCTCAGATGACGTCGCCCCCAGGTTTAGTCCTGGTCTGGGCCCGGCGTCAGAGTGGCGCCGCCCGGCGCCGTCTCCGCGCCGATGGATGACCAATTCATCTACCGCCCGGCTCCGACCTTTCAGCCTGTCTACCAGGAGTCGGATGACGGGGACGACTGGGAGGGGTCTGAGGACCCTCTGTCACAGCAGTGCCAGTTAAGTCAGGACTGGGCAGAAGAGCTGGGGGATACCAGTGGTCTCGACACCTCCCCTGACACTGGCTTCATCTCTCCTCCCTCCGTGGCTATGGAGGAGGGTGCTACTTATTCTGTGGTGCTGCACAGGGCTGCCGAAGCCCTTCATCTGGAGCTCCCTGCAGTGGCCGTGAGGACTAACCTCCTCACTGAAGTGCTTCAACCGCCAGTAAGCTCCTCGGAGCCTCCGCTGCAGTTCAATGAAGCGCTGACTGACGTTCTGATGGGCACCTGGTCCAAGCCCTCCACAGTCGCTCCTGTGGACCGGAACGTGGCCGGCGCCACCGCCCCCCACTGGGCGACCCCAGCTTTCTGTAGGTGCACCCCACCCCTGAGAGCCTGGTTGTCCAGGCCTCTACCTCCCAGACCGCCTTCCCGTCCGCTCCTCCGGATCGGGAATCCAAAAGGTTGGAACAGTTTGGGAAGAAACTGTTTTCCTTGCTTAGTTTGGGGTTGCGGTCTATCAACACCGCATGCCTTTTGAACCGTTAAACCCACTCCCTGTGGGATACGGTGGCGGACGTGCAGCCCCAGTGTCCGGAGGAGGCCCAGACACGGCTCGCCCAGGCTCTCGCTGAGGGGCGGGATGCGGCAAGGTACGATGGGGGCTTGACACAACGGACTCGCTAGGTAGGGCAATTGCGACCACGGTGGCGATTTGTCGCCACGCCTGGCTGAGGTCCACGAATTTCTCCGGGGATGTCCAGAGCACCCTCATGGACATGCCCTTCGATGTCCGTCGCCTTTTTGGCGACAAAGCGGATAGTGCGCTGGAGCGCTTTAAGGACTCCAGGGCTACGGCCAAGTCCTTGGGCCTCTCGGCCTGCGCCCGCAAACATCCGCTTTTCGCCACTTTCGTGGCCACGTCCGTCTAGCCACAGGCCGCAGAACCAGCCTCATCGCGGTCGCGGACGTGGATTCCACCGAGACGGAGCAGGGAGACAGCGAGTCAGTCAGCCCACGTCTGCCCCAGCAGCATCTGCCTCAAAGCCTTCCTAGTCCGAGCTTTAAGGCCCATTTCACGCCAGTGGGACGCAGAGTTTGCCATCACCTGCTCCACTGGCGTACCATCACATCGGACAGGTGGGTGCTGCAAATCGTCTGAAGGGGCACTTCCTCCCCTTCGAGGCGACCCCTCCAGCCATGCCACCGCAGTACCACCGCATGTCGGAGGATCGCTTGCAACTTCTGCAGGAGGAAGTTACGACAATCTTGGCCAAGGGGGCCATCGAGCCCGTTCCTGGCCCAGAAGTAGGTCGGGGTTGTTATTCCCACAACTTTCTGGTTCCCAAGAAGGGCAAAGGGGGCCTACGCCCTATCTTGGACCTCAGGAGCGTCAACGCCTTCCTCCGGAAGGAGAAGTTCAAGATGCTCACCTTAGCTCAGGTTCTGGCTGCCCTAGACCATGGAGATTGGATGGTAGCGTTGGACTTGCAGGACGCATATTTCCACATCCCCGTCCTGCCAGCCCACTGGTAATACCTGCGGTTCACGGTAGGCCACGAGCACTTTCAGTTTACCGTGCTCCCCTTCGGCCTCACCAGTGCCCCTCGGGTGTTCACGAAAGTGATGGAGGTGGTCGCAGCTTATCTGCGCAGATTAGGGGTTCCAGTCTTCCCCTATCTCGACGACTGGCTGTTGAAGGCGGGCTCGCCCCAGACAGTCGTTTCCCACCTCCAGACTACGGCCGACCTCCTGCATTTGCTGGGGTTCTCCTTCAATGTGCCGAAGTCGCATCGGAGTCCCTCCCAGAAGCTCCTTTTCATCGGAGCAGTTCTGGACTCGGCGCAGTTCCGGATCAATCCTCCGGAACAGCGTGTTTGGGATATTCAGGCTCTGATTCCGATCTTTCAGCCTTTGTCCCGAATTTGGGTCAGGTTGGTGCTGCGGCTGCTGGGTCTGATGGCCTCCTGCATCCTGCTGGTACATCACACCAGATGGCAGATGCGGGCTCTGCAGTGGGACCTGAAGTTCCAGTGGGCCCAGCATCGGGGCAACCTGTTTGACCACGTCCTGATCTCAGAGGGTACTGCAAGCCAGTTGCAGTGGTGGCTCACGGACCGCGATTGGGTCAGTGGAAGATCCCTCTCCCTACCCCAACCGGAGCACGTAGTGGTGACGGATGCGTCCCTCCTGGGATGGGGGGGCCACATGGGAGAGGCGGAGATCAGAGGCCTCTGGTCTCCGGCGGAGTCTCGGCTCCATATCAACCTATTGGAGCTGCGGGCGATCCGGCTTGCACTGAAAGCATTCCTTCCCTCTGTTCGGGGAAGTGTAGTGCAGGTGACAACACCACCGCCATGTTATATTGCAACAAACAGGGCGTGGTGGGGTCGTGGACCCTTTGTGAGGAGGCTCTGCGCCTCTGGACATGGCCGGAACATCAGGGCATCACCCTGGTGGTTCAACACCTGGTGGGCTCTCTGAACTCCAGGGCGGACGAACTCAGCCGCCGGTGCATGATGGATCACGAATGGCATCTGAACTCGGAGATGGCCCGAGAGGTCTCTTTCAGCAGTGGGGAGAACCTTGGTTAGATCTATTCGCCACTGAAGAGAACACGAAATGTCAGCAGTTCTGCGCATTGGAGTTTCCAAGGCGGCACTCGCTAGGCGACGCTTTTCGGCGTGAGTGGATTTGCGGTCTGTTGTACGCCTTTCCGCCTATACCACTTCTGCCCAGAGTGCTGAAAAAGATCAGGCGCGACCGGGCCCAAGTCATTCTTTTGGCAACGGACTGAGCTCGGAAGAGTATGGTATCCCGAGCTACTCAGTATGAGCGTGGATACCCTGATCCGACTGCCTCTTTGGGAGGATCTCCTGTCGCAGCAACAGGAGACGGTCCCCCACCCGAACCTGTCCAGCCTCCACCTCCTAGCGTGGAGATTGAGCGGCGACAGCTGATTTCCTTTTGACTTGCCTCACGAAGTCTGTAATGTGATTCTGGCAGCCAGGAGTCTCTCCACTAAAACGGTATACGCCTCTCGGTGGAAAACATTTGTGGCATGTTGCGCAGCTAAATCTGTTGATCCCCTTGCTGCCCCTCTTTCTAAAGTCCTAGTGTTCCTTCTTTCTTTGGCCCAGCAGGGCTCTGCTTAGGGCACTATCAAGGGCTACCTTTCTGCTCTTTCAGCCTTTCTTAGGCTGCCTGATCAGCCCTCTCTTTTCAAGTCCCCGGTTGTCAATAGATTTCTCAAAGGCTTACTCACCTTTTTCCTCCTATTCCTTTTGTGATGCCTCAATGGGACTTGAACCTGGTTCTCACATACTTGATGTGCGCTCCCTTTGAGCCTCTTCATAACTGTCCTTTGCAGTTATTGACTTAGAAAACTGTCTTCCTGGTGGCCATCACATCCGCTAGGCGGGTGAGTGAACTCCAGGCTCTTTCATGTAAACCTCCTATCTGAAAGAAACACGTTAGTTAGATTCCTCACCTTAGAATATCCCCAGGCGTCAGACTGGATCTGGAGGATTTTTCGTCAGCAATACCCCTTGCGCGTCGCTAGGTGTCGTCTGCGGCTCCGCGTCTGTCGTTGGCGTCGTGCGCCAGAATGACGTCGTCGGAGTACTTAGACGCCGCCCTCGCACGCGGACGTCAGTTCTTCTTTTTTCCGCGCCAGTAAGCGCCGATCCGGGAGAGCTACCCCTTTTTAGTCTTTTTTGACTGAAATATTTTAGATTTTTTTGTCATTGTCTCGACATCTGGTGCCGGTAGGATGCCTGGTTTCAAGGCTTGCGACGATTGTCATCGACTGATGTCGGTGACCTATCACCACCGCCGGTGCCTCTACTGTTTGGGCCTCGACCACGACGCGGAGTCGTGTTCCGACTGCAGGGCCCTCACCTCGAAAGCTAGGCGGGAGCGGTCCCGCAAGCTTCTCGAGATCCGCCACTCTGCTCCGCGCCCCTCTCGATCCCGGTCCAGGAGGAGGTCCAAGGATTGGTCGCGGAGCCGCAGTCGATACCATCGATCGTCTGGCTCTTCGGGTAAGTCCAAGCGATCCAAGAAGTCCAAGAGACAACATCGCTCTTCGGACTCCCCTCGCCGGTCGCGCGACTCGGCCGAGGGTCCGGGTGGTTCCACCCCCGCGGCTCCGTTGGAGCCGCAGGTGCCGCGCAAGTCCCCATACCCGCCGGTCCCTGGGACTGACGCGACGCCGGCGGAGATCAGTACCTTCCTCTCGGCCATGAGGGGCCTGGCTCCGCCGTCGACGCCCGCTGGCGCGCCTTCGGGCCCCGCGGACTCGACTGGGTGACCTTGCGTGCCGGCGACTCCGGTCCACCGCCGTCGGAGGCTCCGGCCCCGACGCCGCAGGACCCCGAGGGGCCCAGGCCTGGGCCCCCGTCGACGCCGGTCGACCTCGTCACGCCTCCTCCGCCGGCGTCGACACCGGTGCCACCTCCGATGCCGACTCCGGTCGACGTCGTTCCCCGGTTTAACCCCGGTCCGGACCTGGCGCCGGTGCGGCGTCCATCGACGCCGCATCCGGCGCCGCTAGGGACACGATTTGTCTATCGTCCGGCTCCGATCATTCCTCCTGTGTACCAGGAATCGGATGACGGGGGCGACTGGGAGGGGTCTGAGGACCCTATGACCCTCCAAGGTCAACTTTCTCAGGACTGGGCAGATGAACTGGGGGAGGCCAGTGGTCTGGATACCTCACCGGACACTGGATTCATCTCTCCTCCGACTGTGGCTTCGGAGGAGGGTGTAGCTTTTTCTGTGGTGCTGCGCAAGGCGGCGGAAGCCCTTGGGCTCGAGCTGCCTGCCGTGGCTGTGAGGACGAACATCCTCACCGAGGTGCTACAGTCTGCAGCAAGCTCCACTGAGCCTCTGCTGCAATTCAATGAGGCCCTCATTGACGTTCTGCAGGGCACCTGGTCCAAGCCCTCCACAGTCCCTCCTGTGGATAGGAACGTTGCCAGACACCACCGCCCTGCTCCGGGCGACCCCAGTTTTCTGTCCCAACAACCCACCCCCGAGAGTCTGGTTATCGAGGCCTCTACCTCCCAATCCTCCTTCCCGACCGCTCCTCCGGACCGGGATTCCAAGACACTGGAACAGTTCGGTAAGAAGCTGTTCTCCTCGCTCAGTTTGGGCTTGCGGTCTTTAAACACCGCCTGTCTCTTGGACCATTTTTCCCACTCTCTGTGGGATACGGTGGAGGACGTGCTACCCCTGTGTCCAGAGGAGGCCAAGACATGACTCTCCCAAGCTGTGGCCGATGGGAGAGATGCGGCACGTCATGCAATCCGATGTGGACTTGACACTACGGACTCGCTGGGTAGGGCGATTTCTACCACGGTGGCGCTTAGACGTCACGCCTGGCTGCGGTCCACGTCATTTTCCGGGGATGTCCAGAGCACTCTCATGGACATGCCTTTCGATGGCACTCGCCTTTTTGGTGAGAAAGCGGACAGTGCGCTGGCTCGCTTTAAGGACTCCCGGGCTACGGCCACGTCCTTGGGCCTCTCAGCCCCGCGGCCACAAACTTACGCTTTTTGCTCCTTTCGTGGCCAAGGAAGGGGCTCCTCCTCCTCACGTCCGCCTAGCCACCGGCCACAGAACCAGCCTGCACGCGGTCGCGGACGTGGTTTCCGCCGAGGCGGTAATGGAGGACGACGCGGTCAGTCCACATCCACCCCGGCAGCATCCGCCTCAAAGCCTTCCTAGTCCGAGCTTTCAGGCCCATTCAACGCCAGTGGGAGGCCGGGTTCGCCATCACCTGCTCCACTGGCGTACCATCACTTCGGACAGGTGGGTGCTGCAAATCGTCCGAAGGGGCTACTCCCTCCCCTTCGAGACGACCCCTCCAGCCATGCCACCGCAGCACCACCGTATCTCGGAGGATCATTTGAATCTCCTGCGAGAGGAAGTTTCGGCCCTCTTGGCCAAAGAGGCCGTCGAGCGCGTTCCGAGCCCAGAAGTAGGTCGTGGTTGTTATTCCCACTACTTTCTGGTTCCCAAGAAGGGCAAGGGGGGCCTACGCCCTATCTTGGACCTCCGGAACGTCAATGCCTTCCTCCGGAAGCACGGTTCAAAATGTTAACTTTGGCTCAGGTTCTAGCTGCCCTCGACCCTGGAGACTGGATGGTAGCGTTGGACTTGCAGGATGCATATTTCCACATCCCCGTCCTGCCGGCCCACCGGCGTTACCTGCGGTTCACGGTGGGTCAGGAGCACTTTCAGTTCACCGTGCTCCCCTTCGGCCTCACCAGTGCCCCTCGGGTGTTCACGAAAGTGATGGCGGTGGTCGCAGCTCATCTGCGCAGATCAGGGGTTCCAGTCTTCCCCTACCTCGACGACTGGTTGTTGAAGGCGGGCTCGCCCCAGGCAGTCGTCTCCCACCTCCAGACTACGGCGGATCTCCTGCATTTTCTGGGGTTTTCCATCAACGTGCCGAAGTCACACCTGAGCCCCTCTCAGAAGCTCCTCTTCATCGGAGCCGTTCTCGATTCGGCGCAGTTCCGGGTTTATCCACCGGAACAGCGGGTCCGGGATATACAGGCCCTAATTCCCATCTTTCGGCCTCTATCCTGGGTTTCGGTCAGGCTAGTGTTGCGGCTTCTGGGGCTGATGGCCTCCTGCATCCTACTAGTGCATCACGCCAGGCGGCGCATGCGGGCTCTGCAGTGGGACCTGAAGTTTCAGTGGGCCCAGCATCACGGCAACCTGTCCGACCATGTCTTGATCTCGGAGGGCACTGCACAGCAGTTGCAGTGGTGGCTCACGGACCGCGATTGGGTCACGGGCAGGAGCCTCTCCCTACCCCTACCGGAGCATGTCGTAGTGACGGACGTGTCCCTCCTGGGATGGGGTGGCCATATGGGAGAGGCGGAGATCAGAGGCCTCTGGTCTCCGGCGGAGTCTCGTCTCCACATCAACTTGTTGGAGTTGAGAGTGATCCGACTTGCACTGAAAACCTTCCTTCCCTCTGTCAGGGGAAGTGTCGTGCAGGTGTTCACGGACAACACCACCGCCATGTGGTATTCAAACAAACGGGGCGGGGTGGGGTCGTGGACCCTTTGTCAGAAGGCTCTGCGCCTCTGGACATGGCTGGAACACCAGGGCGTCACCCTGGTGGTTCAACATCTGGCGGGCTCTCTGAACGCCAGAGCAGACTAACTCAGCCGCCGGTGCATGATGGATCACGAATGGCGTCTGAACTCCGAAGTGGCGCAAGGTCTCTTTCAGCCGTGGGGAGAGCCTTGGTTAGATCTATTCGCCACCGACGAGAACGCGCAATGTCAGCAGTTCTGCGCGTTGGAATTTCCAAGGCGGCACTCGCTCGGCGACGCTTTTCGTCGCGAGTGGAGTTGCGGTCTGTTGTATGCCTTTCCGCCTATACCACTTCTGCCCAGAGTGCTGAAGAAGATCAGGCACGACCGGGCCCAAGTCATCTTGGTGGCTCCGGATTGGGCACGAAGGTACTGGTATCCCGAGCTACTCAGTATGTTGACCGATCCTCCGATACGTCTGCCCCTACGGGAGGATCTTCTGTCGCAGCGGCAGGGGACGGTCCTCCACCTGAACCTGTCCAGCCTCCACCTCCATGCGTGGAGATTGAGCGGCGGCAGTTGATGCCATTTGACTTGCCTCCTGAAGTCTGTGATATCATTCTGGCAGCCAGGCGTCCCTCCACAAAGACGGTATACGCCTGCCGGTGGAGCAAATTTGTGGCATGGTGCACAGCAAAGGCTGTGGATCCCCTTTCCGCCCCTCTTTCTGAGGTTCTCCTCTTTCTTCTTTCTTTGGCCCGACAGGGCGCTGCTCTGGGCAGCTTGAAAGGTTATCTTGCTGCCCTCTCTGCCTTCTTGCGGCTTCCAGATCAGCCCTCTCTTTTCAAGTCCCCTGTAGTGTCACGCTTTCTTAAAGGCATTACTCACACGTTCCCTCCTGTCCCTTTCGTAATGCCTCAGTGGGACTTGAATCTTGTCTTAACATTCCTGATGTGTGCTCCCTTTGAACCTCTTCACAATTGTCCTCTTCGTCTTCTTACTCTTAAGACTGCTTTCCTGGTTGCCATCACCTCGGCTAGACGGGTGAGTGAGCTCCAGGCTCTATCGTCCAAGCCTCCTTTTCTATCGGTTCATCCGGACAAGGTTGTCCTTCGGCCTCGTCCCTCCTTTCTTCCGAAAGTGGTGACTCCCTTTCATCTGGGGCAATCTGTCACCTTGCCCACCTTCTTTCCGCCTCCGCATCCTTCCAAAGAGGAAGAGCGGCTCCACCGTCTGGACCCAAAACGTGCGCTCTCCTTTTATTTGGACCGCACAAAACAGTTCCGAGTGGACGACCAGCTTTTCGTTGGCTACGTGGGTGCAAAGAAGGGAAAAGCTGTGCACAAACGGACCATCTCCCGGTGGGTCGTTTTGTGTATAAAAATCTGTTACTCCTTGGCAAAAAAGGACCCTCCTGTTGGGCTGCGAACCCATTCTACTCGGGCCACGGCGGCTACTACTGCTTTGGGACGGGGAGTCCCTTTGCAGGACATCTGTCAGGCGGCGACGTGGGCTTCGCTGCACATGTTTGCCAGGCATTATTGCCTTGACAGCCAAGTCCGGAGGGATGGCTTCTTTGGCCGTTCTGTCCTCCAGGACTTTCTGGTGTGATCTTGGTTTGCAGACCCACCACCGGGGTTGGTATTGCTTGTGTATCTATTCTAAGGTGAGGAATCTAACTAACGTGTTTCTTTCAGATGAACAAGTTACTTACATTCGGTAACGATGTATCTGTAAGAAACATTAGTTAGTTAGATTCCTCACCGACCCACCCATCCTCCCCGTTCTGCGAACCGACATCTAGGGTTAAGGTTATCCTTTTCAGGCCCCTAGATTTTTTGGCACCAGTGTCGGTCTCTTGCATGGCTCTGCGTTCCTGGCGCGGAAAGCTGTGTCAGCGCGCGAGGGCGGCGTCTAAGTACTCCGACGACGTCATCCCGGCGCACGATGTCGACGACTGACGCGGAGCCGCAGACGACGCCTAGCGACGCGCAAGGGGTATTGCTGACGAAAAAATCTTCCGGATCCAGTCTGACGCCTGGGGATATTCTAAGGTGAGGAATCTAACTAACTAACGTTTCTTACAGATACATCGTTACCGAAGGTAAGTAACTTGTTCTTCCTGGCGATTCATCCGGACAAGGTTGTGCTTCGACCGCGTTCCTCCTTTCTACCAAAAGTAGGCGCTGCCTTTTATCTCGGGCAGACTGTCACTCTGCCCACTTTCTTTCCGCCTCTGCACCCTTCAAGGGAAGAGGAGAGACTCCACCGTCTGGACCCAAAACATGTGCTTTCCTTCTATCTCAACCGCATACAACAGTTCCGGGTGGATGACCAGCTCTTTGTTGGCTACCTGGGCACCAAGAAATGCTGGGCTGTGCCCAAGCGCAATATCTCCTGATGGGTTGTCTTGTGCATTAAAGCCTGTTACTCTCTTGCTGAAAAGGAACCTCTGGTGGGGCCGCACGCCCATTCTACCAGGGTAACTGCAGCTACTACAGCATTGGGACGCTGTGTCCCTCAGCAAGACATCTTTCAGGCGGCCACTTGGGCCTCGCTGCATACTTTCACTAAGCACTATTGCCTTGACAGTCAAGTCCGGAGAGACGGCTTCTTTGGCCGTTCAGTTCTCCGTGACTTTCTGGTGTAATCTCACTTCACAGACCCACCACCGGGTTTGGTATTGCTTGGGTATGTATTCTAAGGTAAGGAATCTATCACTAACGTGTCTCTTTCAAATGCACAAGCTACTTACTTGTGTAAAGATATATCTGTAAGAGACATTAGTTAGTGATAGATTCCTTACCGCCCGCCCATCCTCCCCGTTCTGCGAACCGTTCTCTAGAGTTCAGGTCATCCCTTTCAGGGCACTAGTTCTATTGCACCAGTAGTCTGTCTCTGACATGGCTCTGTGTTCCTGGCGCAGAAAAGTCGTGTACAGAACTGATGTCAGCGTGTCTAAGTAGCTCCGACGTCATCTCGGCGGAAAAGAAGCCAGCGACGTACGCGGAGCCGCACGACGACGCCTACTGACGCGCAGGTGTACAGCTGATGAAAACTTTCCGGATCAAGTCTGACGCCTGGGTATATTCTAAGGTAAGGAATCTATCACTAACTAATGTCTCTTACAGATCTATTGTTACACAAGTAAGTAACTTGTGCGTCTTGACGTCTCTCCCATGTGGTCCCTTTGCAGCAGGTGTCAGGCCTCCTAGGGCGGCAGGCCCTAGGAGGGGTCCATGTTGGGGAAGGACTTCAGTTTGGACTCACTGCCTAGGGGATTTGATGGGGATAGCTATGGCTCAGGTCAAACGGATTGGTGGATGTAAGAGGCTTGAGAGGCATAGGTTTGGGGTTGTGGGACTGAGCTCACAGGCGGGCCTCTCTGCAGACATGCTACCACAGGATTATTTAAGAGATGCTTCAGGTTGGAATGTATGACCTGGAACAATAGAGGAATGGGTCACATTGGTAAAATGTAGAGGGTGCACGCCTACATATGCCGATATGGTGTATTGCTGGCATTTTTAAAGGAGTACCCACACTTGGGGCTTCTGCCTGTCTGCCCTGTGACGTAGATGGCAGGGACAGGTCTTCGCGACTACCCATTCTAGCTACACCAGGTGGGTCATGATATGGGTGGCACCTAGGATATCTTTTGTAGCAAAGGAGGTGAAGATTGACCCTGAGGGTCGGTATATAATCGTTACGGGTACCTTGGATGCTAGAGAGTAATGTTTGGCGAATGTGTGTGACCCTACAAGAGATGACCCTTTATTTTTTGGCACTACCCTGCGAGTCATGATGCATCATATACGGGTTGCTGTGATTGTGGCTGAGGATTTGAACTGCGTGCTAAATGGGGCATTAGACCATCACTCCTCCCCCAAAGTATAGACCATACCTGCTATGACAGAGGCACTGCGGGAGATGATGAGGGATGTGAGTCCCCATCACGTTTGGAGACTACGTCACCCTCTTGAGTAGGCTGTACTCCTTCTATGTGCCCGCTGCAGGCACACATAGCCACATTGACTATTGCCTGATGACTGATGTGGCCCTGCGGTGGATGGAGAGAGTCACTTACCTAGCACATTACATTTTGGATCACTGCCTGCCCCCACCCCTGCTCGTCGTACTCCGTATGCTTGTGCTACCCCCTGCGGTGCCACTATGGAGAATGAATGTGGAGGCACTGACAGACCAAGTGTTCGCACACAAAGTTTCCAGGACACAAGACTGCTATTTTATATGCCATGAAGGTGGTACATTCCCTAATATTGTAGATGGATCAGTATGCGCTTGCGCTGCTGGACATCGGTCAAGCTTTCTATTCATTGCCTTGGGAATTCCAGTGGGAGGTGCTACGTAAAGTAGACATAGGGGTCACCTTCATTAAATGGGTTCAGCTGCTGTACAGAAGACCTACGGCCAAGGTGCAAGTGGGTAGGACAGTATTGGAAAGATTTGGGCTGAATCAGGGGACCCACCAAGGGTGCCCCCTATGGCCACTGCTTTTCGCTGTCGCCAAGGAACCACTCGCTTGCCGCCTTAGGACGATGCTAAAGGGATGGGGCATGCAGATTGGGGGGACCACTCACATGGTCTCCCTCTATACAGATGATGCATTAATGTATCTCAGGAGTCCTAGGTACTCCGTACCCTTCATGGCGACAATTCTGACTAAATTTGGGGAACATTATAGACTGCACATCAGCCACAACAAGTCCAAGCTGGTTTCCTCGGGGACCCTGGTAGGGCGACCGGATAAAGATATGCCGCTGCTGGACCTCCCTTGAGATGCCAAGGTGGTTTGATACTTGGGGATACAAGTTACACATGAAGCACACAACTTTGAAAAGGCACATTTGGGTAGGATAATAGATGGCTTGAAACACAGCATAAAATTGTGGTGTACGTTTAGGATATTCTTAATGGGTAAAATAGATTTAATCAGGATGGTTGTCCTCCCCAGATGTCTCTATCTCTTTCAGGGGACCCTATTTGACATACTGAGATGGGTCTTAACAGATCTAGACAAATTGATAGTGGAATTATTCTGGGATAATGGAAGGAGGTGAGTCAGTTTAGCTACTTTGAAGTGTACTTGGCGAAGGGGTGGGCTGCTTGTAGTACAATTTTTTGGCTTCGCAACTCCAACATGCGATTTATTGGTTGGACGAACATGAAAACTGAGTGTAGACTGCTAAGGAGCTTATGTGGCAAATACTCACTACCTGAGGTTCTAATGTTGGGGTCTAAAGCACCAACGTGGTTGCCAATCATAATCAGCATGGTTTGTGGAGCCTGGGTAAGGACAGTCCAGACGGTGCTGAAGAAAGTCCTGTTAGTGTCAGAAATTAATATGTGGGCGCTGCGCCCATTTAAAAGTATTGGCAGCTCCATATCCTTACATAAATGGAGCAAAGGAGGTTGCGAGTCACTTGGGGATCTTTACACCAACAACCGGTTGTTAACTCTGGCGGAGGCCTCTGAGGCATTCCAACTAGGAAATGGGCAATTCTTACAGTATGCAAAAATAGCAGCGACAGAACGGGAGATAGGGCCAATGTTCCCAGAGGCACCTCCTGCCTCCCGGACACCTGAAACTCTACTGCCAATGGTTGGGGTCCGGAGACTGGTATCGCACCTCTATAGGGCCATGAGGGAGGATACCCCCACGGCCGTACTTGGGTCCAGATGTACGACTGTATTTTGCAGTCGCAAAGGGGCATTTGGCCCACTTGCGACGGCAAAAGAAGGATGCACAATGTACTAACCCTATTGTGCGAGTCGCTAATCTAAACTCGCAGTTCACCCTACTTTAAGTAGATGGTAAACCATTTGAAACGGGAAGGGGTCCCCAGGGGACCCCTTCTCCTTTGGGAATGAGTTCACAAATATTTTTATATAGCAGGCAGTAGTCCCAGGTACTACTGCCTGCCCTTAAAAAATTAAACTGAAAAGTTTAATTTTTCTTTTTTAAATGCATCCAGTTTTCCTTCAAGGAAAACGGGCTAATTTTTTTTATTTTTTAACAGCTTTATAGACCAAGCAGTCCCAGACATGGTGGTGTGCTGACCCCAGCAGGCCATCATCCCTGGGCGTGCTAGCCATTCCTAATGGGGTCGCAAATTGCAACAGCCTCATTAATATTCATGAGGCATGAAATTTGCGACCCCATTGGGAATCGCAAACAGTGTCCGAGAAACTCTTGTACATTGAATTTTGCGACTTGCAATTTGTTGCAATTTGCGAGTCGCGAAATTCAATGGTCGTACATCAGGCCCTCAGTGTGCAGTGTAAATGGGATACTCCGTTGGAAACGCCTCTTGATACTCATGTGGGAAACTATCACCAGGGGGTTAAGACCACCTCTACCAATGTGAAGTTCAAGCTACTCTAATATAATGTGATGCACCAGGGTATACATGACGCCCAAATGTCTGCAAGCCATAAATCCTGAGAGATCGGAGGTTTGCTCCAGATGTGAGGAGCAGGCTGCTGACTTCCTGCACATGATATGGTGGTGCCCAGCTATTGATAGCTACTGGCCAACCATCACACAGAGACTCCACTCGGTTAAAGGATGGGAGGTCCCCAGGGAGATAGCCCAATGCCTATTGGGGCACATCCTGCTCTGTAAGAAAAAAAAGCTGAGTAGGAAATTTCTTATTTTGGGGTTGCTACTGGCTAAACGCAAAATCGTGATACGGTGGATCTCTCCTAGACGCCCGAAGGTCGAAGACTGGCTAAACGATATGGCTGAATGGATAAATGCTGAGGGGTTTCATATGAAACTAACACACAGGGAGGAGAAATTTGAGGCAGACATGAGGGCATGGACAGCAGTGCTTACTGAATTGTTGACACCGTCAGATGAGTTACCCCCATAGACTACATTGATACGAATGTTTGATGCGGCTGAGGAAGAGCCCTAAAGTAACATAGAAGGCCTGCAGGCCTCTATGTATGGCTCGTGAGGGTCCGTGCCGCACCTGGCCCACACCCAACGTTCTCAGCGTACTACTGTATGGAAATGCTAGTTCCACTCGCACTGAGACCTGAGCCGGCGGGAGGGAAGGGAGAGCCGAATATATTGCGGAATGTACCAAATAGTTGCGATTTCACATCTAGCTTCAAATTAATGTATGGTCTGTAATCTGAAAAGCTAATGAAATGATACAAGAAAAATATATGTTCGAGGCATATGAGCTGCAGATTATACACTGTGCATAGATCCCCATCTGGTGTTGGGCCCGGATGTTTGCAGTTTGTTTTTCTTCTTGGACAGTCTTTGGAAGTCACGAGTTTGGTGACTCCTCCTTCGGTCCGTACTGCGCATGGGCTTCGGCTCCATCCTCAGATTGTTTTTTTCCGCCATCGGGCTCGGATGTAATACTTCGTGCTCCGGCTTCGAACCTTTCCAGTTCGACCTTCGACAATCCTCGTCCATCGAGATTCTTCAGACGAAACCATCTTCTTCATCTCTCTCTTCGGCACTTCCTCGATTCCAGGCAGCGGCCTTCGGGCCTATCTCGACTCCGGTCTCGGCCGATAGAAAGGACTCCCTTCAAGAAGTGCCCAAAATGTGGGTCTAAATTTCCCCACACCGATCTACATCAGGTGTGCAACCTCTGCCTCTCTCCCGAACACGAGGCCCGAGACTGCCCCGCCTGTAAGTCTTTTCGATCGAAAAAGACTATTCGGGATCGACGAGCTCGACGCACCATGGCGCACTCATCGACCTCGGCTCCACCTGACATCTTCGGAGAAGACACCGGAGCTTCGGGACAGCAGCACACCGAACAGGAGGACGATAACGTCAGCGCTTCTGAGGTCGACGACTCCGACGTGGAGGAGATCACACCGGCGCAGAAGGTCGTGAGTACTCTACCCCCTCCCACTCCCACGCCCATACCGAAAGAGACTCCGGTTACACCTTCGCCTCCGGGCCTAGGGAAGACCAAGCATACTGCTTCCATCACCCCACCTTCGGGCCCGGTGAAGAGGCATCATAAGTCTCCCGGCGGCTCGGGCTCGAGCCAGCCTACTAGCGGCGCCGAAAAACACCCTTCGGCACCGAAGAAAACCACACCAAGCTCCGTTCCGAAGCCATCGGTGTCGAAACCTGGCCTCTCGGTGCCGACCAAACATAAATCCCTCGACACCGACGCTCCCGTGCCGAAGCCAGCCTCGACACCGAACAAAAAATCAGAGGCCCCGAAAAAGCATGGCACGGATAAACCAACGAAGCCGTCTGCTCCGAAAACATCGGCACCGACAGAGGAATCGGTGCCGGAGGAGCTATTCACGCCAGATCCTCGTCAAAAGACTTTAACAAAGGATCCAAAGACTGGACATTTGACTTTGTCTTCCGAGAAAAGACTTTTAGACAAGCCAGCTCCTCCTCCACCGCCAAAACGGAAGGACTCTGCCACATCCCCCTTCAGAGTACCCTCCCCACCACCTCCACCTCCTCCATCTCCGCCTCCACCTTCTCCACCCTTGCCTCTTTGCTCTCCAACCCCGTCTCCAGACCCTGATGACCAAGGGGATCCATATTATGATCCAACAGATGCCCCACAGGACCCCACTCCTCCGGGAACACCAGACCCATGGGAGGATTATCACAATCCATATGTCCCAGATGTGCCTCAGGATGATCTTTATCCATCCAGGCCATCTCCACCGGAGGATTCTCTGGGGTTCCACCACTTGTTACAACGGGCGGCACATTATCATGGGGCGGAGTTACACAGTGATCCAGTTGAGGAAGACTTCCTACTTGACACTTTTGACATCGCAGATAAATCTACTGCCATATTACCCATGCTTAAAGGGGTGACCAAACATGCGGCAGAGGTTTTCAAAGACCCAGTCAGGGCTAGGGTCTTAAACCCCAGAAGAGAGAAAAAATATAAGGCAGCCCCCACAGATCCTGCCTATATTAAAGGACCTGCTCCCTTAGACTCATTAGTAGTATCCACAGCTAGGAAGCGATCCAATTTGCAGTCATCGGGTGAGGCTCCACCACCCGATAAGGAGTCCAAGCTCTTAGATGCGTCAGGCAAACGCACTGCCTCGCAAGCTGCCAATATGTGGCGCATCGCCAACACGCAAGCGCTGCTAGCACGCTACGACAGAGCGCACTATGATGAGCTAGAGACTATCATACAACATCTCCCAGACAAATATAAAAATAAGGCTCATGAATTGATACAAGAGGGAAAGATCATTACCAACACCTCTATTAAATGTGCCCTTGACGCAGCAGACACCGCTTCCAGGGCTATAAACACCAGTGTTCTGCTTCGCCGCCACGCCTAGCTCAGAATCTCAGGCTTTAAGCCGGAGGTCCAAACATCTATATTAAACCACCCTTTTGACCAGCAACACCTATTTGGCCCAAAAGTAGACGAAGCCCTAGAAAAAATGAAGAAGGATACAGATACGGCGAAGTCTATGGGGGCATTACAATCCCACACTCCTAGACGCTCTTTTCGCCGTTCCTCCTTTCGAGGCACTGACATGGGTTACTCTGCCGATAACGCCTCCACGTCCCACAAGTCCCCTCCTCAGACTACCTTCACAAAGGGCTATCAAAGAGGTGGATATAGAGGGAACAATAATAAAGGCAGGGGCAAAACCAACACCGCCCGTTCTGCCACACCGCCCACACAATGACTTTCCACCGCTCCCCCCAGACCATTCCACTCCAGTCGGGGGCCGACTACAACACTTTTTTCAAACCTGAGAAACCATAACATCAGACAAATGGGTGACCCAAATTATTCGGTCAGGGTACTGTCTCAAACTAACATCTACCCCCCCAAATATTCCACCCAGGCACTGTACAATGTCTCAAGAACATACCACACTGCTGAAACAAGAGGTAATCTCCCTCCTGCAAAAACAAGCTATAGAGCAGGTCCCCGTCAATCAGCAAAATTTAGGGGTCTACTCTCTGTACTTTCTGATACCAAAGAGAGACGAGACCCTACGGCCCATTCTAGACCTCCGGCCTCTAAATGCATACATCCATTCAGACCATTTTCACATGGTAACTCTCCAACAAGTTCTCCCACTCCTCTGCCAGGGCGACTTTCTCACTACACTACACTGGACTTGAAAGACGCATACTTTCATATTCCAATACACCCTTCTCACAGAAAGTACCTCAGATTTGTGGTGGACAGCCAACATTATCAGTTCAAGGTTCTCCCCTTCGGGGTCACAACCGCACCACGAGTGTTTACCAAATGCCTAGCAGTAGTAGCGGCACACCTCAGAAAACAACACATTCACGTCTTCCCTTACTTGGACGACTGGCTAATAAAAGCCGCGTCCTACAACCAGTGTGTGCAACATATAAACATTACCATCCAACTACTCCACCAGCTAGGTTTCACGGTGAACCACCCAAAGTCCCAGCTGATACCGTCTCACACAAAGCAATACCTCGGTGCCACTATAGAAACCTCAAAAGCTATAGCCTATCCCAATTCAGCCAGAATCGCAAGCATACAAGCCTTGCGCCAAAGATTCATTCTTCAGCACTCTCTCCCAGCAAGAGTGTTTATCAAGCTAATAGGGATGATGGCATCTTGCATCTTCATAGTGCCTCATGCAAGACTTCACATGCGTCCACTCCAAGAGTGCCTAGCACACCAGTGGAACCAGGCCCAGGGGCAGCTGACGGATCTGGTGTTGGTGGACGGTCGCACCCATCGCTCTCTGCAGTGGTGGAACACCACAAACCTTTCCAAAGGGCGACCGTTCCTGGACCCGGTTCCTCAGGTGATTCTAACAACGGACGCATCGCTCTCCTGCTGGGGAGCGCACCTCTTACACCTCACAGTGCAAGGTATATGGACGCCACAACAAAAGTTACTCCACATCAACCATCTGGAGTTATTGGCGATCTTTCTAGCCCTGAAATCGTTTCAGAAACAAATCTCAGCCAAAGCAGTCCTCATTCGCACAGACAATATGACTGCAATGTACTACATTCAAAAACAGGTGGGGACACACTCTCCGCAGCTCTCTCGGTTAGCACAGAGCATATGGAGATGGGCAATTCCACAAAAGATCTTTCTCCTGGCACAACACGTCCCAGGGATACAAAACAACATGGCAGATCTGCTCAGCAGACAAACACAGCAAATGCACGAATGAGAACTGCATCCACAAGTTCTTCACCCATTCTTTCACAAGTGGGGGCATCCTCAGATAGACCTCTTCGCCACCCACAAAAACAAAAAATGCCCAAGCTTCGCCGCCAGATACCCTCACCCATTGTCCAAAGGCAATGCGATATGGATGAACTGGTCAGGCAAATTTGCATACGCCTTTCCACCTCTCCCGCTAATTCCATTAGTGGTAAGAAAGCTACAACAGCACTCCCTCACACTCATTCTGGTAGCTCCAACATGGGCCAGGCAGCCGTGGTACACCACACTACTACAGCTCTCAGTGGTACCACATCAAAAACTGCACCTGTCCCCATGCCTCCTAACCCAGAACCATGGAGAAATCAGGCACCCGGACCCAGCTCAGCTCAACCTTGCGATCTGGCTCCTGAAACTTAGAATTTGGATACCTTAACCTTCCCCCCGATTGCATAAACATGATCAGGGAAGCCAGACGTCCTACCACTCGAGCATGCTATGCCGCTAAGTGGAAGAGATTTGTTGTTTACTGCCGTAAAAACACAATCAACCCTTTAGATGTATCCATACAGCACATCATATGCTACCTGCTCCATCTACACAGGTGTAACCTGGCATACTCATCCATCCGTTTACACCTAGCAGCAATTGCTGCTTACCTGCAAAACAGACAGCATTTATCACTTCTCAGAGTGCCTGCTATTAAAGCTTTCATGGAAGGCCTTAAAAGAGTAATTCCGCCCAGGGCACCACCATCACCTGTGTGGAATCTAAACGTAGTTCTTACAAGGCTCATGGGTCCGCCTTTCGAACCAATGCATAAATGTGAGCTGCAGTTCCTTACTTGGAAAACAGCTTTTCTCGTAGCTATCACTTCCCTTAGAAGGGTTAGTGAAATACAAGCGTTCACGATACAAGAACCCTTTCTACAGATACATCACAGCAAGGTGATACTTCGCACAAATCCAAAGTTTCTGCCCAAGGTCATTTCCCCCTTCCATCTCAATCAATCGGTGGAATTACCGTTTTTTTTCTCGCAACCTCAATTTGTTGCGGAAAGGGCTCTACATACACTTGATGTTAAAAGGGCTTTACTTTACTACATACAAAGAACGCAATCTTTCAGAAAGACTAAACAGTTGTTTGTCTCGTTCTCTCCACCACATAAAGGCAACCCCATCTCAAAATCAGGGATAGCTAGGTGGATTGTGAAGTGCATACAAATTTGCTATCACAAAGCAAAAAGAACAATATCTGTTCCACCTAAAGCCCACTCTACAAGAAAGATAGGGGCTTCCATGGCTTTTCTAGGGAACATACCCTTAGATGACATCTGCAAAGCAGCCACATGGTCAACACCGCACACCTTCACAAAACATTACTGTGTAGACGTGCATTCCAAACAACAAGCTAGTGTGGGCCAGGCTGTACTAAAGACACTGTTTCAAACCACTGCAACGGATACCGGTGGTCGCCGCTAGGGTTGGGTACTGCTATATAATCTATGCACAGTGTATAATCTGCAGCTCATATGCCTCGAACGGAATATGCTACTTACCAGTATGCATCTGTTCTTGGCATGTAGAGCTGCAGATCTATACACGCCTCCCCGGCTACCTGCATCCGTTCCAGTCTATCTTATTTAGATACAACACACATGGGTTTCTTTACTATTATCACTACGCTCCATCTTTTCCCTGCTGGCGAAAAACAATCTGAGGATGGAGCCGAAGCCCATGCGCAGTACGGACCGAAGGAGGAGTCACCAAACTCGTGACTTCCAAAGACTGTCCAAGAAGAAAAACAAACTGCAAACATCCCGGCCCAACACCAGATGGCGATCTATGCACAGTGTATAGATCTGCAGCTCTACATGCCAAGAACAGATGCATACTGGTAAGTAGCATATTCCTTACGTAAGTCTTTCTATGTAAAAGCAGGGTTACAACATGACTTGTATTTTACAGACACAACCAGTAATTCTACATAAAGGCCCATAATAACGAAAATAAGAAAATGTCAAAACGAAAAAAAACGGCAGTGAAATCCGGTGAAAACTCCTCTGGCTTTATGAACTGAATTCAACCAACCAAGTTAAAGGTTCATAATGCATTCAGCCATCTCCAGTGCATATAACTGGCTTACTTGTTGGTATGTAAACGTAAGAGTGGTGAAAGAAATGCTACACTGAAGTTTTGTTGCATAGGTGTGTAAAACAATAACACATCGAAAAATGCAATTAAAGGTCTTTATTTACTTGGGCACAGCATATGGGGGTTGGTTCAGTTTTTTTTCTCCAACATGCTGGTAAACACTTTCAAAACCCCTTAACGTAAAGCGATTGCCGAAAGCATTTATACTGCCTCATAAAAGTCCAATCTTTATTGTGCACTTAAACAGAGCAATATGGACATCATTGAAATCGCGTTATTCAGAAAGAGTGCAGTCAAAGGCCATTAATGGAGCAAATAGAGCTGCCAGAAGAGGAAAGTTCAAAGGCAGCCGGGTAGAAGAACTCGAGATTGCCCATTTGACAGATCTGTTCCCCGCCGGCGTAGTGCTGCCTCTGTCAGCTGTGAGCTCTCCCCGAGCAGCCAGTCACTGCTTATTCATGCCTATTCACAGCATTGAAGCACAAGGAATAACGCTGCCGATGCAGCGGCTTGTACTACTTCATTACTGGCAAGGGTAACATTCACTGTTTGAAGGAGGAAAAGCATGGAAGCCTAGCTGCTAAGCTAACATCAGACACATGTGCGAGTCGGGTCCTACCTCCTTTTAGTACACTACACTCTCCTCCTCACCGCCTGGCAGCCATCTTATAAAACCCAACGCAATACCATGAGAGCTAGGTGGGGAAATGGTCTAGGCCGCAGTTTCTGAATACGGAATGCATGGGTTTTAGCAGCCATTTTTAGCCCTGCCTTTCCAGCGCAACCCCATTTAAGTAATCTTAAGAAAACAGATGCTGGCTTTATTTCCTTATTTGTCAGCTAGCTCAGTAGGTTAATGTGCCTCTTGTACAGCTCTGTAGACTAGATGTTGAAATCATCCTGCTGAGGTTTTAAAAGGAGTGTTTCGTGCAATACATTTTATTTTACAAACTAGTTCCAAAGGTTTGTAAAATAAGTGTGTACATTATCACTGCAGATAGTATTATTACTCTGCCAGGTGAGGAAAACAGCAACGGACTGGCAGCAGTATTGCAAAGGAAGCGGAGAACAAATGTCCTGCAGTAGCTGTGTGTGTCTCTGCAGCCAGCACAGGCATAGAAATAGAAAGGACACCACATACCACATTGATGCAGGCTGCGGACCGGCATCTCCGGTGCCAAGGCTAATCTTTGGACCTGGTACAGATACAGCTGTTGGTTTAATGTTTAGATCAGCTGCGAAACATACTAAGCAGTGTTGTGGGAGGTGTGAGGGAATGGGTGGGACGGCATGGAGAGAGTATGTAGATGGCGCGAAACATGAGCAGGCAAGAAAAAGAAAGTAGTCCCCAGAGGAAACACTGAAAGCGTAAGGAGACGGTACTTGGTTGGTGCTTCATGGCAGGAAAGCAGAAACAATAAGGAGGGAGAAGAGGAAGGATTGTCCAGTAGCAAGTAAGGATTTCTAAATAACACTGGCATAGACAAATAAAAAGCAATGGGCGAAGTTTCACTCCACAAACCATATACAAAAGGTCGCTAAGCTACAGAGCAAACGCTGTCTAGGCTCGACCTAAAAAGGCTACTTAAGTGGGTGTCACAGGCCCACCTCTAGCATTGAATTTACAGGCCCGCGCAAATATTGTACCACTTTAGTAGGCACTTACAAGTAAATAGGTGTGCCAATCAATTGTAGGACAATTTTATAGTGGTTTAAGGAGTAAACGCTAGCACGTTCGCACTGGTTAGCAGTCCTAAAGCTAGCAAAACACATTTCAGCAAAGAGGAGAGAAGTAGGCAGAAGGTTTGGGAAAGACCACCCTAAGGCTGACCAGTCTAGCAGCCCCCCTGCCATGTCCTCCGTGGGGACCACCTCTGGCTTATATAAGTACATGCACTCACCAAGGATGCCATAGAATCGGTGCCTTCACACCAGGGAGGCCAAGAAGTGTACACTCTTTACCTCCTAATTCCCAAAAAGCATTCTTCTTTTCAGCTGATCCTAGACTTTAGGTCCCTCAATTGCTGTATACTGTTGGAGCACTTCCACGTGATCACCCTCTAGGATGTCATCCCACTGCTCTAACAAGGGAACATTATGATGATGCTGGAACTGGCCCACCTCTGGTACCATCGTTTTTGTGGTAAGTAGGTAACATTTACAGGCCCCAAAGGTGTTTACAAATGGCCTGGTCATGGTGGTCATGCATCTTTGCAGAAGCACCATCTTCGTCTTTCCGTTCTTAAATGACTGTGATAAACAACAAAAGGAGGCAACCGTTCTTATCTCTCACTCAGACATCAGTGTTCCTACTGCATAGAGTAGCGTTCAATATTAAATTCAGAAAGTCCCACCTTAACCCAACAACTCTAGCGCTTCCTAGGCTTCATCCTGAAAACTGTAACAGGAAAGCATACCCCAACTAGCAGAGGATGATGGCATTTCAACAGCTGCTGGCTTTTTTTCAGACAGGACACCCACTTACCCTAGCAACAGTAATGAAACTGTTGAGGCTAATGGGTTTATGCTTCACAATAGTACCACAAGCCAGACTGCATTTGCACCTTCTCAGCGAGTGTCTTATATAACAATGGTGACCAGTGGAAGTCCATGGTCACTGCTGTCTTCAGTGGTGAAACATCGACAACGTGTTGCTTATAGGCCATTCCTCGACACTCTTGCAAGTGACTATTTCCACAGACACTTCCATTATTGAAGTGGGGGTACTCCTCAGTCACATCACCATTCAAGGCATCTGGAGTCTCCAGCACCTGTACCGTTACATTCCTCTGATCCTTCTTCAAGCTCATCCTGACTCACTCGATACAACGCCCGGGAACCATACTATGATTCTTTCACACCTGGGTTGGAATGATCCTTGCAAGGTGACATGGCAGTAGAGTAAGAAAATCAATGCGGCTGGCAACAGTGTGGTCGGGGGGGGGGCCATACAATGGAGGATCGCTAATTTGGTCATGCTACTCTCCAGATATGGCTGCCATCATTTGGAGGAGATGACCAAGGTAGTCCAACACCTCTCCAGATCCTGTTACAAGAGGAACCAAGAATTGGTGACAGAAGGCAGCAACATCTCCAGTACCACCGTCAGGTGTGTATTGTAATTTAGGAATATCACCTTAAGGGAGATGAAAACTAGCGTCCTACTACCGCAACACACATGGCTCTAATCTGGCTTCAGTGGGGCATTTGACAGTGAGCATCTATTAGACACTCCGGTTGATTCCATGCTTGAAAAGACTAAGAGGACATGAAGGCTGCCAAAGGGATGGGTGCCCTCTACACCCATTTCTGCCTTCCCAAATCAGGCAAGAGAAAAATCTAAAACATCAACACCCCCTCAAAGGAAAGGGTATCTGCAGCAACAGTCCTTCCAGGACTTGCAGGGATTCTAATCCTAGGGCAGGGGGTGGCTACCGTGGCAACAGTAGAGAGAGCGGTGAATGTTGGCTCTATCAGGGGAACCTCCGTCTCTAAGCAATGACTTCCTACTGTTCCCCCTCAATAAAACAACATCCGTTCAGGAAAGACTAAGGTTTTTCTTTCCTGAATCAGAGGAAACAACCTCTACCTAGTGGGTGCTCTTGTTGATTCAGCAGATGTAGTGCCTGGAGTTCCACATCAAACCAGCAAACATACGATGTTGCCGCCACATCCTTAGTCACAACCATCTAAGACAGCTAAGGAAGAAAGAGCAGGTGTTCCTAGGCATAGGGATCATCAAGCTGGTGCCCCCTTCCCTTACCAATGTGGTGAAGGAATCAACTCCCTATACTTCTTGAACCCTAGAAAAGATGGGACGCTCCAGCCAATCCTAGACCTCAGGCCATTAACCCACTACGTTATTCCAGAGCACTTCTGATCCAGCGGTTCACCAACAACAGATACTCCACTACCATATACTCACCTGGGCCCATAAACTTACAAGTGGTAAAAACCGCTTGTTAAGGGGGTTTCCGTTTAATTTTCACAAGCTGTTTAGTTTATTCAATACTCTCATTCATCACTTAACTAACCCTTCACAGATCAAAAAGTTCTTTCCTCTGGTTTATGGACCATTAGTTGAACTAGTTGATGGTGATAATTAACATAACTTTAACTTTTATTTAAACGTAAATAACCACAGTCCAGGAAGTTTTAAATCTTAATCTAAAATAAATGTATGTGAACCATTTCAAAATACAGTGCAGTCACCGACATTCATAGGAGAGAAAATTCAATTCATAAACACCAAGCATATAGTTCGGACTCATACAATAATCAATCCTCAGAAAGGGAGAGGACAGAGAGAAAAGAACATCAACAAATAACAAGAAATTATATTTACCAAGGATGGTGTGAAAGGCCAACCCTCTGGCCAAAGGGCTGGTAAGGGTCCCCCGGGATAGGTCAGGAGACAAAGGCTCCAGGACAGGATTCAGGACAGGATAATTGACCTCTCTAGAATACCGACGATTGCGCCGCACCCCTCTCTGACCCTCTCTTTCTCCTCTAGATTCTTCCGATCTAACCCAATTAAATTAGGATAGAAAGTTCTGCTTCAGGTTCTGCATTTGGCTCTTCATCAGCAACTCAGCATCTCACGGCATCTCTCCAGCACTGTACTCAGCATCTCCCCCAGCAATTCTTCCGTCAGCATAGCTCTCTCCCCTAACTAACTAAGGATATCTTAATTATACCTTTGGTTTCTTCATGTTGCACCCACTAAAGTTTCAATATCGTAAAAATACGAAATATGATTGGTCAGGCAAGAGGGAAGCTCCATCACACCATGCCTCCATGTCACACAAATTATTAGTTCAACTATTGTTCACAAACCCATCCCCTTAATGTTTATATCCATAAATTGGATTCCCATACGCTTTCTTAGTTCACTTTGAAACAATTTAATAACATTCTGAATACAAGTCTTCATTGTTGAACTTTGCCCCATCCATTCTCATGCTTGTAACACTTGTCCTTTGGCTCGCATTCAATCTCTGTCATCGTTCCGGGCTCCCTTTCAGGGGACATGCGCAGACTTAACGTTACTCTGCTTAATCCAGTTATACGAGAGAGGCCCAAATGCACACTAGTAATAAAGTCAGAAAGACCAATGTTGATTTCACAAATAAAGTGGTCGCACTGTATACCACCCACCTCTACTCTAGTCCCCTTTACTTATTAATACTTTTCCCGCATTAGTAAAATAGCTTGTTTTCGTTTCAAGTAAGCTGATGCCATGCACGCGAGTCTTCAAGATTTCCATTTTAGTGTCTTCTGCTCATGCGCCAGAATTTCCCTCCAAACATTAACTCGTCAAACTACTTAGATGCAGCTCACGCATGCGCACAACAGTTCCCCGTTTAAAGCGGTATTAGTCCTTCTTCATTGTTATCCGCGTTAGTACACACGTACGCAAATTAGTTATTCACGACACTTTGTTAATAACTTCGTTCGTAAGTTAAACGAGTGGATTGCATCCAAGCAAGTCTCTTTTCCACGAAACCTTGCTCCATCACTTCCACATGACTATAATGCAAGACATTATTCCGCTTCTACGTAAAGTTGACTGTATGATGGCCCTCGACCTCAGGGGCACCTTCTTTCACATCCCCATACATCCAGCTCACAAGCACTGCCTGAAATTTGTGATAAATCGACACTACCAATTAAAAGTTTTACTCTTTGAAGTCACCACAGCCCCAGCGGTGTTTACAAAATGTCTTGCGGTAGAGGCTGTACACCTACACAAAAAAGACATTAATGTCTTTCTTTTACCTAGATGACAAGCAACGGCAAAGAGCATTGTTTAGCATGAGTCAGACAGCAGTATCTTTGGTACATAGGTTAGGATTCTCCATCCTTACCAAAAATCACTACTCCAGAAGGTTGAGCATTATTTTCTTTTCTTTTTTTTGGATCGGTCCTAAATGCTGTGACGGTGAAGTTGCTGTCTCTTTTTCTGATACAATGTTCTCTCATGGTAAGGATGATAATGACATTGTTTGGGATAATGGCTTCATGTATTTCGTTAGTATCTCATGCAAAGTTGCACATGTGCCCTTTGTAGGACTGTCTAGTGAGGCAATGGTACAAGCGGTGGATAAATGCAAAGATCTAGTGTTAGTATAGGCTGAAATGCTGTCACTGGGGTTTTGGGTTTAGGTAAAGGCGCCACAGGGAAACTTCACATATGTTATCAGGTTCTGAATTAATAGATTGACGGTGCTATAAGGTGGGAAGTACCGCCTGACTTCCCAGAATTAAGAGCCTCTGCTCAATACAGTTATGCAAGCAATCCTTAGCACACGTACTCGTATTATACAGTAAAATTATGACGTGTTTTCACAGTACAATTCAATCCACTTTACAGAAGAAATGATTTAGTCTCTTTCTTCTAGATGGTTCTTTATTCATTGGTAGTCTTCTCTGTGGTACATAACAGCCAGCCAACACGTGTTTCGTCGCAACTAGGGAATGTAGTCCCGCGACTTTTTCAAGGCTGTGTTTGCAAAAGAAATTAAAGAACTGTATTGTTTCTAACTTAAAAAACATGTTGTACTTAATGATACTGTCATAGCAACACGGTAGTGGAAATCCAGACCCAACGTAAAATGGGTGAAAATTGCAATCCAATTGATATAAACAAAGTGTATGAACAACGACCATATCACCATGAATTGTGAATTCATAAGAAGATCAAACATTCTATGATTCTAATCACGATGGAGAGAGCTGGAATAACGTGCTTAAGTGAGGAAACACGCCGAATATTACGCGGATCCTAATTGTGAACGGCACACCCACGTGAAGATTGTCGTGGTGAAATAATGCGGGTGTGACTCGATATATTTAAATTCTAAGGAGTGTGACTTCATGTGTGCTCAAGTGAGGAAAAGGTTTTTGTGCCGTATATTTGTGACAAAAGAGTGAGGATAATAAGAAACGACATCCGATCATATCTACCTATTCTTGGCTTGATAAATCTGGAAAGAATGAATATATCTATATTAAGAATGATATATTCACAATGAATCTTAAGAACAGGAAGGATTATAAATAAGAGCAGTAGTTATTTAAGTAAAAGGACCTACTTAGTAGGTGGTGATAATTCCAAACCACCTATGGTTTCTGCAGTAATGGCGTCACTTTTCCTTTGAATATATGTTCCTTGGCCAGATTCAGTTACTTCTCAGTACTGCGAAAATAAGTTAAACTAATTATCCTTAGTCATATTCTCCAATCAATTTATGTTACATATGGTACGCGGTAATATACTAGTGGAGCATGACGCTAATGCCCAGATAAAAACTCCGTATTATTCCTTGGGATGGAGTAGTCAAGTACTACTGTAACCGGGGAATGTAACTATGTCTATATTAAAAACCCAACTGTCAAGTCTCGTGTGAGAGTGACTCTAAAAATCACGAATTCAAATATGCTTAATCCCATCCAAATAGGCTGGTACCAAAACGAATGGATCGCTGAATTTATAAGAATTAACGTTACCATCATTGTATGGACTATCCACAAGTTAAAAGTCAAGGATCTTTGAAACATAATATGCTCGTCATCCCTTTGTTGTTAACATTAAGCGAATTGTAACCTCGTCGGGTATAACCACACAAAATATCTATTCGGTAAAATTATATTCGGAAACTACTCTGTCCGTTTCTCAAGTAGAAGAAATACTACACTAAGTCTCGCATCGTGCTCGGCAGGGCTTACCTTATTCGACTGAAAATAGAACCGCCGGGACGCCCGTCTCTGGTTTCCCGGTTAAAGTGTATGCATGCGAGTGGTTTCTCTTTCATTTTTATTTCCGCTTTGGAAACGTGAAGTGTAGTCACGTGAGTGGTTTGATCCCGTGCAAATTCACATGCCGTGAATAGTAGAAGGACTAAAATCAAATGGCCAATACGGCGGCCATTTTAAAACCTGTTCGACCTATCGTAATATTAACGGTCTACGTTTATATGTAAGCCAGGGAAAAATGCTCCAGCTTTGTGTTTGGTGAAAGTCAAATACTAGTACATATCGTATTGTTCTCTCCATCTATTAGATTCAGTACAAAGCTTTTCAACGTAGTAACGTGAAATAAGCAAGACAATGGGAACTTAGATACATGATATACAAACAATAAATATCATATATATATACAATTTATAAAAATCATATAATACACAACTGTGAACTAACAAGAAGGTTGCTAATTGGAAAAACGATCATATCTCCTGCATTAATGACATAAAACCTGTTCGGATCTGTCATCTGTATTCCTCAAGATTAGATTCTCTTTTATAGCAGTCACATATATTGTGGTATGCTTGGTAAGAGTGATTCTATAGACCTCTGTACATTTAGATCAAGGCAAGCAGGAACCAGTGAGTTAATCTGTATGGTGTGGTCACTCGAATCCAGATACTGGGGGTCTTAACTACCTAGAAAGTAGTGTAATTCGTGATCAATATTAAGACCCTGTTCCACACTATGCATTTTTAAAATCCATTGTGCCTCTTTTTGTCTTAGTGTGAGTTCTTTGTTCCCTCCCCTGGGACTTCTTGGGACATGTTCTATTCCGTAGAATTTAAATGTACGGTTCAGTGTTTGGGCAGGACAGGTTGACATGTGTACTGCTAGTGGGTATCTCATGTCTCTCTGTTTGATTGCTCTGGTGTGTTCTCCTATGCGATCCCGCAATGGTCTGATTGTGCTACCGATGTAGTATTTTCCACATTTACATTCTATAATGTACACCACAAATTTTGTTAGGCAGTTGATGTTAGAGTTTATTTTGTATTTCCTGTCTCCTGGTCCCGTGAATTCTGTCTTGCGGTCATCCGCCCATTTGCAAGAGCTGCAGTGACCACATATGTAAAAGCCCCATGAATATTGGCTGAACCAATTGGTTGTGGTAGTTGGTTTTGGGTAGCTTGGACTCAGTAAGTTCCTCAGTGAGACCCCCCTCCTGTATGTTACGTTGGGTTTGTCCGTTATAAACTCCTTAAGAGTATTGTCTGCCTTGAGTAAGTGCCAGTGCCTGTTAAGGCTTTTTCTCAGGATTACCGCCCAATTGTTATAACCGGTAATCAATCTGAATTTTTGATCATATTCTTTCTGTTTGGGTTTGTCCCTTAGGGTTTCGATTTGGGTGATTTTTTCTATTCTCTCTTCCGCTCTCGTCAGTAGAGACTTGCTGTAACCCCTCCTTTTGAATCTGGTCAGTATTCCTTTTTTCTGAGTCTGAAATTCATCATCCCTGCTGCAATTACGTCTGGTTCTAATCAGCTCTCCATAAGGAATCGAGCGTATTTGGTGAAAGGGATGTGCACTACTTGCATGCAAAAGGGAATTGCATGCTGTTGCCTTGCGGTACAGTCTACTTTCAATTTTGTTGTTGTGTATGTAGGGTTCTACATCAAGAAATGAAATGTTCGTTTTGCTGTGTTCCATGGTGAATTTTATATTGCATTCATTGTTGTTGAGAAATTCAAAAAAACTTAGGAGTTTCGAGTTTGTCCCTGTCCAAATCATAATACAATCATCTATGTAACGACCCCAAAATAGAAAACAAGTTGGTTACTAAAGGCTTCAAAAATATGTCTACATATTCCGATATCCTTTCTGTAGGACCACCTATGCCTGATATTATAGGTCTTCCAGGTGGAAAAGGAAGGTTTTTGTGTACTTTTGGTACGGTGTAAATGCAGGGATACAGATCAGATTAGTGATAGTGACCCGGAAAGAGCAGAAGCTACGAGTAATGTCTCCAACGAAAGTAGTTTTTTATTAGAGGTCAGACGAATAAAAAAAGGCAACAGAGAGAATCGCAGGCCAATTCAGGTAGAAAAACCAGGAGGGGAAAACGAGGGGGCAAGAGAAACGGAACGTCCCGGGGTGAGGACCAGATCATGGAATGTGAGAAAGTGAATGACTTATCTGTTATGAATTTGACTGATGTTGAACTTACTAATGATATGTTGTCAGTGTTATCCAAAGGGATGAGCTTCTGCCCTAGTAGTATTGGGGACATATGTGCAACTAAAATTGATTTGTTCAAATTCATGAGACGTATCAAACTGAAGAAGCATTTCGAACTAAACAAACTGGTAAATAAAGACATACAGCAAAATCTTGGTTTATTATTACCTAATGAACAGACAATACAAGACTTACTAGATACCAGACTGTTATTGTCTTTGACTGATTGTGAAGATGAGGTGGTATCAACTGATATGATTATGAGAGACCTAAATATCAACCCGGATTACAGCATCACTAGCAATTTAAAAGAAAAATCAAAATGGACACCTACACTTACAGCAGGCAACAACATAGATCTTTTTTACAAATTGGTCACTGCTGAACTAGACAAACACGATATTAAGAACACTGCTTCCCGTATGAAGAAAGACAATCTTACACAAAAAGAAAGATTAGCACTTAGAACACTTAGCAGCAACAGAGATATAACAATCAGGGAGGCAGACAAAGGAGGTAATATGGTGGTCATGCGTAGCACAGACTATGAACAAGAGATACAAACCCAACTGAATGACCAAGAATGCTATGAGACCATAACAGGCAATCCAATTTGGACACTAACTAAATACATCAATATTCAGCTAAAAAGATGGCAAGAACAGGGACTACTTGATGACAATGAGTTCACTTATCTAAAGGTTGACCGACCGAGATATCCCTGCATTTACACCGTACCAAAAGTACACAAAAACCTTCCTTTTCCACCTGGAAGACCTATAATATCAGGCATAGGTGGTCCTACAGAAAGGATATCGGAATATGTAGACATATTTTTGAAGCCTTTAGTAACCAACTTAGCTTCATATATAAGGGACACGAAACACATTTTGAGCACTTTGGCTGATTTAAACTGGGAAGAAAACATGACTATGGTCACACTGGATGTAACCACTCTTTACACCAGTATCAAAAGGGACATTGGCATAAGGGCAGTTAAGAGGATGTTAAACAGAAGGGCTGCTAGCTCTTGGAACCACACAGAGATGCTAATCGAAATGATAGAGCTAATACTGGACAACAATGTGTTCCTTTTTAAGGAACAGTGGTATAGACAAACACAGGGAGTAGCAATGGGCTCCAGATTTTCTCCCTCGTATGCCAACCTTTTTATGGGTTGGTACGAGGAGACGAGAATCTGGAGCACATTGGGGGCAAAATGGAACGACTCAATTCTATTTTGGGGTCGTTACATAGATGATTGTATTATGATTTGGACAGGGACAAACTCGAAACTCCTAAGTTTTTTTGAATTTCTCAACAACAATGAATGCAATATAAAATTCACCATGGAACACAGCAAAACGAACATTTCATTTCTTGATGTAGAACTCTACATACACAACAACAAAATTGAAAGTAGACTGTACCGCAAGGCAACAGCATGCAATTCCCTTTTGCATGCAAGTAGTGCACATCCCTTTCACCAAATACGCTCGATTCCTTATGGAGAGCTGATTAGAACCAGACGTAATTGCAGCAGGGATGATGAATTTCAGACTCAGAAAAAAGGAATACTGACCAGATTCAAAAGGAGGGGTTACAGCAAGTCTCTACTGACGAGAGCGGAAGAGAGAATAGAAAAAATCACCCAAATCGAAACCCTAAGGGACAAACCCAAACAGAAAGAATATGATCAAAAAATCAGATTGATTACCGGTTATAACAATTGGGCGGTAATCCTGAGAAAAAGCCTTAACAGGCACTGGCACTTACTCAAGGCAGACAATACTCTTAAGGAGTTTATAACGGACAAACCTAACGTAACATACAGGAGGGGGGTCTCACTGAGGAACTTACTGAGTCCAAGCTACCCAAAACCAACTACCACAACCAATTGGTTCAGCCAAAATTCATGGGGCTTTTACATATGTGGTCACTGCAGCTGTTGCAAATGGGCGGATGACCGCAAGACAGAATTCACGGGACCAGGAGACAGGAAATACAAAATAAACTCTAACATCAACTGCCTAACAAAATTTGTGGTGTACATTATAGAATGTAAATGTGGAGGCCTTATCAACGCACGATCTATGGGTAAACATTGTCATGACATTAGGGACCTAATCCTAGACTCCCAACTTGATATCCTTTTTGTAACAGAGACCTGGCTCAAGGACTGGAGCAGCCCAGATATTGCCGATGCGATCCCTTCAGGCTATCTTATACAGAGGAAGGACCGGCCAGTGGGTAGAGGTGGAGGACTGGCTATTATATTTCGTGATTCAATGGTCTGTACTTTCTTTGAGTTAGATGCGTTGCTGGATGTTGAGAGCCTGGGCTTCTGTCTTTCTTTGAATGCCACTCTATGTTTCTCTGGTGCTCTTATGTATAGGCCTCCTGGTCAAAGTGCAAAATTTATTAACTCACTTAATGACCCATTAAGTTATTTTATGCTCAAATATGCCAATTTTACGCTTTTAGGTGATTTTAATCTACATTTAGAGGATCACTCTGATTCTGGAACAAATAATTTTCTTCAAACTTTAGATTTGTTTTCACTACAGCAAATAGTGAATGGCCCCACCCATTCAGCAGGTCACACCCTTGATGGGGTCTGCTCTAATCTATTGCACCTTGTTGCAGATACCCCCGTTCCCCTAATCTGGTCCGACCATTCCTTTATCCCCCTTAGAATTACTATGCCTCCAATGACACAGATTGTGAAAACCTTTAATAATCCTCAGCTGGGACCCTCATGGTCGCAGATTGTTAAAAATCCTAATTTAACCACAGTGGCCAAAAGTCTAGTCCCATCTTTAACAGGCAATACAGATACTGACTCTCACCTTTTTCAGTCCTGGCTCACTAACATCAGCAAGGCCATAACGCCCTCACACATAACAAGCAAGCCGCTAAAACCAAAAAACGTAAATACCCCCTGGTTTACGCCCACACTGGCTCTTGCTAGATTGCATTGCAGGCAATTGGAGCGGCAGTGGAGAAAGGGATACACGGAGAAACAAAAAACAATTTTTAGGGAAGGTAGGAAAGCATATCTTTCCCAAATTCAACTGGCAAAAAAGGAATTCTTCACAAATAAAATCAACTTAGCTCAAGACAATCAGAAGACGATTTTTCAAATTGTAAAATCCTTCACAACACCGACGGCGGAGCAAAGAGAGTTGCCCGCCTCTCAGTTACTATGCGACCAGATCTCCTTGTTTTTTGAGGAGAAAATCCTCGCAATTCAGAAAAATTTCCCAGATGCCAATTGCTCCCTTGACTCCTCTCCGACGAATAGCTCTGCCTCTCTGGTTGCATTCTCACCTGTATCGTTAGATTTGACCCTTATGGCCACACAAAAATGCAAATCGGGGTCGCCCTTGGATGCCTGTCCTCCATCGGTTCTTCACAAGCTGTCAGAGGTAGCAAACCCTTTGATTAATCAGATTGTTAATTCGTCCCTTAGTCTGGGCGTTGTTCCAGCAGACTGGAAGTTGGCACTGGTTAAACCATTAAAAAAAAAAAAACACATTGACTCAGCTGTGCTCTCCAATCTCCGCCCTATCTCACTTCTTCCAACTTTGGGAAAAATCACAGAAACCTTTGTCTTAAAGGAGCTCACAAAATTCCTGGAAGATCAACAGATTCTTCACCCTCGCCAAGCAGGATTCCGTCCCAAACATTCTACGGAATCAGCCCTCATTGAAGTTTCTGATGCCCTGAAGATGATTGCAGATAGAGGTAGGAAGGGGGTACTGATTCTGCTCGATTTGTCAGCTGCATTCGATACGATCTCTCATGACATCCTCTTGAGACGTCTCGAATGCAGCGGCATCTCAGGCACAGTGCTGAAATGGATCAGATCCTTCCTGTCCTCACGGAGACAGGTCATTACCCTTGGTTCTTTCCTCTCTTCTGAACGACCCATTTCAGCAGGAGTCCCTCAGGGATCTTCCCTAAGTCCATTACTTTTTAATGTCTATATGGCCCCTCTAATTACTTTGATTAGTTCCTTCGGGATTGAGGTCCTGTCATACGCAGATGACACTCAAATGATTATCTCCTTGGAGAACGACTCCACGCAAGCCGAAATGAATTTTAAAGCTTGCCTAACTGCGGTTCTCCAATGGATGTCGATTAATCATTTGAAGTGCAACACCGATAAAACAGAGATTCTCCCCATAGGGACTGGCACCTCCTTTCACCCGTCGATGTGGTGGCCTGACGGGGCTACCCCACCCCCTGAGGTGGTCAAGGTCGCCAAAAACTTAGGAGTCCAATTTGATAACTCCCTCTCCTTTCTTCCTCATACTAAAGCAGTTGCAGGAACGTGTTTCGGCCTAATTAAAACTCTAAAAAAATTCTTTCGGTTTCTTCCTTTGTCAGCTAGAAAGTCCGTAGCAGTGGCCCTGATACTTTCTCGTATGGATTACTGCAACGGGCTACTGGCTGGAGCCAATAGATCAATCCTAAAGAAGTTTCAGGTGGTACAACATGCTGCAGCCCGCCTGGTACTTAAACTCCCCAGAAGTTCCTCAGCGTCTGCCGCCTTAAATAAACTTCATTGGCTCCCGGTCCACAAAAGAATTCTCTTTAAAATCCTCCTCATCACGTTTAGGGCAAAGACGAAGACTGGTCCTAAGTTTTTGTCGGCACGTGTCTCTCCTTATACTACCACCAGGCCACTCAGATCCTCCTCGGCAAATCTTCTAAAATTACCCAATTACAGATATAAACGAAAAGGCGCAAAAACCCTAGCCTTTTTGGGTGCCAGAGCATGGAATAAGCTGCCAGCCCAGATTAAACTCTGTAATACTGAACTTTCATTTAGGAAAGATCTCAAAACTTGGATTTATGGTATCTCTGACGACTGCTGTTTTGCTCTGATTTAATTACTCTTAGCAATTCAATAATCCGTGCTATCACTACTGTATGACGCCAGCGCCAAGATACTCCTCGCGGAGTGATAGTGCGCTATACAAATACAATCTCAAATCAAATCAAAATACTACATCGGTAGCACAATCAGACCATTGCGGGATCGCATAGGAGAACACACCAGAGCAATCAAACAGGGAGACATGAGATACCCACTAGCAGTACACATGTCAACCTGTCCTGCCCAAACACTGAACCGTACATTTAAATTCTACGGAATAGAACATGTCCCAAGAAGTCCCAGGGGAGGGAACAGAGAACTCACACTAAGACAAAAAGCGGCACAATGGATTTTAAAAATGCATAGTGTGGAACAGGGTCTTAATATTGATCACGAATTACACTACTTTCTAGGTAGTTAAGAACCCCAGTATCTGGATTCGAGTGACCACACCATACAGATTAACTCACTGGTTCCTGCTTGCCTTGATCTAAATGTACAGAGGTCTATAGAATCACTCTTACCAAGCATACCACAATATATGTGACTGCTATAAAAGAGAATCTAATCTTGAGGAATACAGATGACAGATCCGAACAGGTTTTATGTCATTAATGCAGGAGATATGATCGTTTTTCCAATTAGCAACCTTCTTGTTAATTCACAGTTGTGTATTATATGATTTTTATAAATTGTATATATATATATATGATACTTATTGTTTGTATATCATGTATCTAAGTTTCCATTGTCTTGCTTATTTCACGTTACTACGTTGAAAAGCTTTGTACTGAATCTAATAGATGGAGAGAACAATACGATATGTACTAGTATTTGACTTTCACCAAACACAAAGCTGGAGCATTTTTCCCTGGCTTACATATAAACGTAGACCGTTAATATTACGATAGGTCGAACAGGTTTTAAAATGGCCGCCGTATTGGCCATTTGATTTTAGTCCTTCTACTATTCACGGCATGTGAATTTGCACGGGATCAAACCACTCACGTGACTACACTTCACGTTTCCAAAGCGGAAATAAAAATGAAAGAGAAACCACTCGCATGCACACACTTTAACCGGGAAACCAGAGACGGGCGTCACGGCGGTTCTATTTTCAGTCGAATAAGGTAAGCCCTGCCGAGCACGATGCGAGACTTAGTGTAGTATTTCTTCTACTTGAGAAACGGACAGAGTAGTTTCCGAATATAATTTTACCGAATAGATATTTTGTGTGGTTATACCCGACGAGGTTACAATTCGCTTAATGTTAACAACAAAGGGATGACGAGCATATTATGTTTCAAAGATCCTTGACTTTTAACTTGTGGATAGTCCATACAATGATGGTAACGTTAATTCTTATAAATTCAGCGATCCATCCGTTTTGGTACCAGCCTATTTGGATGGGGTTAAGCATATTTGAATTCGTGATTTTTAGAGTCACTCTCACACGAGACTTGACAGTTGGGTTTTTAATATAGACATAGTTACATTCCCCGGTTACAGTAGTACTTGACTACTCCATCCCAAGGAATAATACGGAGTTTTTATCTGGGCATTAGCGTCATGCTCCACTAGTATATTACCGCGTACCATATGTAACATAAATTGATTGGAGAATATGACTAAGGATAATTAGTTTAACTTATTTTCGCAGTACTGAGAAGTAACTGAATCTGGCCAAGGAACATATATTCAAAGGAAAAGTGACGCCATTACTGCAGAAACCATAGGTGGTTTGGAATTATCACCACCTACTAAGTAGGTCCTTTTACTTAAATAACTACTGCTCTTATTTATAATCCTTCCTGTTCTTAAGATTCATTGTGAATATATCATTCTTAATATAGATATATTCATTCTTTCCAGATACATTTATCAAGCCAAGAATAGGTAGATATGATCGGATGTCGTTTCTTATTATCCTCACTCTTTTGTCACAAATATACGGCACAAAAACCTTTTCCTCACTTGAGCACACATGAAGTCACACTCCTTAGAATTTAAATATATCGAGTCACACCCGCATTATTTCACCACGACAATCTTCACGTGGGTGTGCCGTTCACAATTAGGATCCGCGTAATATTCGGCGTGTTTCCTCACTTAAGCACGTTATTCCAGCTCTCTCCATCGTGATTAGAATCATAGAATGTTTGATCTTCTTATGAATTCACAATTCATGGTGATATGGTCGTTGTTCATACACTTTGTTTATATCAATTGGATTGCAATTTTCACCCATTTTACGTTGGGTCTGGATTTCCACTACCGTGTTGCTATGACAGTATCATTAAGTACAACATGTTTTTTAAGTTAGAAACAATACAGTTCTTTAATTTCTTTTGCAAACACAGCCTTGAAAAAGTCGCGGGACTACATTCCCTAGTTGCGACGAAACACGTGTTGGCTGGCTGTTATGTACCACAGAGAAGACTACCAATGAATAAAGAACCATCTAAAAGAAAGAGACTAAATCATTTCTTCTGTAAAGTGGATTGAATTGTACTGTGAAAACACGTCATAATTTTACTGTATAATACGAGTACGTGTGCTAAGGATTGCTTGCATAGTGTTAGTATAGCCCTGGACTCATTCTATCCTTCTCTGTTGGCGCAAGAAGAACTTGTTGCTGGGCAAGCCTTTTCTCAACCCACTTATGCATTTACCCATTGCCACATATGTTTCCCTCATGGAGTGGGAGGACACCTTAACCACATACTACAGTTCTGTATAGGGCTTCAAACACACAAAGAGGGCCGGGGAGATTTAGAGACCAGTGGGTATTGTCTCCCAAACTAGAAATCAAAAATGCAGCAAAATGCTCGGGTCTGAAAAGCTAGAGGAATTGTATGAAACCTTAGATGTAAAGGGAAATCGCCTTATTAGGATGAATGCCCTCACCCAAAAAGTCCAGGTGTGGGTAAAAAGTCACAAACAAATTAGGAGGCACTCTTCAGATGTTTTAATACAATCCTTTGTGAGTCATTAGTCTGGGTGTGTGATGCAGAGTGAAAAAGTGCTATAGCCACCAGACGTGAATTCAGAGCGCCCTCACTGTCTCTCAGCAACATTTTCTTCGATATTTTTCCAAATTCTCTCAGTGTGCAAGGCATGTCACCCCATTAAAAAAGGGTTTTAAACCCTGTAGGGACAATTGAAAACAAATATCTGTGACAAATCACCTTCATGTGTGGTTGTGGTGTCTGGGGTCGAGTCATGACTCCGTAATCGGAAGACTAAACTGGTGGAGACATTTAGGACGCAAGTTTTTGCATCCACTTGCTTTCCTTTCAGATCTGCCTCCACAGAGGCTATTTCCATGCCATTTAAGACTTAATGGTTAACATGCAATTCTCCTGCTTCTTTGAATTCCACTTTGATTAATTACTTCTTGTCAGGGTTCAGGCCAAGTCATGGAATTGAATCTAACCTTTTGGCCACTACAGAACAAATATGATCTATACTAAATGCAGAAGGGTCTGCCGCTCTCGTTTTACTCGACCTCTCCACAGCATTTGACTCAATGTTCCACTCCATTCTGCTAAAACATTTCACAACCTTGGCCGTCGCAACTCTGTTCTTCCATGGATTGATTCCTTTCTTACAGACAGCACTCGATCGATCTTGCTTTCTACTTATCACTCAGCAACCTTCCTGCTTCAGTACCATTCACCTCAGGGCTTGTCTATCTTCCCTATGTTGTTCAGCATCTACATAACCCCTCTCGACCAGCTAATGATCTTTCGTTTTCTCTGTACTATCCCATGTCCATGACACCCAACTAATGACCATTGGTGACAATCTGTCATCTAACCCGCAAAATTTGAAAGCCTTTCCTCTCTGCAGTTTCCTCCTGGATGTACAGTACTTCTTTAAAGCTTATTTCGAATAAAGCAGAAAGTCTTCAGGAAAGTTAGCCTCATGGGAAACTCAAGCTTGTGGACACCGCAATTAGGCCCTACTCCCACTCCTACCAAAACATTCAAAAATGTGGGTATTAAACTTGTCCATGATCTTTCTTTCAAATCTTCATGGTTGCTGGCAACTGCTTACCAATAGTAAATTATTTGAGAAGAATTTTGGACTCCTTGCCTTAAATATGGCAACGCCTTCTCTTTGGGTTTACCCACATATTTTTCAAACTAGTCAAACCACTGTTCAAACCACATCAGCCAGACTTTTCCTTAAACTACCTAGATAAACAATCTTTCTCCTTTCATATCAAAACACTTCACTGACTGCCTGTTTATAGTAGGCTCAAATTCAAGGCACTTACGATCACATACAAAGTTTTCACGAAGACAAGACCCACCTACCTTCAGAAGTTGGTAGGGGTTACTTTTTGACCAGATAGCTCAGATCCGAGAATGCTCACATAATTAAAATCACCTACATTCATCTTACCAGGATCAGAGGCCGGTCCTTTGTCTATCTCACAGGCAAACTTCGGTATTCCCTACCTCCTTCTCTCTGCATTGCACCTTCGTGCCTCAAACAGCTGAAAACATTTTCTTCCTACTTAATTGCACTACTTCTCATTATGTGGTCTCAGCACTGGGACGGCGTATTCTCCGGACATCAGTCGTTTTTTAGGTCTCGCCTGACCCAGCGCATGCGCTGGTCTGGCGAGACTTTTTGAGAGGGCTCCAAAAAGTGCTACCAGGCCAGCCTAGAGCTACAGTGCATGTGCGCGGGCGCGCGGGCCTCGCTTGACGCAATTACTTTCACTGCCGCTTTGATGTTTGTTCGCGATCACTTTCACGGCCGCTTGTTTAAAATATGCTTTTACTTAGTCCCAAACTAGTTTCCACTACCACACCCCATTAACTGCTCTCAAATTTGTTGTAATTCACCACGCACTCCTTTATCTAGACCAAGTGCCCCTTAAAGCCCCCAAAAGCTTCTCCTGTTCCCGTTTATGCTAGCTGCAGCAACACAACCGTGTCTTTCACAGCAGCACACGCGATGGCAGCCAACAGCACAACATACTACTAAAATCAGTGACCTCCGACTGACTCCTAAGTGCACCCATAGCACACTGAAAAGCACAGTGCTGCATTACATCCACAACAGCACACCCCTCTCACATTCAGCATTTCAGCAACATACCTATACCGCCTAACAGCACTATCCCCCTACTACTTGGATACGCAGGACCACGCTACAGACAAAGCAGCGCGGCATCTGTCAAAGCAGTCTTTCTGCCCTAGTCAACCTCAGCAATGTACTCATACCTGTGATGACCCAGCGGCTTAGTACCTTGAGAAGCAGAGTGGCATGACAGCCTCTGCAGATACACATTTACTGAGGGTGAACACAGCTCCCACCGCGCTCCCTAATGCTGCGTCAAGACAGTTGCTTGGAACAGCTTCAAGAGCAGCAGGCTATGGCCCACACTAGACGCGGCTCAGTAATCCTTGCCTTCACAAGTGGCAATGGTCTGGGCCTTAAATTACCCGTAAGCAGTAGTGGCAGCATCAACGCTATATATCCCAACTATGACTTCAGCTTACTCTAGCTGCTGTGAGTGGTGCCGCCATGCTGCATTGCACAAAGATAAAACTGGCTTGCAAGTCATGGTATAAGTCTGCCGTTGCTACGGTCCTAGGTAAAAATGCATGGCAAAAAAAATAGAGCATGATTTTATCTTTATGGCTGTTTGTACTGAGATGAGGGCAAATTTAGAGTGTGTACATTACCCTTGATGCTACTTCCAATTCTGTAAAAGGCAAGAAAAAACCCTTCTAAGACGGCCCTACATTGTTTCCTTACTGTTTCAGGGGCAAGTGTAACAATGTGTGTATTTACATACTTTGATTATTTTTGTGTACAGCTGTTACCAGTTTTTGTTACAGGAAGCCGAATACATTTTAGTAAACACCTTGAGTAAATGTGCAGTTGAAACGGCATGTGCAAATAAAACGTATGTGATTTTTTTAAATTTTTGTTTTCAAGGTCCTTTTAGAAAGATGCTTATTCTGAAACAGAACAACTCTGTACAACAGTCCTAAAATTAGCACGCCAGAGCTTCAGAGAGTTTAGAACGCTATTTTAGGTAAGCTGCTCTCCAGACAGCTCTCCTGTTGAAAAACATCCTAGGAACCTGTGTGGTAAACACAGCGATAAGTGGTTGACCACTATATGCTACCTTCCATGTCTATCAGTGTACATAGATGTAGACAGATTGTTACAGGCAGAGATGCCCTGGGTTTGTTATCGCGTAGAGAAACAGGCGTAGATTGTTACAGATAGAGAACGCTAAAATTGTTAAAAGTAGACGTATCTTTTAAACGGAAATCCATGATCAGTGTGGACAGAGGTAGCTTAGTATGCGACTGGTTGAAATAACCTCAGATTGGTATGGTTAGGCTAAGATTACCACAGGTATACATAGTGTAGGACTGTCACAAGGAAAAACAGCTCAAGGTTATAGGTAACAAGAGATTGAAATTGTTACAGGATAAATAAGCCCCGGGTTAATATAGACTGTTAGATTAAGATTGGCACAGACATAAGATTGTTATAGGTAGAGGCAGGCATCGTGTGAACCAATTAAAACAGCCTGAGATTGCAGCAGGGGAAAGAGATAGACACTTAAATACTGCTATAGTGGGCCTAGATTTAAAAGGACACAGATGGAGATAACCTGAGTCTCACCAGCCATAAGCCTGTTCCCAGGCAGAAATAGCTTGGCACTGAGAGAGACACAGGCAATCCTGCTTTCTTCCGGTGATGCAGAAGAGTCCGTCATGGTGAAGTTTACAGGTGACACACTGCAGACTTGCTCTTGTTCCATCAGATACAGTTATTAACCTGGTGTCCTAACTACCTTTTAAACACCTAATAGTCGCAGAAGGGGGAGATGTGTAGAGCTTACTGCAGGCTCTGCTTTCAGTGGGAAACACAGTTCCTGCTGAAAACAACCCAAAGGCCTGGAACAGCCCTCAGTAGGATGTCATTGAGGGTAAAGCTGCAGCCCAGGTGACGTGAGAGATGCGAGTAGGTGGGTAATGGGCATAGTGGTTTTTCTGTTATTGCCCTTCATGCACAACTCCACGTGCAGCTAGAGGCCGACTGCTCTGGCTGATTCCATTCGCTGTTTGTGTCTGTGCTGTCGGCGACTGCAGTGCTTCTGCTTGAATCCCACCATGCATTGGTGCTGAAGTAATCATTAAGGGCCCTCCTATCTTCCCCCACAGCATGTCAGCTGATAACCCCGTAGTGACATGTTGTGATAGTGAGAGGGAGAACCCGATGGAATGTGTTCTCCCACTCCACGGCTGTCCTCATTTCTCCCTTCAACGAAAAAGCGAAATCTTCCTTTCAGTTCCTATTTCCGGATTCTTAACTCCTGTCGGCCTAGTAGAGAAAATATGCAGCGACGGAAACACATTATTTTGACGTTAATTGGACCCTGTCATGCTTTTTAGGTCTTGCTGAGGCAGCGCATGCGCTGCTGTGCGAGACATTTAGTGTATGAGTTTCCAAAGTGCTGGCACAGGTTTTTGGTGGCCTAAAGCTTGTGTGCACGTGAGCGTGCACGCGCGCAGCCGCCATCTGCCTTTCTGTCATGGCTCATTAAGCCTTCCAGCGTGTGAATCATGCTCCCCACCCCTCCCGTCTCCCCCTCCCTCCTCGTTAGCTTGTTATTCTCAACTTCGGAAGCATCTGATGTGAATTTTTCAAGGAGCAATTCACTTCCGACTAAGCCAATGCCGCCTCAGACAGTAGACATTTTCAGGTGCTTGTTTATCTATCCCTCAACCCTTCCCCTTCCCTCTGTTGCTTCTTGCCTCTGTTCTTCCCATCCCCCTCCCCCGAGCTGTTGCTTATTTCTTTCGTCTGCTCCTGCCCATATAATTTTATGGAGAGGCATTGACTTTACTCATTTTCAGTCTGTGGCGCCTATTTCATTTGAAAATCTTACGAGCTGCTTTTTCTGTCACCTCCAATGTCAACTTCTAATAAAAAGAAAAAAGGTTCCTGTGTGTGGTAGAACTGAAAAATAAATAGATCGTGTGAGACCACGAGGCTTTTAACTTGTTTGTTAACACTGTTGAATGCACAGGTTGTTTATATAATTGACACACGTTATCCACTAAATGTGCTTGCTTCCGCTTCTGTTAGTTGTGTTAATCTGCAGGCAGATTGTTAAAAGAAACTGTGGTGGTCTTTGCACTTGCAATTTACAATGAGACTCAGCACATTAGAGGGGGCAAGATGGCCGCCGAGACGCCGTAGTGGATGGTCGCACCCTGTAACCCTCCTGACTGGGAAGATGAGGTGTACTACGTGCTCATATGCTTAGATTGCAGACTTACAGATTTGCAGATTCACTGATCTACTACCAAGCTAAGTTGATTTAATCTAATCTGCTGTGGAAAATTTGCCTTTCTTACTGGGAGAAAAGAGCACTCGATACTGATAAAAAGCGATGTTGAGAGAACTCACTGGTTTGCTTTTTTTGATATGTGACTTTCCACAAGAGAAAAAGTGGGCTCTGCAGAAATATCTGCACAAACACTGTTCAGCTTTGATTTCCCATTCGCCCCTACCTGGAAGTCGCTATTGGAAAGTTGCTTCAAAATCTATGGCTACAAAACCTGTACTTTATTCAAGGAAGAATCGTGACCGAGACGATTGGAGCCGTGACTCTGAGGTGGAGGAGGATAGGGATAACCTCGGGGCCCCAGCGCTTAATTTAAGAGGGAAAGCACGATCTAAAGCGCAGCAAAGGCGAGAAGCGGCAAAGGAAAATAAATTAAAGAAAATACGTGAAAAAGAGGAAGGAGGGAAAAAAAAGAATGTGACTGTCCCAGTGTCAGCTATTGTAAGGAGAAGAGAGGAAGCAAAACTCACCGCTGGGGAGGTACTTGGAAAGGAAACTGCACTCCGCCAGATGACCATAGTTGAGACTTTTTTGCCCGCAGCAACACCAGTAACGACTGACCAAACAACTTTGCAGTCGAATCTGCCACAGGGAGTGAGAGTCCCCACGTTGGTGAGCCTGTGCAGGATGTTGCAGCCTGCTGTGGAGAGGGAACCGTTTGAACAGGCAGGAGCAGATGGGGATGGTACCTGCATGCTCGAGGTACAGCCTCTAACTGAAGTTACAGAGGCAGCAGAAGGCGGAGACTTTTCTACTGCTGTGGAAGTGGGCGGACCCAAGCTCTTAAAGGAGAAAGCCACAACTCATTTGGCACCAGTGGTATCTGGAGTTAAAGGGCCAGGCTCAGAACAAAGCCTGGTGGAGGATACTGTTGGGGAAAAAAGTAATTCTGAGGCTGCAACTAACTTAACTGAAACAGAGCTAAGGGTTGATAAAGATATTAACTTGGATTTAATTAATAAGAGGGATGCAAGCACACGCAAATTACCTGATGCACTTCCTGCCTCTCCCAGTGATGAGGTTTTTTTCACTGGTAATGACGAGGCGGATGATGAGGAAAGTATGAATGGAAGTCTGGGATCAACGACAGACACGGAGTCAGAGACGGAGAGTTCAGATGATGAAACAGTGAATACTGACACGGGAAGTAATGAGACTGTATCAGGGACTGACTCTGAAAACTCCTCAACTCCTATCAGTAGTGAGATAGAGCCTATTGATAAAGAATATAAGGATTCAGTTAAAAAAACATTGCAAAAAGACGTCTCTTCTAGATCAAAGACAAATCCTGAGGGCAGTATCAGATCTGTGGAAAAAATTAAAACTAAGAGCAAAAAAAGGAAGTCAAGCAAACGAAAAGGGAAATCTAGACAACAGAGATTGTCAAAGGAACACAGAGGCAATATGAAAACAGTAGTAAAAAAACTAAATTTGGATAAGATGGCAGAGAATTCTGGAATACCGGCAGATGAGTTTGTAAACGGTGAAACTCTGGACTCTGCGGACCGTGGAGCGGATGGTGGTATGTCTAATTTTGAAGTCTTATTTACAACATTAAAACAAATGCAGAGTGAGGCTCGCATTGAGAGCCAAAAAGCAAAGCGCAGGGCTAAACAGGCGAATAGGAAAATACAATCCTCCTTGCGTAAGGTCAGCAGGTTGTATGAGGAGATGGCTGAGAGAGTCTCTGAAGTAGAGACTAGAACCGGGAAATTAGAAGATGATATGGTCAAAGTGAAGGATGACAGAAAAGAACAAGATAAGACTACGGCCGACATGCTATGGAAACTCGAGGAATTTGAGAACAGACAAAGACGCAACAATGTTCGCCTGATTGGAATACAGAAAGGGAAAGAAGGAAGTGATGTTCGGGGGTATGTTGTTGACTTATTAAAGGGTGCCCTCCCAGAGTTGTCTACATGGGATCTTGACCATGAAATACAAAGGGCGCATCGTTTTCCTCTGATCCAGAAAGCAGCGCAGAGTAAGCCTCGCGCAATACTTCTATACGTGGGGAATTTTCTTCTGCGAGAAGAGATAATTAACAAAGCAAAGCCCCAAGCTAAATGCAAATACAACGGCGTAGAGTTCTTTGCACGTCCTGACTTTTGCCACACCACTGTGGAAAGAAGGTGGAGGATGAGGCAGCTCATTACCCCATTTCAAAACATAGGTTGTGAGGCTTACCTTCTGTATCCCGCTCGTTTGAAGATTGGAGTAAATGGGAACTTTAAAATTTTTTACTCTGAGATACTTGTACAAGAATATCTTAACTTTCTGCTAGACCAACGGAAAACAAGGCACAAGGAGAATGTTGAGAATAATGATCATGCAGTAGCTCTTAGGGATATTCCCCAAAAGAAACGAAGATAAATATAATATGGAAAATAGAGACTGTGTAAAGTCATTTTTGGGGACGAAAGCTACATATGAGGACTTATTTAAAATAATAGAGGAAACTGTTTGCTCAAGGTCTATGAAAAAAATTTATTTGATGTTTTACTCCTCTTTATCGGATGGTTTTCTTGAGTTGTAGCTTTTTCTGCTTCAATAAGTAAAGATTGGTATTAATATAAGAAGAATTGGGGTAGAGGTTGAGCACGAATAGGGGTGGTATTTGTTGGACATACACTGAGCACAGTAAGATGAAGGGAAAGTTAGGGGGGTTTACGGGTTTGACATCCAGGAGGCAAAAGTCGGCCAGACATAGGTCCGTTGGACCTATTTGCCTGTAGGGGGGGTGGGACTCTGAGGGTGGGCAGTCTGGGGTGGGGTTGGGGATGGGCAGGGAAATGGACAGGGCACAAAGGTACAAGACACTTAAGAGGATTTGACAAAAGTAATTTGTATCAACTGTATGATATGGGTAGTGACACTGAAGATGTGGAAGACAATATTGAAATTAACAGGGAAGTCTATTTATGCTGTGTGCTAGGCCTAGTATTGTATATCGTTTCTAGAACATTAAATAAAAGCAAGCAGATAGGGTTTGAAGAGAACTGGCTGGGGGGGAAAGGGGAAAAAAAAAAAATGAAAAATGTCTATTAGATTAGTGACATGGAATGTATGCGGCCTAAATGATGTAACGAAAAGGCAGAAGATAGGAATACGGCTACGGCAAATGAACGTAGATTTTGTGTTTCTTCAGGAGACACATGTAATGAGTACCCATGAGATATATCTTAATCAGCTGGGGTTTCAATTAATAGTTGCTTCTAAACAAGGAGTTAAACAGAGAGGGGTAGCGATTCTATCGAGGGATAAAAATGTAGTAACAAGGAGAAAGTTAAGAGATAATTGGGGGAGATGGGCGATGGTTGAGGTACTATTAGGGGGGGTGTGGACAACATTAGTTGCAGCATATGGTTCTACACAGGACGATCCAGAAATTCTGCAATTTTTGGATTCTGAGTTGGCAGACTGGGCCCCTCGAGTTATTATAGGTGGAGACTTAAATATTGACGGAGCGGAGGGTCTAGGATCAGGCTCAATAAGACAGTATAAGGGGAGGAAAAAAAAGGTCTACAAGGCCCTTACTGATCTTTTAGAAAATAATACATTGCGAGATGTCTGGGGGTCAATCAGATCGAAACAACTCGGTTATACATATTATTCAGCACCACATCAGATATGCGTTAGGCTGGATTACTTCCTGGTTTCCAATGATTTAATTAGTATAGTGGAAATTGATAGACTTCCTCGGATACTTAGTGACCACAATCCCCTAATCCTAACGATAAAGCAGAGTGGGGGAACAACAATAAGAAGGGAGTGGACATTCGAAAGGGGATTGCTTTTAGATGATGACTATATAAAACATATGTCTAAATGGATTACTGAATTCTTTGAATATAATAGAGGAACTGCTGCAGTTGGCATAGTATGGGATGCCTTTAAGGCAGGAGCACGCGGTGAAACGTGTAGTTATAGCGCCTTCAAGAGGAAAACAGAAAGACTGCGATATAAGGAGAAAGAGGGAAAAGTACTGGAGGCAGAAGAACAACTTAATAACTGTGTAATAAGGGGAGAGCCGACTGAACAATTCGTAATAGAATTACTGAAGGTGAAAAGTGAGGCAGAGGAAGAACTTGTTAATAGAGCCGCAAAGCAATATACAATTAGAAGGGAGAGATGTTACGAGTTCAGTGAGAAAATAGGGCGAGTCCTTGCTATACAAACCAGACAGATAGCGGCGGCAGGGACGATTAAGGAAATAAAGGATGAAAAGGGACAACTACATTCAGATCCAGAAGAAATTCGGGAGGTCTTTAGGAAGTTTTACCAATCTTTATATGATGAGAAAGATCCCAGTAGTATCCATAGAATAAATGAATATCTCCAGAACATTGAGGTAAAAACTATATCCCCTGAAGATGCAGAGGAATTAGAGACCGTATTGGACGAAACTGAGATTAAAGAAGCAATGACTGCTCTACCCTCGGGGAAGGCTGCTGGACCTGATCAGCTACCGATCGAGTTTTATAAAACTTTCTGGGGATGTTTAGGTAATAATTTAACTCAAATGTTTCAAGCTGCACAAAGTGGGGTATCCATTCCCAAATCCTGGAGCGGGGCAGATATAGTATTAATTTAAAAAAAAGAAAAGCCCCCGAATGAACCAGGGTCGTACCGCCCAATAACATTGATGAATAATGACACCAAAATGTATTCAAAGGCACTGGCTGCAAGATTTGCAAGAATTATAAGTAACCTGGTTAGTGATAACCAACATGGGTTTATTCCTGGTAGAGGGACGACTCACCATATTAGAAAAGTTATAACTTTATTTGATGTGGCGGAAGTAGCAGGAGACCCGATGGCAGTTATGCTTTTGGATGCGGAAAAAGCATTTGATCGGGTCTCCTGGCAGTATTTGTGGCAGACCCTAGCTAGAGTTGGGATTAGAGGAGGCTATTTGAAAGCAATTCAGACTCTATATATGGATCCAGGTGCAGCATTAAGGATAAACGGGGGTATAACTGGTCAATTTAAAATCAAGAGAGGAACTCGCCAGGGATGTCCTTTCTCTCCCTTGCTATTTGCCATCTATATGGATCCCTTAATACGGAAGATAGAATCAGCACCAGAGATCACCCCAGTCAATACAGTTCTTGGGCCATGCAAGATATTAGCCTATGCTGACGACGTTGCGGTGATAACACCTTGCCCAACGGAAGCAACCACATTTGTAGAGGCCGAGGCCTTAAGATTTGGACAAGTCTCAGGGTACTCATTGAACGCGTCTAAAACCCAGATTATTAAAAACTCTTTTACACCTTGTGAAGATAGAAGAGTAGTACCGGCAGGGAAATACCTCGGAATTAATATTATGTCTAATTTAGATAGTTTGGTGGATAATAATATTGCCCCAGTAATCGAAAAGGCAAGAAAAGATTTGGATCGTTATGAGAACTTACATTTATCATTAGTTGGGCGAGTTAATATTATTAAAATGCTGATCTTACCCAAACTGTTGTATCTTTTTAGGGCAATCCCTCTTCTAATTGAAAATAAGTGGTTTAAAATTTGTGAAAGTATGGTAAATCGTTTTATTTGGGCTAGAGGTAAAACCCGGAGGGCATTGAGGTATATGTCCCTTCCCAGGGAGAGAGGGGGGTGGTCACTGCCGGATCTAAAGGTATATTATTGGGCTGCAGCAATACAAGGAATGGCTGGATTAATTGGGGGGGCTGAGATGGATGGATGGATGGGATAAGACAGGCTCGCTGGCTATATATGGTTTAGCTCTGGGTACAAATGCTGAAAATATTTTTTTAAGATTTACTGATGGAAGTTACTTTAAAAGAACACGTTTCAAGATAATTATGGCGGCCTACAGCATATGGAAAGGATTTTCCCAAAAAGTTGGAATAGGGAAATATAGTGTATATACTAGATTCAAAAATAATCCCTCATTACCTAGGGCTGTGTTCTCAGGAATGGTATATGAGGAATGGGAGAGTCAAGGTATAAGAATGATTGGTGATATGTGGGATGATAATGGCATCTTACAATTTATAGATTTGAAAAACAAGTATATGTTAAACACAAATCATTTCTTTAAATACCTTCAAATAAGGAGTTGTATATTAAATAAAAAAGGGGGAGCTCTAGGCTTTGGGAGGAGTATAATGATGGATCTCATACAAAAAGGTAATGACTGTACTATAAAAAGATTTTATTTAGAAATGACAAAGTTAAAAAAGGATGATCTTGACAAATGGATAATCAAATGGTCCTCAGATTTAGATATAGCTAGAGAAAGAGATATTTTCTCTGAATCACTTGAGATGGGATGTAAATTACTATGCTCAGCGTCTCTTCAGGCCCAGCATTACAAGAGCCTGTATCACCTGTATTATACGCCATGGAAAATTGCTCAATGGGGGGCTGTGTCGGGCATCTCGTGTTTTAGATGTGGCAGTATGGAGGCCAATTTGTTACATATTTTCTCTACTTGTCCACACTTAGATAAGATAAAACAAGATATCGGGAATTTTTTTCGGAATGCCTTAGACACAACAATAGAGTTGGACTCAGCAACTATTTTGTTGGGAATATCCCCCAACGGACAAATTAATTGTAAATATTTTCTGTTTGTAGCAATGTCGATTTTTAGACTGCTTGTGGCCTCAACTTGGTTAGATCCAAATCCTCCTACGTATCTTCAATGGCTAGGAAAAACTTTGTCAATACAAAAATTGGAAACAGCTATTTACTCTAGGAAAGGGAGAAAGGGTAAAAAGCTGGGTATACAAATCTGGGGTCCTTTGATTCAATGGAAGGCTGGAACTGAATAAGGTATTTTGAGGAATGTATGTATTATGGAATGTTAACATATATTATTTGTATCCGTATATATTATGATAGGATTTGTATGTAGTATGTATATTGTAATATTTCACTTTCCATTTTTCTTTTGAATATGTAGTTGAGTATGTGGCTGCCTTATGAAACTTATTGTGCCTTGTCCATGTAATGGGGGAGGGGGGGGAAATAAAATGTGGGGAAAAAATTTGTGTCTCGTCAGAATACAGACTGGAGCGGACTACATTATATGTATTTGGAGATCAGCGACAAACTCTCTCTAGAAACAAAATGACACATAGTAAAACTGTTGGCAGAAAGATTCACAGCGCTGTGACTCAGTGCCTGCTTTTACGGTGCTGTTTGTGGCGAGCGGTATAAGATCTTGCCGCAAACATCGGCATTTTATCTCCAGTTAAAATTTCAAGGATTATAAAAGGAGTATATTGGATGACAGTGACCCACAATCTGCAGTTTTGTTAAGCTCACAGTGACAGATGCAAGATACAAAGCGCTGTGTAAAATGCATAACATTCCAATAATCATGTGTTATTTTTAAGGACTTTGTTTAAATGTAAATTAGGGACTGAAAGCGTCTAGACTGCTTTATTTTAAGAAACACATGATGCTGTGTTTGCCAAATGACGCTTAGTCGAAACTGTTTATTTTTCCTTTCAGCGTTTATATTAGGGTATGCAATATTGAAAAACTAGCCAGCCTTATAAACCAAATTATGACATTTTCATCAGATGGATACGAAAACAATAGTGGACTATAAGATGGAGAAAATTCAGCTGACTGCACACCGTCTTGCGCTTCTGTTTTGCTGGTAGAGCTGGACTCTCAGACACTCTCTTACAGACTCTCACAGTCACTCTCTTACAGACTCAGACACTCTCTCCCAGACACTCTCTCTCCCAGACACTCTCTCTCCCAGACACTCTCTCTCCCAGACACTCTCTCTCCCAGACACTCTCTCTCCCAGACACTCTCTCTCCCAGACACTCTCTCTCCCAGACACTCTCTCTCCCAGACACTCTCTCTCAGACACTCTCTCTCACAGACACTCTCTCACAGACACTCTCTCTCAGACACTCTCTCTCAGACACTCTCTCTCAGACACTCTCTCTCAGACACTCTCTCACAGACACTCTCTCACAGACACTCTCTCACTCTCACAGACTCTGACTCTCTCTCACAGACTCTGACTCTCTCTCACAGACTCTGACTCTCTCTCACAGACTCTGACTCTCTCTCACAGACTCTCTCTCACAAACTCTCAGACTCTCTCTCACAGACTCTCAGACTCTCTCTCACAGACTCTCTCTCTGACTCTCTCACAGACTCTCTCACAGACTGACTCTCTCTCACAGACTCTCTCTCTGACTCTCTCACAGACTCTCTCACAGACTGACTCTCTCTCTCTCACAGACTCTCTCACAGACCCTCTGACTCTCTCTCACAGACTCTCTGACTCTCTCTCACAGACTCTCTATCAAAGACTCTCTCTCAAAGATACTCCCTCTCACTGACTGACTCACTCCCTCTCACTGACTGACTCACTCCCTCTCACTGACTGACTCACTCACTCCCTCTCACTGACTGACTCACTCCCTCCCACTGATTGACTGACTCACTCCCTCTCACTGACTGACTGACTCACTCCCTCTCACTGACTGACTGACTCACTCCCTCTCACTGACTGACTGACTCACTCCCTCTCACTGACTGACTCACTCTCTCTCTCACTGACTGACTCACTCTCTCTCTCACTGACTCTCACACTGACTCCGCGCCACCACAGCATCACTCGGCAACACCACAGCATCACTCGGCAACACCCCAGCATCACTCGGCAACACTCGCGGGCAACACCACAGCATCACATCAGTATCACTTGGCATCGCCTTTGCAATAGTACACCACCACATCATCATCACTCAGCAAGACCTAACTATCATTCAGCATCACCTCAGCATCGTCTCAGCACCAGTCACCACCACCACCTCAACATCACTTAACACCACCTCAGCCTGCTTTCAGAATCTGCCATCTGTTGATTCTCCCCTAGCGTCTGGCCGCTGCTAGTGTTATAATACAGGTACTAGTTCACAACCTTCAACCTCCAATTGTTTATGCCCCCTCAAAAAAAAACTTTAACAAGCATTGCAAGAACAAAAGAAAAATGAGGAATATTGTTATTGTACATACATTTTTTAATCTGGTCGTTCGGTTGGACATAATGCCTTCTTGGTCATATATAAGGTAATAAAAATGCTTCTGGCACTTTTTTATTACAACTTTTCAGCATGCTGCACAGCAGCCACACTTCTCTACAGCACAGCTTAAACACATTGGCAAAGTCAATAGCTCTGCCTAAACACTTATAATGCCCCAAAGGCGAGACCTATTGGCTATGCCAATGCTTGTTCTAATTATTGTTCATCCATCCAGTCACTAATTGTTTCCTTTTAAAATAAAATGTACATTAAAAAATGAAACTGGAAAAAAAAATGTTGCTTAACCTTTGGCATATATTTAACTCTTTACTCGTACGAAAATCTGCAGTGATTGCAAATACACTTGTTAAACCTTTTTTTCTTTATCCGATATTTAATCAAAAGAGTAACTCCATCTTCCTGTTGTGTTTTTTTTTTGGGGGGGGGGGGGGAAGGTGAGGTTTGGGGGCAGGAAGAGGTAAAGGTGGGGGTGTCCCTTCTCCACCATGGAAAAAAGGTGTGCTCCTGAACTTTTCATAGTTTATTATTCTATTTCCAGTGTGGAATGATTTTGGAAGGGGAGTTGATGAATATCCTTAAACATTTAGGTTTGTAGGTGTGTATTCCAGCCCTGGACCCACTGCTACCTACCTACCTCCAGCCAGAAAGGTAGCAAAATCCAATCCTTGCTAGAATCCAAATTCTGGTAGAAGTTGTAGTATAATCAAAGGGACTGATACCAGAGTTCTGATCCAATAATACATTACCTTCATTTGTCACCTTACAGGCACCAAAAAGGACATAAAGCATTTTTCTTTTTTACAGGACAAGTACATCTCTGAAGTATGCTATTCCTATGACAAGTAGATATTTGGTAAGAGTCCACACCGCCCAGGATTCAAGACATTTTAGGAAACTGTCCGCTTTATAATGTGATTGGCATGCAAGTGGCTTCAACATTATGGTATAGGACTATTGTTGTTTGTTAAGCAAGCATGCTCCTTGCTGTCCTAGAGAAGTTACCATTTTGGGTCTTCTGTTTCTTCGGAGTGATGATTGGCTACTAGGGAACTGACATTGTAGCCCTTCCTCAAGAACAAATAAAATGGCAGCTGTTGAGGAACTGAGGGTGACTATTAGGATGATACTTGGTCTTTCCTCCTCTGTCTGATGAGATGACCTTCTAGTCCTTCTAGTTTTTATGGCTGAGGTTAGCTAATTAATGAGTTGTTCAATGTGTGCTCCTGCATGTAGACTGTAGCAGATGGTTGGAAATACTTCAAGCCCTCCTGCCTGAGCTCACACCCCTGGTGAAAGTCAGGCTTGCGTGGCAGATCAGGACTAGTCTTGGGAAAATTCGTGACTGCTCCTTGAAAAGGCCTGCAATATAATAGCCTTTTCATTAATTCGAAGTTCTGTTGACAAAAGGTACCATTATGCTGAGTTTCATTTGGAAATGGGTAGGCTCACATACACAATGCAAATTGGTGTATGGATTAGCATCCCTCCACTTTCAAAGTTCATTAGCTACCCGTTTCAAGAAAGCCTAGGAGTATGACTATTCTAGTTTTCAGCCATGGTACAATTAGTGTATGTGCGTTTTAGTAGACCGGGTGGATGGGCTAGTGGTTGGTGTTATATAGTTGTCCCATTCTGCATCTATTGTATGTAAATCTTCTTCCTCTTCTTGATCATTATCTGTCGTGTCTCTCTCCTATAAATGTAAATCCTTCATCCTGCACATCAGAAGCTGGCAAGAAGGTTCCTGAGGTCATTGCATTAGAAAGCGTGATTTTGAAAGAGGAGCTTGTCTTGGTGAAGGTGGTGGAGGCAACTGAGGTTGCATTGTGAGCAGTTGTTAAGGTTGTAATGATGGCACGGTTTGGCTGGTTTGGAACTCTCAAGCCGGAGTCCTTCATCTTGCATTGACGGTCTCTAAATAATGATATAGGAACCTGCATCTTTAGTGATATTACTCCTACACGTAGTACAGCTTGTAATTGTAAGGCCACCTCATTTCATGTGGGTGCTCTTGATATGACTGGTGGCTTGTAAAATGCTCCTCCTTGCAACCTTAGTCCTCTGCTTTCAATAATATGACAGGTTCTTAATCATCAAGGATTTGACAGTATACCTTTGAGTGAGGTGGACTGGAGGCCAGGTCATAAGTACATTCATCCTCAGATTCCGGTCTGTCGAGCAGTTTGCATAGTGGCTATGGCAACACCTTAGTTGGTAATGAGTGGTTGAGCAGCAGTACTGATTGAAAGCCCTTCTCTGAAATTATGGTAATCCTGGTAGATCTAGTTAGGGCCTTGTCAGTTGGGATGTTGTCAGTGGTGGGTTTGTTGATGGTGCTGTCCTCTTTGGCAGTGAGATTGTCGTCAACAGTAGGAGAGATTATGATGAAGACAGAGCTCATTTGTGCATCTCCCATAATGTTGTTTAACTTTAAGGCATGTGAGTTCAAGTCGAAGGCTTAGGCATTAAGTGGTCCACAGACTTCTCTTTAGACAGGAACCTTTTGGTAACACATTCCACCTAAAGAAATTGAATAGACCTATGTCTTTTTCTTTTCTGCCTTCTTTAAGTTCATCTGATGTGACTCTTCAGATAATGAATGCACCTTGTCATAAGGAATCTTTGCACAGTATCTGTGCTACATATGCTCTCTTATTAGAACATTTTAGGCCCTTCAGGAGCATTGTCCAAGTCATCCTTTGAGGAGAGGCTTTCTAAACTTGTGCCTATGAAGCCACAACAGCAGTCCACCGATTCTGTCCTTTGTGTTTTTTTTTTTTTTTTTTTTATAGAAAAGGGTCTACATATCTTTCAGTCTGGCTTTCTGGGCTGAAAATAAGCAGTGAACGAAATCCTTTTGAGGATCCTCTGCATAGAGGCTCTGTTTCCCATAAGAAACAAAAGAAACAATCTTTCTATGACTTTGATGTAACTTGTCCACACTTGTGAGACAACCACTTGATTACATAGGCCAAGATCTTGAAGAGGAGGTTAAAGAACAATGCTCCTTTTAAGACAGCAGAGCTCTGAGGGACTACCTTCTCTTACACTGCAAACTTGGAAGCCGACGTATGGTAGCCCTGTGGTGGGAGGATGTGATGAGGAGGGGGCTAGTGGAGGTAGGGGTTTTGTTCTGTGCTCTAACTTCATTGGCTGAAGTTCGGGAGTTTTCATTGAGGTGATTGTGCTACTAAAGAGAAAATGGTTAAGGCCTTTTAGCACTACATTACTATTTTAAAGTCACCATGGGACTACCATCTTGAAGACTGTTAATAATTCAGAAATGTGAATCTATTAAAGATACCAGTGCTGGAGAACTGTAGTTACAGGTAAGTAACATTTCTTGAGACACTTATATCTATTGTACAGGTCTACTGATGAGGCATCTCAAGATGTAAATCCTGCTTCACCACCAAAGATAAATTAGCAGTGTGGGGTTTGAATTTATAATTATGTGCTGTGCCTTGGTTTAATTGCAGGTTACACCGTGGCAAGGATAAAACTTGGAGATTACCATTTCTATGGCTTAGGCACAGACGTTGATTATGAGACTGCTTCTATCCATTATCGCCTGGCATCGGAGCAGCAACATAGTGCTCAAGCCATGTTTAATCTTGGATATATGCATGAAAAAGGATTGGGCATCAAGCAGGTAAGCATTTCTCTGGTTTCTGATGCCCAAATAGATGAATCACGAGCTAGAAATGTCTTTGACTTTGGCCATAGATTTTTAAAAGATGTGATCGGTTTAAACAAAGTCCTTCTTGTCTCGTGATGAACCTTCAATACTGTCTTGTTAATTGCATGCAAGTAAATTCTCTGTAATCGTGTGTATATATATATATTTTTTTTTTTTTTTTTTTTTTTACTAAGTTCAACTTTAGTGTTAATACCAACATATGGGTGCTTTTAGATATCTGTAGGGGTTGTTTCCCCAGTCGTGTAAGTCAGAATTGTGACCTACTAATTGTGGGGTATGGATTTATTAACTATTTTTATCTGCTTCTCCTCCTGGCAATTATGTCTGTTCTGTAACTACATTGTCTTCAGTCCGGTGTCTGAATGATACTGTTTTGTCCATGCTGTGCTGATTTTTACAGGTCGATAGCTGCATTATTTATTTTTAAATTCAAACTGATGTTGAGCAGGAAATTTCATGTTTTAGAGTGGTTGTATGATATAGTGATTCATGTTAGAATGAACTTAGATGAGAAGAAAGACCTCTCCCGAACTCATCTTTTTTGCATTCTCTGGTTTTTTGCGTTAATCTGTTTCTTGCTTTTTGTTTTTCTCAATTGAACCATTGCAGGACATTCACCTTGCCAAACGCTTCTATGATATGGCAGCTGAAGCCAGCCCAGATGCGCAGGTTCCAGTCTTCCTAGCACTTTGTAAGCTCGGAATGGTCTATTCCCTGCAGTACCTGCAGGAGGCCAATGTGAGTAACAATCTGTGATCCACCAGAAATTTCAAGTCTGCTCTCTGTGTCTTGCCCACATCTGAACTGTCTGACTATATCTTAAGTAGACTGGTAGGCTTTGTCAGGAAAGGTTGTATGCCTTTACCAAGCATGCCTTTAACATGCAAGTACAAATAAGCTAAATATATATCTTTTTTATTTAATATTCAATTTATTTTTTGTGTGGGAGAAAAGCCCCCTCCTTATTTTAACTTACTCTTAACCTTCATTTACCTCTAACCACTCCTAAACCCTAACTTTACCACTACATATCCCAAAATCCTATGTTTTGTGTGTGTGTGTGTGTGTGTGTGTGTGTGTGTGTGTGTGTGTGTATATATATATATATATATATATATATATATATATATATATATATATATATATATATATATATATATATATATATATAAAACTGCTCCAACGCACCTTTGGAAACGGATTCACTCGCTGGCGGGTGCTGCTCACACGGTGGTGCCCCGTGTCTTAATATCTCGCTCCAAGGTTTTTCCTCTCTCCCGTCCGGGAAGAAGATAGCTGCACTCGCGGGTTAGGTTGGTAACCAGTTTTTTATTTAGTGCTTCACAAACGCGTTTCGGGTCTTCCCTTCGTCAGTGTGTTGTATGACAGATACAGCGCGGCGCCATTTTATATACAAAAAATACATCACAATCACCATTACGGTCACTTGAAAGTAAGGAAGGACTTCTGCCACATAGTTTCTATGGGCGCCATCTTTCAATATACATATATCGTATTTACACTTATTTGTCAATAAAGTTTTATACAATATTTACAAAGATGTTTTCAACGATACACAGTGTTAAAATCAGGATTTTAGAGCACATGCGTGCCATAACAAACAGGGACATGAGCTATCCAGTGGCGAGACACTTTGCTATCAAACACCAAAGTAACAGAAACTTACTTCAATTTTTTGGGCTGGATCATGTGCCTCCCCATATCAGAGGGGACAGGGTACTTAAATTGAGGAGACTAGAGTCGAGATTTATAATTGACCTACAAACAAAAAGCCCGAAAGGTTTGAATAGCAATGAAGAGTTAACGGTGCACCTGGGGATCTAGGTGACAAATGAAAATGATAGACACTGTATACACCTCTTAATAAAATACACACACTCTAGGGTTTTAGCCGATACACGGCGAGATAAAAGAAAGTGAGGAGGAATAGGGTGGTTCGATGGAACCACCAATGCCGATCCACGGCGAGATATGAATTTCATTAGGATTTAACCAATGATGAATTACACTTGACACAGAATGAATTATGTTGAAAACATCTTTGTAAATATTGTATAAAACTTTATTGACAAATAAGTGTAAATACGATATATGTATATTGAAAGATGGCGCCCATAGAAACTATGTGGCAGAAGTCCTTCCTTACTTTCAAGTGACCGTAATGGTGATTGTGATGTATTTTTTGTATATAAAATGGCGCCGCGCTGTATCTGTCATACAACACACTGATGAAGGGAAGACCCAAAACGCGTTTGTGAAGCACTAAATAAAAAACTGGTTACCAACCTAACCCGCGAGTGCAGCTATCTTCTTCCCGGACGGGAGAGAGGAAAAACCTTGGAGCGAGATGTATATATATCTATATATATATATATATATATATCTCCATATGTCCATACCTTAAATACACTTAAAATATGTGGTGAAGGTATTGTTGTGAAGGCTGTTTCCCGTCAGGAAAATGTCATTGTGCTTAATGTATCTGCATTACATTACAATGTTAATAAAAAACAATTGGTTACACATTTAAGATTAGCCGGATGGGGGAACTTAAAAAACCTACATTAGAATGGTTATAGTAAATAATCATAAAAACTGCAATGAAGTGGGCCAACCCAAAGGATTTGCTGGGATGTGAAGTTTAGTGAAAGTTTGTGGATTTAGTTCAGCAGCGTTTTCCATTTTCTGATATTCTTTATCCAAGGTAGACTTGTAAGTGAGATTTTATCTATAGTTCACACTGTAAACTGAATGCGTCTCTATAGGAGATGGTGTAAATGTAGTGGTTTGTAGAATTAGCAGTTTGAGGCTTTGGGGCAATCCTCGAGTTGGTTATAGCAAAAGCGCTATGCCAGTTAAAACAAGATCACTGAAGTTAGCTCGGTGGTGATCGTTGTACATTTCCCCACAATAGCCGCAACGTTAGTAAAAGGTGCCATTCCTAGAGAAAAGCGGCAAGTATCTTAAATCTGATGGATTCCTTGTGCCACCCACAAGCTGCCAGGAGGCCCTCAAGCATATCTCCACAGCTTAGCCCGCACCAAGGCATACTTAATTAACATATTGATGGTGGCAAGCCTGAATGTCTCTATAATGCCCCAACCTTGGTTGCCAAAGAAGGTAAGGAGAAAAAATGGTAGGAGGCCTAGAAACCTTGGAGGGGTCCAAATCCAGAGATCAAGCGTGCAGCAGTAGTCTATACATGCCACACATTAGCATCGTACCCCCAAATAGACCTATGCACAACACATTTTGTGAGGGTCCCAGTTGTGCAGATCTGAAAAAACTCCCTTCCTAAGGCGAGGCTTCTCAGCATAGGCTGAGCATGACAGCTGCACTAGCAGGGCAACCACCATATAATGGAAGAGTGCAGCCAGCATACAGCAGTCATAAATGGCCCAGATGTGGTTTCACACATCTGCACATAAAGGGGCATGACCACAGCAAGCACTTGTGCAGGCCACTTCTCAACTAGCACATTATTAGCTTCCATTGCCGGGCCCATCAGCAGCAAGGAGTCCATTTCCTCTCCCCATGTAAACTGTGGAAGAGGAGGGAAGGGCAGAGTGAAGTGCCCAGGCGAGTCTGGCCAGATGACTTGCAGCCCAAGCACTAAGACTTTAGGAGTGGGGTGCTCCTATATGCCAGTATCAATGTCCAGGAGAGCAAAGCATGTTTAATTCGATTTGTGGATGCTACTATCTTGAAGCCAGCTTATACGGGGGGTGTGGGAGGGGGGCACAAAGTGTCATTGGTTGTTGATTCACAAAGCTGCTGGAATAGTGCACACCTAGTTCACGTCCCGGGCAGCAAAGTGAAGTCGTCCACTAGGAGGATTGTGTCAACTGGAAAATGTGTGCTCTTTCAATCTTTTGATGTGTTAAGAATCATGCAACCATGTTTTTATTTACCAGTAAGTAACTTCATTTTACTCACCATATCATATCTTGTACTAGTACTTCTAAGTCTACTTTTCCCTGGACTACCACCCACTTCTCTGATATGAATGGTCCTGGGCCTACATTTGGTACTTATTACTGGGTGGGGCTTTGTAAGTGAAATATGAGACCAGGCCTGGTTGTGGGCGGTGAAAGGGAGGTGAAACTACCATTACAAGAGACAGGGAAGATATTATGCTTTTTCAAACTTGGGGTTTTCTGCTTGAGTTATGTGTTCTTTCCATTGGTAATGTCACTTCTCAGGAAGGGGCAATAAACATTATTGTTTTGAAAGAACTTTAAAATGTGGGTCAGATATGCCACATTCTAAAACCTTTTGACAGTGTGTGGGGTTTTGAAGGAAAGCCACAACTACACACAGTAAATAAGGGTATGTTCCCTTCAATTCCATCACCCCAACCCATTGGTAAGAGTGCTGAGGCATAGATTTGTCCCGTTATCATGTCGCCCATTTTTAAGTGCAAGTGGTTGATTTGTAAACGCACTTTATAAACTGCATTTTTTACTAGGAACATTGTAGAAAACATGATGGAGCCTATAAAGGTATTTAGATGAGTCATAGTTTTTCTCCACTATTGGCCTTTTTTACAAATGTTAGCCAAAATCGTACATTTTAAAACCGTTCATTTTAAAACTGTGTCAGCCAAATAAATGTGTCTATGCCTGATAAGTTTCAGATATGATGGGGAGATTTGTGGTTCTCCTAAAACGAACTTATAGGAAAATAGGGGCAGATGCTTTTTCGTAAACTGAATAACCTTTTCCAAAACCCGATAACACTTGAGGACAATTTTACAGGGTTGTAATAAGCTTCTCTCTTGCACGTTTCAAAGTGCATTGTGCCAGTAATATTTCCATTCAGAACTAAATTAGGGTAAAGGTCGTCCATTGCTCTTCTCTCTCCCTAGTTTCTCACCCTCCTTCTTGTCCCCAACTTCCAATCTACATGCTTTCCAACTGTTATGCTTACCTATGTTTTTCTCCTATTTTTGATCCTCCTCTCTTCTATCCTCTCTTTTTGGGGAGGATCCTTGACCTCCTGCCTTCCTTGCCTCACCTCTCTCACATACCCAGTTTCTCCTTTTTCTTCTCACTGGGCCACCTTTTCTTAGTCTTTCTCTTGTTCTTTTCCCCTCTCAAACACTCTTGTTTACCTTCCCCTCCTCTCTTTCCTCCTCAATCTCTTTTCTTTCCCCTGAATTTCTCCTTTCCTCCTTGCTTTCGCCTGTTCCCTGTTGCGTTCTTTCTCTAATTGCTCTATTTCCTCTGGTCCCATTTTTCTTCCTGTCAATATCTTTCTTTTCTCTCTTCCTTCTCACTCAATCTGCATCCCTCTACCTTCACATCGTTCTGTCTTCTACAGCTCCAATCTCAAGAAATCGATCTTCTTTCCATCTTTAAGTAGATGCTTTATGATCTTAAGTTTGTTTTTAATTCTTGCTTATATAGATTCCTTACATTAGACCGAGCACCTGCTTGAATTTATCCTTGTATTCTACCTTGTTAAGTGCTATTTTGCAGCATAAGGCTTGATCATGGTGTTTTCCGATGTGGTATAAGCCAATCTATAAATCCTCTCACACCACATGATATTTCTGTCAAGAGGTAATAAAAATATCCACAGTGCCATTTATTAGATTATACTGCTAAGAACCAAGTAATACTCACCAAGTAATACCCACCTAAAGTTTCCTTCTGTGGTCCATAATTTAAAAGTTTCCGAACACCATATCTTGCTTTTTCCTGGCAAAGACTTACTGAAGAAATGTTGTTGTACTAGCTCCCCAGTGATGGATAGCTACTCCAACTTTCAGATACTTGCCCAATTCAATTTCTAGCTGTAAAAGATCACAAAAGGACTTTGTCCTGCTGGCTACTTCACTGAAAGCTATTTGAAATATTTTCTCAGTACCGAGCTGTGCTCTTGTCTGTGTTTAAGATCCTTCCTGCAACCCTCTTCTGGACTCTGTCTAATTACCCCATTCCTTGCACCTTCCTAGACACACTGTGAAATACAGCAATCCGCGCTGTCAGTTACCATTGCAAAATACCAGTAGTGTGCTCGAGGAGAGGCCCAACAGAGTTTATTTATTTATTTGTTTGTATTTTCCGTAATTTTTGCTTTCGCTGGGAGGCACCAAACCCGAGTCAAGCTTAAAGCTGGCGGATTGGGACAGAAAATGAGTGCATGTTCTTCTGTCTTGAGAACCTAATACCAGATTTTACAAATTGTATCCCTCTTCGCAAACCATACCCATCCCTTTTCTAAAATAAAAATCAGAATTTGTTCTTCTTGTTCTTCTCTGAAATCCAATTACTAATAATCAGATATGAAGTGCTTTCTTAAAAACCTGTTCTGGTTCTAGAGAGCTCTGAAATTAACTCAGAAATAAACTTTATATAATGAGAAGCAGTGCTAGAATACGTTGCAGCAATATTAACAAGAACAAATCTTTTTGTTGTAGGTCAACACCTAGAAAGACTTTAACTTTGGGCGTATCTGCCCTTTAGACTTCTTGACACCACATTGCTTGAATTGGAAAAGGGAGTGTTACATGTGCCAGCAAACAGACTAAATTAATTACCCAAGAGCAAGCATGCATAGAATGTGGTAAACAGAACATCATTTTAGTGGAATTTGTATCCTATAGCATTTGACCAAAAGTGAATGAATGGGGCCTTGGTTTCACTACTCTCTGGCTCAAATACGTTTTCCAGGAAATGGCTCCTGCCAAGGATCTTTATATGTATGCATACACCTGCAGGATGCACATCAGGATTCGGGTGTCATCTAGCTAATGAGGAGCGAGTCCAGGAAGTAGACATACAGGAAGGCTGAAGGAAAGAAACTGTTTAGAGTATAGGCTTCCACTTGACTAAGAGCCACAGAAGAACTCAACATGTTAACCAGAGAAATGTACCATTGGCCACATTTTACAAAGTTAAGAAACAGCTCGATAATACCAGACTCCAAAAACAAATCTAAATATGTTGTGTTTTAAGGTAATCCCCAAGTCAAAATATTTAGCAGGAGTTTCTCTGTGAAAAGTGCCCTTATTGGTATCACAGTTGCTATTTGCGGCATACTTTGTTCAGGAATATGTAGCTTCTCCCACTTAGGTGGCAAGCTTTGTCATCTGGTTCAGCCCCACGCTAGGCAGATGATACAATGCCTAGCCGGCCCCTCACCCTCACAAGGGGGACACTTTTGATGGGAGATCTTCTAACTGCCTATATCTGAAAGAAACCGGTTAGATTCCTCACCTTAGAATATCCCCAGGCGTCAGACTGGATCCGGAAAGATTTTTCGTCAACAATACCCCTTGCGCATCGCTAGGCGTTGTCTGCAGCTCCGCCTCCGTCGTCGGAGTCGTGCGCCGGTATGACGTCGTTGGAGTACTTAGACGCCGCCCTCGCGCGCTGACGTCTGTTCTTTTTTCCGCGCCAGACAGCGCCGATCCGGGAAGAGCTTACCCCTTTAGTCACTTTTTGACTAAAACTTTTTGGGCTCTTTTGTCTACTCGACTCGAACTGGTGCCGGTAGGATGCCTGGGTTTAAAGCCTGTGACTCCTGTAACCGACTGATGTCGGTGACGGACCACCACCGCCGGTGCCTTTACTGCCTGGGGGCCGACCACGATGCGGAGTCGTGCCTCGACTGCCAGGCCTTGACTTCAAAGGCTAGGCAGGAGCGGTCCTGTAAGCTTCTCGAGCTCCGACACTCGGCTCTGCGCCGTTCAAGATCCCGGTCCAGGAGGAGGTCGAAGGACCGGTCGCGGAGCCGCAGCCACCATCATCGCTCGTCGGGTTCCAAGTCTTCGGGTAAGTTGAAGCATGGTAAGAAGTCCAAGAGATGACACCGCTCTTCGGACTCCCCTCGCCGGTCGCGCGACTTGGTCGAGGGTCCGGGTGGTACCCCTCCCGCCGGTCCCTGGGACTGACGCGACTCTGGCGGAGATCAGGGCCTTCCTCTCGGCCATGAGGGGCCTGGCTCCGCCGTTGACGCCTGCCGGCGCGCCTTTGGCGCCCCGCGGGCTCGACTGGGAGGCCTAGCGAGCCGGCGGCTCCGGCCTCAGCGCCGTCGCCGACTTTCGTCCCAACGCCGCAGGTCCCCGCGGGATCCAGGCCTGGATCTCAGTCGGTGCTGGTCGACCTCGCGACTCCTCCTCCGCCGACACCGGTTCCAGCCCCGGCGCCATCTCCGTACGACGCCGTTCCCCGGTTCAGCCACGGTCCGGGCCCGGTGCGGCGCCGTCCGGCGCCGCATCCGACACCGATGGATGACAATTTCATCTACCGTCCGCCTCCGGTTAGTCCCCGTTTATCAGGAATCGGATGACGGGGGCGACTGGGAGGGGTCTGAGGACCCTCTGGCCATGCAGGCCGACTTTTCTCAGGACTGGGCAGATGAGCTGGAGATGCCAGTGGTCTGGACACCTCCCCGGACACGGATTTCATCTCTGCTCCGACCGTGGCTTCGGAGGAAGATGCTGCATTTTCCGTGGTGCTGCCCAAGGCGGCCGAAGCCCTTGGGCTGGAGCTGCCTGCTCTGGCCGTGAGGACTAACCTCCTCACTGAAGTGCTTCAACCGTCAGCAAGCTCCTCGGAGCCTCTGCTGCAGTTCAATGAGGCACTAGTGGACGTTCTGAAGGGCACCTGGTCCAAGCCCTCCACAGTACCTCCTGTGGATCTGAATGTGGCCCAGCGCCACCGCCCTGCTCCGGGCGACCCCAGTTTTCTGTCCCAACACCCCACGCCCGAGAACCTGGTTATCCAGGCCTCTACTTCCCAATCCTCGTTCCCGTCCGCTCCCCCGGATCGGGAATCCAAGAGGCTAGATCAGTTCGGTAAGAAGCTGTTCTCTTCCCTTAGTTTGGGACTGCGGTCCTTGAACATCGCTTGCCTCTTGGACCGTTATTCTCACTCTCTGTGGGATACAGTGGAGGACGTGCTGCCCCAGTGTCCGGAGGAGGCCCGGACACGGCTCGCCCAGGCTCTTGCCGACGGGCGGGATGCAGCGCGACATGCTATACGATGTGGACTAGACACTATGAACTCGCTGGGTAGGGCGATGTCAACCATGGTGGCGCTCCGCCGCCACGCCTGGCTGCGGTCCACGTCTTTCTCAGGGGATGTCCAGAGCACCCTCATGGATATGCCCTTTGATGGCACTCGCCTCTTTGGCGAAAAGGCGGATAGTGTGCTGGTGCGCTTCAAGGAATCCCGGGCTACGGCCAAGTCCTTGGGCCTCTCGGGGCCGCGACCGCAAACTTCCACTTTTCGTCCCTTTCGTGGCTAAGGAAGGGGCGCCCCCTCACGTCCGCCTAGCCACCGGCCGCAGAACCAACCTGCACGCGGATGTGGATTCCGCCGAGGCGGTACCAGGAGGTCAACGTGCCGGTCAGTCCACATCAACCCCGGCAGCATCCGCCTCAAAGCCCTCCTAGTCCGTGCTTTCAGGCCCATTCCATGCCAGTGGGAGGCAGAGTTCGCCATCACCTGCTCCACTGGCGCTCCATCACGTCAGACAGGTGGGTGCTGCAAATCGTCCGAAGAGGCTACTCCCTCCCCTTCGAGACGACCCCTCCAGCCATGCCACCGCAGTGCCACCGCATGTCGGGGGATCACTTGAATCTTATACGGGAGGAAGTTGCAGCCCTCTTGCCCAAGGGGGCCGTCAAGCGCGTTCCTGGTCCAGAAGTAGGTCGTGGTTGCTATTCCCACTACTTTCTGGTTCCCAAGAAGGGCAAAGGGGGCCTACGCCCTATCTTGGACCTCAGGAGCGTCAATGCCTTCCTCCGGAAGGAAAGGTTCAAGATGCTTACCCTAGCTCAGGTTCTGGCTGCCCTCGATCCAGGAGACTGGATGGTAGCGTTGGACTTGCAGGACGCTTGTTTTCACATTCCCGTCCAGCCGGCCCACCGGCGTTACCTGCAGTTCACGGTGGGTCAGGAGCACTTTCAGTTCACGGTGCTCCCCTTCGGCCTCACCAGTGCCCCTCGGGTGTTCACGAAAGTGATGGCGGTGGTCGCAGATCGGGGGTTCCAGTCTTCCCCTATCTCGACGACTGGCTGTTGAAGGCGGGCTCGCCCCAGCAAGTAGTCTCCCACCTCCAGACTACGGCCGACCTCCTGCATTTGCTGGGGTTCTCCATCAATGTGCCGAAGTCGCATCTGAGTCCCTTGCAGAAGCTCCTCTTAATCGGAGCGGTTCTGGACTCGGCGCAGTTCTGGACTCGGCGCAGTTCTGGGCTCGGCGCAGTTCTGGGCTTATCCTCCGGAACAGCAGGTCCGGGATATTCAGGCTCTGATTCCCATCTTTCAGCCTCTATCCCGGGTTTCGGTCAGGTTGCTGCTGCGGCTTCTGGGTCTGATGGCCTCCTGCATCCTGCTAGTGCTTCACGCCAGGTGGCGAATGCGGGCTCTGCAGTGGGATCTGAAGTTTCAGTGGGCCCAGCATCGGGGCAACCTGTCCGACCATGTCTTGATCTCGGAGGGCACTGCAAGACAGTTGCAGTGGTGGCTCACGGACCGCGATTGGATCAGTGGCAGATCCCTCTCCCTACCCCTCCCGGAGCACGTAGTAGTGACGGATGCGTCTCTCCTGGGATGGGGGGGGCCACATGGGGGAGGCGGAGATCAGAGTCCTCTGGTCTCTGGTGGAGTCCCCGCTCCATATCAACCTTCTTGAGCTGAGGGCGATCCGACTTGCACTAAAGGCATCCCTTCCCGTTATCCGGGGAAGTGTAGTGCAGGTGTTCACGGACAACACCACCCCGCCATGTGGTATTGCAACAAAGAGGGCGGGGTGGGGTCGTGGACCCTTTGTCAGGAGGCTCTGCGCCTCTGGACATGGCTGGAACATCAGGGCATCACCCTGGTGGTTCAACATCTGGCAGGCTCTCTGAACGCCAGAGCAGACAAACTCAGCTGCCGGTGCATGATGGATCACGAGTGGCGTCTCAACTCGGACATGGCGCAAGGCCTCTTTCGGCAGTGGGGAGAGCCTTGGTTAGACCTATTTGCCACCGAAGAGAACGCACAATGTCAGCAGTTCTGCGCATTGAAGTTTCCAAGGCGGCACTCGCTCGGGGACGCCTTTCGTCGCAAGTGGAGTTGCATTCTGTTGTACGCCTTTCTGCCTATACCACTTCTGCCCAGAGTGCTGAAGAAGATCAGGCGCGACCGGGCCCAAGTCATCTTGGTGGCTCTGGATTGGGCACAAAGGTACTGGTATCCCGAGCTACTCAGTCTGTCAATCGATCGCCCGATACGTCTGCCTCTTCAGGAGGACCTTCTGTTGCAGCAGCAGGGGACGGTCCTCCACCCAAACCTGTCCAGTCTCCACCTCCATGCGTGTTGATTGAGTGGCGACAGTTGATGCCATTTGACTTGCCTCCTGAGGTCTGTGATGTGATTCTGGCAGCCAGGCGTCCCTCCACAAAAACGGTATACGCCTGCAGGTGGAACAAATTTGTTGCATGGTGCACAGCAAAGGCTGTGGATCCCCTTTCCGCCCCTCTTGCTGAGGTTCTTCTCTTTCTTCTTTCCATGGCCCAGCAGGGCTCTGCTCTGGGCACCCTAAAAGGTTAACTTTCTGGTGTGATCTTGGTTTGCAGACCCACCACCGGGGTTGGTATTGCTGGGGTATCTATTCTAAGGTGAGGAATCTAACTAACGTGTTTCTTTCAGATGAACAAGTTACTTACCTTCGGCAACGATGTATCTGTAAGAAACATTAGTTAGATTCCTCACCGACCCACCCATCCTCCCCGTTCTGCGACCCGACATCTAGGGTTAAGGCTATCCTTTTCAGGGCCCTAGACTTTTTGGCACCAGTGTCGGTCTCTAGCATGGCTCTGCGTTCCTGGCGCGGAAAGCTGTGTACAAGAAGCGGCGTCTAAGTACTCCGACGACGTCATTCCGGCGCACGACGACCGACGCGGAGCCGCAGACGACGCCTAGCGACGCACAAGGGGTATTGCTGACGAAAAATCTTTCCAGATCCAGCTTGACGCCTGGGGATATTCTAAGGTGAGGAATCTAACCAACTAATGTTTCTTACAGATACATTGTTACCGAAGGTAAGTAACTTGTTCTTTAGATGTTTGTCAGTGATTTTGGTGTGTGGTTCAGAGTGATAATAGAGACATTGGTGAACATTAAAATTGACTAGGAATTCCCACATTCATTTGCTTTATTCTGTGGGAATTTGTGCCAAGGCTAATAACAATTGTAAGAGTACTAATTGAATATAGTGGTTTGGTGGTTCCTCTGCTTTGGTCTACATATTTCACACTTCAAATGCTCAACTGGGTCAAATGGCATTTCTTCAATCCCTCATCTATGTTCACCCTACCCTACAGGGAAAAGCTTGTATGATAGTATCCCTAATCTGTGCATGCTAACTACTGATGCATCACTTGGAAGTGCCCAAAAACATAACGTTGACTTGTATGGAATGGACCAGAAGGACCTATAATACAAAAAGGACAAACAACAATTTTTCATGTCCGGAAAGTCAGACCGCTGCTGTGCTAATCCGCTTGCTTTGTGTATAAAATAAATACGTAGTTATGGCATCATGCAGCTCTCATGCAGGATGCAGGCAGCTCCCCGTTCCATCCTGGTTATTTCCCGGGACCAGTAAGTTCTACTAGGTTGCCTGACCACCAGACCAGAACTACCAGTAAGTGGGGCAGTTCACCTGCCTTTGTGTCCCGGGGATCGCCGTTTTTCTTTGTCGGGGTTTGATACATGCCTTATCCGTTCACTAGGTACCTTGTCTGCAGGGGTGGCCATACTCCACCGGATTTCTGTGGGAACCCTTGAGCTTATATTATAGGGTATGTCTACCCCATAAAGTTAAAAAATCGCTTCCCATGACTTACACTTATAAGTGTCACACATTACGCTCAGCCTAAGTGAATGAATCCTTGCATGGTGTCATAGTGCATACAGGTACCAGGAATGCATTTTCCTTGCAAGAAAACAGCTTCATTGTCTTTTAGGGAACAATCCTATTGCAGACATCTGTAAACAGCTATGTGCTCACACCACACATGTTCACCAAGCTCTACTGTGTGGACAAATAGGCCTGACAAAAGTCCTTAGTTTGTTCAAAACATCTGTCATCTGCTCAATAGCCACTGCTTTATAGTGTGTTCACAGCATGTGGGTCTACAGCCACATGTGCTACAAACAGAAAATGTTATTTACCTTTAACTATCTATTCATAGAAGCAGTTCTGTAAATTTACATGTGCCCTCCCCCGTGGAAGCAAGTAGGGATCCTAGATATTTTTATAGGGAGCACTCCATAATGCACAGCACATGTATTATGTGTTCCTTAACTACACTGCAGTAGCATTACTCACTCAATGGAGGAAAACAATCTGAGGTCAAGTCTTTGTCCTGGTGCATTGTGGGCTAAGGGAGACATCATAAGACGTCTAGTTTCAATGAGAGAAAAATCTCTTTGACAACTTTCGTGAAAGGAACACAAGGGCTTGCCTGGAGACAATAACATGTTGTTTCCAAGGGGCAGATGGCAGGCTCATAGGTGGTTTTCTAAAATGTATGGAAAAAGTCCTTGATGTACTAGCCAAGCTGCACACCAACTGTCCTCTAGGAAATATAACTTTAGTCTGTTAGTAGTCAAGTACTACTTGTTTTAACCTTAATTTAATAAAAGGATTTTAACTTTTTACTATTTGTAAAGTATTCTTACAAAATCGTTTATTCAGTTGATCATTTTGGAATAGTTTGAATAAACTGCTGAAAAAAGTTTTGTGTGTGTAGTGACCAAATGGTTATTCGAACAAAAGCAACTTACAAACATGTGTACAACACTATATGGTAGGAGACTACAAAGCAAGTGACTCTACAGCACAACGTCCTACGAATAGGTAGTTACCCTATGGCCTTCTTTCTGACAGGCTCACATTTTTCTTTAAATATTTGTAAACTAGGGTTTACACACTATTGCAAATGACAATTTGGGTAGCATTTAACATCCAGAAAATGTATACAATGTCTCCAAGAGCATCCTGATCAACTGTGAAAAATGAAACTGGTGTTAAAGATGTACAACATCCAGTAATTAGGTGCACACACCGTAATACTACAAGTGGTCCTTCAATCCAAGGATGGAAAACTCTGAATAGGAAGGAGGTATGAAACCAATCTGATGGATACTTTTTACCTCACCTTTGGGTATCCCAAGCAAAGACTGGATCTAGAAACGTATGCAATAGTTCTCCAGTGCTGGTAGGTGGCGATGGCTGGCTCGGTCTTGAAGCCAGAAGTGAAGTCACTGTGACATCACTGGAGCCATAAAATGGCCACATTTGTGCCCCATGTCAGTTCTGGGTTTTTTTCTGCGTCTTTCAGCATGGGTCCTGAACTTCTCTCTTCACCTCATATGAGATAATAAATGTGGTGCATTGCAGGTAATGTCACCCGTACGAAATGAGGGTTCAAACCCTGTAGAAAGTGTGATGAGCATATGTGGTTCCCAGAAGAAAAGGTAGGCCTGTGTGTTAGGACAATAGGACGTCTGAATGCAGGGACTGAGTCCATCAACACCATCAGAGACTGTTGGGACAATCCCTAGCTAGCTAATAGAGCCTCACCCAAACCCCTAACCTTCCTGGGGTGGCAGGTGATTGTGGCAACCTTGAATATGACATCCTGATCCCCAAGAGAATCGTGGAAACAGGTGTTACCCCTTTCATTGTCTACTCATGCATGCCCTTGGTAAACATAAGAAAGATATAAAGGAAGATTTCAATCCATTTATTGAAACATTTGTAATCTTGCATAGAAAGAATGAGCTATGATTAGTATGAAGATAAAACAAAGCAAAGTAACCAACTTAACAAATATGGTGAGAAGGGTAAGCAGTCCAACCATGATATATATATATATATATATATATGTATATATAATCTCCATAATGATACTTTCCGCGGAATCACGATCAAAATTTTAATCCAGGCAAAATTGCAGCCTTAACCTTGGTTAATCGTTTTGGATTTATGGGGCCACCGGAGCCCGTCCAGGACCGCCGTGACTGAAGCTCTGCACTTCCGGGATTTGTGTGATATATATATATATATATATATTACCTACTGGCGGTCGCCAGTAGGTAGTTATAGTTAGGACCACGTTTCCATAGGAAAACCTCAACATTCTATTTTGAATAACTTTGGCGCCGGTCGACGAATCCTCGCGAATTTCTCAAAATAGGTGGGGCGCTATGCTCCGCTCCTACCCTGAAAGTCTCGGGGGGATCCGTCAAGCGGGGGCTGAGATAAAAGGGGGGTCCCAAAACGCGTTTTTCCCATGCATTTTTCCATAGGACCTTTAGAACGAGCTACAGCCCGAACGGCTGAACAGAATTACTCAAAATTTGGCAGAGAGGTAGTCCCTAGGTCAAGGAAGTGCCTTTTGTAGGTTTGGTGTAAATCTGTTCAGTAGATTCTGAGAAAATAGTCTTTAAATCAATATATATATCTGAGCCCGCTTACGGTACGCTTACCGTACGCTTACGGTAAGCGTACGGTGGCGTGCGCGAGCGCGATTCTGATTGGCTCTTAGATCTTAGTAAACATTCGAATCGGCCGAAACCAGGAAGCGGCGGCCGCCATTTTGTGTATTTCACTCTGAAAAAAAAGAGTGAAAACAAGGAAAGGGGGCAATGAGGAGAGTTACAGACCCCCTTACATTTGTGAGGGGGTCAAAGAAGGACTGTAAAGTACAAAGAAAACATTTATTGATTTTAAAAAAAATCACGGGGTACGCGTACGGTAAGCTTACGGTAAGCGTACGGTAGAAAAAAAAAAAAAAAAAAAATGAAAATCAGATTTAAGTGTTTAGATATTAGGGGGCTCTAAAAAGAGCCGTTGTGTTTATGAAATGATTTTTTAGTGGTACCTACAAGTAAGTACAGATTTGTTGACGTGCTTTCTTGCTTTGTCATCGCACCTCGTGCCCACCGTGCGTGCACGGCACTAACTGCGTAAAGTGGGCACGCGGTGCGCGAAGCGCACCGCGTGCTCACTGTGCGCGCACGGTGCGCGAAGCGCACCGTGCGCGCACGGAACGAACTGCGTTAAGTGGGCGCGCACGCCACGAATGGCGTAAAGTAACTTAGCATTTAAAAAACCGTACAAATTCACTGAAAAAACCATAGGTTTCACACACGTTATAGTTAGGAATTAGCATTTAAAAAACCTTGCAAATTCACTGAAAAAACCATAGGTTTCACACATGTTATAGTTAGCGGAAATTTTACTGATAAAAAACCAATGAAATTCCCCCGTTATAGTTAGTGCAGGCAACTATAACTCACGCGACCGCAATCTTCTGCTGATGACATATGTGTCTTTATGAAAAAAAAATATTTGTAATATATGTATAGCTAAAAATGTATGGAAGAAGACATGGGCAAATAAGTGTCTAAATACTAAATACAGTATTAGCATCAGCAGAGGATTGCGGTCGCGTGAGTTATAGTTGCCTGCACTAACTATAACGGGGGAATTTCATTGGTTTTTTATCAGTAAAATTTCCGCTAACTATAACATGTGTGAAACCTATGGTTTTTTCAGTGAATATATATATATATATATATATATATATATATATATATATATATATATATATTTTCACTGAAAAACCATAGGTTTCACACACGTTATAGTTACGAATTAGCATTTAAAAAACCTTGCAAATTCACTTAAAAAAAACCATAGGTTTCACACATGTTATAGTTAGCTGGACATTTCACTCGTAAAAAACCAATGAAATTCCCCCGTTATAGTTAGTGCAGGCAACTATAACTCACGCGACCGCAATCCTCTGCTGATGACGTCAGATATTACATCACTGTATTTAGACACTTATTTACCCATGTCTTCTTCCATTAATCTTTAGCTATACATATATTACAAATATTTATTTTTCAGAAAGACACATATGTCATCAGTGATGTAATATCTGACGTCATCAGCAGAGGATTGCGGTCGCGTGAGTTATAGTTGCCTGCACTAACTATAACGGGGGAATTTCATTGGTTTTTTACGAGTGAAATGTCCAGCTAACTATAACATGTGTGAAACCTATGGTTTTTTAAGTGAATTTGCAAGGTTTTTTAAATGCTAATTCGTAACTATAACGTGTGTGAAACCTATGGTTTTTTCAGTGAATTTGTACGTTTTTTTAAATGCTAAGTCATGTATTTATAATTTTTTTTTTTTCAGGTTTTTCATCGTGCGCGCACCGTGCGAGCGCGGGCACCGTGCACGCGCTGTGGGCGCTCTGTGCGCTTCGTGCACCGAGCCTCCACGGTGCGATTTAAAAAATAAAATAAAATTGTTTTTTTCTCCCTTGGGGGTCCTTCTGTGACCCCCTGACCAAGGCTAGGGGGTCAGGAACTGTCCACCCTGCCCCCTTTTCACGTTCTCCACCTTTGTTTTTCACCCCCTCAGACTGCGAGAGACAAAATGGCGGCCGACACTTCCTGGTTTCGAACGATTCGAATGTTTACCGACATCTAACAACCAATCAGAATTGCGCTCGCTCACGGCAGGGTGCGCGCACCGTGCGCGCACGGTGCGCGCGTATGGATATGGTTTTAAATGCTATTTTCTCAGGAAATACTGAACACATTTACACGAGACCTTCAAAAGGCACTTCCTTGACCTTACGGCTACCTCTTTGCCAAATTTCACGTAATTCTGTTCAGCCGTTCGGGCTGTACCTTCGACTAAAGTTCCTATGGAAAAATGCATGGGGAAAACGCGTTTTGGGACCCCCCCTTTTTCTCGGCCCCCGCTTGACGAATCACCCCGAGGCGCCCCATTTGTTTTGAAAATTTCGCGAGGATTCGGCAACCGGCGCCAAAGTTATTCAAAATAGAATTTTGAGATTTCCTATGGAAACTAGGTTGTAACTATAACTATCTACTGGCGACCGCCAGTAGATAATATACATATATATATATAGATAGATAGATAGATAGATAGATAGATAGATAGATATAGAAATCAAATCAAAATCAGCTTTATTCGGTGCAACAAATTTCACCATAAAAGCATAAAAACATTCCTACATTTATATTATCATTTCTAGTTCATCCAAATACAGTGAAAATAATTTTAAAATACATTTATAGAATGTTTAAAAACCATGGGACAGTCATTAAGCATGCTTAGAGGGCTAAAGGCAATAGAGCATTATAGCATTATCCAATCTTGGGATATAAAGTGCTAGTGCATAAAGGTGCGTAGTAATACCTAAAGTGCAACGTGTCACATCATATCAAGATTACATCAAAATTTACTTTATCCGATTTCATGACAGAAGAAATCATAAAAGTGTCTAGCAGCAATCATGGATATACACATGGGAAAAAACCTTTAAAATACAATCTACAAAAATGTATAAAAGGTTTTAAAATGTAATAAAATTACAAAAGTTACATTGTAGCCCGGGACCTAATGATCGCCTTCAAATAGGTTGTAACAGCCAAAATAGTTGCCGGTGTTTCCAACATCTGTAATCTTAAAAGTGCTACCCTGCAGTATCTAATATTCCAGCTTTTAAGAATCGGTCTAAGGTACATCTGCCTGGGTATAGAAAAATATTTACAAAATAAAGTGCAGTGCATTGTTGATTTTAATGAAACATCATCACAAGGGCATGCAGGTATATCAGATGACCAGACATTTACCACCGGAAATAAAACCATTCTAAAAAAGGAGCTAAGTCGAAAACGAGCCAAAAGCATCCGGCTCAAACTATCCTGTACTGACAGCAAATATTGTTGAAGACCCAAGCCACTCAGGATGAGATGATGTGCCATTACAGTGCGTTTTGCTCTCTCTTTAGACCATCTTTGATCTTCGAGGAATTTCAAGTAATATGCTTTCAAATCTTTCCTAGAAATATCCTCCAAGCTGCTTGGGTCCGTAAAATATGCAGGGTGCCCAATGGCATTGGTTATCGTTTTTATATAATTAAACCACACCATGTCTTTCGCTCTCTCCAGTTTAAGGCAGTCCAAGATTACCTCTCTATTGAAGCCTGTCTCATCTGTGACCCACAGCTTATGCCACAGTAATAACGGAGCTATCTTAATGGTATCCGATATATAAGAGAGTCCCAATTCCTGATGGCAACTATAGGTGGCAGAAGAAATAGGGACTCCCAAAAGATAGCGGATACAACTATTTTCACAAGTTTGTATGATATCCGGTTCTTCGATGCCCCATACAGCCCGGTAGAAACACCTTTGGTCTTATAGACTTCCAAGAGTACTTGTACAGGTCTTCCTCCTATTTTTTAGCAACATTTATAACTGCCCCCACTGCCCTGCTAAAATTCAGTTTTCTGGCCTTAATAGCTGATTTCCATGTTCCCTTTTTGTCAAAAGTGATGCCTAAATAACAAAAGGTACCAGTATTTTCTACCTTTCTATTATCAATAAAACTATTGCATGTTGTACCTCTACTTTTACCACAACCCATGGTGAATGTCTTTGTTATATTTACTCTTAGGCCCCTCTCTTTCATGTAAATGACAAAACTATTAACCGTTCTTTGAAGCCCTAGTTGGGTCCTTGACATAATCACCGCATCATCAGCGTAGAGTAAAACAGGGACGGGGGTGCCCCTAATGGTCGGATAGTCATTTTGATCTCTAATGAGGTGATGGCCCAATCTATTAATATAAAGTGTGAAAAGAAAAGGAGCCAATATACACCCCTGTCTGACACCCTTTTCAATTGGGAATTTTGTCGAGCATTCCCCCGTATTCCCATAACACACCCTCGCCCCTGCATTTCTATACATTTCCTTTATAAACAGAATTAAAACCCGGTCCACCTTAAGATCTTCTAAGGTGTTCCACAACATACCATGGTCAACTCCATCGAAGGCTGAACTAAAATCTACAAAGGTAAGAAAAAGTTTCCCCCTTTTTGCCTTAGTGTATTTATCTATAATCAGGGCTAGGTTCAATCCCTGCTCCATGGTTCCCATGCCTGGACGAAAACCATATTGTAGGTTTGTTAAAAATCCTGCCTCACTCGCCCAGGTTTGGAGTCTATTAAGGATTATTCTCCCTGCAATTTTCAACAAAGCATCCAGGAGGGATATAGGCCGATAGCAGCTAGGTTTGTTCCTGTTCCCCTTTTTAAAGATCGGTACCACTATCGCATCTGTCCACGTAGGAATGAGTTTAAAAGCGGAACTACTGTTTAATACCCTCGTTAACAATGGTGCCCAGAGGTCAATATTTGATCTGTAGACATCCACTGGTACCCCGTCGGGCCAGGTGCTTTTCCTGCCGCGCTCTCCCTAATGGCCCTTATCACCTCCTCCAAGGTAAAATTCAGTTCAAGAGGGAAGACACCCTGATCGTCCACTGCTTGCCTATCCAAAACAGCTCCCGTAGATTTATAGAGATCCCCAAAGAATTCCACCCACCTTTTACCCGTAATAGCCACATCTATGACATCTGCTACTCTATCCTGATAGAAAGGAGCGTTTACAGCTTTCCAAAAGCTAGTATTGTCCCTCCTTACACCGGCCTGATGTAAATGTTCCCAAGCTTCTTTCTTTAACTGGGTTTTACGCTTTATATATATATACGAGTTTGACTGTATCTGATGTACCAATTTTAGAGGACATGTGGGCATTGCAGAATGCAAATGAAGATGAAGAATGTGGAAAAGATGAATTCCCAATAGAATTAAATAATTTGAAGTTGAAAGGAGATGATCATACCCTATTTCGTCCAAGGTCTTGTTTTGTACCTCAAATGATGAGAGACAACCTTGATAATATTTCGGAAAATATGACAATGGACCTACGGAAATTATATCACAAAATGGGGACAAAAAGAAAAAGAGAAGACCCTAAAGAGGTCCAAATCTATTGTGTAATAAGTAAAATTCAAAAAGAGCGAGACTTATTAGTGAAACCCTCTGACAAGGGAGGTAACATGGTTCCATGGGGACGTGATTTATACAAAAATGAAGCTTTGAGCCAAATAAACAATAGGGAATGCTACAAACGAATAGAAATATCAGAGTATGAAGAAGTAAAGCAACAATTCTTTGAAAGACTGAACGAGTGGAGAGACCAGGAACTTTTGAGCTGGGACGAGTACAAATTCGTAAAACGAGAGAATACGACTATCCCAGTGTTTTACATGATACCGAAAGTTCATAAGAACATTATTAATACACTAGGGAGACCCATAATCTCATCTTGCAATAGCCTATTTGAGACTATCTCCAAATATATTGACTGTTTTTTAAATCCAATTGTGAGAACACTTCCGTCCCATATAAGAGTTTCATCAGATTTTTTAAAGCGTATATATATGATGTGAGGTGGGACCAAGACATGGTATTATTGACCCTTGATATTGCCACGCTGTATACCAGTATAAGACATGTTGATGGAGTGAGGGCAACCAAGCTTTTTTTAAGAACAATACCAATGAGATTTGCTAATCACAAAAGAATGCTTATTGAAATGATGAAATGGTGCTTAACTTAAAACATTTTTATGTTTGAAAACGAGATGTTCCAGCAGGAGCAAGGGATGGATATGGGCACCTGCTTCGCCCCCAGTTATGCGAATTTACATCTTGGCTGGTTGGAGGAGCAGGTGCTCGGAGGGCCACAGCTGGAACATTGGACGACAAATGTTTTAGTTTGGTTAAGGTTCATAGCTGATGTTTTCGTGCTATGGCAGGGCACGGAAGCAAGCATAGATTTCTACATTAATTACCTTAATAATCATGATCTGCACTTAACATTTGTGTGGAATTACAGTAAGACCTCTATAGATTTTTTTGGATGTAAAAATAATGGTAAGGGGGACAAACTGGAAACAACAATTTTCGTAAGCTTACAGCAGGAAATACAATTCTGCATGCAGAAAACTTTCACACAACACCATTCATCTGGAGTATACCTTTTGGTGAGTTTTATAGAGCAAGAAGAACATGGATTACTCAGCAGGAGTACAAGGAGGTGGAGAAAGAAATGACAAGTAGGTTCATCTAAAGAGGGTATTCCCCAATAACTCTTGAGAAAGCATCCGAGAATGCAAAATATTTGAGTAGAAAGAAAGTGTTGTTTGAACCTTCGAAATCTGAGAAAAAGAGTAGAGAAGAAACACACACAGAGGTTTATAACTACCTACAATACAAATCATGGAGAAGTCAGATCTGTTTTCAAAAAGCGTTAGCACCTTATTAAAGGAGACCCCATTGTAGGCCCAGAAGTGATCATTTTTCCAGAAATAACTTTTAGAAAATCAAAATCCCTGAGAGATCACATAGTTAGGAGTGAGTATCAAGAAAATACGGGTATCCAATCTTGGTTGCACCAGAGAGAGGGTTTTAGAAGAGGTCTAAAGTGCAGGGTGTGCCAACATGGGGAAAATCTTACAGAATTGATAAGTTTTTAGCAAAACTATCAAAATAAGAGGTTGTTTAAATTGCAAATCGAGCTTTGTTGTATGTATTTTAAAATGCCCTTGTGAGAAGGTATATATAGGGAGCACAACATTACCAGCCCATAAAAGAATTTTACAACATAGGAGGGCAATAATCGACAGAGACAGAAGTTATCCTGTAGCCAGGCACTTTGAGAAGAATCATCAAAGAGACCCAGACATGATGCGCTATAGTTGTATAGCAGAGATCCCAAAAAAGAGAAGTGGTGGCAATAGAGAGAAAGACCTGCGGAAATTGGAAATGTATTTTATCCTTGAATTTGACAGCAACGAGCCAAATGGATTGAATATCGATGATCTATTTACATGCCTGTATTAATGACTGCAGTAGAGTTTGCACATTCAGGAAAGCCATTTTTCATGATAGAAAGTTAGGTGAAGGACAATGGACAAATAGCTCTTTAATCACTAAGCACTTTAAATATATGATAATTGCACTAGTATCAGCACTTGCACAAAACGATAACAAAAAACAATAAAGATACCAAAGAGAAATAAGCACTTTAGAAAAGGAATGCAGAAATATAAAGGTACATATAGAAATGTAAATGGGCAGCTAAGGAACGAAAAGCATTGATGCACTTTGAATTTAAAATGGGAACTTTCCTTTTTATTTGTGTGTGTGTATATATATATATTCACTGAAAAAACCATAGGTTTCACACATGTTATAGTTAGCGGAAATTTTACTGATAAAAAACCAATGAAATTGCCCCGTTATAGTTAGTGCTGGCAACTATAACTCACGCGACCGCAATCCTCTGCTGATGCTAATACTGTATTTAGACACTTATTTGCCCATGTCTTCTTCCATACATTTTTAGCTATACATATATTACAAATATTTTTTTTTATAAAGACACATATGTCATCAGCAGAAGATTGCGGTCGCGTGAGTTATAGTTGCCAGCACTAACTATAACGGGGCAATTTCATTGGTTTTTTATCAGTAAAATTTCCGCTAACTATAACATGTGTGAAACCTATGGTTTTTTCAGTGAATTTGCAAGGTTTTTTAAATGCTAATTCCTAACTATAACGTGTGTGAAACCTATGGTTTTTTCAGTGAATTTGTACGGTTTTTTAAATGCTAAGTTACTTTACGCCATTCGAGGCGTGCGCGCCCACTTAGCGCAGTGCGTTCCGTGCACGGTTTTTATCAACTTTAATAAGCCCTGTACATTTCACAGGGGGTGGGGTCAATGTGGATAGTGTTTTTTTTATTTCGATTTTATAATTTCATGTTGCCAAAATATAGTTTTTTTACTGATGTAATAAGCCCTGTACATTTGGTGGCCTACGGCCACCAAAAGCACAGGGGGTGGGGTAAGTGTGGATAGTGTTTTTTTTATTTCTATTTTTTACCGTACGCTTACGGTAAGCGTACGGTAAGCGTACTCGGCGAAATTGCCGAAAAAAAAATAAAACCGTTTTTGCTCTTGGGGGATGTTTGGGGACTCCCTCAACATGACTATGTGGGAGGGAGTTGTCAAAACAGCCCCGTAACATGTTTTTGGGCATCATGTTTGATAAATAACACTCAGTGCGAGAGACAAAATGGCGGACGCCGCTTCCTGGTTTCGGCCGATTCGAATGTTTACTAAGATCTAAGAGCCAATCAGAATCGCGCTCGCGCATGCCACCGTACGCGTACGGTAAGCGTACCGTAAGCGTACCGTAAGCGGGCTCAGATATATATATTGATTTAAAGGCTATTTTCTCAGAATCTACTGAACAGATTTACACCAAACCTACAAAAGGCACTTCCTTGGCCTACGGACTACCTCTCTGCCAAATTTCTAGTAATTCTGTTCAGCCGTTCGGGCTGTAGCTCGTTCTAAAGGTCCTATGGAAAAATGCATGGGAAAAACGCGTTTTGGGACCCCCCTTTTATCTCAGCCCCCGCTTGACGAATCCCCCCGAGACTTTCAGGGTAGGAGCGGAGCGTAGCGCCCCACCTATTTTGAGAAATTCGCGAGGATTCATCGACCGGCGCCAAAGTTATTCAAAATAGAATGTTGCGGATTTCCTATGGAAAAGGGGTCCTAACTATAACTACCTACTGGCGACCGCCAGTAGGTAATATGTATGTATATATATATTATATTTTGTTTTTAAATAATCTAATATTTTGTATTTGATGGTTTCAATTGTAATGATGAAATTTTGCACAGGCATTCGGAAATGACGAAGTAATATGCAAAACAAACATGTTCCAAAATGGCGCCCGTATTTATCTGAAAGTACTGCCTGGGGATGGATTGGGAATTGTCCTTTGTTTATGTTAGTCTATGTCACGTAGATTATGTGTATTTCAAGCAAATATAATGGTGCTCTGTGTCGTGAACAAGGCTGTGTGTAACAGCCGAAACGCATGGATATTGTCACTTGAATAGTAAATAAAACTTATAAGTATCCCTCTGAAGTGCTGGATTGCTTTTCTTGAAGGAGAAAGGAGTCATAAACTCATAGATATATATTTCACTACCCCTATTCTGAGAGCATAGCGGGTGTACCCTCTGCCCAATCTCTTAGGTTAGCCTGAGATCTCCTAGCTGGATGACTAAGTCTGAAGTAGGACTGGCTATCCCTTTCCGGTGGAAGATCAGCTTAAGCAGAACAGCATGTCAAATACAGCCACGAATGACCATTGTGGCTGGAGTGCCCCTCTGACCTGTAAAGGGAAAGTGCACAGTTTATGTAAAACAGCTGTGATAGAGGTACAGCTTTGATGCAGTGATGTATCTAGATGTTGGAAACTGTCTCCGAACAGGCTACGCAAACACTAGGATATCTTGTTCTGTTCTTAACCTTGAACAAAGTTTACAGATTATGTTGCAGGAAAGGCTGTCTAACAAAAAGCAACATGTGCAGTGTCTTCTCAGAAATAAAGCATGTAAAAATACTATAGCTTAAAACAAAGTGTGCTAAAACGTTTAAAATGAAACTAAAATGGAGAACCAAAGTGGGACCACCAGGGCCTCATTACAAATGTGCAATACAGATCCTAACAATGCACGGCGGTCGATAAGTAACTTTACTCCATTAATGGAACTTTCATAGATTCACATGCTTGAATCATTCCCCATCATCGCGATCGGAGCCCCCGGTACTATATTATAGCAGTACAGTGTAAAAGATCGTTCATGAAGGCCCTGGGTCCTTACGTTTTGCAAACTATCTTTGTCCATTTAAAAATGAGTTATCAAATAAAAGGGGAGTTTGAGGATCAACAGGGCTCGTCCTCTTACCAAAGCGTAAGTGAACAATACAGAGCCCCATTGTTTCAAAGGACTAACCTTACTAAAGGAAAGAAAACTGTAGATTTTCTTAGAAAACCCTCACCCACCATGGTAGCCCCTTGGTGGCATGGTTTATGATCAGGTTCATCCTATTCCGCTGTGGAACGAGGCGTGCTAAGGCTTATGAGATACTGTAGGTGTATCCTAATGAGAAAGGAAATAGAAAATGATAGGAGTGGAAAGGTTTTATGGAGAGTAAGATTCAAAATACCTGCCTAGTAGGTGAACCACTATTTATTCTGGCCTCTAGTCAGTATAATTAAAAACATGGGGGAAAAAATGAAAGGAAAGGCTTTAATGTACCTCCCTTTCTAAAAGGTCAACATGTTTCAAGCCGTGCCCCATAGGCTTTGCATCAGGACCAAGGGAAAACAACTTGCTTCAACCACTCCTGTTGTTTTCTCGTCACACACACACACCGCATGCCAAACAGTAATATTTTAGTTTGTACAGCGCCTACTTGGTAATGACTCCCTGTAACTTAAAAGATGCGACATTTACGCATCATGGGTCGTCCAGGTGTGGGGCCCGAATGTGGACCTGGTGGGTGTGGGTTTTTATAAGAAAACCTATTGTTTTCTTTCTTTTAGAAGGGAATTGGCCTCTCTGTTGTTCATTTACATTTAAAAAAGAGGTCAAACTTGTACTTCAGCCATTCAGCCTTCCCTGCCCTGTTGAACACTCCTGAGGGAGCCCCAGTTCCTCAAACTTTCAACTGCAGGTTGTGCTAGGGAGTCTCATCTGAGCTCTGCTCAACTATATCTACACATCAATATATATTTGAAACCTTTCTTCATTTCTACAAACATGTCAAGAGAAGAAACGTCTCTTCAGGGCTTGCAGTACCTGTGAAAAGAAGATAACTTCATTAAGGACCCTCACCAGGACTGCATACACTTCTTTTATCCCAGACATACAGCTACAGATAGTAAGGTATGTCATACCTATTCTTGAAAGTCTCTAAAGGATAGAGAAGAAAGGCTGCTTCTATGGCTCCAGCAGCTCAAATCCAGGTAGGAGACAGTCTCGGACCCTGACAGTGGCTAATCTACTTCCTCCAGAGGGTCGCATAAAAGTGATTAATATACTCACCCCATTCCCATTACTCCCTTGCACAGCCTCAAAAAAAGGCCACAGTCCTCCTAAATCCTCTCGGAACTCTCACTCTTCTGCCAAACACAAAGAGAGAAAGGGACCCCATTTTTCCTCAAAAAAAGTCAAAGGAAATACCAACTAGACAATCTACACAGTCTCCTCAGGTTAGTCTTTCATTGAAAAAAACAACTTCTGACAGACAGTCGACGAGCGTCCCTCCATCGAAGTAGGCATTGTCGTTGGCGCCGTCAACAATGAGAACATACACGGTGGCGGCAATGACTTTGTTGATGGGCACTGTTTCAGTGCTTACCAGGGCTGCTTCTTCCTCAGGGATGACTGTGCTGTCAACGGCTGTTCAATCCTGACTGCAACGATAAAAATTAAAATGATCTTGTTTTCGACTTCAGTGACGACTGTTATTTCATCGATGGCCATTCCTTCGTAGACGGCGATGATAACACCAACAATTTCTCCATCAGCAAATAACTCGCGCTTCACAACATTGAGTCTGGTAACCTCGTCAGCAACCCAGTCAAAGATAGAGACAACATTTAATAATGAGAAAAGCAGATATCTAACCCCTGCTAGCACCTCTCTCGGCAACATGTCACCATTGCTCCATCGGTTAGAAGAGGAGGAGACTGATGAAGGGTGGCTTTTGGGGTTGCTATAAGTCCATCCCAGTTACATGTTCAAGTTTCAGGAAGATCACGAGGATTATGATGAGTATCCAGAGGATGACATTTATACTTATTAACATCGCTATCAGCATTCCCATCAGGAGGAAATAGTTGGTTTACCTAGTTCTCTGTATTGGATTTAAAATTCATGCCTAATGACTATAGAAATTGTTTTCCTCCCACTCCAGTGGCAGCACCACAGATGTCAACACATACAGTAGATCAGGTCTCTACTGCACCGCCTTCCACACCAAGACCAACGTCCTTACCATTGACCACATTGACAAAACGTACTCTCACACTGCTCTTCTTTAAGATTTAGCAACCCCTGAAGATGATGACCGAGAGGAGGGTGTGTTCTGCGACACCAATATTGAATGGGATGATTATCTCATACCTACACCTTCTTCTCCGGCCCCAATGGATTTCCCACCTGAGGATATTGGGGGTTTTCATAACCTGCTGGCATGAGCAGCGAAAAGATTTGCACTTCTTATTTCTAACAAGCAAATGGACTATTTTCTCTATGACTTCAAAGAGTCATTAAAAAGAAATGTTCAATCCATGCCTCTCGTCGGCCTTATTTGGGAAGACGGTCTTAAAGTCATGAACAATCCAGCCACCATTGTTGCCATCCAAAGCTGTATCCGATCATCACACAAGCTGCTCAACTCATATATAAGAACCCATTGGCCCATATATCTGCACCTCCAGACAAAGAGGGTAGGCACCTTCAGAACATCAGCTAGGGGTTCTCATCAATGTCAGCGCTTATCATTATGCAGCCAATTCACTGGCTGTCCTAGGCAGATTTGATCGTCAGCTGTGGGCTGACATGTCTCTATAGTTGGGTCAAAATCCAGAGGATGTTAGACCTGAAGCTGAGAACATTTTACAGGAGGGGGAGAGCACATTTGGTGAAGGCATGGATTGTGCCATGGTTATTGCCGCAACCACTTTCAGACAGCTGGCAGGTTCTTCTGTTCTCAGAAGATAGGGTTGGCTTAAAGCTATTTCTTTTAGGTTGGAGATACAAAACAAAATACTGGTTCTACCATTAGTCGGAGAATCTTTATTTGGAAAACAGATGATGCCCTACAAACCATTAAGACAGACACAGCCAAATCGCTAGGATCTGAAAGAGACTATTAGTTATAGGTTCCTTACCTTAGAATTACCCCCAGGTGTCAGACTAGATCAGGAGAATTTTTCTTCAGCAATACCCCTGCACGTCGGTAGGTGGCGTTGGTCGACTCTGCAGCTGTTGTCGGCGTTGTGATGACATCACGGTGCCTACTTTGACACCACCTATGCGTGCTGATGTCAGCTCTGTTATTTCCGCGCCAGCCTAGCCCAGATGCAGAGAGAGCTTGTCCCTTAGTAATTTTTTGACTAAACTTTTTTTGACTTTTGTCGATGTCTTTTTTCGAGCCTTCGACTCCTGGTTCACGAGGGATGTCCCATCGTCGGACCGGATTCAAGCCTTGTGACTCCTGTCACAAATTAATGTCTGTGACGGATTCGAACGTCACGTACCTCTGGTGCCTGAAGCGCGACCACGACCCAAGGTCTTGCTCAGACTGTCAGGCCATGAATCCAAAGTCTTTGCTTGTGGAGGCCTGGCGGTCAGCTCCACGTCGCTCCCAGTCTCGCTCGAGGGGAAGGTCTCGAGACCGGTCCCAGAGCCATCACTTCTCGGGTAATTTGAAGCACAAGAAGAAGGCGAAGAAGCACCGTCGCTCTTCGCCTTCTCTCCGTAGGTCGACTGACACAGCACGGGATAAGGAGCTTTGTCGCTCCAAGGCTCCATCTCCGGTGCCTGACTCAGGGATGACTCCACTACCCCCCCCCCCCCCCTTTCTGAAAGCCGGGGCATCTCCTGCCCAGCTTCGTACATTCCACAAATCCCTCCACTGTATCTTTGGGCAGCCAGACTTCGCTGGCGCACCTTTTAGCTCAGTGGAGCCGGTTTGGGGCCCTGGGCCTTCGATGCCGGCGGCTTCGGCCCAGCACCAGGGTCCTCCTGGATCCAGGCCTGGATTCAGATCGATGCCGGTCGACCTTACTCAACCTTCCCCTGCGCAGGCTGTGCCCCCGGCCGACACCGTCCCCATCCTCATTCCTGAGATGGACCCGGAGCCGGATCGAAGTTGGCCAACGTAGACTTGCACGCCGGAAGCTAGGTTTGTTCCCTTGTATATCCAAGGTGTTCACTGTCATCCTGAGGGTGGTGATGAGCACTGGGAGGGGTCGCTGGACCCTTTAACAGACCACCTGGAAGAGCCAAACTGGAGAGAGGAATTGGGTGACGACAGTGGTCTGGATACCACCCCAGACCTTGGCATGCTTTCTCACTGTACCATTGCTACGAAAGAGGGAGCGTCTTATGCAGTGGTGGTGCGTAGGGCAGCCAAGGCTTTGGGCCTGGAGCTCCCTACAGTGGCGGTCAGGACCACCCTCCTGACAGAGGTGTGTGGCTAGATCCTTGGGCTTCACGGCATCCTCACAGTCCGCTTTTTATCCCTTTCGTGGCTAAGGAAGGGGCACCTCACCACGTCCGACCCAGTCCAGCCACTGGCCCATGCAAGCCTCCCAGGCTCTGTGTGCCCATGGACGTGGGACCCAGCAACGCGGGTCTGGGAACCAGCGAGCGGGCCAGTCCAACTTTTCCCTCCATGCAGCAGCCTCCAAACTCTCCTAGTCTGACCTTTTAGGGCCATCAGTGGCCAGTGGGTGTCAGGATTCGCCATCACCTCCCCCACTGGCAATCCATCACTTCATACGGGTGGGTTTTGCAGTTTGTCTGAAGGGGCTACTCCCTCCCCTTCGAGACTTCCCCTCCCTACATGCCACCGCATCTCGATCGCATGTTGGAGGGTCATTTGGCACTTCCAGTCTTCCCCTATCTCGACGACTGGATGTTGAAGGCGGGCTCACCCCAGGTGGTCGTCTCCCACCTCCAGTCTAAAGTGGACCTCCTGCATTCGCTGGGGTTTACTATCAATGTGCCAAAGTCACATCTGACTCCCTCTCAGTCGCTCCCTTTCATTGAAGCTGTTCTAGACACCGTTCAGTTTCGGGCCTATCCTCCCGAGCAGCGAGTCCGGGATATTCGGGCTTTGATCCTGATGTTTGCGCCTCTATCCCGTATTTTGTGGGAATTACCCTGAGGCTGATAAGCCTCATGGCCTCCTGCATTGTACTGGTAGACCATGCTAGATGGCATATGCGGGCTCTGCAGTGGGACCTGAAGTTCCTGTGGGCGCAGCATCAAGGGTAATCTTTCTGACTACTTCCAGATCTCGGAGGGGACTACACAGCAACTTCAGTGGTGGTTAACGAACCAGGATTGGGTCAGAGGCAGATCCCTCTTCCTTAACCAGACCTCGTGGTGGTGACTGATGCATCACTTCTGGGATGGGGTGGCCACCTGGGGGAAGCGGAGATCAGAGAAGTCTGGTCTCCGGCGGAGTCCGGTCTCCAATTCAACCTGTTGGAACTCCGGGTGATTCGTGTGGCACCGAAGGCATTCATTCCCGCCCTCCAGGTTGAAGGCAGTGCAGGTGTTCACGGATAACGCTACCGCCATATGGTACTACAATAAACAAGGCGGGATGGGGTCGTAGACCCTTTGTCAAGTGGCTCTTCGCCTTTGGACATGACTGGAACATCAGGGCATTACCCTGGTGGTTCAACACCTGGCAGGTTCTCTAAACGCCAGGGCGGACGAGCTCAGCAGTCGGTGCCTGGTGGATCACAAATGGCGTCTTCACTCAGAGGTGGTTCAAGGTCTCTTTCAGGAGTGGGGAGAGTCTTGGTTAGATCTGTTCGCCACCATTGAGAACGTGCAATGTCAGCAGTTCTGCGCATTGGAGTTTCCAAGGCGGCACTCGCTCAGCAACGCTTTTCGTCGAGAGTGGAGCTGCGTCCTCCTGTACATTTTTCCGCCTGTACCACTTCTGCCTTGAGTGCTAAAGATCAAGCGTGATCGGGCTCAAGTCATTCTTTTGGCTCCGGACTGGGCTCGAATAGTCTGGTACCCCGAGCTTCTGAGCATGGCCATCGATCCTCGGATCAGACTGCCCCTTCGGGATAATCTTCTGTCGCAGCAGCGGGGGACGGTCCTTTACCCGAACCTGTCCAGCCTCCACCTCTTTGTGTGGAGATTCATCGGCAACAGTTAACCGCTTTTGACCTTCCTCCCGAAGTCTGTAATGTCATCTTGCCAGCCAGGTGTCCCTCCACTAAGACGGTATACGCCTGTCGATGGAACAAGTTTGTGGCATGGTGCACAGGAAAGACTGTGGATCCCCTTTCTGAGGTTCTTATGTTTCTTCTCTACTCTGGGCACTCTGAAAGGCTACCTGGCAGCCATTTATGCCTTTCTGCGGCTACCAGATCAGCCGTCTTTGTTCAAGTCCCCTATTGTAAATTGGTTCTTTAAAGGCATTATTCATCTCTTTCTTCCATCTCCTTTCATAATGCCTCAGTGGGACTTTAATCTAGTCTTGACTTACCTTATGTGCACTCCCTTCGAGCCTCTTCACAACTGTCCTCTCAGGCTCCTCACTCCGAAGACTGCCTTTCTTCTTGCCATCACCTCTGCTCCCAGGGTGAGTGAGTTTCAGGCTCTTTCTTCTAAGCCTCCTTTCTTCAGTCCATATAGACAAAGTGGTGCTTCGAATGAGACCCTCGTTCCTGCCCTAAGTTGCCTTTCACATCGGGCAGACTATTACTCTGCCTACCTTTTTCCCGCCTCGGCACGCTTCCAAGGAGGAGGAGAGACTCTACCGTCTGGACCTAAAACATGTGTTGTCTTTCTATCTCGATCGCACAAAGGAGTTCCGGGTGGACAATCAACTCTTTGTTTGCTATGTGGGTGTCAAAATAGGTGGGGCTGTGCAAAACTGTAACATCTCTCAAAGCGTAGTCTTTTGTATCAAGATTTGTTACTCTTTGGCTAAAAAGGAACCTCCAGTGGGGCTTCGGGCTCATTCCACTAGAGCTACGGTAGCATCCACTGCTTTGTCGCGTAGAGTTCCACTCATCAATATCTGCCAGGCGGCCACGTGGGCTTCTATGCACACGTTCACCAGACACGTTACTGCCTGGATAGTCAAGTCCGGAGGGACTGCTATTTTGCCCTTTCTGTCCTCCAGCATTTTCTGGTGTGAACTTGGTTCGCAGATCCTCCTCCGGGGATGGTATTGCTGGAGTATCTATTCTAAGGTAATGAATCTATAACTAATAGTCTCTTTCTGATGAACAAGTTACTTACCTTCGGTAACGATTTATCTGTAAGAGATATATATTAGAGACATATATTAGTTATAGATTCCTTACCGCCCCACCCACACTCCCCTACGAACTGACTTCTAGGGTTAAGGACACCCTTACAGGGTCCTAGTGTGGCGCACCAGTGGTCGGTGTCTTTCATGGCTCTGCGATTTTGGCGTGGAAAGTTGTGTCAGAACTGATGCCTGCGTGCAGGGGCAGCATCTAAGTAGGCACCACGACTTCATTCGGTGACGCCGACGACGGATGTGGAGTCGACCGACGCCACCTACCGACACGCAGGGGTATTGCTGAGAAATTCTCCGGATCCAGTCTGACGCCTGGGGTTAATTCTAAGGTAAGGAATCTATAACTAATATGTCTCTTCTCATTACCAAAAGTAAGTAACTTGTTCCTCTCTCCAATAAACAAAAACTACCCTTTTGGGGTTCCAGAGGGAAAGAGCTCCCACAATACAGAGGACATTATCAACAATATCGTTACCCTTCCTACTCCTCTACCGCCCAACAATTTCGCCCACAGGACTTATACAGGCAACCACCTCAAGCGGTTTACATCAGAACCATGTCTAGAGGGAGAACCGGACGTCAAGGAAAAAACACCTGTCGCTTCCAATGACCATTCACAGATCGAGAATAACAGATGGTTGAATTTCTTTTAATTCATTCGGTTGTAGATGATCTATAAAAATAAACACGTTGGATGCTTTGTACAAATCAACAAAAAGTTCCTTCCCAATGCATTTCGGGCTGAAATATGCCCTTTGTCAGGGGAATCTAGATCAATCGAATGAATATCTTAATCATACTGACTCATACGATGAAGTCAACTATTAAAGAGCTCAATAGAGTGTCAGATTAAAGAATGAAATGGCATGATAAATGATGAGCGTGCCTACTAAAAAAGAGATAATGAGCAACAGATAAGTGGCTGTAGAAATGCCAAGAAACCAAAATCCATCCATCACCCAATGTGAAAAGCTATAATTCAGTACAAACCACTAACCTACTAAAACAGCGTCTAAGTAAAGCACAGTATACAACCAAAGGAAAACGCTCGAACAACTGTAAAAAACAGAGGAGCAGTGATGACATATACATGTTAACCTGTTACAGTGACCAAAAATCCATTATCGGTACATACCTCAGATATTAGTTGTGAAAGCGAAACACAAGGTGAAGAATCAAGCAAAACATCAAGGACTCTTGTATAACCACAAAATCGATGTCTCTAAAACAGAATCGGTGTAAAATCAATGTGTGTGGTTTAGTAATTATAAAACGAAAACCCTGTGAAGTGAAAATATAAAATAATCAACACGTGGCTTGGGGTTACTGTAAAAGCTGAAATCAGGATAAGGAGCTAATCCAACCACTTACCAGCACAGTGTGAAGGACTCCCATGAAACCACGAACCCGACATCACCGCAGAATCGGCATTCAGTAAATGCGTGTATCAGTGGTTTTAAAGCAAACACGCAATACTACAAGTCCGAGGTACTGACACAAAAGAAGGACTACACGACCGAAAACAAACAAACAAAGAGGTGAAAGGCCCCAAGTGAACATCTCAATGTGATCAAAATAAAGAAAACGCAATACTACATCTCCATTGCAAAGGAAGAAACAATCGAAAGAGGATTGTGCCAGACGCCGGTAAAACAAAAAACAGACAACCAAATAACCCAACACTAACATAACTGTGAAATCAAGTGAATGGAATAAAAAGGAGTAAGAGAGTAAAGAAAAGAAGTTATCCTAAACATTATGAACTAAAACGAGTGAATGAATTAACACACCTACCTATACAAAGCTATACTCTTAGGACCCTACCTATACAAAACTAACCTAAAAAACAGGTACAATATTTTCTAGATAACATTGAATAGACATAAAAAATTGACATAGGCTCATAATTAAGATCTTCACAAACATAAGAGCATGATAAGAAATCAAATCCAATGACAAAAAATATGTAACCAATACTAATCCAAAGAAAGCACGACAATTCCAACTTATCATTCAACCTTTTTGGATAAAGAGTTTCCAAGAACACGCTCAGCAGGTTAAAGACTTCTTGCCACAAATGTATACTGAACCAGGAAATCCTCGATCAAGTGTTCTCCCAGTGGGGCAAGCTGAATCTCAATCTTTATGCGACCTACCTCCCCCCTCCCCCCCTCCCCGAGCCATAAATGACAGTACAAGCTGGCATCACCATCGGGGATCATGGAAGAATTCATTTTCTATGGCATGGTCTGGCATTTTTGCTTACGCCTTTCTGCCCATTCCCCTGATCCAAAAGGTTTCCACAAAGATGAAAATGAAACATTGCGGATAAATTCTTATAAACCCAAGGTAGCCTTGCCAACACTGGTTTACAGAACTCCTCCTGCTGTAAGAGACACCGCACATCAAAGTCTCACCCTAAATCCTGATGAGGGAGGGGCTGCAGGTTCTACATCCGGATTCCCATTCTCTTCAGTTATTGGCCTGGTTTCTGAGCACAATGAGTTCGGCCATTTAGACATCCCTCCTGAATGTAGGGAAATTCTGTTCAGAGCCAGAGTGGACTTTACCAACAAAATGTATTCTTTCTAATGGAAACTATTTTGTCTATGGTGTCAGCAGGGACAGGTACACCCGCTCTGTTCTTTGCCTGAGCAAATCTTACCACACTAGCTGCATTTGGCATGCTAAGGTCTAGCTCACGCATCCATCAGAGTTCATCTAGCTGCAATATCTCTATTGAGACGATCAACCAATTCACTTTCCCTATGGTCTTAAAAGATAATAAAACCATCCCTCAATGAATTATTTAGGGTTTTTGCTCCAGTAAGACCTCCTCCTCCTCCTCCATCCTGGCATCTAAACACATTGCTCTCGCAGCTCATGAAGCACCCTTTTGACCCCATTCACAAATCGAATCTATAGTACTGATCCTGGAAAGTTGCTATTCTTGTAGCCCTAAAATTTGCCAGGTGAGTTAGTCGTATCCAGGACGTCACTATCCAAGAGCCTTTTAAAAATGTTGAGATGACAGGGTAATCCTGCGTGCAAATCTACCGACTTTTGCATCTTTGAGCCTCTGATACTGAAGACCTTCTTTCTGAATCCTTCAACACTGGCGGAAAGAGCTCTTCATTCTTTGGACATCAAACGATGCATCAAGTTCTACATGGATAGGACCAAAAGCTTTCAGAAATTCAACCAATTATGTGTGCCTTACAGCGCACCTCAGAAAGGGCAGCCCCATTCCAAATAAAGTATAGCCAGTTGGATTTCTGCTGCGATTCAGTTCTGTCATCAAGCAATCGGAAAGCCATTGCACACTACGGTGCATGCCCGTTATACAAGAGCTTTTTCAGCATCAACGGCGGGGTTTGCTGGTGTGCCTCTCCAGGATGTTTGCAAAGCAGCTCCCTGAAAGTCTCAGCATACCTTTACACAACAGTACTGTCTCGATTCTACTCCTCAAGGAGATGTGTTTTTTTTTTTTATAAAGTCCTCATACGGCCAAAAACTCTAGATGGGATTCCTCTAACTGCTCCATGCCTACCTTTACCAGCCCCTTGGGAGAGGCAAATGGAGAGAGAAGAGATTTCCCTCCCAGATCACACCATTACCTTCTCCCACTCCCGTTCACATTACTGTGGGGCCCTTAGGTGTTACTTAGGAGGCCAGGTCCGATGGTGTATTGGCTTAATGATTGGACCCTTTTTCCTTCTCCGTCCTATTCAACAAAGCCGCCCAGATCTTACTTTTGCTTCGTTGATCACAAGCCATATCTGATTTGCTGGTGCAAATAATGTTCTTCAAACATTCGGCAAAAGTCGGGGATGTTCTGATTACCAAGCCCTACAGATTTCTCTCCTTGCAAGAATTATCACATAGAATGTGAAATTGGACCCCGGTGTATTCATATGATAGTTATTCATTAGACCGAAAAAAATCAAACTGGTACTTACTACCATCGGCCTTTCCAAGACAGTTTCCAGAAATTTACATACCTCCATCCAGTAGGGCTTAATTCTTGGACATTCCATAAATATATGGATATCATCCGCAGCTGGATGCTTGCACGTGGGACAACTGTATATATTTCCTATCACCTTGGTTAACTTTTTTGGAGACCAATACACTCAGTGGGCAGTGTAGAGATGATTCCTCCTCAGTGCAGCTGGTTTAACTATGGCCTGCAACATAACAAAGGAGTCAGAACATACTTTATATAGATCCAATTCGCTATCACCATATTCTTCGCCCCATAATCTTATAACTTCGGACTCCCCCTCATCCTCCGCTTCCAATAGGGCCCCGTACCAGAACGAGACTTCCTTTTTCCATATGCCTGTTCTAATAACTAGATCCATTTTCGAGTTTACTTCCTCCTCCTCCTGCCAGTTATGCGTCGCCCACCAAGATGAAATCTGATTGAACTTAAACCTCGTTAAGCTTCCTCGGGTTAACCTGCAGAGCGCCTCCCAACTCATAAGCTTACGGTCCACTTTCAGGTCGCCCCAGCATTTTATTCCCCCCATTTTAAGGGGCATACTCAATTGGTCTTGTAAGCATTCCGGGGTACCGGGGGAGTCCCAGACTGTGGCCTGTACCGCATAGTAGGGAATTTTCATCCTTCTTATATACATCCAAGTCTTTAAGGTCGCCCCCAAGATCTTTAACCTAACTTTTTTGTAAAACTTCAGATCTCCATACTTAAATAAGAAGAATTCCTGCTCTTGCACCACATCTTTTAACATGACCTCAAACAATAAGCCTAATGAAGATGAATCAGTTTTATTGGCCAACATCCTAAAGTTTTTAAAGTGGAAAGAATAACAGTATGTGAGTAGGTCTGGTAGTGCTAACCCACCCACTGTAAGGCCTCTTCTTAGTTTTTTCCAAGCTATTCTAGGACTCTTCGTTGCACAAATAAAAGTACCTGTTCTGCCTTGTAGTTTAGCTATGTCTTCTGTCCTGAATAACAATGGGATTTAATTATATAGAAAGGTAATGTTTGGCAAAATTATCATTTTCACGAGGTTAACCCTCCCATAGATGTTAAGAGGGAGATTTGCCCAATGTGTAAGTAGACTGGCAACCTCTTTAGAAACCCTCCTCCAGTTGACATTGGGAATATCCTCAAGTTTCTGCACTAACTGAACCCCTAAATACCTAATTTGACTCTTTACCCCTTGTTTCCTTTTGCTTGATTACATTCCATTATTTCGATTTTCTCTTTATTGATTTTGTACCCTGAAACTTCGCCATATCTTTCTGCCTTCTCAATTAGCCGAGGGATAGCCTCTGTTGGGTTTGTTGTATACAGAAGCAGATCATCTGCATATAGAGCGAGCTTAAGTTCAAGCTCTCCCATTTTAAAAGGATGAATAACAGGATCCATCCTAAGCCAACTAACAAACTGCTCAATATACAGATTAAATAGAAGTGGTGACAAAGGGCACCCCTGCCTGGTGCCCCTCGAGATATTAAACCAATCAGTCAGGACACCGTCTACAAAAACCTTAGCTTTAGAGCCAGAATACAAACTCTTAATCGCCTGAACAAAGTTGTTAGGGAAAACGGAACGTTTTAATGCTTCCCAGATATATACCCAGTTAGCCTGGTCAAAAGCTTTTGCAGCATCTATTGCTACTATCGTCAGGGTAGCCCTCTTAACTTCTGCCATATGTATGGCCCCCATTACCTGGAAGGTAAGCTCATTTAACTGCCTCCCTGGTATGAAACCTCTCTGATCAGAGTGGTCTACCGCCTTAATAACCTTTGCCCCCCTCGTGCCAATATGCCTGCAAAAACCTTACAATCTGAATTTAATAAGGATATTGGTCTAGAAGACTCTTATCTACTGTGGGTCTTTGTTAGGTTTTAGGATCGGAGTCACCGTGGCTTCCGCCCACGAACCTGGAATATCTTACCCCCCCCCCCCCCCCCCCAATATAAATTTTATTAAACACATTTTTTAAAATTGGCACCACAATATCCAAAATGCCTGTATAAAACTCAATTGGGAGCACATCCGGGCCTGCAGCTTTTCCCCTGGCCATTTTTTTGCATTGTACTCTGATTTCTTCTTCAGTAATGCTAGCTTGCAAAGATACCCTGTGTTCTTCAGTTAACTGAGGGAGGGCAGTTAATTTTAACCACTCCTGAGCGACCCCTCGTCCTAGTCCAATATCCTCCTTGTATAGATCATTCATAAAGGTTCTGGCTTCCTCACAAATTTGATCATCCTCATGAAATATACTTCCTGAACCTCTTTGAATTAAGTTCTTTAGCAGATTTCTTGCCCTATCCATTCTCATTTTCCATGCTATTAGAGGACCGCATTTTTCTCAGTAAGCAAAATGCTGTAACTTGCTAACTTTCCACCTATCGGAAAGCTTCCTATCTAGATTGGCTTGAAACTCGGCCCACAATTTTTCTAACTCTTTCTCCAAACGTGGTGCTATACCCCGGGTCTCCATAGAAGCTTTCTGTAATTCTGTTTCTTTTTCCTTAATCTTGCTTATCCTATCTGCTTCTTCATTTTTCAAAGCTCTCTTTCTTCCTATCGATATAGAGGTAAGAATCTCCCTTATATATGCTTTAAAAGCCTCCCACACTGTCTGAGCCTTAGCTGTGCTGATATTAAGCTTAAAGTACTCATCCGTTTTGTCACAGATCTTCATTACCACTTCATCGTACAATAACATGGTCCTATCTAAAGTCCACATTTTTTGTATCTCTCTTTGCTTAAGCCCCAAAGTCAGCGCTACTGTTGAGTGTTCTAATAAGATAGCTGGAATATGATTTATTTCCTCAACTTCTGAAAATAGTACCTGGTCTACAAGAAAGAAATCAATTCTTGAATGATGCTTATACTTTTTCCTGTAAAACGTAAAATCCCTAGTTTCCCTATTCTTGCTTCTCCATATATCGAGTAAATTAAAATCTTTAATTAGATTTTTTAACACCGCAAACGTTTTTGGCGGACTGTTATATTTAACTTTAGAGGTACGATCCATCTCTTTATTTAAAACCAGATTCAAGTCCCCCCCTATTATTATTGGTAAAGTGGTGTTCAATAAACTGGCCTCAAGTTTCAGAAGTGCCCCAGGATTATCTTCATTCGGGCCATAATATGCTACACATACTAGGGGTGTACCCCAAACTGTCAGAGTGGCCACCAACCATCTTCCTGACTGATCTCTCTTGTTTTACGACATTTATACCTGCATTGCTCCTTATGATCAATGCCACTCCCCTAGTACTTCCTCTTTGGTCGGAACAGAGCACCTCCTGGATCCATCTCGCCTTACTGAACTCCTGTTTGCACTCCTGGGACTAAATGGGTCTCCTCTAAAAAACAGAGATGTGCTTCACTATACTTCAGAAATTCAATGACCCGAGACATCTTTCTCCTACTCCTCAACCCATTTACATTCCATGTTATCATTTTAACTTTATTTAACCTGTTCATCTTTGCAGCATTCTAGGCTCTTCCTTCGTGAATCGCCTTTCGGGACCCTCCCCTTGCAGCACGAGGCATCCGCTCCTCAAACAAACCCGCCCAACAATTTTTAAGCTATATCCAAATTCACTATATGCATATGAATATTCATCTGTATATATGTAGAGATGTTTCTTTCTCTATTTTTTTTTTTATGTGTAACCTTCTATTATCCAGACTGCACTGCTACTGCCCTCTGCCCATCTACCGCTTCCCTAATGTAATTTTTTTTTGTGTGTGTGTATATATATATATATATATCATTTTTCCCATACGTGTCTATGTTTAAACTGGTCTAGGTCTACTCTACTGCTTCATTTGTGCCAAAAAGACGTCTACTTTCTCAGGGGAGCTAAAATTATACATCTTATTTTGCCACATTACTTTTACCATGGCCGGGTATTTCATTTGGACCTGGGCTCCCCGGCTTCCCAACTCCGGCATTCTAGTTCCCAAGTCCCACTGCCTCTGCGCAGTTCTCTTCCCAAGATCCGACCTGATTTGATATTCAATCGAATCACATTGTAGTGTAGTTTCTTTTAAAGCTCTCCCCAAAACCAATTCCTTAACTGCATAGGAAAGGAAGTTTATCAAGATTTTCCTTGGGGCTTTTCTCATGGGGTGCATCTTGAAGGGGTCTCTATAGACTCTCTGAATCTCTTTATCCAGATCAATATCCAATCTATCTTTCAGAATTCCCTCCCTGAGAATCTTACAAATAAATGCTTTTATGTCCCCGCCTTCTGCCCCCTCCTGAATTTTGAGGACTCTAAGTTTTTGTTCCGTCTTGCCTGCATCTCCAACCTCTCTAGGTCTTCCTGTAGAGTTTTGTTTTGAGTTTTGAGTTTCTCTAGATCTCTGGTGTTCTCTGATACAGCTTCTGAGAGGATCTTAACTTCGGATTCCAGAAAACCAGTGCGCAGGGCTATATCATCCAGTTTTCCTTCTAAGATCTCACATTTATCATGTATCCCTCTCTAGTTAGCCTCAGATCTCAAATTTTGAAAATAAATCTCCTCTTAAGCTTAATAATAATGATTCCAAATCAAGCTTGCCTCCTTCTGCCCCAAGAGAAGTATTAGTTTTTCCTCTGTCCAACGGGCTGTCATTTACCTGCACTGGTACTGATGCTGGTACTAAGGCAGTACTAGGGAGGGATCCTGTATCGGGAGCGAAGTTTCCTACATCCAGTGCCCCTTCTGCTCCAACCTGACATACCTCCTTCTCTCCCCCATCCTCCACCATCAGTGAAGTATAACGATTTTCTAAGAGGAGTGAGGAGGTCTGTTGTGGTCCTTGCTGCCCCCTTATCGAAGTCACCACCTGCTCCATTATTTTAAAGTAGGATTTTAATGAGGGGGTGCTCTTGACTGGTAAGCGCGCTGCCTTGGCCTCCCTTCGCTTTTTGCTCCCCCCAGTTTTTATCACCACCTCCTTCTTCTTAGGAGTAACTGGGAGAACTTCTCCTGCACTTTTTCCCTCCACAGCTAGTTTTCCCCTATTTTTCACATCCAGTTGGAAGTGCAGCTGATACCTATTTCTCGAGAGGAAGACCGGTGCTCCTTTAGCAGGTAAAATACTGATGGCTTTGTGTGACTCTGCCAAAACCCTGAGCTCAACTGCTCCTCTACGCACCCAACTGCAGTGACCTCCTTCTGTCTCTGTCCCTCTCCCTTATTTATTAAAGCCAACTCAGGGGAAGAGTTTGATAACCCGGAGCAGGAAGAGAGCGGCACTTTTTCCATCTGCCGAGTCTCTCTCCTGCTGAACACACACCTTACCCTGTCCTCGGGACAGCGTGACAGAGGATCCTGTGCAATGGAGTCTTCTCGGGTTTCAACCGCCCGCCAGTGTGCTGTTCTGACTCTGCCCCCGTCGGCCCGGAAGCCGATCCTGCACACTGCAGCCTGTATCCTCCGCCACAGTTCAGCTCGGCGTCCCCCAAATCTGCTATACTGTGCTGCATCCAGCCCCATGCGGTGATGCGGCAGAAACGGAGATGCAGCGCACAATTGGCTCAGCGGCAATGGCAACGGCGGCGTGCAAAGAAAGAAAAAAACGGAGAATGAAGGTATTAGGGTCGAGATTGTTTCTACATTAAGTCTTGCAGCATCTCATATACCTGACAGTCTTTTTTAGTAAGCTTTGTTGCGAGCATTCATTTACTGGTGTAGATTTTCTGCCTCACTGCATCGGCAGCTCCCGCGACCGGCATCTGCCCGCCGCCATGTTCCTCTTGGCTCAAGGAGCTGTGGTAGTAGGGCAAGCAGTCCTGAGACATCTTTTCGGTAAAGATGAGCTATCTCTGTCTCCCCACCATCCTTTTTTACTAGTTCTGCACATTATTTTAAGTAATATATGTTTTTTATATTTTGTGTATGTTTTTTCTCACATCTTATATGATAAGTATTTCGATAGATGTCTAAAAAACGATGCCTATGTCTCTGTTATTGCTATGCTAAGAGATGTCCAATTGCAATTGTATTTTTCCACACTCTCGTTAATGTGTGCCTCACTACTGCTTTATACTTTGATTCAAGCAGGTTAATCTATGAAATGTCCAATACTGGAGTAAGAAAAAAAGTTACTTACCTGTAACTATAGTTTTTCAGCATTGGAATCTTTCATAAATTCGCATGTGACCTGCCCTCCCCCCTTGAGACGCTCATCTTTCCCTCCTTTAAGTGGTTCTCCTGCATTTGTGCTATGGAAAGGCTATGGGACTGGAGCTCTCTCGGGAGTGTTCTGCAGGGAAGCCTGATTGGCTGAAGTATAAGTTCAGTCTCTTTTGTTCTTTTAAATGGACAAAGATAGGTTGCAAAATTCAAGGACCTAGGGCCTTCGTGCTCTATCCTTTAAACTGTATTGCTATTATATAGTACTGGGGGCTCCCTCCTTGACGACTAGGAATGATTCATGCATGTGAATCTGTGAAAGATTCCAATACTGGAGAACTATAGTTAAAGGGAAGTAAATTATTTTCTTATTATAGTCTGTGTGCACTATGTCAGACAGCCTTTCTTTCCTTTCCACAGAAACCTAAACCGTTCACAACACTTTTGTTTCTCCTTACCCTTACCACAGAAAAACAGATCCTTACCAAGCTCTACAGTTCAATACAAATAGATGCCCCGCTGCTGGTTCCCTGTGCTAGAGAGAAGTGAGAAATGGACCTCCGAGCCCCCTTTTCAGACGAGGTCTGCCAATGCTGTTGCGCACAAACCGGGGTGATTTCTCATAATGATTTATTGAGGTTGATCCATTTTAAATTACTAGAGCAAATTTAATGCACTGCGGTGCTACTTAGGAAGATAAGCCTGGTGGATATGAAGAGCTGCTTGAGGAACCGAGGTCCTCATGCAGATTTCTTACACCTTTACTTGTTTTGCTCTCTGATACATGCCTACTGAGTGGAAATATTTCAGCACCTATCACTGATGCTCGAGGTGTATCTGCAGCGTTGATTGTTATGGGTGCTCCTGGGCTACACATTCACTCTTCCCAAGGGTGTTCGCCTGCTGGCATCCGTGACGCTCTTGTTAGCGAAGCGGAGGGTAGCGTGTGTATGGGGCAGGAATTGCTTGCCAATGGTAAATTCTTGGTTGCTGGACTTGAGTTATTGCAACATACAACTGGAATACTATTACTCAACATTCATTGCTTGCTGCCAGTTGATCCAAGTACACTTGGTCCCTGCTGCATATTTTCTTGAATGTTACTAGGGTCATGGGGAGCCTTCCTTCTGCATCAGCACAATAGCAAGGTGTGCAATCTTGAGATGTGCATGTATGGGTGGGGGATGATGGCACCAAGATGGGGACTGTTGGAGTAATTGTACCGCATATACTGTTATTCACTACTTTTGATGTAACCAAATGTTTGAGTACCCCCTATGGCATGCACAGATTATGCTAAGATTCTTTACCTTGATTCCTGGGATCTAGATTTATCACACGTATTGGGTTTTTAAGATTTGTTGTTTATCACCTGAATATTCAATAAATATAAATATATTAGAAAAAAATCTCCGATCCAAAAGACATTTCTGTGGTGCCTCGGCTCTAGGCATGACTCCTAACGAAATTAAGGTACAGAAAGTCAAACTTTTTATGGCAAGAGTGATCGACCACCAAAGCCTTTGTCACACTAGACTCCATTCAAGGGCCAGGACAAGATTGAGATCACCTTCTTGCTCCTTTCCATCATCTAACTCATCGAAGGAAAAATGTTGTTGTCACAAGAAACAGCATGTGTCTTTTATCAGGAGGACCAAATCCAAAGATAACATTCCTCCTAGGTCTTCTACCCAGGCCCAGTTTTTGCCTAAACCACAGCTAGAGGAACTGTACCGGCATTCAGGTTCCCCAAAGCCAATGACACTGTTGCGGACGTCTATGCCCCACTGCGTCTGCCTTTGTCAGTACTGGTGCAGACATACCAAGTTTTTCAACCCTGGGAACAGATCCAAAATCTGTTCTCCAAGTGATATTGTAGATATTTCAAAAGTCAGCAGTCCCCTCTGGTGCACCACCTAGCCCCATTGGTACATATGGGATGCCATTTGGCTCCCTTCCAACGCTAAATATTTAATTCCCATGGTGTGCATCACTAGCCGACATTCTTCGACACTGGATGCCCTCCTGGCAGCTGTGTCACAGGAAAGATCAGTGCCAGGGCTGGTACTGATTCCAACCCTGGGACAGGCTCCATTTACAAGGAGCAATGAAGAGAAGGTGGGACTCAAACCTTCCCTTCTGCTGGCGTCTCTCACCTCGCAGGTCTCCATGATGCCAGTGGGATGGATATTTCTCCTGAGAACAAAATATATAGGCAGGCCCTGGTCCCGCTCTGCCAGAAATGGCTTCTTTTCATTTGGTGCTGAAAAAGTATTAATTAACCTCCTCCTTCATCTCCCTCTTCATCAGACTACCAACCAGGCTGACCAGTCTACAAATGGCCACACCATCTAAGGAACTCCTCCTTCGTTTTAACAAAGCATTGCTATAGGTAGTAAGGAAACCTTGTTTGCATCCAATGACTGCTCCAGCGGTTCAATAAGCTATATAATCCTGCTGTAGTCCAGCTCCTAAAGTTAAGTCCTTTTTTCACTTCACACTTCCCCTGAAAGCTTAGTGATTCAAGCCTCTTCCACTACAAAATTAATGTTTGGTGTTCACCCCTGAGACTGGGAATTGACAAAATTAAAGAGGGATCGACGAGAAAGTTTTATCTTCAGGGAATTTAGAATTACACTTTTATAATGTCACATGCCTTTTTGGCTGGCGCACACATTCCCTGTGGGATATGATAGCTATGGGAGTCTCCAACCTATCTGACCACCTCAGAACCCACTTTTCTGAGGTTTTATGTGATTGATACGATGCATCCTATCTTATAATAAAAGTAGGGCTAATTATGGCTGATTACATTGCTCGATTGACAAGCCCTTCAGTCTCCCTGTGGAGGCATGCCTGCCTCTGTTCTTCAGGCTTTTCCAGGGCATCCAAAATACTTTGATGAACCTTTGTCTTATGACAAGAAGAGTCCTCTTTAGAAAGATTCACGGAAGGGCGAGCTAAATCGAGGTCCTTATGTCTCCAAGCTTTCTGCCAGATGAACTTTTCGTAAACTAAGACCCTGTTCTAGAGGGCATTACTTCAGGCAGCACCAATTGACACCAACCTCCCAGCACCAGGTCAGTTCCCTCGTGCCAGTACAGAGGCAAGGGAAAAGATTGAGCTAAACAGCTTCAGACCTCCTCTTCCTCAGCACTAACAGGTAAGCCACAGTAGTTTGGTCATGAAGGAACACGTATGGCCTGTGGAAAGAAACGTACTCTTTTTTCTTCAGGTCTGGAGGGCCATTGTTTCAGTAAATGGGTCTTACATAAAGTAGAAAATGGGTATATCCTGCTCTCCCAGTAGAATCCCCCAGAGCTCCTTCTAGACAGTCCTTTCAGTTCTAAGAACATCTGAGTATCCTGCAGCAGGAGGTGGCAGCCGTACTGCAGTCAGAAGCACTGGAGTTGGTGCACAAGCGGGGAACGGTGCTCTCTACTTCTTGATCCCCAGGAACTATGGCGGACATGGTCCAGTCCTAGACCTCAGCCACTTTTCTGACACAAGGAGGCATTCTAGATGCTTTCTCTAGCTCAGGTCATTCTGGTACTGAATGCAGTAGAGTGGATAGTGTTTTGACTTACAAGATGACTGCTTTAAATTCTAATCTTACATTTGCACAGGAATTATCTGCGATTTGTGGTGGAGTCCACTCACTACCAGTTTGCAGTCCTTCCTTTTCACGTGACTTCAGCACTGCAAGTCTTCACCAAGATGTTGGTGGTGGTGACCATTCATTTTTAGGGGGCCAGGAATTGCAGTGTTCTCATATCTTCATGGCAGACTGCTAAAAGCTGGTTCACAACATACGTATTGTGCAACTTGCAAAAGACAACATCTGTTGTTCGACTTGAGATTTACTGTCTGTGTATCCAAGTCTCACCTGGCATCCTCCCAGCTCCTCCTGTTCGTAGGTGCAGTAATGGATATCGCCTTAATCTAAGCGTTTCCTCCTCCACAGAGGTTTCAAGACAATCGGAAAATATTTCAACCAGGATTCCAGTCCTGACAGATCTGTGACTGCTCGATCAATTGGTCTCCTGCATTCTCTTGGTCCCTCATGATTGCTGGCACCTGAGGGCTCGCCAGTGCTGCCCCAAAGGTAATGGTTGCACACCAGGGAGATCCAGAGGACTCCATTGTCATCTCCAGAGATACTGCAGTAGATTGGACCTGGTGGGAGACAGAAGACAACTTCTCACAAGGACTGTCCATCACCCCACCCCCGCCCACCCCCTCTGTTAGTAGCCACTATAATCCTCTTCGGGTGGGGCGCACATCTGAGGGATCTTGAGATCAGAGGTCTCTGTTCTCCAGAAGAGCAGAGATTACATATCAATCTGCTGTATCTGTCAGCAATTTGGCTAGCACTTAAGGTACTTCTCCCGTCCCTTCAAAGTCAGTCGGTCCCCATCTTAACTGACAGTACAATGGCAATGTGGTACACCAACAAGCAGGTAGGAATTCGATCTCAACTTCTTTCTTGAGAAGTGCTGATATGCTGGTCATGGGTACACCAACAGAGCTGTGGCTGTTTGCCAACCTCCTGGCCGGTTCGCTGATCTGTTGGGTCAATAGCGTTTTGAAGGGACTGACAATTTTTTTTTCACCAATCGCTTTTCTGGTTCCACAGTGGAACTTGAACTTCTTACTAATGTTCTTGATGGTGGCTTCGTTTGAGTCATTACACAGTTGCCACTTGCGTTTTTTGACATTCAAAATGGTGGTTGCTTTTATACCACACATGTGCGCATGCTTGGGCTTACTGACATCAGGGTGCCAAGCTGGCAGCTTTTATGGCGCCAGCCACGTCACCGTGACTCCACTTCCAGCATTCACATTGACCAGGGGCCACCTACCAGCACCAGAGCCCTATTGGAAAAGATTCCGGATCCTGTTTGTGTCTGGGATATTCAAAAGTGAGGATTCTGCAAGTAGATTGAGTATCCACCAGAAAGATCCTTACCAAAAGTAGGTAAATGTTCGTTCAGTACCAGTCCCTGCACTATTGATATTTGTTTTGGGTAGTGTTACCATTCTTAATAATAGTCCACACAGAATTAGGGTCTGTATTGGAAAGATAATCTCTACCTACTATGAGAGACGCCTTCTTTCATTAATGCTGTTGTTTTATTTCAGGTCAAGGAATTATTCTCCCAAGTGGATATGGATCAGTTGCTGGGACCTGAGTGGGACCTGTACCTCATGACCATCATTGCCTTGTTGTTAGGAACAGTAATTGCTTACAGACAGAGACCGCATCCTGCTGTACCTCGAGCAGCGGGGCGAAGACAGGCTCCACCAGATCCTCAGCCAGAACAGCAACAGCCGCAACCACCACAGCAACCACCTGCACAGCCTCAGGAACACCCGCAACCATGAAGAAAAAATGTCTCTCCTCGTCCATCAACATTTTCTTCCTTCGCAATTTATGATGAAACATTTGCAGATCCTTGTGCAACTTTAAGTGAAATTGCCCCTACCCTATTTTTTGGGATTGGGGAATAAGTAACTTTTTCTGCATAGACCGAGTTACGTGTTTAGATATTTCTGGAACAAAACTGTTCACTGGCTTTTCTTTTCTTTTTTTTTTTTTTTAAATTAATTTTCAGTTGAACAGCAGTTTGCAGTTTTAACAACAATGCCTGTGGTATTCATAATTTTATTTTTGTTGGGAAAACGTCAGCTGCTTTGTTAACGTCTTTACAAATCTTTGGACTGAAAATCCCTCAGGGCATACTGTCAGTTGAACATTATTCACTTTTATTTAAAAAACAAAAAAGGGCACAAAGGATACATTTACGCTTCTTAAGCTTAAAAGGCAGAGTTTTGGGACTTTAAGTGAGAATGACTTTTTAACAGAATTATGCCTTGGAAAAGCAATCAGCTGATTTCTCTCCGCTCCTCCCAATTGTTTAGAGACTTGACCAGTCTGATACTTTTGGAAGTCTGTTTCATGTTCACACTCCCTCTCTTGCATAGGTCTTTTAACTCTGACAATGTTTACTTTTCTTCTGTGCTAGTCTACAGAACAATGAATCGCTGTGCAATAGGCACCACCAGCCACGCTGTCCAAGTTGAAATTGGCATTGGACATGTTCTGTAGCGAAACAAACACTTTGTCCGGAACAAACAGGAGCAGCAGATATTGTGGGAAGGGGGGAAATTGTGTCTATATTTTTTTAAATGGCAGAAGACTTGCAACACTTTTGAGAGGAGATCTGGAGCTTGAGAGATGTTGGGATGATTAATTAAAAGTGTGGAAATTTAAATAAAAAAGTGAAGACGCTGCTTAATACCACAAACAATGTCAAACTCCAACAAACACTGTAATTACAGTTTTTTCTAGGCTTCCACTTTTTTATGGTGTTAACACTTTCTTTGAGGTCAAAGAAGGTTCCGGTTAAAGGAATTATTAACTGGGTCCATGTCATGTTGTCTGACAAGTTATTTATTTTCTTTCACTACTAACCTATCTAAAATCGAGATGGTGGTACTTTTAATATGGCCCTAAACTCCAGTGGCATCAGGATGCTGTGAGTGTTTAGGGATATAAGCTTACATATTTATCTTTGTGGGCTCTGTATTGATTGAGGTTCAGAAGGGTGTCTGATCTCAATAGTGAACGAAACCTAAAGACCTAGGATATAGTACGTTATTGATAAACCATCATGCGAGGCAGTTTCAGATTGGAGAGGTTTAATTAAGGAAGATGGAAGGTCTAAAATGTTTAGGGAAGTATATAAAAAGACTGTTTTTAAACCATAACCATCTTGAGTTCTTTGAGTTGAAATGGATGGATCTTGTTAGAGACCTGGGGAGCTGCTATTGCTTGTCTGAGAAGCACAGCCACAGAAGGATTCAGAAAATATTGTTTGTACATCTAAAGTGTCTTGCTAAGTGTTTACTTGCTCCTGACCATGTGTTTTCCTATGACAGTTTTACTACAATTGAGAAGTAATGTAAAGAGATTTAGAAGCATATCTGGATTTCAGTAGGTGGCAATTTAAGGATTCTAACAATGGTGTCATAGGAACAAATATCCCAAGCAAGATCTGGACCAGGATAAAGATGACCAGCCTAGGGCAAAAAACAGTCCCTACTTTCAAGGAGAAGATGAAAATCAGCACTGCTATTAATGTAGGTTGATCTACGGGGAAGAGTATGACCCCCATCTATGACAGACCTCGCTATCAGAACCATCCTGTTTACATGCCTGTGCAGATCTGATCAAATCATGATGTATTACTGCGACTGCTCTCACTCTGTTCACCACAACCCCCACAACCACTATCATAGGCATGGTTTAACTGGCAATCCCTGCTCCATCTGCAGATCGACAGCAAGTGGAGGAAGATGCAACAGAGGATGGCAGCGGGGAAGAGGAGCAATGTGAGTTGTCAGATAACGCTCAAGAGGATGAATGGAGTAATTATATCACCACAGCTGAGGGAATGACAAAACACTTTGTCCATCTCATGGCAGCCTTGCACAGCTTGGTGGAAAGAGCATCAAATTAATTTAATTGGTCATCAGTCCTATACAAACAAATGTGACTGATGTCGAACTTTCCTGACTCAATAAGGAAAGTGTCACAGTATTTTATGGGTAAAGGGCACGCCTCCACAGTGATCGATGTGGCCATGAACATCTCTAGCAGTGGAATTCACCGCCTTTTGGAAACATCTCTCCACTCTCTCCAGGAACATCGTAGGGGTCCATTACTCTAGCCTGGAGTGCATAACATAGTGTTGCATATACTCTTTGATGGGGAGAAGCTATTTGGCTGGCACACCAATTAAACTTTACAACCTACCAAATAAAGCTGGGGCTCCCGTGAGCAGGGCCTAATGTATTCCATATGATTGACACCACTCTTTCAATTACTTCTTACAAATCCCTTTTGAGAGAAATATCTTGGCTTACTTGCATTAGTGCTTATAACTTACACGGAAACACTGGGTAGTGCACAGAGTCCGGTTTGACCTCACTCTACAGTTCCTCATGAGACCCTCCAACTCCACCGCAGAAGAAAAGCCATCATCGTATCAAACTCCTCTTGGCTGAAAGTAGCTCCAGAGTTCAGGTTTAGATTCCAGTAACAGGGGATTCTGCTTAAGATTTTTCCACATACAGAGGCTGGTGCCCCATCCTACACTAACGCCAGCTGAGCGGAGTCCTAAAGAAGCATGTCATTTAGCATGTTAACATTGCAGGAGATTGTGCAGCTACTTCAGGAAGGAGAACTCCTAAAATTGTTAGGTGTGCAAGATTGAAGCAAATTCAAAGAAAGGAAGTAGTGAAAATCAACTTGCACTCAGTGCCTCCCTATATGTTCAAAGTGTTGTACTGCAATGCCCTATCCATGTACTAGGAAGGATTGGAAGCTGTAATCAATCAATCAATCAATCAATGACACTTGTAGAGCGCGCTACATACCCGTAGGGTCTCAAGGCGCTGGGGGGTGCCGCTACTGCTCGAACAGCCAGGTCTTCAGCTTCTTCCTGAAGGAGAGGTGGTCTTGGGTCAGGCGCAGGTCGGGGGGGAGGGAGTTCCAGGTCTTGGCGGCCAGGTAGGAGAAGGACCTTCCTCCTGTAGTTGCTCTTCGGATGCGGGGGACGGCGGCGAGGGCGTGGTTGGCTGAGCGGAGGTGGCGTTTGGGAGCGTAGAAGTTGACTCGGCTGTTGAGGTAACTCGGGCCTCGGTCGTGTAGAGCTTTGTGTGCGTGGGTGAGGAGGCGGAAGGTGATTCTTTTGTTGACGGGGAGCCAGTGAAGGTCTCTCAGAGGTCCGGAGATGTGGCTGGTTCGTGGGATGTCGAGGATGAGTCTGGCTGAGGCGTTCTGGATCCGCTGGAGTCTCTTCTGGAGCTTGGCGGTGGTACCGGCGTAGAGGGCGTTGCCGTAGTCCAGACGGCTGGTGACGAGGGCCTGGGTGACGGTCTTCCTGGTCTCGGTGGGGATCCACCAGAAGATCTTCCGTAGCATGCGTAGGATGTTGAAGCACGTCGAGGAGACTTTGTTAACTTGCCTGGTCATGGAGAGGGAGGAGTCCAGGACGAAGCCCAGGTTGCGTGCGTGGTCTGTCGGTTTGGGTGCGGTGCCCAGGGCGGGAGGCCACCAGGAGTCGTCCCAGGCGGAGGGTGAGGAGCCCAGGATGAGGATCTCCGTCTTGTCCGAGTTCAGTTTCAGGCGGCTGATCGTCATCCACTCGGCTACCTCTTTCATCCCGTCGTGCAGGTTGGCTCTGGCGGCGGCGGGGTTGTTGGTCAGGGAGAGGATCAGCTGGGTGTCGTCGGCGTAGGAGATTATGCTGAGGTTGTGTTTGCGTACGATGGCCGCGAGGGGGCTCATGTAGACGTTGAAGAGGGTGGGACTCAGAGATGATCCTTGGGGGACGCCGCAGATGACTTCGGAGGCCTCTGACTTGTACGGTGGTAGGCGGACTCTCTGTGTTCTTCCGTCGAGGAAGGAGATGATCCATTCCAGCGCCTTGTCCTGGATTCCGACGTTGCTGAGGCGCTGTACTAGGGTGCGGTGGCAGACAGTGTCGAATGCCGCGGAGAGGTCCAGGAGGATGAGGGCCGCTGTTTCTCCATTGTCCATCAGGGCTCGGATGTCATCGGTGGCGGCGATGAGGGCGGTCTCGGTGCTGTGGTTGGCTCGGAAGCCGGACTGTGAGGGGTCGAGGGATCCGTTCGTCTCGAGGAAGGCGGCCATCTGCTTGTTGACGGTCTTCTCGATGACTTTGGCTGGAAACGGGAGAAGCGAGATGGGGCGGTAATTCTTGAGGTCGGTGGGGTCCGCTGTTGGTTTCTTGAGTAGAGCGCTGAGTTCGGCGTGCTTCCAGCTCTCCGGGAAGATGGTGGTGTCGAAGGATGTGTTGATGATGTCTCGCAGGTGGGGTGCGATGACAGCGTCGGCCTTGTTGAAGACGTGGTGAGGGCAAGGGTCGGTCGGTGATCCGGAGTGGATGGAGTTCATTGTGCGGATGGTGTCTTCGGTGCTGATCGGGGTCCAGGCGTACTTGCAAATATTCAGCAATAAATAGTGTATTCTTATTTGGTGACAATCATATTAATTTGTATTAAGAGAGTAATTCTTATGAAGAGCCAAACTCCTTTCTATTTTTCAAACTACAAAATGACAACCCCTGTTGTTTTTAAGGGCATGCCTTTTAACAAATCTTTCTTTTTCATGAGAGGTTCGCCAATTTAAGGCACTTGAAAGATCTCATAAGTAATCTAGTTTCATTTCTGGGCAGGTCATCAATGTTTTCCGAAGTTGTGGTTATTAATTAATGATGTATTTTAATCATCTCATGTGAGCAAAGCTGTTGTGTGGAGCCAATTTTTAAAACTATTTATCCCCCCACTACCCCTGAAATCATTTTTGGTGGACTTAAATGTGCAGATGCTGCTTTTCATACCTATGTGAATTCCAAGCACATGTGCTTCATGATAGCAGATCACCCTTACCATTTTTCCTGTGGGGGCTTTACTTTGGAAGCATGCCCATCAAATGCTCCTGTCTTTTCATGTGTGGTTCATAAAAAGAAGACCACAACAAGCCAGCCTCCCCACTACAGACAGGGAAGCGGGGATGGCCTCTTTAAAAAGTCGTTGGGACGGGGGGGGGGGGGGGGGGGGGGGTGTCTTGGTGGTTGTCGGGCAGAAGGAGCCCAATTTTGCATCAACCTTTCTGAATTCATTGCATTTTGCATATGTTTTCATGCCTTTCCACAAAGAATCCACAACTCTTTACTGCTGAAAGGAGAGACAACACAACCTCACTATATTATGTCAACACGTGTGTAAGGAGGGCTTAGGCCGTGGTATGAGATTGGACATCTTTTCACAGGTACTGGCCTATACAGAAGTTCAGTCATGGAAGAGAACTTGTTAATTGTCATGAACTACTGGGCAGATTAGCTCAGCAGGTCAGATGGAAACTGCTACGAGTCGGAGCAGCATTCACAGCATGTTTGAGATTTATTGACATGGTTCGTCCATTCTGCAAGCACTGATCATGGGGTCAATATGCAATCGGTCTCTCTTGATGCTCCCTAGCTGTATTATACTAAGTGGCAAGTGTAACTACAGACCGCACAGCTTATGGATCTCTTATAATGAGTCTCAAAATAAGACTCCCTGCGTCAGTGGCACACTGAAAGATGCATTGGTTACTAGTAGAGTCCAGGATTAACAAAAATGCCTGTGTATATTGTCAGATGTTGGCGTGGATCTGCCAACCACTATCTACAACAAAATTCACCTATTGCGTTGTTTGGTCTGTACCTTTGGAGAATATGTAGCTTCTCAAATTCAGAACTTGCTTGCCCCTCGGGTTAGATATGCCACTGTGGTAAGCACTCGATGTTTCTTCAAAACATCCTTTTGCCTCTTCAGGATTTATTTTATGTACAAAGTACAAAAAGTGTTTGTTTCTAGTCACAGGAATATATAGGGAAACAGAAGCAGCGTTGCAGAGAAGAGCTTCGGATACTGAAGGGTGCATAGTTATATAGGTCAAATGGTGGTTTCATGTACCCAAAGCTGAACCGTCTTGGTAACTGGCCATTTTCAAGATTAATGTACATCAACAGATGAAGCATACATTAAAAAAGTGAATAAACACTGGCCAGTGTCCATCTTGGATTAGGATAGGTGAGTCTTGATCTGAGATTGGAAGCGGCAATTTGGGGGCTGTGTCTCATATGTAGGGAACAGATGCCTTCAAACTGCTGTAGAGTCACCTGGCGTTGGTGACCAGGAAACCTTCTGTGGAGTGTTAATTTTAAGTGTGGTCGCGTTGTACTATCTTGCCTTTCTAGTATTTGGCCAATGTGTCCTCTGTGGATTACTCTTGGAGGAAAAGAGAAGAAAGTGTCCCCACCATCACAGGGTTGTATTGGGTAGGGATTAATGAAAGTGTTTTTATTAGGAATTTTATTTGCTGGAATCGTGTTTTTACCTCGCCCACACTTGCGCTTCATGCTGAAGTCCAGTCCTAAAATACTTCCAAGTTGCCTACTTTGTCCTTGGACTATCCTTTTTGGGGACAAGCAACTCTCATAAACAGAGTGAATCTATATTTATGAGGTGGCGAACTGGCCCAGGAACCAGGATTTCTGTTAGGAAACATTTATTTTAGGCTCTAATTCCACAACCATAACCATGCTTGTGAGAAACATTCTAAAGCTTCCAATTGGTTGGGACCTCTAGTGGCTCTAAATAGCTTTGTATCGTCTGCACAAGAGTAAGAGGGTAAAAATCAATTATAAACTGAATGTATAAATTAAGGGGGGGCAGTGAGGATTCCTGTGGCGCTCCATACTTTAGGGCAGACAAATCCTGCGAATTCAACACATATTGTATGGATTTGAACCATCTAGTAGTCATTTTGAGATGTTGGCATTCGTTTGGAGTCTCTAAGGTGTTATGGTCTACTTTATTGAAGATGACTGAGAGCGCTAGTGGTAGCAATATGCAGAGGGCTCATAGTCTTCAATTTCAAGTAATTTGTCCCATACTTTTACCAGTTTCATTTTTGTCTTACGTTTGAACTTGGATTGATGCTTGTGGAGAATGTTCATTGAATGTATTTTTGGAATTGATCTGGGACTATTTTTTTCAAGTGATATTGTGGGTGATATGAGTGTATTTCCAAGTGTAGAGCCTCACAAGTATCAGGGAACTCTAGCGGCAGAGATCGCGTTGTCTTCAAGACTTAGAGTAAAGTCACCAGATATTAAGATGTGGTTGAGGTGACTAATAAATTTGCCAAGAAAGTGGAAAAGCTAACCATAAAGTTAATGGTTTGGCCTGAAGGTCGATAAGAGGTTAAGAATATGACTATAAAATTGTTGTAAAGTTCAATGCAGTCTTTGGCATAGTTGGAAGACCTTTTAACCAATGCATTAATGTGGCCCATCCCATTTCATAAGAAATTCATTTTAGTTTGTGTTTAACATACAATATTTTTTTCATTACTTTAGAGATAATCTAAATGTACACAATGCACAAGTCATGAATCTGTGTCTACTAGATGCAGGCAGGAACCCATCTCCAGTTATCTTTAAAACCTTGTGCGTATCATCCAGTGTGCATAGGCCCGCAGTTCTCGGTCATCATCCATGTAACATACCAAATTAGTTGATGAATATTCCAAACCTGATTTCCCAGTATTAATTCTTATTGCTTCTGATAAATATGTCTAACAGCAAATTCTTCACTTGGTGAATATCTCCCGGTGCCAGACTGGATCTGGAGATTTTTCTCAGCATTGCCACTGCTTCCCAGCAGTTGGCATTGTGCTGCTATGCATCAGCTTTTTTTCCGCCCTCAGAAGTGACATCAGATTTGCATAGAAGTGCCGCTCTAGCAGTTCCTTTCTTTATGTGCTTTTGGACCCAGATCAGGAAATCCCACCTGAACTTTGCCTTGTATCTGACAATGTTTTCTTTCCAAAAACATTTTTTTTCAGTGTGCAAGGGATATGTCCGCACAAACTTAGAGGATTTAAGCCTTGTAGGGTCTAGCAGAAACAGATGTCTGTGACAAATCCTCACCAGGTATGTCTGGTGTTTAAGATCATCGCTCGACTCCAGGGCCTGCAATGACTGCTTGAATGAATCCCAAGGCGATCCGGGAGCACTACAACAAACTATGTCGCTGAACAAAAGGTGCATACAACCTGCTCTTGGTTGAAGTTGAGGGTGCAGACTCGCTCCTGAGACCTATCGCGCAAATGATCCTCTTTGTATTAAAAGCCCTCAAGTAATTTGAAGTCCAAGAAGGAACACAAGAAGGGGAAGCAGGATTCTTCTCCATCCCACCCCTCTTGCTTTGAGGAATCATGTGAACATCAAGGTGTCTCGGTCTCCATCCCGATCGCTTACCAAAGGATTCACTCCACAATAGCTCCTGATTTGACCTGAGTTACCCGGTCCATCAGAGATGACATGGCAAATAGAAGCTTTCGAAGAAGCCATTTTGCAGGTCTTCTGCACCCTTTTGGCTTCCTCTACTGCTCCTTTAGGCCCCACAGATCCGAGGAGCTCTCTAGTCAGTTTACCATCTGTGGATCTGTCCTCAATGCTGTCTGTTTCCCTTGACCCCTCTAAGGGGTCCGTCTTGACTCAAGTGACTAGACACAATAGACCTTCCCCTGGGCACCCTGCCTTCCTCACACAGCATCCCTTGAGTGAGAGCCTAGTTTTCCAGGCCTCTAACAGTTGGTTGAATCCAAGGTCATTCCTTATGACTCCTCCTGATAGGCAGCCAAAGTGTATGGAGGCATTTGGGAACTGTATAGTCTCCTCAGCTCTTCATTCAGTCAATGCCAGTGCCTACTTGGACGATACTCGAATGCACTGTAGGTATTGGTCAGCGAGATGGTGCTGGCCATTCCCAATGAATTTTCTAACCAAGTGCAGATCATCCAAGATGGTCTAGAAGCAACAAAATATGTCATCCATTCTGGGCTAGACACTACTGACTGCTTATGCAGGGCATTCAGTGCTAGAGTGATGCTTTAACACCAAGTATGGATGAGATCAACAGGTTTATCAGGTGATGTCCTAGCAACATGAATATATGTGCCATCTGACAGCACCTTGCTCTTTGAAGACTAAGCAGACTTTGCACTGCAGAGTTTAAAGATAGCAAGGCAACAGCACGCTCCCCTCCATCTGTTATGCCCGTGCAGCAGTATCCTCTGCAATTTCTTTCCTGTTGAGGCTTCAGAAAGGGTTTACCGCGATGACCATGCCAAGGCGTTACACCCTATCATCAGACCACCCCAGTCTGTTTGAGTCAGGGGTTCGGCATCCAACTCTCAAAATCCAGGCCCTCTGGGGCAGCTTACTGCCCAGTCCCCTAACTTGCCCAGTTCTTCAAGCACTTACGTTTGCTCTCTATGGTATGTGGCCATGTTGTCGGAGGCAGAATAGCACATCCAACCAGTGAGTTCTCAGGATAATCCAACAAGGTTACTCCCTTCCATTCCAGATCCGCAGCTCATTCTACCTACATCAAGCATCTTTCTGATGACCATTTTTCTTTTTTACGGCAAGAGGATGAGGCTCTTTTCCATAAGGTAGCCATAGAAAGGCTCCCGGCATCGGGAATAACCACCAGATGTTCCTGTTATTTTTTGGTTCCAAAAAAGGATGGAGGCCTCTGTCCTATTGTAGAACTTGGCCCTCTCATTTCTTCCTGAAAAAGGACAAGCTCAAGTTGCTCACTTTGGCCCAAGTTCTATATGCCCTAGATCCAGAAGACTGAATTGTAGCCTGTAGACCTGTAAGATGTATGTTTTCACATTCCCATCTTGCATCCCCACGGAGGTGTTGTATATGTTTCAAGGTGGTCCAGGAATATTTTCACTTCTATGCTCCCCTTCAGCAGCACTGATGTCCCTCTGATGTTCACGAAATAGGTGGGTGGCAGTTCAAGGCAGGCTCGCCGCAGTCGGTCATTAACAACCACTTTCAGATGACAGTGGACCTCTTTATATCTTTAGGGTACACAATCAATGTTCCGAAGTTACAACTGTCTCCTTCGCAGAGTCTCACATTCATCTGAGCCGTTTCTAATAAAGTGCAGTTTCAAACCCTACCTACGGTTCAGCGAGTAGGGGACATACTTGGTCTTAGGTCTCAGTGAGAGTGGCCCTGACTTCTAGACTGTGCCAGATGGCACATGCAGGCTCTGCAGTGACATCTGAAATCTCAGTGGGATCAGCACTTAGGGACCTATCAGATTCTATCCAGGTGTCTGAGAAGACAACAAAAGACCTGCAGGGGTGACTGCTCAACAGCAATTGAACGGTGGCAGACCCTTCTTCCTACCACACCCAGAGCTGAAAATGTGATAAATTCATTACTGCTGGGTTGGAGATATTAGTTATAGATTCCTTACCTTAGAATTACCCCCAGCTGTCAGACTGGATCCAGAGAATTTTTCTTCAGCAATACCCCTGCGCGTTGGTAGGTGGCGTCGGTCGACTCTGCGTCTGTCATTGTGGTTGTCGGGATGACGTTGCGGTGCCTACATAGACGCCGCCTCTGCGTGCTGACATCCGTTCTTTCTTTTTTTGTGCCAGCTTAGCGCAGATCCATAGAGAGCTTGCCCCTTAGTCATTTTTTGACTAAACTTTTTTCAACTTTTGTCTCTTGTCTCTTTTTCGAGCCTTCAACTCCTATTGCGTGAGGGATGTCCCATCGTCGTACCGGATTCAAGCTTTGTGACTCCTGTCACAAATTGATGTCCGTGACGGATCCGCACCTCGTGTGCCTCTGCTGCCTGGAGTGCGACCACAACCTTAAGTCGTGCTCAGACTATTGGGCCATGAATCCAAAGTCTTTGCGGGAGTGGTCCCGAAAGCTTTTGGAGGCCCGGCAGTTGGCTCCATGTCGCTCCTGGTCTAGCTCGAGGGGAAGGTCTCGAGACCGGTCGCGGAGCCATCACACCTCGTCCAAGTTTTTGCACTCCTTGGGAAAGTCTAAGCACAAGAAGAAGGAAAAGAAGCACAGTCGCTCTTCGCCTTCTCCCCATCGGTTGTCTGACGTGACGCGGGAACCGTAGCGTTGTCGCTCTAAGGCTCCGTCTCCAGTGCCTAACTCAGGGAGGACTCTGCACTTCCCCCCCATTTTCGGGATGCGGTGCATCTCCTGCCCAACTTCGTACGTTCCACAAAGCCCTCCACCGTATCTTTGGGCAGCCTGAATTCGGGCCCCGCGGCGCTAGTTGGGGGCCCTGGGCTTTCGATGCTGGTGGCTCTGGCACCGCAGGGTCCCCATGGGTCCAGGCTTGATTCCCGATAGACGCCAGTCGACCTTCTCCGGCGACGATCCCGGCGATGACGCCCCCAGCAGCAGCTGTGCCCCTGGCCGACGCCGTCCCCTTCCTCGCTCTTGAGATGGACCCATAGCTGGATCGACCTTGGTCAACGTTGAATCCGACGCTGGAGGGTACTTTTGTTCCCTTGTTCATCTCAGGTGTTCCCTATCGCTCTGAGGATGCCGATGAGGACTGGGAGGGGAAGCTGGACACTTTAACAGACCAGCTTGAAGAGCTGGACTGGAGAGTTAGGGGATGCCAATGTGGTCTGGATACCCCGCCAGACCATGGCATGCTTTCTCCCCCCACAGGGCTACAGAGGAGGGAGCATCCTATGCAGTGGTGGTGCATAGGGCAGCCTAGGCTTTGGACCAGGAGCTCCCTACATTGGCAATCAGGACTAACCTACTGACAGGTGCTTCAACCGGCGGCAACTTCCTCTGAGCCCCTCATACCTCATTCTGGGCACTTGGTCCAAGCCTAGCACAGGGGCTCCTGTGGCATGGACGATTGCCCACCACCCTGCTCTGGGCCATCCCATTTTCTTCTCCCAACATGCTTCTCCCAAGAGCTTGGTGGTCCAAGCCTCTTCTTCCAAGGACGCATTCCCTTCCGCACCCCAGGATAGGAAATCCAAGAAGCTGGATCATCTTGGGAAGCGTATGTTCTCTTCCTCCAGTTTGGCACTGCAGTCCATGAATATCAATCAATCAATCAATCAGTGACACTTATAAAGCGCGCTACATACCCGTAGGGTCTCAAGGCGCTGGGGGGGGGGGGGGGGGGAGCAGCTACTGCTCGAACAGCCAGGTCTTCAGCTTCTTCCTGAAGGAGAGGTGGTCTTGGGTCAGGCGCAGGTCGGGAGGGAGGGAGTTCCAGGTCTTGGCGGCCAGGTAGGAGAAGGACCTTCCTCCTGTAGTCGCTCTTCGGATGCGGGGGACGGCGGCGAGGGCGTGGTTGGCTGATCGGAGGTGGCGTTTGGGAGCGTAGAAGTTGACTCGGCTGTTGAGGTAGCTCGGGCCTTGGTCGTGTAGGGCTTTGTGTGCGTGGGTGAGGAGGCGGAAGGTGATTCTTTTGTTGACGGGGAGCCAGTGAAGGTCTCTCAGATGTCCGGAGATGTGGCTGGTTCGCATGCCTCTTGAGCTGCCTCTTGAGCTGCTATACCCATACAGTCTGGGATACGGTTGCTCAGGTGCTGCCTCAGTGCCCAAAGCAGGCAGTGGCAGATGGGAGAGATGCAGCTAAATTCACAATCCGCTGTGGACTGGATATCGCCAACTGTCTGGGCAGAATGATTGCCACTTCGGTAGCCCTTCGTCTCTCTGCGTGGTTGAGGAGGTCTGGGGATGTTCAAGCAACCTTGCTGGACGCCCTTCAATGGCCGTTGCCTTTTTGTTGACAAGACAGACTCGGCGCTGGAGCGTTTTAAGGATTCTTGGGCTATGGCCAGATCCTTGTGCCTCGCTGGGTCCTCCCGTCCCCCACAGTCCGCTTTTTGTCCCTTTCGTGTCGATGGAAGGGGCACTCCACCATGTCCGACCCAGTCCAGCCACGGCACACGCAAGCTGCCCAGCCTCTGCATGGCCGCGGACGTAGGACCCAGCGACATGGGTCTGGGAACCAGCGGGCGGGCCAGTAGACCTTGTCCCCCTGCAACAGCCTCCAGACCCTCCTAGTCTCATCTTTCAGGGCCATCAGCGGCCAGTGGGTGGCAGGATTCGCCATCACCTCCCTCCCTGGCAATCCATCACGTCAGGCACGTGGGTTTTGCTGATAGTCCGAAGGAGCTACTCCCTTCCCTTCAAGACTAACCCTCCCTCCATGCCACCGTCTCTCAATCGCATGTCGGAGGATCATTTGGTGCTTCTCCGCCAGGAAGTCTCAGCTCTCTTGGCCAAGGGAGCTATTGAGAGGATCCCTACGCCAGAAGTAGGTCGTGGTTGCTATTCCAGCTACTTTCTGGTGCCCAAGTAGGGCAAAGGCCTGCGTCCTATCTTAGACCTCAGGGCCCTCAACCACTTCCTACGGAAGGAGAAGTTCAAAATGCTAACATTGGCTCAGGTCCTGTCTACCCTCGACCCTGGAGACTGGATGGTAGCATGGGACTTGCAGGACGCTTTATTTTCACATTCCCGTCCTGCCAGCCCACAGGCATTACCTATGGACATAATAGGCCACAAGGATTTACAGTTCACCGTGCTCCCCTTCAGCCTCACCAGTGCGGGAGTTCACCAAAGTGATGGCAGTGGTTGCAGCTCATCTGTGCAGATCAGGGGTTCTAGTCTTCCCCATCTCAACCACTTGCAGTTGAAGGCCGGCTTGCCCCAGGCGGTCGTCTCCGACCCCCAGACTACGACAGACCTCCCGCATTCGCTGTGATTCACTGTCAACGTGCGGAAGTCACTCCTGATTCACTCTCAGTCGCTCCCTTTCATCAGAGCTCTTCTGGACACAGTGCAGTTATGGGCCTATGCTCCCGAGCAGCGAGTCCGGGGTATTCGGGCTATGATACTGATGTTTCAGCCTCTATCTCGGATTTCTGTGAGAATGACCCTGAGGCTGATGGGCCTCATGGCCTCCTGCATCCTGTTGATAGATTATGCCAGATGGTATATGCGGGCTCTGCAGTGGGACCTGAAGTTCCAGTGTGCACAGCGTCAGAGGAATCTTTCCGACTACTTCCAGATCTCGGAGAAGACTGCACAGCAACTGCAGTGGTGGTTAACGAAGCAGGATTGGGCCAGAGGCTGATCCCTCTCCCTTCCCCAACCAGACCTCACCATGGTGACCGATGCATCACTTCTGGGATGGGGCAGCCACCTGGGAGAGGCGGAGATCAAAGGCATCTGGTCTCCAGTGGAGTCCGGTCTCCATATCATCCTGCTTGTGCTCTGGGCGATTCGCTTGGCAATGAAGGCACTCCTTCCCTGCCTCATGGGGCAGGCAGTGCAGGTGTTCACAGACTACACCCCCGCCATGTGATACTGCAACAAACATGGCGGGTGGGAACGTGGACCATTTATCAACAGGGTCTTTGCCTTTGGACATGGCTGGAACATCAGGGCATTACCCTGGTGGTTCAACACCTGGCACGTTCTCTGAATGCCAGGGCTGACGAACTCAGCTGCCAGTGCCTGGTGGATCACGAATGGCGTCTTCACTCAGAGGTGGTACAAGGTCTCTTTCAACAGTGGGGGAGAGACTTGGTTAGATCTGTTCGCCATCAAAGAGAATGCGCAATGTCAGCAGTTCTGCATGTTGGAGTTTCCAAGGCGGCACTCGCTCAGCGACGCTTTTCGTCACAAGTGGAGCTGCGGCCTTCTGTACGCTTTTCTGCCTGAACCACTTCTGCACCGAGTGCTCAAGAAGATCAAGCGTGAACGGGCCCAAGTCATTCTTGTGGCTCCTGACTGGGCACTGAGCATGGCCATCGATCCTCTGATCAGACTGCCCCTTCGGGAGCATCTTATGCAGAGATTTGCCTTCTCCACGTTCCACAAAGAACACGGAGTAGGCAAATCTCTGCACATTCCGCAGAAGAGCGGAGTTGACCAGCCCCCACCTCCAACCCCCCAAGTAAGAATTAAATAAATATACATTATAAGTAAAATAATAAACACTTTACATTTCTCGCAAGGTATGCCCATGCACGGGCGCGCGCGCTTGCACAGATCACCGTGAAACGCCGAGGAAGAGGAGGACGGCAGCCCGGGGACGCCGCAGGCAAGGTAAGTGTTTATTATTTTACTTATAATGTATATTTATTTAATTCTTACTAAGGGGGTGGAGGCGGACGGCGGAGCGGAGTTGGTCCCCAACTCCGTGGACCTCCGCCTAGAGCCGCTCCGCAAGCTCCGCCCTCATGTCTTTTGCATCCATTTGTTGTACAAAGCGTTTGAGAAGTGTTTTGTCACTGTTCAACCCTGTCTGAAATTTATGGTACGATATCATAATTACACTCAGTGCTTTCAACTGATTTTGTACTACTGAGCAATTCTCACCCATCGCTGCATAATGTAGCAATGGTTATATATTTTATTGACAAAAGATGCACTCCCCGACAATGTAAATCAATCATGATCTTTAGCAATGGCTTACTCAGAGTAGTGTATTTTATAGTTATCTGTTACAAAGAAATTCATATTGGTAAGAAGTGATGACACGCCTTTCCTTATCATTTTGGTGGCTGGTTACTGATTTAAAAAAAATAACAAAGTTAGATTGCTAAGTACGTGTCATGGAAGTGTTATTTATTGTGTTTTTGAAATATATATCATAGGAAATATTGACTTATTGCTGTTCAATGCTCCTACAACTAAATCCATTGTTCCCTGTCAGGGAATACTAATACTGCTTCAGCAGTCTTCTTTGTGTACAAGGAGAGGATTGAGGCACATAACCTTGGTCTATTGTGTCATCCTACAGGGAAAAAAGTTTAAGGAAAAGGTTTACTCCACTGAAGACAGTTGTATCCCACAGAACAAAGTGAAACGTTTGTGCATGAATGGAGGATCACGAAGTATGCTTAGAGGTTCTTAGGAATAAAACTGACAGAAATCAAATGTTATAGTTAGAATGGTTCTAGAAAGATTTTACTTTATTTCACTGAACAAATCCTGAGAAATGGTTGAAACAGAATTAGATGGTTTTATTGAATGTTCATGGGTAGTTATCATTGGGCCTAAATGCTGTTATATTGGCGATCTGCCCCCTTCAATGTATGGCCATAAAAAGACTATACTGGAAATTCTCATTTGCCTAGAAATACTGTTGAAATGTTTGCAACACTGGTAATGACTTTGTGATTGTAAATGCTAATATTCACTGCGTGGTCCCGGGAGATGGATATATCCTTAAGGGATATCGCTCCAGAAAGGAGGGCTGGTCACTGAAGTGTTGGTTTACCAATATTTGGCAAATTTAAAAAATGGAAGGTTTTTGAATAAGGACTGGCAACGGGAAATTACAATTATGAAGCTGGCGTAGGTGGTCGGGTGTGGCAGTGGTTGTGGCCAACATGATTGGTGAAATTTAGAAAAGCTCCTGCCTGGCGCCAGAATATCCAACAGCAGCCTGCACTTCTAGGGCCTCAAGAAAGATGCTTCTAGAGTAGGAATCCATCTAAATAAAGCTCGGTTTACCATCACCCGGGTGGACCCTGGTCTTGGGCTCTTCTGGTCTAATGGGCCTTGGCTGTTGGTTTTAGAGAAAATCAGGTTCAAATCATCGCATGAATTATAATCACAATCTCTCTTCTAAGTTCAGTGAATAATGAGAATTTGAATGCGAGTTTCAAGGTTTTTATTAATTATTATAACTTTTTAGTAAATCTATATTTACAATCATAAGTTTTAATCACTTTAGTTTCAGTAACTCAGTCATGAACAGAAATTGATAGTTAAAAAATGGGCTAATTAGTAATTCATAATAAATGTATAAAGCATGTTCCATAAAGGAAAGAATCCCTATTCTAAGAATTGAGAGAACAGGTATCAGTAGGAACCCCTAAAGAGTTCAAGTCAAGTGAGAGATCAAGCATAAGTTCATAAATCAGTTAAAAAGTCAATAATCGACCAAAGCAGAACTTTCCATAAGAGGTTCAGGAACCTCCGTAAAGTCTCAGAGCAATGGGTAATAAGGCAGGGTAAATTGGGTCTGGGCAAGTCATAAAGCGAAGCGGTAAAATGGGTCTGAAAATGGCAATGAAAAATGGCGTAATGGCCTTAAACTACTCTAGGAACACGCACTATTATAAACAGTTGAAAACGATGTTGCAATTAATGTTGCGTCTTCTCTTTTTCTCGTCCAATCAGCTTTCGATGCTCTCCTAGGAACAGGATCACTTCTCGTCTTCTCACATAGTTTACAAACAGAAACGTTAAACTTGTTACTTTGAAGTGACAACTTGGATTCTTACAGAACAATTTCTCATGTGAGACTTCTTTTCTCACGTGTATCTAAATGTCTAATCTTCTAAAATATCAACTTGTACATTTTGCTAACAATGATCTATGTAAAAGCTGGAATATCTTTATAACGAAAGAAAACACTTCCACACATCATCATCCTTTGGAGCAAGTATGTTAAAAGAGGTCAAATTTTGTTTAAATGCTGAATTTTGTATGAGATTTTAATAATTCTTTTATTAAGCCCTTCTATGTGTCGGATGGCCAGGAGCCATCCGATGCTACAGTGCTCCTGGCTGTCTGCGCACATGGGAAAGGAAATCCCTCTGGTGCCCGCTTCCCCAGCTCCTGAGGCTGCTCAGTTTTTTTTCACTGAAATGACAATCCGCACGCAAGTCGCACTGACGTCATATCAGTGTAACTGAAACTGGCTGATCGGCTTGTTTCAGTTTCACTGCCTCGATGTGCAAGGGGCTCTCTCAGCCACCTGAGCACCGAGGCAGACAGTAGAGATCATTTGAAAGGGGAGAATCACCACAGGAGTGCGATCTCCAAGCAGGGATCCACCACTAGAAGCCAGGGAGGGGGAGCTGCCCCTTGGGCACGGGCCTTTGCTCCCCCGAATGAATTTGGGCAAATTCAGTCTTTCTGTCCCCCTGGGGGGCATACGGAGGCAGTAGCCCCCAAGAGTTCCCCCCCCTCCCCCAAGGAGGCAGAAAGCACACTAGATGCCAGGGATTTTTTTAAATAGTATTTAGGGGCAGGCCCGCCCTAAATGGGCATGCTAATCCTCCCACCACCCCAAACAACCTCCACAGATTTTTATGCCCCCTCCCAAGGGGCAAAGGAGGGTTATTACCCCCGATCTGCCTCTCAGGGGAAGCAGAAATCCCATTAGACACCAGGAATTTTGTATTTTATTTTTTTTATAAAGGAGGGGTTTGGGCTGCCCACAAAGAGCAAGACCATGCCCCCACCCAAATATATTTGGAAACTGTCTTTCTGCCACCCCCCACGGGGGGGAGTAGCCCCCAATCTGCACCCGGGGGTAGAAAGCACACTAGATACAAGGAATTCTTTCTTTAATAGTATTTAGGGGTGGGGTCTGCCCTAAATGGGCATACCAATGCTCCCACACACCTAAAAAGATTGCCACAGTATTTATGTTCCCCTCCGTGGGGCAGATGGGGGCAGTAGCCCCTGATCTACCACCCCCTCCGGGGGGCGGAAAGCCCACTAAGCACCAGGGATCATGGTTTGTTTTCATATGTAGGGGTGGCAGCGCTAGTTGGACAGTATTTCTGTCCCTTTGGGGACAGATGGGGGAAATAGCCCCCAATCTACCCCCCCCCCCCCCAGTGAGGGCAGAAAGGCCACTAGACAGCCAGGGTCAATTATTCTTGTAGTTGAGCAGTGTGGGGGCTGCCCAGAATGAGCATGCCAATGTTCCGCTCGACCTATCGATCAAAATGATACCTAGAGTCTTTGGGGACCCAAAGCAGAGTCAGCCTAAAAGCGTATATAGAAACTGCCCTTTTGGACCCACTTTGGTTCCCCCGCAATCTCTACAGGATTTTGTCCCTTTCCTGTCACAGGCACTTAGCCCACCCACACAAGTGAGGTATCATTTTTATCGGGAGACCAAGAGGAATTCTGAGTAGTAGGTATTTAGTGCTGTTACTGTGATCCCACAACTTTCTCACACAAACATATGAGGAAAATGTGACTTTTTATCTAAATGTAAGGTTTGCAAGGGATTCTGGTTAGGAAAATGTAGGGGGATCCAAGCGAGCTAGACTTCCCTGGACTCCTCCTGGAGTCTAGTTTTCAGAAATGTCTGGGTTTGATCGGTTTCCCTATATGGCTGCCAAGCCCGGGACCAAAAACATAGGTGCCCTATAATCTAACATAAAACAACCTGTTTTTGCAAAGGGGTCATCTGGGTTTTTGGTCCCGTGGTCGGCGGCCATCTAGGGAAACCTACCAAACCCAGACATTTCTGAAAGCTAGACACCCAGGAGAGTCCAGGGAGGTGTGGCTTGCGCGAATCTTCCAACATTTTCCTACCCAGAATCCCCAACAAACCTCAAATTTTGCTAAAAAACCCAAATGTTTTCAGTTTTCTGTGTGAGAAAGTTGTAGGATCACCAGCCGCTACAAATTTCCTACCACCCAGCATTCCCGCAGGTGTCCTGATAAAAATGGTACCTCACTTGTGGGGGTAGGCCTAGTGCCCGTGACAGGAAATGGCCCAAACCATAGTGTGGAGCCTTCAAAATTATCGATTGCAAAACTACCTGGTTTTGTGAGGGAGTCATCTGTGTTTTTTGGTCCCGAAGAAATGTCCTCTAATTTACATGCTAGTATGGGGATCCACAATTTCGGATGTGTAAAAATAACTACTGCTTCGAAACTCTATCTTATTCCTATTTTGGGAAAACATATGTGTCCTTGACACCTATTTTTCACTCTTTATATTTTACCAAATGAATTGATGTATCCCCGATATACAATGAAAACCCCTTGCAAGGCACAGCTCAGTTATTGGCTCTGGGTACTTCTGGTTCTTGGTGAACCTACAAGCCCAATATCTCACCACAACTAGATGGGTTCAGCTGACGTAATAGTATATTGCTTTAAAAAATCTGCCATACTTAGAAGTTATATGTGAAAATGTTGGCACAAATGACTGTTATTTTCAACTAAATTCCAATATTTTTTTTATTTCTACCACTAAATGGAAGGAGGCTGAAAGCATGAGTAATAATAAAAATAGGCTATGTCCCAGTAAAATGCCAAAACTGTGTAGAAAACTGGTTTTCCGACAAAGGTTTGCCTGTTCCTGGAAGATGGTGATTTCCGCACAACAAACACTTTGTTGATACCATTTGCAGGGGAAAAACAGACGCTTTCTTCTGCAACACTTATTTTTCTCTATTTAAAAAACAAAAAAAATAATGTTGCTCTATTTTTGGCTAATTTCTGGGTCCCCTCCAGGGGAATCCACAAACTATGGGTACCTTTAGAATCTTCAGGGTGTTGGAAGAAAAGGACATATGTTTGGCATGGGTACCTTATGTGGACAAAAAGTTACAGGGGCCAAAGGACGAACTACCCTAAATAGCCCACAAAAGGATTAGCACAGGGGGAAATGTGCTAGCAGCGATCGGGCTAAACAACAATTTGTAATCAAACATTTAAGTCTTCTGTGTGTAAGTAGAAACATTTAGGTATGTGAAAAAATTTCTGTAACTTTTTATTGAAAGGTGAAAAAATGATCATTGAGAGGTCAAGAATTAAACATTTTATGTGTATTTAAGCAAAACTAGTCAAACAACTTTCAGCCAAAAGTCAACTTTAGCCATTTGAGGCCTAGTAAGAGTGAATATAACTATTTGGGGCACTTTCTTCATTTTAGAAAGTATGGCAGTTTCATTAAAGCTTGCAAGTTACTTCTGCGCGTTTATTTTAGCTATGTTATTTCGCGTTTTATTTAAAATGCGTCTTCAAATCCCCCCTTTGATGGTTATCTTAACCATCGCAATTTCCTCAATGAATCTGTTAGAACACACTCTCATCGCCGGTCAAGTCTTTTCTTTCTTCACAAACCTTCGTATTGTTTTGATTTTCTGTATTCTTCATTAATGCGATAATTTAATGCTTTTCTCTCTCTATTCGTTCACCCATATCCCTGCTCTTCCTTTTGTTAATGCAGTATCTACAGCCTTTGAATACAGCAGGCAAGGTTAATAAGTAAAGCCCTAATACTAATCTTGCCTTAAAAATAGGCTTTAAAATTCCTCCTCTAGCAGTTGCAAACCAATTCTAACTCAGGTTTCATATCTGAAATGTTCTTTGCAAATTCCTTTATTTTCTGACTCATCTGGAATATACGAGGAGCAATGCTGAACCTTCAGCATCTTGCAGACACTGCATATCTTAAAGAGACTATTAGTTATAGATTCCTAACAGCCGCCCTCTGTCTCCCTGCCTTCGGATCCTTTGTTGGATCTTCTCCACCAGGGTACGGTGGATGCGGAGCCCTTGTTGCCTTTTGGTGGGTCATTGTATGATATCCTTCTGGGGACTTGGGCCAGACCCTCATCAAGTGACCCCATCGATCATGCTATTGCACATCGCCATCGGCCGGCTACAGATGACCCTGCCTGTTTGTCCCTCCATTCTAGGGCTCAAGGACTTTTAGTCCAGGCAGCGCTCCCTTCCTCTCCTCCACCGTTGCTTCCTCCCACTTGGGAGTCTAGGTGGTTGGAGTCATGTGGCCGCAATGTCTTTGCGTCCACTAGCTCAGGCCTTCGGTCCCTGAACACGACCTGCGTGCTTGCTCGGGCTACTTTTGCCCTTTGGGACTCAGTCGAGCAACTCCTTCCCTCTTTGCTGGAGCGCCCTTGTGCTGACCTGGTCCGGCTTATTCGGGATGGCTGCAACATGGAGCAGTTTTCCGTCGGTCGGCCATGACCACTGACTCCGTGGGTCGAGCTATGGCCAGGTCCTTTGCTCTGCATCGCCATGCGTGGCTACTCTATGGCAGCTTCTCTGAGAATGTTCGGGAGCGACTCCGAGATCTGTTTAATGCACATGCCGACTCTGTGGTCCAGCGCCTCCTATCTGGATTTCCATGACTGCCAGGTTTTTAGTCCTCTATGGTGGATTTGTGTTTTCGTATGCAGTGTTATCACTGCATTATGATTTACGTCTCTGGGTTCAAGACATTATTTATCAGACGGGCTGGGCTGTATGGCTGTTTAGCTGTGTTTTTCCTTCCTTTGGTGCAGCTGCGCCAGCTGGTTAAATGGTTCTTTTTGACCTCTGCCTATGAGCTTGTCCCAAGAGGTGTCCCTTGCTTTTTATAGGGATGTGACATACCCTATGTGGGGTATTTGTTCGCTATTGTGTAGCTGCTCTTCCTTTCCGGGAAGTTTTGGAGGCTCCAGTGGAGATCTCTTTGTTATTGTCAGTCCCTCTGGGGATTTTTCCTGTGGGTTATGCTGTGGGCATCTCCCTCTGTTCCATGCTTCCTGCTGTGGTGGAACGTCTCCTGTTGAGACCCACAAACTGACGTGGCCCTCTCCTGGAGCTCTTGTATTGCTGCCTATGGTTGTTCTGTTGCACTCTCATACATCTGTGGACACAGTTTGCTCCGGTGTATTGTTGGGGTTCTACCGTAACCATTTCACCCCAGGGGTTGCACGTCCTCCTGCCTTGCTTTTGGCTCATCTTTCCGGCTTCATTCTGCTCCTTGCACCGTTGGCTGTATTGGGCGTGGGTACGCGTCCCTGTGGGCACTTTGTTCCATTCCGGATCGGTTCTTCTGTATTCTGGGTGGGCACCACATGTGGTCCACACAGTGTGTGTGCTATCACACGGGACCTGTAGTTTTCCTGGATGCCATTGTCTTGGCTGCATTCTCTTCCTGTTGTCCTCTTTGCTGGTGTTGGAAAGGGCTTGGGCACACCCTGTTGGGGGTATGCCTATGGGTGGTAGAGTTTTTGCCAGAGCGGATCTCTATTATGTTTTACCTTGTGCCCCTGGCTTCCCTCTGATGGGCCCTGCCTGGGCTCCGGTTTTTCTGTTCGTTGTCGCACACAGCTCAGGCCTTCTTCTCCTGGCCTCTGCTGCAATTTTCAACAGACGTATTCTATCTCGGGATGATCTCTGGCTTCATCCTGTCAATATATGTATTATTTATTTATTTATTTATTTTCGAGATTTTTATTGCGCAAACAAATACCCGAAGGTGTCTCGGCGCATGTGGCGGATAGAGAGACCGAGCAGCAGGCTTAGTGGTTGAACAACCATGTCTTTAAGAGCCTACGAAAGCTCATCAGATTGGGGGCAGTTTTTATGGTGAGTGGCAGAAGGTTCCAAAGTTTGGGTGTGGCAACCAAGAAGCGCCTGTCTCCCCAGGTTGCCGTTCTCGTGCGAGGTACCGGAAGCAGGCAGGTGTTGGCGGATCTCAGCTGTCTCTTGGGGCTATACAACTGGAACGCTTCAATCAGAAACTTTGGACCGACGCCATGCACTGCCTTATAGGCGATGCAGAGGGCCTTGAATTTAATACGGCCCTCTACTCTTAGCCAATGCAGGTGACGAATGGCTGGAGTGGTTGGCTGGCGGCGGGGGATGTCAAGAAGAATTCTTGCAGCCGCATTCTGTATGGACTGCAACTTAGATAGAACGAGTTTCTGAGTATTAAGGAAGAGGGCATTCCCGTAGTCGATTTTGGAAAACACTAGGGTGGAGACCAGGGTCTTCCCAGCTGAGGTGGGGAGGTAAGGCAGTATTTTCCTAATTTTCTTTAGAATAAAGAACGCAGATGACACAACCTTGTTGACATGAAGGTTAAATGACATCTTGCTGTCAAAAATGACTCCCAGGCTTCTAGCCTTTTCAACTGGGACAGGTGGAGAGCCCAGCTGGTTAAGCCACCAAGTGGAAGACCAGTCCGGAGAGAGTTTACCAAAGGTCATGACCTCGGTTTTGTCTGAGTTAAGCCTCAGACAATTGGAGGACATCCAGGTACTGACAGCAAGCATGGCCCTTTGAAAATTAGCTGCCACCGCTGGGCCGTCCTTGTGGATCGCCAGAACCAGTTGGGTGTCGTCTGCGTAAGATGTAAGTCGCAACCCATGGGCCTTTATTACCCTCGCTAAGTCTGCTACATAGATAATAAATAGCGTTGGACTTAGCGAGGAACCCTGTGGGACTCCACAGGGGAGTGCGTTGACAGGAGAATAGAAGTTACCCAACTTCACTGTCTGGGTACGGTTGGCCAGAAAAGATGAAATAAGATCTCTAGCCGTACCGTTTATCCCCAGGGCTGTGACACGGTCGACCAGAATAGCATGGTCGACCGTGTCAAAGGCTGCGGACAAGTCCAGAAGGATCAGGACAGCCGCACCTCCCTGGTCCATAATGGCTCTGATCTCGTCTGAGGCCTTTATTAAAGCGGTCTCAGTTCCATGCCCTTTCCTAAAGCCAAACTGCGTTTCGTCGAGAAGTTGGTAAGTATCGACGAACTCTGAGAGTTGTTTGTTCATCAGAGATTCGCATATTTTGGCAGGAAAGGGGAGACACGCTATTGGTCTATAGCTGGCCAGAGCTGTGGGGTCCATGGAGGGTTTCTTCAGAAGAGGTTTGATCACGGCCTTCTTCCAAGGATCTGGATAGCGACCAGTTTGGAATGCGGTGTTACAAATTTTCATGAGTGGATGAGAGATCACCTCGCTGAGGTTAGCCATCACTGAGGGAGGACAGGGGTCTAAGGGGGAGCCAGACTTGGTAGTAGAGATGAGTCTGCTGATTTGATCTTGCGTAATGGGAGCAAAGGAAGAGAAGGGATCATGGTCAGTGGCTGGTTCTTCACCACTGCAGACTCTGGATCTTGTCCCTACGTTCCCTGCAAAGGATGAGTATATATCTGCCACCTTAGTAGTGAAAAAGCTGGACAGAGCATTACAAAGAGACTGAGAGGGTTCAACCCCAGGTCCCGTAGAGGGGGTGGACAGAGTAGTGACCACTGAAAACAATTCTCTAGCAGAGTTCCTGGCATTCTCGATTTGAGCCGAGAAAAATGCACTTTTTCGGGCAATGATAGCCTTTTTGTATATTGTCAGGGCGTCTTTGTAGGAATGCTTGGCTATGGGGCAGTAAAGTTTCCTCCAGCGCCTTTCTAAGTTCCTGCAGTGTTGTCGGTGGAGCCTAAGCTCTTCGGTATACCAAGCCGCCGATGGGGATATTCTGTTAGGTCGCATAAGCTTCTCCGGGGCCACCTGATCAGCAGCGTTCCGAATCCAGTCTTGGAAGTCGGAGGCTGATAAAGCGGGATTGGCTATCCCCATAGGAGAGGATAGTGTCAGGATATCTACCATCTGATGGATTTCCGCTTTTTTCCAAGCACGGGTCCCTAACCTAATTCGTGGCCTGGAAGGGGGAGGGTTAGCGTGCCGGGTATGGATCCCAAAGATAATGGCCCTGTGATCTGACCACGTAAGAGGAAGAATATCCAGTACAGAGATGTCTGAGTTGTTGGTGAACAGACCATCTAGTGTATGCCCCGCCTGGTGTGTAGTTCCCTTCACCAATTGTTGAAGTCCTAAGGTTAGGAAATCAGCAGTAAGTTGAGTGGTTTCGTGGTTGCCCTGTTCTTCCAGAGGGAAGTTAAAATCTCCTAATATCATGTATTCCAGCGAACTTATGATGTAATCATTAAAATCAGAGAGTGTGGCAAGAAAAGAATTTCGGGCCCGGGAGGTCGATATAGCAAAATTCCCTTGAGGGCTTGTTTATAATTAATATTAATGGCAAAGGTGGCTGCTTCACAGTTAGTGGACTGTATAGGATCGAGTGTAGTGCGGTACAGATTCTTATAAATAATGGCAAGTCCGCCACCTCTTCCTATATGTCTGTCATGCCTAGCGACACTATAGCCCTCAGGGGTTGCCAGGCAGAAGTCCGGTCCTGAACCAGCATCTCCCCAGGTTTCGGTGGCAAAAAGGAAGTCAAGATCATGGGCGAGAATAAATTCGCTGATCTGTAAGCTGTGAGATGGAAGGGAGCGCGTATTAATGAGCGCTGCTCGACAACCATGGGGTTGAGTGATATGCAATTCATGAGAAAGTGTATTGCTAGGGGGGTCTGAGGCTGAGGAGCCAGGCAAACGAGGTTGCGGAAGTTGGTATTGACACCCAGGACAAGGAATGGGGGTAACGCCCACTGCAGTGAAGAGAGGCCGAATGATACAATGTCGGTGGGAGTGGCCAGGGTTCAACTGTCTTAGTTGCAGGGAAGAATAACGCACTAAAGGGCCAGGGGTTATGGCCCTGGGCTGAGTCCGGTCGCGGACGGGCGCAGACGGGCTTGGCTTAGGCGCGGCTTCGGCGCGCCCGCTGCGCCAGCCCGCTGCGCCGTCTGGCCATGCTGCAGATTATATACGGTGCGAGGAGGGTGGGAGGCCGGCGCGACTAGAGCGCACCCCCCAGCCACACCAAAGAGTGCACCCACCGCCGCCTACACCGGATCAAAAGACCGGTTGGGCGAGGCAGGGAAATGAGATAATAGCGTGTGGAGGGGTGTCAGTGTTCCTGATCAATATTCCCACTGAAATAAACAATTTAGAGCCCCCAAACAATAAAAATATTTTTCAATCTAAAAGCTCCTTAAAAACGCATTACACAGCGTGTTCTTGCCAGCAGGTGATAGTATCGGTCAGACTAGCTCGCAGCCCTAGTTACTCTCGCTAGGGAGAGCTCTAATTAGGCAGCGAGGGCGACGTAAAAGCCAGGCTAAATAGCCTGGGAGGGCGGGAGGCCGGCGCGACTAGAGCGCACCCCCCAGCCACACCAAAGAGTGCACCCACCGCCGCCTACACCGGATCAAAAGACCGGCTGGGCGAGGCAGGGAAATGAGATAATAGCGTGTGGAGGGGTGCCAGTGTTCCTGATCAATATTCCCACTGAAATAAACAATTTAGAGCCCCCAAACAATAAAAATATTTTTCAATCTAAAAGCTCCTTAAAAACCCATTACACAGCGTGTTATATATATCTGCTTTATTCAGGCAATCTATGTCTGAGTGTTACTGACTTCTTTGTTGGTGTGGTAGTCAGTATTCCTGCCTGTATCGTGGTGGCTTGGTCTTCCTCTCGATCGGGGGGTTGGGGTCGCCCTCTTTTGTGGTAGGACTGTATATCCTGCCACATTTCGCAGAAATCTAAAAGAAACACGTTAGTTAGATTCCTTACCTTAGAATATCCCCAGGCGTCAGGCTGGATCGGGAAAGATTTTTCATCAGCAGTACCCTTGCGCGTCGGTAGGCGTCGTCTGTGGCTCCGCGTCCATCGTCGGCGTCGTGATCGCCGGGATGACGTCGTCTGAGTACTTAGACGCCGCGCTGACGTCAGTTCTTCTTTTTTCCACGCCAACAAGCGCAGATCCGGGAAGAGCTTACCTTTAGTCATTTTTTGACTAACTTTTTGGACATTTTCGACTATCTTTTTCAAGTCGACTTCGACTCCTGGAGCCAGTAGGGATGCCCGGGTTCAAGCCGTGTGATGTCTGTCACCGACTGATGTCAGTTACCGACCCCCGCCATCGGTGTCTCTACTGTCTTGGGGCCGACCACGATGACAAGTCGTGCCCCAACTGCCGGGCCTTGGCCTCGAAAGCTAGGCGGGAGCGGTCCCGCAATCTCCTCGAGATCCGGCAGTCGGCTCCGCGCCGTTCGAGGTCCCGGTCGAGGAGGAAGTCGAGGGACCAGTCGCGGAGCCGCAGTCATCACCGCTCGTCGGGATCCAAGTCCTCGCACTCAGGTAAGTCGAGGCATGGTAACAGGAAGTCGAAGAAGCGACATCGCTCTTCTGACTCCCCTCGCCGGTCGCGCGACTCGGCTGAGGGTTCGGTTGGCACGACCCGCGCGGCTCCACCGGAGCCGCATGAGTCGCATCCGGCCCCACACCCTCCGGTCCCTAGGCCTCATGCGACTCCGGATGAGATTCGAGACTTCCTCGTGGCCATGAGGGGTCTATATCCGCCGACGAGGCCTGCCGGCGCACCACCGGTCTCCACAGGTTCGACTGGGGGGTCCTAGCGAGCTGGTGGCTTCAGCGCCGTCGTCGACTTCGGTCCAGATGCCGCAGGTCCCCATGGGATCCAGGCCTGGATCCCGGTCGACGTCAGTTGACCTCACAACTCCTCCGCTGGCGCCGACCCCCATGGTGTCGCTCCCGGTGCCGTCCTCGGACGACTCCGTCCCTAGTTTCAGCCCCGGTCCGGGTCCGGTGTCGGAGCGGTGCCTCTCGGCGCCGTCTCCGGCGTCGATGGGTGCGCCTTTCATCTATGACCCGGCTCCGTCATTTCTGCCTGTTTACCAGGAGATGGATGAAGGGGAGGACTGGGAGGGGTCTGAGGACCCTCTGGCACAGCAGTGCCAATTAAGTCAGGACTGGGCAGATGAGCTGGGGGATGCCAGTGGTCTAGACACTTCGCTTGACACTGGTTTCATCTCTCCTCCTTCCGTGGCTTCGTTGGAGGGTGCGACTTACGCTGTAGTGCTGCGCAGGGCGGCCCAGGCCTTACTCCTGGAGCTCCCTGCAGCAGCCGTGAGGACTAACCTCCTCTCTGTGGTGCTTCAACCGCCAGTAAGCTCTTCAGAGCCTCTGCTGCAGTTTAATGAGGCCCTCACCGACGTTCTGATGGAACGTGGCTCGGCGCCACCGCCCAGCTCCGGGCGACCCCAGCTTTCTGTCCGTACACCCCACCCCTGAGAGTCTGGTTATCCAGGCCTCCAAGTCCCAAACTGCCTTCCCGTCCGCACCTCCGGATCGGGAATCCAAAAGGATGGAGCAGTTTGGCAAGAAACTGTTTTCCTCCCTTAGTCTGGGGATGCGGTCCATTAATACCGCGTGCCTTTTGGACCATTACACCCACTCTGTGGGATACGGTGGCGAACGTGCTGCCCCAGTGTCCAGAAGAGGCCAGGACACGGCTCTCTCAGGCTGTTGCTAAGGGGCATGATGCAGCACGGTATTCCATCCGATGTGGACTTGACACCACAGACTCGCTGGGTAGAGCGATTGCAACGACAGTGGCGATTCGTCGTCACGCCTGGCTGAGGTCCACAAACTTTTCAGGGGATGTCCAGAGCACTCTCATGAACATGCCCTTTGATGGCCGTCGCCTTTTTGGCGACAAAGTGGATAGCGAGCTGGAGCGCTTTAAGGACTCCAGGGCTACGGCCAAGTCCTTGGGCCTGTCGGACCAGCGCCAGCAAACTTCTGCTTTTCGCCCCTTTCGTGGCCAAGGAAGGGGCGCTCCCGCACGTTCGTCCAGCCACAGGCTGCAGAACCAGCCTCAACGCGGTCGCGAACACGGACTCCGCCGTGGCAGAGCAGGGGGACAGAGAGCCGGTCAGTCCACATCTGCTCCCGCAGCATCTGCCTCAAAGCCTTCCTAGTCCGAGCTTTCAGGCTCATTCCACGCCAGTGGGAGGCAGAGTTCGCCATCACCTGCTCCACTGGCGTACCATCACTTCGGACATATGGGTGCTGCAAATCGTCCGAAGGGGCTACTCCCTCCCCTTTGAGGCGACCCCTCCTGCCATACCACTGCATGTCGGGGGATCACTTGCAAGTTCTGCAGGAGGAAGTTACAGCCCTCTTGGCCAAGGAGGCCATCGAGCACGTTTCTGGCCCAGAAGTAGGACGGGGTTGTTACTACCACTACTTTCTGGTTCCCAAGAAGGGCAAAGGGGGCCTACGCCCTATCTTGGACCTCAGGAGCGTCAATGCCTTCCTCCGGAAGGAAAAGTTCAAGATGCTGACTTTAGCTCAGGTTGTGGCTGCCCTAGACCCTGGAGACTGGATGGTAGCGTTGGACTTGCAGGATGCTTATTTCCACATCGCCGTCCTGCCGGCCCAACGGCATTACCTGTGGTTCACGGTAGGTCATGAGCACTTTCAGTTTACCGTGCTCCCCTTCGGCCTCACCAGTGCCCCTCGGGTGTTCACGAAAGTGATGGCGGTGGTCGCAGCTCATCTGTGCAGATTAGGGGTTCCAGTCTTCCCCTATCTCGACGACTGGTTGTTGAAGGCGGGCTCGCCCCGAACAGTCGTCTCCCACCTCCAGAGTACAGCCGACCTGCATTTGCTGGGGTTCTCCATCAACGTGCCGAAGTCACATCTGAGTCCCTCCCAGAAGCTCCTCTTCATCGGAGCGGTTCTGGACTCGGCGCAGTTTCGGGTCTATCCTCCCGAACAGCGGGTTCGGGATATTCAGGCTCTGATTCCGGATGGCCCTATGGCTGCTGGGTCTGATGGCCTCCTGCATCCGGCTGGTACATCACGCCAGGTGGCAGCTGCGGGCTCTGCAGTGGGACCTGAAGTTTCAGTGGGCTCAACATCGGGGCAACCTGTCCGACCACGTCCTGATCTCTGAGGGCACTGCAAGACAGTTGCAGTGGTGGCTCACGGACTGCGATTGGGTCAGTGGCAGATCCCTCTCCCTACCCCAACCGGAGCACGTAGTGGTGAAGGATGCGTCCCTCCTGGGAGAGGCGGAGATCAGAGGCCGCTGGTCTCCAGCGGAGTCCCGGCTCCATATCAGCCTATTGGAGCTGCGGGTGATCTGGCTTGCACTGAAGGCATTCCTTCCCTCTGTCCGGGGAAGTGTAGAGCAGGTGTTCACAGACAACACCACCGCCATGTGGTATTGCAACAAACAGGACGGGGTGGGGTCGTGGACCCTTTGTCGGCTCTGCGCCTCTGGACTTGGCTGGAACATCAGGGCATCACCATGGTGGTTCAACACCTGGCGGGCTCTCTGAACACCAGGGCGGACAAACTCAGCCGCCGGTGCATGATGGATCACGAATGGCATCTGAACTCGGACGTGGCGCAAGGCCTCTTTCGGCAGTGGGGAGAGCCTTGGTTAGATCTATTCTCCACCGAAGAGAATGCGCAATGTCATCAGTTCTGCGCGTTGGAATTTCCAAGGCGGCACTCACTTGGAGATGCTTTTCATCGCGAGTGGAGTTGCGGTCTGTTATACGCCTTTCCTCCTATACCACTTCTGCCCAGAGTGCTGAAGAAGATCAGGCGCGACCGGGCCCAAGTCATCCTTGTGGCTCCGGATTGGGCACAAAGATACTGGTTTCCTGAGCTACTCAGTCTGTCAATCGATCCCCCGATTTGACTGCCTCTTCAGGAGGAACTTCTGTCACAGCAGCAGGGGACGGTCCTCCACCCGAACCTGTCCAGCCTCCACCTCCATGTGTGGAGATTGAGCGGCGGCAGTTTATGCCATTTGACTTGTCTCCTGAAGTCTGTGATGTCATTCTGGCTGTCAGAGGTTGCTACCAACTTGCATAAGGAAGCACAGGAGCAGAATGATGCTAAGCCCTCTATGCCCCGCTCGGAACTTCCCGCCGGATACTAGGACTCCTAGCAGGTAAGTTCCAAAGAAGGGAAAAGGGGAATGGGACGAGAAGAGACAGCTCCAAAAACTCTGCCAGGCCTGCTACGTCTTCTATCGGTCTTCTTTCTGGTCTTCTGGCTAAAACATTTTTTATGCAATTTAAAATCTGTACTTCTGTTTAACTTACTGTATTTTAATCTATAGATAACTTATCTTACCAGGAAGGCTTTTGGAGCTTGCTACTCTTCTTACTTCTCTTGTGCGATATTTTACACCAAGTGAAGTCTTCACTCTGTTTCTTTTACAGGCTGTCTCCCTGCTTGATTCTGCACTAAAAGGGAGTGAGAAAAATAGGGTGAGTATGTCGCTAACTATAGGTATGTTGTGATGCTATATGTCTTTCTTGTTCCTTCTCTCCACTCACGAGGTTAGAAACTGGTGAAGCCTGGTAAATTAGTCTCTGGATGATTGATTCTTGGAGGTCAGTGATTATGAAATCAGGGAGAAGGGTTCTCCGTTATGTCAGCTGTCTTTTTAGTTATTTTTTCCTTAATTGGAGTTTTAGACCTGTAACCCGATTACTGCCTCCTATAAATACATGTAGCGAAATTCTTTTTGGTTCTTCCGCTATTCGGAATTGAGATTTTTTTAATGCACGCGTTTATTTTACGCAACCGCGTGAGAATGACTCCTTCTTCAAGAATCGAAAACGGAGTGCTAATGAAGTTAGCCTCGTGTTAGTTTCTTTTTCTTTTAACTTGCTCGAGACCGCATTTCCTCGGTTAGCGTGAATGCCTGATTTCTGTGTCACGCTACATGAGAAAAGCCAGCGTCGAGTTAATGGAATACTTGACAGGCTAAATTTAGAACACGTCAGCGGAAGCCTCCAACTGGCGGTTTCAAGGGGTGCCGGTTAGCGCTCTGAAACAATGTTGACGAGAGCTTAACCGGAGTCTTTGTTCCTAGGAATTACATTGTATGCTACGAAGGGATTTCCCAGTCAAGTGCAGCGTCTGAATAGATAACGCTCGCACTTGAATACTCTAGTCAGATCAGAAATTACTGTGCTTGCCAATAATATCCATCACCTATAAACCTACTCTATAATTAGTAGTTTAGAATTTTCTAACAACTGTAAAATCTTTTATGAACTCGATATTTTTTCTCTCAGACAATATTATTTTTAACAAGAATGAAATAGGCTGACCTGTTTTCCTGAAGTGTAAGTAGACCGGCGCTTACTAACCCCGAGTGAACGCTTCTACCCTAACTATCTTCCACGACGCTTGTAAACAGGTGTTCCTCTCATGAATTCCTCAGTGAAGTGCACCGAGGAATGTTGAAGAACATTCCTCAGGCAGTTGATACAGAAAACACTAGACTGCTAAACAGCGGTATGCTGTTGCAGTATTGGATAATTGGCAGCCATGTTGGAATTTCTGCGATGCCAGCAATTGCTCCAGCTAAAGAGGTCGTTTGTGCTTGAATGGTTTTGTAAAGCAAAAATAGTAGCCACAGTGGAGTTAGAGGGAGGAAACCTCCCGTGATTCCTGACACTGGCCTGGCTGAAGACAGCTGTAATGCCAGAAACCGGTCCTAGGAAGCTTGTTTCCGGTCCAGGGAAGACATGGCTTGGCAGTTCGGGCTGGACTGTTCCCATGAGGCACAGGGTCAGACTGATTTGCATATGGCCATATCTGAACTGGGGTGGCAGAGTGGGCTAAAGAACGGTGACGGATTAAACCCAGATCAGTTGACTGGGGGTGAGTGCTTGCATTTTTCAACGCTCGGTCCATCATTTCCTTTGGTTTTTGCTATGTCATTCTAGCAGCCAGGCGTCCCTCCACTAAAACGGTATACGCCTGCAGGTGGAACAAATTTGTGGCATGGTGCACAGCAAAGGCTGTGGATCCCCTTTCTGCCCCTCTTTCTGAGGTTCTCCTCTTTCTTCTTTCCCTGGCCCAGCAGGGCTCTGCTCTGGGCACCATCAAGGGATATCTTTAAGCTGTTTCAGCCTTCTTGAGGCTTCCTGATCAGCCTTCACTTTTCAAGTCCCCTGTTGTAAATAGATTCTTAAAAGGCATTACTCACATGTTTCCTCCTGTTCCCTTTGTAATGCCTCAGTGGGACTTGAATCTGGTGTTAACTTATTTGATGTGCGCTCCCTTTGAGCCACTTTATAACTGTCCTCTTCGTCTTCTGACTCTCAAGACTGCTTTCCTGGTTGCCATCACCTCTGCCAGAAGAGTGAGTGAGCTCCAGGCTCTTTCTTCTAAACCTCCTTTCCTCTCTGTCCATCAGGACAAGGTTATTCTGAGGACTCGCCCTTCTTTTCTTCCTAAAGTGGTTACTGCCTTTCACATCAGGCAGTCCGTTACCTTACCCACCTTCTTTCTGCATCAATCGAAAGAGGAAGCGTGGCTCCACCGTCTGGACCCAAAACGTGCGCTCTCCTTCTATCTGGATCGCACAAAACAGTTCCGGGTGGACGACCAACTCTTCGTTGGCTACGTGGCCGCTAAGAAGGGGCGGGCAGTGCACAAGTGAACCATCTCTCGGTGGGTCGTTTGGTGCATTAAAGTGTGTTAGTCCTTGGCTAAGAAGGATCATCCTGTGGGGCTGAGGGCCCATTCCACTCTGGCCACAGCGGCTACTACTTGTCCCTCTGCAGGACATTTGTCAGGCACCTTCGTGGGCCTTGCTGCACACTTTTGCCAAGCATTACTGCCTGGACAGCCAAGTCCGGAGAGACAGCTTCTTTGGCCGTTCCGTTCTCCAGGACTTCCTGGTGTGATCTTGGTTCGCAGACCCACCACCGGGGTTGGTATTGCCTGGGTATCTATTCTAAGGTGAGGAATCTAACTAACATTTTTCTTTCAGATGCACAAGTTACTTACCTTCGGTAATGATATATCTGTAAGAAACATTAGTTAGATTCCTTGCCGCCCCACCCATCCTCCCCGTTCTGCGAACCGATATCTAGGGTTAAGGTCCTCCCTTTCGAGGCCCTAGTTTCATGCCACCAGTGTCGGTTTCTTGCATGGCTCTGCGTTCCTGGCACGGAAAGCTATGTACAGAACTGACGTCGGTGCACGAGGGCGGCGTCCAAGTACTCCGACGACGTCCACCCGGCGATCACGCCGACGACGGACGCGGAGCCGCAGACGACGCCTACCGACACGCAAGGGTACTGCTGACGAAAAATCTTTCCGGATCCAGCCTGACGCCTGGGGATATTCTAAGGTAAGGAATCTAACTAACTAATGTTTCTTACAGATATATCGTTACCGAAGGTAAGTAACTTGTGCGTCAGTGCTGTTGGTACCCTTTGGGCGACTTTCTGTTCTCTAGGGGTACTCTTCCAGTTTACCCTTGGTTGTCACTTCTTGACTTTTTCATGTAGTTCTGTGTGCTGTGTATGCACACGAGGGGGCAGGCATGCAGGGTCTTCCTGTGGTGGTTTCTGGGGCTTGCCCCAGATTCCTCTCTCTCCCTCATGGGAAATAGCTTTAGGCGTGATTGGCTGTCGGTGGCCCTTGGTCGTTGAACCTAGTGGTACGGTTGCCTGGTTGACTACCTGGTGTTGCGCTGTCTTCTTGATCGACGCGCACATGCTGTTGCTGTTACGCTTACACAAGGTAGGTCTTGTGTATTCTTGTAATTTACAGCTATGTATCTCCTGGTGGTCATAGTTTATATGTCTTGACGTGATGTCTTCTACCCTAACATGCCATTTGTTGGCACCTGATGTTGTGCCGCTCAGATTGTGTGTTTTGAATCTGTCATCATGGTTCAGTCCCTTCGCTGGGAGTTGTCTCTATTACGGATCCTGGGGTCTTATACTCCGTTTCCCTCATTTCGTAGGAGCTTGTGGCATTCTGCCATTGTACACTGACCTTTCTGGTTCTGTGATTTTGTTGCGTCCCTGTCTGGCCGAGAGTGGACTCATGCCATCCTCTGATGGATTGTGGTACCTTGCTTCACTTGTTCATGCTCCGCCCTAAACTTATGGTTTGGTGTCAGCTATGCTGGCAATGCTGAGCTTTACGAGTTTGGTGTCAGCCGCGCTGGCATTGCGCCCCCACCTTATTCAAGCAAATGGAATTGACTGACTACTTCCTTCGGGAACTTGGTGGGTTGTGGTTGCAGACCCTCCTCCCATCGGGTATAGCTTTGGTATCTATTCTAAGTTAAGGAATCTGCGGCTAGATTTCTCTATCAGATGAACAAGTTACTTACTTTCAGTAACAATGTATCCTTTCCGTTCTGCGAGGACCTTTCCAGGTGGGGTTATGCCACCTTGCCACCTTACGAGCGGCCTTGGTCTTCCTGAGGTGTGCTCTAGCTCACCTTCCTCCGGGGCAGGGTGTGTCATGCAGTTTTGGGCACATTGGCTCTCCACCCATTCTCGTTCTTGGGTGGCTAGGTTATGTGCTTTTCAATGCTCCTCCACCCGGGTTCTCCAGCGTGGAGATTCTCATGTTTTCCTACCCTCCCTCCACCCTGGTCTGTTCTCCCCATTTCTTTGGGGTCTCCTTGTCTATACTGCAGTCGATTGGGTTGAGGTCCTATTTGACTATGCTACAGTTCATAGGTCATTGTGGGGGGTGTGGTGAACATTTTATGTTGTTGTCTTCACTTCTGGTCACTTGCCATGAGTCGGATTGTTCCAGTCCTGTGGCTCTTTTCAGTTCCATCCTGTGGGTACAGGCTGTCTTTCATACAGTTCCATCCTGTGGTTGCAAACTGCCTTTCATTGGTCATGTCATTCATTTCCACTGCCGTTGCCTCATAGAGGGGACACTGCTCTTCGCTTTGGCGGGACTTTCTCTGGGATGGGTGCTCTGTTCGCTTCCTTCATTACCTTCAAGCGTTGAATACTCTTTCAATATGATGTTGTTTCTCATCATTCTATGATTTCTTATCATTGTTATTTCAAAGGTTTTGCTCTTTTTTTGGCACACTGTTCCTATACTCTCACAGTTTTTGTAGTGGCTCCGCGTTGTGTCGCGGTAAAGTTTCACAGTAGAAAACTGACGTCAGCACGCTGAGGGAGACTTGTATGGCACCATTGACGTCACTTCCGTGGACGACGTCAGGACGGAGCCAGGCGACGCCGCCCCCGGCGTGCAGAGGTACTGCGGAGGAAGAAATTTTCCGGATCCAGTCTACCGCCTGGGGCTATTCTAAGTTAAGGAATCTGCGGATAGACTGTGTCTCTACCAGATACATTGTTACCGAAGGTAACTCATTCAACAGCTGTGGAGTCCAGGTGATGTTCCAGGAGCCTGTCACGAGTTGTCCCATGTCAGTCAAAAAGTGCAGGAAGGTCAGTGGCCAGCAGGACCACCAACAAGCCTTAGCAAACAATAGCAACGGTTCGTAGGAGAAGATGCTTGGTTGCAGATCAGCAATGTCTGTTGCACTAATCCAGAAAGGGTAAGTCAGGCCTGGACATCAGCACACAGGAGAGCCAGAAGGAATCGATGGAGCCCCCTTAAAGACCCTCTGGCAGCATGCAGAGGAGGTCGCAACGTAGACCAAGCAGCACACAGGGGACGAAAGCCTATGAGGTAGAGGATGCAGGCAGTATGACGTACTTAGAGCTGTGCAGTGCCGGAGGCAGGGGCTACTATGAGCTGGAAGATATTCGGTGGAAGGAGCCAAAAAGCCTTAGTAACAGCAAACGGATGCAGCGCACAGGCAGTATGATGTACTTAGAGCTGTGCAGTGCCGGAGGCAGGGGATACTATGAGCTGGAAGATATTCGGTGGAAGGAGCCAAAAAGCCTTAGTAACAGCAAATGATGCAGCGCACAGGTAGGCTGTCTGCATTGGCTGGAGAGGGATTATAGTCTCCCAACTTGCAGGGAAGACTAGTCAGGCTTCTAGAGAACCAGCAAACCACCACCTATGTTACAGAGCTGGGCGATGTCCATGGGACAACAGGCTCAGCAAATTGATTGTCGATGTCAAGGTGCCTGCAGATGCAGGGAAGTGACTCCTTCACTTCAAGGAAGATCTCTTCAGGCTCGGATGCAGGTTGAGTCCTTGGTAACTTTGAGGATTCAAGGCACTGGAGTTGCAGATCTTTGGAAATGCACAGGGACGAAGATGCAGCAGAATTCTTCCTACCGGGAGAAGTCTTGTCATGGGTCCTGGCTTGAAGAACAGCAGAGTTCCAATGTCCACCAGCAGAAGAGTATTTGAACAATCTTCAGCGACAGGCAGTAAGTTCCAAAAGTTGTTAGTACAAATCTAAGGACCTACCCTCAGGGGATCCCTCAAGTAACCCTAAAAAGGGGAAGGACTTCTTCTCTGGTGGCCCACCTATCAGAGGGGGTAAGGGATGCCACTCAGCAGTCTTAGCCAGTCAGATGCTCCCAGGGGCCAAGATTCAACATGGCAGAATCAAGTGGCTACCTGAAGGAGCTCTGGCCACCTCCCTAGGGAGGAGCTGGAAAGGGGGGTGTTCACTCCCCTGTGCTTTGTGTAGTTTTGCACCAGAGCGTGAGCCAAGGGCTCCAGAACTGGGCAAAACTGGTTTATGCATGGAGGGCACCAAATGTGCCCTTCAATGCAGTTGGGTGGCACTCGGAAGCGCCCCCCACCCTACCCAATTCTAAAGGAGAGGTGGTCACATCTTTCCTTCATAGGAAATACTTGGTTCAGCTTCCCCTGCCCGAGTCAAGCTCATCAGCAGAGAGGCAGAACACTGTCTGGGGTCGCCATCAGGACGCACTGGCAGTCGGACCCTGTAAGGCTACACAGGTAAGTATTGGTGGTCATCTAAGGAGCCCCCAGTACATGGTATCATGCAACTAACACTAGAATCGGTGTAGTTGCATGATTCCAACATTTTGATACAAAACATGACCAGGTTCAGGCCAGCCATTCTGTAGTTGGACATCTCAACTTGCCAGTGTACACTGCATACCTTATAATGGCTGTCCCACTCTTACATAGACCAGAAAATGGACTCTAGTGTTTGTAGGGGAACGACTGCTCGTGCAGAGGCACCCATAAACCTAGAACCATGCACCCTGCCCTTGGACTGAAGGGCCTACCTTAGGAGTGACTTGTAGGTTTTAAGTGCAGTGACCGGGATATAAGGGAAACCTTATATTGAAGTGAAGGATGCATGCACCCTGTCATGCAGACTGCAATGGCAGCTCTGCAGACACAGTTTGCATGGGCTCCTATGGGTGGCACAATACATGCTGCAGCCCATAGGAGACCCCTGGTGTACAATGCCCTGGGTACCTCAGCACCATATACATGGGACTTATCATAGTACCCTAGTATGCCCATTGTGGGGTGTACAAAGTACGTACCAGTAAATTTAGAGGAGAGAGCATGATCACTGGGGTCCTAGTAAGCAAGATCCCAGTGAACTACAGTCAAAACATACTGACACCAAGCAAAAAGTAGGGGTATCTATGCCAGAATTATCCTCCTTTCCTACATAACCTCATCCCAAACAAAAGAAGAAAAGACTAACCTTTCCCAGGTGAGTCTTCATTCCCTTCTTCTCTATAGAGCGTATATCAGGTCCCTGATCACCAACTGCATCTTGGGGCTGTGTGCCAACACCTGTAGTGGTGTGGTTCATGCATTTCTGAGGCCATGACGATATTACAGAAGACAAGAAAAGCTGGGCATTTGGCTGTGGACAATGAAAGGGTAATGATATTTGATTATACCTTTGTGATGTCAGCCTCAAGTATGCTCTGCGGTTTCCTACTAAACTGAAAAAGTGACAGACTGTTAGACTTTTTGTAGGGTCATCCCCAAACGTATTCCCTTCACTCATCTTATTTTTACCTAATTCATTTATGTTGACCGTAGGACTTTAAAAGCGCCATATAGAGCAAGTCGTGGTAACTACTTGCGTTGTAATGGTACTGCAATGTAACAACGCGGTTGTTGTAACGACGACGTTGTAAAGGTAACACGATGTAATGACCCCGTTGTTAAGGTTGTTTGTTTACCCCATACAACATGGTAGAATTGGCTATTACTCAACTGGCATATTTAATTTACTTGTAAGTTCCTAGTAAAGTGGTACTATGTGTAGCAAGGGCCTGTAAATTAAATGCTACTAGTGGACCTACAGGAGTGATTGTGCCACCCACTGGAGTATCATTATAAACATGTCTCAGGCCTGCCATTTCAGCCTGTGTGAGCAGTTTTAACCTTCCATGTCGACCTAGCCAAATAAACCTTTTGGTCCGCCTGGACCTTCTTTTTTAATATATATGTCACTCCTAGGCTAGGCCCTGGACAACCCAGAAGGCAGGGTGCATTGTATTTAACAATAGGACATGGGATTGTGAGTTTTACATGTCCTTTTAGTAGTAAATCCTTAAATGTGTTTTTCACTCCAGCAAGGCCTACTTCTCCCATAGAATAACAGTGGAGTTAGTTTATTACATTTAATAAGCTGTAACTTCCAAATGGGAACAGGTAACCAGTTAATGTTTGGCGTCTTTAAAGAAAAAATCTTCTCTTATGGTATAGTCAGATTTTAAATTATAGTTTTAAAAATACCACTTTTAGAAAGCTGCAAAAAGAACGAACGATGAACGGAATGCTTAACCAATCAAACATTCACCCCAGCCACAGCTGGGTTTAAACCATAGTTTTTTTGCACACCGCACCTTTCTAGTTTAGACCCAGCCATATGCAAATCAGTCTTGACCCTGCTCCCCATGGGAACAGTCCAGCCCGAACTGCCAGGCCAGGTTCACCCTGAATGAGAAACAAGCAACCATTGATTGATTGATTGGTTGATTAAGTCGCGCCTTGGGCTTTTTGGCGCTATTTTCGTTTAAATCTTTAAAATTGCTTATCTCCAGTTCTACTGGTTGTTTTTTTGTTATTTTCCTCTTGTTTTATTTGTTTTACTCTATTTTTCTAATCTTTGTGGCATTTTTATTGAGTAGTGTTTTCACTCTATTACTGTTTGAAATGTTTTATACATGCTTTACATATTGCCTCTAAATTAAGCTTGACTGCTCTGTGTCACTCTACTAGAGGGTTGAGCACAGGTTACTTTTGGGTAAGCTTGTGCCCCACTCTGAAAAGAATTGTGATATCTGCTCGAGTAGGGTTTCACTGCCCTCAACCAGTTACCCAATCCCTCACATTGAAGATCAGTGGTATTAGGACTTGTGTTTGTGCAGTGCCATACAGTGATCTTGTGTTCCTCTGAAATCCCAGATAAATAATCTGAGACCAATTTGAGTTTTACATTCTCTTTGATTTGCATTTTTGCTTTTTCTAAATTCACCCTTAACACTACCTTTCCTCAATCTGGAGAGCTACACAGTGGCAGAGCTCATGGAATTTTGGGAGGAGAGGGGGCTGCCTGCCAAACGGTGCACCAAGAAGGAAATGCTCCAAAAGTTTCTAAGGGCATGGGCGGAGGACCACCAGTTGCCTGTCACAACAGATGACCAGGAAAGAGACCATGGATGTGATCTCCTTATACACTAATATCTCACAGGATTTAGGCATTACATCCCTTAGATATTTCCTAAATACTCGAGCTGTTGAATACCTGGAACAAACAGATGCTTTCGGACATGACTAGGCTTATTATTGAAAATTATTCAATAGAATTTGGTATAAACAGCTTCACGGAACTGCGATGGGTTCCTTTTTTTTTTTTTTTTTTTTTTTAATTTTTATTTTTTTATTTTTTTTATTTTATTTTAGACAGGCAGCAGTAGTACATTCATTAGTTCTAAGGCATACGAGTAAGCACGCGGATAGGTTACAACAGCTCGTTCCATCAAAAAGAAACAAACAAAAAGAAGAACATGGAACAATATGATAACATCACAGACCCTTACTGCTTGGGCATAGATTATCTTTATACAGAGGCCATATTACCTACATAGGTTCGCCACCTATATCGATCTTTATTCCATCATTGGCCCCCATATTTTTTGAGCCCTTACCATCCCACTCCTACCCTTACATTTATAGAGTATCAGCTCTAAATTAAGAATATGATATACTCTAGCATACCAAGCCTGGTATGTAGGGGGATCCGTGTCTTTCCACCTAGTAGCTATAAGTAAACGATAAATAGCAGTTGCCATAACGCACAAATAAACTGAACGATGATCTAAATGTAGACTTTCATCAAAGCCAAGTATCAATAGAGTTGGAGTAAGAGATATCGATTGCCCCAAAGTTTGACATAGTAAGGATTCAATACCTTTCTTCAAGCTAGTCAGTTTGTAACAATCTGCAAACATATGGCTAATATCTGCTGGCCCCTGATCGCATCTCGGACATTTATTATTACTTCTTCTCCCCCATGCCCAGAGTTTGGCCGGAGTGAAATAAAGACTAAAGACTGTTTTAAAAGTCTGGGCTTTAAGATTTGCCGTCAGGAAGATTTTTTTAGACAACTCAAGTGATCGGCTAATATCTACATCTGGGTTATTTAATTTGCCTGCCCAGGCACTTTCTACCTTCAGGATATCATCACTATTAGCCTCCATCAGCATTGCATATATATCCTTAACTCTATATTGTTTTTTTGTCAGATATTCTAAAAAGGTAATCCGATTTAGGTTATTTACTTGTGAGAACAGATTACTTATTATCGCCCTGATTTGTATATATTTAAATATCGTGCCGGTATCTACTCCAAATCGTTCCTGAATAGCCCCAAACGAAATTATGCCATTCAAATCTGTAATATCGCCTACATTTTTTATACCCGCTCTGTCCCAAATTCTACTTATATTATCATACAATATTGCTGGAAAAGCCGATGAGCGCCACAATAATACATATCTATTGATTCTGGGTATTTCCATGTGTTGACCGATTTTGCGCCAGACATTCCAGGCTGATCTAATAACCTTGAAACGAGTTTTTTTATAGTAGCTACCTTCCAGCTGCCTTAAAACCAACCCCGGTGCCATTTTACCGATAGCCAATTCCTATATAGATGGTATATCTTTGTCCCTTTCCATAAGGTTAATTCCCCCGACTGAGCCAAAGGTATGTGGCCTAAAAAGGATACTCATGTGTTGCAGCATGACTGCCCAAAAGTAGTATATCATATTTGGGGCTGCGAGGCCCCCCCGATGTTGTGGTAGGGACATATATTTTAATGATCTTCTGATTTTCCCATAGCCCCAGATAAATTGGCTAAATATATGCTCCAGCTGCTTGAATATTAGATTTTCCGGCTCTATTGGTATACATCGCTGCAGATAAAATATTTTAGGAAACATTGTCATTTTAATGACGTTTACTCTACCTATGATCGAAAGATGTAAATTATCCAATCTCTTCAGATCCGCCTTAATTTTTTTAATTAAAGGTGAGATGTTTATTTCCCATATTAAACCAGTCTCGGCTGCTATAGTTATCCCTAAATATGTCGCTGTCTCTGTCCTGCGTGTGTCTTGAAACCATGTATTTTTTGTACAAATAATTTGTGTTTTATCTGTATTAAGGCTATACCCTGAATGTTCCCCAAATTGAGCCGCAAGTCTCTCAATCTGTTTTATAGCGCCAGAAGGATCTGTAGTGACTACTGCAACATCGTCTGCATAGGCTAGGAGTTTTGTACAATATCCCGAGGTTACTATTGGTTTGATCGCTTGATCCGCCAATATAGACCTAATCAAAGGATCGATATATAGTGCAAATAATATAGGTGAGCAAGGACAGCCCTGCCGTGTCCCCCTATTAATCCTAATCCTGACTGATTCCTTCCCCATTAATTGTATCTTCGCGTGTGCCTTATAATACATAGCCTGTATCGCTGTTAAGATCCGTGGGCCGAATCCCTTCTGTCTTAGATTTTTCCATAGGTACCCCCATTCAACTTGATCAAACGCCTTTTTAGCGTCCAACAAGATCATCGACATTTGTGTCCCTGTGGCCTCGGCAATATCAAATAGTGTAATAACTCTACGGACATGGTCCGTGGTGCTTTTACCTGGGATAAAGCCATGTTGCCATGGGCTGACGAGGGTGCCTATTACCTTAGCTAATCTTAAGGCCAATATTTTCGAGTACAATTTCTCATCAACATTGATTAACGATATTGGTCTATAAGCAGCGGGATCTTCCGGGTTCTTGCCCTTCTTTAGAAATAGTACGATATTGGTATCCTGCCAAGATTGTGGCGGAATCCCCTTCTGTTGAATTGAAAGAAACAAATCCAAAAATAGCGGGGTCAGTTCTACTTGTAACGCTCTGTATACTTCCATTGGTATCCCATCTGGGCCCGATGCTTTGCCCATAGCCATTGTTTTAATAGCCTCGGTGACCTCATTTAACGAGATGTCCGCCTCAAGGCCTGACAACTGGGAATCATCATTATTTGATACTATCTCTGTTCCATCCCTAATCGGACCTCTTGATCTATACAGATCCTGATAAAAGTCCGTGAGCACATTTAGTACGCCTGTTAAATCTGTAGCCATCGTTCCATCTTCCCCTCTTAATTGTAAAATATTATTTGCCGTTGCCCTTTGTTTCATCCGTAGCGCCAGATGTTTCCCCGTCATTTCCCCGTATTCATACTTCTCCTGAGTTGCCGTTTGATACCTTTCGGCTGCATTTTTATTATAGATACCATTAAGTTTAGCCTTGGTCCTAGTTACTTTTAGTTCTAGGGTCTGTTGTCGCTCTATCTGTTTATGGGCTATAGCTTCCATATGTTGTCTCTCATCGCTATTCAGCTCCTCCATAAGGGCAAGTATTTCCCCTCTCAGTTTTTTCTGGTGAAATATCCCGAAGCTTGTGATTTCCCCCCAAGCCCTGCCTTGTACGCATCCCAAACACTTTCCCTAGATGTGCTATATCTATTAATATCAAAAAACTGCTTTGTCCATCCCTTAATATGTTCAATAAATCCTTCTGTAACTAGCAACTTTCTGTCAAAAGACCATTTTTGTATGCCCTTAATACATGCCGGTACATCAATGCTCATAATTAATGGGTTATGGTCTGACAATACTTTGGGGAGTCTTTTAATATCTATTCCCTCCATGAGTGAGGCTGAAGCTAAGAAATAATCAAGTCTGGCATATTTCCTATGTGGATGTGAAAAGTATGTATACCCTGGGTCCTCTGCATTCTTAAAAGCCCACATATCAACCAGCCCATGGCTATCAATGAGCGCATTAATAGCTTTATAAACCTGTGGTTTCCTCCCTATATATCTTGCCTTACCCCATCCTCCTATATCCACATGGATATTTAAGTCTCCGCATATAATTAATGGTGTTGGCCAGGATGCTAACTCAGTTTCCAGGTATGTCCAAACATCTACGTCATCGAAATTGGAACCATACACCGTACAGATAGTGACTAAATTTGGTATGGAAGCGATGGCCCACCGCCCCCATTTATCAGATTTAACCCGATTGATCGGTAACAGTCGCTGAGAGACGTGTATAGCCACCCCTCTCGTGTTGGTAGACTGTAAGGAACAGGCAGCCAACGTATAGCCCGGAATAACATTAATCCCCCTTTTCTGCCATGGGATATGCGTCTCTTGCTGGCATATAACGTCTGCCCCTATTCCTCGTAACAGTTCGCCAGCCCTATTTCTTTTATCTCTATCATTTAATCCAGCAACATTAATTGTAAAAATAGCTAACCTACCCATATTAACCTATATTTGTTTTTTCCCCTACCACTCAAATCCATGCCTTCATAGTATAGCTTTCTGGGCCACTTTCGGCCCCACCTGATATAAGCTGTTGTAACTCCATTAGTACGTCTAACCTTCTGGCCTCTTACCTTCTGTCCAACTACATAGCTGTCCTGAATTTTCTGTTTTTTTACCCCCTTAACTACCCTTACCTTCCCACCCAACCCCCCACCCCCTACCCTCTTCCCCGTGAAATAAGGCAGCAGACCTCTCTAGGTCTGCCTATGATGGGCGGTGATCCAACCCTAGTGACGGCATGCTCTGAAAATCATTTAATATTTTGATTCATACAAATGTCTCTCCTGAAAAAAAAAAGAGGAAAGGAAAGAGAAACAATACCCGGCTCTACATAGTCTACGTAATCTCGTAGATATATTTCTTAACTGCCATACATGGTCTTATTAACTACCGAATGAGACGTTAGGAGGGGTGTGGAGTTAACCCTTATGCATTCAGAAAATCTTTAGCTTTAATTTCCGACATGAAAAACTTGGTTTGACCCCTCCAAATACCTTTCAATCGAGCTGGGCTGAGAAGAAATGCTTGTGCTCCTTTCTCTTGAAATGGTGAGATTAGTTGCCGCAAACGCCATCGTCGCTCTACTGTAAAGTGGCAAAAATCTGGCCTTGTAAAAAATGAAAAACCATCAGCAGCCCGCTGAGCTTCAGGTCTTGCTTTTTCATACACATTTTGTCTCAATAAAAAATTCCCAAAGTAGACCAGAAGTGCCCTAGGTTTAGCGTCCGGTCGAGCTGGTAATCTAATGTTAAAGGGGACTCGATGCGCTCTTTGCACTTCTTGCGCCCAGTTCCACCCTACAAGGTCAGGAAACGACCTCTCCAAAAGTTGAACCATAAAGAGGCGTGCATCCGATCCTTCTTTTCCCTCCGGAATTTCGAGAAAGCGCAAATTGTTCCTTCTCTGTCGATTTTCCCCTTCCTCCAGTTTCCAGTGAATGTCTGTGAATTGTTCCTCATGCGCTATAGTCCGGTCTCTTACAGTGAGTATTTCATCCTCGAGCGCAGCTGTTCGTGTTTCCACCTCTGTCATCCGACTGCTTATATCATTACAGGTTTTAGCAATTTTCCGAACCGCCCCCTGCAATTTCCGATTGGCATTTTGAACGCGCTTACTTTCTAATCTGGCTTCTTCCCTATGTGCCATTACGCATTGTAGTATGGACTCTAAGGTGGGAGAGGGTGCTTCCAAACTTTCCACTTAATTGGGCTGATTTCTACCCCCCATCAATTGATCTCCCGTAGAGTAATCCCATCTGAGATCCATTTGTTTGGTATTTCCTATTTTTCCTGATCGAGGGTGCGTTTTCTTGACAGAGGTCACCTTGCCCCTGTCGTCTGAACCTGAGATACTACCCTCCTCGCTAGACTCCAAGTTGGTTTCATGGCCAGAGCCTAGGCCAGACCAGGTTGCGTCCAATAATGAAAAGAAATCGTTACCCTTGTTTGCTTCAGAGTCCATATCTTTCTCTTTGCCTATGCGCTGCCCCCCCTGAGGCTTATGCGGAGCTTTCGGGGTCACCACCGTCGCCACTGTAGGCTGTGGCATTTGATCTTTCCCACATCCTTCTGGGGGGCCAACGGTGTCGCCCGACTCATCGATATCCATATTTGCTGAACCAGCCCTAGGACCAGCACTTGGACCAGCATTTGGACCAGCACTAGGACCTGCTTGTGGGGCATTGTCGGTATTATTGACGATAATATCAACCCCCTTCATGCTACTTGGCAGTCCAGCAGTCTCGCCCTGGTTCGGTATCCCCCCTTGCCCCAGCTGCAGCTTACCCGTAGTAGTCTGATCATCAGTCTGATCTGTTAGCTCTTCCTGCACCCATGTATTTTCGGCGCGTATTCCTCCTACTGCTGCAGAGCTACCGCTGCTGACACTGCTCCTAATCCCCCGGAACAGGTCTACGATTGAGGCGGTTGATTGTGGCTGGGGCTGCGGCCGGATCCTCCCCTTCCCGTCCGGAGCATTCTCCGGACGTGTTCGCTGCCGGCGTCCTTGCGCTGTGGAAGGTGTTACGGATGCATCGGTCTGCGGGGGCTTGCCAGAGGCTGACTGCCCGAGTCCGCCTCTAGTCTTGTTTCCAGTCTTTGGAGGCATATCAAAACCAGCGCTGCGGGATGACTCTCCGTTACTCCGGCGCTGCACCAACTCCCGCAAGAGGCTCCGGCACCCAGTGATCAGCACCTCCGCAAGCCTTGCCAGCACCTCCGCCCCACGTTTGACAACTGGTGGGTACAGCTCTACCCTTAGTAGAGATCGCCGGATAGTATATTCGTCATGATGATAGCGCGCCATACACTACTCTAATCAGCCCGGTTCACTAACGCCATCACCGGGTGGATCACCTACGCTGAGACCAGCACCATGCTAGCACTCAGTCGCCATCTTGCCTCCGCCCGAGTCTGGACACCAAGAGGGGTTCCAGATTCGCTTTGTCTTTTGACAATCTCTTCATGGGATTGTTTGAGGCGGAGTGGATCTGGGGTGTGAAAGGAGCAAAATGGATTGACCGCATACATTACTATGGGAGATGCATTGGCGATTGTTTCATGATTTGGACTGAGGACGTAGAGCACCTTAATGACTTTTGTACGTACCTGAATGGGAACAATAGGAATATGTATTTTACATTTGCACATAGTCAAGAGAGTATGGTGTTTCGTGACTTGGAACTGTTTATTTATGGTACAAGAATCTGTAGTAAGATGCATAGAAAGTAAACTTCATGTAATTCACCCTTACATGCGACTAGCTTCGACCCTAATCCGCAAATCAATGGGGAATTGTTAAGGGCTCGTAGAAATTGCAGTGATTTTGATAGTCTTTTTAGACATTAAACATCAGTTCCTGGACAGGGGCTAAGATAAGTTTGTTGTGGAAAATTCTAAGAAAAGGGCCTGTCACCCATCTCGTGTGTCTACACTCAAACAGAAGGGCTCAGGGAGTATGTTAGAGAAAATACATCTGAACACCAACTATTACCCTGACTCAGATACATTTTACAGGATATTAAGAAAGTATTGGCACTATTTGACTGCTGATAAGGCTTTACATCTGTACTTATCAACTACACCCAGTTTAACGTTTAGAAGAGGTACAACATTGACTAACTTGATTAGCCCTAGCTACCCACACACACACCTTTACGTCAAGACTTATGGATCACAATAAACGTTTCTAAAGATGTGGTGACTGTAGTGTTTGCAGATTGACATTAGAGAAGACCAAGCTTTTCAACTATAACAACACTGGCAACTACCAGATTGTGATGCATATTGATTGTGGCACTAAATATATAGTATATGTGATTATATGTCAGTGTCGTAAAATAAACGTGGAAAATGTGATTAGACCATTACTTGAATGCATATCCGTACACTTTCGGTCATAAAACAGAGCAACATGAAATACCACATAGCTGTGCATACTTCTGATTTTGAGACTCGTGGACATCTGTCCAACTTTAAGTTTCATTGGATTGATTTCATTAGAATAGACCTTAGGGGGGTAATCGTGAACTTAAACTCAGAAGATGTGAGGTAACTTGGATCATGAAACTCAAATCAGTAGAACAAGGGCTGAATATAGACAATGAGTTACAGTACTTTCTAGGTGATTAGACTAATGGTACCTGCCCTTAGAATCAATTATGTTGATTCCACATAATGATTTTGATTTAAGTAATTGTTTTTGTCAGAAATTATTACTATATTGCGGTTGTTTAAGATAAGATGCACCAAACTTTATTGTGACAATAGGACTGATGTGTTAATTTTGCTAACTTAAGATATAATTGTCGAACCTTTAGGGCACTATAAGACTAATGTACATTAATAGGTGTTGTAACCAATCTTATGTTGGATATTTATGTTTCAAATATATGCACCTTTGTCTAACAATGTACCCTGAGAGATTGACTATCAGAATTTGAAGTAATGGATGTTGTTAAAAACACCTGATCACTATTTACTCTGTGACATGTTACCCTTGTTCTGAAAGTACTCTGTTATACATTATGTGAATGAAGAAATGGTACTGGAGTACATTGTTGTGATAATACATATATGACATAATTTCATTGGTTGACGTTTTTCACCCTGGGTGCCTTTTACTATACTTAAATTCTTGGATTAATCTCATCTTGCTCTTGAGTATATGACTTTTTCTTCTGTCTGTAATTGTTTGTTAATTACCTTTAAGATATAATGGTAGTGCCTTTTAGATCTGAGTCACTTCAAGATGGCCGCTGGAGTTGAACGATTAGACATGCAACACTCCTATACATCAATAATACATTAAAAGTCTCATTTTACATTCTTAGGATTTATATGAGTCTGAATGTTAAGTAATGTATAGTGTTTTGTAACCTGAGCCTTCCAATTTATGGAAGATAATGAGGTTCGTTTGGATATTTTATTTGATGCAATCCATTGCATTTGGATTGTATCTGAGTATGTATAATGGAAGAGACTTCATTATAAGATGGCCGCCACTATTTCGGGTTGGGTCACATGATTAGGCCCGGCGGGAAGGTTAAGAAGGCTCTTGCGGTGGATGCTGTTAATGATTGCATGGAGTATCTCTGACACGCGTTAGTAATGGACCGGTAAGCTTATGCCGACATTTTTCATTGGGAGATAATGCTGTCTGGTTACTTCAGCCAATGCAATGAATTGCATTTTATTTGTATTTGAGTTTGTATATTGGAGCAGACATCATTATAAAATGACTGCCACTAATTTGGGTCTGGTCACATAATTTGGCTAGGCCGCTACTTATAGATGGTTAAGATTAGCTGTGGACGGTGAACTCTGCTTGGCCAGCAGAGTTTGCAGTGTTTTGCCAACTCCGTGCTCTGCTGGAAGCGCGGAGTTTGGCAAAAAAACTCTGATTCCGCCGCATGGTGGAGTTTGCCTCCGCTGTTCACCTTACCATATGAATTGAATCCGTACTGACGTGCAGAGTAGACTCTTCCTGTAGGCATCTCTGGAGGCACCATCCATCGGTGAGAGCCATCTGACTTGTATCGACGTCACTAGCATACCTGCCGCCCATTCCTGCATTAGGCATTTGAACAACACAGCGCTGACTGTGTGAAGAGGGCAGCAAAATGAGAGACAGCTGTAACTCTGGAGGAAGGTAACAGTCGGGGAAATCCACAACTTTATGTTTGTTTTTTGTTTACTGTTTTAAGTGTTTTGAGGAAGTGGCTTCGGAGGGCGGCAGCTAGGGAGGGGGCGATGGAAGCTCAAGGTAGTGTGTGGGAGGTTAGAGGACCGGAGGGGGAGAGGACAGGAGGGCACGGAGCTGTGTTGGTGTGAAAGGGGCATCATCTGTGATGTTACTGTTATACAGTCATTGTCCTTGTTGCTATGCCTGCGTTCACTCTTTATTGTCAAACAGTGGTTTCTGTAAAATAATAGAATCATATGTAGATAATAAGGTGCACAATTGCAATGGAAGGGTTAAAATGACGTGTTGTGTATTGAGTTGCTAAATTGTCTACTTTTTTGAATACCTTGGAAACCTTATAAAATACTGTCACAATTATGTCACCAATATTTTAGGTTCCTGCTTCTCACTGGGGACACAACGCACATTTTTCTTTTTCATTGTATATCGAATTTCGTTTGCAAAATATAAAATATCATTGTATCAAACTAAAACCATAGGTGTATGTGGTTTCTTCGCCCTCTGACATCATTTTAACCCTTCCATTGCGATTGGGCACCTTATTATCTACATATGATTCTATTATTCCACAGGAACCACTGTTTCTGACAATAATTTACCCACCCAGGTTCCTTAGTGAGTTGGGTTCCCTTGTCCTTTTTCTCGTGCGTTACCTCTTTGGCAGATGCTTTTAGGCAAAGTTGATAAAGTCAAACTCTCTTCTCGTGGTTATATCCACCCCCACTCCTACCATTCCGCTTACACTCCTGCCTGTGTGAAGTTGGGCAGTCAAGTACATACCTGCTCTTTGAACATTGTTCATAAAAAACAAAATCTACCTATTGGGGGTGGGTTGTTGCTGAACAGGAAGCAGTTACACCTCTTTCTGCTGGTTCTGCAAGTGGTGCTAGGTTTTGCTTCCTATCACTCTTTCTCTTTGAGCCTCTTTTCCTGCTCTCTCCCCACCACCCCACTCCCTCCCTCAGACTCCTCAGCCCTTGTTTGGAAATGCAAACCTTCAGACACAGAATTTCTGAACCCTGTCTTTTATTTTTAAAACATCCTCTTTGAGGTTGGGTAGTAAATATAGGGTATATTACTAAATCTGCGGCACCGGGTCAGGAAATAGGGTGGAGCGGAACGCCGCAGAATTCCACAGAGTTTTTATGCAACTCCTTAGAAGTAGTTCAACTTCACAAACTCCGCCCACCCTTAGCCAAGATGGCACCTGCAATGCACGCCCATGGTGGTTGCATAGAGTACTGTCCGGCACACATTGCTAATGGACCAGTAAGCGTAATGTCGACTTTTCATTGCAATAATAGGTTGGGAGGGGTACTATATTTTTTTTCATTGTTCATGAAACTGTTTGTCTTGCGGGGCCTTGCATGGAAACGTTATTACCTTTTAAATTATAATGATGGCAGGATATGCCTTGAGATTATAATTAGCTATCAAACCACAAATTTACACTTGTGGCTTGAAAGCGGAGTGCTTGTAACTATTGCACTGCCCGGGTACTGTTTTTAAGATATTGAGTGTGTTTGTTATTACTAGAACTCATGTTTGAGAATCAGTGAGAGACTTAATGTTGGTTCATCAAATAGAGGTATGTTTATTTTTATCTGTTACATGTATTTCTTAACAGGATATATTTTGGAGATTGGGAGTGGAATATACACCACCATCGTATTACAAAACACTATGGATTTTGCAGGTTACTGTTTTCCTTTATAAATAACATGTTTGTTCTATTAACTTTAGCATTTACTCAGTGTTTTCCTTAGTCTTGGGTTGCACAGGTGGATTTATAATAATGATGTGTTGGGTGCTTCGCAGGGACCGTAGTTTTCTTGTGACTCCTTATCAGAAGAACACAATTTGGTTAACTAATTTAGTATTGTTCTACTACCTATTTGGCACTACCATGAGACATAGTGTGAATAATTGTGATACTTTTTTCATATTGTAGAAAATAATTGTGGACTATATTTCTCGACTAGGAACAGATTGATGACGAGAAGTACGATTGGCAGTATTGGCCTTGCTTAAACTTACTCTACACAGTTTGCTTTAGCAGGTTACTTATTTCTTGCATATATATACTTTCTCTATTTCATTTTCATTTTCTTTCTCTTTTTTCTTTCCTTTCCTTCTTTTTTATTTTTTTTGCTTGGTTGTGTTATTTAAACCTGGTATCATTTTTCTAAGTTTCTCTGTTTATCCCACCATGTTACAATTGTGTGCTTTGGTCTAAATTATACCCATTAGATTGCTGGTTATACTAGCCCTTGGGTAACTTCCTTACACTTTTCTGGATCCACTGACACCTTTCTGGTGGGTGATGGTGTGTCCTCAATGTCATGCATTAGTGGTTCTTACGTAGATTATTTTTGATTTCATATTGGAGCCCTGAGGAAGTTGAAGGCATATTTGCTTTAAGACGAAACACCTGTTGACTGTTTGTTCTTGGCTGCCTGTTCTTGTATTAACATTATACAAATACCAGGATGGATACTGAATACAGATTACTTGAACCTTGGATACTCTTCAAATTTAATGATTTATTATTTGAGTGCTTATGACTCCCTTTTTGTTTATGAATACATTTTCCCCTATGTGGGGGTTTATGCCTTGAGGTTGCTCGGTAGACAACCTTTGTTCTGGAGCACCACTATATTATTAGCATATTACTGGGTCCCAGATATTCAGGGAGTGCCCTCTTTAAGCTTGGCTACCCCTTCTTTTTGAGCATCAGGAAGGAAGACCTTCAAAAGGCTCTGAGGGCATGAGCGGAGGACCACCAGTTGCCAGTCACAACAGATGACCAAGATGGAGAGGAGCCAGAGCAGGGCCTGTATACAAGTGCTGGGATGTAGCATTCAGCTGAGCGGGATGACTTGACCCCCAAGCTACAACTCCCTGCCAGAGCAGAGAGCAGTGTGTCTCCTCAAGTCTGGACCCCAGAGGAGCTGTGAAACAGGGAGGTGGAGAGGGAGTTTAGGCTGCAGGTGGCCCAGTTGAAAACAGAGGAAAGAAACTGGCCATGGAGGCGGAGAAAAAAAAGGCTGACTTGGCCTTATCCAGAGAACATAGAGGAGAGAAAAATGTTGTTGGCTCATTACCTGAGTCTTAAGGAGCAGCACATCAGGGCCAGACAGGCAGATTCCAGTAGTGATGGTGGCAGAGTAAGTCGGGGCTCTCTGGAGACAAGAGCATCCTTATTCCTAACGATCTGGAGCCTGACTTTGTTGTGCGGGACGTATTGACAAGTGGTTTGAACCCTATGAGGTAGCTTTACAGATGCAAACTGTCCCTGAGGATGATTGGGAGACTAGCCTCTGGAAGCACATCTCTAGTTATGGGAGGGATGCCCTACTGGCCCTAGAGATAAGGGACAGGATGAGGTTCCCCCATGAAGGAAACTATTGTCAGGCAATATGGTCTCACCCCTGAAATGTACAAGCAGATGTTCAGGGACGGCCAGAAGCTGCACCAGCTGTCCTGGGTGGATTACGTGGATTCCTTTTGCAAGAGCACTGGATGGTTAGGTGTAGAGCAGCAAGGTGAATGATCTCAAGGGGCTGTATGATCTGTTTACAAGACAGAACATGCTCATTCATTGTTTTTCAGAGCTGTGCCAACACGATTGATAGTAAGCTTACCCGTCCCAGGGAGATTGCTAAGGAGGCAAGCAGCTGGTTCAGCACCAGGGTCCATTTGAAGGCGGAAGACCAGAGGTCCCCTTTCCAACTGCACTGCTTTAATTGTTTTCAGCTGTGACAGAAGCAGGGGAACTCTATTTGTCCTAAGAAAACCACCACTGGGGGGAACTCTACAGGAATGGCTAACATGGCCTAAGGGGTAAGTAGTCCCGAGGGTCAGGAGGTAGATCACACCCTAATCTCCTTCATTTGGGAGGTGAACTCAGAGGGTTGATTGGTGATCCCTGAGAGTGGGAGTTGTCACTTCCACCAGGCCAAGGTGAATGGTGTCACTGTCACTGCTCTGAGGGATACAGAGGCCAGCCAGACCATGATAGTAGAAAAGCTGTTTCCTCTGAGTGGTACACCGGCCAGGTGTGCAGGATAGCTCAGCTCAGGGGCAGGTCCTTTTCCGCCCCATTGGCCCAGCTATTTTGTCCTGCTATTCTGTGAAGGTGACCCAGTTAGTCTCCAGAGGCCCCAAGACTGCATTATGCCACCTGTGTCAGGAGATTTAGGAGATACCCTGAACGCTCTGATTTCTGGGGGTTCTGCTCCCGAGTGGAGGGTATAGAGGCCCGGATGGTGGGACAGGAGGTAGAAACAGTCCACAGTGGAGAGACCAGTGGGTCAGGGGTTACCAGCCCTGAGATCAGAGCACAGTGGTGAGGCCACTTCTGATGAAGGGATGTTGCCTGCACTGTCACAGAGACAGAGAGCTAGAGAACTGCACCAGGCAGACTCCTGCATGATACTTACCCTTGAGTGGGGTAGTGGTTCCCCCCTGGAAGTCCTAGCTTGCCAGTCAAATGTCTAGCCCCCGGATACAGACTCGGGTTGAGGGTCCAGTCACAGGCTCCTCTATTGGTAGAAAGGAGAGTGTTAGTAGGGAGCCTAACACCCAGGGTTGTTGCACAACACTCTGAGAATCCTCAGAGTTCAGAGAGCCCTGGATGGCTGTAGGTTTCAAAATAATCATAGGGCTATGGCCCTTATGTTACGTTATTTAGATTAGCCTTATAATGCTAAATATAATGATGGTTGTTGTGTTTGTAGACAACCCATTGAGCTATAATGTTGATTATACAGTAGTAATGCATTGCACTGCTAGCAGCCATTTTGTATGATGGATTAGGTATATTAGTATATGTGCTTCAAACTGTGAAAGGTCCAAGTGATCTCGCAATATTGTACAATAACTTGTTGTTCACAGAGTTTTGCTCATACGTCAGAGGAAGCAGAGACTGTGCAGAATGACCTTGGTTAAGAGACAAGAATGTACACTCCTTCTAGATGGTGGCACAGACCTAAAATCACTCCCTTATTCTTTGTCCAAGTTTGTAACTTTGCCATGTGGGTGTGGTTTGGAGGACATCTGATGAATATGTATTGTATACTGTGCTGGTGGTGGTCAGTTCCTCAGCTTTCATTTACTGATGCAGGCTGTAATGGACTCTCTCTGCAGAGATTAATAATAAAATGCTTATTTGCATTCTCTACTGGCTGACCGACTCTTCATTGATATAGGTAAGGCCGAGAGGTGGTTTAGTAACCCGAGTGACCATGTTTGGGTCATTTCCTTCAGTTGGCGCTCGAACAGGGACCCCGCGATTATCACCCATCACACCCGCAAACGGTTTGTGAAGTCGGGGTGCTGGCTGGTCAGGTGGGCGGATGGGGGCCCCCCACTGATGGAGCCCTGTCTCTGTGTGACTTGCCCCGCCCACCTGATCGAGGGTGCCCTGCCTAGTGGTAATACGCCGGGGTCCAGAGACGGCGAGACCCAGGAGCAGACCAGATTTGGTCCGGAGAGTCGGCAGGAGAGAATCACCTATGACACCTGTGTCGGACAGGTGACTGATTTTGTGTATGTTTGGTCTTTGGAATACTGGCGCCAGTCTTTGAGGTAGTGCTGGGCTGAACCGTGCGAGGCAGACTGTTGACGACCACCTTTCGGTGTGAACTTGAACTGCTCCATGCAATTCGGGCTCTTGAGACCCGTCTCATAGTAGTTCGTGGATAGCACCGGGAGGGGCAGGGCCTTCGGGGCGTGCTTCTTGGACGGAGCCACACTACAGACTTTGGGAGGCAGAACTGATCGGTCTGTGCTCCATAAGTGGTGCCAGACTGTGAGTATGAGGACGCCTATCGAGCTATCTCATTGGTCTTTAACCACAGATTGAGATGAGCCTTACAGGCGAAACCTCACGGGCAGTGCCGGGCCGCACTTTGAAGAGGCAGCACCTTGAGTTGTTCCCTTAAGTATTGGGGACAAGCTGCTTGGGCTGTGCTTTTATAGCGAGTTTGATCTGAATGGTATGGCAGATTCCTGGGGCTGAATCTCGTAGTGGTTCGAGAGTCGTTAATGGCTCTACGAGCTACAAGATGCGAGATAAGGCTTTAGATTGTGTCAAGATGCAATAATATCGGGCTGGGCTATCCATACACGTAACAGAGATTCTTAGGTGGTGCTTAGTGAAAGGCTGTTTGGGCCATGTTGTATTGCATATCTAGGAGGTCTGTTCGTGCTTGTTTTTGAGTGAAAATACTATGTACAATTTGGGATAAGAGAAATGGATTTGAATTGTGCATGCGCAGTGGGAATTGGGGAGAGGAGTTGGCCCAACGGCTAGGACTGTCGACCTTGAATCTGGGGAACTGGGTTCGAGTCTCGGCAATGACAGTGAACATCTTGGGATTCTGGGCTAATCACTTAATCTCCCTGTGCCTAACAAAAATGCTGAAAAAAAAAAGGACAAAAATAATAATAATAAGATACACTTAAGTGTTTTAGGATATCGGTATTGTTTTTCTATGTGATGTTCAATTAGTAAAGAGGCCTTTGTGTCTCCAAAGGGTATCCTGAAATTTGATATCTATGTTAAAAATGGTATGGACTCTGTTATATTTAAGCATTTTGTGGTGTAAAATATGTGAGAGCCAATGCTGAGTTACTGTGGGCTTTTTTTATGGCCACTATGTGGGATTCTGGGTTATTGTGAATTTGAGTGGCAATCCACAGTGTCCCCTGCATTTGAGTGACGGTTTGGGTGTGCATGACATGTATATATGACAGTTTAAAATATGTCTTGTGCATGAATTGTAGTCTCTGGAGTAATTGTGGTGGTTCAGTTTTCAGATTGTTTTGTGGTGTAATTGTGTGTGCATGCCTCAGAAATTAAGAACTGACATCAGTAATGGTGGTGTGTGAAATATTAGTTTGAATGAGCAGTAAAATAAATGTGGTGTAAGGGGTAAAGTTGTTTTGCCTCAGTGAGTTATGTGGCGTGAGGTTTCTTTGTGTGACATGGTCTGTGGACCACTTTTGGAAAAGTGCTTGAAATTGTTTGGTTCCTTTTGAGGACATGTTGGCAAAAAATTGTAATTGTTTTGCCAGCCAAGTTAATGAATTTGGCCTCTGTTTGTGGAACCCTAACCTCTGAGGCGGAAGCCGGAGGAGATACGCGCCATTTTTTATAACTGTTGATATTTGTGTTCACATATCTTTTTAAAACTTGTATTCTCACCTGAGCTCCTTTCTGGGCAAAAGCGCCAAGCAGGCTCAGCACATCTCAGCGGAACTAGCGCTGTTTTGGATCATTGTTTGTTCACGGCCGCCATCGCAGCAGACGCGGGGCCACGCCCACCTGACAGGCCACGCCCACACCCCCCGCCTATAAATACAGCGCTGATTACTAGCGCGACCAGTGGAACCCTAACCTCTGAGGCGGAAGCCGGAGGAGATATGCGCCATTTTTTATAACTGTTGATATTTGTGTTCACATATCTTTTTAAAACTTGTATTCTCACCTGAGCTCCTTTCTGGGCAAAAGCGCCAAGCAGGCTCAGCACATCTCAGCGGAACTAGCGCTGTTTTGGATCATTGTTTGTTCACGGCCGCCATCGCAGCAGACGCGAGGCCACGCCCACCTGACAGGCCACGCCCACACCCCCCGCCTATAAATACAGCGCTGATTACTAGTGCGACCAGTGGAACCCTAACCTCTGAGGCGGAAGCCGGAGGAGATACGCGCCATTTTTTATAACTGTTGATATTTGTGTTCACATATCTTTTTAAAACTTGTATTCTCACCTGAGCTCCTTTCTGGGCAAAAGCGCCAAGCAGGCTCAGCACATCTCAGCGTAACTAGCGCTGTTTTGGATCATTGTTTGTTCACGGCCGCCATCGCAGCAGACCCGAGGCCACGCCCACCTGACAGGCCACACCCACACCCCCCGCCTATAAAATGTGCCTTCTACGCAAGCGCAGCGGACGAGCGCAGCGGGAGCGCCGTTTGCGCGCCGAAGGCGCGCTTAAGGCACGCCCGTCTGGGCCCGTCCGGGCCCGGACGGACCCAGGCCCAGGGATGCTGCCAGATCCATCCCCCAGTCGCCTGATGTATTCAGCAGACATGCTTCGGGACCTCCGACCTGAAAAAAACCAAGGCTGTCGCTACATTCACGAAGCAGGTAAACCCTTCACAAGCTGCGTGCACTGCTACACAGCCACGCAGACCCCAGTCAATTCCAGGCTACAGCTTGGTCTCCTCAACTGTCGCTCCCTCCCCAGGCATGCACTCGAAATCAATGGGCTGATTCAAGACCAAGGCCTAGACACATTGTTTTTAACAGAAACTTGGCTTTCTGACAGCAATGATGCGGACATCGTCACCGCCCTTCCCCCAGGCTACCTCATCCAAACCCGCCACAGACCTAGAGGAAGAGGAGGCGGACTGGCTATAATCCACCGCGATCACCTCAGCTGTAGAATCAATGACGCCAATATTGATGACGCTGAAAGCTGCCACTTTTCCCTCCAAACCTCCCGGACACACTCCCTTTCGGGACTGCTCATCTACCGGCCCCCGGGTACCCTTGGGAAATTTCTTAACGCAGTCACCGGAATGACCTCTCAACTGGCCGCTTCTGCTTCCAACTTCCTTATTGTAGGTGATCTTAACCTCCATTTTACTGATCCCGCTGACCGGTCTGCCTCTGACCTTCTAGTAGACCTCCTGTCACTCAACATTCGTTTAGTGAATAACGAGCCCACCCACGACAAGGGACATCTCTTAGATCCCGTCCTTACTAACGACGTCAATATCACCACGAGCCCCTCTTTGCCACTGCCATGGACCGATCATTTCTTAATCCCCATTTTTTGGGAGTTTCCTACTGTCACCACTCAGTCCGCGAAAATCAAAGTCACCGACAGACGTTGGCACAAACTTGTACCATCTGAATGGTCCTCCGTTCTCTCTAACTCTATTCCATCGCTTTCCCCCGATGCTATCACGGCCGACAAACAATTTAGCTCCTGGATCACATCCTCGTTGGATACACTTCTCCCTAAAACCACCACCCTCAGACATACTAAACGAATACCTTCTGCCCCGTGGTATACTCCTGAGCTCAAGTCGCTTCGGCAGGACTGCAAAAGAGCTGAACGCTCCTGGAGGATGGAGAAATCCAACACTAATAAGGATGCCTATCTCACCTCCCTATCAGTATACAAATCTTCTATTGGTAGGACAAAAAGTCTATTCTTTCAGGAAAGAATTGAAAAAGCCGCCTGCTCTAGCAAAGAAACTTATACCATCCTGAAAGAACTTCTCAATGTTCCCGATCCAGTCCCGAGAAACCCCCCAGACCCCAAAGCGGACCACGAAAAATGCCATCAGCTAGCCAGCTTCTTCCATGAAAAAATTCAAAAAATCCTTAACTCCATCCCTCCCTCCATTCCGAGCGACTTTGGCGATCCCCTCGACACTCCGATCTCCCCTAACCTAACTTCCTGGGGGCAAATAACCACCGAAGAAGTCGAGAACACGCTAAAAACTATCAAAAGCAGATCTCCTAGGGACCCCGCACCGCTACGGACCCTTAAGGAAGTAGCTCCCATCATTATCCCCCCCCTCACCCATCTGATTAACGCGTCTTTTCAACAGGGAACCGTCCCCCCTAGTTGGAAAGCTGCAGTTGTTAAAGCGCTCCTAAAGAAACCCTCCTTGGATCCAGCGGAATTGGCTAATTATAGACCAATATCTCTCCTCCCTGGGACTAGCAAGATCGCCGAGAAACTGGTGAATAAGAAACTTTCCCAGTTTCTTGAATCTAACAATCTGCTAAAAAACTCGCAGACAGGTTTTCGCCCAGGACAGGGCACTGACATCGCCCTCCTGGCGGCGGTGGAGGAGGCCAGAGCACTCTTAGACGAAGGAGGATCAGTGGCAGTGATCCTCCTCGACCTGAGTGCGGCCTTCGACACCGTCAACCACCAACTCCTGATCAAACGGCTCAAGAAGGTTGGAGTAGAAGGTACTGCTCTATCCTGGCTTTCCTCCTTTCTGGCCCAACGTTCCTTTCAGATCTGGGAGAATAACTCCTGCTCCTCTGAAATTCCCCTCCAATGTGGAGTGCCCCAGGGCTCATCCCTGAGCCCCACACTGTATGGCCCCATTGGAGGAGCATCGTCAGCTATGCGGACGACACACAATTAGTCGTCTCCCTATCCCACCCCAGTCAACAACCTGCAGATTTATTCAACTGCTTGACGCAGATACAAGGGTGGATGAACAACTCCGCTTTAAAGCTGAATGGATCAAGGACATCCTCCTTCTGGGTCCTCCCCCAGACCCAAAACAGGAAGTAAAAAGCCTGGGAGTTTTGATTGAAGCTGATCTCTCGTTTACCACGCAGGCCAAAAAAGTAGCCGGCACCTGCTTCGGACTACTGAAATCTATGAGAAAGATCCTGCCCCTACTTCCGCCCACTTCCCAAAGACTTCTCATCCAAGGCCTCATACTTTCCAGGCTTGACTATAGTAATGCAATCTACCTGGGCACACCTGAAGCAACTCTTAATAAACTTCAGAAAATCCAAAATGCGGCGGCCCGGATCCTCACTAATACCCCGGCCAGAGCCTCAGCTAAACCTGCTCTGAGGCTCCTTCACTGGCTCCCAGTGAGGGAACGAGTGATTTTCAAAGCCCTATGCCTGGCACATAAGCTACTGCAGAATCAAGGCCCTCCGATTCTTAGAAAATTTATAAAATCTTACAAAGCACCAAGATCCCTTCGATCGGATAAGGAGTCCCTTATCATCATGCCTAGATTCAAGAAAGCCCGCTCGGGTGGAAGACGCTTCTCAGTCCACACCGCCCGCCTCTGGAACGCTCTCCCCCGAGACCTGAGAAAAGAACCCAACTACCTACGTTTCAGGAAACGGCTCAAAGCTCACCTGTTCCCTCAAGTTTAATTCTCCTCCTTCTGACACTTGCCGTCCCCCCCTCTCAGCTGCCCAACCCACAGAGGTAGGGATCTCCAGCGCTGGGATACCTTAGGGTGACTACGCGCTCTATAAATTTTTTTAATAATAATATGCCTGGAGTAAGTTTAATTTGGTCTCTTATTGCCATCAATGCGTTCCAAAAGGTAATTGAAAGGGGTGCATCTAGAAAAAGAGCACCCCCTGTGATTTGATGACACCCTTAATGTGAAGAATATAATAATGAAAAGGAAATATGGACTGATGAAAAGTTCTAGGAAAAATGTGTGCATTTGAATTTGCAGGTTGTTCCCAGCTCGTTTTGGTGGCTCAGTGAGCTAATGCGCCTGGTGCAGGGGTCTGTGTTTAACATCATGGTTGTAGTTAAAATTCCAGCTGGACATACGGAGACTTTCTTCCATTTGAGGTTGATAAAATGAGTACCATTGATTTGGGTAGTAACAAACATCTGTTATTTAGTGGTAAAATATTTATGCTGGCATGTTATGTTATTATGTTCTGTGGATTATTCAAGTTAATTCAAATTTATGCTGAGCAGATGTCTATTTAAAAATGTGCACTAGGAAACAGTGAAAAAAAACAGACTCCTGGTCTGACAGTGTGTGGTTTAATAGTTTGAGAGCAGAAATAAACTGTGGCCCCTAAAAGGAGATAGTTCATGTTAGAATGTATTTTTTAAATAGGGTTAATTATTGAAGGTCAGAAAGAACTATGAGGGCCTTTTGCATTTGACAGCTTGAGAGTGAAGAGAAGGTGGGGGCTAGAACAGGAGCGAGTAAACAGGAGGTGAGATCACTGCTTATAAGCTTCACTGACATAGAAAGTGTAAAAATGCAGCAGAAGTGGGTCTTGGAAATTGGTGGGGGCCGGGAGTGCTCATAGTGGCTAGCTAGCAGCCCAGAAAGCTCCGCGCTGAGTGCTTATATTTAGCTTCCTGATAAGATAGGACGGGCCAGATGAGGAATTGAAGGTTACAAAGCTGTCTTTGTTTGCAACGAAAAAAAATAATGCCTTTGGTTCACGAGTGAGAAATTAAATAATGCTCACGTTATTGTCTTATTTTTAAAAAATACATTACACTAATGCTAGAGACAAAGTAATTAGAAGGTCTTTCTTAGAATGTAGTGGGCTACATTAGTGGGAAAAAAATAAGTAAGAAAATTAGGGCTTATTTTATATAGCCAAATTGTGGCGCAAAGACAGACAAAATTAAGGTAGCTGCCAGCTTGCATGTTCTAGACATGACAGGCCTAAAAGGGACAGTGAAGGTAAGTAGTGTCAGTTGGGATTTGTGTTTTTAATTATTTTGTGTGTTAAGTTGAAGTGCCTTTCTTTTGTGTTTTGTGTATTTCTGCTTCTATCCACAGCTCTTTATTGAAGTGGTTCTAGGGCTGACAAGACTACAGTTGGACACATGAGTTGGTTTGAAAAAGACGTCATAGGTGTGCACAATGGTCTGCGCAGTTTTATATAAAGTGCTTTAAGCTAAGTCGCCCCCACCCCTTAAAGAAGGGGCATTGGCGAAATGAGTGCTATAGGCTGGTGGGATCCCTAGAAGAGGGGGTTTTCGGGACGTGGTAGAGGAACAGGAAATCAGGGTGAGAGAAGGCCAGAACGAACTGAGAATGTTGCAGCAGGTGCAGGGAAGTAGTGGAAGAAGAAGGGGTCAGCCGCAAGCGCAGCAGCGATGGTCCACACCACGAGGTGGTGGAACGAGTGTTCCATATGTACCTGTGGGACCCAATTAATGTGCGAATTGCAAAAAGGAGGGTGCTGTCAGCTGTGTTTTGAAGTATATGTGTTTTTAAACAAGTTATTTAGAAAGAAATGTTTGTGCATTTTTCATTTTTGTGCATTTTGTCTTTTTATGAATTGTTCCTACTGTTCCTGTGTGTCAGAAGAGACACTGTCAGTTGTGTCGACAGCAGGTCACAACTTAGGTCACCTACTGTCAAAGGGGGGAGAGGAGAGTAAGGAAATAGAATATTATTTTTAAGCCTGACAAATTAAGCAGGCCAGAATATCAGTTTTTGGGCTGCAGGTTCACTGTGCATGACACAGTATTATGTGCCACCGATCATTTAAATAGTATATAGAAATTGTCTATGCTTTCTGTGCTTGGTATACAGCAAGTATACATGATGGCTTATCATACACGTTTTTGTTTTTGAGCTTTTGCTTTTTGATACTATTACAAGTCCCCCTGTGTTGTGAGGGGATGATCATGACGCTGCCCATTGCTATGCAACAGTTGATTGGACTTGTTCTGGTTACTAAATTTCACAGATATGATATTTCATGCTGTGAACATGACAAACAACACTTCACCAGTGCATGTCTATTTGGCTATAATGGTATTGAAGAAAAAGATAGACAGGATTAAAAGTGTGTCACCTGCAGTCAGTCATGTTACTGCCCCTCCCTTTTGTAAAATTGGTGGAGAGGGAATTGGCATAGCGACAAAGGGACAAGCAGACTAGATTGATGTTCCCTGATCGGACCCTTAAGGGGAACTATAAATCTGTGACTTTTGCTAAAGGTGACCACTAAACTTTCTCATGATATTGTACTTCTATACAGAGTCATGAGACACACGAAGAGTTTCTTATTTGCTATCCTGAGTAGCAGGACTGTGACTTTTAAGTAGGTGTAGTACCCCCTCACCCCGGACAGGTGATGTGGGAAAGGATAATGCTTTAGATCAGACACCAGAGACCTAAGAATTATTAGACTAATGTGACATGTACTCTCAGTGATCATGAGGAGGCATTGTTCAGCTTGTACATTGCATAGTGCACCTGATGCACAATTACTAAAAGGGGGTATCTACATGCCCCTGACAATTTGTATCATGCATTTCCCCTTTTTGGGGTTTTTCCGGATAAGGAATGTAGGAACACACAGATATAGTAATTCAATAGATGTTTATCCCACTAGACAATGCCACTATGTGTGTGAAGACATACATTCAGATAGAATTCCCATGTAGCTATCTACCCTTAGATGGTAGAGGATAGTGCCCTCACATTGAAGTTAGTGAGGATAATGGAGAGTACCCAATTAAAGAGACTAGAAGTATTGCCCTTGGCTCTGTATTGTATGAGGCCGACAGCGCATTTTAGATCAGAGTTGTCCCATGGCTTTTGGTCCTCCTGAATATCGCAGGCCACCTACTCACTGCTCCAGTGTCGGGTAGCTGGCGATTTGTTTTTGTGCTACTTGTAGGAAATTAACAAAATGTTACCTTTCCAATACCGGCAGGTTCTGCAGGCTCTTCCAGAAAAACAAACGAAGAGGAAGGAAGTTTGGTATTTTGACCTGCAGAACTGTGATCACATAAATCATGACCTGTGAGAACCACAGCTACAGTCCCAGCACCCAGAAAGCAGCAAGGCCGCACAGCGATCGCCAGAGCGCCGTCGGTGGCATCTCCAAAGCATTGCGTTTGCTCCATCAGACGGCATTGGACAGCAGAAGAAGGAGGAGCTGGTTCCCTGCTTGCCGCAGAACCAGAGTTTCATCACAAAAGAGTGAAAGAAAAGGATGGATCCCTGTTGTTGACGGCAGGGCTGGCTTAGGATTTTATGTTCCACCTGTTATGTGCTGGTCCCTTGAGCCCCTTGGCCTAAGTTTTGGCCACCCCCTTTTCTTTGCTCCAACGGAAGGACAGTGCACCGGAGGATCTGAGATTAGCAAAAGGCACTACATTTGTGGTGCCCATGTTGAATGATGAAAAGCTATGCTGGTGCACTGCCTTGAGACATTTAGACTTTCAAGTGAGCTGTGAGTGTTTGCCAGGAGGGCCTCCAACAGATACTAAGAAGGATTGAATTTATGAGAAGGCCTAGACTGTGAGGCCCCACGCAGAGGAAGTAATCTGTTACTATATGATGGACAATAGAAGCCTACCAAGGAGGCTTAGAACGGACTTTGGTGTAGTTGCCTATTGATTGAAGAAGGTCGCAAGTGACTCCATCATTTGTAAAAAAGTAGGTGTTAGATATGTTCTCATTTGACTGAATTGTCATGGAAGAGGTATAGCCTCTGGTGACTCCGCCCCTAGCATCCAAAATGGTCCGCCAGAAGTGAAGTTGTGTGGCCGTTCTTACTGTTCTGCTGGCATTGTTTTAGAGTAGTGTTCTGTTTAGTAGAACAGCATCAAGTCCATACCGTGATAAGGACTATCCCCATTTCACCTGAGAGCATTGATAAGGATCCCACTGTTTCACCTGAGCATATCTATGACATGTTTGATTCCGCATAAGGACGGACACAGATAGAGTGATTATAGTATCTACTAGCTGTAGGGCCCGTGGATTGCTCCCCATTGTGACCAGCAAATGATGATCTAGTTTTGTTCCTACTCCTGCTATATGTGGGTAGGTGAGAGGCCTGAGTATAGTGGTACATATCTATTCCTATGTTAATACTCTAAGTCAATTGAATTCGGTTATGAGGATGTCCTGGAGTGCAGTGTGTTGCATCAGAGTTAGATCCTGAGAAACGGGCGGTGAAAAAGGCACCTTGCACCCAAGCGCTTGCCTGAACGTAATGAGTAAAGTATAAATGCTTCCTGGCTGGATAAGAAAATGAAGTGTAGGGTTTTCAATGGTTCAACATCACTGAGTACTTTAGGTCTTTCCATAAGTAGAGTGTTTCCCATGAGCAAGTCATACCTGTCCCAGTAATAGATATATCAACCCCGTTCTGTGCTAAAGGGGTTGGGAGTATTTCAGTAGGAAGAAGACACTGCAATTATATGTTTGCCTTTAATATGATAAATAGCCCATCCTTGTTCATACACTTTGAATGTATATTTTGTCTGAAATGTCTATGTTTATGTTTGGTTTGTTAGAGGCTGGTCAGGTCTCTGTTCTGTTTCTTTCCCTTTGTCTCCAGTTCAATATTGCTCTATCCACTTATCACTAGGATCACAAGCTGCAGTTATGTTATGTTATACTTTATTTGTAAAGCGCACGTACACCAGATTGGTTTCATGGCGCTACTCTAAGGGTGCTGGTCTGAGATGTTACTCGTATGCCTGTCTAAATAGCCATGTTTTTAGGAGTCTACAAAAACTCGTGAGGTCTGTGCAGGATCTGATTTCTAGAGGCAGGGAGTTCCAGTATCTGGAGCCTAGTATGGTGAACCTTGTTCCACCAAAATGTTTTAGTTTGAAGGAAGGTATAGTCAGGAAATGCATATGGGCAGATCGCAGCTCAGAATGTATCTTTCAATAAGGCTGTCGATGAATTTGGGGTTTCTACCACTCAGGGACTTAAAGATAATGCACCCCAACTTAAAGGTGCATCTCTGAATTATGGGGAGCCGGAGCAGCTTCCTTAGAAGAGGAGTGCCATGTTGACACCTGTTTTCCTGAAGAATCAGTCTGGCTGCCTGATTCTGTACTAGTTGAAGATGGTGGGTGAGATAAGCGGGAATGCCGAAGTATAGAGAATTGGCGTAATCTATATGGGATATCACCATAGCAAGGACTGCCTGTATTTTTGCTTCCTGTGTAAGAAACCTGCTAATTTTCCTTATTTTTCATAGTTGGAAAAAGCATGTTGAAATTACGGATCCTATTTGAGTTTTCATTGTGAGGTCATTAGCAATTATGGCCCCCAGAATTTTGGCAGCTATGGAATGATTAGGGGGCTGTCCCAGCTCTTTAGGCCAGAACCAGGGACTCCAGGGGTTTAAAGGACCTCCTGTAAGAATCACTTCTGTCTTATCTGAACTTGCGCTTATTAAATCGACGGAGGAGATCAGAGAAATTATGGATAAAGGAGGAAATGCTATGCTAATCCTTTTAGACTTATCCGCGGCCTTTGACACCGTGCATCACAAAGTTCTGCTAAATCGGTTGTCAAAGATCGGGATAACAGGACAAGCTTGGAATCTCCTTGAATCCTTTTTAAAGGACAGACTTCAAATAGTCGAATTAAATGACACTACATCTGAAGCCTTCTCCCTGCCCTGTGGGGTGCCGCAGGGCTCTTCCCTGAGCCCCACTCTTTTTAATATTTATGTGGCACCCCTGGCTGGTATTATTAGGACATTTGGTTTCCAACTCACCTCATACGAGGACGACACGCAAATTGTGCTGTCGGTGAGGGAGGGAGCTGAAAAGGAAACAGGAACTTGCTTTTCGGAATGCATGCTATCCATTTCCAGGTGGATGTCAGCTAATTGCCTTAAGCTGAACTCAGCCAAAACAGAAGTGGTAAGGTTTGGAAATAACCCTCGAATGTGGACTCCTGATTGGTGGCCTGATTCACTAGGTCTTTGCCCCACACCCTGTAGGAAGGCTAAAAACCTGGGAGTGGTGGTCGATGAAAAACTTAGCATGGGGGACCAGGTGAGCAGGGTCACCTCAGGTTGTTCCTTGGTACTCAGAATGATTAGGAAAATTAGGTCCTATCTCACTGAGGGGTGCCTCCGCACTGTAGTGACTGCACTTATACTATCCCGACTTGACTATTGCAATAGTCTCTATATCAATATGCAGTCACAACATCAAAACAGGCAGCAGGTCATTCAAAATGCAGTTGCCAGACTCCTGACTCGGACTCCTAGATGGGTATCAGTTAAAGATGAGCTGAAGAGACTGCACTGGCTTCCTACCCACCTGAGAGCTAGGTTCAAGGCCTCGTGCATTGTGTTCAGAGCCTTGAACGGGATAGCTCCCGAATTTCTCAAAAACAAGTTTTCCTGGTACACTCCGTGCAGAATGCTCAGATCTACGGGAGCTAAGCTAGTGAAAACTCCTTGCATTAAAAAGGCAAACTGGGGAGGAAGGAGCTTTACCTACGGGGCTGCTAAAATCTGGAATGAACTTCCTTTCATGTTGAGAAATGCATCAGATCTCAGCTCCTTTAGGAAGAATCTCAAAACTTGGCTTTTCTCTCAGTTCTAATTTCCCATTCTAGCGCAGGCTATCAGTGTTTAGCGCCAGGACACCGCAAGGTAATCGTGCGCTTTATAAACTTTAATAACATAACATAACATCTGGATTTAACTTCAGATGGTTGCTGTTCATTCAGTTGCGGATGAACAGCATCGTAGTCTGGAATTCATGGACGGATGTAGGAGAGTTACTGATAGAGAACACCATTCGGAAGTCATCTGCGTAATTAAAGGTGTGAACTTTCCTTTCTTTCAGGGCGTGGATCAGATATAAGTTAAACAGATGAGAGGAAAGTGAGGATCCCTGAGGAACACCGCATGTAATTCTCATCTTGGGGGTCGTGAATTGGCCTAGGCAGACTGCCTGAGATCGGTTTCTTAGAAAGGAACTGATCCATTCAAGGACTGGGCCTTGGATTCCTGCTTCCTTGACGCAAGGTCCAGCAGTACCAAGGCTTGCGGAGAGCCCTTATCAGCCTTCTCCCGAAGGGTGTCCAATACTGTCAGTATAACTGACTCTGTGGAGTGAGCTGGGTTGAACCCTGTTTGATGTGCGTCCAGATAATCGGACTGCTCCAAAAAGGCAGATAGACTTTTGGCCACATGGGCTTCGAGTAGTTTGGCCAGGTAAGGTAACAATGAGATAGGGCGGTAGTTGGTTAGGATTTTAGGGTCCGCTCCTGGCTTCTTTAGGAGGGGGATGACAGTAGCCTCATTAAAGGTGTCAGGTACATAACCCTGGGACAGTGACTCATTTAAAAGGGACATAGCTGGACTCGGGAGAGCAGTAAAGGCTTCCCTTAGGATCCAAGGGGGACAGCAATCCCTAGGAGAGCCAGATTTTACTTTTGTCAACAAGTGTATAAGAAGTGTATCAGAAAGGGTTATAGATACAGCAGATATTGATCAGACTGATACTGTGATGCAGTAATTTGTGGACGCTGTGAAAGGTTCATTGCCACTTTGAGGACCTATGTAAAAAAGCCAATGTATTCATTATTTGACTAGAATAGATGAAGTAGTGATTAATGTCATACCAGATATCCTGATTAGTATTACCGTGTAGCTTCAAGTCATTAGGCTTGTTGCTCCTCAGAAGTTGGGAGGATACCATCCTTGCAGACAGGGGAGGAGCCTGTCGCATGATAGGTAGTAGCCATTATGTTAGGATTCTTGATTGTGTCCCTATTGTTTATTCTGCCAAATAGAGACTCTATAGATTAGCTTCTGACATTCATGAAGAAAATGGTTCATGGTTTCTACACTGTGATTATGAAGTCTGATGTCACTATAGATGTAGACAGTACTCCTTTTCCCTAGCAGTTATGGCAGGAGTTATTTGTATGTATAAATTGTTTCCCATCCTGTTACCCCTACTGTATGATTAGGCTTAACCCCATTGATACAATAAGTGAGTCTAAAGCCAGGGATGCGATTATGATGCTGAAAGAACTTCAAGAACTGATGGTTATCGACAAAGGTATTTTCGAGGACAGAAGATTCGAATTCTATTGAATCTCACTCTAGTTTTATATAGTTGCATATCTCTTAGGTTTTCCCTCATGCTGACAAATGATAAAGACCAAGTCTGATGGCTTCCGCACTTATATATTTTGCTTATAATGCTAAAAGGGCGGTCTGTAGGTTTCAAAATAATCATAGTGATATGCCCCTTATGTTACATTATTTAGATTAGCCTTATAATGCTAAATATAATGATGGTTGCTGTGTTTGTAGACAACCCACTAGCAGCCATTTTATATGATATGATGATATGATGGTTTAGGTATATTAGTAAATGTGCTTCAAACTGTGAAAGGCCCAAGTGATTTTGCAATATTGTGCAATAACTTGTTGTTCACAGAGTTTTGCTCATACGTCAGTTGGCGGCGCAGCCCTAAAATCACTCCCTCATTCATTGTCCAAGTTAGTAATTTTGCCATGTGGGTGTGGTTTGGAGGACGTCTGATGAATATGTATTGATTACTGTGCTGGTGGGGGTCAGTCCCACAGCTTTCATTTACTGATGCAGGCTGTAATGGACTCTCTCTGGAGAGATTAATAATAAACTGCTTATTTACATTCTCTACTGGCTGACCGACTCTTCATTGATATAGGTAAGGCCGAGAGGTGGTTTAGTAACCCGAGTGACCCTACTTGGGTCCTTTCCTTCATGGCCCAGGGCTTGGCTCTTGACACTGACGGCTGTCAGTGGCCTCTGTTGGTTGCTCTCATTATGAGCAGAATTTTCCTGTTCATTTGGTTGGGGACAGAAGTCTGCTCCAAAGGTCAGTATGGAGCTCGTCAATTTATTGGCATGGTCTGCCTACTGGGCTGCATCTGTAAGCAAGTTAATGTTAAGAGCTGCACAGATGGGGTACAGCGATGAGGAGTAGTGTTTCCCATAGGTCAGTTCCGTAGCTTAGCAGAGTATAGGCAGATGGACCCAAATGAGTTCAGAGAGACATTTAACAGACATATGCCTCTGCATAACAGGGACTTTGTCCAATTTCTATCACCTCAGCAGGAAAGCCCATCAAGGTATTGATTAGTCTACCCCGGCTTTTAGCTGGGGGGTGGGGGGGGAGGGGGGGCACGTGTTAGACTTGGCCCTTTCTGCAACATTATCCCCAAACTTTTCAACTTCACTCCTACTATTTTTGCTGAATTAGTTTTTCGTGGCCATAGGACTCTGCACACTTTACCACTGCTAACCAGTACTAAAGTGCTTGTGCAATCTTCTTCAAATATGGCAGAATTGGCATATACCCAATGGGCATATTTTATTTACTTGTAAGTTCCTAGTAAAGCTGCAGCCTGCAAATTTAATGCTATTAGGGGGCCTGCAGCACTGATTGTGCCACTCATTTGTGCCACTCATTTGAGTAGATCTTTAAACTTGTCTCAAGACTGCAATTGCAGCTTATGTGTGCAGTTTTAAACTGCAATGTTGACCAAATAAACCTTTTGCCAGGTCCAAACCTTCCATTTTGTAAGTGAGTAAAATGTTTATTGCATGATTACCTAAAATCTCTTACAAAAACAATAGCATAAAATGGCACCAAGTATAACAAATATAAAAAGGCAATGTGAATTGTGCCGTAAAGTGACGCTGTATAAAAGTGTGAAGTGTTGCGACATTTATTGTGGAGCAAGGTTGACAGCGCCAGAAGATACTACAGCCCAGAGGTGTGGAAATAGCAAGTGATTTATATAACGACTGCAGAATAAAGCAACACTGGACAAGGCCAAAACTGGTGGAGTGCTTGAGCGTGCAGTGTTGTGCCATGCAGGCATGCGTACATGAGCGTGTGTCAGAATTAATACAGCATATGTCACAGGTTATAAGAGATACTCCTCCCATATCAGTAATATTCTAGTGTTAGAACCAACGATGCATGCAGTAAAAGTGCATGGGTCTTTATGGTGCGTAATTATGCAAAGGACCCCACAAGGAGATTATGCCAGAGATAGGTGGAGTGCTAGGTGGAGAGTCAGAGCCGTGTGCAGGCCTCTTGAGTGGTACATCTTTCATGCACACCAATGTGCTCCATGGAGATCTAGGGTGCAAGGTGAAAGAGTGAAAACCTTCAATTTTGATACATACAAGTCCTCCCTAGGGCAGGCCATGGGTAAGCCAGAGGGCAGAGGGCAGTTATTTAAAAAGTAGGACATGTAATTTAAATTTCACATTTCCAGGTAGTGAAAAACTCTTAAATGCTTAAATGCATTTTTCGCTATTGCAAGGCCTGCTTCTCTCACAGGATAGTGTTGGAGTTACCTTATTACATTTAATAAGCTGTAATGTCCGAATGGGAACAGGCACTCGGTTCATGTTTGGTGTCTTTGGAAATGGGAGAGGTGTGGCGCAGCAGCCAGAACGGCTGACTCCGAAACGTTGGGCCTGCAGTTCGACCCCCGGTGTCGACGGCAGGTCAGCTCAGCATCATGTGACTCTGGGCAATAGCTCACTTAATGTCCCCGACGGCCTCCAGCGCCTTGAAACCCTTGAGGGGTGATATGTTAAAGCTTTATAAATACGAATTAATGAAAAATCTTCTCTTATGGTGATGTTGGATTTTAAATTACAATATTAAAAATGGCACTTTTATAAAGTTGCCATTGTCCTGCTTTAGCCGTTTTGTGTCTGCAGCCTGTCTCTGAATCATTTGACTGGGTGTAGCTGACAGGCTTTTTGTATTCCTCCTAAATAACCACACACAATGGAGAGCTTAGGTATGCCTGGATATGCCATCATTGGCAGGATGGGAGGTCTGAGCTGGTCACAGCACTACTTGTACTTGAATAATCTGTGTGCTGCCACCATACAAAGGGATGCATTCCTTATGTAGTTAGTCTTGAGCCAGGGCAGTGGAGGCAGGAAACCTGTGCACTTCAAAGGTGAAACTTTAAAGGCTTCTCCTACTTCAAAGGAGGCACCAGATATACATTTTGGACCTTAGACACAAACTTTTCACTACTTTTGTGGACCTGTGGAGACTCTGCAAGGAAAGAGTGCTGTGTTGCTGAAAGGAGTGCCACTCTGCTGGACCACTGCCTTGCTGGACTGCGGCCTTCCTGGGTTGCTGCCTTGCTGCCCTCCTGCCTGATTCAGAAAGATTAGACCTGCACCAGAACCCAGGACTCCCAGGGTGACTCCAAGGGCTAGTTTGCTGGCCTTGTGTTCAGAGCCATAGGGACATAATAGGCTCTTTGGCAGACCAGTTACATAAACAATTAGTGTCTGACAAATGAGAGGCATTGATAGTAACAGTAATATTTCGAGATATAAGGAGAATGACAATGCCTAAAGTCAAGTCAAGATTGATCAGGAGGTGACTCATTATCATCAAAGAGCCAAGCGATTGATGAGGATGGCCTCTAAGGGGTGACTTCACATGGCAGATCAGTTCTGACAACATCTGCCTGCAAATGGTCTTTTGTAACATTCAAAAATATGTGAAACAATTGAGGAGCATGATCTAAATATACCTCTTTGGAGTGGCTAAGATGAGGGAGGCGATACAGACACTATACAGAATGTAGGCCATGGGGCTTCCGGGGCATTAGACATTATTGTTTTGGAAATGGCCCAGAAATTGCGTTGACATGGAAGGCTAGCCTATACCATGCTATACTAAGAAAATTGATCCCCTTAATCGCTACTCCTCAGCATGTGGGTGAGATATGTTCTAATTGTTTTGTTTCAGTTTGGCAATTGGAGTTTAACAGATGGGGTGGTTGGTTAAGTTTGTAGCAGGGTGTAGGGAGTAGATAAAATGGATGACTTAGTGATGCCCCAACGAGGGTCATGAAGCAGTGGAAAACACCTATGCAGTGCTCCGCCAGGAGGTCTCAAGGCCCATGGGAGAGTCACACTTAGATGTGAGAAATGGTGTTATAAACACCTACAAGCCATTACTTGGAGTGTCTGTGGGATGAATACTGTTAAAGTCCTTTCACAGACACATTGGTGTATGTGTTGCATTCAAATAATAGACACTTTGGCATCTATTGAAGGGGCTACATTGCAACAACGATGGAGTGGGCAGCTTTTTGCCATAGTTTTTTAATCCTACACAAGATGAGTTGCATTCTTGGTAAGGACTAGGTTGCCTTTTGTTGTACTATAATGTGGAATAGGGAGGGTACTTCTGAATTAGTGGAGGAGAAATTGGACAGTACCGGAGTGATAATGGGTGGTTTTTATGTCCCAAAAACAGAGCAGCTGACCACCTATCAGAGGAGGGACATTTCCCAATCTTGATCAGAAGTGATTTTAATTCTGTCCTAGATGTCCATGGAGATTGCTTGTATCCCTGTGCCAAATGCAGTGGTGAATATAATGGCCAAAGCGATGTGTGAGTAGTTGAATGGTTTGTCACAAGTAGATTCCAGACACTGTAAGAATTCCATGTTTAGAGAGTACTCTTATTATTCCCAGGCTCATCACCTACATGTTAGATTGAACCAGATAGGGTCTACAGGAACACTATAGACATCGATGGACCTCCCTGAATATTTTGGTAAAACGATTTCAGACCATAACCCACTAATATTGATACCAGCATGGTGCCTGCTGTGCTATGATGCTTATTGCCTTCCGCTCAGAGAAACCATACACTTGTATTATTGAGAGAAGGGCAGCGCTGCATGCTCCTTGCTAGTAAAATGGGAAGCCTTCAAAACCATAATCAGAGGATGACATTTGGACAACAGTCGGGAGCCACAAGACATTGTAATACTGGAACACAAGATAAGAACTCTAGAGGCATCAATCACTGACAATAAAGGTAAGTTATACAGGACCCAACTAGATTGGAGATGCTCTGACTGGTTAGGTAGAGACAGGCCACTGCAACTAAAAAACTGTGCTGTATAACCTACACTTCTCACATAGATTGGTACAGCTTGACAACATCTGGAGGGAGACAGTGTGGGTTAGCGGCTCAAATGGCTGGTTAATGGAGAATACCGAGGCACCCACATAACGATGATCAGAGCTTGGAGAGACAATAGGTTGCACTCACAGGAGGAAATCACGGGGCCTTGCATGGCTTTTATATGCACTTATAAAGAATATACAATTTGTGTTTCCTGACTGAGATGAATGAGCTCATGGAAAACGAAACTCCATCTCGGGTAGCATTTGCAGATAGACGAAGAGCACAGTCCTGTAAATGGTAAACGCACAGACTTCTGGTATAGATATTCTTCCATTAGAGTTCTATACTACAAACGCAGAGCAATTTGTCTGAGGACCGGGAACATACACCTAATATCTTAGGAAGTACAAATGTCTCAGCTTGGACCCTTTCTAGGCAGTACTTAATATGGCCAGCATCAGACATGGTCAAATAATTTAATGGGGCTAAATGGAGCAGAATACTGGACTTCCCACTCAAGGTGTTACACAATGCCAGGCTCAAATATAGTCAGTTACATTTTTTACACAGGGCCTATTTTACCCTGCATAGGATTAGCAAGCTATATCCCTTGACTTTCTTAAATGGTATTCTCTTCATAACCGCACCAGGCAGGTTCTTACATATGGTATTAGCTTGCTTAAAAGGTGGAAGGTTACAGATGTCCTGTCAGAGGTTGTAGGGCAGGAAGTGCATAGCAACTCAGAGGCCTTATTCGGCGTGTTTCACCACTATAAAGAGGGTAGGATGGTCTTCAGGGTTTTGGATCTTACACTGTTAGAAAAGAAAGCAATAGCGATTGAGTAGGAAGCCTGGGTGACCCTCTGGTGTCTGAAAGGAATTCTAATCTATTGAAAACTTGTAACCCATGAACAAGTTGTAAGCAGAGGCGTAGCTAGAGCTTGTGGCGCCCGGGGCTATCCCTCAGATTGCCGCCCCTGGAGAGGGGGATGAGGGGTGCTGGGGAAAAAGGACTGAGAGACACGTAGTATCGCCGCTAATAGTTACCTCGATCATGCAAATTACATGCACATACATGACACGGTCCAAGGCTACACAGTTGAATACACCGGTGACCGGCAGTACAAAGGAGAACACACAGACTGCCACCCTGCAGGATTTCAGGAAGGGCCTAAAAACATGGTTATTCTATTAACGTCCCTAATCAGCAGCACCGCCCCCACCCTCCAGCGCCTAGATACCCTCACAGGTGATAAGTAGCGCTATGCAAATCCTGTTTGATTGATTGACACCCGATTTCCACACATTGTTTGTGCGCTACATTAGTTTTATCTGTAAAATTGTATGTCTTTGAAAGTTAAGTGACCACTTCACTGGAGATTGTGCTGTCTATAAATGACACTGCACTAACACACCATGCTTTAATGATATATGTTCAACATTGTGAGTTCAGTAATGAAGCACTGATGGCAGTGACGCCACTCTGAAAATTGTTCGAGCACCACTGGGTGTTCCCAATCCTGTTTCTCTTGGTTATTACCTTCTCTGACTCAACGAAATTCTAGTCCCCCTCCCATATGAATGTGTCACAAGCCCTCTGGACAGTATTAAGGCAGGTATTGGCCTGATAATGTGGTAACCAGATATTTTACTCATTTGCATTTTTAAAGAAGGGCGCATGTTGTGTGTGTTTTTAGTGTCTCACCAGAGTGGCCAAAAAAAGAATCCTGCTGTGGTAGGCCCTTTATAGTTTTCAGAGCTCGATACAGTCTCTGACAATTCTATGTTTATTTGTAAATTGCTGGCCTCTGTGCTGAGGATGGGTGTTAAGCAGTCTGGATTTCTCCTTGCACGATTGTTGGCTCAATTACTTTCACTGTAACTCTAAACCTAGAACACAAACCCTAACCAGAAACCTGCGGTAAGACCCAATCGAAACACTTGTGTTCATCCAAACCTTAAACCTAACCCGCAATCTAAGCATAATCATACATGTATCTCTAAACCTATTGTTAATCCAAGCAATGCTAATAATTCCAGTCCTCATTCCACCCCTATCCCATTCATCTAACCATCACCCTCATCCTAGTTGTAACCTAATTCTTTCTAACACTAATATTAACTGTCACTCCAACTCAAACACTAATACCAGCTTTAAGGCAACCCCCCTCTCTCGTGCCCTAACTTGAGAATAGCAGATCTTGTTTCAGTGCAAGATTTGTGCATGCTGTGGTGCCATATGTGAAAAACAAGATCTGCAAACCTTAGTCCATTCTCTAGATGTCACCATTTAGGTATGTGAAACTGCCCTACTCACTGGCCTATCGAGCCTGGCTTCCCCAACATTATTATTAATCTCAGCAGCAAGGCTTACTGCAAACACGGAAAAGGGCAGACCACAGCTCATCAATTAGAGAATGTCTGAGCTCGCTTCCAGTAGAGAAACACTGCATACTCAGGACAGTGTGCATAACCTTCAAAGCCCTTCACCAACCTACCTAGCATCAGCAATTACACGTCACTGGGCAAAACAGATACCCCAGAAACAAAGAAGCATTGATGCTTGTAGCTCTGAAATTCCACATAAAAAAAATCATATGGCCTTATTTAGAGATTGGTGAATGGAATACTCTGCCACACAGTGGCACATATCCTGTGCTCTGTATACAAAGGCTATAGGCTACAATGCACCTGTAATACATTTGTGTCTGAGTATCTCATCGGCCAAACTCCAAAGTAGGCCCTTACTCCATCTCAATAACAGCACCCAGAATATGGATTTTTTATTTATCCAATAAAACTCCATATTCATGCCTCATAACACCTAACACTAACACTTACGTTTGTGACATTTAATTGCAGCTCTCTCCAGCACCTGCACCGCCACATATGCAGTGTCATTCTTAAATCAAGTATTGTAGCGTGAAGAACAAACTGATGACTTAACGTTCACTATAAGACAACACGTCTTTGCTAACATGGATTTATATGACTTGGATGCATGTCTCAAAATATGTATCTACAAATTGCAAAATGCTCTGACATCATCCTGAACATTTCTTTGTAAATATGTATGTTTATTATTTGGAATCATTTCTCACATTTTTTTGTAAAAATAAAAAACTGTAGAGTACTTTAACGTCGTCTGCGTGTGGTATAAAATTTCAAATAAAGAAATAAAAACGTAGAAATTACCAGCATTCGCAGGGTTCTATACTTTATGGAATGTTCTCCGACACCCCACTGTACAACCGGCGGCCATGTCTATGTTTCTACAGGGCAATGCCTGCAATGTTCAGTTCATGGTTTGTGCATGTGGAGGGGCGCAGCTGGCACCGGAAGTACAGCTAACAGCAGCAGGCCGGACATAAAGGAAGCATAGCTGCCAAGGTTTCAGATTGCTAAATGTGACCTTTTTATAATGTCAGCGTAATTATGAGTGACATTTCAACAACTATGAGTGACACTTTTTTTGCAAGGAAAATCAAGCAATAAAAACAAAGGCAACATAAATATCAGAAATTACACCCATTTGAGCAACGAAGAAACTGTAAGAAGATTGTAAAACGGCTGCAAAGCACTGGAAATGGAAGGGTACACACGTAGCTTAGAGGTCACAACCCCTCTGCAGACTGTAATTTATCTCAAAAGGACACACTCAGCAATTTGATAAAAATCAATTCGCTGATAACAGCAGGGTGTGCGTCGCCGCCCGTTATTAATAATCTGAAGCTACGTTGCATTGCTAGTCTAAGCAATTAACATTGAGACACAATTAAGCATGGGGGTGCGTGCAAGCCTCAAGTTTGATTAAAGTACACATAGTCCAGGGGTCACAACTCAGCTGTAGGCAGTTTTATTTCAAATATATACTTTTTGAGAGAGTGAGCATTAAAAAGCCAGCGCTATCTAAGAGTACTTGCACCAGTGCGTGTTATGCAGCAGGCTGAAAAAGTAGTCTAAAAAATACATATTGCACTGCACAGAAGTGTTTGCTTTAAAACATACCGGCACTCGTACTGACTCCTGAAGATGAATGACATCTTGTGGCAGCTGTGCATCGGATCCCATGCGCAGGTGCCGACATGAGAAGCTTAGACAGCTCCTATACTTCTGCACAGGTTCGCCGGTGACTCAGAAGGCCTGCCTCACTGGAGTAAGCCATAGGTAGGCCTGAGGTCATGGGTCGAGTCGCCAGGCGGGACCTCATCATGCTGTTTTGAGCCGCTCTCAGCGGCCTTGCCCAGCACTTAGCAGGCTGTTGACCAACTTAATTTAGCCGTGGCCGGCGTTGCCTGGGCCCGCCTGTCTTGGATGGCGTGCGTCGTGATGGGAATCAATCCATTCCTCAAGATCCCCACCGGGACAGGGTCGAGTAGCTCGAAGCTGGCCCCCAGGCTGTCGCACATTTCAGAATTATGGAGCAGGCCTAAAAGTGCAGCACAAAACTTTGATAAATGCCGCCCGCTCGATGAGCACCGCGGGCGGCAGCTGAGCTCAGCATGATTGCGAGACCTGTGACTCGTCCCCGCCTTAGCCCGTGTCTGTGCGCAGGAGGTTGGCATTGCCCAGGAGAGACTGGTGACCGGTCGCAACTCACGCGCGTGTACGCACCACACCACCACTACTATGCGGTACGTGCAGCGTGCGTGCGCTAGTGCAGGCAGTAGTTGCAAGTAGGACACGTGAATTTGTTTGCACTGCAAACGCCAGCGCGGCACTGGCGACCCGTTGCGGCGCCTTTATAATTTATTTGGGGACTGGGACACTGACTGACAAAGTGTCAGACAGTGAGTGTCCCCAAATAAATTATAAAGGCCGCCGCAATGGGCCGCAAGTGCCGCGCGGCCGCCGCTCCCAAAACAGTGCCGCCTGGGGCGGTCCGCCCCCCTAGCTACGCCACTGGTTGCAAGGGATGTTATATTTCATATCGGTGCCCTAATATAGGTCCAGGGAACATCATACACTTTCCCCACATCAGCTCGCATTATTTCATATGAACGAGCCTTAGAAGGACATAACTCCAAATAAGGACTGTAGCCTTTTATGGACTAAACCTTTCATCTAGTTGCATGCTGAGGGTGGGTTTTCCCCAATCGATATTGCTAATACGTCATCCTTAGCACATATAAATAATTGATGAGTACACGCTCCAGGAGGTATACTTCACCCCTCCCATCGACGCACAAGGTGTAATCCCCAACCGTCATCCTCATACTGAACAATGGGTAACACACATCCATAGACTGTATAAATACAGCACCTCTTGTTATCAGAAGGCAGGAGGTACCCGAGACTTCAAGGCTGACACACTGACCAGAGACGTTGCAGTTCTTGCATGACATCGCTCCAGCTATCAGTGGTCTAACTATCCCTTGCGGGGTGTCCAGCTCAAGTCCAGGACGAAGTCCCCCATTCTCACTATCCAGGTATGGGAGTTCGACTCAATCCTAGGGATTCTTAGCTATTAGATTCTAGACTATTAGGCTTTTAGGCTCAGTATCTCTTTCACACCTACTTACATGCTAGGTACACTCAGGTACATCTAGTTAGGCATCTTAGGAGTACGCACTTTATTTTTATAAATGCATTTCATTTTAATGTATATGTTCTTGACTATTGCAAAATGGTAGAGCAATACTATTCATTTTTATTCACTGTACTGCTGGTTCTATATCTCTGCTACTGTTTTACAGTTGTAAAAGCACACTTATTCTACATGAGAAGAACTACGGTACAATAAATTCTTATTGTAAAAACGCTTGACTGTTTCTTCTCTGTATCTCTCTGAGAGCAAAACAAGCATGCACGAGTGACTGGGTGAAAAGTAGTATATTGTTCCCATGAGTCTGAGGTTATTGTATTCTGAGGTTGCCAAAAACTAATCTCTCTGATAGCAGGAGATTCTAGTGGCACTGCGAGCTAGCTAATGCAAAGCATAGGCTGACATATGCGGCGGGGTGCACGGAGTCAGTCTGCCACCAGACCCACAGTATATGTTATCCGTAAACAGCATAGGTCTTGCATGACAGGGTACTATTAGGACTACACTGCAGGAACTTATCACTGTTGCTTCATTGTGTATGTTTTATCTAGGGTGTATCCTCTTCTTAATTATTGGGTGTCCAGAAATAGTTTTGTTTGTTAAGTTGAAGGCCGTTCAAAATTAAATAAACTGAATATTCTGCTTTCTTAACCTATCTCTATATAAAGAATGAGGGGCCAAATTTACGAATATTTCATGCAGCACATCAGCCAAATTTGCTGTGTTTTATTGCGCATTGGGGTTACCCAGCCGCAGACTCAAATCTGCTAAGATTGGACTGCTATAGCTGTTGCACCCTTCGGCGGTGCACGTACCACAAAACCTTGCACCATGGAGCAGAGGTGACTGTGCACTACCCAGGACAGGGTTTGTACTGGATGAATGACCTTCTATTACAAAGTTGTATGCCTAGACTAACACAGAAGAATCCCATGCACTGCATGTGTGCTGTGCTCTGCAACACACATGCAGCCCATGGATCTTTTGACAAATAAACACATTTCCCATTATTAATGCCTGTTTTAAGGACACAGCACCTGACCTGAGTTAGTACATTGCTCTTCGTTTTGGAAACTCAAGGGTATTTACACTGATGCGCCCTTGTAACGCCTTCTTGATGCAAAGTGGCTCCAAACGCGTAAAGGTATTTATGCACTGAGAAAAGGGCACATGTCGAGTGCAAAACATTTTTCGCTCAGGAAAGTAAATACCCTGCAGGACTTTGTGTTGATTTGTGTCAAACTGCGTCAATGCAAAGCCTTATAAATCTGGGCAGACATACCCATGTTTTATGCCACATACTTTGTAGGACTGACACGTGTTTGAAGCATTCATTCTCTCTTATGGCCATGACCCTTTTTGAGATTAAATCATATTTGCCTGCTTAACTTGTTTCTGGAAAGATTTTTTATACAGTGTCAGAAACCGAGATCCAGCATCAAACTGAAAACCTCTACCCAAGAATGACAGTGATTCTCCCCAAGACTATCAACACAGGAACCATAATTATGTTGGTCAAACCACACAAAAAGTTAAAGCTTGCATTCTACGGCATTGCACCAGAACCAGGTGTGGTACCATTAGTAAGATGGCAAGTAATTGCGCAAGTCCACCGTCGCCCCATAGAGACGACATTGTTTCTGATCCTAGGCTCTGGGAATGTAAATAGATGGGTGTTACCACATAAATGTTACAAAGACTTAGGGCCAGATTTAGCAAACTTTGACGCAGGAGCGGCCATCATAGGTGAGAGTGGTGGGTAGGGGCAGGGTGCGGAGGGGACTCGACAGATGACTGGATAGGTAAAATCAAATTAAAAAAGAAATAAAACCACTTACCTTGTGCTCGCCATGTCCTCGAGTTGGCAATGCCGCAAATGCAATGTAAGTGGTTTTATTTATTTTACCTATCCGATCGGCTGTCAATTTCCCCCCCACGCTGCTCCACCCCACCGATCTTACCTGTGCTGGCCCCACCTGCTTTGATGCAGTTCAATACAGCAAGAGAACTTGCTGCACTGTGCTTGGCCCAAGGACAATGCAATTCAATTATAAATATGTCCTTTATTGACTATGAGGAGTGAGGAAGTTTACTTACCATGTAGCAATCAATTGATTCTCACTGTGAACTTTGGTCAACCACTGACTATTTGGCAAATGCGGCCTTTCATATTAACTGATGTATGAATTATGTATTGTAGGCACAATCTTTAACACTACACTTTTATGTTAAATGTTTGATTTTTAATTAACTATGCTTTTATTTTGTAATATCTTAACTTAATTTTGTGGCTAATCAGATATTGTACCTAAATAGTTATTCCCATTACAGAAAAGAAAGGATTTTCTGAATCTAGTGTTTGGTGACATTATTTGGTTAGTTTATGAGAATATTCATTATTGACAAACATACATGGGATTTACAGTTTGTGCATAGTATGTATGCATTTTTATATAGCACTTTGACTGCCTTACACTGGTACCACAAAGGTTTGAATGAGGATTTTTTAGTTTACTTGTGATTCATTTGTAGTACAGCATTTTTGTGCATATCAGCCAGGAAGAATATATGAAACTAAACATGGTGCATAAGGAAAGTCATTGGTTCTGATGAAGCAGGTAAAACAACATTTTGTATACCTCATCTATTTTGAATGACATTAATTATGTAATCATTCTAAGTATTAACTCGTACTAATTAGTTTGGAGTTAGACGACTAGCCAACTTTTACACCTTGATAAACACGAGATACATGTGGGACTAAAATGCGAACTGCATGGCAAACAATTAAAGTAATTAACTGTGGTACGCAAACTAACCTTAGCATGTGGTGAAATAGAGAATTGCACGATTCATGTCGCATTTGTGATAGTTTGTGCTTCCAGTGCTGCAGAATGGTGAGTATTATTGCTTTACATTTTGCTACTAGCTAGGAAAATACTAATATATATTGGGGTTTAGCGTGGGATTAAACATTAGAATCTTCATTTCTATATTCTAATTACTGTTATGTCTGTTTTTGCTGAAGTTGGCATTCGGGCCTACTAGGCCGCAGTACTTAAGATGGAGCTCCGAGGGTGCCGCCGTCATGTGAGCGCGATGTCTACTGCGCAGAATCGGATGGCTCTGGAGATCTCCAAGTGACCTCAGCTCCTGTAAGCAGTATGTCCCTTGTCTAGGATAGGAGCATGGAGGGTTGCCAAGTGATGAACGGTGTGAACAACCAAGAGGACAATGGATTATTATAACTCCGGAATTTTTGCCTGTGAACCACAGAAAAGATATACATTTGCTCTTGGCCATGCCAGGTTGCATGGGAAATCAGTCGAACATGAGAAAAGTCGGAGAACTTACAAATTGAATTGGATTAGCCAATCGGAACAGTTTCTACCCCTAAAATTGTTGCATATTGATCTGAAGTAAGCGGGAAAAGGGTATAAAAGACTCTGATCTGCCAAAGGGGGGTGGTTCATTGGGCTGATCGTCTATGGCGTTGGGTCTGTGTTGAACTGACGAAGATTTCCCTGGTTTACCTTGGGTTTCTTCAAAATTTGGGAAAGCTGTTTCATCTGATGATTGATTATTGCTGCGCGTTGGACAGTTTATGCTGGAGATTGTAGCTGTGACTTTGAATATTGCCTCCCTGTGATCGGAGGGTCACCAACTTGGAGATCTTGGTAAATATAAAGGCTATGCAAAATATATGCTTTTGTTTTAAAGATTCAATGATTTCCGGAAATAAAACAAACTATGTTGTATGCTGGAGCGTCTGAATGCTAATGCGAAGAAAATAAATATTAGATAAACAAAAGTTGTTTCCTAGTCTTTAATTGTGTTTTAGCCGGTTCTAAATCACCATCAGCCAGTCCAACTAATTGGTCCATCGACCAAGTGGTGGAGTGCCTTGATGTCAAAGTCCGGATTCTATAGGTGCAGATGTATATATTGTAAAGAAATTTACTCCCGACAGGTAACAAGGTACCCCCACATGTCCAGCGCTTTTCCTCATGTGTACAGATTTGAGTGAGACGAATGTTTGTTGGTGTTATGGGCCCCACCAATGAATGAATGTATGAATGAGGTAGTGTGATGACGAGTCTGTGACATAGGGAGAATATGTAAATTTGCCCTTTCCGCTGGAGCAATTCCATAAGGCAGCACCCCATATGATAGGCATTTTCATAGCAAAACTATATATATATTGGTTATCGTCTATTAGCAGTGAGAGTGGAGACCTTAATTGTCTTTATCTTTTCTTTACAGGACTCCTTTGTTGCATTTCCCTTCCTCACTACCCTTTCCCTCACTCAATCACTCCGAGCTTCTGTGCCTTTATGGCATGAGGAATTGGGGGTATTGAGGGATTTTGCCAAACAATCCTTGGCAAAATGTCTGGCCTTGCCACAGTACAAGCAAAGGTTAAGTTTCCGCCTCCTCTTTTTTTCATCAGAAGATTTGCATAGGCTCTGAAGTGTCCTGGACTTTATTTTTGGCTTTTTTCTTGTCAGTTTTAACCACGAGAAATTTGGCCGCACTACAAAGGCATTCCCCTTTTCTATTGGTTAATTAGTGATCTAGTTTGCCGACAAATCTATAAACTCACAACACTCTGGGAAATTTACAATGTGATAAATGGAATCCTTAAGATTGTCTGGCAATCTCCTGTAGAAGAGTAAAGTCCTCTTCTCCTCAGGCAACTAAGTTTCTCTCAATAGTCTTTTGAAAGATGTCATGTAAGCCACAAGGTCCCCAGGGCCAGCTCTTGGGTGGTATCCTGGGTCCCCAACTCACTGGGCACCATTGTACCCTTACCTGCGAGATCGTGGGCAGGATAGTCTTTAGCGCTCCCAACCGGCAGGAACAGAAGGGCTCCTGCCAGGTGGGGGCACAAACGTTTCTCCCTGCCTGCGCTCTTGCAGTCATGGAAACTCAGAATTGCTCCCGCCCAGTGGAAGTAAATGAAAAGCTGTTCCTCCTAGGTGGGAGCAATTTTGGTTCCCGCCACACCAGAGATTGGGACTATCAGAGGAGCCGGATGGGGCTGCGAGGGCCATGGACCTCCTGTCAGAGTCCCAAATGGGGCTAATGTTGTGGGTTGCCCCGAGTGGGCATTGAGGCTTTCCACTGTTTAAAAGAAAAGCTAAACATGGCCGGCTGATGGAAATTCAGAAGAAAGCGGTCACACATCATCTTTCCTGAAGATATTTCAATGGGACTTACTGTGGCTCCTCCTGCGTGTGTGGGCACACATTACAGCAGGTGCAGTGTACTGAACACAACCAATAGAGGGCACCCTAGCTTCACTTTTAAGCAGGAGACGACAGTGTTGAAAATGGTAAGATTCAGACTGTCCTATTTTTCCTACGATGACTGATATAAAATATATTTTACAGAACTCTGTTATTGATAAATCAGATTAATAGCTGAATCAGGAAAAGAGCATTCTTTGGGCCCGATTCACAGAACTAACTTAAGACAAAATCCTAAACTTACTACCATTTTGGTATTCACAGAAGGCACTTACTCATTTTGGTATTCACAGAAGGCACTTACTCATTTCGGTATTCACAGAAGTTAGGAGTCCTAACTTTAGGACTCCTAAATGCCTTCTGTGAATACCAAAAGTCTTAAAATTAGGATTTTTCTCAGTTTAGTAGTAGTATAGTTAGGACTCCTAACTTTAGGACTCCTAAATGCCTTCTGTGAATACCAAAAGTCTTAAAATTAGGATTTTTCTCAATTTAGTAGTCCTAAGTCTAAATTTAGGACTACTAAACTGAGAAAAATCCTAATTTTAAGACTTTCGGTATTCACAGAAGGCATTTAGGAGTCCTAAAGTTAGGAGTCCTAACTATACTACTACTAAACTGAGAAAAATCCTAATTTTAAGGCTTCCGGTATTCACAGAAGGCATTTAGGAGTCCTAAAGTTAGGACTCCTAAATTTAGGACTACTAAATTGAGAAAAATCCTAATTTTAAGACTTTCGGTATTCACAGAAGGCATTTAGGAGTCCTAAAGTTAGGACTCCTAACTTCTGTGAATACCGAAATGAGTAAGTGCCTTCTGTGAATACCAAAATGAGTAAGTGCCTTCTGTGAATACCAAAATGGTAGTAAGTTTAGGATTTTGTCTTAAGTTAGTTCTGTGAATCGGGCCCTTTGTGTTTAACTGACGGCCCACATGATCGAAACCGAACCTGACTCAGCCTTTTATGCTTCTCAGATCAATAAAATGGATATCATTAAGTTGGCTATCAAACTGCAAAGTGAAATTTCTCTAAGTACTACTTAATTATTCGTTATTACTTATCTAATGCTACAGAATTACAAAACTCTCCACTAAAACTGCATTTTAAAAGCTGTCCACATTTCACCAATGTTACAGGCCAGTTTGTTTGGAAATGTGTCCCTTGCCTCTCTTTTTTCTAAATGTTGCTCGCAAAGAACCTGCAACCCCCAAATAAAGATGTCTGTAGCACTGTACAATTTAGAGTGGTGCTACTGGGTAAGTGCACCTTCAGCTTAACGGCTACTGTTAATAGCAATAACTCCTTATGAGAGGGAACCTTTGAACCATTGTTTAACCCTTACCACTTTTAATCAATATTTTGGGTCTACTGAGCTTTAAAATGTGCTGTTTGCTCCATATTGTCCCAGAAGTTGGGAGAACGCTTCGAATCCCGTGTAAAGATTTGGGGCATAGTTTAGCCAGTGAGATTTGTGGGGTGTGAGTCTCAAATTCCCCAAATAAAATAACTGGCTGCGAGGTGGAAGGGTGAGATGACCAGTTTTGAGATGCACTGTTTCCATGAGGGACAGTGTGAGTACTGATTTACATTAGGTGGCCCTGTGTCTAGAGTGGCACAGTGGGCGAAAGATGATGAGTTGGAATGCTACTCCGAGCGATTGTCACTGGTTAAACTATTTGCAAGCGTTCCTCCCATCACCTTTTATGTGTTTGATTGCCAGTAGTATGCGAGTAAACATGAGACTGGTGCAGCTTTCCAAGCCTACTACTGTCAATGTTTGTGAATTCCAAAAACTAGTAAATTTGCATCCATTCAGTAGCCCTGCTAAATATAGGCCTTACCTACTCCACCTGTACTTGGTTCTCCCACTGGGGAACTCATGACTACGGTCACATGCAAAACAGTGGCGTGGAGCCCCTGCCCTGAAATCACTTATTTTAAAAGAATTTTCACTGAACGCACTCTTCTTTGTCTCTGCTACAAGAGCCATGAGAACCCTTGATGGTAGAGTTGTCAAAATGGTGAATGTGGGGGGCGTGGCTTGGAGAGCCATCATGGCGGACGGAGCCTAATCGGGCTCCGCACGTCCACACCATAATCCTACCGAAATCCTGCCAAAATCCTGCCCAGACGTGGCTGGTGCCCCAGACTGTATAGGGGGCCTTATTTTCTTGTTGCTGGATGCCGCTGAGCTGCGGAAGGAGTGGTACCAGCGAGCGAACACCGGCCAGGCGCCGGCCGAGTCTCCTTCTCGGCACCCCGGCCGCACTCCGAAGTCTTCCGGCCACCTGATCCATGGGCACATATGGTGCACGGCCTTGCTGTTTTACAGCCGGAATCGGCCCTCAGCGAGTGACACATCAGTGAGAGCCTGGGATGGGCCGCAGCCCCCAGAAGTGAGCACTCCGTGGCGGCGCTGGTCCGCATTGTGACCCAACGCCCTCCGCATTGCTGCCTACGGCCATACCATCCATACATGCCAGCGGTGCTTCCTCCGACCCAACCTGCAAGCAGCATTGTGGATTCGGGCGGGCCTGGGCCAGGGCCTTTCCGCTGCTCCCTGATAACCTGGCATGGGCTGCCGGGTCCTCCAGTAAACCCCGGGGGGAGCCTAGAAGACAGTGTCTGCGGCCCTGCTGCTACCTGTGTGGACAAAGTAACCTCGGCCTGCCTGGGATCCTCTGTGCGCTGCGCTCAGCCGGTGGTAGCCTGGAGGGGGTCCTACTAGACCGGCATTTTTTACAGCGAGGGGCGCTCCGTGGGGAGCTTTAACGCCGAGGCACGCAACACCGCATGGCTCGTGGCCCCTCCATGTGTCGAGAATGCCTGGTGCGCCCTTCGTGGCCCTCGCAGAGGGTGTGGCGCGATCCTTTGTGGGCCGGTGCCTATCGATGGAGGTGTGAGTGTGCGGTGGATAGCTCTGACAGATCGTACCTTGTCGGGCCAGTGGCCCTCCCTCTTATGAAGCATCCGTCCTGAAGCCTTTGGTCGAGACATTTCCCGTTCTAACGGATTTTCTCTTGCACTGTGGCAACACCTCCCTGGGCACGTATACGACCCTGTGACATCAGTCCATACTCCTTGCGCAGCCGTAATAACCTTGACCTCCTCCACAATGGACAGGGACAAACCCAGCGCAGCTGGCCCCAAGCAGGGCACCCTAGACCAGTTCACCGCGCCCACTGGGGGCTCCACGGGCGGTGAAGGGGCGAGCTTGACACCCGACAGCACGGTCCTCCTAGCATCGATAAACAGTGACAGAGACATGCTGGATGCCAAGATCGGAGCAGTAGGGTCTGAGGTCTCATTCAAGATCTCCGTAAGGCTGCTGATCGCATCACAGAGGCGTAGACGAGGGTCTCGACAGTGGAAGATACAGTTTCCACCCTCCAGGAAAAGGTTAATAAACTCACTGTTTATACGCGCCTGGTCCAGCAACAGCGCCAGTTCTTCACCACTGCGAAACGCAAGTTGCGTGACATGAACCTACAATATATGCTTCTATATCCTGCCAGGATACGAGTGATCTTCAACTCCAAGTCGTTTTTCTTTGACACTCCGTAGGCCGTCTTTGCCTGGACAGACGAGCGCCCCCAACTCCGGTCAGGTTCACCGCCGTTACTGGATTCAGACTCATCACGCAGTTCACGGCGTCATAGGCCACGGGGGACCAAATCCAAGAGACAACATGGTTCCGGATCAGACAGGCTCTCCATGAATCCGAAGCAGCCCTCCTGAACTCTTTGGCGCACCGCTGGCAGCCAACCACAAGTTGACATTGATTGTTGTTCATTAAGACTCTCTGTATGAATCTTCCTCTGGGTGGGCGTGGATGCTAGGCCACAGACTCTGTGTACCCCTCTTGTTCTCAAGTTTTCTGGTTGGGTAGGGTGCCTTTGGTGTGGGGGCTCGGGTTTTCCCTGTTGGGAGCCTGGTGTGCCTCACACCGCGACAGATACTCCTAGTTTATTGTAGTGTCGGGTGGGGGGTGGTGGAACATTAGGGGAATGTAGTTTTAGGTTGTTGTTTTTTATGTTATATGCAGACAGACCATCTAGATTTCGATATCTTTGCTGCTATTCTTTTCGAGCTGAGAGATAATGGTGCTAGGTGATGCAACCCCTCTCGGGGACTTTACTGTGGTTTCGTGGAATGTCAGGGGCCTCCTGAATAAAGTGAAACGAGGTTCTATCTTACGTCAAGCTAGGAGGTTTGCGGTTGATATCTTACTTTTGAAAGAAACCCACCTCTTAGGCACCAAAGCCCATTGTCTAGCCCGCTTTGGTTTTCATCATGTTTATCATGCGGGGTGAACCAGGGGTTCCCGGGGGGTGGCCATTTTAATACATTGCAGGGTCCAGTTCGAACACGTAGTGCATAGGACAGATCCTCGGGCCAATTCCTTTTCGTCACGGCCACGCTTTATGGTGAAAAGGTTACTATAGGCAGCATCTACACCCCTCCCCCGCTAGGGACGGCCTTCATTGACAAGATTTCTGGAGAGATCTGCCTGAGGATGTGACCCTTCTGGGGGGCGACGGGAACGACACAATGGGGCCATTGGACCGGCAACGCTGTGCCGGTCACACATTGGAGGCCCCAATTACAGTAGACAAACTGACTAGTGCCCTCAATGCGATACACCCGGGGCGCGCCCCTGGTCCTAATGGATTCCCTATGGAATCCCTGCGGCCGAACATACACCTCTTAGGCCCCCATTTATTGGCGGCAATCCAGGAGGCTGAGGACCTAACCATATTGCCGCAGGATTGGCGACATGCGGAAATAGTGTTATTCCTCCAGCCCGGCCGCCCTCCTGACGACCCCTCCACTTACCGCCCCATTTCCCTCATTAACTTTGCGCCTAAACTGTTGGGGAAAGTCCTTTCCGAACACCTACGGGCATGTGTCTCAGATTTGATCCATCCCGATCAGTCGGGATTCATGCCCCAAAGAGCCACCCCCCCATAATATCCGAAGGGTACATAACGCTATGTATGGCAGCTGCCCCAGTGCTGGGTTGGCTGGCCGCCATGCTATTGGTCGATATTGACAAAGCTTTTGACTCACTGAGCTGGGTGTACCTCTCCCAATTGCTCGAGGTGATCAATTTTGGGCCGCGCTTCATTGCATATGTGCGCCTGCTCTACACCGACCCAACGGCGTCAGTGCACATCGCCGGGCACCGCTCCCACCCCTTCCATATCCAAAGAGGCACTAAACAGGGCTGCCCCCTGTCCTCGCTATTGTTCGCTCTTGCGGCTGAGCCCTTAGCAGCATGGGTTAGAAGTGATCCTGTGCTCCGTGGCTTTGACTGGTCTCAGACGCGATCGGACCGTATAGCGTTATACGTGGACTAAGTCCTATTTTTTATGACGGACCCCTGGTTCTCTGGGTCCCTTATACTGAAAATTCTCAGGGTGTTCGGGGAAACTACAGACTTACACACGAACCCTGCAAAATCTGTGCTGTTTCCAGTGTGCGGTCATCAGGGTCGCGATGCTTGGTCTTCGCAGCTATCCCGGGTGACGGATGGTTTTAAATATCTCGCCATTTTCGTGTCCCCATGCCCCAAAGTCTCCTGGTCACATAATATCACTCCGTTGCTAGCGAGTCTCAATGGCGAAACGGCAATATGGTCCTCTCTTCCCCTTTCCTTATATGGGCGTTCGCCATCTTTAAGATGGTGTTGCTGCCCCGGATTTTGTATCGCCTCCAAAACTTCCCATATCCTATTCAGCGCCCTTGGTTCGCTCAGGTTGACGCCATACAAAACCAATTCCTCTTAAACGGTGGTGCGGTCAGGGTCGCTCTCCGCACATGTGTGCAATCCACATACTGTAGGGGGGATCCTAGCAGCGGACATCTACTCTTACTATGTGGCGTCCTAAATGTTTGGCTAGAATATCATGCAACAAACATAATGTAAACATATAATACAATCTCTTTAAATTAAAAAAAAAAGTGTATTTCTTTAGCATGCGGAAGCGTTTCACCTTCGTACATCACATTATATCACTGAATAGACAGACATTTATTAAAAGTGATAACTTTTAGAAACATTTATTGCTACAGACGACATTGCCATTGGGGAACTAAGAGGAAAATCAGTAAATATGTCATTCCTAAACGAGACCTAGATTCTAATTATAGATGGAGCAACATTATAGTCCATTAAATGCCCCATAAGAGGTGATTGCAAAGTGGACATCCTGAACTCAAGTATTTAAAGTTTGCACATATGTGATAATAAAGGAAAGGGAGTCTGCCCAGGATCACACAATTTGGACAAGCAGGGAAGCCAGTATTGATTTCAGGTTATTTGGTTTCACGTTTTTAAACTTAGCATCAGAATGTGTATTTCTGTTTTTCTCTCTGTCTCTCTCATGCTTTAAATCGAAGGTCACTGGTTTGGCTTTCATTCTTGTTTCAGAAAAGCAGAAACGGGGATAGAAGACTTGACCCAGGACCCCCAGGCCGAACTAACAAGCCAAGAATGCATTTATTTGGGGGAGTGACATACCCCAAACACCGTCCCTGAAACCACGCCCCTGGTAAGAATTTCTAAGGTTCACACAAATATTGTCACCCGTTCCTTGGGATTGCTATAATCCTGCTTGTTAAATGTAATTAAAATTATGCTCAGCCTTGACTAAGCAAGCATAATTGATCCAATAATCAATCATCAGGGGAGAATCCTACCATAATCATAATATACAAATGCATTTTTACACTTCACTAATATTATTGCTTTAATTAAAAAATGGTCAGGTGTTTGAACTTGAAATCTCGACGACCTGAACTTTGCCTTCATGTTGTGATTAGTTGGGGGGCAGGACGCCCACTAGAACTCCTGGAATACTCCTGCCTCTAGCCTAGTCAGGTTACAGCGCCTCGGCGCAACTCTAGTGGCCTCAACTTGCTAAATAAATTAAATGCCAATAATATTTTCCCACCTACTCACTACTTGGTTACTGTTTTGCTTTTGTGTTCCTGAATTATCAGCTTCTCAGTTGAGCCTTGATGAAAATATCCTTATGTCAGACATTTTCACGCTAGCTCCCACGCTCTTTAAAAACTGTTCGCTACTATCGGCCTTCCCAGCCTGGCAGCGGTGTCACGGCATCGCCCCACTAAAGGTCAATGGATCAATTCTCCATTATTGTTCTATCTCTACAACCCTGTTTTTCCAGAACAATCCGCGGAGTTGGCACAAACGGGGGATCAATAGGAGGAAACCGCCTTTGTCTGTAAAACGCAACATGTAACATGCCCTGCAGTGAATATGGCCGCCTTTGGAACCCTCCCTGGGGCGCCTGCCAGCAGGCGAACTTTGACTCGAAGCGCTTGATAACACGATCAGGTGCCTATCGGATCATTAAGGAGCCTGTTCGTGTATTTACGGCCCTCTGAGATAATGGCGGGGTGGCACTTGTGACGCTGGCATCGACCCGCGCCCCTGGTTGTTGATAAATACTCATTCGGAACATGAGGGCGTCAGTGCGCGCGACTTTGGAGTCCGGAGGTGATTCTGCGCACTGAGCCATGGCGTTCGCATCCTGGTTGTGGGCCTTCGGCTGCTGTCTCTTGGTGACGGGCGTCCGTGGTAAGAGAATTTCGAATCATTATTTGGAGGGAATTCAATGAAAATGTATCACTGTGAATGCATATTAACTGCAGCAGTTTTACCATCTCGGCAGTTCATAGGCCCCTGACCAGAGCAAATCTTGGGTATTCGAATGTGTACCATTGGGAATTCGGGGCACCTGTGACCTCCCACGAATGATGTGCGAGTGCGCAGTGTGTTAGATGCGCCAGGCACTCTCTACTTGATAAATCAGTTTAAGATTTTATTAGGGGAGGGAGAAATAGGAAGTTTACTGGCAGAGGTGACAAAGTGGCCCATATTTGGTTCTATGGACCCAAAGATGAGTCTGTGACTGCGTTACTATTTCAATTTTGGATTTTAGTTGCATTTATATTCGGAGCTTCATAGCAGGGGCTCTGCATAGTATTTATTTTGTAAATCTAATCCTGCCTATACGCCGTTTTTTATGCTATATGTATTTAATGGAATTTTATTTTTCTTTATTCTAAATCTGATTGCGTAAGGGGACTTGGCTCGAGATGAAATTGTAGAGGCAGAATATTGGAGCTCTCATGTGGTTCAAGAGCCTCTAGAAGTACCAGCACCCTATTACTCAAACCACAAAAATTCAAGAAAAAAAAGACTTATAATCGATCATTTTCAGGTATTTGCGCCAAGGATCCGGAACTCTCTTACCCCCCTCGAAGTCAGGGTGATCCCTTCCACTGCCCTGTTGAAATCAGAAGTTAAAGAGCTCTTGATGAAAAAATATCTGCCTCAGTCCTCCTTCCCCACTTGACTCTAGGACCTTTTGACGCTGCTCTGTGCCCTAGAAGATATGTTCTTGAGAATGTTGGACATTCTAAATATATGCACCTGTTGATTTGATGTTTATTTGTGTGTTCCATGTACTCGTCCTTTTGCATAATCTGTAAAGCGCTCTGATTCCCTCTGTGGTCATGTTAGCGCTATATAAAACCTTCAAAATAAATAAATAAAATAAATAAATGTGTGTGAATGTATGCTGCAACCACACAACCTTAGAAACTTGGAGCCTCATTTATGAAAACTCGCATCGCTGCGTGAAAACGACGATGCAACAGTTTTTACTGCGTCCTCCTTGCGACAGGATGGACGTGCCGTATTTTATCTACAGCGCACCATGTCCAATGGAGTTACAGATGTCAGTTTTTCTGATGTATCTGTAGGCGCAAAAGAAGTACATTGCTGGGGTGTGCCTGAAAACAGACGCAACTCCAGCAATGTGTCCTTTCCAATGGGGCAAGCCCCATATGAAAGGGCCTGCATCAGTCTTATGCCTGCTGTGAGACATCGTAAGATATTGACGCAGTAGAGTCCTAGAAGTGTTGCAGTAAAATCTCATATCTTTCGCTACTCCACTTCTACGACCCTTTATTGTGGGGGAACGTCCACCCTGCATACATTATACCTGAAACAGGTATAATGTAGCACAGGGGTTTACAAAGTGACGCATCTGCTTAGATGTGTCACTTTGTAAATATGGTACAACGTGGCACATTATTTACGCCGCCGCACAGTCCCAAAAAGTGACACAACGGCAGCGTAAAAGTGTCACAGGCCTTCATAAATAAGGCCCTGGATGGGTATTTGAACCGGTATTATATGCAAGGGGATACCTCCCGTACAATTTTAATGCAAACGACTGTTCACACATAATGCACATGAAACCTTTCATTTGAGAATTATGCATGTAACATAAGGAAAAAAAACATAATTTTACCCACCCCATTCATAGTGCTGATACGTCGGACAGTAATATGCTACTTACACCTTTGCCCTAGGTCGGTGCAGGGCCACATGGCAGTGTTGACCGAATTACACAGGAAGAAAAGGCAAATTATGCGGCATAATGCAGTGGATTTTGTGATAATATTTTTTTATTTTTGTTTCAGTTTTACAATTGTTAACACTGTCTAGGCATAGGTTGCACCTCACTGGTACTAGTTTAACACCTACATATAGCAATAAACAACATAGGGGACCAGTCAGACTTGTACATGGCTTTCCACTGCATGACAACATGTGTTGCTGCATTTTGGGCAACTTTTGAACCGTTGGAGCTAGACACAATTGTTTTTGTTTGTTAAAATCTGCATATTATGCAGCAGAAGATGTATTATTTGGCACATGCAGCAAATCCATAATTATGAAAAAAAACACTTTGGCCCCACAATCGCATAATTCCAGTGGCCCTGGCTTGCTTGCAAGGGTGTTGATGTGTAGATTGGCTTATGTGGGAGGTAATTTGTTGTGTGTGAAAAAAAGAGATGCACTTATGTTCTATGTTGCTGCACCTTGCCTTGTAATAGTGTGACAATGAGTAAGAGATAGGGAGTTTAAGCTTATAAGGCATTGATGTTTTGGTAGGGAGGGTGAGGTAATGCAGTGTGTCCTATGGAAGTGTCTTGGTGTTGTACATGATTTCTAGAACTGCTTATGCTGTGTCTGTGCAAGCTTGTAGATGTGCACATATGTGTAGTGTAGCGAAGAAGAGTGAGAGACTGCTGTGCATGCACTTCTGCCTACCGTCTGTGAAAGAGGTTCAGTTCCAGCTCTAGAGTAGGTCTAATGCTCAGTTCTCTGGCATCCATGCCATCCTTGTTGGCAAATGTTTTGTTTCTGCTGGTGAATCGGACCCTTCATCGTCTGAGTCAATACATTTCTTGCGAGGTGTGGGAGACTCACCAGGGTGCCTGTCTGGAGTGGAAGGCTTTGTTCTGTGAGTTTCTTTGCGGTATTTGTTGAATGAAAATGTTCCCTTGCCATGGCTGGCCCTTTAGGAAATGCAGAGTGCCTTGAATGCTAGAAATCTGAAATTGCTTGGAGGCTGTGGCAAAAGATAAAGGATAAAGGATAAAGATCTCTATATGCAATCTATTTGCCTAGTCTAGACGAGACATGGCAATAGTAGAAGTGACATGAATCTACTGAGGAAAGCATAGATGTAGGACAAATATTTGATGAGTTTGCATTGAGCTGAAAGCACTGCTTGTGATTTCATTAACTTTAGGGGACAAGGGAATGGTTGGAGTCCATGATCACTCCAAAGTTTCTTACTTCAGTCGATGTTGTTGAAAGTGGGCTTAATTCCTGGAGTCAGATCTCCACTTAGGTATGATAAGTTAAGTAAGAGAAAATCATTGAGTCTTTTGGTGTGTCAGAGATTGTTTTAAAGAAGGTGATGTAAAAGGCAGCAGTAAGATGACACTAGACCTGTCCAAGAGGTTGGAGGATACCCAATATGGCATTATTTCTTTGGTGCAAAGCTCCTCTAGCCTCAGAAGGAGGAAGTGATGGTGGACTATTGATGTGGCTGACACGTCAATTCGTAAAAAGTCAGCAGCTGCATTTCTTCTATCCACTGTACTCTGGGTTTTTCTGCTTCTGACTTCTTCATTTGAATTAAATCATTGTTGCAAACAGAGTAGATTTCAGGGAAATTCCTATTTTAAGTTTAACAGTTTTATTAGAACAAAAATACAGAAAATTGCCATATATAGAAATTGAGGAATAACAATAAGAAGTCTAATTATAAGAAGCAAACAATACAAAGATACATATTTTAAAGCAGAAAATAGCACAATCATGTCTAAAAATGAGATATGTACGTTTTTTGTTTAATAGAGAGGAAAGAAGAGAAGGATAAGAGAGAGAGAAGAAGAAGAGGAAAAAGGAAGGAAATAATGAAAACATTGAAGGAATGTATCTAGGTTTTTGCATATAATACATAGTAAATAGTACATTTTGGATGATCTACCTAGAAAACATATAAAAAACTCAAGCAGGCATTGCAAACAATATATATAAACTGTGTAAGTAAGTTAAATTGTAACTTAGACAAATAGTAACTGGTGACCATAACTGATCACGCTTAATAGCTAATTAAAATTAATTCAAATGATTTTTTTATCTAATCTATGATTATGCCACATTAGATTCCACCAAACAGAAAGTTTTTCCTTTGTTTTGAAATGAGAAGTATTAACCTGCAACACAATAGCTATTAACAGATCAACCAATTTTGCAAGCAATGTATTCAGAGGCAAAATAACATTTACACCCTCTAAAAATATATTCTGCAAGAAAAAAGGTGATAAAACCCTAGTGACAACATTAACCTTGGACCATACTATCTTGTGGAAATCAATAACTTTGGGCGAAGCAAAAACACATGCATACATGAATTATCAAAACTATCACAGCTTCAGCAAGCCTGCTGTCTTTCTAAGACAAAGTTGGATAGTTTGTATGGGGTGATGTACATCCTATTATAAAAGAAAACAAGGGCCTGTATCAAGCTGGCCGAACACGCAACAGAATGTGGTAATGACCACATTTTGTCCCAGATATCTATAGACTAAGTACAGGGCAAATCTGTTTAGCACAGGTGTTCACCACATATGGTTTTAACAAAGTACAGGCATTTAATAATGTAGATAGCATCCAAAATTTGTGTGAAGACAGAAAAAGTATGTGCATATATGTACATGGGAAAATCAATGTGCGTTCTAGAGAAGACCATAACTTGTCGGTTGTAGGGGAGGGAGGTAATGAAAGACCTTAAATCTGTTTAATACTAAATGATTTATGATACCGCATGAAATCAGGTAAGTTAACACTACCATTATGCTTGGGAAGTTAGAGACTACAGAGCGACACATGGGCCTTTTTCCCATTCCATAAGCATTTGAAGTGAATACTATAAATCTGTGTAAAAATGTGTTTGGGAATTTTTATTGGAAACATCACAAGGAAGAAATTTATAATGGGTAAAAACATAATTTTAATTGTGTCTTATTGGTCCCACTAGGACCATTTCTCAGTACGGCATATGATTTTTTCCAGTAAATCAACAGTATTTGCTTTGAGTGTCCCTAATTGAGCCACAGTACCATGTACCTAATACCTTAATCTGTGATTAATTCCAGGCTAGACCTGACGATACAAGGGATCTTCTTCCTACCTAGGGATTTTATTTGATCGGTCAGGAACATGGACCCAGGCAGTTAAAGCCAGAAGGCTGTTGTTTATTGAGTCATTAACGGCATTATCAAATTTTAGTAGAAAACTAAGCAGACGCCCACCTGTTGAACTGCTATGGCAAAATGCGTGGCAATACCCACCTATGGAGCTGGAATTTGGGGTTATGCCGATGTAAACTCATTACAGATTGCGGAAAATATGTTTCTCAAGTTCCTTTTGACAGTACCGGATAGTACTTCAAATTATATCTGTCACTCGGAACTGGGTATGCCATATTTAGAGGACACGATTAAGATCCAGCCCGTCCTCCTGTGGCACAGAATTTTGACCGCAGATGAGAATGTTTTTAATCGCCATATATTGACAGATGCTCTGGGGATCGATGGGGTCAAACAAATAAAGTGACTAGAATATGTTTAAATGTTTTTATCCAAATTAGGACACTTAGAATATTTTAATGACCCTCATACTATGCGCAATGTGTCCAGGAAAGACCTTAAAGCCTAGCTGCATATGCCTTTTGGGTGAAATCAGAACTACAACCGAAATGAATAAACCAACGGTTCAAGCCCATCATCTTACCCTGTTGACCCCAACTATACAACCGTATATTTTGTTAATTACTGGCGATTATGACCGATTTTTGTTAACCCGCTTCAGACTGAATATTTTATAAAGATCCTTAAGTTTCCCTGAGTTAAATGACTGGTCAAGAGTATCATGTAAATGCCCATGCGACGGCGTTTCTGTACATTCAACTATACTTATATTATTCCTCTGTAAATGTTATTTTATCCCGAGAAGGAGATGGATTATTCCTGTACTAAAAAAACTTGGATTGAGACAATGTCGCCCGGTATTTTTGGCACTGCAATTCCTAGAAAATGAAACTGCTATTGCTTTTTAAAAAAATGCTTTTAATTTTCATAAATCCATTATAATGTAACCTTATTTATGTACATAATCTGCGTTAAAAGTAGCTATGACATGATTACGTTTTTCAAAATGGAGTTTTAATTATTTGACAAATGTACTGTGCTTTTATGGTTATTCTTTACAGTAACCGAATAAAGAGCTTTTGTTTCATTGGTTGATTGATACAAGGGATCTTTGACACAATACTTATTAAGGGGCAACACCTCAGATGTAGTTATGTTGAGTTTATTTTTGGAGATTTGTGAATAAATATTAAGTTCCTTAAAAAAAGCTGAGAGGGAAAATTGTGGAGATGACATGAATAATAAAATGTCATCTGCATAGGCATTACGTTTTATATGGCAATCTTTTATTATAAATCCAGTGAATTTTGGAAAGAGTTAAACTCAATCAAAAATAGTTCTAATGTCAAAATAAAAAGGAGAGAAGATAAAGGACAGCCCTGTCTAGTGTCTCGCTGCAGAGGCAAGTAAGCGGACTGAGAACCATTAACAAATACCGAGGCAACATTCTTTATTGGATTTAAGGAGATAAGAAAGTGAGTTATAACCAAGAGGAACATCTCACAGAAAAGACGTGGTAGTATTCCAATGAAGATAAGTTAACTGTACATCTTTCTGTAATGTTACTACTATAGAAACCCGAAGCAATTACAGAACCTAAATGGAGCCAAGCAATAAATGTCAGACACTTTGTTAAGAATATCATATTAGAAATTATTTCTGAACTGACTTACCTTTCTTCCATAATTTGATTGACACTTATTACAGAGAACCATGAATTGACTTTGGCTCTTCTTGCACAAAGTACAGGGGTTAAGGTATCATTAATGTAGCTGTAAGGGCCAGCAGCATCCAAAATATGGTTGTCTTTTGCTACCCAAATAGATATCAACGGTGGTTAGAACAGAAGTTCTCTTTTAAAGACACAAGACTCTCACCCAGCATCCTTAAAAGAGGGTTTTTTTTTCCCTAGGAGTTAACATAGATCACAAATATTCCTATATGTCCCAAAAAATAAATGTAAAGGCTGGCACATAATGCGTCCACAACATAGGACTTGGGTTTTATTGTGCAATATCATGGTCTTGATTGGATGCACTAGTAATGCTGTTCTAATCCCCATTTTTGTTGCATTTTGTTACTTTTCACAGACCTCTCATTTGTCCTGGCAATGCTTCCTAGCAGCCAGCAAACACCACAATGCAATTGGAAATCCACAGGTGGTTAAATAACTCTATCTGCCTCCCTTCGCATACACTAGTCATGAGACATCTGCAGAGCTGCGAGCCCTTGATTCAGACACTGGTCACCACATTCAGACAGCTGGAGTGTTCGCCCACAATATCCCTTTGTACAACAGTTTTAGGTGTAACAGTGCACCCATACCTTACAGTGCACCCTGATGTCACAGTATAAACCAGATACCCAGGTTCTGAGGGTCACTGGGTAACCCCATTATACTTGATATACAGTATAAATGTGGCCATAACTCAAAAACAATTCTCATGTATACTCAATTGCACAAAGCACAACTATATAGTACGAATTATTGCACATCCACAGAGCTCTCAGAAAGCATCTGTGCTCTGTTCTCTTCAAATGCTGGAATCCCAGCTCTGACAGTACTCTCAGAGTGATTTTGGCACATTACATTCCAGTAGGGTGTAGATGTGAGCCATTTTCTGGTAAGATAATTTATGAATTAAAAAAGTTTGCTGCCTCTTTCCCAAGAATCTGCTCAACCTGCGGGTTCTCAGTTTATCATCACAGAGTGACAGACTCAGCTTTCCATGCTTCCCGTGCACTTTTAATTATTATCATTCAGAAAGGTGATAACACATAACTTGTATTTGTAAAGCACATGCTCACCCATAGGCGGAATGGTGTTTATTGTTACCTAACTCAATGGTGCTCATTTTATCGACCTCAGATGGATGAAAGGCTGAGTGGACTCGCAGTGATTTGAGCCTGTGACCATGAGGTTGAACACAGGCCTTTGCAGGGAACACATTAGTCCATTGAGCAGGGGCGTAACACAGGCCCCGCATCCCCCGTGGTGCGGGGGTGGGGTCGAGCTTCAGGGGGCCCCTGAGCACAGTAGTCGGGCCTGAGAGCTCCGGATTCATTCCGGAGCGGGACCCCTCCATGTACTTTGCAGGGGGGGGGGCCTCAACTTTCGTTACGCCAGTGCCACTGAGCCACAAAGACCCGGCACCAGACATGGTTTTAAATGGCACAAGGTAATTTACACCCAATTTAGTTCGTTTTAAAAAGATGATCTAAAAGCAACAAAGAAGCCACTGATTTTCAGTGGCAATATATCTTAACCCTGTGCAAAGGTTCTCAAAACAAGAATGATACGAGTGAGAAAACCAGCTGTACAGCTTACAATAAAAGAGACAACCTCACTAAAGTGTTATATGTCTTAGCCGATGGAAATCATCAGTGTATGAGACCTGATATGATAGGAAAATATACAATAAACACTGGCTCCAATGAGGGGTGGAAACTGACGAACAGCTTTAGATATGATGGCGCTCCTGGCCCCAAAGCCATTCCAGTATCTCTCTTTTGTGAAAACCTAGACGCCTGGGCCACACGTCTTAGTGTCCTTTAAATTACGTCTGTCAGTATGGTTAGATGTGGAGACACACTGTTTCGCCATTGCACTTGTTGCATGCCTTAGAAGACTGGACCAAAGGCAACCTACTACCATGCTGTCAAAGAGACTTTCAAGCAAAATGCAGCAAAGAAAATAATGACTTCACCACTGATACTCCATCCCATGTAACAACTAAAGGTTCTGTTTTATAACTGACTTTAGTGCAGCCTTTGATTCTGATGACTCAAATGGCAGATTGTGGAATCCCTTATAAGCAGGGCCAGTGGAATTATGTGGCAGGAGAAGGGCAGGAGAAAACCAAATTATGTGGCTTCACTGACTAAATTATGAAGCAAGAAAAGGCAATAATGCCTCATAATGTGGAATGTTAGTTTGTCATTCTTACACATACTAACGCTGCCGGGGCACAAGTTTCGCCTCATTAGCACCAGTTTAACTTCCAAATACAACAATAAGCAGCAGAACGGTAACCATTCAAGTTTTGTGAGGGATCTTCCACTTCAAGGTGTTCCCATGTTTTTAGTAACTTTTGATCTGTTTGAGCTAGAAACAGTATTTTTGTTTGTTCAAATCCGCAGATTGTGCAGATGATGGATTATATTGAAACTGCAACAAATCCATATCTATGCAAAAAACGCCATGGGTGCAAAGTGGCACAATTCCTATGGTCGTATTTATAAGACACTATGACTCATTACCGAATTGTACTACCAATGGGTAGAGATAAAACTTAGGAAACCTTAGATTTGAAGGGTCTGTATTTCTAGAAACCAATGTTTAAGCAGGGTTGTGGGGTGGGTTGTGTGTTGATACCTTACTTTTTAGTTCGCATATTGCTGAGTTATTCAGTGCTTTAGGAAAAGTCAATATAATTCTCCAAAAATAGTGCGCCAACAGTTTAATTTTCTTCAAAATGCAGATAAGATCTCCTTGTTGAGTTAGTACAGTGCTGTTCATAAGCTGTCAATAACACGGATCGAACTAAATATGTAATCTTCAGGCAAAAACACAAAAAGCTAGCCGAAGGTGCTGAAATAAATTAACCCTTGAGTGGGTAACTGCAGAAGATATTTGGAGGTCTCGTTGGAGGAGAACAAAGGTCATTTTCAGCACTTTTAGGACATTGCAATGCAGCAGCCAAACTTGCTGGGCTTCATTATGTCAATGGGAGAGAAAAAACTGCGCTACATCTATTAAGATATGGGACAATTTTCTCACCTTTGGTGGGCATCACCCAATGCAGACACCCTTGAACCATTGTGCAAGACTCTGCGCATTCTGACAGGTGTGGGGGTTGTACTGGAAGGAAATCCTTCCAGTGCAAAAACGATACTTTAATACTGTTCCCACCTTGTATGTGCAGCACGCATGAAAAGTTTGAAATGTTTTGAGAAAAGAAAATGTTTCTGAAACCTTACGCCTGCCTCAAGGAAACATAAATGTTTGACAGCAAATTTTGTGTACTAAGTTGATCAGGATTTGCATCAAAGGCTGTAGGTGGTTGTATGAGAATGCCCATGTACCACCCATCGAATGCCCCTTGATGCAAAGTAGTGGATAGTGCTACTTTGTATCACTTCGGTCAACTTTCCAACGCACATCAGGTTTTGCCTTGGAAAGTAAATCCCAACACAACATTTTGTGCAAAGTGTTGGTAAATTTCTCCCCTAGATTCTATCAAGTCCAAAGCTTTATCATTAAATATGGCTTTTGTAAAACTGATTGAAAACCTGCCTTGTCCTTCTCTATACCTGATCCTTTGAACACTGAGAGTAAAGCAGATGTGAGCTTTGACTAATGGGTCAGCCATTTTCCTAGATAAACTGATAAAATGGGCTGAAGTTGCTCAATCCACTTTTATAGGATACTGCTTGGTCACTCCAATGCCACAACACAGGTCCAAGTACACATTTAGTTTGGATTATTGAAACAATAGAGAATCTTAGAATCCAGATATATTTAGCTGTTGTGTTAATATTCCATCTGCTCCCGAATGCTGCATTATATAAATCTAATCTGGAGAGACCTGCATACTGATTGGTGCTCATCATGCACGCTGGCCATTCTCCTTGCTATACTTACTGCACACACCAAGAGTGATGGAATTCACACACCAGCCCACCCAGCTGCGCCACATGGGGTTCATTCTCTTCCGCGATAAGCGGCACATGCAAATGCTATGGCAGGCCGAGCCTGCACACAGGAAGCACCCGTGGATAGGACACCCATGGGCCACAAGAGTCCTCTATATTGGTAGAGTAATGTATTCCTGTCTGAGGACATTATAAGGTAAGGCACCTATACTTCAAGGTCTGTGCATTTATAAAGGCAGTCTGCCCACGGTCATGTACCTGTATGTAGACCTCAAACTGTTCTGTAACATGCAATAAACTTAAAATGTACAGATATTGTGCATTATCCCATTTATATAAATGAAAGGTTATAGGCAAGGGAAATACGCATGTGAGCTACAGTCCTCCTCGCAGGCTAACCAGGTGTTGTGGGTGATATATTTGTGTATAATGTTTCTTAGAAAACATAATTGAGAACACTTCTCCAACGCCAATAATTTAGTCACAGGCAATCTGTCCAAAATAGAATTACAATTGTTCAACAAACCATTGATTTTTAAATTTTATTATTCAAACATGAGTACCAAATTTATAAATCCTTTTTCTTCTATATAATACATATACAATTCATATAAAAAAAACACCAATACACATAGAATAGAACATCACAAAGCCCCACTGACATTGCAATATACAAACATAGAATATATAAATTAATAAAGACAAGACACGAAAAAACACAAAGCACATAAGCAAGACAAAGGCACTTTCTGACAAAAAACAGTGAACATAAGAAATACACAGACACACTTAAGCAATATTCAAAATTCAGTATATGTCTGATGCATCATATCATTAATGTTACATAATTCTGATTTGATGAATCAGACATATATTGAATTTTGAATATTGCTTGAGTGTCTGTGTATTTCTTATGTTCCCTTTGTTTTTTGTCAGAAATTGTATTTGTCATGCTTATGCGCTTTGTGTTTTGTCGTGTCTTGTCTTTATTAATTTATATATTCTATGTTTGTATATTGCAATGTTAGTGGGGATTTGTGATGTTCTATTCTATGTGTATTGGTGTGTTTTTAATATGAATTGTATATGTATTATATAAAAGAAAAATGATTTATAAATTTGATACTCATGTTTGAATAATAAAATTTGAAAATCAATGGTCTGTTGAACAATTGTAATTCTATTTTGGACAGATTGCCTGTGATTAAATTATTGGCGTTGGAGAAGTGTTCTCAGTTATATTCTCTGTTTGATTTCCCTGCTTGCTTCTCCTCCTATCTTCGTTTGTACAGGGACCCTTTAGTATTGTTTACTATAATGTTTCTTAGGACAGAAAGGAAGAGAACTGTTTCACTTTCTTAAAGGCTTCTCCGAAACAGCCTCTTACTGAGCAAATCTGGTCTTGATTCCTTATGGCTGCCCTTGTTTTCTCCTGTCTTGTTGGAGGTCACAGGTCAAACATGCTTATGTGGTGTGCTTAATTTGTAAAATATGAAGTGCAGGTGTTCATATTTTGTTAAGAGGCCACACCCACTTCCCCGGCTTCGCCTACTTCCTCCAGTGGCAAGCAGAGATTGAGAGTGCAAGATTGGCGTGTAACATGATTAGAATAAAAAGTGGAAATGGGAGAAAGGCAAGGGAAGGAGAGTGGACAAGCTGGAGTGTGTGAAAGTAGAGTGGAAGGGAAAGGTGAACAATGAAAAGCATTTAATGAGGGGTGGCGGCGATTAAGAGGAAACGCGGACGTGGGGCAGAAAGTTAAAGAAGAATGGAGAGAAGGGAAGGAGATAGAAGTGAAAGGGAGGAAGAAAAGAGTACACCTCTGCTTTATTAAATATACAGTTATTAATTATGTAAAGTTGAGGGGTGACAGGGCAGTTTCATTCATGGTCTGTCTCTCCAATGCATAGCTGAGCTGTCCAAGACACAGAATAGGGATTCCTTAACTGTGTTAAGGTTTTATGCCATCAACCAATGTTTTGTGGCATCACAATAAGTATTACTAATAAAAGATAATAAAGTGTCAGTTATACCATTGGGATTAAGCTTTGATGGAGAATCAGGCTCTCATGCTTCAAGCAAATAGTTCTATTACATGATCAGGCTACAAGTCACATAATCCCACTTCCACCTATTGTCAAATGAATTCAGACATTCAACTCCATTCATAGAGGCTTCCACAAGCACTTTTGAACTAATTCAACTGAGTCTGCCGTCTGTGCTATATTAGGATTGTAATTTATGAAGAGCAAGTAACAAAAAGATCTCTATGACAAAAACAGAAGCCCACTGAGCTATCCGCATAAATACAGTTCTGTCATCTGCATGGTACATGTTCTTTGCAGAAGGCACATTGACTCTCTGTGCTGCAGTTGAAACTACTACTAGACAAAACACTGATCTGTCTCCAGCAGGGACATAGCATTTAATCACCAGTGTGCAGCATTATCTTCACATTTTTATTGTAGCCTGAATATTGCTGGAACACACATGGAACTTTGTAGTAGGCGCCTTCAATCCAAGGTATTTCCTAACACAGTGCCCCTGGCCTCAACTCAGCGCCCCCCAAACTCAATGCCAGGTGCTCACCACCCTAAAAGCTGCCCCTGTCTGATGCCCAGCTGCTGGTCACCCAAAACAACATGATCAAATGCACGTCGCCAGAATCATGTAAGAATTAACTTTTTATTGTCTGACTTTCTTACACTGCTGCTGATAACTGGGAACTACTTCAAAGCATAGGACAATACATACCTACATGAAACTCGTGCATCAGAGTTTCCAAACAAGTTGAGTACATAAACATGGCAGGTGCACATGGGGCCTGTGGAAGACAAAAATGTAAAAAATGCAGACCTGAAGAGCGTTAGACTCCCCCGCCAGCCTAGTCCCCCTGCCTTCTCACAAGCAGGCACAGCACTCAGTGGAGTGAAAAAAAACTTGAGGGGCCCCCCTGCAAAGTACATGGAGGCGCCCCATTTGCCCTTGAGCTCGGTCAGGAGATCTCAGGCCAGAGGCCTTCCGCCTGTGCACAGTGCTGGGCAGTGCGCAGTGTGTGATTGCTGCTGCTGAGGGCCCCCCCTGGAGCTTTTTTATATACAGTCATTTTAGCGTCATCCCCTCTGATGAAGTGAAGTCCAGATGAATTCTGCACAGGGGCAGCCATGCTGGCATACAATTTAGCTCAGTCTCTAATTACTAATCCATATTGAAACGGAACCTCAACCCAGGTATCTCAACACAGGGATTTAAAATGTGACTTTGACTTGAAGTCCTTCTCGGGATGTGACACATGTTTATACATGTTTTTTTTCCCTTCAGTAATGAAAATCCACATCGTTTTAATTTTCTGGTGGCTTTAAATTGAAATCTAATTAAACCTTGCAAAAATCCAGAAAAAATGCATTATGCTCCTTGATTTGCATTGCATGTGTAGGGAAATGTATATTTTATGATCTTTCCCCAGACAAACACAAACAAATCCAGCTAAATGTTGGTTCCTTGGTATTTATCAAGCTGTTAAAAAAACAAAGATAAGATGTTGCCCTTTGTGGTAATTGGCAAAACCGTGGCCTGCAAAGTGATAATGCCATATTTTGAGCACTATTCAGCATGCCCGTGTCACTGGCATCGCCTGCTCCAGTTAGCCCTCTCATGGGCAGTGCAGAACACAGAGGATTCTGACGGATGCAAAGAAAGTTAAATGCCTTTCAGAAAGATGCTGAATGTCCACACCCTTCCCTCAACTAAGATCAGAAGCACGGATTATCCTCAATGGGGTAAAAGGGTCCGCTGTGATGTTCAAAATAAAAGAGCCGGTCGGACACAGAAATTGGGGCCAGGAATCCCACTGACAAATCGGATAGTTTAAAAAGTGGCTCACACTTGCAAGTTGGGGCTGTTTTGAACTTGTATGGACATTGTATATGTGTCCTGGGGGACTGCATGCACTTGCGTTTGCTGCAGTCACTATATGTTGTGATATCAGGGAAATGAACACTGAAAACTGGTCCTCCACACCACAAAACGGGCCACAAACAGCCAAAAATCGCCCCACAACCTAACCTATCACACCAGCTTTTCTGGCAACTGTGAAGTTGCCCTATAGGCCAGACTGACCTTGCACACAAGACACTCACTGCTGACCTCTATGCACTGCACCTCCCAGAATTGAACAGGTAGGCAGGAAGTCGTACACACGGCCGACTTTAGCGCTGGTGGCGCCCGGTGCGACAATCACATTTGGTGCCCCCCACGTCCCATGACCGCTTCCTCGGATTCTCTTCCTACCCCCTGCAAAAGTGCTGCTCCTCTCTCCTATTATAAGATATTGCTAAACACAGCACCCCCCCCCCCCTGAGGTCACAGCGCCCCCTTCACAGGTCAGCGCCCAGTGCGGCCGCACCAGTCGCACTGCCCTAAAGCCGGCCCTGGTCGTACAATGCACATGAAAACAGACTGCACCGTTCTAAAACACACATATGTACCGGGTGAAAGGTAGTGCAGCTCTCTAAACATCCTGGCTGTAAGTATGCAGCAGGGATTTACAGGACATGGGTCTTTGGAGGTGAAGAGATGTTGTGTGGCATACATCTCAACAGGCTAGCAGGGGTAGGGGGAGGTACAGAGCGCCCAGCACAGCCTAGCCCCTCTGATAGAACGTTTTGAGTTAATGCAGTATTTCCTCCAGGTCGAAGAAGCTCAGAAATTCCCTGTGTATCCTTTCTCTGGTGAGGGGAAAGCCCCCTGGTTCGAGTGGCTAAGATTGAGAAGGCCTTCGGTCTCAAGTGCGATTTCTTAAAGTATCGGTACTAAGGGCCCAGTGCAGGCTTCAATACCAAGCTATGGTCGAGAGGGGTGCTATGAGAGGGCAGGGATCCGAGGGGCACTGTAACAGGAGTGGGCGAGTGCTGTGGCAGGGAGGGGCATTATGATATGGAGGGGAAGGGGACTGTGGACAGAGGGGCACTGAGATACAGGTGAGAAAGGCCCTGTGCAGAGAGGGGCACTGTCAGAGGTAGCGGTGGGGTACAGTGGCATTGATGGGAGGTGTTCTTTAAGAGGCTTTTGGCTGCAACGGCGGCCATTGCGGAAAGGAGAGGACGGATGTGATGGAGACGAGAGAGTACTGGGACAGGTATAAGCGAGGTAATAATACGCTGAATGGCGGGAGGACATTTTTTCTCTTTCGGTTTTGGCCCACCCTCAGCTGCTTCCCGTATTTTGCTGTAATTCTGCAAGGCCTTGCCTGCGCTCTTGAGGCATGCAGTTACTGGGCAGGTTCCTTTGGGTGACGCCGTGCCGGAATTTATCTACCGTGTCCCACAGCCAAGGACTATCTTTTCACTCTGTTGCCTAATAGATAACAGGTGTGTGTTATATACCGCACAGTGCACGCACTACTCACCTAACCTTGCAGCTTCGTTGGCACTGGCAAGCGAAGACTGCTGACTGGCGCCACATAAATTAAGTTCCCAGTTCATCGTACGTGCAGTTTAAACTGTGCATGACACAACACATCCGCCCTGCCCCACCCAGAAGACCATGCATCAGAACCCGCCAAAGCAAGCACACTAGTATGCACCAAATATGAACATGCATGTGCACAAGCCTTGCTCCGAGGGGCGTTTTAATGGCCCGTGCACAGTGCAGGCCAGTGCACAGTGCAGGCCAGTGCACCAACTATGTGCATGGGAGAATAATTTAATAGACCCGGCCCTGAGAAAGAAGTGCCGGTGCTTAGCACCGGAAAGCACCGGCACAAATTAAGCACTGCTTATGTGGTTTTGGATGGGTGGCGATCACTAAACGATGCAGTTCAAAGTTTCAGGGAGACACATGCCTGTCGGGAGTGATTCTGATCCCAGCTCGCTGACACAGAGCACCTGTGAGCATGTGGGGCAAGGGACAGGACCCCCAAAGTCATGAGTTGACTCTCTGAGCCTTCATCTGAAGTGTGCACTGTGCACAAGTACGTTCTAGTGGGAAGGAGACGTCATAGTACTCAAAATAGGCAACACAACGAGTGTGAATATAGAAAGGCCAGTAAGTGCCCAGCCATTTCAAGCACTGGCTAAGGTCATTTGCAAAGCATGTTACTCCCCCTGCCCATCCCTCGGAGTGCACACCTGAAGCCACCATGCTGTGACAGAAATGCATTGCAGTCACATATAATAACAACAATATTACCCATTAAGTATGTTCCGCTCTGTTGAGTCATGTCTATCCGCAGATAATTTGGCAAATATGCACCTTGCTGATTCATGGTCTTCAATCTATGGCCCATGCCTCTGCGTCCACGTGGCTGGACTGTGGCCACCATCCACACCTTGAACTGTCGCGAAGGTCCCAGCTAGAGTAAGACGTGGCTACTCTTGCAGTGGGGTAGGTGTCCTGATTTTTCAAGCCTATCACACATTTTCAGGATCTGAGCTTATTTGAACAACGAGCGAAAACGTGCTTGCCATCACTGTGCTGGTGCGAAGGCAAACGAAATGCTTAATTAAGTAGCACAAAATCAAAAGAGGGTGGATTTGGTCAAGAGAATAAACACAGGATGGAGTTTTAATTTCACTTGGCACAGTTTACTCGTAGACTGCTCTGCACTAATTAGGACACACCACTATATATTGGAGTGATATGCCTCTTATTAGCTATTAACAGCCCTGGCATTGATCGATCACTTGGCAGCAGTCTCTGGCAGAATACAGAAACAGTAGCTGCCAATACTACGGTCGATCAGAAGTGGCCAAGTATTGATCAGTCTTTAGAAGTATCGCCCAACTGATGGAGACGCTGCTCGATAAAAGCAGAGTTCATTTCAAAAGAAAAATGTCTCGGATTCTCACTTTATAAAAATCTTCCAAAAATCCCTTAAGTGATGCAAATGGAAGAGTAAATCTTCAGATGAATATTTTTAATGTCGAATACCACCTTACTGTTACCCCAAAAATAACATTCAAATGGTCAAACTTGCATGCAGCCAGCATTACCATTATCTTCCAAAATAAGGTTGGGCTGTGTCATATTTTCGTTCTATACAAAATGATTGCACAATATTAGAATGCAAAATTGAGGATTGCTTTACAAAGCTTTTAAACAAAAGTTGTGTGTGCAGTGCCCAAGTGTGTACTCACCATTCAGAGGTCAGCCTCAACCGTTCCCTAATATTGTAGTCAATTCATTCATTTTTTTTAATCATTGGTACCAGGGTCTGGTCTATAAAAAAGGAGATATCTTCATACTCGAATCAACCCAAAGCTTAATATTATCTGTTCCCACTACATGGTATGCTCCAATATTATTGCTTCCATATGTCCAGATAATTCCTGATGTATGACATTCCTATAGCACATGAGGGTAATATGCAAGTCTGGGAGCCCATGAGTCAGCAGCGGATTTGTAAGGTGGATGTTGAGATTTGAGGATGAATCAACCTCACAGGAATTGAGTGAGAGCAGGAAGAAGACACACAGAGAATAGGAGCAACGACTCAGAGGAGAGTGAGACACCACGGATTAGCGGGTCACATGCACAAATCAGAAGATTGGTGAGATCTAATAGGATGTGGCTGGGGCAGGTAACTGTACAGGGGACCTGGCGGTGAACTGGGATTGAATGTGGGGTTGCTGGACAGGTGATTTGATGACAGTGCAGGAGATGGAAATTATTAGACAGGAGAGAGGATGAGGCCAGTAGCAAGGGAGACAATCTTAGAGGTTTGGACAATGGAGTGAGCATGGCGGGTGAAAGGACAGGAGAGCAGGTAGTAGAAAAAGATTGCAGAGGGGGCAAGCTAGCGGGTAATTTCATAGGGGAGCTGCAGCTGTAGAATCAAGACATGAGTGGTTCGTTCTCCCATGTGTCAAGGGGAATCATGTAAATCTCCAGTTAGGGCAGGGGCATTTTTCCACTCGGACATTTTCCTGGTTGGCTGCAGGGTCGGGAGATGCTTTCAAAATGAGATTGCTTTCCATGTACCAAAATTCCCCCTAGACCTCCTAGACAAGTTCTCCTTTCTAAAGAAAGTAAAATCATTTCTGGCAGAATGCGACAATTGAAGTGCTGCTGAGTCCATCTTACTTTAGCAGCTGGGTGTTGGTAAAACTATACTCTATGGCCTCCCAGACTCTTCATAGGCACCAGCGTAAGGGGATCCTACATACTGGAGCACAGCTTGTCCATGGCATGAAGAAATATGATCACATCACCCTTATCCTAATGGAACTCCATTAGCTCCCATTGCCACCCTGCACCATTCTTCAAAACCAGCAGCATCTTTTACACAGCCATCATGACAAACACCCCGGCTTATCTTGCAGACAAGCCCACCATCTCTGGTAGTTCTCAGCACAGCTGCAGCCGAGACACAATCTGACTGGAGACTAGGTATAATAAAAAAAAGAAGTCAGTAGGCCTTTTCCATCTATGCGCCAAGGATGTGGACCAACATCCATGTACCCATCAAGAACATTCAAAATGCAGTATACGATTCTATTGAGGTCCGGTTAGAGCAGTTTACTGCCATGGTGTATAGATGCTATCATGGACAATGGCAAAAAAGGATTCTAAGAACCAAGGGCCTCATTTATGGGTTTTTTACCACAGGGCAGCGCTGCAGGCCTTGCGGCTGTGCTGCCCAACGGCAAAAGAAAAGGGTAGGAATGCGGCGTATCTAATAGATTACTGTCCTTTTACCCTGCGCCGGCACACAATGGGCTGCTGTGCGCCAATGGAGGCACCTTTGCACCATGGTGCAAGGGTGCCTGCCGTGCGGGGATGATTATTTTTGTGCAGGAAGGAAAACCTTTCTGAACAAAAACAATTACAAGAGGCTTTTTTCTCTTTCTATGTGTGCTGCAGAATGCAACACACATAGAAAGAGGAAAAATGAGGCGAAAGATAGATATTTCTCCTATGTGTGCCTCCCTTACGCCTCCCCTGGGGAGAAGTACGTTTTTGGCGCTGCCTCAGACTTATGATTTCTCATAAATCTGGTGCAGTGTCAAAAAACCCTGGATGTTGCTGGGAACAGCCCCAGCAACACCCATGGAACCTCCCTTTCACGCAGTTGTCTGCATGAAAGGGGCACATATTTATGGGCCTAGAAAAACCACTTAACATGGCTTTACATGGCCTTATAAATATGCCAGAGGCACATTGCACCACCAGAATGTAAACAAGCATTGGCATAGCCAATAGGTCTCGCCTTTGGGACCTTATCAGTGTTTAGCTATGCAACAGTTGATGTTGCACCAAAGATATTGTGCTGCATAATTAAATACTTTTCAGGTCCCAAAGGTGAGACCTATTGGCTATGCCAATGCTTGTTTAAGTGTTGCGGAGGATTCATGATGTGCCACAGCACCCCAGGACTGATTTAGTAAATTAAACCTATATGTTGTTATATAAATTTATAACGTGCGCGGCTACTCATGAGTGTTCCGGAGCGAAACCAAAGAGGGCAATGCAATGGGCTTAAGGTGAATAGATGAGTTTTAAAAATGTTCTTGAAAACAACTGGATCCTGGACGGTGCGCAGGACAGGAGGAAGAGCATTCCATGCAACCGCCGCTGTCACTGCAAAAAAGCTGCCCCCTATCTTCTGACGCTTGAAACGCGGGACCTGGGCATAATATAAGGACGAAGAACGCAAAGAGCGCGCAGGAACATAAAAGGAGAAACGCCTCTGTAAGTAAAGAGGGCCACCCCGTTGAAGCGCATGGTGGGCCAAAATCAAGAGTTTAAACTTCACACTGTCCACCATGGAAAGCCAATGAAGAGAGCGCAACTATTGATGCACACTGTCCCTAACCGACAGCACCGGTAGGAGTCTGGCTGCGGTATTTTGTACCACCTGTAACTTCTTCAGCAGGTAGCCCAGAGCACTGGCATAAAGAGCATTGGCGTAATCCAGCCGAGACAAGATCAACGCACAGGTGACCGTTTTCCTCGCCGCCAGCGGCAGGAGAGGAGAAATCTTCTAAAAGTTTTAAGCAGGCCAAAGCAACAGCCGGTCAGCTTCTTGATATGTATTGAGAAGGAAAGATCTTCATCGCACCAGACCACCAAGTTTTTTTGCTGGCTTTCCTGTATATCTCTTAGGTCACAGATTGCATGATAGGCTACAAGAACTGGTGAGACTGTTTAGCTATTTTCAAGCATTCCTGGAGCTGGAACTTGATATTCTTGAACTGTGGGAGTACAAGGATCCCACGTGGTTGGTCCTATACATGTATTATGTGGCCTGAAGTGGTAAAGAAAGACTAACATATGTATAATGCATTTTTTAATACAAATGCTTCATTGACAACTGTGTGGATGAACAATGTAATACTTATTGATAGGGAATGTATTTAAATGTGATTACTGAATCCATTGGTTTCAATGGTGAATCTTGGTATGTGATTATGACATGGCATTTTAATGTGGTGACCCCGTAACAAAGCCAAGGATGTGACTTGACTTAGGGTCGAGTAAATTAGTGTAGTTAAAGGTGCTTTTCAGGAAGGGTGCCATTAGGGAGGGGAGTAGGTGAGAGGGCTCCATGCAGCATAGAAAGGCTCTCATTCAAAGAGACATTGATCCTAAACAGGTAGATATTAATATTTACGACCATTATTATCACTAATGTACCCTGTAAGCAGCTACAATTTATGGGCCCTTTGTCATCTACCCCTTCCTTATAGGAATAAAGAGACTGGTGGATTATACGTAGAGGGTGCAGCCACTGCAGTAAGAGCCCAGCAAGGGTGTGATGTCCTGAGTAAGACCTCGATGAAGAAGAAATTGCCTGTGGGAGGGAAAGGGTTAGTGGGAAGGTGAATAACGCGCTGGGTCGTAATGCGGGTAGAGATGGGAAGCCAGGGCTCACTTCAGGATGGCTGCCTCCTATGTGGCTTTCAGGCAGAGGAGAGTCAACTTTCAGTTTCTGGCTTTGGGAAGGATGGGCTCCAATGTTGCTTTCTAGTTTCTGACCATCATCATTGTTGAGGGGAAAGTGGACTTTGTTCCAATGCGAGCAGGCGAGTAAATCAGAATCATTTTTCACTTTTTGCACCCAAAATGAAAGCCTACTGAAGATGTCATCCATTTTATGGGAGGAAAGGGTTAACGTGGGCGAGAACCGGGCCAAGATGGAGGGGGTGGGAGGGTATATGCGAAGGTAGGCCAGGCAAAGAGAACTATCAATCTACTTTAGCACAAGTGGTACTCGTCCCAAGGGCTCCTCAGGATGAAATATCACTCAGAGATCCGAGCGCTCAGGGGGACGGCCAGCCCAAGCAGGAGTTACGACAGCAGTGGGGAAGGGGGAGCACGTTTTCAACCAAGTAGGTGCAGTTGTTTGGGAGCAGCCCTCACAGTGAGGTCATGGGGCACTACAGCCAAGGCACACAGTAATCCAGGGAGATATCACTGACTGTTCAACAGTGCCGGAGAGAGCAAGTTGTTCCCAGTATTTCAAGTGGAGGGGGGTGCAGCTATGGTGGCTGCATTTGTATAGCACTGCAGCGCGGGCAGAGAAAGCTGGCGTCAGCTATGCAGGCAACGATACTGTCATGTTGCAGCATGGACAGAAAGAGCAGCGACTACACAGAAATCAATTACCATGGGAGATGAGGTGTCAACATGCCAAGTCCGGGTGGAAGGCAGCTCTAAGCTGCTGCAGCGTCGGGGAGCAGGAGGTGAACCCGCGAGTGGTGTGCGCACGTGCGCTTGGGAGAGCAGTCTTCACTTTTCAAGCACTGCACTCGTGCTTGTGATGTGCCGCTGCTCGTACCTTGCAAGGTGGATGCCGCCACAAGCATGAGTGCAGTGCTGAAAAGTGAAGACCAATGGCTAAAGGTCCTCCTAGAGCAACGCATGCGCGCTGCCTAGGCGAGACCTAAAAAAGTGACGTTACGGCGGCACAAAAGTGCCGGTAGGGCCTCATTAACGAGGCCCCAAATGATTTTGTTGCTCTTGTCACTCACTACCAATTAAAGAGCCAGGCAGACCTATCCATAGTAGTAACCATAGATTATCTGCTGTACTTACTAATGTCCGTTTCTGCTATAGGGGAGTAGCTGTTTTCTAATCCTGATGTCCTCTAAGGCGCATTGGCTGCTGTGCTGTGTAGGGTCTCCCAATGGGATTAGAAGCCCCAGAAGCCATGTGTTGCAAAGTGACCTGCCGCTGACCGAAAAGCCAGCAGACTGCACTCAGTGCTTGCTTAGTTAAATACCATATTTTACTACTTTTGAGGGAATGCCTTCTTCAAAACCAGAGGTCTTGTAATGTCTTTACCCGCCCACAAAGTGATGTGCCAAGGCTATGTAACTGTGTCTTTACTTTTAAACATGTACCTTATTTGACTTATACACCTCTCTCTCTCTCTCTCTCTCTCTCTCTCTCTCTCTCTCTCTCTCTCTCTCTCTCTCTCTCTCCTCTCGTTCTCTCTCTCTCTCATTTTTCAGGATCAAATGGGGAATGGTGGGAAAACTACATGCAAGGCATCCAAGAACACATGTCCTTGTACGGATACCAGGTACTGTATGGAAAGTCTGTGACTGAGAGAAAGAGAACAAGAAAGAGGGAGCATGAGACAGAGAGTGACAGCGAATGTAGTTGAGTGCATGGATCCAGGCACTTTGCTAAGCTTCTATGAATGTGTGTGTAAATTAGTGTCTGGTGGCCACTTTTCATTTGGGGTGTACATCTGTGTTACAGAATGATTTTTTCCATCCTTGGATATTTATGGCACAGTTTTATTGCTTGTTGACAAGTCACTTGTGATTTACGGCTGTTTCACAGGCAATCAATAGGATTACAATAGATTATCAACACAAGCAAAAGGGTTTCAATATTTGAAGGTTTATCAATCGCTCGATGAGAAGCACTGGGGTGATGAACCCTTAGGGGGCCCACCTGTAAAGTACGATGTAGCGGACCCACACCCTATTCCAACCAGTCGAGTCCCTCACAGCCTATTTTTGACAAGCTTCACAGGGATTGGTTTAACGGGGGGATTGGGGGGGGGGGGGGTTCGTGGGGGAATTGGTAAACCCTGTGACAAGGAGTTTTTTTGTTTCATTTATTCCCCACAACTGGGGACAAATCCGAGTAGGTGCTATTTGGGTGCTTTTTTATTGCACTTGATAAATTCCAAATCCAGGGGTATATCGGGTGCAATAAATGCCAAGTTCACCTGTGGGGCATTTATAATCAGGGCCGAAGCGCTGTATATTTCAATGTGCACTCGTTCACTTGCTCACTCTCTGCTCTTTGTCCCACATGCCTCATACCCTCTCACTCGCCCTCTCTCTCTCTTGCTTTCTCCTGTTTCTGTTTGCTCATTACTTGTCTGTTTTTCAACTGTGTTTTTATAACCTGCTAGTCTCTTAATCTGGCTCCCTCTTCTCTCTCTGGTATCTCTCTCTTTCTTCTCCTTTCTCTCTCCAGTGCTCACATTCAGCTACTTTGCTCACCTTTCACTTTATAACCTCGCAACCACTCTTTATCTCTCTTTCTCTTGCTCGCTTAACTCTTTATAGTTTGTGTCTCTCTTACTCTCTCCGGACTCTTCATAGAGTCTCCTTGCCATTTCTCTTTCCCGGGTGGTTTATTACCTCTATTTCGCTCTTTTCTTACTCTTCCTCACGTGTGAAGTTGTCACCTGGGCGCCTTTTTCCTGGGATTTTCTATATTGCAACAATAAATCAATAAATGGTGCACCTGACCGTGTTTCTTTCAGCAAACTGCTAAACACCTCTCCCAAGGCAGGCTCTCTGCAGGCAGCAGCGGTCACTGTTCTCCAGTGTGCTGGTTCTTCCTGGTATTGCATGGGTGCTTGAGGAACCCCCTCCAGTCCATGCCCTCCCCCTCTATATATTACATACGGCTGCAGGGCTGTGCGTTACACCACTTTTGATAACATACAGTTGTGGTAATATTTTAGCGAGCTGCTGAGAGCATATAACATATTTAATTGCCAGCTGGTTATTTCATGTGCTTGAGGACATTTAATGCAGTGACCTGTCTGAATGATGACCCTCAATCCTCGGCATCACCAAGCCAGAGACAGAGCAGCTCGTTTCACCAATATGAGGTCTGCAGCTGTCAACCTTTTTGTGCTATTTTGATGGTGGCTCTTTCACGATTAACTCTTCAGTGCACCTTTGCACCGATGCAGGCCCTGGCATGGTTTTCTTTTTGTGCTTGCTCCCTAAGAGGCAGCAGTCAGAGCAAAGCAAGATCAAAGGTCCCTAAGAGAAGGTCATTTTCTGTTGGACTCAGTCTCTAAGGTGTGCAGAAGGCCTGTCTGGAAGAGCGCTCTGCTGCTCTCAGCTCGATATGTTTTTATGGATCCTATGGGCATGTTCCAAGATAGGGCTCGTAAAGATATAAAAGGTCTATTGACTCTTAATAAACTATCTTCGACAACATAATTCTGAAAATAACACCCAGGCACAAAGTGCCACAATGCCCGAGTTCTCAAAGTTAAACCAGATCATTACAGCTCTGATCCTAGTGACGTTTTTAGAGTTAGTTTCTGTTCACAAATAGATCTAGAGCAGTGCTCTTCAATAGAATTGATTTTACCTGGAGCTCATTTCTACTCGGCTTTTCAGGGATATTTGTGTTTATTCCCATCCACTGTCTTTGCAGAAAGCACATTTTTGGAAATATTGTAGGTCCATGGGTGTAGTAGCACGGCTAAAATCAAGGCACAGTAACCCTCACCTCATATATCCAATTAAAGTTCCCTTAGCTATTGTAACACTTATAATATGCATACTTACGTAAGTGTTTCACCTGGCCCACACCAGCCCTGTTGTATTTAGTAGAATAAACTGCATAAGGTGGTAATGAAATATGTAGGCAAACTGAAATTATGGACAGCACAAAATTGATACCTTGCAGGGATACAAAGTTTAGATTTTTTTTATTCAAAGAAATGTTAAAGACTCACTGGAAATTAATGTCTGTTTTTACCACTGCAGGAGTTTCCTGAAAAAGCTGGAAGCCACGCTAAGCTGCATCCAGCCTTCGTCTGCCCTGACATGTCTCCCTCTCCAGTGGTCCCCACTTCAGGTGTGTTCCTCCTTCTGGGTGAAGGTGAAGTGGAATAGTTAGTGACTGGTTTGACGTGTCATCGCTTGAGTCAGTTCCAAAACTATGAATATTACCAAAGGGATGCCTTATTTGTCAATGGTGTGTGGATCAATCAATGAGATGAAATTAGTGTATCACTAACTTTATGGACTCCATGGCATCATCTTTTACCAATTTGAAGAAGAGGAGCAAAGGTCTGCTGGAAAGGCTCTCGCCATCAGCATATGATCTCTAAAGAGAAACGATATGGAACGATGGCTACATTTTGGGAGACCTCTGAAAGCTTTTCAGGTTAAAAAGTGATTCATGTGAGCATTCCTCGAATACCTTCACATTTGCTGTTGATGTAGGAAGAATATCCAATTTGTCAGGACATCACTGGATATTAAAAATGTATTTGCAAAGGTAGCTATCCAGTAGGAGAATTGAAATGTTTATCGAGTGGATAGGAGCAGCCAAGATGATTCTGACGTTTCGGACATGAAATATATCTGAAGTATTCAGCAATAAATGTGCTAAAATTATTAGCAGAGGAGTGCAAGATTCAAAGGTTCTTCCACTGGAAATTTGTGATGGATTTTTTTTTTTTTTACTTTGCCATTTATGTGAACTTTACACAGTTAGGAAAGTTTAAAAAGCATATTATTGAAGAAAACTCCTTTAAAAATAAATTTGTTCCAGTAAGTTCTGCAAAAGCTTTTTAGCGGAAAAAAATTAGTGTAAAAGCTTTTCTTGTGCAAAACTTTTTTTCCTACAAACTACTCTGTAGGCGAAGTTGACAAACCGACAAACTTCAGGTGAAAGACTCTAACCTAGTCCTACAGGTAAATCTCCCTCTGCACCAGCATGCTTCTGGGTCCAGGTTCTGTGAGACACACACTCAGCACATAAAGCCTAAAATATGTACAACATGTAAGAAGTTAGGGCCACAGATAGAAAATTTAGGAATTGCGATTTCCACTGTATATTCCTAAAAATGTATTTTTTTAAAATTTTCATAGGGGAAAGGATTCCCTGGGGAACCCTTCCTATTTGGAAATGATTGCCATAATGCGGTCGGAAAACATTCATAAGCACTGCAATTTGGTATTTGGAAGGGACGCCCTAAACATGCTCCTCACAAATACCGAATCGCAAAACCAAATTGCCATGCGGTAACAAGCTATGGCCAGATGCATCAAAGGGTTTTGCCCATTCTGTGTCTATGGGAAAACGTGTTCATGCATATGGGCCCTAGTGAATTGTAATTTTGCATTTGTGCATGTGAAGAAACATTTTTGCGGTCGGAAACGGCCCGATCCTCAAAATGTTTTTTGTACATATGGTCCATAGTTCCCAAGACTGGAGTTATTAAACTTACATGATTTGCCCTTAAGTTCTCTCTTTATTTTTCCTATCATTCAGTTGAGCGAGTCAAAGCTGCTGACGTCAAGATAGTTGCTGCTCTTGGAGACTCCCTTACCGTAAGTTGCAATTTGACTATTTTTCTTACTAATTTACAATGTGTTTCGTCGTGTATTGGCACATCATATGTAGCTAAAATTAGTCTATCAGTTGAAATGTTTCGGTTTTGAAAGTGGCATAGGTCCCGAAGAAGAGTGCTTTCTAAATAATGCAGAAATTCCCTATCATAATGACCAGCAACATTTCAAAATCGAAGTTTGGAATGGACGATTTTAATGCATTCCAAAATCATTGAGAGTAGTGTATATTTGTAAATTGTGCAATCATGTAGTTCCGTGGTCATTTAGGTCTTTATTTAAAGGTGCACAGTAATGTGAAATGCAACAACGGATTTGTTCTCAACCCCATATTCCAGTAAGGGGATTTACAGGTTAGACAAACACGATTTTCCCATTGGCAGCGCTGCTGTTGGATTTGTCATCTAGAAAACACCCTCCTTGCCAGGGCAACATCCTCCGTTCAAGGCATCGGAGGGCTGACTTCTCCAAAGCCTCCTGCAGCCTGCTTTTTCATGTCTGGTCCTCCCTGTACACAATGGCAGCCCCAGAGAAAGGTCTCACTGCATTGGGCACTTAGGTTTTTTTTTTTAAGTCAGTCCCCAGCTTTGGGGGACTGTCTGTCTTTGGAAAAATGTGCCAACATGGCCACCAATGCTTTGGCAGAGATGTCCCTCACTGTTTTCCTCCCAGTCAGCTATTGTAATGGAGGCCTGAGCTGCCCACAGGGAAAAGGTAAGTGGACAAGGAGAGGTTGGCGCATGACAGCGGGTCCATCGTTTTCTAAATGAATCACTACATTAACAAGTTTGATTTGTGCCATGTCAAACATTTAGGATAAGCCTTAAAAGCACAGGGGTCAGAGGGGGTCACAAATGAGAGCCATTACCACGTCACAGCTAACTACAGTTGGCAGACTTGTAACGAGCTTCCGTTGTGAAGCAGGGTGCTTAATTTGTCGAATAATACGTGCCGGGGCCCAAAGGTTTGTTCAGAAGCCTCTGGCGTGCGCTACTAAATGGCAGGAGTGCCAAATATGCCTAGTCCTCATTTCACCTCATGCCTGTTTCATTCACCACCAGACACCCTTGGTTCCTTTATTGTACTCTTGCAGGTTCTTTTTCACTCTTGTGTTCTCCCTTTGTCACTGTTTTTCTGTCTTTCTCCTGCTTTCCTATTTTTCTGTTTTCTCTCTCTTACGCTTTGTGAAAAAAAGTGGCAGTCCCCAAAAATGAGTTCCATTGTGCTCCACCTTCAACCACCGGCTCAAATTAAGTACTGAGAGAGGCATTGTGTCAAGTAGTGAGTAAGACGAAAGCATATTGACATTTTCAAAGAATTGTAACTAATATAGGGGTCATCTAGAGTATAAAAAATTATGGTAGTAAAAAATTGAATAATCACCGTAAGGTAGTTTTGATGTAGCGTTCTTCTGGTATCGAATGCCTTTTTTCTACATATAGTCCTCTTGTCTTATGTAAGCTTTGTTTCAAGTAGGCAGCAACGGCTGATTTACAATTGGTTGACATTTCAATGTGTATTCGTTTTTTTCTGTTGTGTTTGGAAGGTGGTGCCTGTGTGTACACCAGTTGACTGTATTTGTATATTTATTGTGTTTAGTGCAGCACTTTGTTATACCTCTCAGTAACTTTTGAGTGCTTGCAGTTAGAAGGTGCAACTAGATATCTAAAAGGTGAGGATAGTATCCAATTGTTCTTCAGCGCGGCCTTTCTTTTTAGGAAATGTCAGCTGATGGACAGCCTGTAAAGGTTCGGCTTGCAGGGTTTTCAGAGCTTTATGTGGTTGTTTGTGTTTGACTCTTAATTTCAGGTCAAGGGTGTTTGAGAGCCTTGATCCTTCCAGGCCCTGAGGACTCCCCTAGTGTTGCACTTGGATGAAAGATCGATTATCGATTCGATGGACGGACACAGAGTGAAGATCTATGTTGCAGATGTAGTGAGGCATTATCTTCTTCGGGAAAATTGGACCCTTGCCCCTGCAGCCTTTGTGGATGGCACACAGAATCTTACATTTAATCTTGGCATCTGCTGAGAGGCGGTGGAGGGCTCTAAGTGTAGGTTTGATTTGGCCTCGCTTACTGAGGTTAAGGCACATTCTGGCTTCTTGGTTCTGGAGATGTTTCATCCTGGCAATGAGTATCTTGGGTAGACCAGAGTAGATCTTGTTACATTGTTCAGTGCATGCCAGGACAAGGGTGTTCCTCATCTAAATTCTGTGTTCATTTTAAAGGTGTGAGATTTTTTCATAGAAGGGAGAGCTTCACAGTTACACTGTTTGCCGTGCAACCCTTCAGATTTATTGTGTGGCCAATAAGGTCATATACTGTGCACACATGAAGGAGGAATTCTTCTGTTATGCAAGGAAGTGTGAGTTAGGTGCTTCTCACCAGTCAGATGCTCATTGATGTATCCCCCAAAAAACTTTCAAGGGTACTATTGGAAAGATTGCAGGAATGGATCCAAGATCATGACATCCTGACCCCATTGCAAGCAGGCTTTAGAGCCAAAACTTCCACAATAGATCAGTTGTTTAGGCTCCAGTTAATTCACTGGAAGCATGTCGTTTTGGAAGGTGGGAGCCTGTACCTAACCTCGTGGACTTGAGATCAGCATTTGATATGGTGGACCGTAACCAGCTGTGGAGTATTCTGCTGGACATGGGCGTTCCACCCTACCTATGCTCACAGTTTAAACGTCTTCACGAAGGTACATATGCTAAAGTTAGGTATGGTAAAAATGGCCAGGTGACGGTACCGTTCCCCATTGGCAAGGGGGTGAGGCAGGGCTGTGTGCTTGCGCCGACCCTTTTTTCTGTCTTCCTCAACGGGCTAATTGAAGATCTACTAGCCATCAAGGATATTGACTGTCCGAAACTGGCGCTTTGCAAACTTCCCGCATTAATGTTTGCGGACGACACCCTGCTACTCTCGAAGTCAGCTATGGGACTGCAGCGTGTGTTAAAGGGGTTTAGCCAGTTTTGTAAAAAGAGAAACCTCATGGTTAACATCAATAAAACTAAATACATGGTTTTTAACGCCACTTCCATCAACTGTCCACACCCGATGATGGATGACAGACCCCTTGAGAGGGTCTCCATATTTGACTATTTGGGTCTTACCCTGAACGATAAAATGGGATGGGGTTCTCAAATCAATAAGGCTAACCTAAAGCTAACTCAGGCTACTGGCGGAATCTTAAAAGTGCAGAAGAGTTGCATTGTAAAGACTATAAGTCCACCATTGAAATTTATAAAGTGCAAGCCAGGACAGCCTCCCTTTATGGGGCGGAACTTTGGGGACACTGCCCATCCAAAGCCCTCTTACTAATTGAAAATAATTTTATCAGATATCTCCTGACTTTACCAAATATTACTCCACTGGTACCGCTAAGGATGGACTTGAATATCCTACCAATAGCGGATCTTATTTCGTCACGCCCGCTGCTTTATTGGCGGCGGCTATGGAGCACCCCGGAGTTCGGCTGTTATAGGGAGGAATTAAAAGTGGTAATGACATCCTTGGGGGCTGGTAGCATACCCTGGCTATCATTTGTAAGGCACTCTTTTCGTGCTATTGGAAGGGAGAACCTTTGGACCAACCCAGAAGAATTTTACTCAGCCATTCCTAAAAATTTTTGGCATCTGCATTGAAAGAGTGTAATCTGACAAAAATGTTGCAGTCAGCCAATTCTACCAGTTTAACCTATGGGTTTCTGGATTGTAAGTGCCACTATGAATTCGAGCGGGTGTGGGATTCTATACAACCTCTGATAGCTAAGAAACTGTTCCTGCAATTTAGGTATTGGTCACTACCACTACATGCGATAACAAACAAGTGGACGGGAGTGTCCCGTCGCCTATGCCCTGGATGCCACATGGAGGAAGAAACAATAGTCCATGTTATGCTCTTCTGTGTGGCATATAAACAGATTAGGCTGAAATGGATCATCCAGCTCTGTAGAAATCTGGGCATCAGGAACTATTGTGAATTTTTTAGAATCTTAAAATCCGACACTGACCCGGTCCATGTGGTTGCAATCTCGAAATTTTTATTTTCCATGTGGTCAACACGTAGGAACCTGCTAAAACTAGATCAGCCCACAAGTAACCTTGACCCATCTCCCTCTTTGCACTTGCCACTTTAATTAAACTTCCGCTTTCAGTGATTTTCATGGTCTCACGGTTTTTATTCATTGCATTGGTATTTTATTCAAATAGGTTTATATTTTAATCTACTTTAAGATTCTATATTTATCATGAATTTTATATGATGTATGTTTTTTAATGTGCTTTTTTGGCTGTAATAGCCGCAATAAAGCTTCCATGAATGAATGAATGAATGAAATGTGGCTTAGTTTCACATACTCTTGTCCTTTCCTTGACTTTGCTGTGTAAAGGATGTCTGGAAACAGGCCAGAAGATGGCTGACACAATCAAGACTGCTGTTGATTTTCTGGGAGATGGGTTGATGGTGTTATCTTTCATCATCTGAAAGCTAATCCCATAAGGATGTTCGTGTTCATCAAGCCAGTTGTGTCCATCGCAAAACTTGTAATGGGCATAAGCAAGAGTTATTTCAGGCATTGGCAGTGACGTTGGTGACTTGTATGATGAGCAGTTATCTTCACTGATGATTCTTGCTTTAATTTGTGCTTTGATAGAGACTATGATGATCTTTAACTCAAGCCATTTTGTTCCAGACAGCGATTGGTGCAAACGCTACCAGTGTCTTAGAATTGCCCTTTGAATATCGCCATCTATCCTGGAGGTAAGAAGACAGTAGTGATGTTGATAATACTGCAGGTTCATCTGCAGGAGCACCAAACAGATATTTAGAAAATAAAGGTTCACCTAGAATCGACTCCATATCTGAAATAAAACAAATTGTTGTCAAATTTATTGTTAACATTGTCATTCAATTTTGAAAAAGCACAGTATATTAAAACATTACATTTCAATCACAATACAATATTTGCAAAATCAATTAAATTAAGAGCTAAACATGAAATCATTTTTTTGAGTAAAACAAAGAAAACATTACATGCCCTGTAGTGTTCAATAGTACTGAAAACCCACATTGTTGAAAATGTTCAGAAATAATTAGATGGCATTTACTCTTGGTGTCCCACCATGTTCCATATAAAATGTAAATGTTCCCTAGAACATTCATGCCCAATCCCTTCTGGCAAGAGAGGATAAGTAGATGGGGATGGGATGTTTAGCATAGCAAAAAACAGAGGAGTCTAGAAAATAACTCAAACACGCATTAATCTGCCCAGCGCCCTGCCATTGCTTTTAAGAGATTGGGTTCAGGATGTATTCACAGATAGGCATTGCAGTCGGCAAGAACTAGCAAAAAATCAAGTTTCATTCAATAATGTATACAGAGCTGCTCCTTAGTATTAAAGTGTAATACTGGCATTGCTTTATTTCTTTTCACCAGTATTGGAGGTCATGGGAAATTTACTGAACTGATCACCCTTCCTAGTAAGTATGATTATTCTTCATTAAATTCCTGTTAACTTTTTTTTACATGATGTATGTTAGCTGTACCAGGAGGCTAGAGCTGAAATGGCCATAGCTGGCAGTAGGTGTTTTTCTGGTGAGCCGGAAGGGGTGGGGCCGGATTTTGACACGTGGGCGCTGGTTTTGTTACTGGGGGCCGGTTTTGCAGCAGTGTTGCAATATTGGCCCCCTTTAGCAAAATTGGCAGTGGTGCTTAACATTAGTACCCCCCCCCACCTCCCCCGGGGGCCGGTAGAGTGGAATTGCCAGGGCTAGTTTCTGTTCCCAGTCCGGCCATGTAGGAAGCTACCTCTGTGGATGGTTTGCATCCTACCTTTCTCACTCATATAAATGATCTCAATGTAAGTTTTGCAGCTACAGTACACAGTGACCAAACCTGGTGGATAGTCGCACACCTGTAAAGAAACAAGCATCAATCAATGCATTTGTTTAAGGACTGGTGAAATAATCTGGAGCCTGGACAACAATATTTTCCTATCCACCATCTATCAGGCATTGATACAAATGTGTAAATCTATGCCCATCATGAGTAGTTCCTGTGTGAAGATGTAAATGAGTCCTGCTCACCAGGACCTATTTACCTCCATGTACAACAATAAGTGCATTAGACATCCGCTCTGTGAAGGGCAAGACCGTGCCAGGAGGTTTCTTACTACTACATTGGATGATTGGATGTAGTGTCGTGGATGGATTTCCCAACTCCTATTGCTTTCCAAGCTGATTCACAAGTTCTGTCAAAACTCCCTCATTTAAATTATCCTTATTGCTCAAATGTTTGCCAAAATGTTTTCAATTTAAATCTATTGCTTCATTAAAAAAACAAGTCTTCTTTTCACCCCTATTTATTGATCTTGCACAGTTAGGGGACAGCCATTGATGAACTGTGCTGACTGCTTTGTCACTAATATGTCCTGATCTACCGCTTCACAGCCTTTCAGAAGGGAGCCAATTAATGTTTAACCACAAAAGAGCTGCCCCTAAAGTGATAACCACTATAAGGTTTGAGTTATATTGTGAGTGGGGACATCTCACAAAAAGTAATGGACATCACACACCACCTGATGTCATGCTTCACCATTGACCAGTCCTCGCCCTCTAAAACCTTGGTTTGATAGAGGGCGGGCATACACCTGACGACAGGGATGCACTTCTAAACAAAGTGGGGGCCCGTGTATGAGTGAGTGAGACTAAAAATCATTATAGGTATCCTCATTGTGTTTTTTAATGTGAAAGGTAACTATATGATGTTTAAAAGCAGGTGACGGTGTGTGGGGGAATTAGTGTCCCCTAACCGTTGTGTTTAGAGGTCGACATGTTTCTGCCGTCTTGGCCCAGGAGGGTCCAGGGCATTCATCAGGACCTAAATATGTAAATGGGGGCTACGTTCTTACCAAAAGTGGCAAGAGTGTACCACTGTGTGGGCGTGATCACTGTCACACTCCACAATTGGATGGCTCCTAGATTCAAGCCTGTGTAAAGAAAATGTAGGGGGAGAATAAAAATATATAACAACAGACCGTAGTAGTGGGGATAACTGAACTCAATACATGCACTGATCCAGTTTCTGTGTGAGTGACTACTTATGTGACATGTGCCACTCAATTTGTGTACATGATGGGGATGCAAAGGTGAGAGCACGTGCCAATCAATCACTCAGGTGAACAGGGAAAAATAATCAGAAATGAGTCCAAGAACAACAAGCATTGGTTCTACCATTGGGCTCTGGCTACATATTTTAGTGGCTTGCCCCTTAGACATGTTTTAAGATCATGTCCTATCTCACCAGTTCTCATATTTATAGTTTGTACCATTTGGTATTGGTTTATACCAACATTCAGCTAGAGTGTTTTCAACATAAGGTTGTTGTTATCATCAAGGTGCAGGGTCTTCATACAGCCAGCCAGTCAGTGAGTCAGTCAATATAATTTATTCAGTTTTGAAATAAAACTATAATAGTACTTTACATAAAAAACATCAGTTGCATTACATTATAAAATTGCAAGTTGCTATAACACATTTAGTTTTTTACGCCAGATATTTAAAAAACATGATAATAGCACATTTATTAATTCTCTCAAGTCAACAATAAAAGATACATCCACAACTTAAAAATACAACCATTTAATCCATCATCACAATTGATGCCATCTCGCGGCTTAAACCAATACAACTTGTGCAATCAACATGTAAAAGAGAGACAGAAGAGAACACAACATCATCATAAATAATTTCTCATTCTAGTAGCACACTGCTGGTGCTTGACTACTGCCCAACAAACGTGTATTGAGGGTAAAGTTTGGATAAAAACCATAGCTTGTCTTCATTGCCTCAGGTTGGCAGTATAACCAGAAAAAGGTGTCTAAAAGGTACATAAAATTTACAAAATATAAAAATCCATTGTTGACTGGGAAGAACAGAAGTCGCAGGGAAAATGTTATAATCACATTATAAAGAAATTGGCATAAGAAACGAAACTATACAGTGCAAAATGTTATGTATGAGGAACCCAAACAATATAGGGTTTACTCCAAGGACTAGTAGGTATTGGCATGTAGTTCCTCATAGTACGTTTCTGAGACTTGGTTTGCATTCTCTGAGTCTGGCACATGACTAAAATACTAGCCTTTGAATCATTCCTACAAGAGGCAACCAAGTCAACAGGACTATCAAATACTTCTGGCGTGTGCAGACTGCGGCTGAGTTTCTCAATATAACCTCTTCAATGCCTTATCCAGACTGATACAGTCTTTTAATAACAGCTGTGTAAAAGAAGTTTGACTCTTAGTCCAGATGGACAGTCAAGGAAAAACAGGATCGAACCTGATGTGATTGTTAATATAGTCCAGCTCTAATCCTGAGTGGCACAGATGTGCTCTGAAGGATGGCAAGCAGACTTCTCAGAAATCTGTTCTCCACTTTCTGAAGATCGAATAATCCTGAATTTCCATACACTGGATGCTGCAATAGAGAGACCCATGACTTGCTAACCATAAGCAATTCTCTGATGGATTTACTGCTCACCATTGAAGCAAAGTTAAATGGTGCCTCTATACTTCTCCCAAAAGCACCCTCCCAGAAGCGGGTCAGCAGGGACCACCCACAGGTGTCACAAAATGGGACCCCAAATAAAAAAAGGTGGAAACTGGACTAATCTTAGTTTGATTTACAACATAGGACCTATGTTTATAATTTTACGGGCCAAGGACCATAATATTGGTCTTTGACTGGTTTATGGTAAGGTCAAGGTCCAACATGAAGACTAAACGTTTGTCTAAACGTTTCTGCAGCCAAGCGGAGTCTGAGCCATAAGCACCATGTCATCCTCATAGAGAAGAGAAGGTATGGTACAAGTACCAACACATGGTACATCAATGACAGAACTGAGTAAAGGATTTCTAGTCCATTAATGTACAGAACAAACTAAGCGGTGGCCAGGACACAACCCTGTCTTACTCACCTTGAGATTTGGAACAGTTTTTTCATCCCCCATTTTGGCCATATCTCACAGTGCAGTGGTCTTAGATGATCTATGATGTCGACCTCCACTCCCTGATTTGTCATAATGTCCCATAACTTGTTATGGTTGACATAGTCAAATCCAGAACTGAGGTCTATAAACGCTGTGTAAACACAACCCCTTTCACAACTTTCTATTTATTAACTAAAAGATAAAAGTCGAGGCATTGCTCAATTGACCCCACGCCCGGTGTAAAACCTTATTGTAAACTGGATATAATCTGATTATCCTTTGCTCACGTCTCCAGACGATCTAATAGAACACTGTGGTGTTGATCAGCGATATGGGGCGATGACACTTTGGATCACTTTTATTGCCCACAGTAATAGCGTGAGACCAAGAGCAAGGTGGACCACGGCTGGCAAAGGCCCTCAGAACATCAGTTAGGAGAGGTGCCCACAAATCCACGTTTGACGTGAATAAATCTACAGGGACCTCATCAGGGCCTGAAACCTTTCTCACAGGGTATCTGGTAATTGCTTTGAGTACATTATTGAGATCTATTGAAAAGCCATAGGACTTCTGCTTCACTGCTGGTGGATGTAGAAGTTGAAATGCCACCACTGTAAACCTCTAAAAAAGAGGTTAAACCAGTTGTCTTAGGAAATAACAAAATGAGACCCTGGGTCAGAAGAAGCCCTTGAAAATGGGAGGTTAATACCCTGCCAGAATGCTCTGCTGTCTTTCTGTGAGAAGGCCTCTGAAAGAGATTTGTAAGCCTCCTTCTTTATTAGTTGTTTCTTTGTGGCAACAGCCCTTTTGTAAGCTGATCTGCAAGAGCAGACATACTCCCTCTTTCTGAGGATTATTTTAAGTGCTTTTACGAAATTCCTGTGAGATTTTGAACAATTATCATCAAACCACTGTGTATGTATAGCCTTCATGGGCTGATGAGGGACCAGCTGAAACTCCTTGACAGGTTCACATAACACAGAAAGCTGTAAATAATATCTTCTGTGCTATCCCTTTTATCTAAGCATGTTAATACCTCTGTATATTGTATGTAACCAGATTGGTTATAAAACGCTCCTTGCCTAGATTTTGAAATTTCAAAATAACACCCTTATTCTTCCCCGTTACAATCATTGGTCCTTACTTTACCCTGTTATTAGCTCCCCCTACCGCTAGAGTATGAGATGGACAACAGGCTGTGATTGCTATGTGGGGCTTATGGTATAATTGGGAAGGTGTCCCAGCATGCTTGATAAAAACAAAATGAAATGAATTAGACTGCTGCGATACCTTCCGATAAATGTAGGTTTTAAAATCTTAGCAGTGGACAAGGAGTCAAGAACAAAGTGTAGTTACAAAGAAGAAAATTAAAAACTTCTCCATAAGATGTGTGGCAAAATGAGTTATAGTTTCCACAGCATGATCTAGCAGCCCACAAGAACCCGATCTAGAGAGGGAGGAGCAACTGGAAAAAAAGAACTATATCTATCTATATGTTGTTTTTCTAAAGCCCCAAGGGGCATATTTGCTAGAAACTGGCGGAGCGCAGAGTTATGCCAAAATTGGAAAGGCTGCGCTCCAGCAGTTTGACCCTAAACCTGTCACGTTCCATGTTTCAAATTTAAAAACTATTTCAGACCGCACTTGTCCACTATCAAAACAAGTTGGATTATGATGAGTAGCAGATGTCAATGAGAGAGACAAACAGACGTCAGTCACATCCTTAGGGTTTCCTTTCCTCAGAACATATTGTCGGCGTTTATAGTAACATTTGGAGATGAAGCTGCAGCCAAGGTAGATTATCAGTCTAACTATTGATGCTGAACACAAGATGCATATCTGATCACAACTGGGGCACTAAAATGGGACAGCATGTGTTACATTCTCCCCATTTGCTAATGGTATTGTATAGCAAAGCAAATGGCTTTAACTTAATGAAGGCGAGACCTACTGCATTTTTTAATGCTTGTTTAAAGTTGTTTTAATTACTCACTTTGCTGGAGTCAGTCTTAAATGACTCACATCAGGTTCAGAATGGGCCGCTGATGCCACAAGTCTTGTCCTGCACCAGAGACGAGGTGCCGATTATTCACAAAGGAGGCACTTCTGCCTCAGTGACACCCTGAAATCAAAGCCAGGGGTGGGAGTCTCCCTGCGGGGCTTCCACAGAGGCTCGTCTGGCACGTCTGGGCTGGGGTGCATAGAGGTGGAGGTTCTGCCTTCAGTAATCAGATCTCGAATCGTAATGTTTTTGAAGACCCCTTGCAGCTATGAATGCCAAACTGGGAGGAAAAGAACCGAAGAAATAGGAGAGCTTAAACCAGCCAAGTGTTTGAAAATTATAAATCATGTTTGAGCGTCAACTCAATATTCATGGAAAAGGAAACTTTCTTTCAATTTTAGTCACCAGGAAAAAACTATTTCCACAGACTTCAAACAGGCTTCTAGTGTTTTCCAGAGTAAGCGTTTTTTCTAAAGTTCAGGAGTGCGCCCTGAGTTTAGTTTCACATGGAGCTCTTTATGAGGGCGCGTGCCTTGCACCAGTGCACTTTGGTGCACTGACCGACCTCACCACCCCAACCGAGCATATCGGCCGATAGTGCAGCACAGATGGAGCACAGAGACGGACAGAACCTTTCTAAGAATGAGAAATTCATATGCCTGCATGTTCCAGGCACGGACCGCATAGAAACTATGTTACCCCGTTTATTAGGGATTTCAAGCATGCTCTCCACTACGTCCGGCTCATTAACGCTAGCAAGGAGAAGAGTTCCTAGCTTGTTATAATAGATGAACAGTTGGTCTGGGACAAGGCCCGGCTCCAAGAATTTTTATTTGGGTGGGCCAAGGGTGCATTTGGGTGGGCCACTGCGGGCTCGATTTGTCGCATATATGTCTAGGCAGGCCTGCTTCAGGGCCCTCCTTTATCTATTCTTAGTCTTACAAGGCCCAGTAAAACGCACTCTTTTTCAAATCTCTTTCTAAATATTATCACTCTCAAAAAGTGTTTTTTCTATGTAATGTTCCTTTGATGGGAAGAGGAGGTTTCTGAGGTGGAAGTATCAGGCAACTGACACTTCTCGGGCTCCCTCTGTGTGAGCTTTCAGGGAGAATCCCTCTTCATTACTACCTCCACCTGACCCCGGACTCTGCAACGCACTCCCTTACAGGCTTGATTATCCACTACTCCTCTCCAGTGGACCTTATCTCACAGCTGACCTTGGGCCCCAGCCCCATATCAGGCATTATCGGGCTCCACTTTAATTTTTCCCGGTAAAAACATTAGTAAAATCACCTTCAAACTTAAAACATTGAATATAGCAGTAAATATAATTAGCATGCACTTTAAAGTATGTTCCACAGTAGCCCTTATGACCCGACTGCTAATTAAATAAACAAAAACAGAAAGGCCATGACAGGGACGGTTTTAGCGCGGATGCGAAAGTCTTTTTTGACGCCACACCAATAACCTCTTTCTCCGTAAACACCTTTACTACCACCTTCCAACAGTACCCCTCATCCCTCCATGGTCCCCCCCTATTGACCTCTTCCTCGGATTCCCTCACTGAAACACACCATAAGTGCCCCTCATTTCACCATAGCCTCTCCCCCTCGTGACCTCCTCCTTGGATTCCCTCACTGCCACCCTCCACCAGTGCCCCTCACCTCTCTGTAGCCCCACCCCTCATGACCTCATCAGACTCCCTCACTACCACCCTCCACTAGTGCCCCTCGTCTCTCCCTAGCTCCCCCCTCCACCCCATGACCTCTTACACGGATTCCCTCACTGCCACCCTCCAACAGTGCCCCTCATCTTTACGTAGCCCCTCTCTCATATGCATTTCATTTGTTGTATAGCGCAACTCATATCAGTGTAGTGTGTGTCAGTACTTTACACCACGCACACATTATACAGTGACAATGAATCATACAAGTATATAAATCAGTCTACAGGGAATGTCATATAAGCCAATGAGGATTACAAGGTGTATGAATCACATGTCATCCATACTGGTGGGCATTTTAAGAGGGTTTGGTCTGGGGAAACACAACCTTAGGATTTAAAGAGTATTCCATGGGAGTCAGCTTTACTGATAACAATGTATATCTGCCCAAACATACTCATTTTAGCAACATTAGAATAATGAAAGACTGAGGAGGTTCTAACTATATCACAAAACAGAAAAAGCGAAGTTCTAACTATACCATTCATGTTAGTATGCAGCTCTTTGATGCCAGTTCATTGGTCACTGTCCTATGTTAGGATTGTAACTTCTAAACTGCAAGTAACACACGGATCTCTGTGACAAAGGCAGTAACCCACTGAGCTTCCACATAAACTACAGTTCATCTACATTTAAAAACTACTAACAGACAAATGATTGCTCTCCAGCAGGATCATTAATCACCAGAGTTATCTGGGCATTTTGTATTGTCTTATTGTTGTCCTGCATCGGCCATGATAATGATAACAACTGTTTAAATGAAGCACACACGAAGTATGTATCCTGCTGGTCCTGTGCACATTTTAAACCGAAAAACAAATAGTAACAAATTCTCTTACCTACTCCATTAGTCAAACTTTGTGTCACAGCCTGATGTGATAAGCTGCTGCAGGGGTCAGGAAAGGTGAATAGAAATAAACAAACTTCTTTTCTCCTGCACTGCATAGAAAAAGAAATATCCACGCAGCAGGACAGTAGGCAAAGGTTACCTTTGTCAAAGAAAGGATTTGTCCCTTTCGCCATGTGGAGATGAAGGGGTGAAAAAATAAACAAAGCCTCACTAACATGTAAATGGTCTTTTAAAGACCTGTGAAGTACTCCGGTGCGGCTGCGATAATCTCAAAAACTGTCTGTGTGTGCGCGCCCAGAAAGCGGTCTCAGCCTGGGCTGACAGACACGACTGGGGGTTGAAGCACTCGGAGCCAAATGGTGTTGCGCCCCTGCCTTCAAGCCCTCACTGCGAGGGCCAAGGCTCCTGTTTGGGTGGGCCAGGCTCATGTTTGGGTGGACCTGGCCCACCCGGCCCACCCGCTAGAACCGGGCCTGTCTGGAACACGCTCTTCCAAGATGGATGGGCAGTCAAAATGGGGTTCAAAATGTAGACAACAGAATTAATTGAATGCACCGCTTGTCTAAAAGCTATTCTACTCCAGAATCCTAAATCACAAGCATTTGAAATGCGAACTCTCGCAAATGCGAGACCTTTCTGCCACTCGCGCTTTATCTGTCAACATCATAAGCTAAAGCGCGGGTGAAGCGAGTGCTTAAAAAATAAAGAAATAGACGTTTTTTCTATTTCTTTACTTATAAAGCAATCACAGCACCCACGCTTTAGTTTACGATGTTTACAGCTAAAGCGCAAGTGCCACAATTGTAGCAAAAGTAAGCAAATAGAAAATGGCGGCCGCACGCTTTTTTTTCTGTTTGTTTCCCTTTGTTACAATGGCGGCTTAGGCTTTGTACATCTTAAGCTAAAGCGCAGGTGTGGAGATTGCTTGAAAAGTAAAGAAATATAAAGAATTTTTTTTTTTTTTTTCAATTTGTTTGCTTTTGAAGGCACCCACAGTTTAGCTTAAGCTGTTTAAAGCTAAAGCACGGTAGAAGGCACGATAAAACGAAGTAAATACATTTTAAAAAGGCATGCGGCTGCCATTATTACTGCTGGCCATGCTAAAAAAAAAAACATTGCTGGAGACCCTGTCCTGCAAAAGCAGCCAGGATAAAGACCAAATAACGCCCAACCAGCGTATAGGAATAGTATTTAAAATACCCGAGAGCAAACCGATATCGGCAAATAAACATTACTAGTTAGACATCACCCAATAGCAATAAATGCATACCTGACACAAAACATGCAATATTAAACGAAATAATCACCATAAGCCCCATGCGCCTTAAGCGTATGGTTCATTTTTAAAGTAACAAAATGCATCCCGCACGCCACACGACATCCCGTAAACTAAACAAAACTTTTGCCATAAGCCCCAAACAATATTGAGAAAACATTCAGTTAAACATTCCCCAATAGTGGTAAATGCACCCCACATGCAGAAGCATGCAATAGTATAAAAAAAAAGTGCCATGACTAAATATTAAAGCCGCCGTCTCACGCCGTCAAGGAAACATCCAATCCCAGTGGGCGTGGCCTAAAGCGGACAGGGTGGCAACTAGGAGGGACTAAAATCCCTCCAGTGCAATCAATGAAGTATGTTCAGCATAATTAGTGCCGAAAACCGACGCACACCAATCACAATTGCAGGCGGAGTGGACACACGACTTCTGGAACCGTATTGATTCCAAGAAGCCCTCGCATGGCGAGGGCGACGCCTGTGCTGCTAACGCCAGGCGAGACCTAAAAAACATGTGGCTACTAAGACAAAAGCATATGGGTGGGGTTAAATGAATTGCTATTATGGCTGTGAACACTTAACCAGTCAAAGGATGTTAAATTTGTTGCATCAGATTTAATAATGGTAGCAGAATGGCCCTCATTTGTCTGCAACTTTGATATTTGAATTTCGATAGAACCCATTCAACTTATAATACGGTCCATGAAAGCTCGAAACTGACTCTCTTGGGATTAAAGCTTACTACTAATTAAGGAAAGGGCATTAACCTCCCTACAATCTTTTTGTAGTAGTGGAGGGATTGTCTTTACCTATGAGGTCCACCTGTTTTGTCCCGAGTTTCCCTTTCCCGTGCTGGGCTGGGCACAGGTAACTTTGAAACCCCTGTCAGGCTTTGTAGTTGTAGAATGACAATTACAGAGGCATCTGCCCTTCTCTGAAGTGCCTGAGCCGGGCAGCAATGGAGCGGTAAACTCACGTTTGGCACTACTAGATGTTTTATCAGGAACTGACTTGCTGACAGTAAACAACCATTCTTCCACTGAATTGATAGCGACTGTCAAAGGTTGTGCATGATAACATGAACTGAGGAAGCAATTTCAATTTCTACCATCAAGTCTTTATTAGCAAGCACTGCAAAACAGGCAGGCAAACGAGGCTGAGGATGAAAACTGTTTGGATGCTTCAAAACATTGATGCAGACGTTTGTCTGAATTTATCATTTCTGTAGTGTAAACAATGCTTAATACAAGATTGAAGGCACACGTATTACAGACAAGTGCAAGCAACACCATAAATAACATCGCATGTAGAATAAAAACAAACCATATCAGCAAGTAGCTAATGACAGAATCTGTACGAACTGTAGTTGGTAAAGCAAAACAAATGTGCAAATACTTCCAAGTGCATAATAAAGCAATCACCAGTCCAGCAATATACAAAAACTCAAGTATGTTTTGTAAAACAATCGAACTTTCTTAAATCAAGGTGAAAATACTTTCAAAGTGCATGATAAAAACAAGTCCAGCAATATGCAAAAATGAAGCCAGATTAGTCAAACAATTCCCCGTTTGGTGTGTGCATAAAGGCACATATATTTCAAAGCAACTGGTAAACAATAACATCTACAGCACCATACAATAACCAAACTAGTTTAGACTAACAATTCCCTTTTTGAAGGCTCAAATATTTCAAAGTGACTGGCAATACAGTAACAAATACAGCAGGCAGCAGCATACACAATCAAACCACTTTAGTCAAACAATGCCCTTTTGGTTTGTGCACGAAGGTGCAAATATTTCAAAGTGTCTGGTAAAATAATAACAAGATCAGCAAGCAGCAGCATACATTAATCAAACATATTTAGTCAAACTAATTACCCTATTGTTTATGCCTGAAGGCATACATATTTCAAAGTGCCTGGTAAAGCAATAACAATTTAGCAGCATAAACATCAAACACGTCCAGTCAAACAATGCCCCTTTTATTTGTGCATAAAGGTGCCGGAGCCCACTTTGCCCATGCCTTACAACGTCTCTGGATGGCATCTGCCTTTAATGGATGCAACAATCTCCCATCCAGTAATGGCAGCTTTAGAGTCAGCAATTGTGACCTGGGGAAAGTAAAGGAGGCCCTGGCAAGAGGCGATCCCAAGGATATGGCTCGACAAACATGATACGTGGCAGAGCACTTAGAATCAGGCCTGGACACTGGCATGGAACAGGAGCTGAGAATTTACTGTGCGTGACAGGAAGTGTGAGGGAAGATAGCAGCCCATCACAAAATGGTGGGCATGTAAATGAAAATAACAGGGTGGCCAGGCAAAGGGGCACCAAAACCCAGGCACCTAAATAATTTGAAAAGATGTCTTTCAGCCCCTCATGTTGGTTCGCAACTTGGAAAAGCAAAGGCATTTACATTTTAGTAAGAAGCATCCAAATCTGCTCAAGCGGCAAATGATTTCAAACAAATAGTAGCTAGTTGTAAGCTTGCTTTTAAAATATGTGCAAACATTTTTTCCAATATTCTCCATTCCCATATTACAGCTCTCCGTCTGAGCAAGTCTATATTGAAGTGTTTAGGATGTTCAGAGTTAAGTTGGAGATGATAACGTGGTTAGTTGTTAAAAGGGAAAAGTAAGATTCCGACCACCTTCCTTTCTCTTTTGCCAATGAATGCATTAGAATTTTAGAAGGGAGTAAAGCAAACTATATTAAGGGGTTAGTTATGCAGAGTGATGGACACATCCTTTTTTCCACAGAGAGGTTATTGTGAAGATGAATCCCTGATCTTCAAAAATGTAGATGAATATTGCACATTCGGTGAATAAATAACACCAATACTGGGAGGAAAAAGAGACTTATGTGCCCCCACTTTATACACACTGTTGTCTACAAAAAATATACATTTTCAAGCAACTCGTTATTTTCAACATGGTTGACAATGCTGTATTAGCATAGCAGTATGCTTAAAAAAATCAAAGTCCATATTCAACTCCATGAGCTATCACTCATGGTTCAAAATGCTGGAAGTACCATATAATGTCCAGAGATGGACACATATCTATACTATGGAGATCAAATGGGTGTGGCACTGGGGGTAGCACACCTGTGCCCATTCACGGATTAGCTGTGCCCCTTGCTTCCCCAGTGGTCATCACCGACCTAAGCCTCAGATAAAAATCAGAGAAGAGAGAACAAAAGTCATGAGTTGGCTGGGGCATTGAAACCAGGGGCACAACTGGACCCGAACTTCAGGGGGGGGCTACCACTCCCAGCCAGGGCTGGCCCTAGAACTGGTCGTACACAGTGCAACAGTCTTCTCTGGTGCCCCCTCCTCCATTTCCTCCTTCTCCATGAATTCCCTCACTACCACTCACCAACTATGCACCTCATCTCTCTATAGCACCTTTCTGACAAACATTTAATTTTTTTATAGTGCTACTCATAGTATACTTGCACTCTGCATGGTACTCGTTCTGTGTAGCAGGCACATTAACCCTCTGCACTTTGTGAGTGGCAGGAGTGCCCATGTGAGTGCACAGTGGCAGAAGCGACAGTGTGAGAGTAGGGTAAGAGGAGTGACTGCAGGGTGAGTGAGATGACCATATGAATTTGGGTGCGGATGTTGGTACAGAGTGGGACGAATGAATGCAAGGTTAGTGATGGGCTTGTTTGAGTGAGATTGCAGATTGAGCAGTGAGGGGGACAGGTGAGTGAAGGGTGAGTAGTGTGCTCTTGTGACTGCAGGGTGAGGTATAGGGTGAACAGCACAAGTGCATGTGAGTGCAGAGTGATCACTGTGAGTGCAGGGTGGGCGGGTGAATGGTGATCAGTGTGTGTGCATTCTGATCGCTGGGAGTGCAGGGTGAGCGTAAAAGTGAAGGGCAAGAATGTCGATTGAGTTGTCTGAATGCAGGGTGCATTCCCAGACACTTGAAGTAACTCAGCATGTTATTGACGGCTGTGTAGGGTTTCAGATTTAAGTTCAACTATTGATTGCTATTATAGCACTAATAGAGATTGAAGGTGTAGGAAATAAATAATGTACTGATCCTGCAACAAACTTCCAGTCTCATGATATGGGTTGCCAGCTCATTATTTTGATGTCCCAGGCAGGCCAACAATAAGCAGTCACCTAAAGCTGGATTTTCAGCACTTATCTGTGCTTACTTTGAACAGCAAATATAAATAGAAAGCACTTTTAATTGTGTTCTAGGGCTGCCTGAATGATCCATGACTGATAATTAAAGGAAACAAAGACAGAAAAGTCACATTGCAAATTAATACATACACATTTATTTATAACCCTATTTAGTGTCCACACAAGGTCTTTCCAGGCTCTTAAAACAACATATTGCGGGCATTTTTCTTTTGGCAACCCTACTTTTCCTTTTCATGAAATGCATTCTCAACAGTGATGTGATATGTGATGTCACCTCCGATATCATCAATTATTTTATTTGTGATGTTATCTTTAACATCAAGAACGAGCTGGGGGCAAGTGTAGGAAATTATGAGGTAGTGGCACAATGTGATTTGCGGGAGGCATTGTGGGTAAAGTGTTTTGGAGGAGCACAGAGTAATGCGCTTCAGTGAAGCACTGGTTGTCATACCTGAAGGGAACACTATGTGATGTGTCTCACTCGAGGACTGGGTGTTGGGAATGTGGTGTGCAATTTGGGACTGTGCATCAGTGGCACTGTGTGTTTTACAGACAAGGTGCATGCACATGTCTGTGTGCATTACAGAGCAGGTGATGTGCCAGGGGGTGGGAGGCAAAAGTTGATGTTCAGTAACAGTTGTTGGTTAAAGTGCAACTTCAAAGAGGCCTGAAAATGTACTGTGTCAAGTATGAACAACTCATCTGTTCCATTTTTTCTTTCCATTCAGGGATTTGGAGTACTATTCAATTATAAATGAGGGAATGCAAGTACTACAATACAAGAAAAATATATTAGGGCTGGATAATCTACTGACATGACAACCAGCACTTTGGAAGATAAAAATGACAGTCTTGCTTTCTAATGCACTTTGGCGATTTGTTTTTAGGGTCAGGAATCTAATCATGGAAGAAGATTGTGTTTAAATTGGTATGTTTAATACAGGCATAGATATACACATGAAACATTCATGGGCACACATTCAAACATGCACAATTCACATACAAGAATGGTTACACACCTGCATAGGCGCAAATGGCCTTATGTTTTCTACGACATCTTTAGACAGTCCTGTTTTTTTGTACAACACTTCGCTTATAGTTGTATAAGAAAACCTAAGCCCCAGAATGCAGTAATTTGGTGCTGGAAAAAACAGAACTGGCTGAGGGTGTCACATGTGAAATGGGCTACTTGGTAGAATAGATTGAGAGAAATAAAAATACATTCCCTCTTTATTACATTGTTAAATAGATTTATTTTTGGTTTGTTGCTTTAACTCCTTAACCGCGGCGCAAATTCTGCTGCTGGAGTCCTATTGAGTAGGCATGGCTGCGTCGGCCAACGGACATGCGCAGCACTACCGAGGTAGTGCTTGCGATGGCTGTAGGCCGAAGCGCGCACGCAAGGGGTTAAATATTTGCCTTCATCTTCTATGCCTACAATATGAACAAGAAAAGTGTTGAAAGTATTGATTTCCATTATTTTGTTTTACCCTGCTCCTCTCAAACATTTTCAAAGGCTGAGTTTAAAATCATAAAGCTTCCTTAGTTCTGCTTCTTTGACCTCCCTCTTTTGGAGAACCTTCACATTTGTCAACAGGCTTACAGCCCACGTTTCATTGGCCGGGGCGAGGGGTTGCGTCTTGATTCACCTTAATCCTCGTCAACCATGGACTTGCCACTGCTTAATTCATATTAGAATGATAATAATAATAATAATAAAGTGGAGTGCGCAAAGTATTTTTTTCAGGAGTCATCCTGTGACCCAGCCTAGCAAGGAAGTCATGGGCCCTGGTGCAAGCAAGTAAAAATGCCACTCTTTACTGCTCTTCGGTAGTCAAAAACAGCAATTATCATAGGTCAATGGGCCCCTCAGAGTTCTAAGTCCCGGTGCCATTGAACCTCCTGCACAGATGGTAGCTGCGCACCTGGACTCGGCAGGTTGCCTTTCTTCCACTACCCAAACCTTCCTCTCTTTCTTACTCTTGACATTTTCATTCATGCAATCTTCCTTTTATCACTGTTTTTCTATCATTCTCTTCCTTCTTTCTCCCTTTTCTGACGGACTCTCTTGCTCCCACTGAGCATGACAAATAAATGCATAGCTGCCACGTTTGTGGCATTAGAGCACTGCGACTAGAGGTGGACATCAGGGAAGTTTGAATGGGGGCTTCTGAAGGCTGTGTAAGGTCTGTAGGCAGCGTTACTGTGCACACTCGAGCTGAGAGACAGGAGGCGGAAAGACAGGGATTGGCTGACACTGAGACACAGATGCAGTTGTGCACACTCCAAATGAGAGACAGGAAGGCGTAAAGGCATGCAGTGACTGAACTTGGTCACAGACACAGTAACAGGCATTTATTTACAGACGCTGGGATTTAGACACAGGGGCATTAAGACACGGACAGACTGCCCCTACAACTTATTGCAGAAACAGGGTAGAAAGGCTCAGGGAACTCGCAGTAAATCGTAGGGATATATAAATGGAGCAGCTTAGCATCACTCCCGGCCTGGCCTCTCTCCTACGTCTGGGACCCGGCCCCAACAGGATATGTGAGGCCCCAACTGCAACAACACACTGATGTCTGGTGTTGCCGAGCTGGCTGACAGAAAAACAAAACACATATTGCCAGCCAACATGTGGCCTACCTGACGGCAAAATCATTCTAGAGAATACCCTCAGGACGACTCGGGCCTCTCTCTCTGTGATGTGAGGAAAATGCCAGTCCCCAAAACGGAGTCCAAATGCCCACCACCTGCAGCTGGAGCCATCGACTTAAATAAAGCACCGAGACTCACCTCACTTACTTCAAAATTTAACGACCGTTCCCTAATGAAACCTCGAAGTACACGCACATAAGCAGCGCCTCCTCTGTGTGTGTGTGCTACAGAGCTAATGGGGCCCCTGGAGTCTGGAACACGAGAGCTGCTGCGGGGCCTAAAATATGTTTTAATCCCGACCCCAAGATGCATCCCACCCCACCCGTTGAGACTCCTCGCTCCTCGAACACTGACCTGATACCTGGCCTGCAGCTTCAGTCGCAGGCGTGAATGGGCGGCAGGAGGCAGGACAAGGCAAAATGAAAGTATTGCCGGAGGCTGCGCAGTCCCTCTAAGTTAGCTCCGGGATTCCTCAACTCCTCACGCTCACTTTTAATTCTTCTGTGATGCGCCAGCCCCACCCTAAGAGAGTGAAGACGCAGAGACGCAGCTGCGCACTATTTAATTTATAAAAGAGGCCACAGTGAGGTGCCACGACGGGGAGCATAACGCAAGTTACATACGCTTTCACATCCCAGACGCATGTGTAGTGCTGTGCGACTGCGGAGGGGGCCCCTGGAGCGCAGGGGCCCCCCGCAACACGAGAGCTGCGGGGGCCTGTGTGACGCCCTGGTAAGGCAGCTCACTGTTAGTGTATGGGAGAGCTCGCCTTTTTACAGTGCAAAACAACTTTGGAAGTTTTTCTCTCTTTTTTTACAGGACATGTAAAACTTAAGTACACATGTTCCACTTTTTAAATACCATGCACCCTGCTCTTTGAACCTTTAGGGCCTACCTTAGGTGTGACTTAAATATATTAAAAAGGAAGGTTTGGGCCTGGCAAAATATATATTTTGCCCGGTCGAAATGGCAGTTCAAAACTGCACGACGGGCTGCAGTGGCAGGCCTGAAACATGTTTTACAGTGCTGCTTTAGTACCTTAAATTCTGCTGATCATTCTATTCTTTGGCATAAACTTGTAGGATTGGGTGTATCCTCTGAATTATTGTCTCCATTGATCCCCCTTTATTCTGCAAATAGATAGAGAGTTCTGCTGGACTCAGGAAATGAATTTCAGGTAAAATCTCAGTTGACAATGGCCTTAAGCAAGGGTGCATCTTAGCATCTTTGTTATTTTCTTTATATTTTTCTGGTTGTCCCATTATGTTAAAGCAGAGGGTTACTGATCGACCTAAATTTGGATCAAGGGAAGTTTTTCTCCTATTATATGTGGACAATTTAGTATTATTGTCTTTCACACCAATTAGATTACAGAAACAATTGGACATTTAGCTTCTTTTCACATCATCAAACTGTAAATGACAGGAAAACGAAAGTTATGATAATGGGCGGCAGAGGAATTAAGTCACCTAGGAGGATCTGGACCATGCCTGAACTTTGCCATTATGCCGTCGCTCTACAAGATGTCATTGATGCAGACCACTTCCACAAAATTCCTTGGTTAGTGTATATTAAAGGGCTGCTCCTCTTCCTTAGTTTGGCAGCACTAAGAGAGGCCCCTGCTGCTAGCGACTCCTCAAAGAATCCCTTAAGCAACAGTACTCTCTGGGTGTAATGGCCACAAACACTCAGAAAGCTGCCTATACTACTATGTCAAAAGAATTTCTTGATTTTATGGAATTCTGTGAGCTATAGCTTTTTTGGGATTTGATCACTGTACCAATGGATAGGAAGCTATATTTTCAATTTAGAGTTGAAGCACTGGCGTTGGGAAATTATACATACAAATGGCACCTTCTAGCTGCCCAGGGTGTAACCATCCATTTGAAAATGTTCCTCATGTTATTTGTCCTCGCTTATTTTGGTTATCCCCAGTATGCAATCAGTTGGGTATGTGCAGTTACTGGGCTGCCCTGTGAATACTTCGATCTGACTGTCGGCCACTAGTCGTTCGTGCAGTCGCTAAGTTTTTGGTGGCTATGTGGATGCTAAGGAGGAACTTACTTTCTACTTATCAGAGCTAAGGTGGCCCTGGGTGTGGAGGAATTGTGAAGATATTGTTATCGGCACTTAAAATGTACTTATGTGTTTTATTGTCTCGATTGTTACTTTTTAAACTTAAGGTACTCTTTGTAACACTAGTTTACTTAAAAAATAAATAATTATCTTTTGATGAGACAATGAATCCAGTTATGCTGTAATTCCTCATTTTACTATCTGCACATTTGATTTATTTATTATGTATATATGTGTGTTCTTTGTGTACACTTTTATGGTCCTAGTGGCTGAAATAAAGGTAATTTTGACTTGACTTGAAGTCTCCTAGATCTTTTAATGGGAAAAACTGGAGGTGGTAATAGAATAAACATATTTTTTTATTTTATTTATTTACTAAGCAATTTATTGAGCGCGCAAATACCCTGAGGTGTCTCGGCGCTTTCAAGACTAGTTTAATTAGGCAGAAGGAGAGGAGGGATTTGTTTACTGAAATAGCCATGTTTTTATGTTTTTTCGGAAAGATAACAAGGTGGGGGAGTTTTTGATGTGTAGAGGAAGTTTGTTCCAGAGTTTGGATGTAGCCACAATGAATCTTCTGTCACCCCAAGTGACTTTCTTAGTTCTAGGAACCGTTAGCAGCTGATCAAAGCCAGACCGCAAAGTCCTTTTTGGTCTGTAAAGGCATAGGTTTTTCTTAAAAAATTCGGGACCTGAATTGTGAATCGCTTTATAGGCTATACACAATGCCTTAAATTTTGTCCTGCTTTTGATGGGTAGCCAATGTAGTTGTCGAATGACTCCTGAGATGGGCTTAAATTTGGGAGTGCCTGAGAGAATCCTAGCTGCGGCATTTTGTACCAACTGTAATTTTTGCAAGACTCTTTCTTGTGCGTTGATGAGTAGACCATTACAGTAGTCTATTTTTGTCATAACAAGGGTACTGATGAGTGTTTTACCTGAGCTAGGAGGAAGAAAGGGTAGAAGTTTCTTTATCATTCTAATTGTATAGAATGAGGAAGAGGTGACAGAATTGGCGTGAGGCATGAATGATAACTTATCAAATAAGATTCCAAGGTTTCTAACCTTAGTGACCGGGACCGGGGGGGGGGCCAGTTCTTCTGGCCACCAAGAGGTAGACCAGCTGGGGAGTAGCTTTCCAAAAATCATCACCTCCGTTTTGTCGGAGTTTAATTTCAGACAATTATTTGTCATCCAAGTGCTGATGGTGGACATTCCCTTTTTAAAGTTATTTGCGAATGAGTTTCCATTCTCATGTATTTCTAGCACAATCTGGGTGTCATCGGCGTAAGATGTGAGTCGCAAGTCGTAAGCTTTGATGATTTAGGTGCAAACCTATTAAATAATTTGTTACAGCAAACAAATGATGGACGGAATGCTGACAATGCAGACATTCTCCCCCAGTCAAAATATCTGGGTTAAATCCATTGTTCTTTTGCCCACTATGCCACCCCAGTTTGGACCCAGCCATATGCAAATCAGTCTTGACCCTGTGCTCCATGGGAACAGTCCATACCGAACTGCCAGGCCAGGTTCTCCGTGGACCAGAAACACGCATCCTTGGACTGGTTTCAGGTTATATCACCCTTCTTCAGCCAGACTAGCTAGAATTCAGTGGCACAGTGAGCAAGGGACCCACGTCTGGGCATACCCATCCCACTTAGGGTGAAAAGTGTTACAGAAAACAAATGATGGACGGAATGCTGACAATGCAAACATTCTCCCCCAGTCAAAAGATCTGGGTTAAATCCATCGTTCTTTTGCCCACTACGCCACCCCAGTTTGGACCCAGCCATATGCAAATCAGTCTTGACCCTGTGCCCCATGAGAACAGTCCAGACCGAACTGCCAGGCCAGGTCCTCCCTGGACTGGAAACAGGCATCCTGGGACCAGTTGTAGGCATAGGGTCACGACTGATTTGCATATGGCAGGGTCAAGACTGATTTGCATATGGCTGGGTCCAAACTGGAATGGCATAGTGAGCAAAAAAACAATGGATTTAGGCCCAGATCTCTGTACTGGGGTGAATGTATGACATTTTTCTGCATTCTGTCCATCAATTGTTCTTTTTGCATTTGTCACCCCGAGTGGGACAGGTATGCCCAGACGTGGGTCCCGTGCTCCCCATGCCACTGGAGTCAAGCTATCCTGGCTGATGAGAGTTGAAAGCCCGAAACCGATCCTAGGATGCTTGTTTCTTGTCCAGGGAGGACCTGGCTTGGCAGTTCGGGCTGGACCGTTCCCATTGGGTGCAAGGTCAAGACTGATTTGCAAAAGGCTGCGTCCAAACTGGAATGGCATGGTGAGCAAAAAAACGATGGATTTAGGCCCAGGTCTCTGTACTGGGGTGAATGTACGACATTGTTCTGCATTCTGTCCAACAATAGTTCTTTTTGTATTAAATCAAATGTAATAGTGTACCGAAAGACTAAGATGTGGCCTGAACATTGTAATTTGCATGTAATAGGTCTGTCTACCCTAATGCTGCTACTCTTGTTACCTTTATGTCAGATAAAATTACCTTGTGACTTCAATGAGAGAGGTAGGTCCTCTCCATATCCTTTTACACCTTCACCTTAACTAACCATAGGGATCCCTATATAAGGCCTGTCGAATGCCCGATACCTAATCAGGCTGTCAATTGCAGAAACATGTTAGCAACTCAGAGAGACGTAAGTGCCATAGCACCTGCTAATGTTCTCTGATTATACTCTATAGTACTTTTATCTATACCAAGGGCACCACCTCATAAAGGATACCACATGGTTTACTCTAAGGTGTTTCTAACAGCATTAATTGGACCCTTAGTTTCTCTACAGAAGAAAATCAGTTTTTGTTTGTTATATGCCTGTACGACATCCAAACTGTTGTTAGTATAACCAGTGCTTGACTTGCTTTCCCAGAGCACCTGTTTGCTACTAAAAACTCACTCTTCTTCCTATTAAAAGCAGGTCCCTTCCAAATGAAAGAAGTGCTGATAGCTACCCATTTAAAATACTGAGAAAGTACTGAGTTAGACTTTTTCATTTAGGATTTTAATCATGTGAAGACCTCAGGTATTACAGCTGCCTTCCCGAGTGTGCCCTGGTAATCCTGATATGACCGGTAATGAGAGATTGGTCCCAAAATGATTTTAAATGGACACTGCCTGAAAATTGAGGAAACATGTGGGTATGGTGGGAAACTGAGTATTTTTCCAATATTAATTTTCACTCTTGTACCTTTCACTGAAATGTTATATCCGGTGACAGTTCCTGTTCCTAGAGTTCTTGGCTAGTATAAGTGATATAATAAGGATCACTCTGTACAACTGACCTGATCGTTTGTCCTAATTTTTAGATATCTTCAGGCTTTTCAATCCTGATCTCGTGGGATATGCAAAGAACAGGACCCTGAACAACAAACCTGCACCGCTGGAGCAAACCGGCTTCAATCTGGCCGTCACCGGAGCCAATACATAGTAAGTAATTTAACAATGTACTTAACTATCATTAGTGTGGCAGTTGCAGTGATATTGGGCCCCAGGTGTATTAGGGACCCACTGCACTCCAGTTAGACTGTATTTTACTACTCAACAGGGAGACATGGGGACCAGTGTTGTTGTGTTCCTTAGGGTCTGCCACACCAGCAATCCATGCCACATTATTACTTACAAATCTATTAAGATGAAACACCATTATTTGCAGGGAAATTATGTTAATCATAGAGTGGAAAATGTGAAGAACTGGCCTCAGTTGGCCTCAGAATAAGAACACAGTTGAGCAGATCCAGTAACTTCACATAAAATAATATTACTTGGAGAGTTGAGGCTGACCCTCTCAGGGCAGTCACTCCCACCCCACTTGCTTATTGCTCGGTTAACACAATTGTTGCAAACACAGACTACGAAGGGATGCAAAAATACAACTCATTGCCCTCGAAGCTCCTTCTTAAAGTTAGGATTCACTTGTTTTCCCTCTCCCTCAAGTTGGTGACCATATCACATGCTACCCCATGCATGGCATCAGCACAGTCTTTCTCTTTTGACTTACTGACGTATCGTTCCAGACTCTAGAGGTTCTTAGGCCCACTACCACTGTTTGGTGACCAGGCTGCCAGGTGACCTTAGCTCTTACAAAACCCTCCCTACAGCGTAGATCTTACTTTTGCTCACCCATGGCTATTAAAGTTGGTGTAAACAGACTGCTTAATTGGTACTGTCACAATTAGCCAGTCCTGACTCATCTCCCATTGCCTGCTAGTCTCGACTCCAATGCTACTCGATTACCTACTATCTCAATTAAACAAGCTACCAAACACTGCTTCACGAGGGAGAAATTTGCAAGATATCTGCATATTAAGTCAGTCTTTCCTTTCCTAGCACCCACTGTACTGAGCGTGTAAGGTATTCTTTTATATCAAACGTAGCCCATCAGTATGATCCATTTCTCTCCTCCTGCCATTGCACTGATTTCATTTTCTTGATAGAAGGTGTGGCAGCACTGCATCAAATTTCCCAGAACATGCAAGTGGCAATCACCTGCCCAAGCCATGCGCACTTAGTCCTCTGCCGCACGGGATCCCTATGACATTTTTCACAACCAGTGAATGCATGACCTAGAGACCACTTTAGATGCCTCATCAGCCTGTTGTAATGACAATAAAATCATAAATAAATAAAACATACACCTACATAAATAGAGGGGCTTTGGGTCAGAGTTGTCATATGTTGCTCTTTTCAACTGCCATTCACATTTGTTTCTACCCACCACAGCACACTGTGTGGTAAACTAGGTTTTGTGTTAATAGTATTTAAAAAACAATAGTACTTTTTCTTTCTGCAAATAAAAATTATATTTTCCTATGTTGTGCATTAAAACTGAAAAGGGTGTCAATGCCTGTCCTAAGTAATAATGTCTCCTAGTAAGTGCCCTTACTTTTTTGTTACAGTTATAAGTAATGGTTACTTATTTTCGTTTCGTGGTATGTATATAAAGGTCACATTTAGGTAGCTGTGTATTTCCGTTCTTCCCCTCTTATTATTTTTGTGGGACATTTGTTCAATTAAAAAATACAAACACATGTGACCATCACACTAGCCAATGCCAGAGCTATTTTCGGTGTCAATGCTTGATGACTTTGGCATACCGATTGTCATTGCCTCTAAACTAAGGGTGGGCAGAGAGCTCCGCTCCGCCCGCGGAGTCTGCGGTGATTTTCCTACTCGGTGTTCCGCGAAGAACGCGGAGTAGGCAAATCCCCGCACACTTCACAGCAGAGTAGAGCTGGCCCGCCGCCCACCTCCACCCCCCATCAATGATATAAGTTAAAAGTAATTTTTAAAAAGTTAAAACACTTAAGTTCTTACTGCGGCACCCCTGGGCTGCCCTCCTCCTCTTCGTCGCCATACGGGTACTGCTTGATAGAAGTGCGCATGCGCAGACGCACGCGCATGCACATTTCTCACGAGAAATGCCATGCACGGGCGCATGCGCACTTCTATCAAGCAGTACCCGTATGGTGCGAGGAAGAGGTGGAGGGCAGCCCGGGGATGCCGCTGTAAACAGGTACGTTTTTAAAACTTTTTTAAAATTACTTTTAACTTATATCATTAATGGGGGTTGGAGGCGGATGGCATAGCAGAGCTCCACGGAGTTCCACAGAGTTTGTTTCCAAATCTGTGGCCCTCCGCATAGCCCCGCTACGCACACTACGCTCAGGGTTACTCTAAACCACTTCCAGTTCTAACTCAAAGCATTCCAAAACTCTTGTTGCCTTGGTCCTCTCTCCTCCAGACAACTCTTCTGCATACTGCGGAATTGTTCAAGGAGCCCTATCTTCCTACTCGGAAACCTTCAGGCAGCTCTTGACCAAGAAACCAGATAAGTAACCTATATCGGTTGCAGTACTCCAAGGAATTACCCTGGCAACATTAGCCGCCTTAAGGCAAAGTGACCACCCCCTCACACATTGAACAAGACTGACCTAAACTTGTACATTTGTGGGCATTCACCCACTGGTCCTTTCCCACTCTGGAATTGGATGGAGGTTTTCTCTAGTGAGGGGCTTGAGTACTGGATGGAGAACAAATCACCTCCAAATTTGAAGGAGATAGAACTTCTCCATGGGGGGAAAGGAAAATATATTTGCGCATATGGATTCATTTCATATCAGCACTGGGGAAACAGGAGTATGGGAAATATGGAATATCAAACTTTTTTCTGTATGTGTTTACTTCACGTCTTTACAAAACCACGTCACATGGCAATCCTAATAACTGATAAAACCCCACTGAAATACAAATAGCCCTCATCAGTGAAAACATATAAACACTGAAAAAACACCTGCACAACCACAAATTAAATGCCATTCAAAGAAAGGAAAAAGAGAGTTAGAGTCATTTTTTTTCCTGAAGGGGCCAATACAATGTAACTTTGTTTTACAAGCTAGCAGTAAGAAAGACTGGGCTAACATTATTCTGCTTGAGTTTTGTTGTTTTGGGGTTGCCACTAAAATATTGTTTCTTCTTCCTTTTTTCAGTTTTGTGGTCTTTGGTCTAAAGATGCAGGGTATAGAAGCATGTTTTAGGTCTCGTTTAATTATTTTATAAACTGTAGAGAATCAGGAAATATCAAAATCATATTTGATATTTTGGCTGCGTTTGATTCTTTCACTGATAGGTAAAATGGATGGTTTCATATGAATATTTCCTAACATGTGTCATTACATTTACCCACAAAGAATGGGTAAAAAGCCTTCATACATCAGCCCACAGTTTCTAGTGGGTCAGTATTGATAGTAGGTGAATTGCCAACACCGTAGGCTTCAAACATTCAATGTCAGGTATAGTGACAAGTATGTGTATAAAGAGTGCTATTACCAAGCATCTGGGATAGTGGTGAAAACAGGATACCAGACTTTTGAAAAACACGGAACGCAGTGTCACTTGGAATGCTCTGCAAAAAAGGTTCTTTCCAGGTTCAACAAAGATTGGAGTGATATTGTTTGCATTTGCAGTGATTCAGCTACGTATATGAAAATGTTGTGTGATGACCTGTCAAAATTGATACCCGAGCTGAAGTGATTCCCTGTAGGAGATCCTTGCCACTTATACTGAAAGCATCTTTACAATCTTCAGAGTTAATGAGGGATGCTATTGACTTTTTAGTCCATTCTCGTGCACTGTTTTCTTATGCACAGGAACTAAAACGCAAATATTTATAACTTTGTGCTATGTATGGAATCAAAGAAAGAGTCATCCCAACTGTGTCCCTTAGCTGATGGTTCTCAGTCCAAGGGGCAATGAATGCAATGTTCGCCATGTGGCAACCATTTAGAGAATTTTTGCTGAGTGATGATGACAAAGGCAAGAAATGTGAGGATCTTTGGTCGCATAAAGATACTGATGTGAAAAAAGTGCACTCTACTGCATTATTAGTTTTTTACAGGAAACATAAATGCTGTAGGGGACATAATAAAAAAACACTAGAGTCTGAAAAAACAGTTGTCTGACAAGTGTTCAGCATCATTGGTGTAGATGTGAAACATCTCCTTGAGAGTAGGCTGGGCGACACCTTTAGTGACTTTGGCACCTCAACATGTTCCATGTTAGATTGCTTGCCACTTGGTAAGCAAGACAATGTTGGAGAGCAATTCAGAAATGTTTATTTAACAATGTATGAGAAATGGCTTGCAATCCTGCATGGAAATGTCCCTTCGCCACCAAATGGCATTTGAAGCCAATGAAACCTCACTGTGGTACTCTGTACAAATTCTAGATCGCAATCTTCAAGTGCACCAGTATTGGAATGGAAAGCTATGTCAGTGGCCAGAGTTAACAAATTGTGTTCTGGATGTTTTGGTGTTGCCTGTCTCAAGTGCCAATGTTGAGAGGGCCTTTTCACAGAAGTTTACATGTGAAGGAAAGAGTGAGCGCACATGCCCAAAGACTCACTGAAGAAATATTGTATTGTGTACTACAATAAGATTCATTTGCAAACATCTATTTGGACTTCATATACACTATACCTACACTGTCTATATACCATGTTCTATCAGTGCAGAAAGCAAGCAATAATAAAAGCAAAACGTTCCATAAACTCCGGAAAAACACTTTTTCTGTTGTTTTTAGTGGCGCCAAAATGTGTAACCACTCATAACAACTGTTTTTTAAGGTTTTGAAATCACTTGAAAACACTGAAAAACCCCACCAGAATTCACCAAAAATAGAAACTGAAAACAGAAAAGTCTACATGTATTTAAAAGATAGCCAGGGTAGAGAAGCTGATTAAGTCTGGGATTTTCTGCATTGTATGGCATGACCGTTTAGATAACAAAATCTAAAGTTAGAGAATTGGAGGGGCAGGAAAGGGCAAAAGAATTAGTCAATAAATTGGGGGAAATGAACCCTGAAGAGAAGTTAAAGAATGGGGCCAGCGCTGCAGGATGCAGATTCTATCAAGATGTGTGTGGTGAGGAGACATATGCAAAAAATCTTCCTAGTGGCCTTCAGTCGTTAGCAATATTTTTGTTCAAGTTTTATTAATCAGATTTTATTTGTGCAAAGACATTGCTATACAAGATGTTCAATATAATGCATGAGAAGTGCTTAGAATTAACTCCCAGTTTATGTGAAAATGAATCGTAGTTTGTTCTTTACATTTGAACGCAAAGCATTCAAAATTAGAAACATCAAAGACTAGTTAAAGAGAGGAATATCAAACGTATAAAAGGAACTAGAGTATTTGAAGAAGAATCCTTAGGCTTATGCAAACCTTGTCGCCCCATGTGTATATTTGAAACCAAATGAACACACTCTTGGTCTAGGTCAATGCATTTTTCAGGGCACCAGCAGCACTCCAACAAAGTTCAGGGTCCATAAACAATGGGTTAAAAAACACAACGGTAGACTGTCATGATGTTTTACTCTCTAGGTATCATCTAATAAGACTTTCTAACACCATGTATTGAGAATGTCCAGCTAACACAGTGTTTTGAACTTTAAATACCCATACTAAAGGCTGCAATTAAAACATTGAAGATACCTAGAAGAAAATGAGCTCTATTTCCACAGTGAGCCTGGAGACAGACGCCAGTGTAGCATGGTACAAAACTACCTGACGATGGTGTGACGTGGTATAAGACTATCCAGTTCTGCCTGGGCTTCTGCTAGGGTCTGAAACCATGTTGCCGATAAGTGGAGTTAATAGCTTAATTTGCCGAACAGTCATAGAAATAGATAATTTAACATACGTTTTTAATTATAAAATCATTAAATGTAGGGCTGAAGTCATGAAGAAACCAAATAGTAAAGTCATAAGATCCTTAATGCATTTACTATTTGATTGCTCGAAAGTGGACATGTATTAAAAATGTAGCAAACAAGCATTGGTAAAAGCCAGTAGTTTTTGCCTATGCAAGAGCTATTCACTTTGAGAATGTCTTTTAGCCGTCTTGTAAAGTAGCATTGCTGTGCAACATGAATAAAAGTAATGTTATAAAAAAGCGATATGATGCTGTCTGCACTGGTGCCTTGTCATAGAGCTTTTTTGGGTGGAACGGGCAAGCCTGGATGGGGGATAGGGGTACAGGAAAGCAATGATGATGGGGAGGAGTAGAGTCACAGGGACAGTAACACCGAGAAGGGATGGGTGGAAGAAGAAGAAGCAACATGTAGAAGTGGTAGGTAGGAGGAGAGAAGAAGCAACATGGAGAAGTGGTAGGTAGGAGGAGAGAAGAAGCAATATGGAGAAGTTGTGGGTGGAAGGGAGGAGAAGCACCACTGACAGGGCGGAGTGAAAGGGGAAGAAGAAATAGAACCTGAATCACATCGAGAGTGCTTGGTCCATGTTGCATAATTATCAATAAGTGAGAACCATATCTCCAGACACCCACCTGACTTATCCCAACCTGCCTCTGCTTCTACCCTCTAATAAATCTCGCAGACTCTATAAAGGCCACCAAAACAGAACACCCACATGGTAGAAGCAGTAGAAAAATGATCTTTTCTTTAAACTAGTACCCTGCCCTCCTGTAAAGAAAAGAATAACTACACAAATAGCACTGACAAACCCAGAAGCAGTATACACAGCCCCCAGGTCATTGCTACAACCACTGAGATGACTGCTACTAATGCATGTGTGACCATTAAAAAAGTTGTTCATGCATGACATGATGCAGGAAACCACACTGATGCTCACCAACACCGTAAAACCAAACTACATGATGCCTGACCTCATAATATTTGCCAAAATGGGACATCCAGGCATCCTTGATGATAAGGAAAAGATCCGTTGTTGGGCTGGCTCCCTAATCACTGAGGGTCTCAACTAACCGATTAAGTGTCAGCTCCCAACTCCACACAGTCAGAAGCTAGGGGCCGTGTGGGCGTGTCTTTGGTAAGGGACCTATTTGCTACTAATTATTCATCCCTTCGGATTTGATGACGAAGCTCTAGTCTATTCATGCCATCTGTGAGCTAAACCAGAATTTTAATAACACTTCAATACAAGAATAGCTGAAAAGGCCTGACCTACAGCCGCTCTATGAATTATTGTGTTTCATGCCAGACTTAAAAAGTAAATTGAATATTACATGATTGTGAATAAACAATTCCATACGAGAGAGCCGTAGCACATCATCTCCTAAGAGCCAGTGCAGGAGTCACGTTTTTGTGCCAGTTTAGTTTTGAGCCAAATGCTGCTTTAGGTTTGCCATTGTCAGTCATGGCTGCTGATGTTTCAAAACCAGTGGCGTAGCTAGGCATACTGCCACCCATGGCGGCTCCTAAGTTTGCCGCCCGTGGGAAGGTAAGAGTGGGGGAAGGTGATGGCCAACAGACAACTTGTTCGATGGGGGTGGCGTCAGTGATAAATATACCTACCCCTGTCACCAGGCGTCTGTACCACAACCCTTCCCCACCTCATTCACTACCCAACTTTCCCAATTCCTTGGAAGCCACCTCAGCAGCTAGCCAGCTATCCCCACACCTCTGCCCCACCCAATCTTCCACCACCCACATCTCTGCCCCACCTCATTTACTAACCACCTGCCCCCGAGACATCTGACCTCACCTCTGCTCCAGCTATCAAATGTGCCACTTCTTACAACACCGGTCACCCAGACATGCAGGACCACACGACTTGAGCCTAGTAGCATTTTAATGGATTGCTGCACTTTACAGCGTCACACGTTCCTGTTATGTGACATTTATATTGTGCACAGACTGCAGATTGAATAGGTTCATGGTGATGCAGTGGCATAGCGTGTGGGGGTGGGGGGCACAGGACTGGTTGCCCAGGGCGCAAAATTGTTAGGGGCATTTTTAGAGAAACAAAAATGTAATAGGCTGCAAAATTTTAAACAAAAAGTGGAAGGATACTTGCCTTGCCCTGGACGCAGGCAACCCACTCGATGGGCTTTGAGTAAGGTAGGGATTTTGCCATTTGGTGAATAAGGCCCTCATTACAAAATGCCTGGTAATTAAAGGAGAAGGTAAAGAGGCCACAGTAATGGTTCCAGCCAATATTATACTGGGCATCTTGGGCCTTTTTTAAGGTCGCAAATGGCCTGATTCACAGAATCGGGCTGTTTGTGACCGGAAAACAGGCTTTCCCAATGTACCAAACCCTATTTTGTAATTCAGTAACCTATTATCAAATCGCAAAATGGGTCAGCCATTCGCTAATAGGAAGCAGTGAGTTTAGGGCATCCCTTCCTAATGCCGAAATTGCATCGGTATGTAGGAATGTTTTGTTACCGGAATGCGGTTGCAAAAAGTTCATATTTTACCACCTACTTCAAGTAGGTGGTAACCCATTCGCAAATGGCAAGGGGTCCCCAGGGCACCCCTTCCCCTTTGTGAATGTAGGTGAAATCTTTTTTTAAGAGCAGGCAGTGGTCCACAGGACAATTGCCTACTCTTAAAAAATTAAAAGAAAACTTCATTTTATTTTCTAAATGCAACCCGTTTTCCTTTAAGGAAAACAGGCTGCATTATTTTTCTATTGTTTTTGTACAAGCAATCATGGACATGGTGGTCTGCTGACCCCAGCAGGCCACCATCCAAATGTCTTTAGTGATTCCTGGGGGTTGCAAATTGCAACCTACCTCATTAAAATTAATGAGGTATGACGATTTGCGACCCTCATCCGCAGACATATTCCAACTGCTCTCAGCAGGTTCATAAGTTTTAGTTTTTACCGGGCTCGGTCCCAGGAGAGCAGTATCCCCTTGAGAATACCACTTCACCTATCCTAGAATGAGAGCATTAATAGTGTCAGATGCTTGAAAGGTCAGGTCAAAGGGCAGTATTGAGGTCATGTTCATATCTTCTCATTGAGTAGGTGATACATAACATAAAATTCACCTAGATTTCTGCCTTCATATCTGTATGAATAATTATTGATGAAGGCAGGGTATTAATGAGATAAAGTTCCATATGATAACCTCAAAAATGTCACAGTGGAATTGCCTTAAGTTCATTTCGGAATTGTCCAATAAGGAATATCCAGTTTTAATTCAATGACTTTTCATGAGTGAATTTTTAACTCTATTGTATTCAGCAAAAAGAATGAAGTTAAGAAATGCTCAGTTGATGTTCAAAAAAATCATACAATAACTAAAAACGCTCTGTTGTGACTAAAGTGCAATGATTTTGGACATCTATGTTTCTTTCTTCTAAGCATGCCCTTTTCTTTATTTTAGTGAATTTCCAGAACAGATCAGACACTTGATTCAATCCTTGAAGTCTTACCCTGTAAGTCATTTTGATATTTTACAAATTCTTTGTCACTATGCACACAGGACATAACATGCAGAATTGGATAGACAAGTGCAATGACCCAATGACTAGGGGCTTCAAAATCAATTGCAAAACTACAAATATAGTGAAAATTAGCCATAAGAAAACTTAACGTTAAACGAGCCAATATTTTCAGGTTTTTATAGCAGATTCATTTGGGTATGACCTATCCTCAAGAGAAACAGCGGCTAAGTACAGCGGCCATACAGGATGACTTAAAAATAAAGAAATCTTTTTCAAATTTTACTAGGATTTTAGGTTAATTGTTTGATTGCTCCTTCATCGGAGTGACCATTACACTGACGTGGCCATTCCCATGACTTACTAAGAAGCAGGTGAACTATCACCTGTATACCGGATGCACAGCTGTGCTGTGCATCCGGTATACAGGTGTTAGTTCACCTGCTCCTTAGTTTGTTGTTTCAGGTTGGCTACCTTTTCTGGTTTGCACGCACATTTTTTTTTCTAGATTTGTAGTGAGTTTTGATTGCAACTTTTACATTATTGATTCTTTGTGTATTAAGATGTAGTGCGCTGACTATTTCAATGTTCATTCCCATGACTTGCCATGACCCAGATCTGACTGGTGTACCGCTCTGACTCCAGTTCTCGCACTTGGGGCACTGGAGCGACGTCAAAGTCATGACAAGTTATGGTAATGGTCACGCTGATGCAAATATTTTATTCAAATGACACCACATCTTCTTTTGTGATGACTGTCGAGATCATGGTTGTTGATGTGGCGGTGATCTTTGTGATGAGTGTGTATCACCCCATCATTTCGTGCCTGCTGGTATGTCACAATATCTATAACCAAAATATCGTCTGATGCAAATATTGTAGCTCAAATATTGTGTACATTTTCTGTTATTTAATCCAAATTGCTCCATTGGGTGTAGACTTTCAATTATTTAATCAAATGGGTCGATATTTTTAAAAACGCTATTTGGGGCACAATATTTTGGCCCGTAGATATTCAGGCCTGATATTCTGTTTTCATACCATTGAGGTTTGGTTGCACTATGCCAGCTCCATTGAATATCATAATATCCTGGTTACGTGACAGGTGGAGTGAAATTACCAAATTCCGCTCCACCTAAACATGACTGGTCTGGTGTTGCCACACAAGGGGGCAGATTTACAAGAAACTAACGCAGCGCGGTGCTGCAAGTCATTTTGCTGCGCCGTGCTGCGTTAGTTTCGAGGCACAGGGATGTAACATATTTATAATATGTTGCATCTCTGTGCTTCCCCCTGCGCTGGCGCACAAACTGCTGCCATGCGCTGGCATGGTGCAAGGATGCCTGCATCTTGGGGAGGTTGTTTTTGTGCAGGAAGGATTATCTTCCTACACAAAAACAATCATTTGAGGTGATTTCCTCTTCCGATGTGCGCTGTAGAATTGCACCTCGCTATGCTTGGCGTAGCATTCTGACGCATTTCCAGAGTAACGATTCCTCGTAAATCTAGAAATGCATCAGTGGACATGGGGGTTTCATGGGAACACCCACAGCAGCACCCTTGTCACACCCCTAACACACAAAATGTTGCATGAAAAGGGGGGATAGTTACAAGCACAGGTAAAGTCACACAGGGTGGCTTTACCTGTGCTTGTAAATATCACTCAGCAGGTTGCGCTGCCGGTGCGTCACGCAACGTGACGGACTGGCAGCGCAGGGGGCTTGTAAATCTGCCCCTTGGTTTTCCTGGGTGTGGGAATGCAGGATTGTGCTGGCTGAAAGCTGGGCAAGGCTTCTAAGGCAATAGCAGCCAAGTTTTGTCCTCAGCTCCACCCTGAATTTTTCGGTGGCAAGGAGGAGCATTCAGTCCTCCTCCAGCAAAAATGAATCTTCCCCCTCCCTCCATACATTTCCTAGCCCCCACTCCCAGCCCATGCAAAAGTCCCTGCACACATCTACCACTTTATAGCGGGTGGTAGATGTGTGTCCTTACCCTCGGAAAAGGGAATATTGTTTGGAATACTGAATAAATGCCATGTGCGCACAGTTATTCCCCATTTCAAACAGTTTGACTCCTAATAGTTGAATTCCATGCGGAGTTACCGGTTGGTAACTGTAATTCGAGCCGCTGGATACTCCGCCTGAAATTCAATTCAACTTGTAATCAGGGCCATAATATATTTTCTGTCCGAATGCTCTGTAAATGATCATCAGCTCTCCTGTTAAAGAGTGATAACCCTTGCTCCTTCTATGGCTGGGGTTCATGGCTCTAGGCGGTATGTGGACCCTGGAATTTTTTTTATTCATCATAAATATACACTTTCGTCAAGTATCTTGAGCTCAGCGGACTTATCTACTGGGTAAATAAGATAAATTGCTCTAAACAGGATCTTATAAGTCGCCAGGGATCTTTATGACAATATTGAGACCCCCACCACCCCTTCGCCAGGTCCAGAAGAGCTGGAGGACAGGGAGAGAAATAAGAGGCACAGTTTGGAGATGGCTAAATTGGAAGGTCAGAAGGACCTGGAGAGTAAGAAGTTAGACCTCGAGAAGGATCGATTGTCAATTGATTGTGAGAAAATGAAAATGGAGCATGAGAGAATGTTGAGGGAGATGGAGATCAGGGCGAGGAGTCGGGTTCAGACAGACCACTGGCCCCTTAGATGGTTGATGCAGATGAGGGGTGAGAATCCCAAGTTGTTGAGATGGTACATTTCCCTACAGGGTATGGATTTCACAGTGGTACAGAACACGCCAATGCTGATGGTCTGTCCAAATATTTCCTCCTTAGTGATGAGAACCCCCAAGGGGATGGTTAGTTCTCCCCACATTTCAGCTGGAGGGGATGCATGTTAGACCTGGCATCATTGGCGAGAGTCTCCCTTCCTCTCACCTCTCCCTATTGTTTATATTGGCTGGATTTAGATGTTCTGGGCGCCATGCCACTGCTACTTAGTGCCACAGCGCGAATGCTCCCTGTATATAAATGAATTGTATGAATAAGGATAACCATAATGCCTACATCTGTGTAGCCTGTTTCAATAGCGAGTTACCCTCCATTTCACTGTCGCTACTGCAAAACGATCCATTCTCATAGGCCAGGATGGGCCGGTTAAAGATTACTTTCTATCTTCCTATCTGTCCCTAGGAACCTAATAGGAACTTTGAGTTTGGTATGTTTGTGCTCAGGACATTGAGGGGCACCTTTTGGTCAGGACCGTTTGTATGTTACATGTTTGGAAATACCTTTCCTGAAAACGCGGTAGTTTGTGGCCTGAGCTTTACTGTAGGCTGTTGCAAGAATGTGATTTGGCCGTCTGGTTTTGGAGCAGCGGGGCAAGCTGGGTCAGACCTGGCTGGAGAGAGAGATCGGTATTCAGAGCATGAGGAGGGGTGACTCTTTGAACTGAGCAGGGCTGCGTCCGGTAAGATCGATGATGGCTCCACCTCCCACTGGGTGTCTGATAGCAGACTCCCTCATTCTGAAAGGGCTCCCCGACCCCACCGAACTGGTTCTGACTGGAATCAGTGATTTGTGGCCTTAGAGAACAAAGACTTTTTAGGTATAAAATGCTGAGCTGGAACTTTGTCCAAGTGTGTTCCTTCTGGATGTCAAGACGAAACTCTGTCCGAGCGGACCGAGGAAAGGACTTTGACCAAGCTTGCCGAAGAAACTACCCGAGGGCCTAATCGAGAGCACCTCCTGCAGAAGTCTCAGGAACATTAGACTTCACCCCGCCAGCCGTTGGAATTCCTGTGCGAGGAATCCTACTTGCAGGTGAGGCCTCCATCGAGTAATCCGGAGCCTCTACTTCTACTGTGAGGACCACGGACTGGGCATCTTTGAATCTTTTTCTAAACCTGGAGCGGGCCGCTGCAGCTATGAGAGAGCTGCCACTGCTGAGAGCACGCCTAAACCTGAACCTTTGAAATCTTCTGCGAAAACCGAAGCAGGCCGCTGCAGCTAAGGAAGAGCTGCTGCCGCTGAGAGCCCGCCTAGGTCTGAACCTTTGAACCTTTCGCTAACACTGTGTGGGCCGCTGCAGCTAAGGGAGAGCTGCCGTTGCTGAGAGAGCCCGCCTAAATCTGCACCTGCAACTCTTCCACTGGATCCGTGTGGGCTGCCGCCGCCGAGAGAGAGCTGCCGCCGCTGAGAGTCCACCGGAATCGGCACCTCTGAGCCCTTCGCTGAACCTGTGGGGACCGCTGCAACTGAGAGAGAGTTGTAGCCACTGAGCCTCCACTGCGGTGCCAGCCGGGCTGAGACCATCCTCTGTCCCGTGGGCCGCTGCAGCCAAGAAGAGAGCTGTATTCGCTGAGTGCCCGCACCCTTTGCTACTTGGCATCATCGTGATTTGCCCCGTGGGCTGCTGCAGCCAAGAAGAGAGTTGTAGCCACTGAGTGCCCGCACCCTTTGCTACTTGGCATCATTGTGATTTGTCCCGTGGGCCGCTGCAGCCAAGAAGAGAGCTGTAGCCGCTGAGTGCCCGCACCCTTTTGCTGCTTTACATCATCGTTGTGGGTCCTGTGGACCACCGCAGCTAAGAGAGAGCTGTGGCCGTTGAGCGGCCACACTTTTGGTAAACTTTGCATCCTTGGGATTTGTCCTGTGGGCCGCCGCAGCCGAGAGTGAGCTGCTGCCGCTGTGCGCCCGCATCTGGTCCCCCCTTGTTGAGGATTGTCGCTGTTGTCCTGTGGGCCGCTGCAACTAAGAGAGAGCTGCTGCCGCTGTGAGCCCACCACGGAGCTGCACGACGAGAGTCATCGCCACCACCAGCCCGGGCCGCCGCAGCCGCATGCCAATGAGCGCCCGCCTGTCCCAGAGTGCCCGAATCATTGTGGGTGCACACTGCGGACCTCAACCTCCAAGACTTGTGGTCGCTGGGAGTCTGCCTGTCACCGACTCCACTTCTTTGAGAAGCTGCGTGATGTGTCCACTTTCAACAACAGGTATCTGGTGTGCACCGGGTCGCGTAGGCTCTGGCCCTGAACTCAGTCTGTGTCACGCTTTGGGTGAATATGTGAAAATGTGTGTTTTTGAGTCCCTCTGGGGGGGACATGAATTGTAGTTGTTGAAACGCTTTAAGAAGCCTGGAGTTAAACTGTTGGATAAAGATATTATTTTTATAAACCTAGCTGGGTCTTGTCCCTTTTGTGGTGTCGTTGCTGCCTTATTGTACGTGGTCATAAACGCTTTACACACCGCCTCTGAGATAGGCCTAACTGCTCGTTCTACGTTACCACAGGGTTGAGCAGGGGTTGTCAAAGGGGGTAGCCCACTTGCCCTGACTTAGGAAGAAGGGTCCCTATTTGGACAGTGGTGCCAGCCCTGGCCAACTAGAGACCCCCATTTCTAACAATTGTTATGATTGATTGGCAATTCCATGATTGGCATATTTTATTTACTGGTAAGTTCCTAATACAGTGCACTGTGTGTGCCCTGGGCCTGTGAATCAAATGCTGTTAGTCGGCCTGCAGCCTATATATGTAACTCAGACCCGCCAATGCAGTGTCTGTGTGCAGTTTGGTACTGCCATGTTGACTGATATGTGTGGCATGCCCTGATAGTGTAATACTGCCAATTTTGTTTTTCACTTTTGAAAGGCTATCTGTCCCATAGGATAGAATGGAAGTTTATTTATAACATCTATAAATATAACTTTGCATTGGGACAAGATGGAAAGATTAAGTTTAGTATGCCTGAACTCAGAATACAAAGATGCATCTTTTAGTAAAGATGATTTTTATATTGTGTGTTTGAGAAAACCACTTTTAGAAAGTGGGTATTTTCTTGCTTAGCCAAACCTGGGTGCCTCTCATGATTTGTGTATTAACTGTCTGGCGTTGGGGTAACAGGGGCTGGGAATTTGCATTCTCTCAGGCAGCCACTAGGGGAGGGGAGTTGATGTGTGTCCTGTTTTTCCTGAACTAGTCAGGGCTGGGCTGAATAGACCTGGGCTGCATTCAGAGTAGGGGGAGGAGTTCTCCCAAGCACCTGGATAAGCTCGGTCTGGATTTAGAGTGGTGGGAGGAGATTTCCCTTGCACCTGAATAGGCACTGTCAGCCTCGGACAATGCTGTCTTCACCACCTGCCGGGCAGCTGTACCAGAGATGACAGAACTGGTTTTGATTGGGCAAAGAGCTTCTCTGCTACCAGAGAAAAAAGGAATTTGTGCTATAAAAAGCGAGGCCCAGACCCCTGAACTTTAGATTACTGCTGAACTAAGGAACCTGCCATGAAGAAGAACCGGGAAAGCTGGAGGAGGAGTACTGCCCCTGTGCTGTGTGCTGTTGGGGTTGGCCTGCAGTGGTTGCTTCTGCCTTGGGCAGGGAAGGGACTGGACTGTGCCTTCCTCATCCTGCTGTTAGAGTTTTCTCCAAGGGCTTGAAGTAGAGCGTGCCTCCTGTTGGAAGTCTCCTGGGATAGAAAAGACTTCAAAGATCATTCTGGGAATCAAGAGGAACCTTTGCCAAGGAGAAGAACTAGAGAAACTGAGGAGAAGTACTGCCCCTTTGCTGTGTGCTGTCTGGGGTTGGCCTGCAGCGGCTGTTTCTGCTAAGGAAAGGAGAAGGACTTTGCTGTGTCCCCTACTTGAGGAAGGTCTCCACGGGCTTGAAATAGAGCTTGCCTCCTGTTCTGAAGTCTCAGGGACACAAAGACTTCAACCCCAGTGTCCTGGATCTCTGGAGGTTGGTTTGGGACTGAAAACTACAAGAACTGTGAAAATCGACGCATCGCCTGTTTCTGACACATTGCAGTGGTGAGAGAATAATTTTCCGACGCAGCGCCTGCTCGCAGCCGAAGTGTCTGCCATGCGACGAATCCTGTGCACCGATCTCCGACGTCCGAGATCATCGCACCGATTCTGATGCTGGCCCTGTTGGAGAAGAACCGATGCATCGAGGGGTCGCAGCTGAAGTCTTCCCATAGCCGGTCTTCATGCTTCGCATCGTGCCGGATTGTCACGCATTGCATCGAAGCGCCAAGTCTGTCGCATCATTGGGGGACAAGGTAAGAAACCGACGCATCACCTCCCCACGCAGTTAGAAACCAACGGATCACCTCCTCTCTGCTAAGGAACCGACGCATCATCTCCCCTGCGCAGCAGTAAGGAACCAACACATCACCTCCCCATGAGAAAAGAACCGATGCATCCCCTACCTGAGTGTAAGAAACCAACACATCACCTTCCCTGCGACACTTTTTCCTTGCATTTTTGACGCATCCAAGGTACTTTGTGTAAAGTGTTGCATCCAACATTTGCTGGGAACAGAACTGTTTCTACCTTTTAAGAATCATATTTTTAGTACTGTATTGTGCATTTTTGTTGTTTTGGTCTTGTTTTGGTATAGATAAAGATTACTTATTTTTCTAAACTGGTGTGGTATCCATTTATAGTCTTTTCATTGTATTACTGTATCTGTTCACAAATGCTTTACACACTGCCTCTGAGATAAGCCTTAGTGACCTTAGTGACTTATAAGTATTAGTGACTTATAAGTATTTAGTTAGTCCTGGTGTTAGAAATGGGGGACTCTAGTTGGCAGAGGTAGGTACCTTTGCCCATGTAGGTACCCTTCTTCCTAGTCAGGGTCAGGGGAATACACTTCTAAAATAACCCCTGCTCGGCACGAGCAGTGGTTATTTTAGAAGTGTATTCCCCTGACCCTGACTAGGAAGAAGGGTACCTACTTGGGCAAAGGTACCTACCTCTGCCAACTAGAGTCCCCCATTTCTAACACCAGGACTAACTAAATACTTATAAGTCACTAATACTTATAAGTCACTAAGGTCACTAAGGCCCTAAAGGCTCGAAGTAGGAGATGTGTATTTAAGTTTTACATGTCCTGACAGTGATAAACGCCTGAAGTTGTTTTTCACTGTAGCAAGGCTTACAGATAGAGAAATACTTCTTCTACTCATTTTCCACTCATTTGGATTGTAATTTAAAATCCACTTTCTTATTAAAGTTGGCTTTTAAGTTACTATTCTGAAAATGCCACTAATGGACAGTTGGCATTTTTTGCCTTTACCAAATGTGCCTTTCTGCCAGCGTCCAGGGTCACATGGCTATTAATGGCTCCCCTCTGGTGTGATGTGTATTGCTTCCAGACAGGGGACAAAAGTGCCTTGCATTTGGGGAAGGGTGTTCCTCTGAGCAGGATGGTCTGGGGTGGTATTCAGCCCTTCCTGAGCTTCAAACGGTAGCCTGAGGGCTGTGCCCATTCCCTTCCTGACTTCTGAAGCTACAAGCTCTGTCACTGGGAAATACAGATGATACCCTGACCTGCCCATCCTTTGTTACCCTAGACAGTATGGAGCCAAATCCAGGGGGAGGGGGAGAACTGACCAGAAGCCGTTTAGGGTTAGACAAAGAGAGTGAACCCCACTTAGTATAAAAGTTGCACTCTCAGAACACTATTGGACCTGTTGAATATTCTGAAGAAGGACTGCCCTGCCCTCTGAAAAAGGTAGGCTGGACCTGCTTGTCTTGAACCCAGAAAACAAGAAGTGACTCCACAGGTCACTTGGTTGACCTCCTTTTTGAGCTACAGGGACACTACAGGCTTCCAGAGGCCTCTCCTGCAACTGCCCAGTTGGACAACACCTGTAGACCTGCCTGAGCCCTACTGCTGGCCTCTACTGGAGTGAGTTCTGACCCCCAAGAGGTGACAACCGAGGTCCTGGACCCTTTACTGGTGTCAGAGTGAACTCCCCCACCCTTCAATCTGCTAGAACTGAATCTGAGTCTCCCACCAACGCGAAGCTCTAACAGAAACCTGCCTTTTACACCAACAATGATCATCTTGCAGCTCCCACCAACAATGAAACTCCTGCTCAGGCTCCTCACGTGGAAATGGACTGTGTGAGAAGGGAAACTCTACACCAGGATGAACCTAGTTCCTGTGTCCAACCTGCACTCCATTGTGGGTGGCCTTAAATTGTGACCCTGACCCGGTCCAGCGCGACCAGATAATCGCGAGTGGTGCTTTGTATCTATCTCCATCCCCTCAACTTTTTATGATATGCTGGGTCCTTGTACCCCCAAAGGATATTTGAGCATCACTGTACTAGAGAAGTGCAGCCTATTTTGAATATATATTTTTAACTGTGCTGTCAAACTATTGTGCTTATGAAACCTAAAATTAAAATTGGCAAATCACAAGAATGTCATGATTTTAAGACAGTTCAGTAAATGGACCTTTAAATACTTTACTTGAATAACATAGTCTCCTTTCGACCCACAGGGTGTAGCCTTTGCTAAAGACTGGAAGGTGATTACCATTTTTATTGGTGCAAATGACCTTTGTGACTACTGCAAAAACAAGGTAAGAAGATTCTAATGTGCATATTTGCTATAATAATATATCCATAGATAAAGGCTTGGATGGGTTGACTGTGGGACGGGCAGGACTGAACGGAGGTGTGCTTCACATAGAAATCTTGAAAGCAAAATGTAAATTTCATTTATTGGGAACATTTCAGAAGCAGGGCTTTCTTGTCGGTGCTCAAATGTATGCATCAGACGTTGTCATAGACTTTCTGGAAAAAATTATGCAGTTAATTTGTATCATGTTTTGAAATGGAAATGGGGCACTCACAAGAGTACTCACGTACACAAACGCACGCCACCATGCACACAAACACCCATGATCCACTGACCACTGACGTTCTTCAACTGCACATTTATGACTCTGGACTCAGGGGCTCATTTACAAGCCCCTTGCGCCGCCCGAATGTCACTTTTTCCCATGTTAAATAAGCCCCTTAAAGTCCACTTGACTAGCACGTTTCTGTACTGAAATATTTTAACCCCTTCGCCGCGGCAGGAATTCCGCCGCGGCGCTGGGGGGGTTTGGGGGCAGATGCGGTGCCGCCGTGCTCGTGACGGAACCACTCCGTCATGAGTCACGGGCGAGCTGTGCTCATGACGGAGTGGTTCCGTCACAACTCCGCCCACTGCGCTAATCGCCCGCACAGGCGGGGAATTAGCGCCGCGTGGGCGGAACGGCCGCCAACGGCCGCAGCATGACGGAACCACTCCGTCATGAGCACACGGCGCCCGTGGCTCATGACGGAGTGGTTCCGTCATGAGCACGGAACGGGTTAAACATTCACACCTTAAAGTGATTGAAAAGTTGTTAGTTGTTTTTTTTTTCCAGCTTTTTTTTTTTTTAACAATAGAGGATTTCGGGGAACTGTTACAGTTTGGAAGAGCAGTATTTTTGGTTCCGATACTGCTTCGATATATTTTTAATACAGAGAGGAAAGCCTGGTTATACTAAGTTTCTAACACCTTACAGTGCACGCAGCAGCATCAGAGGAATTCAGGCGTTTAAATCCTCATTATAGTCTCCTATAATGCCATATATTAAAATCAATATTAATGCACCTAACATAAAAACTGCACATTTGCAAGACTGCTAAGAAGCAATTTCCTTCGAAAATCACTGGTGACGATTTTGTGCCACGTACAGTTGCCAGATCAGTTTAAGTGGTTGTGAAAAGTGCACAGTACATAAAAATAATTGAATGTTATTACACAGCGTCCATTGTCGATTGCACCGGGTGGCAACTAAGTAAGTGAGTGTCAGGACAGAGACAGCGCCCAGTGAACACACTGTAATAGATATGTAAATGTGCCAGGACCCTGCATGCACCGTACCTAAATAATAGAGTGCTAGGTCACCGTGTTGAAGCCTGTTGTGCCTATGCTGGCATCCACATAAGTATGTTGGTGCCAGGTTACACGATCCATTGCACGGTGCCAAGACTACCATAACAATGGGTTCCAGCATTGGCACAGCACCATGCCTGTGGTATCAGCAATGAATGTCAAAGTAATGTATCATCCTGAACTGTACTTCGTATTCTGCATCACACACTGAAATTAAATGAATAATGTGTCATGACAGCATTATTTGCAATAAACTTTGCAATCCAAATAAGTTAGTCAATATACCCCTGAAGTCAGGGCTCGAGTCAAGGGTAGACGTGTGTATTCGCTGTCTACGCACTATTTTCAGAGGGTAGGCTCCATCTACCCTGCTGTAAAGCTGGCTACTTTCAGTGGAATGCCAGTTTCCTTCCCTATTTCTCCCAGAATCAGGGGAGTCTACCAACTTTGGTGACTGGAGGGGTGAGCCAATGGGTGGTGGGTGGGTGGGTGGTTTCATAAAATCAAAACAATTTAGTAAATAAAATAAAAATGTACTTACCATGGTTGCTGCTGCGTCGTCCTCGCTCCAGTCTTCTTCCCTCGTAACTCCAGAGCCCCAGCTAACTCTCTTAACCAATCCCGGCGCTGCTCTCGCAGCTTCAGAGCAGCAGCAGAATTGGTGGTAGAGGCCTCTATCAGCACACACAAGAGCACTCAATGCTTTTGCTTTCTCTATCCCAGCTGTCTTAAGACAGCTGGGTTAGAGAGGTTTAAAGTGCGCATGTTTGGCTGGCCGTTGCAAGATGGCTGGTCAAAGAGACATGCACACTTTAAACACATGCAAAAGGCAGTCCACCCTTCTCCCTGCTGCCATTCAGGAGCAGCCTACCCGTGTCCTGACACTCCGTTAGGGACGGGGTGATGAAAAATAAAATGGTGAGGAATTAACTTCTTTACCACTTTATTTTTCCATCTCTGAGGGCATTGCAGTAGGGCAACGCTGCTGAAATATGCTAAACTCGTCCTGTTGTAATTATCTGACACTGGAAACTTTCAGCAGTGCCTGCACGTTGTTTGATTTTGTTACCAGCAGCAACGTGCAGGTGGGGAAGGAGATTATCAGATTCCAGCTTCGTCCATAACAACAGCCGGAGTTAATGGGCCATTAGACCTCTTTTTGTTGGAGTATCCTGGCTGGGAGCTATCGGGAGCCTCATACCTAGATTCAATGGAGGGGAAATAAAGACACACATTTTACCACTTTATAGGTACTTAAGAGAGAAATGCATTTGCCATTGCTCCGTACCTATATATAAATGATATGCATTTACTGTAAGAATGTCAAATGTGTTGGTCGCTCCAGTATTTACACAAATAACAATTTAAATACCACTATTTTATTTTATTCCTTTTAAAGCGCTTTAGCACTACTCATCCCAATGCAGGGTGTCAGAGCGCTTCACATCACACCTAAAGGTTATTCATTGACAATAAATAATATGCATGTACATCAATATAAAGGATGTGTTACATTAGACAGTGAGTGTTACAAGGTGTAGTAGCCCCATGTCCTTCATACCTCACTGTTTTTATTAGAAGGATTACAATTCTTTGAACTTCAAGTAACAAAAGGATCTCTGTCTTAAAAGCAGTAACCCACTTACACGTTTGCCTAAAGTAAAACTCTATCATCTACGTGTTACCTAATTTACTTTGCAGGAGACATATTAACCATCTATGCTACTTTGATTGAAAACTAGGACTAGGCAAAACACAGATCTCTCCAGCAAATATGTTATCCTCGAGAGTTATTTTACCATTATTATTGTTATTCCCTGAGATTTAGCTGGCATGCAAGATCTCTGCAATAGGTGCCTTAACCCCATAAGATATTTTAAAATACAGACATTGCAATCAACTAAGCAGAACAGATTTACTGCCACGTTTCTTCTTGTTGCCATTTTCTTTGTGGCAGGGTTTAAAAAATCATAAATGTATAAGTTGAGGCCCAGATTTTGCATCGGGGTTGCGTCAATATTCTAGCCCAAAACCAATGCAAAATCTAATTTTTTAAATATTATAATACACTCAAATGTACTCATGATAGACCTGCTAGACCAGGGGTACTCACAAACTTTCTCTCGGGGGCCAAATTTACAGTGTGGTTTGTGGCCGAGGGCCGCACCGGCGGGGGCAGTGGGGGAGGGGGCGGGGCTAGAGCAAAAAAAAAACTGTGATCATGAGGTTGAACACAGGCCCCTGCAGCAGACGCCTTCATCCACTGAGCCACCAGACCCGGCATTCACACCTATCTATCTATCTATCTATCTATCTATCTATCTATCTATCTATCTATCTATCTATCTATCTATCTATCTATCTATCTATCTATCTATCTATCTATCTATCTAGTTCTGTCTCCCTCCCTCCCTCTATCACTCTCCCTCTATCACTCTCCCTCTCTCTGTCTCTCTCTCTGTCTCTCTCTCTCTCTATTTCTCTCTCTCTCTCTCTCTCTCTCTCTCCCTCTGTCTCCCTTTCTCTCCCCCTCCCTCCCTCAGTCTCTGTCTCCCTCTGTCTCACTCACTCTGTCTCCCTCCCTCGCTGTCTCAGTCCCTCCCTCCATTCCTCCCTCTCCCTCCCTCTTGTCTCCCTCCCTCTATCTCCCTCCCTCCCTCTATCTCCCTCCCTCTCTGTGTCTCCCTCCCTCTCTCTGTCTCCCTCCCTCTCTCTGTCTCCCTCCCTCTCTCTGTCTCCCTCCCACCCTCTCCCTGTCTCCCTCCCTCTCCCTGTCTCCCTCCCTCTCCCTGTCTCTCTTCCTCTATCACTCTCTCCCTCCATCTGCCTCACTCACTGTGTTTGTCTCCCTCCCTCTCTGTCTCCCTCCCTCCCCCTGTCTCCCTCCTTCCCTCTCTCTCCCCCTCCCTCTCTGTCTCCCTCCCTCTCTCTCCCTCCCTCCCTCTCCCTCTCTCTCCTTCCCTCTCTCTCTCCCTGTCTCCCTCCCTCTCTCTATCTCTCTCCCTCTCTCTCAATAAGTTTGTCTCCCTTTCTCTCTGTCTCTGTCCCTCTCTGTCTCCCTCCCTCTCTGTCTCCCTCCCTCTCCATCTGTTCTCCCTCTGTCTCCCTCAGTCTGTCTCCCTCCCTCTCCCAAATTGTCTGTCTCTCTCTCGCTGTCTCTCCCTCCCTGTCTCCTGCTCTGTCTTACCCCTCTCCCTCTTTCCCTCCCTCTGTCGCACTCTGTCTTCCTCCTGCTTTAAACTCACCTGCTGCTCTCACTAGCTTCCCCCCCCCCCTGGCCGTCACCTCACCCAGCGCTGAGTCAGCTTCCCTGGAACACAAACAGCCGCCGCACCCAAGTACTTCACAGGTCTTTTAAAGGCCAAGTCACTTGTAAATGAGGCTTTGTTGTATTTCATCTCTTCTTAGCGCCCCTGCATCCCCACTCATTCAGAGGGGAGATGCAGGGGCGCTAAGAAGAGGTGAAATACAACAAAGCCTCATTAACAAGTGACTTGGCTTTTAAAAGAATCGCCCGGCCCCCGTAGCTCCGCGCTGCTTCAACCGGCGGTGCTTGCACAGGTACGATGTCTGCAAGGTCCGCGGGCCGCCAGGGAAGGCTTGCCGGGCCGCTGGCGGCCCACGGGCCGTACTATGAGTCCCCCAGTGCTAGCCATATGTGAGGTCTTAAGATCTGATCTCACTTCCTGTTACATCATGGGTTGTGATGCCCCTTCTTGTGATGCCACATTCGATGGCGGGCACCAGCATGTCACTTCCTATGATATCACTTCCTGTGATGCCACTTCCTGTGATGTCAGGCGTGGTGAGGCCACACCCATTCTGCAGATCTCGGCGAGTCCCCCAATTCCTCTTTTAAGACTTGAGCCCTGCCTAAAGTTATTAGTTTATGCATATTTTACCCTGTACACTTAGGCTGATTGCCAGAGATTTCTATACATCTACATACTGGATCCCACTTTCCTCTATTACTACAATGTATAAGATTACAAGCACCAACAGAGTAAATAAAAGGTAGTATTCTACCATTGTGCTAAAACAGTGAACATAATCAGGCATATATACATTACAGTAATCAAAAATCCGATTGGCCGCACTCTGCTAGTCCTACCAGCGTGTTACCCCAAAGAATTGTGGTCCATGAAGTAGCGTCGGCGGGTACGCCTATGCCAAAAGTTTAAAATGAAAATAAGTGTCGCGTTAGCCATCCCTGGACACGTGTTTCGAGGTAGTTGCCTCTCGTCAGCAGGGAGTAGGTATGTGTGTAGGGTTGCTGCGTAGGCTGCCAAAAAATATTCTCAGGTAAAGTACCACTCAATGCGCGCAGGTGCGTAGCCATGGGCTCGTCAGCCCCACCGGCTCAAGGGAGCCTGAATGTAAACAAAAATCCGATTTGGCCGCACTCTGCTAGTCCTACCAGCGTGTTACCCCAAAGAATTGTGGTCCATGAAGTAGCGTCGGCGGGTACGCCTATGCCAAAAGTTTAAAATGAAAATAAGTGTCGCGTTAGCCATCCCTGGACACGTGTTTCGAGGTAGTTGCGTCTCGTCAGCAGGGAGTAGGTATGTGTGTAGGGTTGCTGCGTAGGCTGCCCAAAAATATTCTCAGGTAAAGTACCACTCAAGGCGCGCAGGTGCGTAGCCATGGGCTCGTCAGCCCCACCGGCTCAAGGGAGCCTGAATGTAAACAAAAATCCGAGTGGCCGCACTCTGCTAGTCCTACCAGCGTGTTACCCCCAAAGAATTGTGGTCCATGAAGTAGCGTCGGCGGGTACGCCTATGCCAAAAGTTTAAAATGAAAATAAGTGTCGCGTTAGCCATCCCTGGACACGTGTTTCGAGGTAGTTGCCTCTCGTCAGCAGGGAGTAGGTATGTGTGTAGGGTTGCTGCGTAGGCTGCCCAAAAATATTCTCAGGTAAAGTACCACTCAAGGCGCGCAGGTGCGTAGCCATGGGCTCGTCAGCCCCACCGGCTCAAGGGAGCCTGAATGTAAACAAAATCCGATTGGCCGCACTCTGCTAGTCCTACCAGCGTGTTACCCCAAAGAATTGTGGTCCATGAAGTAGCGTCGGCGGGTACGCCTATGCCAAAAGTTTAAAATGAAAATAAGTGTCGCGTTAGCCATCCCTGGACACGTGTTTCGAGGTAGTTGCCTCTCGTCAGCAGGGAGTAGGTATGTGTGTAGGGTTGCTGCGTAGGCTGCCAAAAAATATTCTCAGGTAAAGTACCACTCAAGGCGCGCAGGTGCGTAGCCATGGGCTCGTCAGCCCCACCGGCTCAAGGGAGCCTGAATGTAAACAAAAATCCGATTGGCCGCACTCTGCTAGTCCTACCAGCGTGTTACCCCAAAGAATTGTGGTCCATGAAGTAGCGTCGGCGGGTACGCCTATGCCAAAAGTTTAAAATGAAAATAAGTGTCGCGTTAGCCATCCCTGGACACGTGTTTCGAGGTAGTTGCCTCTCGTCAGCAGGGAGTAGGTATGTGTGTAGGGTTGCTGCGTAGGCTGCCAAAAAATATTCTCAGGTAAAGTACCACTCAAGGCGCGCAGGTGCGTAGCCATGGGCTCGTCAGCCCCACCGGCTCAAGGGAGCCTGAATGTAAACACAAATCCGATTGGCCGCACTCTGCTAGTCCTACCAGCGTGTTACCCCAAAGAATTGTGATCCATGAAGTAGCGTCGGCGGGTACGCCTATGCCAAAAGTTTAAAATGAAAATAAGTGTCGCGTTAGCCATCCCTGGACACGTGTTTCGAGGTAGTTGCCTCTCGTCAGCAGGGAGTAGGTATGTGTGTAGGGTTGCTGCGTAGGCTGCCAAAAAATATTCTCAGGTAAAGTACCACGCTAGACATATGTGAGGTCTTAAGATCTGATCTCACTTCCTGTTACATCATGGGTTGTGATGCCCCTTCTTGTGATGCCACATTCGATGGCGGGCACCAGCATGTCACTTCCTATGATATCACTTCCTGTGATGCCACTTCCTGTGATGTCAGGCGTGGTGAGGCCACACCCATTCTGCAGATCTCGGCGAGTCCCCCAATTCCTCTTTTAAGACTTGAGCCCTGCCTAAAGTTATTAGTTTATGCATATTTTACCCTGTACACTTAGGCTGATTGCCAGAGATTTCTATACATCTACATACTGGATCCCACTTTCCTCTATTACTACAATGTAGTGATCAAGTCCACTCAGTTGAGATGATTTAAAGAGGTTTTATTTGAAGATGGTACAGGATCACAGGAAGATTAGAAGTAGACCAGATAAAGACCCCACCAGGAGCAGCCAGCAGGCAGCTCAGCCCAGTCAACTGTCATTACTCACAGCAGATTCCCAACATTCTGACAGCATCATCACAATAACATTCCACTGGTGGTAGACAGGCAATGCATTAGCATTAGCAGGATATAACATATCCCCCTTTCTTATACGGGAAAACATAAAGCTAGAAACGTAAGAGGAGAACTTGAGAAAGTGAAAGCAAAACATCCATCAACAGAAAAGCAGTATGAACACAACCATTAAAAGAAGAGCAAACAAGAGAGAAATCGAAGAACAGAGAAGGAAAGAAATCAAACATAGAAACCATCCTCCCTTCTTACACAACAGCGAAGAAGAGTCAACTTAAGAGACAAGGACAACAAAAAGCACAAAAGACTTCCTTCAAACGCACCCACTGGCCAGAACAGGAATGAAATGGGGCTGAAAATGGAAAACAAACAGAACACCGGACTACAGGCAGCGACGAACGCAGAGGAAGAAAACACGACAGAAAAACAAAGGAAAAACCAGAAACCACAAGAGACACGAGAAGAAGACCACAGAAGGAAAACTGAAAAGGAGAAAGAAACAAGGAGAATGAGGAAAATAAGGGCGATTCCCCATCAAAACACCACTAAAATAACACAAACACAAAATTGTAAGGCAAAGATAATAGTGCAAAAATAGCATTAAACATAAAATATCAACAGAACATACTTAGCAATGAAAACATGGAAAGCACCCAAATATGATAAAAACGTAAGCTAAATATGTAACTCAAATACATGGGTGAGAACCCACGACTAATCTCTAAGGATAGAGATGAGTAGTGCACAAAACTGGAAATACTCACCATACATATAAGTGTAGGGACAAACTTGGTGTTGAAAAACTACACCGTGCACTGTACTAATGTACCTGCGATAAAACAGCACATATGAGTAGGTACTCATGACAAATTCCCAACAACGATAGGAATATTTGGGTAAGAACCCATAGTAATGCAAAAAGGACTGTAACCCTTGCATGAATTCCCTGTAAAAGGGTAGAACTGACAGTGTTTGGATCCGAACCCGCACTTGTGCAATAAGACTATAACCATTGCATGGGTCCTCGTGAGAGGGAAACAGAATAGTGCACACTTGAAAATTGTATAAACGTACAACAATCTTCTCCTCCTAAAACTTCAACATACGCTAAAAACACAGGTTCCCAGGGTGGTGAGCGATCCCTCACCTGAGTAGTGTGAACGGAGCACACCCCAAACTGCACACCCAGATATCAAACCTGTAAAGCAAACAGTCAAAGAATAGTAACATGTAGACCCTGTGATAATCCCACAAAAAAAAATGGCAAAAACACACCAGGTGAAGAAATGTCATTAAAGATGTGTCCCAAAACCTTCTAATTTGAAAGCGGCAGTTGACACTGCAAACATCAGGTCAAAAGAAACAAAAAAAAAATGACCAAAAATCAAAGTTAAAAACAATGATAGATTTCACCTGACATTATTCATCGTAGTACTGCAGTAGAAATGCCCTAAACAAGCGCTGCCACCCAACAACAGACACCCAACCAAAATGATGGGAAATTCTTACAACAGTAGCTTGTCCTGAGACTCTGTGCTAAATCCAGAACTCTCCGTCATCCACAGCAGACAAAATGACATTTGTGCAAGACGAGTGTGGAGTCTCTATCCCTGTAGTATGAAAGGACAAGATGGACCAAATAAATGAACGTTGGTAAGAGGGTATCCCCAAACCTAGTGTTGACAAGAGGCTCTGTAGACATTCGTTGTATAGGAGGAACATCTGTACTACGTAGACAGCGTTGAGACAGGCTGTTGGAACAGCATGAATAGACTATTTGGGACGCTGTAAAAAACCAATAACAATTCTTTTAAGATTCTATGGACCAGCAATAACAGACCTTTTGAGATTCTGTGGAGAGTACATCACAAGAAACCTAGAAAAGCATAAAATATCCATTAGAACAACGTAGATGGGTGACCCACCCACTACCAACACATGGGACTTAACCCATAAGAACGACATAGATGGGACTAACACCCACTAAAAACACATGGGACTTGTACCCATAAGAACGACGTAGATGGGACTAACACCCACTAAAAACACATGGGACTTGTACCCATAAGAACGAGGTAGGTGGAACTAACACCCACCACAAACACATGGGACTTGTACCCATAAAAACATGGTAGGTGGGACTAACACCCACTACAACCACGTGGAACGTGTACCTATACGAACCACAAACACATGGGACTTGTACCCATAAGAACCAAGTGGAACTAACACCCACCACAAACACATGGGAATTGTACCCATAAGAACAAGGTAGGTGGGACCTACACCCACTACAACCACATGGGACTTGTACCCATTTGAACATAAGTGAAACTACTGCACAATAACAAAAATGCGTAGGAAGCCATGATATAGTGTGCAAAAATAACACCTTGGAGGTAATTTCATGTGCACTGAACAGATGGGAAAGTGACCCATGTGACACCCCGTGTGGAGGTAAAAATGTTGTGCACCGTAGAGATGAGACTGAAACCCAAGTACACAAATATAAATGCAAAAGGGACTGCCACCCTTGCATATGTCCCCGAAGGAAAGCAGACTAGAATTGTATACTCTATAGGCACCCTATGTAGGGTAAAAACATCCCCTTTGGACAGTCACCCCAAAGGTCAAGTAATATACAATGCACAAAAAAAAACTAACAACCATTAAAACATTGCAAGCACAAGATAATGTACAATAGGCTACAGGCTGATAAATAAAGTAGTCACCGTAGTCATTTGAATGAGAGGAGACACGCAGCGTATCCGTGTGAGTAGTTCTAAGTCCAAAAGATGCATGAAACTACAAGTTCGTTAGATTACACTTTCCATGTAAAAGAATTCCACATGAGCCTAACCTATAATAACAAAAAAAAAATGTAACAGGTGTGCCTGACAATGCAATGGTGTTGAACAGGCAGTCGAAGGACTCCAAGGAACAAGGAAGTTTCATACTGCTCACAAAACGCCGAACAGAAACCCAAGGGAACTTGTGCATTGCTGCAGGACAACTCACACAAGTGCTCTATAATGAAGTTTGTCGTTGCCCTCTTGACCTCTGGAGAGATTGTACATTGCAGATGCGTGGACTGAAACCACACAACGTGTGAACTAGATAGATGTGCACTGAAACAGAGGTGAAACAAAAAAAAAAATAAAGAAAAATATAAAAAAACACCTCATGGAGAGGTCAGCCTTGTGCACCAGTAGGAGGACAAAACCCTAGTAATACACCTTTGGAGAAGGTACATAGATTGTGCACGATACTACACTGTAGTAAGTTCAAAAGTGTGCACTGTGACCATATTAATTCACTTGTTAAATATAGCTCACTAGAAATTAATACGTCATTGAGCAATGACATGCCAAGCACTAGAAATGGAAAACCTTGTAAATTGTAAACGAAAATAACCCCGTAATACACCTGCCATGGAGCTTTAAACATGTGATGAGTAATAGTCACTTAAACCGGTAAAGTGAGGCATAGTCACTAGATGGCAGCATAGGTCAAATAAGTGACAAAAGAATAAACTAAAACACAGAAATGATGTAAACACATCGTCGATCCGAAAATCCTCACAATGGTGTGCAGTACGTTTCAAATAATTATTTGAAGGAACAAAGGTTGAAATAAATCGTAGTCAATTCACCCCTTGGCAGCACCTGTAAATAGGCCGGTGAGATGAAGAAGGCAAATAAACCCCTGGAAATTCCCGTACCTACATGTTGAAGTATATTAACGCTCATAAAGGAATATGGGTGTCAGAGCAAAGAATCGGAGAAAAATTCGCAGTCTGCAGCTTGAAACGTAGAGAACCTAAGATGGCGGCACGTAGGATCACGGAGTACCGAGTGACTCACGGCAGGTACATGCATGACTAGCGCTGCCCATGCAGTCTTCGAAGAGAAGCGTCACAAAAGGCTTGGGATCGATCTTGACCAGCAGGATCCATGGCACTGACGCAGGTAAAGTGGTGCTTGCAATGGTCTCGCGGCAAACATTCAAATGTTGCGGCTCCTGGCACACATTCAAAACTCGCTGAGTGTAACGGCAAATTTTAAAATATTAAATAATGTCACACTTAAATACTGTAATTTGTTGCCTGGAGGAACACTTTTGCTGCCGTATATCAAGATGTACAATTAAACATGCCTTTTGCGCAAAGCTCGCCGAGGTCTCAATAAAGTTTACTGTCTATTGAAGGTATCTTTGCTCATTTAAAGATGAAACGAGATGTGCAAGTAAACACTACACACGAAAATAATGACACTCCTCGGCATGTCAGGCAGTAACACAGGGGCAGAAAATTTTCTCTCACCCGACTTGAAGTTCATCACAGGGAAATAGTAGCTCTACTCAACACGGATTGCTCTTGATAGAGTTGAAACGCTCGAGCTTCACCAGAGGAGATGAGATTAATTACAAACGTAAAAGCACTGGATAGAAAGCTGAAATGAGGTTGCCTGGCAGGTAGCAAGTAGCAGGTAACAAGTAGTTGCGACACACTCTCTGTGGGGATTTGAATTTGTCCCGTGGTGTGACACTGAAGACAGGAACACATCAAGATAGTCCAATTACCTTGCCAGTTGAAACGCTGTAGGGATAGGATAAACCAGCACTTGTGATGTTGTGGGAACAGCAAGTAGAAGCAGAGGCTGCACATGAAGAGCATCAGGCTTACCCTGACATAAAATACAGCATTTCCCAGATGTTAGGCTTACCCTCACATGAAGGTGCAGCACAAAGCGAAGACGTTGAAAATGTTGGCAGGCTTACTCTCACTGAGGGCACAGCACTTGCGCAGACACATAGAAATAACTGGCAGACTGCTATGGGCGACCGATGGGAGGTCACTGGTGGGGTCAGGATGCCAGTTGAGGATATTTGATTTGAGTTGCAGGAGGTTTTGTAAATTACAAATTGCTTGAAGTTCTTGTAGAGGTGACAGAAGTAGGTTCTTTCAGTTAAAATCGTCGCCAAAATTCTGTAGTGATCAAGTCCACTCAGTTGAGATGATTTAAAGAGGTTTTATTTGAAGATGGTACAGGATCACAGGAAGATTAGAAGTAGACCAGATAAAGACCCCACCAGGAGCAGCCAGCAGGCAGCTCAGCCCAGTCAACTGTCATTACTCACAGCAGATTCCCAACATTCTGACAGCATCATCACAATAACATTCCACTGGTGGTAGACAGGCAATGCATTAGCATTAGCAGGATATAACATACAATGTATAAGATTACAAGCACCAACAGAGTAAATAAAAGGTAGTATTCTACCATCGTGCTAAAACAGTGAACATAATCAGGCATATATACATTACAGTAATCAAGTGTACTTCTACGATGCAAACTCTACCTAGCATGTATGTGGGTGTAAAGCCAAGAATCCCCCAGGAAAGATCGAACCCCATTACCTGATGGGAGAGAATGAAGGACCCCGTCTTGGTCTCGAGTTGGACACCACGCAAGGGATGTCAGAGCACTGCGTGTTGTAGCTTTTGCAGGCTGGAGCCCTAGTTTCTTATGTCAGCATGGATGCTTCTCCTCTGACTAGTGTAGGTATGGTTCTTTTATACCATAAAGAAGGCCTTGGGGTTCCTTACACAATCGATGTGTTGTGAGTATGATTATGTAAATGAGCCTAAATCAATGTCTGCAATTATGCAAAGTAGTTATTTCGCCCTGGGATGAAGATGACTATGCCTTTTTTATACAGAATATGTTAATCCTGTTAAGTATATCATGTGCAGGGGACATTTCTCAGAATCCTCATGCATAATAAATGAGGTTAGCTTCAAGGAAACCCATCGAACTTTATTCAGCACATAACTGAGTAAAAGGCCAGTGCTAGAACCCTTATGCAGAGCAAGGTAGGACAAATGTAGGTGAAAGGTAATTTGACTATTTAGGCCTTGAATGGGGTACATAACACCATTGATACATGAGGAAGAAATATTAACTAAAGCTGTCCATGGATTTCCCAAGTGAAGATGAATTAAAGATGCTCAACGTTGGGCTGAACCTTTTCTCAAGGAGGCTTTGCAAAATGGCAGTGCTGGAGGCCCTGCATTAGGCCTGTAACCAGATGAAGTTTGTTGAAAGCAGGTTCTGGTGAGGGCAACATTCCAAACAGGTTAGAAGCACTGCTCAAAGTACAAGGGACACAGAAGCATATGGTCTATTTTGTTCTTGTGGTAAAGCACGAAGAACTGGGGGGGCAGTTCACTTTAGTTAAACACAATGCTTTCTCTGATAAAATTAGGCTGGACAGCTGGCGCCCTTTAAACAGATATATTTTGCCGGAACCCGATGATTACCAGGTCTTTACTGGGAGCCGAAAGCAGCTCTGGAAACCGTTTTTATACTAGCCCCACATTGCATCGACCAATCACGCTTTGGAAGTTAGTGGCGCCCTCTTCAGTATGTTGTAGCAGTCTGGGGGTTGGTTGACATGTGCCCTCAATTCCTCAAGAGTATTATTAAAGAAAATAGCCAAACGATTCTTTTACTGAGCAATTTCCCAAATATATCGTGAACACAGCCATAGATTTCACACACAATTCTCCAAAGGAATAAATAAAATATTGCAGATCATCAGCGAGAAATGTAACCTGTGCTCAGGTGTATTAGTTTCGCACAGCAACAATTCATATTTGTATTTATAAGTGCCACTATAATAAGGCCCACCCCTCTGAATTCCCACTGCTGTCCCTCAAACCACTGTAGGAATTCTTGGCCTCCTCTATCACCAGCCCAGCTCTGAGGACATCCATAAATTGGGGGGAAAACTTTGCCTCAATTATAAACAATAGAAGGGAAGAGGTGACTCACAATGTCTTGTAGAATTAACTATCTTTTGTTGAAATGTAGTTCATTGCTGTAAAGGGCATGGAACGTACTGCAGACTTATTATTATTGTTCATAAAGTAATAACAGAGGATGGTAGAATGCTGTTTCTCCGTTGGGTTTTTCAAAGTCTGAGTGTATGTTAGCACTAGGGTGGCACACTGATAAAATTACGATGAATTAGAAAATTAATAGTTCACTCCAAGAGTACCAAAGGATATAAACTTATCCATGACAAAGGAGGAAGGAAGACCATTGTTTTTAAGGATTAGCTTTCACCCCCTTGAGGAAAGGAAGAATATCTGCTAAACAGGCAGAGAAATAGCCCATATTGATGTTGTAGTGTTTCAGTGGAGTAAACTTTTAGTGAGATCTTATAAACTTCAAGGTACTTTCCTGCATGAAGTACATCAGTAGTGATGTAAATTCGGGAATGAGCAAACAGCTAATTAATTTGCAGCTTCTGAAGTATGGAACTAGGTTCATTGCTAGTGGCGATGCAGATTCTCTTGCAGCAATCAGTTTTTTGATCCCATAATAGAGTTGGCAACAATGGAAAGTGCAGAGGCGTAGCTAGAGCTTGTGGCACCCGGGGCTATCCCTCAGATTGCCGCCCCTTGGGGGGAGGGGTGCTGGGGAAAAAGGACGGCGAGCACTTGAAAGAGGTCCGAGAGACATGTAGTATCGCCGCTAATAGTTACCTCGATCATGCAAGTTACATGCACATACATGACACGGTCCAAGGCTACACAGTTGAATACACCGATGACTGGCAGTACAAAAGAGAACACACAGACTGCATGATCTATCTGGGGACTCAGAAAAACCGCATGTGACATCCATCAAAGAGCTGCGTGAACGATTACCTGTTAATCCCCTCAGCACAATGCAAACATGCACATACATGACACTGTTCAGGGATCCATCATCTACAGCAGACATTAAATGACCATACATCATGGTCCCCCCATTGAAGCAGTGGGGACCTGCACAAACGTGATGTGCTCATCTTTAAATGCACATGATTTTTCTTGCGCAAATGGGAGCCAACCCACGGACCACGGCAGCTGCTGGAGCCCGGAGCAGCAGTCACAGCACTGACTGTGTGCAGCTGCTGCTGTTTGGTGAACCTGAATCTCTAGAATCAAGCCCGAGCACTGTGTTTGCCGCGGGATGATTCCTTGCAGCCACTCCACTGCCAGGGCTGTAGGTGGCCCAAAAACCAAAATGTCCGGGCTGGCGCACCCTCCACCTTGCTGCAAATATAAGTAAGCGAGACTGAGTGTGAGAGCGCACTTATCTTGTCACTGATTGTTATTAAAACTGCTTTATAAATTTAGCGCGCAGTCTGCATCAGCTGCCTGCCCTTCTGTGATACACTGAAGTTCTCTGCAGTCACACACAGTGAGACAGCGAGAGTCTCATTCTGTCTGGACTCAGGTCACACACTCACTCTGTAGTTCAGGGATGAGCCACGCGAGGACGTACTTTTTGAAATATTATAGCACTTGCTGCGCTGTAGTGCCTTAGCCTGAGACTTGCCCAATCAATGCAGCCCAGTGGTGCTGCTGTTGAGTCAGTCAGCGGCTAGTACTGACTCTGTGTGCTGACAGCTAGACTCTTAAAACTTACTATACTTAGGCAGCTGAGCTGAGAGCTCATCTGTGCTGCTGACTGCAGGGCTGGAGCCAGAAGGTGGCACACCGACTGTAACCACTTCATGTTAATAATTTGGTTGAGAGCACTACATCGCCCTGGCTGCCAGCTGTGAGCTATTTGACATGACTGTATGGCTTAGCCTGAGGCTTGCCCAATGCTCATTGTACCTGACTAGTCAGCTGACTGTGTTGACTAACTTGTAATTTGAATTAGGGACTGCAGCTGTGAAGACAGAGAGATCTGTGCTGTTGAGGGCTCACATCCTGGGCTGCGTCCCACTTGGGACAGAGAGTGGCCTGGAGTCCACTGAGTGATGCTCTGCAGCATCTGATTTGATTGATTGATTGCCACTAGGAGGATCCAGGGGCCCAGCAGGCAAAGGAAGTAGCAAAGGCAGGAATCAATGTTATGGTTTTTCTGCCAGTCTGCCCTGCAACACTACTAGGAGGCTGACAAAAGAATGTTGTTGGGGCCTCAAATACTGTTTGGGCTGGGTCCCACGTGGGACAGAGAGGCCCTGGAGTCCACACTGTCGCTGTGATCCTCTGCAGTTTTAAGAACGTCTTAGAGTTTCTTGTTTCTCAAATGGGTGTAATTTCTGATATTTGTATGTTTACTTTGTCTTCAGTGCTTGATATTGTTTGCGAGAAAGTATCACTCATAGTTGTTGTCACTCATAATTACACAGTTATGAAAATGTCACACATAGCAATCTGAATCCTTAGCAACCACTCTGCCACTCACTAAATATCCCCTCTGAAAACGTTTAGCTCTAAGCTCTTACCTCACTCAGCCTGAGTTCAGCAGCACAGCACTTCACAGTGGTGGCAGCCAGCCTGCCAGGGTCTCTATGGCAGGGTTGGTTCACGTCTGCTGCAGCAGCCAGCAAATCGCCCAGCACTGCCACTGCCCCAGAATCGACTCCTCACAAGAGCGCATAGTGGTAAAGCACGTGACGCGTCACTGCTACGTTCTCATCGCGAGGGCTGGCCAAAATGATGCCCAGGGCCGTCATTGGTAGCACTCACGCGCTACTTGATTGACGGCCCTGGGACAGTCCACAAGCAACCACAAACGCGTCATTTAGCAGCAGTGAGCAGTTACAACAAGCAGGTCAGGTGCGCTTGCACTTTTAAACGGAAACGGACACTACTGTAATGTCAGTGAGTGTCCCCAAATAAATTATAATGGCCGCCGCAACGGCCACCAGTATAGCGCGGCCGCTCCCAAAATAGTGCCACCTGGAGCGGACCGACCCCCCATCCCCCCCCAGTTACGCCTTTTGGAGAGTGCATATGATAGTGCGGGAGGTCAATGCTGTAGTACTCAGCACGTGACAGATCTACTGAACTAGTGTCCCGCCTGGAACTCCTCAATAATCAAGAGGACCAAATAACAAATGTACGCTAAATAGCATGTCGAATAAGAAATGCTTTTATTAAAAAAATAAAAAATATAAATTTCTATGAATACCTCAAAATATTTCAAATAAGTTGTTTCCTTTCAGGCACTGCACTTCAAACAAGGATAATATCTCACATGCTTGAACTTCATGATAAAATATCCATTATGTAATGGCTGTAAGGAAGATTGATAAGTAATTCCAGAGCAAAGCATGTGCTTATTGAAAAGCTGACATGTGGGACAAGAATCTAAGTGAGAAAAGTAATCAGGAGTCCAAACTGTGAATGTAAACCTCAGCCAAACAAGGCAAGCAATTATTAACCAATGACAGAACGCACTGGATGGAAGTCAAAACAAGTAACAAGCAAAAACATATTGTAAGAAAAGCTAACTAATCTGAAAAGTGAAATAATTAAGATGAAAAGTTTTCATTTATAAAGAAAAATATGCGTTTCTTGTTTTGAACTAGGTCTAGATAAATTAATATGGAAAGCGCAAAGACGGATTGATGGCAGTGGTTTTCAGGTGCAGACTGAGCGTTCTACCAACCAGCCAATGTTAAACGTGAATCTGAAATTAAGTAATAAGAGAGCATAAGAACTTCGAGACCTTTCACATACTTTCATAAGGCTTATGAAACTTGGGGGCAGACCAGCAAGGGCCGGCGATAATTATCGCTAAGCGCACTTAGTGCGAGGATAATTATCGCCGGCCAACTCTGAATTTTGTCACGGAGATAGCATGCTATCAGCAACGCTTTTCTCCAGAGCGATAAAATTCAGAGCGCAAGCTGCCAACTGGGCGATTATCGCTGGAAATCCAGCGATAATCGGACAACTTTTGGCGAAAGCTTGCTGATAGGGCTACACATACTTAGCCATGATATCCACCTTCCATAGGATATCATGGTTAAGTCAGTTTCAAACCGAGGTTATCGCTACTTTTCTTGTCGCTATGCTTCTTTAAGTGAGGCTTGAAAATAGGAGAAAGATGCAAAGCTGGGCGTTAAGGGAAAGGGTGAAGAAGCGGAAATTATCGCCGCTTTTCGTCCAAAAACGGACGCTAAAGCGTCGATAATTTTAACTCCGGCCCTTGCTGATATGCCCCTTGATTGTTGGAAATCGTGCAAAGGTTTTCGACTGTGTAGAACTCATTCTATTATGAAAGTTGCTGTTTTGGGGATATCAGCGTTAGTTTTATTTGATAAAAAAAATCTGGTATTGAGAATGTTTTTATTCTATTTTAGAGTACAGCTGCTGTTATGTATTGACTGATCTGTACGGCTTTTCCAATCATTTCGAGTTACTTATGTTTTGTTCGGTCTTGATGTCTGACAGGGCGTTTGGAAGTTGGTATTTTCATGACTTTGCCCTGTTTAGAGCAAAAATTATTTGTGGAAAATCAGTAACGTTTGTAACATATTTTTGACAGCAGGCCATAGAATTCGCATTTGGAATTTTAAATTTGGGACTAGAGAATCTAATTAAGGTTTTCTCCAGGCAATGGTTACACAGCACTTAAGAATTGCAAACAGAATATAACAATGTCTCACAAACGACTTCTGAGTGAAGATTGGACTTCGTGGCTTTCCACTGTTGTTCACTGGAATTTATCTTGTACAGGACACCGCTAGCTGGTGAGTTTACTTGTGTTATGGATTATATGCCGATTGGCAACTGAAAACTAGTGAAGCCGTACTTACTCGGTTCTATATTTTATTACATCTAAAGGCTCTCTTCCCGAGTGCCAATCCTGGTTGTGTCATCTATGATCTCTTATTTTCTCTTTTTTCATATAAACATTTTGGGCCTCATTTATGAAAAGTGACGCATCACTGCGTGAAAACAGCAATGCGTCACTTTTCATTGCGCTCTGCTTGCGACATGCTATTTACAGTATGACGCATCATGTCGCAAGGAGTTACTGATACGTCAGTATTTCTGACGTATCTGTAGGCGCAAAAATGACGCATTGCTGTGGTGTGTCACAAAAGTGACGCAACCCCAGCAATGTGTCTTTTCACATGGGGGCAAGCCCCATGTGAAAGGGCCTGCGTCAGTCTTACGCCTGTTGTGTTAGGCAGGCGTAAGATATTGACGCAATGGCGTCCTAGAAGTGACGCAATGAAATAGATTTCACTGCGTCACTTCTACGTGGCTTACTTGCGTGGGAACGCCCCCCTAAATACATGGGGGCAGATTTACAAGTCCCTTGCGCCTCTTTGCGCCGTCATTGCGTCACTTTTTTTTTTTTTTTAAAACCTTTATTTTCAAAAGTCAGGACACAGCTATTCAGCCGACAACCCGGAGGTTCGGCAGCATCGATATATAGCAACAGAGATGCGTCCCCAGTACCGTGAAAGGAGAAGTGCAAAGGTTCAATTTTAATTAAACACAAAAACACACAACAAACCCCAGCAAGGCAAGAACACTGAAAGCCCATGGTGAAGCCCCCCAGGGGAGGCCGGACCCCACTCATCTACCAGTTACAGTACAGTGTAAAGAGGAAGAAGGGGGACAGCAGAGGCCAAAAAAGTCCATAAACCATACTGAGCTGGAAAGAAGGTTAGGAGGAAAGCTGTTCCTCGGGAGGATCCAGATCCGGGGCAAGACATATCCCCCCCTGTATTGATTCCACCGCCCCCAGATGGCGTGCCACTTCCGGGGGCGGCCTCGAGCGCAATAGACCGTCTTCTCCCTTAACATACTCCAGTCCATATTTTCTTTCCACGCGGTCAATGTGGGGGGCCCCGCGGAGCCCCACAATCGCGCGATATCTCTCTTAGCGACCATGTTACCCAGAGTCACCCATTGGGTCTGTGCCTCATCGTGGTCAGTGGGCCCCCAGACATTCAGGAGGCAACACCGCGCTTCCGGCTGCATAGCAATGCCCGTCACCTCCCCCATCACTGCATGGACTCTCCTCCAGAATTCCGTAATGACACCACATTCCCAAATGATATGCAGGAAAGTACCCACCATACCACATCCCCTCCTGCATAGGCCGTCCTCCGAGAATCCCATGTGAACCAGCCTTGGCCCCGTCACATACACTCGATGCAGTATTTTAAGCTGCACCAGCCTCAGACGCGACGGGATCGCGACCTCCTTAGGAGAGGAAACAGCCGACTGCCAATCCTCATCATCCAACTCGAGGCCATCCCTAGTCCACTGGTCCCTCAGCCCCAAAAGCATGTCCGCCCGGACGTTGATCAGTTTCTTATAGATGAGCGAGATCGTGCTCTCGGGCATATGGCCATCAAGGACCCGGTCCTCCAAAGGAGAGGACTCAGGCACCTTCTCACCCTCTACGAGGACTGATCGGAGGGCGTGACGCACCTGAATATATCGGAAATACTCGGAGGGCCCCAGCTCATACTCCGTCTGCAACTCTTCAAAGGACTTCACCTTCCCCTTATTCAGCACATCTCCCACCCTGGAGATGCCGATCAGGTCCCATTTATCAAACCCTTTTGTGTGCCAAAGCCTTCCCAGTCTCTCCGATTCAAACAGCGGGGTAGCGAGGGTGAGCCTATCCTTCCAGCCCAGCGAGTCAGTTGCCATCTTCCACACACGCACTGCCACACCAGTGGGCCCCGTGAGGGACGAGTCTAGGGACCGCGAGTACAACGCCCTGTAGTAGTTACCTCCACGCAGCAACCACCTGTCCATGGCATACCCAGGGCTGAGGACAGGGCCATAAAACCCATGATTAATCGCGCTCAGCTGGGTGGCCCAATAGTACCGTCGGATGTCTGGGAGCGCAATGCCCCCGTCGTACCATGGAAGCGTCAACTTTGCAATAGCTATTCGCGGCCGCCCATCCCAAAGCAACGCTCGTTGGAGGCCTTCTACCTCCCGAAAGTATTTGGCCAGAACCCAGTCCAAAGTATTCTGCAGTGCGTAGAGGAAGCGTAGAAGAGACATCATTTTGAACAGGGCCGCACGCCCAACGAGGGAGAGCGGCAGCCGCCGCCAGCCTTCAACATCCCGCCTCAGGCGTGCCAGGGGGGGGAGCAGGTTCTTCTCATATCGCACAGCAGAGTCCATGGAGATAAAAATCCCCAAATACACGAAGCCCTGCTGAGCGACCTGTATCGAACATGTTCTAGGGATCGGTGGAACCTCGCCACTAAGAACATACAAATACGATTTACTCCAATTGATAACAAGACCCGAGTTCCTACCAAAAGATGCGAGTACGTCACAGACCACTATAAGTGATTTCTTGGGTGAGGCAAGATACAGCAGGATATCATCGGCATAGAGCGAAATACGGTCCTCGTGTTCAGGCGACCATCTAAGGCCCCGTATATCCGGGTGCCAACGTATCCACGCAGCCAGCGGCTCAAGGGCGAGGGCGAACAACAAAGGCGACAGGGGACAACCCTGCCGAGTACCCCTCCCAAGCTGAAACGGAGTCGACGCCCGACCATTCACCACCACACTCGCAAGTGGCCCCTCATACAGCAACCTCACCCAGCTCACAAAACCGTGGCCAAAGCCGAACTTGGTCAGCACGGCCCACAAATATGCCCATTCCACCGTGTCAAAGGCCATCGTGGCGTCAAGAGACGCCACAATAGCTGGTTCACGCAGCGTGCCCGCCCTGGCGATTACACCATGAAGGCGCCGAAGATTTAACGCTGTGTTTCGGTGCGGGATGAAGCCGGATTGATCCGGGTGGACCAAGTCACCGAGTACCCTAATCAATCGGGTCGCCAGGATTTTAGCCAGAATTTTCGGCTCTGCGTTAAGAAGTGAGATAGGCCTATATGAGGCGCACTTATCTCGGGGTTTGCCCTCTTTGTGTATAACCACGATCGTCGCCAGTCGCTGGTCCAACGGGAGGGTCCCACTCCCCCGCGCCTCCACAAACATGGCGCGCAGGTGAGGGGCGACCCTATCCGGAAATAGCTTGTACAGGTCGACCGGCAAGCCATTCGGTCCCGAGGCCTTGCCCGAGTTTAACGCGCGGATAGCCCCCGCCACCTCGTCAACCGTTATGTCACCATCTAGATCGTCCCTATCTATATCGGAGAGACAGGGCAACTCGATATCACGGAGGAGATCACACGAGTCCTCGGGCGGCCTGTCCGACACTGAGGCATAAACCCTACAGAAATAGTCCGAGAAACACTTTACAATCCTCTCAGGTTCCACAATCGCCTCTCCCCTCTCTCCCGTCAACTCTGGCACAACTCTATTGACCCGTTCTTTTTTGTCCAGCCAAGCCAGGAGTTTCCCTGCCTTGTCACCAACATCATACAAACGGCCCTGCTGTTCCCTACTGAGGGTCTTAGCGGCGTTCGTCACCAGGTCCTTATACTCAGCTTGCTTCAAGCAAAGCTCATGCAGTGAGGACTCTGTAACCTCCTCCTCCAGCGCTCCCTCCAGAGCCGCGATCTCCTCCTCAACCTGCAGAACCTCGCCATCTCTCCGCCGCTTGGCAGCTACTACTAGGGAGAGGGCTTCCCCTCGGAGCACGGTCTTAAATGCTTCCCACAGCGACACTGCCGAGTCCACGGATCCCTGATTGTCCTTGAAAATTTTTTCTACTTTCTTTACCAGCGCGCTGCGCATCTTGGGGTCTCGGAAATACCACGGGTTGATAGGGGCCACCCTTCCTCCACCCTCCCTACCTAGATCCAGCCGGATCCACACTGGCGAATGGTCAGATATACCACGCGCCATGTGCCTCGCCTCGGAGACCAATGAGGCATGCGCAGCCAGAGTGAGTAGGTAATCAATCCTGGAAAGACTACCATGTGCCCCGGAGTGGAACGTGTATTGGCTCTGTGTGGGGTGCCGGAGCCTCCAGCAGTCTATCAGGCCAAGCGTGTCTAGGAAGTCTGGAAGCCACTTCTGAGCCCCCCCTGTGTCTCTGGGCGGGTATCTATCCAGCAGGCCGGAGCCAACAGCGTTGAAATCACCTCCCACCACAAGCATACCCCCCGGGAGATCTAGCAGGGCCCTACCCAGATCTGTGAACGTGGAGGCCTGCAGGGCCGGCGGGACATAAACCGAAACTAAAACCAAAGCTCTTCCTTCCCACCGCCCCGCCACCGCCACAAACCTCCCCCTATCATCAACAATGGTGGAGTCCACCTCAAATGGTAGCGAGGCTCTGACTAGGATGCCCACACCCCTGGACCCAGAGGAGAATCCCGAATGTGCTATGAATTTATAACCCTTCCTATTCAGAGCGTAGCACGTATTACCTATAAGATGCGTCTCCTGCAGCAGGGCAACATCCGGCATTGACCGTTTCAAGAATTGCAAAACAATCCCACGCTTAATGGGATCCCCCAAACCATTAACATTCCAGCTTATAACACTTAAACCCCTACCCCCCATCCTCAAACGTAAAGAGGCCCACCCCACACCCGAAGAGCCACCATGGAACAGTCCTGGAAAGAATCACCATGCCTTGCAGAAATAAACCCCCCAACAACACAGTAAAATCTACAAGATTTCACTGCGTCACTTTTAGGATGCCACTGCGTCAAAACCTTACGCCTGCTTGAGGCAGGCGTAAGGAGTGACGCAGTGTAGTGGGAATAGGCCACAAAATGCATTGCTGGAGTTGCGTCATGCTTGCGACACAACTCCAGCAATGCGTAACTTTTGCCCCAACAGATGCGTCAGAATTTCTGACGGATCTGTCAATCCTTCCGCCATTGTGCTCCGTATTGTAAATACGGTGCATCCATGGTGGCGCAAGCATTTTTTAGGGTGGCGCAAGGAAAGTGACGCATCTCTATAGATGCGTCACTTTCTTGTAAACCTGCCCCATTATACCTGACGTAGGTATAATGTAGAGCAGGGGGTTGCAAAATGACGCATCTACTTAGATGCGTCACTTTGTAAATAGGATGCAAGAGGGGGCATGTTTTACGCTGCCGTTGCTTCACAAAAAGTGACGCAACAGCAGCGCAAAAATGACGCAAGGCCTCATAAATAAGGCCCCTTATTTCGATTTAACGTTCGTTACACCTTTTCATACAGGACACTTTATTCTATTGGTATAGCCTCACAGTGCTGTCCGTAGACATGCAGAAAAGAGCAGAGATACATAATATTGGTTACATCTGTACGTTTATGACAAAAGTATTTTTTGTCATAAACGTAAGTTATGGCAGAAAATTTACATCCACGCCAGTCAGGACTTAAACAGCATTCATGTTAGGCATGGATGCATGGACTGCTGTGAATTTCTGTGCGAAAGTGTAGTAAATTCCATTCAAGTGGTGGGATGTGAACACTCCAAAGTATAACTTCCTTTGCAAGTTTGAGTGCACCCCAAAAATGTGCATTTGTGGACATTTCCAAACTGTGTTCGGAGCTGCTCTTATCATAGAACTGTTTGGAGATTTACTCCAGGCAAGGGATGGGGAGGACTCCCATTCCAGAATGGGAGGAAGGAACGGATCCCTTCCACACTTGCAGAGGATATACAGGAAGAGTCTTGTCCACGGGGTAAAAAGTTTTCCAGCAGAGAGCAGAAAGGGGCATATGCACAGAAAGCTTCATTCTCCCTGTGAAGAATTCCAGGCTATGTGGAACTACATACAGAGGGACATTCCCAGAACTACGCCTGAAAAGGGGTGTCTGGCACGGCTTGTGGGCATGCTATGAAGGAAAGTTTTTAATAGAAAGGAAAAACAATTAAAGCACATTCAATCAGACATGTAAATCTCCACCCTTGTGTTTACTTGTTTGCTGTGAATAGGTCCTGAAATCTATAACACTAGCCTAAACTACATTTTATATTACCTTATGCAACCTAAATTAAAGCTTATCTTTTTTTTAGGTCTCGCCTGACCCAGCGCCTGCGCTGGTCTGGCGAGACTTATTGAGAGGGCTCCAAAAAGTGCTACCAGGCCAGCCTAGAGCTACAGTGCATGTGCGCGGGCACGCGCGCCGTGCTTTACCGCTATTACTTTCACTTTCGCTTCCGCTTTAATGTTTGATCGCGATCACTTTCGCGGCCGCTTGGTATAGCCAATAGGTCTCGCTTTTGGGACCTTATAAGTATTTAGTTATGCAACTGTTGCATGGCTAAATACTTATAAGGTCCCAAAGGCGAGACCTATTGGCTATGCCAATGCTTGTCCATTATTGCAAGCTTTTGAAAAGCCTATAGGTCTGGCGTTGGCCTCCAGCGATTTGGCTTTGGTAATTCTTGTTTTGTTCTGTCATGGTTTTTACAAACCTTTGTTGTTGGGGAAGCTGCCGGGCTCCATCAACCTAAAAATATAAATGATTTGCTATAAGCTAAAATATGTTTTGATCTCAAATAAGCACATTTTAGTGCAGAAATTCCTGGCATTGTAGGGAACTAACTTGTGTGTGGATGTTTTCCTTGTGACAGGACAGCATGCTATATTAAAGAGTGAATTCAGCCTATGACTGAAGTAGGCTGACCCATTGTCCCATACCGCATGCTGGTGTGGGTGGAAGAAAAATGTTAGTGACACAACAACAGACTAATGGATGAAGACTGGCTGAAAAAACCCTATAAGTAAAGGTTATGCAAATAATTTTAGTAAAATTAAAAGGTGTTGGCGGACACCATGCTTAAAAATGTCTGGGGGGGCTTGACTGCCAGCGTCATGCATTTGATAATTATTTTTCATATTATTTTGGTAATCCTTTGTCAGAAACAGAGAGGGTTTAAAAACGAGATAAATAGAGAGCCTTGCAAAGACAGATGGAATAAGAGGGTTGCATTGATAGGTAGATTGTAATTAGGGCTCCTGGTTTTATGGTATTTATTTTTTTGACATTTCCGTCTGTATTTATCCATGTTTATTTTTTGTCAACTTTATCTGTATTTATCCATATTTATTATGGGTTTTGTAAAAAAAATAAAGCTGAAACTGGTATATTTCCACATTTATTTAACCAATAAATATGCAGTCATGCTTGAATGCCTGCCAGGTTTCAGCGATATGAACACCCACAGAAGATAAATCAATGCACTTATATGAACATATGCACATTTCGGAATCAGCCTTGTGCATATCTACTGCTGTTTAAGCCTTTATACTAAAATTCCTTTCTTTTTTAACCCCCTTTCCTCTCAGTCCACACAGTTATTGGCCTGGTAGACATGGCAGAGTATATTTAGAATCACTCACAAAGCACACCATTTCCGTTTTTATCCACAGCTAAAAATAAATACAGACAAGAAAATACATTGTTTTCTGTCTGTATTTATCTGTAAAAATCTGTAAAAACTGAAAACAGGGAGCCTTGATTGTAATGCATTGATAGAGAGACAGTTTCATAGATAGAAATGGTTGCATAGATATAAAGAGAATTGAATTCGGCATACATAAAGAAGGTTATGTAGAGAGGGTTGCTTAGATAGATAGATAGAGAGAGAGAGGGAGAGAGAGAGAGAGTGAGAGATAGATAGATAGATTGTTTTATAAGTATAACTTAGTCCTCAATTAAAATAAATACCAGCCTGACATACAGGAGGGTAGTTGTGTGCATACTAAAAAGTAGAAAACTTTATAACTTTATAAAGAACAGTTTTAAGTGGACACAATCTCATCTGAAATAGCAGCAGTCAGTCAAATATAAGCTACTCCATAACGAAACTACAACAGCATTAGTATTAGCAGGAGACAGGTACTGATGTTTGGAATGTGTCTTGTGCTGGCATAAAAAATGACTGGTAAAAATCTCCTTGCTATAACTTGAGGCTCTAAACAAAAAGACATTAAAGTAATATTAAAGTAAAAACAAAAACACTGGCACTGAAGGAAACTATGTTCTGTTAGCATATGCTCCTTGTGAAAAAGCAAAATGCAGTCACTCAAACTGAAGTTAACCAAAGGCTGAAGTAGGCTGGCCCATTACCCCATGCTGTAGGGGATGGAAGCAAAAGGTCAACAACACAACAACAGACCTCTGTTTGAAGAGAGCTGGCTCAAAGCCCCTTTAAGTAAGAATATTGTACATATAATTCAAGTAAAATCAAAAGGGCCTGGCTGTCGCCAGCTCAAACAAAAAGAGGTGTAATGCAAGCATCATGAAACACAGAAAACACTGCACAATCAAACAGTTGTTCGGCCATCAAGTATTGCTATCGCAAAACCTTGTGTTCAAGCTCTGTTCCACAGCGCCACAGGAACATTAACAAAAAATCCTCTAAGTCATGCAAGTGTTCCGCACTGCGCACAGCACTATTTTCATTAGGGGCAAGTAAATATGTACCATAAACCAAATTATCTCTAGATTGTTAGGCATAGTGGTCCAGAGTTTTAATGAGACTCTTCTCTGTAAATCTAGTGAAAATGTATTTGAGGAATGTGAAGTGAGTCTGGAATGTGATTCAGTTGTACGATGGAATCACGCATGCAATTAAAATGCATGCTTTTACAACCAAAATGTAAGTATTTGCCAGGTAAGTTTAATGCTATATATATATATATTATATATATTTTTTTTAAAACAGGTGTTCACCGCCGCCGCTCTGTCTCGTCCCGGGTGCTGGAGCTCCTGCGGTGGTGAGCCGCTAAATACGCATGCAGAAAGGCCACGATATCCAAGGTGCCAAAGAGTGGAGAGCACACACGGAAGTCTATTCAAGCAAAGTGTTTTATTGGGCAGACCCCCTGCACTGACAGACGCATTTCGGTTATGACATAGAGGAAGGAGCAAGCAGAAACACGCCTGTCAGTGCAGGGATTCTGCACAATAAAGCACTTGGCTTGAACAGACTTCTGTGTGTGCTCTCCACTCTTTGGTGCCTTGGATATCGTGGCCTTTGTGCGTGCATATATATATATATTTATATAATTGATAAAGGCTGCTGCACAGCCGATACGCGTCTCTCCGGTCGCAGGGTCGAGGGAGACCCGAGGAAATAAAGAAGCCCTATACCCAACAGCCTTGAGTGCGTGCCTTTCTTCCCTTGTGGAACAGGATTGCTTGTTGCTTGGTTATATATATATATATATATATATATATATATATATATATATATATATATATATATATATATATACGTATAACAAGAGTGACAAGGGTCTCGAAATGCATCGGCATAGTGGATCAAATTGAGGAAGAGCCATATGGTGGCTCATCACAGCCTGAGGGAAATATAAAGTAAAACGTTAACCCTGGTTGTTTTCATTTTTTCTCCCAATCCTGGGCATCCTTCTTCTATGATGAAAGGAATGTAATTGGAAGAGTTTGCATTGTTTCGTGAATTAAGATTGGTGTACACAAAAAGATTTTTTTGTTTCACATTTATGCTTAATGTATATACATGCTGTTGTTTGTATTTGTATTGTATATCTACCCTTAAATGAATAAGTGTTTGTCTTGTTTCAGACTATTTAAAAAAAAAAAAAAAAAGATTTGTAAAAGAAAATATCAAAAGGTTAAATAAATAACCAGATCTATTTGAATTGATTCCAAGCGATCACTGCTTTAACTGGCAAGCAGTTAAATCAAGAAGTGGCCGGGTACATTGTTGTGCTCTCCTTTTAGAAAGTGGACATTTCTTACTTTCTTTACTGCTCTGTGCACCTTGCAGCCTGTCTCAAATACACATCTGAGATGGGTGCCAGCTACACTTTGTGCATTCCCTCTAGACAGCCACAAACACGGGAAGGGTGGGTGTGACAGAGAACTCATCTGCATTCAACTACACTCTGATAGCTCTTCCTGGGCTGGAAGAGAGGGAGAGAGATGACACTTACACCTGAATATCAATGTCCTGTGTCCCACACAAAGGACTGATTACCCCCAACAGATAGCATGGCAGACAGGACTGGGATGAACGGGCAGCTGTGCACTTTGAGTGCATGCTTTGAAGTCACCCCCAATTCAAAGGCACATTTGGGTATAAGTACTGAGGCTCTGACTCTACCAAGACAGTACACTACTGGACCTGTCAATAACTCTGCCAGGAGTAAAGACTGCTGTGCTACAAGGATTGCCACTTTGCCTGACAGCTACTCTGAAAGAATTGCTTTCTGTTGTGCTGAACTGCCCTGCTGCCTGCTGATCTCTGCCTTGCTGAGGACAAGGACTTCGCCCATCTCACCCAGAGTGACTCCAAGGGCTTGCTGGCTTGCCCCCTGTTCTGAAGTCTCAGGGCCATCAAAGACTTCCTTCAGCTCTTCAACAACACTAGGACTCTGCAATCTGGGTGTCAAGCCCTGGCAAGTGTTTCCAATCCAGTCCTGTGCCCTTAAATGGTGGTTTGTGCTATCCATAAAAACGGACACATCTATGACTTTGCGGCAATTGGAACTGACTCATTGCCCTTCGACGCCGGCGTAGCAGCTGCCTGCCGACATTGCTTCAACAGCCTGCATGGTATAAAGATGATAGACTGCGTGGCTCCATGATGATGCATAGTAAAGGGGTTCTATGGCGAAGCCTTCCTCGACTGCGTGACTTGGAAGTGACGCATCACCTGCATCCACGGGATCGACAATGCTGCATCACCTCCTCTGCTCCTCGTATCAAGTCCTTGACTTCGACGCTTGCTCCATCTAAGGTACTTTGTCAGCGGGACCTGCGTGAGTTCTGTAGCTGGCCTGCCCTCCATCACAATTGGCCTAAAATTGGATGTACCCCGGTCTAGCGCGATCTCAAGTAACCCATAAGCACTGATTGACTCTAAGCACTACTTTTTGATTTATTCTTTAAAACTTCGTAACTCCGGTTCTACTTATTAGATTTTGTTGTTTTGGTCTTGTTTTACTCATACAAATATAATCTATTTTTCTAACCCTTTGTGAAGTATTTTTGTGGTGTTTTCATTGTATTACTGTGTGTGTGTTGCACAAATCCTTCACACATTGCCTCTTTACATTAGCCTGACTAATCTGTGCCAAGCTAACAGAAAGTGAGCACAGGTTATCTCATAGTGTATACCTTGCTTACCCTGACTAGGATTGGACCCAATTTTTAACACACTACCATTATGTACCAAGTTTATCACTATAAACAGGAACAAATATTAAATAAGATTGAAGCATGCTTAAAATGTAGAGAAGGGATGCTTCCCAAGAATTAATATACATTTCCTATGATGTTTCTCCTAAAAATTGCAAAAATACTCTAAATGGTCACAGTCTCGAGATTTGCAATTGCCATTAATTTTTTTGTCAGATGTAAATCTAACAGGTTTTATTTTTTTCTCCTTCAGACTCTTTTTTCTGCAGAGAGTTTCATTGCCAATCTGACGCTTTCCCTGGACATGCTGCATCAGGAGGTAGGCTAAATAAGAAATAAAAAATGTTTTAATGGGGATCATTCGAATCAAAATCTGTCCGCACTGTCATGTGTTGACTCTATTAGGACCCCGCCGCTTACCTTCAATGTATCATTCTGGTGGCTTATACAGTCAGTAATTACTGAAATTAGGAAAATACTGTAATCAGTATCATAGCAACCTGGAATGTGCCGCAATGCAAGTAATGAAAAATTGCCTAACTCGTTGCATGCCCATATATTGTCCAGCTATGTTAATCTACCAGCTTACATGCAATAGAGCTTCTTGAAAAATATGGTGTGTTAAATCTATTGGAATGTCACGAGGGAAGCTTCTGTATTTCATAGAGGAAGGTTTATTCATTTCTCTGAGGGTGCTTGTGTTTCTCAACCTTTGTGGTGGCTCATCTAATAGGACCTTTAGGCTTTGGTCATCCTTTTTTCCATTTGCCAAACCAAGGCCCAGATTTACAAAAGTTACATGCAAGGCAGTGTAGCACCGTAAAATGCTCCACTGGTTTGGATTTCATAACAAGAAGAGAGCACCATAAATACAGTGATATGGCACTCTCCCCTTCTCTCCATAGCGCCGGTGCAGAATTTTGCCATCGAGCACCATGCACACACCTTTGCTCCATAGTGTAAGGATGTGTGTGTGAGTTTAGCATAGCTTTTGTACTGAAAGGGTATCTTTCCAGTTCAAAATACGACTAGACAAGTTTTAAAACTTTTTCTACTTTGTAGGAGTGCTGTACCGTGCAGCACATATGCAAAGTTGGAAAAAAGGAGAAATGAAAACCTTCCTCCTTCTAACGCCTGCTCTCCAGCAGTGTTATTTTTGGCGCAAAACCATGTTAGTATATATGATTTAGCCTAAACAATCATGGGTGGTTGCATGGGAAAGCCCATGGACCACCCATGTAATGCCCCATTGACACTAAGTAACGCAAAGCAGCATGTCACGCTGGTTTGCGTTACTTTTTCTTACAAACCAAAGCACATACCAATTTGCGTTTGTTTGTAACTCCCCAAAAAGTTTTTGCACCGGGCAGGAGTTAAAAATGTAATGCAAACCTGAAACAAAACAATTGTAAATCTCGGCTCAAAAGTGTAAAGCTGTACAGCACCTAGCTTCATATTTACGAGTTGCAGTAGAAAAAATGTACAAACTGCCCATGTCTCCCATGACCAGGTCACCAAGCTAGGAGACACAGACATGCAGTTTATGTATTTAGAGTACTAACAGGTAGTGCTTTTTTTAGAGAAGGCATGCCTGTAAATGGGCTCACAGCTGTATAATAGAGGATTGTCTACAAGTGTTTTTCAATAGTGGCATGTCCTCTATATGGCAGGGCCCAATGAAACTATGCGCTGTCAATTACACTATGTATGCAATTTTGGGTTAATGTAATGCAGAAGCTATACAGACTAGGGAGGCACAAGGAGCATCAGAGGCTAGGGAATGCAGCCTGGTGAAGGAGCTTAAGCGTCATCAGTACAGGAGATCAGTAAAATGCAAGATAAAAAAAACACAGAAGAAATCTTGAATGCTGTATTCATATTTATGCTTATCTATTTTTTCTGACGGACAGACAGACAGATAGATAGATAGATAGATAGATAGATAGATAGATACAGAGATAGATACAGAGATAGATACAGAGATAGATACAGAGATAGATACAGAGATAGATACCACAGTGGCGGTCCCCACTGCATACTTATACATGATAATATACAACAAAAATCACAGAGAGGCAACATAAGTGTTTTAAAATGCACAAATGCAAAACAAGAGAATCAATCCGGACTCTTCAGTGATGTTATATCTTATCCTTTAATGGATACTCAAACCACACACGATGTAAGGCGATGAGATAAAGCAGCCAAAGTGCAGCCAATGCATTTCACCCTGAATAGGGCTTCCTCAGGGCAGTAATTAAGTACTCCAATCTAGAAGGTTATCGGGAATGTACCCAGATTGTTATATCGGCCAAAATTATTTTAAATTAATGCAGTTTTGTTCCTCAAATGAAATCACTCCCAATAACACGCTTTGGTTTGTACCCAAATTGTCTTAACATCCGCAATTGCTCAAAACGATGAAGTTGAATTTCAGGATACACGGTCAAATCCAGTTCATGGTCTTTATATTCAAACAGACTGTCAAGTGCTCACTATGATGGGTGAGGCATCTATGGTTTTTCCATTACGATAGAAGTCACTCCATAGATACTCCTCGGAGGACGCAGTATCTTTCAACCCGCCGCCGAACTAAAAGTCAGTTTGGCGGTGGGTTGAAAGATACCGCGTCCTCCGAGGAGTATCTATGGAGTGACTTCTATCGTAATGGAAAAATCATAGATGCCTCACCCATCATAGTGACCACTTGACAGTCTGTTTGAATATAAAGACCATGAACTGGATTTGACGGTGTATCCTGAAATTCAACTTCATTGTTTTGAGCAATTGGGGATGTTATGAAAATTTGGGTACAAACCAAAGTGTGTTGTTGTGAGTGATTTCATTTGAGGGACGAAACTTCATTAATTTGAAGTAATTTTGGCCAATATAACAATCTGGGTACATTCTCGTTAACCTTCTAGATTGGAGTACTTAATTTCCGCCCTGAGGAAGCCCTATTCAGAGCAAAACTCGTTGGCTGCACTTTGTCTGCATTATCTCATCGCCTTACGTCATGTGTGGTTCGAGTATCCATTAAAGGATCAGATATAACATCACTGAAGAGTCTGGATTGATTCTCTTGTTTTGCATTTGTGCATTTTAAAACACTTACATTGCCTCTTTGTGCTTTTTTTTAAAATATATTATAGTGGTGTGGTCCTTCGGCAGTGGACCAGGGAGGTGAGCAACAGTGACTCTGTGCAACTTTGGAAACATTGTATAGCTAGGTAGTGTGGCTTTAATTATCCCTTACTGCCATCTTTTTCATTTTTTGAGTACTTATACATCAGTTAGAGTTTCCATACGAAAATAGTTTTTTTTTTGCTAAATCTTCACAAAACCTTCCAAAAAGAAGCTCCTCCTCCTCATCTCTTCCCTCAAACATTTTGGGGTAATCTGTCAAGTAGTGGCTGAGAAAAAGTGAAGTCCCAAAACACTTTTCCCCCTTGCATTTTCCATAGGAAAAATTAGACAACAGTACAGTGTTGGCATATCGAAATGAGCTATTATAGACTGACAATATCTTAGAAAAGAGTTATTGCATGGTTACAGTTATAGTATAAGAATTTGTATCTGCTGAACTAGAAAAAGACAGTCATCACCTCCTAGTAAGTTAAACATACACAGTGAAAGGAAGGAGTCCAAATGAAATGTCGATTGATGTTCCATGTGGCGTGTTAGTGTCATTCATGATTATTTGGGCTATTTTTTTCTGGGAAACATCATCTAGAGTTTTTTTACATGAGGTTTTTACATGTTTTAATATATTTTCCATGTAATCTATTTTAGGTACCAAGGGCCATTGTCAATGTGGTTCAACTGTTTAAGCTTGAAGGTCTCCGACAAGTCAATGATGGGTCCTTTGGATGTTTGCTTCAAAAGTAAGTTAATTGTTTCATTTAAATACAAGCGCTAACCCAGGTTCTACCGTAATCTTAATGTGTGTGTATGTAACACATGGTGTAACTAACAATCATAATAACACAAATTGCTTACAAATAATTCTACTATAAATGTTAATCACATCCAATATAGGAAAATAAAGGATTACATCTAGATAATTTTGTTCAGTTATGTTCGAATGCTTTAAATTGAATTGGTAGACTTTAGAAAAGGGATTCCTGGCTAGCTGAGGAATGCAACCAGTCCAGGCAGGAACCACCACTCTAGTCAGGGTAAGCCAGATACACAATAAGATAACCTGCGTTCACCCTCTGGTAGCTTGTGACAGAGCAGCTAGGCTTATATACAAATGCAATATATAAAGTATTTGTGCAAAACACACACACATTAACACAATGAATACACCACAAAATGACCTCACACTGGTTTAGAAAAATAGAGAATATGTATTTGTGCAAAATAAGACCAAAATGGCAAAAATCCAATCAGTAGAATTGGAGATTTGAATTTTTAAAGATTAAATGCAAAAAAAGTGCTTAGAAGCCAATAGTGGTCTACAGGATACTTGAGGTTGCGAGAGACCGGTGCAAATCCAAAGTTCAGGCCGACCGCAATCAACAGCAGGCTGGCTACAGGACCCAGACACGTCCCGCTGAAGAAATACCACGGATGGAGCTTTGGTCAACGTTGAGAGTCTACTGTGTTGTCGTCAAGCTGCACAAAGGGGGTCCCATATCGTCGTTGAGCTCTGTTAACATGAATGTAATGTGTTGTTGTCGAGCCATGCAAGCTGTGGAACCTCTGTCATCGGGCAGCCTCTATGTTGAAGGGTGATCTGTCATTTTTGCTGAAAACAGCTGCAGAACCCACTTTTGAATCCCAGAGCTTGGAGGCTGCACCTCAGTCAAGGGAAGGACTCACAGAAGGCAGAGTACAGCAGCACTAGCAGAATTGTAGGACGTCTTTTGGGTTCCTGAGACTTCAGAAAACAGGAGGCAAGCCAGTAAGCCCTTGGAGATCACTTGGAGGGAAGGCATAGTCTTTCCAGCAGTTGAGGAGAAGCAGGTAGCAGGACAACTAGCAGTAAAGCAGTCCTTCCAGAAAACCAGTCCAGTTGAGTCCTTTAAGAAGCAGAGCAGTCCTTCTGACAAAGGTTCAGTTCAAGATCCAGAAGTGTCTGATTTTAGGGGGTCAGAGAACCAGTACTTATACCCAAAAGTGCCTTTGATGTAGGGGGTGACTTTAGAAGATCTCTCTGAAATGCACAAGGATCCCTTTCAACCCATTTCTGTCTGCCAGGCTACCTGCGGGGGGCTAAATCAGTGCTTTGTGTGTGGACAGGACACTACCTATCGAAGTGTAAGCGTTAGCTACTCCCATTCCTTCCTGCCCAGGAAGTCTCATCAGAATGCAGATGAATGCAGATGAATACAGATGAGTGCTCAGAATGCAGATGAGCCTTATCTTCTTGTATTTGTGGCTGTCTAAATGGAATGCACAAAGTGTAGCTGTCACCCAACCCAGACATATATTGGAGACAGACTGTCAGGCACGAACAGCAGCAAGTAAAGAGAGATGTCCACTTTCTAAAAGTGGCATTTCTAAAACAGTAATGCTAAATCCAAATTCACCAGTAAGGAGGATTTAACATTCCATTCCAAACATATCAAACAAGGAAAAGCTACTCCTCTCTGATCAATAATTACAGGTTAGAAGTGCAAGGAATGTCTAATACTGGCCCATGAGAGAAGTAAGTTTCACAGTAGTGAAAAAACTAAATAGGTTGTTTGTCACCACCAGGACATGCAAAACATAAAAGGTACATTTCCAACTTTTACTTACATAGCACCCTGCCCTTAGGGTTCCTTAGGGCCTACCTTAAGGGGACTTATTTGTAATAAAAGACAGACCCCCCCCCCAGGGTATTTTGGCATAGATTTGCAAATTTAGTGGCACAAAAATGGAAATGTAGAGGCACAAAAATGGAAATTTTGCGGCATTTTTGCAGCACTTTATTTTACTCTTAATCATTCCTTTTCAGCCTTAAATCAATGTAAAATGATTTATCAGAGTATTTAACTTTGAAATAGGTATTATAATCTGTCTGAGAGAGTTTTATTGCTATATTCTCCTTTGTGGCAACATTCTGGAGCATAGGTTAAGCCAAGCACAATAGCACAGGGAGACCCCAGAGACACTCCTGACCATGGGGACGTCAGAGACCCCAGTGACCATGAAGACGTCAGACACATCCCTGACCATGGAGATGTGAAAGACATCCCAGACCATGGAGATATGTGTCGGTTTCGACGAAGCTCGCAGATGTTGTGCAAAAAATTTTAAGCACCAACATCACTTAAAATACCAGCATCAGCTTAACTTTGAAATGCCTCAAAAGGCAAATGTTTGGAAGCGCAAATTTCACTAAAACAGCAGGCATCTACTAGGAGCTGGTCCAACAAGCAAACACCACTGAACACACAACATGTGTGTGTACAGCCAGTAGGAACTCCCCATTTTTGCTATCTGCCGGTAGACCATTTTTCGCGGTCATAATGGGAAATATTGCAGCCATCGCACTCCTTAGCAGATTTCGGTGTAATTTCGCAAATCTCAAAATCGCGAAATGCTGGAGGGTCTGCCTCAAGGAAGACACCTCACAAGTTTCTCAGGTGCATACGTGCAGTAACTCCCACTGTCCAGGCTTTTACAAAGGATGCCGGGATCTGCATTCCTATTTCATGATATATATATATATCATCCTTTGTAAAAACTCCGAACAGTGGGAGCTGCTGCACGTACGCATATATACACAACTACAAATCCCAAAATGCAGAACAAAAACCTGACTAAGCTGTGGTAGTCATGCCTGAACCTTGGAAATATAAAAGTGCTGAGAGAGGTGGGGCGCCCACGTCTGAGTCAGTGGTTCTTTTGCTTTCACAATCGGCCTGCAAATTCTGAACAATTACAATTAATTAAAGATGGAAAGTTTTACAAACTATTCACCATTCTGAGTCTGCCAAAACTTTCCATTTATTTAGCGTGAAAAAATACTAGTTGAAATGCATTTTATTTATCATGTAGTAGATCTAAATAATAACTCTCCATTACACGTTTTCGTTATTAAAGAAAGTGCATTCTAGCTTAAAATAAAAAGCCACAAATTCATTCCAAAAAGTGTAGAAAACCTCATTAACTCTGTATTATCAGTTTCACATTCCAATTTTCTTTTTAGTCTTCATACTTTGAAAATACATGCATACAAACACACTCCCCCACTCCCCACACCCCCCTCAAAAAGAACCAAAATAGAAGCAGTGCTTGACCTGTGCTAGTAGGACGTGATGTGAGAAAGTAAGCGCTCGTCTGTGATGACTCGAAGCCTCCTCCGTGCCCCCCTCCCATTCACAGTCTCACAGCCTGGGATATCTGATGAACAGGCTTGTTCACTGCACCTGTTATTTAAGTCTCAATCTCTTTGGCGCCGATGAGACGCCTGAGGAACACCTGCACAGGAGAGACATGTCTTGTACTAATTGTTCTTCCTAGAGTGCCCACTCCTCCCCTTCTTTCGCCTCAGCTTCCCTTTTTGCCCCTCTTTGTGAATACTAAGAGTATGCAAACTTTTTAGTTGTTATTGGCTGTAATGTACAGGGAGAAGCTATTATGGCTGTAATGACGTGTGTGCGTACAGTCAATATGAACTCCCTATTTTCTTTGCTATCTCCCGGGATATCATTTTTCGCGGCCATAATGGCAAATATTGCGGACATCGCGCTTCTTCGCCAATTTCGCGGTAATTTCCTGAATCGCGAAATCGCAAAATGCTGGAGGGTCTGAAAAGGGGAGTTTAAGGCTTGACAAGTAGTTTTAAATGCCAATTCGAAGTGGCACTAAACTGCACACACTGGAACTGCAGTGGCAGTCCTGAGACAGGTTTGAAAAGCTACTTCTGTGGGTGGCACAATCAGTGCTGCAGCCCACTAGTAGCATTTGATGTACATACCCTGGGTATATGGTATGCCATTTTACAAGGGTCTTACCAGTATGTAAAATATGCCAATCAGGTATACCCCAGTCTCATAATGTTTTAGGGAAGAAGCACATGCACTTTAGCACTGGTTAGTAGTGGTAAATTGCTCAGAGTCCTACGGTCAACAAAAAGAGTTCAACAAAAAGTGGAGGTAGGTCGAGTACTATTCTGGCTGCAGTGTTTTGGATGGTTTGTAGCTTGGTGTGCAGGGATGCCATCGTAGATGGTGTCATCTTAGTCCAGTCTGATTGTGATGAGGGCCTGGGTGACAGTCTTTCTGGTGTCTGAAGGGAGCTATTTGATGATATTTCTAAGCATGCTGAGGATATGAAACAGTCAGAGGTGACAGCGTTGATTTGATGTCTCATGGTGAGGTTGGTGCCCCTGATGATGCCCAGGATTCTGGTATGGTCGGAGGGTGTGGGAGTGGGGCCTAATTTTGTGGGCAACCAGGTGGAATCCCAGGGTGAGCTTTTGTTGCCAAAAAACAGCATTTCCGTGTTGTTGGTGTTGAGTTTGAGGTAGTTTGTTCTCATCCAGTTGGCCAAATCGGTTAGGCACATTTTGAAATTACTTTTGGTGGTGTTGGTGTCTTCTGATAGGGATAGGATGAGTTGGGTGTTGGCAACGTGTGGAATGATGATGAGACAGTGGGCCCAAATGATGCTTGCTAGAGGAGTCATGTATACCTTGAAGAGAGTAGGGCTGAGTGAGGAGTCTTGCAGGACTCCATAAATGAGGTCCTTGGATTCTGAGATGAACGATGGGAGGTTGACCCGTGGCACCCTTCCAGTCAGGAAGCAGGCCCTCCACTTGAGAGCTGGTCCTTGGATTCCGGTTTCATGGAGTCTGGAGATGAGTATGTTGTGGGAGACTGTGTTGAAGGTGACTGAAAGGTTGAGGAGGATAAGTGGAGTAGTCTGGCCTCGATCTAGTACGGTGCTGTTAGACCCGGAAGGTCCCAGGAACCACCGACTCCGACGCGGTAGCTTGGCGCGAGGCGGGAAGGCACTCCGGAAGCTATGTGTGAAGTAGTTGTACAGCACACACTCACACTGACCCAGTAAAGCACACACAATAAATAAGACACCACTCCAGGGTCATTGACAAAAACAAGTAGCTTTATCTATTTTTGGTCAGGATTAGAAATGCAAAGCTTTCACAGGGTGCAGAATGAACGATTTCTCTAAATTCAGGTCACAATAGGTAACACTTCTGGGGCACATGTTCACTAAAGGTAATATTTCTTGTGTACATGGTCAACATAGGCGACATTTCTTATGCCCCGGTTCAATAAAGACCACATTTCCTATACAGTGTAAATACAACAGGGTAACACTCCTAATCCACTAGGCGATATAAATGAACATTCTCAAGACTCTTACTCAAGGTGGGCATGCAGACTCATTTAGGTAGAGTAAATCAATAACAAGGGCAGTTCTATATTTGATTTAGACCCCAGCCCTCCTTCACTGATTCACTTGGGGGAGCGGTCATAGTAGAGGTACAATGTAGGCAGCTGTCACTTCTTGGGCCCAAGCTCCCGGCAGTTTCATAGAGGGCACGACAGCAGGGGGGGGGCGGAAGCAGTTCCCAGGCAGTGCTGACGTGCGCCTGAGAGTCTTGTGTGGAATAGACCCTGCCCCTGGCTCCTTCTGGGCCTTCTCAGCTGCTAGGGCGGGGGGGGGGGGGGTGTCACTGCTCGAGTGTAGGCCCCAGATCCCCTTCCACTCACTGCTCAGTCTGTGGGGCTGGGAGACTTAATTCCTGCCTCTGCGCTGGTTCATGCAGGTGCGGGAGGCCCCTGCTCCCAGTCGGCCTTCGCTTCTCTCTCTGGGCCTGGCTGGGGGTGGTTCACTTCTCCCACGGGTAGGGGGAGGCCCGGGGGTCTCTCAGGCCTTGCTCACTCCCCGGACCTCCTCTCCTGGACTCTGTTGCGGTCTCCAAGCTTCCGGCTTGTCTCGGGGCCCGTGAACCAATCACTGCGCGGCTTCTTCGGGGCACGGCTAGTGACGCGGCCGGCGCCCCGGTTGCCAAGCAACGCTCGCTCGCACGCTCCAGGCCCAGCACGGCCTTCACTCAGCCGCGGCAGCCCTCCCTCAGCTTTGGGGGCCACGGCGGCGTCCAGAGGCCCAGCGCTTCTTCTCTCCTCGGCACCCGGGCTGCAGCGGTGATCTGGGACATACAGCGCTTCGTCAGGCACAGCGCTTACTCACAGGTACCCGGCAGCGGCGGTGATCTGGGCATACAGTACTTCGTCAGGCACAGCGATGGGGGGGCACAGCACCAGCACTCGAGGTGCGGCTCTGGTCGCAATTACCGCCCCAGCAGGACCGGGGCCCACCTTAGCTCGCCAGCACAGCGCTTGCAGACAGCAGCAGATTCTTGTGGGACAGCGCTTACTTGGCACAGCGCTAGCAGAGGGTGGTAGGTTCCAGCATTAGAGCGCTTGGGTGATGCGGCGCTTTTACCTTGTGGTTCCCAGCACTTCCCAGTCTTGGCGCTGGCAGTAGATGACAGGGAGTATTGGCAGGAATTAGCTGCAGGGTTTAGTTGCAGGAGTTTGTAGCAGTGGGAAGAAGGATGGTAGTCTCATGCAGGCACACTGGAGTTGGCACCCCGGGTCCCCCTCACACTGGGCAAGGTCAGCAGGCTGGCAGGATCACTCAGCTATCTTGGGGACAGCAGGGCCTAAGCTCAGTCATCCTCAGTAGTGTAGCTTCCCCCTGGCTCAGCAGCCTATACTCGGGCGGGGGTCCCCAGGTCCAGTAGTGCACCATCTGACTGTCAGGTTTCCCTCCTTTACCTTTATACCCCTATTATTGTTAGGAGAGAGCACCTGCACCTCAGCACTGTTCAGCAGCGGTAAGGCGCCCAGAGTCCTATGTCCAACAAAAAATGGCAGTCAAAACTGAGGCAGAAAGGGAAAAAATGCGGGGTAAGACCACCCTAGGGCTGACAGGTCTAACATATGCGCTGTGATGAGGGCTGCTGTGGTTGCTGCTGAAACCTGAGAGCGAGCTGTCCAGGAGTACATAGCATTCAAAGTGGTATAGAGCTGATGGTTGATTGCCTTATCTATGGATTTGGCTGTGAAAGGGAGCAAGGAAATGGGTCGGTAGTTGCTGAGAACTTCGGGGTCCGAGGATGCTTTCTTGAGAAGCAGGGTGACTTCTGCATGTTTCCAGGCATCTGGGAAAGTAGCTTTAGCGATAGAGGTGTTGATGATGCTTTTGAGTGCTGTGCTTCTTGTCAGTCTCCCAAGGTTCAAGAAGCGGTGTGGACATGGGTCTGTGGGGGGCTCGATTGGTTGGATTCCATTATAGCCGCCTTGTCTTCTCTAATCAGTGAGGTCCACTTCGGGAGTAGGGTGTCCATGGTGGTGTAGGTTGGAGATGAGAGGGGTTGGTAAGGCGTGGTTGAGGGTTAGAGTTCCTGTAGATTTTGGATATTGTGTCGTGAAAGAAGTCATGGGTAAAGGAGTTGGAGGTGGCTGCCGGATGAGTGAATTCCTTAACGATGGCCAAGAATTATTTGTATTTGTTGTTGCTGGCTTTCAATCCTCTGAGTCAGAGCTTTCTTCTTGGTCTCTTTCAGTTCATAGTGGTAGATACTTAGTGAGATCTTGTAAGCATTCCTGGAGGCGGGCTCTTGCGAGGTTGTCCATTTTCTCTCAAACCGTTTGCATCATCTCTTGTACTCTCTGAGTGCATCGGTGTACCAGGTTGCTTGTTGGTCCTCTTCGGTTTGGCATTTTTGAGGGGCGCGAGGATGTCAGCGATACAGTTATTGAAACAATCTGTGTTTCTGTTGGTGTCATCGGAGAAGATTAGAGGGTGGCACTGGAGGGTGTTGAGCCATGTGACTTCAGTCACATTCTTCCAGCTATGGCTAGGGGTGTGTAGCCTCTCCGTGGGTGTGGTGGGTGCGGATGAGATGTTGTAGAGTATGATGAAGTGGTCCATCCATGTGAGTGGGGAGATGTGGCTGACCTTGAATTTTTCACTGTAGGTAAAAATGGGGTCTAGGGTGTGTCCTAAGTCATGAGTGGTGCCCTTCACGAGCTGAGTGAGGCCGATATTTTGTAGGCTGTCTAGTAGGAATTTGGTGTTTGAATCTGCGGGGTCATCAAGATGAAAGTTTAGGTCACCCAGGAGTAAGAAGTCTTTGGAGTTTAAGGCAAAGGGGGTGATTAGGTCGATGAGGAGGTTGCTGAAGTTGCTCTGGAATTCTGGTGGCCGGTATGTGAGGATCCCCCTGATGGTGGATTTGTTATCTGTCTGGAGCTTGAAAAGTAGGTGTTCAATGAACAAAGTTTTTGGGTCGTTGGTGTTGGTGCATCTTATGGTGTCTCTGGGAATTATGGCGATGCCTCCTCTTGGTTTCATGGTTCGATCATGGTGCAGGATCTTGTATCCTGGTGGGATGGCGTTGGCAATGACTGGGAAAGATGAAGGGTTTAGCCAGTTCTTGGTGAGGAAGACGAGGTCCTGATATTATACAGCATTGGCAAAAAAACATTGCTTTGTACCAATGCTGCTTAGCATCACCAAAAAGCAGTGGCAAAGTCAGTAGGGCCCAAAAGCTAGACCTATTTGCTTTGCCAATGCGTGTTTTCCCTTTACTGAAAATTTGATACCTAAATAGGCCATTACCAAGAATGTACACAGGGTTCCAGAGGTTCCCTAGTGTCCAAGCATGACTTTAAAAAAAAGGCAATCAGGGAGCCTCCATCTTTTGTGGTACATTGCACCAGTATTGGTTTTTCTAAGGCAACAACCCAAATTTACATTTTGGGACTCTTAGTTCTGCTTTTTCTATGGGCATTTAGCTCAAAAGCAAGAACCCGTTAACAGTGCATCACACGTCAGGCTGTGTAACTTTGATCAAAATCTTTTTTATAAGACCAAGCTAATCAGCAGAGATGATAGAATGACTGCAGCAGCTGCAGGGATTTAGCTGTTCTGCTCTTATGATCTGCATCTTTATATAATGCCTTAACCTACTTTTATTCTACAATGCAGCAGAAAATTATGCAGTATAAATTCTCTTCAGCACTGCTATCAAGAGGACCACTTTGGGATTCAGCAAACTGGGCAGCCTGGGGAGCTGAAACGTCTGAGTGGTGCGAGAAGGCAGAAACATAAAATGGTAAAACTATGTTTCTGCTTCTCGCATTGCGAGAAAACAGAAGTGCCTGTAGTGCCTGGTTGTGGGAGGGCGGGTGGGCGGTCCTGCTCGAGGACAGGGGGAGTGGCTTTGCCCACTGTTGTGGGTACTGACTGTTTGGTCGGCCCCAGGGCCGACCAACCCAGACATGCACACTCTCCCTTTTTCTGTATGTAGGCTGCTGCATGCAGCCTACTTAGAGAAAATGGCCCGGTTGGGCGCTCTACGCTGCGCCTCACCAATCACAACGCTGTCATTGCAGCGTTGTGATTGGTTAGGGGAGCAGGAGGATGGAGGCTGCCTAAAATGCGCCAGGACTCCAGAGCAAGCAGGAGCTGAGGCGGCGGCGCGTGATGCCGTCCTGGAGGAAGCAGGTAAGGTAAGTTAGGAATTTCAGACGAATGGACAGATAGATAGATGATGGATAGATAGGAATGTTAATGTTTAGCGAATAATTAGGTGAGCAACTTGATAAATAATTAAGAAATGCGAAGAGAAAATACACTGTAAAGGTTTATACTGAAGAAAACGGGGCAACAAAACATGTTCATGTTATATAATAAAGACAAAAGTGAAAAATAAGGGCAAATATTTGATAGATGACGTTTAATGATGAACTAGGGATAATCAGACAGCTAAGATATAAAACCAAACATACTATGCATATATAGAGAGAAGAAATATTGGTGCACGACACGTACCATAATATGTAATGAAGAGATAATGTAAATACGACCACAATATACAACAACAAAAAAGGTGAGCAGAAGTGAAATGCGAGCAGGCGGCGGGTAAGATGTGGGATGGGGGAGATTGGGTATGCAAGGCCGATTGAGAGGTAAGGTGATGGGTGTGGAGCGAGATGTGAGAGTCGGCTGCGGGCGTGAGAAGGGACTGGAGAGAAGGGGTGGATGATGTGAGTGAAGTGAGGGGAGGCAAGGTGAGAGGGTGAGAGGAGACAGGGTGAGAGGAGACAGGATGAGTGAGAGAAGACAGCAGAGAGAGGTGAGGAGAGGAAATTTGGTGGGAGAGAGTGGAGGTGAATGAGAAGTGCTGAGGGGTGTGAGAGGTGACGGGGCCAGAAAGGCCATGAGATAAATGTGAGAGACTGTTAGAGATGAGGGGAGTGAAGAGACAGAACGGCGAGGTGATTGAAGGTGCAGTTAGAGGTTTAATGGAGAGAGTTGAGAAGATGAAAAAAAGGGGATCGTGGTTGGGAGAGGTGAGTGGGTGGGAGGGAAGAGGCATGGGTGAAATGCTTAACTCTGCACAGGACCGCCAGGGTTTTAAGGAACACCAGCGACTCCCATCCAGGCACAGGTGAGCTTCGGATATTTATTCTCCAAAGTGTAAGTCTGCAGCACCCCCGGAAATCTGCAGCACCCCCGAGTCACCGGATGAACGTGTTACAGGATTTCTTTTTAGGGGGTGGACATTGATGCCAGCGGAAACGAGAGAGGTGCTTGGTGCGGGGGTGCGTCTCGCCCATTTTCATGGTTTAGTGTGTGTTTCTGCTCTGTCTCAGTTCAGCATGTCTCTCTCTTAATCATTGGACTCTCTGGTACCACTCTCTCTCTCTCGTGATTGTGTCTCAATCATTATCTCATTCACTCTCTTTTTAAACATTTCTCCCGAATATGTGTCCTTTTCTTTCACCTTAGAAAGTCTGGACCAGGAACCAGTATCACATAACGTTCATAAAACACTAGCATCGATAAAAAGATTAGTCCCGACACCAAATAGTAAAACCGAATTAACAGATTGTAACGGTTTCTGAATAATGGCCTCACATTTACAAACACGCTCGTCCAATGCATTAAGAGAGACTTAAAAGATTAAACTGGCTAGAGAACCCTTCAAGCCATTGAGAAGGGGGTGCGCGTGACTATTATATTTTAATGTTTTATAGCGTTAATTTGTCTGGGGTGTGTACCATTCGAGGCCTACAGGGATTGGCCGGGCCTGAAGTGGTGCAGTGTACTGCGTGTGGAGGTACAATGTGGTATGCCCCTCAGGCAACCAGACGGCGGCAAATCCCATCCAAGACCACCAATATACAATTAATAACAAAAGCCAAGCTGAGGCACAATTTAGGGCCACAGTTTATACTGTTAACGTTCCTAATGCAGTTACTGGTCTGACACTGACCCGCACTTCACAGGAGTTTTCCCTCTGTCCATGTGGTTGTGACAAGAGCAAATGGTGGTTTTTGCAGGACTGTTCTCGGTTCCTGTTGAAATTAGCGTCCACGCGCATTCTACAAAGATGTTTTTAAACGAAGACAAGTATATTTTGATATTTTTTGGTATATTATGTTACATGTGATTACAATATTTAACTTAACTGTAAACCACATTGCCTTTTGTTACATTTACTTTCTTTACTCTCCGACATGCTGCGTTATGTTCTGCAATGTGAGGGAACGGTGCGCGAGGTTATGTTCCGTCACATTATGTGATGCTATGCTAGGTTGTATTACGTTGGACCACTTTACGTTGTGTTGCTTGTATTCCCTTAAGATGCATGTCTTTTTGTTATGTTACGTTGTTATGCATTATGTTAATCAATGTTATGTTATGCTTCTTTTGGTTCTGACACGTTATGATGGGGTGCTATTTGTTATGTTATGGACATTACATCTCTTTATTTTTCAATTCATTTCGTTATATTATGTGTCTTGTGCGATATTATGCTACCCTTTACGTTTGTGTTATGCTACTTTATGCTATGCAATGGTTTGTTAGAATGCACTATGTTATGTAAATGACATTGCTTTATGTTACAAATCTTTTTATTATACTGTGTGGCTTTTCCTTACGTGATGATATGCTACGGTGTGCTTCATTTTGTCAAAATAGATGCACGGGTTGTGTAGCGCCGTAATAGCTTGAAAGGTTTGCATGGCAAACTTGAAAAAGGCACTAGAAAAGATTCTTTGTAGGGTCTAAGGGAAATTTTAATGACCTGCCACAGTTCTAATCCCCTAAATCTATAGTGTAAACAACAAAACGATGAACTGGGGGTCTAGTCAAATCCTGCTTACTAAGCGGAAAAATAGAGAGAAACGGGCTAAAAAAGTCCCAAAGAACAAAAAGAAGTGAAAAGAGTAAGAGAGGCAGAAAGACGAGACAACCAGATGCAATCGGGAGTGAACCTTGGAGCGGAATAATTGGATACCCATCAATTATCAATGTGATCAGTCTTATCATCAGGTTGTCCAATCCAAAATGAGATGCTTCTCTTGATCATAGAGAGCATCTGAATGAAAAGATTACACTCGTAGGTTGTCCAAGGTTGTCAAGGATTTGGAATGGAAAAACAAACCATAGTTGGAAGATAAGATAATTGACAGGAGTGCAGTGCTAACAAGAAACAGTGAGGTGGTGTGTTAAAATAGAATTGCGAGTAAACACTAACAATTTATTACGTGTCTCGCATCCTAATTAAAACAACAGTGCAGAAAGGCAGTATTAAACAAATGACTGCCGTATAAAGGTCGACATGTTTCAGCCAAATGAGATACAATCACCTCTGAGGCTTTCTTCAGGACCTATGTTGTTATTTATCTAGCTACTGCAGTAAAGTGAAAAACACGTATAGTGATAAACATATAGATAAAGACAGACAAGTACATTTATCTCACTATCATGTGAAGATGGCACTTTGTACCACTTTAAGTGTATCCTCCGTCTCAAAAGGATGCTGCGTGCATCTGCCAAGAAAGCAAATTGAAATTGTCTCAAAACCGGAAAAATAAAAGATAGAAGCACTTTTTTTGTCCTAAACAGAAAACTAACATTGTATTAGATGTTAGAAGGCTTACCCGTAATGATCGGGGAGCAGACCTCACCTCGCCCGGATCCTGATTCCAGACTAAGAGGCCCCGCTCTATATAAAGAGAAAAGATGAACTACCAATATCTGGAAGGCAATCGATGCAAAATCCAAAGTAAGAGTATATGCTAGTGTAATATACTACTAGCTACAAAAACTGGTAGCCTGCAAATAGGAATAAAACCACGGAGTGTGTCATGCCAAACAAAAGGAAACTCCCCAACAGGAAGTGAAAAAGGCTTAAAAAATGGGAGATGGAATACCAAATGTGCACCAAACATGAAATTTCATGCATACTGAAACGCCTGCACCTCTTAGGGGCATTAGTGCATGGGTTCGCATAATGATGTTAAAAAATGGTGTACAGTCTACATGTCGACAGCTTTATCAAGGAGTAACTTTACCAGGGAAAAGACATGTAGAAAGGTCTCATTTCTTCGTAAAACGAAGATGTTGTGGTAAAAACCGCCCGATATTTTTTTTAAGTAAAAGAACTTAAGCAGTGACTCCGGTGCTTACCTCTCCGTCGTTGCCTCGTTGCGGCACCAGAATCAGGAGGGAGGTAACCGTGACTGCAAAGACGGCGTTCTAATAAAGCCGCCAAATCTCATCAGGGCAACGTGCGAGTGAGTGTGGATTGGTCCGTCAACCCTGTATCCGGAAAAACAAACCGGACTACAGGGGGACGTCATAATGGCCGATTGTGTAGTTCCTCAAGGTTGCTGGGATGTAAACGTATGCGTATCCAGTGCGGTGGCATGGCAAAAACAGCGAAACAGAATCTTATATTATTATTATTAAAGCCGCCTATGCCTATCAACTGTCAAGCACGGAATCATGCTGGCTGTAGCGACAACTTAGTTAACAAAACTGTAAAAGACTACAAAGTGATGTCATAATGGCCGCTGGTGTAGTCTGTTTCTGTTCGCTGACGAGACTACAAAGCTGGAAATGCGTGCGTGCTCGATATCAATACTCGAAAGGTAAAATGCCCATGCTTGCTATTGAGGTGTTAAGCGTGTGTATCTACAACTGACAAATGTATACCTCTCTGCGACCACAAAACCTCTCATTTATAATTGAAAAGACGTCATGTCAAATATTGGGGCATGCCAGTAGTGAAAGTGTAAAGGACTACAGGATGACATCACAGAGTAGGCTTGAGTAGTTCATTAGCTATGCTGGAAAAAAGACTCGCACTATAAATAGTGAATATATCTGAGATAAGAGAGTCATGATGTCTGGTGTTGAAAGTGTGTTGGTAATGAACAAAGAATAATGCAAAGAGGCAAGTGCTATTTAGTAACATGTGGGGAAGAAAACAGGCACCCAGATATTAAAGCATGCTCTAAGAAGATACCAAAATATTTCATAGGGTGGTCCAAGGAATTTCATCATTTAACCCCCTCACATCGCTCTGTAATTTGAACACCCATTTTTGTTCTTTCATAAACAGGTATTTAGTGGTGTCAACAATGTGTGATGGTATCAATGGTTTTTCGAGCACTGTCCAGGAAAAATCGTCTGCTGTATGATTCTGATCAGCGAAATGTCTAGTAAGTTTAGTCGTTGATCTTCTGCACCTGAAGGAACTCTTATGTTCTACCATGCGAGTCCTTACTTTCCGGGTTGTCATACCCACATACTTGCATTGGCAGGAACAAGTAATTAGGTAGATCAGATTGTCACTGTTGCAGTTGGTGAACCTCTTCAGCAGCCAGGGTCTGTTCGTACCTATATCGATAGAGGTAGTGTGTTTCGTTTGTGGACAAACGGAGCAGTTGCCACAAGGGAAGTGGCCAGCCACTGCCGGGAGTTCCCAGAGCGTGCCTACTGATCTCTGGGGCAAAGTTTTGGGGCGGGTGTGTACCAACCGGTCTCGTATGTTACTAGACCTCTTAAAAGAGAACAGAGGGGTTGCCAAAGATCCATCACAAGAAGACAAAATCCGCCAGTGTTTCCTTACGCTTTTTTGTATTTTATTCGCCATTGTACTGAATGTGGTAACAAAGGTCATGCGTTCAAGAGTAGGTTTCTCAATTGCAGGTTCCAAAAGTGCCTCGCGATGATTGTTAGTGGCCCGCTTGAAGGAGCGTTTCACTAGCCTAGGAGGATAGTGTCTCGAGATCAATTGTTCAGTGAGGACCTCAGCATGTTTTTTGAAAGTATTCACAGTTGAACAGTTCCTACGGACCCGTAGGAACTGTCCAAATGGTAAATTGTCCCTCAACGATTTTGGGTGTTGACTGTCATACCTTAATAAGGAATTACGAGACATTGGTTTCCGATAGAGCTCACTTTCTAGACCTGTGGGTGTAACAAAAATGGACAGGTCTAAAAATGCTAGCCTTTTGTCATTGATCTCAACTGTGAACTTTAAGAACTGATTTCTCGTGTTCAGCCATTGATGAAAGAGAAGAATAGACGCACGGTCTCCTCTCCAGACCACCAGCACATCATCAATATAGCGTTTCCACTGTGACAATCTGATCTACCTAATTACTTGTTCCTGCCAATGCAAGTATGTGGGTATGACAACCCGGAAAGTAAGGACTCGCATGGTAGAACATAAGAGTTCCTTCAGGTGCAGAAGATCAACGACTAAACTTACTAGACATTTCGCTGATCAGAATCATACAGCAGACGATTTTTCCTGGACAGTGCTCGAAAAACCATTGATACCATCACACATTGTTGACACCACTAAATACCTGTTTATGAAAGAACAAAAATGGGTGTTCAAATTACAGAGCGATGTGAGGGGGTTAAATGATGAAATTCCTTGGACCACCCTATGAAATATTTTGGTATCTTCTTAGAGCATGCTTTAATATCTGGGTACCTGTTTTCTTCCCCACATGTTACTAAATAGCACTTGCCTCTTTGCATTATTCTTTGTTCATTACCAACACACTTTCAACACCAGACATCATGACTCTCTTATCTCAGATATATTCACTATTTATAGTGCGAGTCTTTTTTCCAGCATAGCTAATGAACTACTCAAGCCTACTCTGTGATGTCATCCTGTAGTCCTTTACACTTTCACTACTGGCATGCCCCAATATTTGACATGACGTCTTTTCAATTATAAATGAGAGGTTTTGTGGTCGCAGAGAGGTATACATTTGTCAGTTGTAGATACACACGCTTAACACCTCAATAGCAAGCATGGGCATTTTACCTTTCGAGTATTGATATCGAGCACGCACGCATTTCCAGCTTTGTAGTCTCGTCAGCGAACAGAAACAGACTACACCAGCGGCCATTATGACATCACTTTGTAGTCTTTTACAGTTTTGTTAACTAAGTTGTCGCTACAGCCAGCATGATTCCGTGCTTGACAGTTGATAGGCATAGGCGGCTTTAATAATAATAATATAAGATTCTGTTTCGCTGTTTTTGCCATGCCACCGCACTGGATACGCATACGTTTACATCCCAGCAACCTTGAGGAACTACACAATCGGCCATTATGACGTCACCCTGTAGTCCGGTTTGTTTTTCCGGATACAGGGTTGACGGACCAATCCACACTCACTCGCACGTTGCCCTGATGAGATTTGGCGGCTTTATTAGAACGCCGTCTTTGCAGTCACGGTTACCTCCCTCCTGATTCTGGTGCCGCAACGAGGCAACGACGGAGAGGTAAGCACCGGAGTCACTGCTTAAGTTCTTTTACTTAAAAAAAATATCGGGCGGTTTTTACCACAACATCTTCGTTTTACGAAGAAATGAGACCTTTCTACATGTCTTTTCCCTGGTAAAGTTACTCCTTGATAAAGCTGTCGACATGTAGACTGTACACCATTTTTTAACATCATTATGCGAACCCATGCACTAATGCCCCTAAGAGGTGCAGGCGTTTCAGTATGCATGAAATTTCATGTTTGGTGCACATTTGGTATTCCATCTCCCATTTTTTAAGCCTTTTTCACTTCCTGTTGGGGAGTTTCCTTTTGTTTGGCATGACACACTACGTGGTTTTATTCCTATTTGCAGGCTACCAGTTTTTGTAGCTAGTAGTATATTACACTAGCATATACTCTTACTTTGGATTTTGCATCGATTGCCTTCCAGATATTGGTAGTTCATCTTTTCTCTTTATATAGAGCGGGGCCTCTTAGTCTGGAATCAGGATCCGGGCGAGGTGAGGTCTGCTCCCCGATCATTACGGGTAAGCCTTCTAACATCTAATACAATGTTAGTTTTCTGTTTAGGACAAAAAAAGTGCTTCTATCTTTTATTTTTCCGGTTTTGAGACAATTTCAATTTGCTTTCTTGGCAGATGCACGCAGCATCCTTTTGAGACGGAGGATACACTTAAAGTGGTACAAAGTGCCATCTTCACATGATAGTGAGATAAATGTACTTGTCTGTCTTTATCTATATGTTTATCACTATACGTGTTTTTCACTTTACTGCAGTAGCTAGATAAATAACAACATAGGTCCTGAAGAAAGCCTCAGAGGTGATTGTATCTCATTTGGCTGAAACATGTCGACCTTTATACGGCAGTCATTTGTTTAATACTGCCTTTCTGCACTGTTGTTTTAATTAGGATGCGAGACACGTAATAAATTGTTAGTGTTTACTCGCAATTCTATTTTAACACACCACCTCACTGTTTCTTGTTAGCACTGCACTCCTGTCAATTATCTTATCTTCCAACTATGGTTTGTTTTTCCATTCCAAATCCTTGACAACCTTGGACAACCTACGAGTGTAATCTTTTCATTCAGATGCTCTCTATGATCAAGAGAAGCATCTCATTTTGGATTGGACAACCTGATGATAAGACTGATCACATTGATAATTGATGGGTATCCAATTATTCCGCTCCAAGGTTCACTCCCGATTGCATCTGGTTGTCTCGTCTTTCTGCCTCTCTTACTCTTTTCACTTCTTTTTGTTCTTTGGGACTTTTTTAGCCCGTTTCTCTCTATTTTTCCGCTTAGTAAGCAGGATTTGACTAGACCCCCAGTTCATCGTTTTGTTGTTTAAACTTGAAAAAGGGCCTTGGTGACAAGTCAAGTGATGGCCGGCACGTTTCAGGAGCATAGCAATACATTAAACGGGGCCTTGAGGCAGCAGTGGCGTTACGCAGGGGCCTGGTTGGGGATGGGGGTTCAATACAAGGTCAATGATATATGTGATACATATATATTTTGAGCACAGCCTGCAGCACTTCCAGGATAGTGTCACACTCTCAAACTTGCTTGAAAATCCATCATTTGCCTACTCTTTTTTTAAAAATTTACTTGGGAGGAGAAGCCCCCTGAACCCCCTGTAGGTAGTTCAGGCTTGCTCGCTACGCTCGCTCGCCACAGTGAAGTACGACAATTGTTTTACACCTCACAACTTTCAATTGTCACCAGTCGCCACTGGTCACTGGCAGCTGGATAATGTCTGGAATGTCTGCTCTGAAATACACCCAAAACCTTGTTCAGATCTCAGCCCAGTGGATGGGGATCTGTGCGGTCAGCACTGCAACAGAACAAGACAGTCCGCTTGAAATGCATGAATAACAAACAAAGCAAAGTACATCAACAGCAAAAATATAACTTGTGCGTCTGTGTCTACAATTCATTTGTACCACGGAAAGGTAGAAATCAGCACAGTACATTAACTTCCATTCTTGAGGCTGCTAGAGGCAGCATGTGAGCTGTGCTCACTGGTTGCACCAAGAGCAGGCCCTGGAGGGAGGAGCTCAGGTAGGCCCTAGGGTGCCACTTCACGCAGTCAAGTTAAGTAACACCTGACTGCAGCAACCACCCCCGGCTCCTGGGCACACTGGAAGCTTCCTTGCCATTTATCTATCATTCATAGTATTTGTCAGCTTCTCTCCTTCAGCTGCCGGGACCTTTCTTTAGGAGTTTCTTCATCTAAGAGTGCATGTTAACGAATCGATCTGGTGCATGGTAGAATTTTTTTATGTGAACCTCTTTGAGAGAATTACTTTCTGCACCATCACCAATGAACAAAACTAATGGCAGAAAATGTAAACATGTTGTGGGCTGATCCAAAAACATGACAGACAACTGTGCAAGCCAATGGCTAAAGGGGGCTGACTCAAACCCATTCTGTGTATGTTTTGACATGAGGTCTGGCAGATAACTAAAGATATATTTAGCCTTTAAATGGACATGGTAAAATGTTTTGTGTAGAAAGTAACTATATAATTGCGCACCTGATTTGGGTCTACGGTGAAATAATACAGGGGAAGCATAGTACTGTATTTGTAATGACATACTGGTCTATATATTAAGAATACAAATTAATTCTGCATATTAAAGTCAATAAGCATCTTTTGATAAATGGACCTGTTAATGTGTTCTTTCTAATACTTGTGCGATAACGTCATACCTCCAAAAAATGTACCAGTAGTGTTAATAGTTTTAAATATAGCTCTTAAATAAACTGGATATGAACATAATTGTAAAACTAGATTTCTCACATAAACCCAAACATATTTCACTCAGTCTCAAATTCATATACACAAGGTAGGTGGAATTTGTTGCCTCCTGCTGGACTCTGAAGAAGAGGCTGAGGGAGATGGTGCATATCTTTCATACTCCTTTCTCAGATTTTCAAAACATCGACAGATCCTGGAGGCATGCCTCCCAATAATGTGTTGTGGTGTTTTGGATACAATGATGCAGTTGGACATTTTCAAGCGGTCTGGTGTTAGATTGATCCATCTGGATATCGCCTTCACAATGGCAAAAGCCCTTTGATAGACACGACTCATCTTTCCTTTGTTTTTGAGCTTCAACATATTTACAAATATCATAAAGTAATTTAGTATGAACAAAGACCAATCTTATCACAGGTGAAACTCAATATTTTCTTTCTGTCTGTTTTTTTCTTAACAGGTCTTTTTGCTCATGTTTGGTAAAACCAAACAACAATTCTCCAGAGCTATTGGAGCTAATAGATCAGAACATGCAATTTCAGGTACGAATTGAATTAGATGCCGCAGAAAGGGTAATACAATGTGATTTAAACATAAGCCGCTGTGGAACAGGGCGGCTGCTTTTTCTGAGTATAACAAACCCGCCTCTTTTACTGATATAAGGCCAGTAAGGCCAGTCATGAAATTACAACTTCTGTTTTTCAGGCGATCTAAAGAGAAGAATCACAGCATATACTATTTTCAATCATGTATTTGGTATTGTACATTGGCCAACACATACCCCAAGCATCTATACATGCATCCAACTCTCTTTGGCTTAGATTTTTTTTCTTCATGTAAACCTTTCAATCTCTCTACTAGTTTCAGTGTTTCAGCGATTGTGTCATGGCCCCTAGCGCGAGGAAAGGAATGAGCCCCGTAGCTGCTTTTTGAACTCTGAAATGCAGCAATGGAAGCTACCACCTTTATTAGTATAGGTTATAAACTGGGGATTTTGTGTCTACCATACTCTTGCTTGCAAATCTCTCATGTAACAGTTGTGATCAGTCTATGAAGAATATGCCTTAGCACAGGCTTTACCAAAGTCCAGCAGTATATGGTACTCTGATTTTAAACATTTTCCTGGCACAGTAGAACTGTATAAGCAGTTCATTTACCTTGGCAGGCCATGACTGTGTTTTATATGCCATTATCTCTTTATGTTTCCCAGGCACTGCCCCTCCCCAGTAAACTCTCACTGTAGTGCTTACTACTTGTTTGTCCATATGCTTATTTTATGATGATTTTTTAACGGTTGAATGTCTTATGCTGATTGCAATCATGTGAATAAATTGTACTTAGTAAAGCATATTTTCCAATTCTGAGTATCATATTTAGAATACCCTTGAAAGGTTAATAGTTTCTAGACAGCATGCATGGCCTATTCTAGTGACAACATTTATTTTAAATAAGGAAAAGACAAACATATTCCTTGTGATACACTGACCCTTCCTGTAGCCAATATATTGATATCTTTTCTGTTGGTATTAACTTGATTATTTCAGTAAATTTATTCGCAAGCTATTCATCAAATGATTTCACAGGAAAAATGATAATAAGCCTTCCCCTTTCATGCTCTTTATGGTGATCCGGCACACCTTTCTGAACCTATAGGCTCTGGTGTAATCATCAAATAGGTTACTCCGCAGGCTATATCGACCCTTGATTAGCAACTGGAAGTTTATTGAGGGAGCTAGTAAAATTCCAGTGAAATCAATTGATATCTGTTAGAAATTGGGTCTCTAGTTGGCAGCGGTATGCACCCTGTCCAAGTAGGTACCACAATCCTAGTCAGATTACCTCAGATACACACCCTACATTAACCTGTACTCACCCTCTAGTAGCTTGACACAGAGCAGTCAGGCTTAACGTAAGGGGCAATGTGTAAAGTAGTTGTACAACACTTAAATTACAGTAACACATGAGAAAACCCACAAAAAGACTCCACACCAGTCTAGAAAAAAAGAGAATATTTATCTAAGTAAAACAAAACAAAAATGACAAAATCCAATAAGTAGCAGTCAAGATATCAATGTTTAAAAGTGAAATCAAAAAACACTGCTTAGAAGTCAATAGCTTTAAAAGGTTACTTGTGTTCACGCTAGACCGGCGAAAATCCAAAGTTCCATGGAGGGCCCGCTGAAAAAGTACCCATGTATGGATCAAGGTTCTGTGTCAAAGACTCAATACGTCTGATCCAATTCACGCACGTGGATCGATGCCTCACAGTCAAGCCTCGCAGTCGGTGTCAAAGGACTGCTGCTGTGTCGAAGTTGAGCCTCACTGCGGCGTCTCCAGGTCGGCGCTGAGTCATCATCAAACCTCGCAGTTAAGACCTTGGTTGTCTTCGAATTGGCACTACGCTGGAGGGCACTGCATTGGTTCTGATCTGCACAAAGGGTTCATTGCATTGACTTTTGCAGAAAACGGCTGCAGAACCCACTTCCGAGGTCCAGGACTGGAGGGGGCACCTCAGACAAGGGTAGGACTCACAGGTGGCAGAGTCCGGCAGCACCAGCAGAGTTGTAAGAAGTCTTTTGTGACCCTGAGACTGCAGAGAACAGGAGGCCATCAAGGTAGGTGCACTGAAGTTCTCCAACCCCGCCAGGACTTGATTGATCAGCCTCTGGAAGGTGATACGGGTGTTCTTCAATCCAAAAGGCATGACCCAGAACTGGAAGTGCCCTTCTGGTGTTGAGAAAGCTGACCTCTCTTTAGCTCCCTTGGTCAAGGCAATCTGCCAGTACCCAAAAGTTAGGTCAACTGTGCAGAAGAACTTGGCAGCTCCAAGCTTATCAATAAGCTCATCAGCTCTGGGGATCGGGTGTGCGCCAGTCTGGGTGACTGCATTGAGCCCAAAGTAGTCCACACAGAATCTAAGTTCAGATGTGACACCTGGAGTGGCATCCTTGGGAACCAACACTACTGGGCTGGACCATGGGCTGTTTCAGTGCTCAATAATCCCCAACAGTAGCATCTTGGAGACCCCTCCTTGATTCTAGCCCTCACCTTATCTGACAGCCTGTAAATGTTTTTGTTTACTAGTGTGGTGTTCCCAGTATCAGTATCATGGATACACCATGCACTGAGTCCTAGGGTGAGGGAGAACCAAGAGGAAAAGTGCCCCAGCAACTGGCAGCAGTCTCTCTGTTGATTTAAAATCAGTGTAGGGGAGGGGGCGACACCCTCCACTGACCCATCCTGCTTCTTGGAAGATATGAGATTGGGGAAAGTTTCACTCTCCTCTTCTACCCCATAATCAGTAACCAGAAGCATGGTAATCTCATACCTCTCAAAGTGGCGGTTCAAATGCAGGATCCTCAAAGCTTTCTCAGGAGTCTTGAGGTCCACCAAGTGGGTGACATCACGCTTGCGCTCCCTCACCTCATTAGGCCTAGACCAACGGTCTTGCAGGACCCGGGGCTCCACTGGCTCTATTACTCACACTTTTTTACCAGGCTGAAACTCAACCAGAGTGGTATTCTGGTTGTACCATTGTTTCTTGTCCTCCTGACTAGATTCCAAGTTCTCCTGTACGAGCTTCGAGAAGTGGGCTGTCTGGTTGTGGAGCGCCAGCATGTAGCTATCTACATCCTGGGGTGGCTTCTGGGAGCTTGCTACCAGCCTTCTTTAACCAAACTTAAAAGTCTTCTCACAGGGTGTCCATATAGAAGCCAACCCCCTTCTGTGGATCCTCCCTGTAGACGAACAAGAGGCATGGCAGGAGAATGTCCCACTTACACCTCATGGGTTCAGGTAGACCCATAATCATGCCTTTGAGGATACGGTTAAACCTTTCAACCAACCCATTGTTTCGGGGGTGGTAAGGTGTGGTGAACTTATAGGTCACACCAGACACCTTCCACATGGCCTTCATATAATTGGACATGAAATTGGCACCCTGGCCAGGTACCACTTTGTTGGGGAAACCCACCCAGGTATATATCCCCATCAGTGCCACGGCAATGATGGGCGCAGTAATGGTCCTCAGAGGGATAGCTTCGGGCTACTGGGTGGCATGGTCCACCAAGACCAGAATGAATCTGTGGCCCATGGCTGTCTTGGGATCCAAAGTCCCCACAATGTTGATGCCATCCCATTCAAATGGGGTGCTAATAACAGTTAAAGGTTACAGTGCAGGCTTGCACTTCACCCTTGACTTGCCACTCTCCTGGCAGGTAGGACAGGACCTACAGAACATATCTGAGGCCTTCCTCATTTGAAGACAATAGAAGTGGGTAACAAGCCTGTCAAAGGTCTTGTCTTGCCCCAAATGACCTGCCAGTGGCACATCATGAGCCAGACCGAATGGGAAGGTCCTGAATTGCTGGGGTACCACTAAAACATGTTGCACCAGGCTCAGGAGCCTTAGCCTCACTATACATAAGAACATTATCCCAGTAGATCAGGTGCTGCCCAGATGCATCACGAGCTGCATCGGCCTCAGTCTGCCACCGAAGACCCTCAAGAGTATTGCACTCTTTCTTCTCCTTGCAGAATTCTTCCCTGGAGGGACCCCTTCCTGCTGCCAGTTGGTGGGTTTTGAACAGGTTCCCCAGTTCAGCCACATCTTCCCCTGTAAGTACCGGGGTATCCCCCTCAGGTTCTTCCTCCTCCTGGACCGTGGGAATGTCAGGAATGGGTTTCCAGCACCCCTTGCCCTATCTGTTTTTGGAAGGTACATGGGCCATTCTTCCAAGGTGCAGGTCCTTCTGACCACCCTCAGGAGCTGCCATGGAGCATATGGTCAGTCACACCCCCTCAGGCCACCACATCATCTCCAAGTGTGACCTGAGCTAGACCGCCTTCCAGATGGTGTGCTCCAGGTCGTTGCCCAGCAGATAATCCACAGGCATGGATTAACTCACAGCTACCTTCAGCATACCTGAGACCCCCCCAACTCAAAGGGAACCAGAGCCACTGGATAGTGGCTCTCACGGTTCTCAACAGCAACAGCTTGGTGGAACGTGTAAGGGACTACCTGCTCTGACGACACCAGATGGCACCTGATGGTTCTCATACTGGCTCCTGTGTCTCTCAGAGCTACCACCCGCTGCCCACTGATGAACACCTACAGTCTGTACTTCTTAGTATTGTCAGGCATGTGGGTTCTATGTACCATTTCCTCATCACCCAGGGGCACTAGGGTCAACTCCATATCTGGGGCAATCTCCTCCCCAAGCGCTACACTGGCCAACCCCAGTGACTGCCCATCAGTGAGGGGCTGAGCCCACTTGGGACATTTGGCATCCCCTTTGTATTGCCCTTCCTGCTTGCACTTCGTTGGAGCCTTCCCACCAGACTTATTCTCAGGGATCCATTTCTTCTTTTTATCAGCAGGGGGAATGGAACCCTGATCAACAGCCCTAGTTCAGGGCCATTTAAAGAACTTCTTTCTCTTTTTATCCCCCCACCTCCTTCTGGTGATGACCCTGCCCACACTTGTGGTGACCCACCCCAGATAACTTCCTGTGGATCCCGGTGCTGACCCAGCGTTCCATCCCCTTAGCAAACTCTCTGGAATCATTGAGCTTATAATCAACGAGGTGTTGGCGCGGATCTGGAATTCAAAGACTGAATATATGCTCTGTTGGAAATTAAATTATGCCCTTAGCAAGCTCTCTAGGGTCAGTGAGGTTATAATCAACAAGGTGTTGGCGCAGATCTGGAAATCAAAGACTGAACATATGCTCTGTTGGAAAACAAATTATGCAGCCCCTGATAATCTTTTACCTCACTGCCCTTCACCCAACTATCCAGTGTCTTACAAAAAGAATCCACACAACCCACCCAGGTCTTTTGGGCAATCTTCTGACTATCCCTGAATTTCTGTCTATATTTCTCTGGAGTCAAACCAAACTGTCTGATTAGGACCTCGTACTTGGGGAGATACCTCATCTTGTCAATTCTTTCTAGGGCTAGTAGAGTGTCCCTCCCCTCACTAGAGATATGTCTCCAAATAATAGCCTCTCCCAATCATCCTCAGGGGCCTCATGCATCTGGAGTGCAATTTCATAGGCCTAAAACCATCTGTCTATGTCATCTCCCACCACAAAATTGGACATCAGACCCTTGGGCATGTGGACCCTCCTATCAGAGGGCAGAGAAGAATTGCAGCCACCATCATTGGGAGACTCCACCCATCTAGCCTTGATGTAAAACACTCTAAGGCTCAATTACTAAGCACACATCATCTTGTTCTGCCCTATGGCCAATTTCTTTTGGCTCTCCTCAATCTCCACGGCTAGCCTTTTCTCCTCGAACACCTGTTTATTTTCATCCAAGGATTTCTTCCTCTCAAATGTGAGCTTAGCTAGCTTCAATTTGAATTTTCTCCTCCCTTCTGTCCCCCAGCTCCTATGGGGACATGCTTTAGGATGACACACTTCTCCCTGCTCTGGAAGGAACCCCCATTCCTGGAAGTCAGTTGCCCTTCTCCTCCACAGACAGCAGCCCATGACTTCCTCTTAGACTCTGGTCCAAATCATCCTCCTCGACCAGCTCTTCCTCAGCCTCACCCTCCTCTGAGGTCTCATTTAATGCAGCACGGGCTTCTGACCAGGCTCTCAGTGCCTTCTCCAGCTCCACCTTCCTGGTGGTGCTCTTTACTGGAGGCCCAAAATCCTTGCAGAAGTCCTTGAGCTGGGCCACGGTGTAACCCTCTAGTTTGGCCAGCTCAAACTACATTCTTGCAGGTACAGATGCAGAACCTCAAATCAGAGACATGATTTTAGGAAATAATAAACATACCAATCAGGGTGCATTGAAACATAAAAAAATGCCAATTGAAGAGAGTAGGAAAAAATGCCAATGGGTTGTTAGTTACATTGGATGTGCAGCCAATGACATAGTGCCGGAAAGGTGGTTAGGCCGAACCTTCTGCGTGCCGGACCGGCACGGGACTGTTAGTACCCGGGTGGCACCTACGGAAGGTTTCCGGGGCATTACTCATGGGCCGACGTCCCCCCCCTTATTTTAGTTTTCTGTATCTCTCCTATAGCGATTGTAGGGATGGGGGAGACTCGCCCTTATTAGGGGAGGCTGAGAGTCGGTCTGGCGTTGTCTAACCATCGCTTATTGGTCCAATTGGCTATGAGGCACGTGTCAGGATGTGATTTGTATGTACTGTTCTTTTTTTTGTGTGACTAATAAAAACAAGTTTGACAAAAAATGCCAATGGGGAACAGAGACAATTGATTCATATTGGTCTAGATGTGGATAGAAGTGTACACCAAATTACTGTAAGGTACTGCAAAAACCCAAGTCCTATCGTTACCACTGATCTCGTTGGCAGAGGTATGCACCCTGTCCAAGTAGAGACCACAATCCTAGTCAAGGTAAGTCAGATACACACCCTAAATTAACCTGTACTCACCCCCTTCTAGCTTGGCACAGAGCAGTCAGGCTTAACTTAAGAGACAATGTGTAAAGAATTTGTGCAACACTTAAATTACAGTAACACTGTAAAAACACTGCAAAAGGACTCCACACCAGTCAGGAAAATAGAGAATATTTAACCAATTAAAACAAGAACAAAATGACAAACATCCAATAAGTAGATGTCGAGATACAATTATTTTATTATTAAATCCAGTAACAGTGCTTTGAATTCAATAGCGCTAAATAGTTACTTGAGGTTGCGCTAGACTGGGGTAAACACAAAGTTCAGGCTGACTGAAATGCAGGCCGACTAAAGGACCCATGTAAAATACCTTTGTATGGAGCAGGCTTTGATCTCAAAGACTATTGTGTCTGTTTCGAATCACGCAGTCAGGCTGATGCATCGGAGTCGAGCCTCTCAGTCCGTGTCAAAAGATCGGCACTGTGTCGCAGTCAAGCCTCAAGGCGGCATCTCCAGATCGGCGCTGCATCGCTGTCGAACCTCGCAGCTGAGACCCATGTCATCGTGCAATCGGAACTGCGCCAGAAGTCACTGCCTCGGTTCTGATCAGCACTAAGGGGTCACTATGTCGATTTCTGCAAGATAACAGCTGCAGAACCCACTTCTGAAACCCAGGGCTGGAGGGGGCACCTCAGACAAGGGTAGCACTCACATATGGCAAGGTCCAGCAGCACCAGCTGACTTGTAAGAAGTCTTTTGTGACCCTGAGACTTCAGAGAACAGGAGGCACCCAACAAGCCCTTGGAGAAACTTGGGTTTAAGGATGTAGAGACCATGACCAGTCCTCACTCCCAAGCAAGAAGCAGCAGGCGAACGCCTTGGTTTGAGCTAAGTTTTGATTTGGTGGTGTCTGGGGACCAGTACTTATAGCAAAATGTGCCTTTGAAGTGGGGGAGACTTCAATGAGGCCTTTGAAGACCACAAAGTCCCTGCCTTTCCTCTCCTGGCTCCAGACTTACTGAAGGGGGGTATGCAGCTCTTTGTGTGGGGACAGGCACAGCCCAATTCAGGTGCAAGTGTCAGCTCCTCCCTCCTAAACTACCTCAGGAAGGCTCATAAGCCTGGTGATGGGCCATCGGAATGCAAATGTCACACCTCAGCTCCCTTTGTATAACTGTCTAGAGGGAATGTACAAAGCCCAGCTGTCAACCAACCCAGACGTGTATTCAGAGACAGGCAGAGTCATAGGATGGTTAAAGTAAGAAAATGCCAACTTTCTAAAAGTTATAAGAACAAACTAATGTAAGGGTCCTCTAGACGATGTAAATGTGAACAGTTCTTGTATCAAAATGCTTTTTGATTCTGGGGCTAAGATATCATTAATACCAAAAGTGTTTTTTGATAAGGAATTGCGTGGTAAGGTCAAGGTATTTAAGCCTGACATCAAACCTCTTGCATATGGTGGACAGCCTATAAAACTGTTTGGGTACTTCTTAGGTGACATCGAATATAAAGGAAGGTTAACTGCAGGCAAGATTTATATCTCCTGCAGAGGCGACAGCATAATAAGTTGGTTTCATCAAGCAGATTTAGGAGTGTCATTAGCTCCTGGTTGTGACCCGTGTATAGTTCTAAGAGATTTGGGTACTACTGCTAGAGTTAGTTCTCATGGTCCTGGTACTTTGAACTCCGTGTCTCTTAAAGATAAACCAGGTAATGTATGGCAGCTCCAATTTAAAAATGTGTTTAGTGATAAACTAGGTTGTCTCTCTGGATTCACTCACAGTATAACTCTAAAAGCAGAGGCAAATCCTGTTACGTGTAAAGTACGTAATGTACCTTTGGCCATGCTAGAACCAATGCGTCTAGAATTAGAGAAGTTAAGAAAGGAAGGTATCATTGTGGAGACTGAGGCATGTGAGTGGTTGGCTCCGGTAGTTTTGGCACGCAAGGCTTCCGGAGAGGTTCGTTTATGTGTGGACTTGCGCGCTCTCAATCGTGAGGTTGTACCTGATAAATATCCGTTACCCAACATTACAACCATGTTGACACAGCTTGGGGATGCATGTGTTTTCTCGTCTTTGGATTTAAGGGCTGCATATCACCAGGTCAAAATTGATGAGAAATCCATGGGTCTTACTTCTTTCATAACCCCTTTTGGAACTTACAAATTTACTCGGCTGCCATTTGGTTTGATTTCCGCAGCGTCTGTGTTTCAGAGGGTCATGGAGGATGTACTTGATGGGATTCATGGGGTAAAAATATACCAGGACGATGTGCTGGTGTATGGTTCGTCCCAAGAGGAACATGACCAACGATTGAAAGCTGTTTTGCAACGATTTGCAGAGAGAGGTTTGACCTTAAGAGAAAATAAATGCAAGTTTAATCTTAAGGAAATTGATTATTTAGGTCACTGTCTAACGTCCACTGGGGTCAAACCCAAGGTGAGCCTGGTTAAAACTATAAGTGAACTACCGGTTCCAGAGTCAAGAGATGAGCTGGTTACTTTTCTAGGTATGGCGGAGTATTATAATAAATTTGTACCGCAGTTTGCTTCCCGTACACCTAATTTGAGATCTCTTTTAAAAAAAGGGGTCAAATTTATCTGGTCCTCCAAGTGTCAGTTGGAATTTGATGATGTTAAGGTGGCTCTTAATTCTGCTCCCTCTCTACAGAGTTTTGACATCACTTCAGACTCTATACTTGTTACGGATGCAAGCTCACGTGGTTTGGGTGCAGTTCTCAAGCAAGTCAGGAATGGGAAAGAGGTTACCATCCTTTTTCTCTCAAGAGCTCTGGTAGGTCCGGAGCTTCTTTATTCTGTAATTGAGAAGGAGGCACTGTGCATTTTTTGGGCAATCAAGAAGCTTAAAAAATTTCTTTGGGGTAATGCTTTTACCGTTCATTCGGATCACAAGCCTTTAAAGGATGTGTTTTGCAAGAAAAGTCTTGATGCAATCTCTTCACGGATTTGCAAGTGGGTAATTGCGCTGCAAGACTTTGATTTTGTGGTCAAATACATACCAGGGGTTGACAATAAGGTTGCGGACTGTCTGTCCCGGTTAATTCCAACGCAAAATGAAGATAGTGTTGAGGATGTTGAGGACTCTTGGGAGGTTGACCAATTTAAGGTGTGTGAAGTTGTTGAGGGTGTTGTCACTGAAAGTGATTGGAGGGATGCCATGTCTGAGGATGTGGATTTGATGGAAATTTGTGGTTTAATGGCGAATGGTTGGCCTTTATTGAGAAATTTGAGTGAAAATGCTCGTAGGTATTGGAACGTGAGGAATGAACTGTCTGTGAGTAAAGGTCTGTTGTGGAGAGGGACAAGATTAATTCCTCCGTCTGTGATTAGGGGGAAAATCATTCATCTTGCACATCAAGGTCATCAGGGCATTTCAAAGACAAAAGAAAGAGTGCGTCTACATTTCTGGTGGCCTGGTGTAGATTTAAGTGTGGAACGTCTGATAAGAGATTGCACTGAGTGTAACATATCTGATAAGGTGTGCAAAACCAGGGTACAACCCATGGTTATTCGTGAAGCACCTATTCGATGCTGGCAAGATGTAGCATTGGATATTCTAGGGCCTGTGTACAATAAGAGTGGCCAGTTTTTTGTTCTAGTTCTGATGGACATGTTCTCTAGATGGCCAGAAATAAAGGTTACACAGAGTATACAGACTAGTAATGTAACTAAGTTCTTGGAGGAGGTTTTTGGTAGAGAAGGGTTTCCTGAATCTTTGTTAACTGACAATGGGGTTCAGTTTGTCTCGTATGATATGGAAGAGTTTTTAGCAAAAAAGGGCATTAAACATAAACGTTGCTCTCTCTATCATCCTGAATGTAATGGGATGGTGGAGAGATTCAACCGAGTATTGAAGGAGTCCATCCAGTTAGCCAAGGCGCAAGGGAAAGACTGGGTAGCTGGGATTCATGAGAGAGTCAAGGTTTACAGGATCACACCTCACTCCACTACCGGTGCTATTCCCTTTGAACTTTTTAGAGGTCGTACTCCTAATAGTGTATTGTTCCAGTCCTGGATGAGGGAGAAAGGGGGCTGAGACGGAAAATGTAAGTAATGCTCAGATGCTAGCAAGACAAAGTGCCAAGTCCTTGCAAAGGAAAAGTAAGTTTGATGTTAGACATGCGGTGGCTCGCACCTGTGTAAATGTTGGTGATCGTGTTAGAGTGCGACTCCCTCATAAATTGGGTGCCTCAAAGTTCTCCTCTCCTTTTAAGGTTGTTAAACTTTTTAACAATGCGGTTAAACTTCATGATGGACGCATTTGGAACTTAAATAGGATATCACTTATCCCTAATAATCTACCTGAGTGTGAGGACAAAGTTTCCAGGCTGGTGCCGAAGTCCATACGAAGGGATGATAGTGCTTTATTGCGTAAGAGCTCACGTGCTGTTAGAGTTCCTGCTGCCCTTCATGATTTTGTGTTAAATTGATCAGAACATTAAGCGTAGGTGTTCATGTGCTGTCAAAGTTCCTGCTTTTCTCAATGACTTAGTGTTATTTTGAAACAATGTACATCCTTGTATTTGTTTTTTCTTTGTTGATTCGGGGGGAGGTGTGTGGTATCCTTGATGTTGTCATATCTTTATTAATTGCTTACAGGTATCCATTGACTTGGTTATGGAATGTTATGTAGGAGTAGAATGTAATGACATCTGTGTAGAATGTAATGACATCTGCTTGTGGATGTCAGTGTTGGTGTCAGTTGAAGACTACTGTTCTGTGGATGGGACCTTGGATGATGTATGTCCTGAATAAAGAAGATTGAAGACATATGAGAGTCAGCATCTTCTTCACACTAACGCCAATGCTGACTCTATTTAATCAACACATTGAATTACTGTGATTACCATTTAATTTCAACGTTATACATGCAAAACTTTCCAATTCACATAAAACTGTCATCAACAGAGGAACAGCATCATCATCAAATAAATCAATTAACATTAATTACATCAAATAAACATAATTCCATTGTCAAAACAGTGAATTATTACACACATCAAGACACACAATAAAAAACACGTAACAATAAATGTCCCAGTTCTGAATTTTAAAGCAACTAAAGGGTCACTAAGTGAAATACCCTTACCAAGCTCCTGCTCTATTGGCTTACAACCTAGGAGTGTGAGCTCAACCTTTCATTTAATTTAAGGCCTGGAACAGGGATCTGACCATTGAATTATTTCCGCCAATGATTCCCTGTGTGCCTAAATTTTCTTTTTCTTAGACACACTCCCTAATGCTCTTAAGCTGCTGATGCATTTCGAACCCAGCATCAATATGGGGTTCTCTTCAGGACCCAGAACTGTAAAACACTGAAGTGTTTTAAAATTTTGAAAAGAACATAATTAGTGAATGATCTGAATCAATCTAAATGTGGGCTCAAAAATTGCAACAGCGCCACCCTTCACTTGTTGACTTACACATGTTTTAGTTGCAAGGTAGCATCCTATATCAGAGCTCTTCTTATCCATTTTTTATTTTAAAGCTAGATGAAACAACGTAAGGTTTAAGGGTAACTCCTTTTATAAAAAGTCTTGTTGTGAAAAATTCATGGCGACCAAACAAATTAAATTGACTCGCTTGTTTTTAGTATTTGAGCAAACAAATTAAATTGACTCGCTTGCTCTTTGTATTTCTGAATGAGGCATGGAACTTGTGGTTTCACTATAGGCCTATGTGGCACAAGTTGTTCTTTTCCCTTCTTTGGTCCTGCAATAATATGATTGCAAAGTTTTCCGTCCTTTTTGTTTGCAGAAGGTAGCCCTTGTATTTCAAATTCGTAGTGCAGGCTTAAAAAACAGTGAGCAATTTAGGAGCGTTACAAATAGAGTCCACTCACTTGAACAAGTTGCCATTTTGAGGAGGTCCAGGCCCTGCCTTTTGATGCTCTCCCAATGTGCTTTTTGTATCGTCTACAATTGTGGGGTGTAGAGAAACATTACAGCCAGTGGCGGCTGGTGAGATTTTAAAGTGGTGGGCTGAAAATTTTTGGTGTCGAAAGGCGCGCGAGCGAGCGCAGCGAGCGAGCCCAAACCACCTACGGTGGGTTCGGGGGGGTTCCCCCCCCCGAGAAAATTTTGAAAAATTAGCAGCCAAATGGTGGATTTTCAAGACTTTCGGAAGCCATTGTGCTTAACAGAAACAGGCCACTGCCTCCCCTAAAACTATCATCAGTTCCAAGGCCTCATGAATAAACCATTCTAAATTGCAATAAACCACAATTAATTTTAACAATGTTGCATAAATAGGTTGGATCTGCCTACTGACCAAGTGGAATGATTGCACGCAGAAGGGTAGATGACGAGGAAAAAAGGTTTGTATTTACAGCACAGGTTCACAAAATGGAAACTCATCGAAAATCATGTAGGTGTGCAATAAGTGGTCTTAAAACAGGCACAACAATGAAATAGCATACATTTCTAAAATTTAATTTCACAGGCTACTATGGGAGAAAGTTTAAAATTATGTGAAAATTGTGCTTTAAAATTCACTATTAGTGCCCATTTTTTCCAATGTTTCTCAAAAGGAGAGAAACACCCACCTGATTACTACAATTCAGGTGCCTGCTCTCTTGACATATCATGTCCACACCTTTATATAGATGACAGTCAAAACAGACATTTGTTTGTGGTGTGTTGTTACATTAATCATGCAAATATTTTGGAATTTCAGAAATGTTAATTAATGTGATGTCATCAGGATTAATGTCATGTGACATCACTCCCTAGGAAGATTCAGAGTCAAAGGTCCTGTGTTGTCACTTCCTTTGACATCATTAGGGTCAAAGGGTATATGATATCACTTCCGTTACCCCAGACATTTTAGTGAATCAATGCTCATGCTCACCGCAGACAGTGGTCTAAAACAATGTGTAATGAACAGAAATGGGCCATCTCTACTAAACAGACTTCAATTCAAGTTGCTTTGGATTGCAATATCTTGTAAAACAATTATTTCAAGAACGTTTGTGAAGGCTATGGGACCCAAACACAGATGTACATTCCTACCACAGCATGAATGGATTTAAAACCTGATTGTAAAAGGTTTTGATGCATCTAAAAGTTCCAGTGTGGGTTTCATTGTATGTCACAGTCGGACTGGCCTATAGCGAACTCTGTCAGCGCCAGATGGGCTGGCCGTTTCATTGGCTGTTTGTGGGTTGCCTGTTTTAATAGTCTTGTGGCTGAATTGTTATTTGGTAATACCACAAACATTGCCTGCAGCAAGCACATGTGAATGCAATTACAGATATCTTGGAAAAACACATATACAGCTACAAGTTCAAAACTGGCTTCAGTTGCAAATGTGGACTACTTTTTTTTTAGATATCGGATTCGCTAGAAAGGACTACTTTGTTTTTGGTGCCCCGCCCAATTTTCTGTCTGAGTCCGGCTCTGTTTTATGTTACTCTTGTAGGACTCCTAGTTGAATTCGAAACGATGTCACATCTAGATGTATCAATTTGCTTTAGGAGTCAAGGCAGCCGCCAAGTCACTTCATACCGATAACGACAATGCCCCTAGGCTCACCCATAGAAACCGACTTGTTTTGCCAGACTTAAAAAGATTACCTAGCAGAGGCTTCCAACGGAACGCGACCAAAAAACAGACACTCAAGCGAAGGAGGAGGGTTGAAAAGCAAACATGCACACAAACGCGCTACTTGTGAAATACAATATGTTACTGCTCACAACATACTTATGTCTAAATTCCTGGAAACAAATGTAACATAATATGCCTCATACAAACGTTAAAATACTCCCTAAACAAAAATGTATAGAATGTTACTGTAGGTTACCAGTGAGAACCCTCAATTAGGCTGGATTCCATGCTAGCGAAACCTCGCAGCTGTATTTAATTACGTTTCGCGCGGGAAGGAAGGCCTCATAAATGTCTCTGTAATGCAGCGTGCTAGCATCGCTCACAGTCTCCTTCTCATACCCCGCGGTGATTCGTATGCTCTGTGCTGGTTCTTCCGCCCTGCTCCCCTAGGGTAGGCTTAGATTAATCTCTGATGTCATTAGCACGAGCCATGGCGTCCACATATGGGAGTCTAGAGAACGGTCCGGTAGGCCCTACCTGCCCGAGTTCACACACGTCTCACTCTCGGTCCTCCTGACAGCAACCTCCTGCAAGTGCAACCAAATGGATGGATGGTGGACTAGGCTGGCTGCTGCTACAGAGCACGACCGGTCCGCTTTCTTTTTTCAAAGGCCCCGACCTTGACTCACTAGTCAGTCTCCACCGCTCCTGACACGACACAGTCCGTCCCGAAAATGGCGGCTGCTGCTACATGCGCGGGAAGAACTACTCCGAGTCTGCGCAGAGGGTCCTATCCACTCGTCACAGGGACAGGTGGTTCACTTCTCACCACGCCCTGTGACTAGTTGGGAGGGGGTGGGGGTGAATCTCACACTCTCCTGTCTCCTCCACTCTCTGATTGACGTGGAGATGTTAGCAATCCCGGGCTTGTGTAAAAAACGCCCGGGGCTAACTTAATCTCCACGCCATCAGGGGGTGGAGACTGGGCCTCCAGGCTATGTCTTTGCCTGCTGATGGCGTCACAGCCTTCAGGGCTGTGAGGTTCTCAGCCGGCAAAGACATAGCAGGTGGTGCAGCGCGGGGGTATTGACAGTGGGAGGCAGCAGACTGACGACAGTGCCCCATGTTAAAGTTTGCGGCGATGTGTTCTTTTTCTTTGCGTTTTTTTATTTTCTTAATAAAAAAGAAACGTACTGGTATTTATTTATTTTTTAAATCAAAGGAAACTTGTTAAATTAATTAACTGGGAAATTACCTGGGGCGGAGCCCCGACGCCCACACAGAGAAACCGCCACTGATTACAGCCTAATATATCTTGGTGGTTTGAGTAATAATGCATGGCTCTGAAGGACTCATGACTTCTGAAACTCTATTGGCTCAGCATTTTATTGTCCCCACACTAAATTGGGGCAGGTAACAAAGTAGAAGTAATGGTCTACATGCAGGGACTTCTGCCGTTTTTACCAGCGCTTCATTCCTTCTGTGTCTTCCATGTGTCTACGTTCTGTCCTGCATCTCCCTGCTGCTCCTAGGGAGGATGGTGGCTCCAGGGTGCCATCCATAACTGAAATCCAATTTACCCGGAAAGGGTGAAATCCAACTAAACTAATGCAACGCTTGGGCCAACTGTGTCTCAAGAATACACACTTGTATTGACGGCCACAGCTGCATCTGGAGCTTTCCTCCAATCACAATCTGGAAGGGGGCACTGGCACACAGCTACAAAGTATATCTTCTATTAATGTCTTTGTTCCCTCTATCAGGAGAACCACCACGTTTATCGCAATCCCTGCCTCATCCGTTTAAGATAAGCTCTCAAGGCTTTCCGTGGGTATTGTAACTGCACAATTGTCATATTTCCGCTGGAGCCAGCAGCAGATATGTGCGCCATGCTCAGTACCCAGACATGCATCTTCTATGAAATTTTTAAGAGAACATTTTGTAAATCTAAATATGCTGAAGAAAAAGCAAGCAATCATCCCCAATATGGAGGCTTTGGAGCTTGTGCTGCTTTGTGGAGGCAATTCCCTAAGCAGCTTGACCAGATACTTGAATAATGTGAGTTTTTGTTCAATTACTGAATGCAACACAAGTTATCTTACAGCCTGTTATGTAGTCATTGACAAGCCACGCATTTTGGCTTGTTGCTGGTGCCTAAGCTATGAGCAATACTTAGAGCCTGATTTAGATCTTGGCGGATGGGTTACTCAATCACAACAGTAACGTATATCCCGTCTGCTGAAATATGAATCCTATAGGATGTTATGGGATTTATATTTTGGCGGACGGGATATCCGTCACCTTTGTGATGGAGTAAAATGTCCGCCAAAATCTAATCAGGCCATTAGCCTTTAATGTATAATGTTGTGTAAAGCAGCAGTTCTCAATATGACTTACATGGACAAAACTTTCAGAGTACTTGCAGTTTTTGTATAATCACAATGGAAGAGACATATTCTTTCTCAGCAGGGTTTGTGTACTTATCAAAGGGTCTGATTTATGGTTTGACAGACAGTTCTCCATCCATCAGAGTGGTGGAGGATATTACTTCTGCAATCCTGAAGGGCTACTGCCAATCAGATTTAGAGGTGCTCCTGGTCCAACTCAAAGTGGGAGTTTCTTTCTAAAAAACAAAAATGAATGACTCCCACAACCTAGAAACTTTCTCCTAGGGTGAGGTGGGCCATTATTTTTTTTTCTGTACCACACTGCCAGGCTTTTTGTGGTGGTGACGGAAGGAAAAAATAAAAAATTATGCTGCCCATCCTATATAGGGCGGAAGGTTTAGTGTCTTTTCTTCAATGGCCTCTACTCCATCAGGCCATTGGAGGAAGTTTTCCATTGACAGAGGCAATAGGGGCCTGGTTGATGGAAAACTTAAGGTCTGTCTCTATCTCTAAATGAGGTGGTCGGACGAAGGGTTTGGCAGACAGGGTTTGTGATGGAGTATCCTGCCTTCCACACTCTAGATCAGGCCATTAATTGTCATTTTAAACAAAACGTCTCACACAAAAACTTAACAGAAATATACAGCAGCATTCTTAGAACATGGTTGGCTTCTTATTTGTGCTGCCCTAGAATATGGTTAACTTTGATAAATGTGCTGTTCCGCACTGCTGGTTTTGTAAGTTTGTGAGCATTAATCAGTTACAAGACTAGAAGCCTGAGCTAATTGTAATCTCATTTGAGGATGACCTAAAAACGATGGTGGGCAGAAAATGATTATTTGCACTATTTCTACTGGGTATATAAACTGCATTTGATACTGGCAGCTACAGCATTGGCTCAGTACCTCCAGTCAAATCAACCAGTTTTGCCACCTACTCTGGAGTTTCCTAGGGATCAATAATCTTTTCATTCTTTTTCAACCTGTACCTGACACCAATCCAGAGGCTAATTAGTTCTTATGACCTAACACATTATAACTATACAAATTACACACAAATTATCTTTAAACTGGAAAACCCAGACAAAGTAGAAACGTCACACCTGGACCATTGTCTCTGTGGCATTGAGAACTGGATGTACACTGACAACTGTTGTGAATGAAGTGAAGTGCTTGTAGCTGATAATCCAGTAGCCAGTAGTGTAGGTTATAAGAAGAGGTTTATTGAGACTCAGTTACAGTACGCTGTTAAGTAAGGCCCACCAGGAGCAGCATCCCTGCTTCTCAGACCACTCACACCACCTGTTCCCTCATCCAAGCCCAAACACTCTCAACATTCTAAATGACCTCCCACACTGGCTGAGCAGCAAGGAGCAGAGCAACAGGGAAGAATGCATTGCAAAAATACACATGATACAACAACCACCTTAAGCTTAACTGTTCCAAAACATAGATCCTAACAGGTAGATAATGAAAAACTATAATAAAATCACCATCTGGTTCAAGGAAAAAGAGAGCCCTGCTATTGACATCAGTGCAAATGCTCAGATACAGCTTTCCTCAAGTATGATACCCCAAGATACTATAGGCGGCTATCTGCTTTATGTCATATGTTGACTAAGCAAATAGACTGTTTGGGCTGATCCAAAGGAACCAGAACACTGCTGCAAAACAGCTACTCAATCCCAATAGAACCATTGTAAACATACTAAAAAAACAGATCACTCACAGCTGAATTGGCACATTGCACATTCAGCCCCTCTTAAAAAAAAGTGTTTATGGAACCTCATTCACTGTACAAGCAGAACAGCCATGTAATTCACTCCCAGCTAGGACCAGACACCTCCAAGACAACCTAAAATTCAGGAAGGAAGTAAAGACCTAGCTCTTTCCAAAATGTGGATACTTCTCTCAGCGTAAACCAACCAGTGCTGAAATAAGCACAATCCCTGTCCACTCCTGGTTCATGACCTACCACACACTCACCATGGAAGTTCATTACCACAAACTTGAAGCAATATCAAAGAGCATGCTACTACTGGATTCCTGGGAATACAGATAGTATAATTATATGGAGTGAGTTACCAGCCAATCAGTAATCACCTCACTTTCCACAGTACTTATTACTGGGTTCTTCTCTCACCACCCAATATTATCCTACAAACTGGACAGTAGTCCATAATCTCTTGATGTATAAATCAACAATCTTTTATGAATCCTCTTATATCGTCCCATTCATCTAGAGTCTTGGGTAGACCAAAGGAACCGGGCTGCCTATAACAAGTACATGTCAGTGGTTTACCCTCTATCAGTTCTGGGCTGATGTAGAGCGCACACTGTACTGCAGCATGTGCACTACATAGACCTACTGTTTACATTCCTAAAATGGTTAATCCTTCTATTCCCAATGGCTACCAGTATCCAGTCCAGACTGTTTGTTCGTATATCACCACGGGGTATTCTATCTAGGACATTTGCCCTCCCTACATCTTGTGCATGAACACCTCTCAGCCAGACTTGCGAGGATCATTGCATGAATGCAGTAAGGCTGCCTGCAACCAGATGCACCCAGTATGCTGTTCCAGAGCTGTCCATGAGTAGTCCCTAGATAAGGGGAAAACCTAATATACCATTGGCTCTTGTCGCTACTTAAGGAGATCCTCCTGGATTTAATTGGGTAAACACCAGAGATCATCCCCAGCAATTGTTCTATACAGCCCACATCTGTGACTCGCCATCCTGTCGATCCAGGGGTTTTACTTAAATCCTACACATAACAGTTTGTATCTAGTGAAAGCCATGAACAGTCTCAAACGATCCCTCATATACTGCTGTGTATATGAGGTCTGGTCTGCTCTTCTGGTAGATTATAAAGACACCCTACAATGACTGCCTCGATAGAGTGCACGTCACGGACTGCAATTGACGGGTGGATCTATAGAGGCAAAACATTTCAGAATTAGTCATACATAAACAGGTGTAATCAGGAAGGTTCAACAAAAATATTAATGCAAACTCTCCCACTCCTCTTCCTCCCGTCACATGCTGAGGAGCAGCACTCAAGACTAAACAGGAGTACGATTCTAGAACTCAAATACAATTTTAACACATTTGCCAGCAATGCCACACTGCAATTCCTACACTCTTACAACCATGCACACCTCCCCCTCCAGGTGAAACCTGCCACTCAAGCGCTAATGTGCTTTGGTGCCTTGATAGTGGTATCAAGCTCTGTACAGAACAAGACGCGTATTTGTGACATGTTTGTGGAGCTAAGATCAGCGCTTTGAAAAATCTTGTAAATTCACAGATGTCAAGACTACCCCATTATGTGCAACATGAGGACCTGTGAGAAGTAAAGCAGTTCGTTTTACTCAGAGTGTTAAGAGCTGCTCGACTTAACGGAACCCTCATCGGGGCTTTAGAGTAAGCCCCGGTCAGGCAAAGGTTTAAACATGACACTTGTCCTGCTAGAAGTTTCCTCATATTTAATACTATTTTTCGTATTTCCCCTTCAGTTCCATTCAAACAAGAACATTTGGAAACTTAGTCACATTTGATCCCACAAAGAAGAGTAAATGGTATCTTTGTTTTATACACTATGAGTGCAAGGTCGACCTGTCTTTTCCAGTTGCATCATAGAGAACCAGCTGCATGTGATGAGACCCTTGTTATTTCCTCTTTATTGTGAAGAGTTCTGTAGATGTTTTGGGAAAACACGATCCCCAAGTACACAAAGCGTTTACCTCTTCCTATAGGTGATTTTCCAGCACAACCTCAAGTGTTTATGATACATTGTAAAAAACATAGTAGTTTGCTCTATTAAACAAAAAAATATCTATCTGCTTGAAGGAGGCACTAGAGGCCGATGGCAGACTCATGATTTATAGCGGAAGCCTTGATTGGCTCGTTCGGAAATCTAACACACCTATCCAGAACAATCTCATCACTGCAACTCGAATGCAGCACAATACCTGCAGTACAACACAACAAAAATCATTTTGCAATAGTGCAGCACAAATAAGCAGCAGAACCAAAAACAGCAGAACTCATCACCACCACACCAAAATGGCACACAACAAATATGTACAAACATTTGTGTCACACATTACCATCTTAAGAATACAGGGGCAGATTTCCAAGCCTCTTGCAACATCTTTACGACACCGTTGCGTCACTTCTGTGACGCAGCCGCATCGTAAACAATGCGCCACTATGCAACATATTTACAACGTGACGCATCTAGTGAGATGTGTCACGTTGTAAAGCCCTGCACTACATTATACCTGCATCAGGTATAATGTATGCAGGGTGGGCGTTCTGACGTAGGAAAGCCTCGTAAAAGTGATGCAGTGAAATCTACAAGATTTCACTGAGTCACTTTTACGGCGCCACTCCGTCAAAACCTTACGCCTGCTTGAAGCCTGAGTAAGGAGTGACGCAGCACGTTAGGAATAGGCATTTCTAATCATTGCTGGAGTTGCGTCGTGCTTGCTACATGACTCCAGCAATGCGCTACCTTTACGCCAGAAGATGCGCCACGCATCTTTCCATCCTTGTGCCACGGTGCGCCGCATTGTAAATGCGGCGCATCCATGGTGGCGCAAGGCTATTTTTCCTTGACGCAAAATAACTGGTGCAGCTCTGCTAATATGCAGAGATGCGCCAGTTATTGTAAATCTGCCCCACAGTTTTCATAACACAGGGCTAAAAGGTGTTTGGGTGCAAGCACTGCCTTGACCTTACCACCATGGACATGAAATAGCGCCTGTCAAAAATGTTTTGTGATCCAGGGCTGCATTGTCTCAAATTCGAGGATCAACTTCAAATTAAATATCTTTGGATACATCTATTTTTGACACACCTCCTCCTATCTGAAGGTTACATTTTTGTTACCACAGGAAATAGCATAAGACAAAAGCTCTTTGCATCAGGAATTCAGACATGGATTTTAAATTCCCAAATGCCTTAAGTACTCAGTTTCAGTTTAAATCTTAATTCGATCTATGTACAGACAGATCATAAAAGTACAAATTCATCGATTAAATCACATTAAAACTCATTAGGTAAAAAAGCATAAAACATTTTTAAGACCTTATTAAACTTTTTTAATTCATTATCAAAACCGAAATCGTCTGTACAATTGAATTTGTGAAGATTAAGAGTCATAATTCATGATAGCAAACCCCTGGCCCTTCTATTCCTCCAACAGGCCCATAAAAAGGAAGCTACAAAATAACAGACGTGGGGGTTCGGGAGAGCTTTCAGTGCCACTCTGCATTGCAAGATATGTTTCTGCCTTAAAATTGGGAGGCGGAACCTTTTTCTTTCGTTGAGATAAAACTTCCAGAAAAGGACCAAATATAGGTCAGACTGTGGTGAACAGTTATCACAGGGGCAGGGCCCTAGATCTGCATGCTTGTACCTCTTCTCTGGGAACCCCAACATCAAGGGAATTAGATTCAGGCGGAAGCGCAGCAGAATAAATCTGTGTTGGGCTACTGTTACGAAAGAAAGGTAACTGTAGCCTTCCTCTGGTCTTCGTGGAATTTGATCATAGACTGCAAGCGCCTGGGAATGCCTGTTCTTTTCCCAGCGGTCACCCTTGGCCTTCAGCAAAAAGAGGTTAATTAATTTCTGTTTAGGGACCTTAATACATATTGTTGGTTCCCTAAAAAGGTCTCTCAGCCCTATTGCACTCAATTCCCTTTCCACATATCTGAGCCAGCCAATCCTGCTATGGCCCTCGAGCCCCAGGCAATCACCAATTATACGTTGGGTTAAGTTGACGGTGGCCCTTCGCCAAATCGAGAGCCACAACAGAATGGATGCCATTCTGATAAAGTCAGACAGATATGGGAGGCCCAATTCGAGATGCAGGATGTAATTAGATGTAGAAGGTGGTAGCGAGACCCTGGTCTTAAAAAAGGTGTCTTCCACTATCTGCAGTTGATCAATTTGGACCATTCCCCACATTCCGGCCCCATAGGATGCCGCCGCCTTAGTTTTACTTGGTATATGTTTTTTATTATATTAAGAGGGCTGGCGCCTAATTTTTTTAGCAAAGCCCTTTATGGCTTGGGTTCCTCTTTCCATACCCAGGGCCCTTGCTGCCACTAGTTTGTTCCAGGATTGCTTGTTATCAAACAATATCCCCAGGTATGGGAACGAATCAACTACCTCGCTTCAGTACTCAAACATTTGAAAATTGAAGGCATAATTTTCATTCATTTCTGTCCTACCAAGAGTTCTGCGGAAGTCAATATGGACAAAAGAGCCCAGCAATGTTATATGTAGGCTTTTGCTACAAAAAAATAACCATTATCATCATTAGTGAAGAGGTATCCTGCCAAGGGCTCTTCTATTATACATGTAATTGATCCATGATGTGATCAGCTGCAGATCTATGATGTAATTCCTTGTAATGAAGTGCAGCTCTTAAATCATAGCTGTTGGCTATTCATGATGTGATTGGCTGGAGTAAAGTTTTACCCCCAAGTATTAGCCATCGTCTATCCATGATGTTAATAGTTGAACCAAGCCATGTAACCTGCATTAATGTAGCACCATTGAGCCTTAGCTCTCATGTTTCCATAAAAAGGTCAATCGATGGAAAAAGATTCTTGAGCTTTTCTGGCAAATGTGATTATATGAAATGTGCAGATGATAGGAAATAAGTAAAGCCCAAAGAAAGTTTAACTGAACAGCTTTTACCCTGTCACCTCTGAAAAGATCTTCTTTCAGTGCAGTGAGAAAAGGCCTTCGAGGGAACATTTATGTTATCAATTAATGCCATATCAAATTTGACACTGTCACTACTCCCTCTGGTGTATATCCCAGCACCTACTGGAAGTCATAATTCCCTTAATAGCTGGCATCTAAACCATGTCTTTCCCAATGATCACACAAGTTCTTGACCACTTCCCACATCCGGTACGCATAACTATGAAAAATGTCCTCACCCATTGACTCCACAATTTGAGCAATCTACACCCTATGAGTTGGGTGTAGATTGCTCAAATTGTGGAGTCAATGGGTGAGGACATTTTTCATAGTTATGCGTACCGGAATTATGGAATCTGTGAACTGTCTGACTATGCAGTTTCACAAAGTTTCAACCCTGTACCGGCTATTTCGTTTTTAGAAGCATCTGCATCCTGTCCTGGGAATATGGCCGATAGTTTCCCCCGATCAATGTTTTCAAAGGTTGTAGCAAAGTCAAAGAAGGTGGCATACAGTAAACAGCCCTTTTCTGACATAGCTTGCTAACATTAGCAGTTTGTCTTTCATATTGCAACCTTATTAAACTGCAGATTGAAAGAAAGGGAAAAGGTGACTCTCCATTGCCCAATGCACTAACTCACTCTTTAGTAGTTTAGCAAAGAACTTTCCTTTGGTGTCCAAGAGGGTAAGTACCCAAGTATAAAATTACTACAAATTGTAGACTTACATGCCTCCGACCTCTCAATTTGGGGGTAGAGTCTGAATAAACATAAAATATGAACAGAAAGGTACTAGTATATTTTGTGTTCCACACACTTGGCAGAGACTTCTGCAACAGGAGCAGTGGCCTTCAAATGATAAATGTATAAGGAAGTATAGAGAAATATTTAAAAGTTATTAAATTTAAAAAAAATATATATTTTTTGTTAAGTATTTATGTACATTAATTTTATTTATTTATTTTAAACGTAGAACACAACAAAAGCAGTTAGAGCAACTTCAGTTTAATTTGAGTTAAATATTTCATTAATTTAAATAGATTAAATGAAAGCAAATTATTTTTAAAGATTTATTAAAATTGTTTATAATTATTCATTATACATTTAAAAATAATGACTGCAATTATCTATATAATAAATTTAAATGATTATTCCTTAAACATTAAAGTTGCATTTATTTTTAAATTAAAAATATTATGGAAAGAGTTTACAATAAAATAACTTATTTTTTATCTATATATATTTGGATATAATTTTAAAAAGTCGTAATAATTTTTTTTTTAAACATCTTATTAACAAGAAAAACAAATGCTTTCCATTCAATCACAATCACAATCACAGACATTTATATAGCGCGCTACCTACCCGGAGGGTCTCAAGGCGCTAGGGGGGGGGGGGGGGGGTGCCGCTACTGCTCGAATAGCCAGGTCTTGAGCTTCTTCCTGAAGGAGAGGTGGTCTTGGGTCAGGCGCAGGTCGGTCGGGAGGGAGTTCCAAGTCTTGGCGGCCAGGTAGGAGAAGGATCTATCTCCTGTTGTCGTTCTTCGGATACGGGGGACGGCGGCGAGGGCGTGGCTGGCTGATCGGAGATGTCGTTTGGGAGCGTAGAAGTTGATGCGGTTGTTGAGGTAGCTCGGGCCTTGCTCGTGTAGGGCTTTGTGTGCGTGGGTGAGGAGGCGGAAGGTGATTCTTTTGTAGACGGGGAGCCAATGCAGGTCTTTCAGATGTCCGGAGATGTGGCTGTGACGTGGGATGTCGAGGATGAGTCTGGCTGAGGCGTTCTGGATCCGCTGGAGTCTCTTCTGGAGCTTGGCGGTGGTTCCGGCGTAGAGGGCGTTGCCGTAGTCCAGTCGGCTGGTGACGAGGGCCTGGGTGACCGTCTTCCTGGTCTCGGTGGGGATCCACCGGAAGATCTTCCGTAGCATGCACAGGATGTAGAAGCATGACGAGGAGACGGCGTTGACTTGTCTGGTCATGGAGAGGGAGGAGTCCAGGATGAAGCCCAGGTTGCGTGCGTGGTCTGTCGGTTTGGGTGCGCAGCCCAGGGCGGGGGGCCACCAGGAGTCGTCCCAGGCGGAGGGCGAGGAGCCCAGGATGAGGACTTCCGTCTTGTCTGAGTTCAGTTTCAGGCGGCTGGTCGTCATCCACTCGGCTACGTCTTTCATCCCTTCGTGAAGGTTGGCTCTGGCGGCGGCGGGGTCGTTGGTCAGGGAGAGGATCAGCTGGGTGTCGTCGGCGTAGGAGATGATGTTGAGGTTGTGTTGGCGTGCGATGGCCGCGAGGGGACTCATGTAGACGTTGAAGAGGGTGGGGCTCAGCGAGGATCCTTGAGGGACGCCGCAGATGACTTCGGTGGCCTCTGACTTGTACGGTGGTAGACGGACTCTCTGTGTTCTTCCGTCGAGGAAGGAGATGATCCATTCCAGTGCCTTCTCCTGGATTCCGACGTTGCTGAGGCGCTGCACTAGGGTGCGGTGGCAGACAGTGTCGAATGCCGAGTAGAGGTCTAGGAGGATGAGGGCCGCTGTTTCTCCGTTGTCCATCAGGGCTCGGATGTCATCGGTGGCAGCGATGAGGGCGGTTTCGGTGCTGTGGTTGGCTCGGAAGCCAGACTGGGAGGGGTCGAGGGATCCATTCGTCTCGAGGAAGGCGGCCAGCTGCTTGTTGACGGTCTTCTCTATGACTTTGGCTGGGAACGGGAGGAGCGAGATGGGGCGGTAATTCTTGAGTTCGGTGGGGTCCGCTGTAGGTTTCTTTAGAAGGGCGCTGAGTTCGGCGTGCTTCCAGCTCTCCGGGAAGGTGGCGGTGTCGAAGGAGGTGTTGATGATGTCCCGTAGGTGGGGTGCGATGACCGCGTCGCCTTGTTGAAGACGTGGTGAGGGCAGGGGTCGGTCGGAAATCCGGAGTGGATGGAGTTCATCATGCGAATGGTGTCTTCGGTGCTGATCGGAGTCCAGGCGCGGACGGTGGTGGTGGGGGGCGGTGGTTCGGTTGTGGCATGCGTCGGTTGAGTGCTGAAGCTGTTGGGTATGTCCGCGATCTTGTTGTGGAAGTAGGAGGCGAGGGAATTGCAGAGGTCTTGCGATGAGGTGATGTCGTTGTTTCCGGCGTTGGGGTTGGAGAGCTCTTTGACGATGTTGAAGAGTTCCTTGCAATTGTGTGCGTTGTTGTCCAGCCGGTCCTTGAATGCAGTTTTCTTGGTGGCGCGGATCAGTTGGTGGTGCTTCCGGGTGGCCAGCTTGAGGGCGGTCGTGTTGTCCGGTGTTGGTTCTCTTCTCCAGGCTTTCTCGAGGGCTCGGCAGTTCTTCTTGGAGCTCTTGAGTTCGTCGGTGAACCATGGGGCCTTCTTGCTGCCGGGTCTGCTAGGCGGGGTCCTCAGTGGGGCGAGTTCGTCTGCGCAGTTGTTGATCAACTTCGTGAGGTTGTCGGCGGCCTGGCTGGGGTTCGCTGAGCTGGCGGGGGGGTGCTGGCTCAGGGAAGCGGCGAGCTGGTCGGCTGAGATCTTGTTCCAGCTTCTTCGAGCAACCGGTTGCTGGTGGTGGTGGATCGTCGTTCTTTGGAAGGTGAAGTGGACGCAGCTGTGGTCCGTCCAGTGGAGTCCAGTGGTGTGGTTGAAGGCGATGTCTTTGCTGGATGAAAAGACTGCGTCGAGTGTGTGTCCGGCGAGGTGGGTGGGGGTGGATACCAGCTGCTTGAGTCCGAGGTTGGCGAGGTTGTCGAGCAGGGTGGTGGTGTTGCGGTCGTTGTTGTTCTCCAGGTGGAAGTTGAGGTCCCCCAGGAGGATGTAGTCAGCGGAGGGGAGGGCATGCGGGCTGACGAAGTCGGCGATGTCCTCGCTGAATTGTGTGCGTGGTCCCGGGGGTCGGTAGATCAGGGTCCCCCTGAGGGTGGTCTTCGGGTCGGTGTGGATCTGGAAGTGCAGGTGTTCGGCTGTTTTCAGGGTGTCGTCGGTGTTGGTCGAGATGTGGATGGTGTCCCTGTGGATGATGGCGATGCCTCCTCCAGTCTGGTTGTCGCGGTCTCTCCGGGTGATCTTGTATCCCTCTGGGATGGCGATGGCGATGTCGGGTGCTGAGGAGTCGTTCATCCAGGTTTCCGTGAGGAAGGCAACGTCAGGAGCTGTGGTGTCGAGGAGGTTCCAGAGTTCGATGGCGTGCCTGTGGACGGAGCGGGTGTTGAGCAGGATGCACTTGAGGTGGTTGCTGCTGGTGTTCGGCTTGGCGGGTGCTGGTGTGGGGCAGGTCCGGATGCAGGTGAACTTGCAGGCGTGGCAGCTGAAGGGTCCGTGGGTGTGCTTCGGGGTGGCTCGGTAACATCCAGGGATGCCGCCGGTGTTGAGTGCGCTGAGTTCGGTGGCATTGTAGGACAATCGGGTCGTCTTCCGTCTGTGGGGGCCAGGGGTCCTGGCACTGGGCGCGGTCCAGGCGCGGACGGGCGCAGACGGGCTTACCTTTGGCGCGCCTTCGGCACACAATCGGCGCGCCCGCTGCGCGTGACCGCTGCGCGTTCGCACGGTCGCCATATATGGCGAAGTGCGAGGGGGGGCGGAGCGGCTGGGAGCGGCTGGGAGGCGGGAGCGGGGAGGGTACAGAAGGAGAAAAGGGGCATGGTTAGCGGCGGTGGCGGGGAGCGGGGAGCGGGGAGGGAAGAGACGGGGGCAACAAGAAAACAGGCAAACAGGCACTACAGAAATACAAATTTACAATACAATAAATACAGGGGCACAGGGCAAGAAAGCGGGGCCCAGGAGCCTGCAGGTCAGGCGAGCACGGACCACGCCGCTCGGTGGCAGGGGGCGTGGTCACGCGGCGGCAGCCGGGGCAGCGAGGCAGGCAGGCTAGAGGCACACGCAGCAGCTGGTGGCCGTGCGGCGCGGGGGGTGTCCTAAACTAGGTCACACTCACCTGCGTCGCACGGTCGCCATATATGGCCAAGTGCGAGGGGGGGCGGAGCGGCTGGGAGGCGGGAGCGGGGAGGGTACAGAAGGAGAAAAGGGGCGTGGTTAGCGGCGGTGGCGGGAAGCGGGGAGCGGGGAGGGAAGAGACGGGGGCAACAAGAAAACAGGCAAACAGGCACTACAGAAATACAAATTTACAATACAATACAATAAATACAGGGGCACAGGGCAAGAAAGCGGGGCCCAGGAGCCTGCAGGTCAGGCGAGCACGGACCACGCCGCTCGGTGGCAGGGGGCGTGGTCACGCGGCGGCAGCAGGGGCAGCGAGGCAGGCAGGCTGGAGGCACACGAAGCAGCTGGTGGCCGTGCGGCGCAGGGGGTGTCCTAAACTAGGTCACCATTCAATGAGACAATATACGCAGCAGTGGGTCAGCTAATACAGTTATATAGCATTATTCACACTGTACAGTTCCCTTAGTCCTCTAATAATCCGTGGCGATCCTGGTTTACCCCAGAGCCCGCCCGCACCTTGGTTGGTGATACCCCTCAGTCAGTCAGTAGATCTCCCCTGTATGTCATCTATGCCTCCTAGATCTATTCCCACTTGTGTCGGCACCCTCTACTCTGATACACAGCGTGTTCTGCCCTTTGACACCAGTCGAGATCCTTTTTCCAGCCCTCTATCGATGGAACCTCACCAGCACCCCAGAGTCTAGCTATATTTCGTTTCGCCACTACGCCCGCTAACACGAACAAGGCTGTAGCCCATGTGGGCCAAACTGCCTCCCCTGTCACTCCTAGGATATGCCACCTGGCGTCTACCAGGACCGTGGAGCCCACCACCTCGGACATGACCTGCGCTATGGCTTCCCAGTACCTTTGAATCAGAGGACACGCCCACAGGATGTGAAAGAATGTCCCAATCTCGTTACATCCCCGCATGCACTTGTCAGACCCACAATAGCCAATGCGATACTGCACTGTCCTAGGAACATAGGAACGATGAAGAATTCGGAGCTGAACTAGGCGGAACCGCGCCCTTACCGCTATTTCGCTGGGGCTCTGTATGGCCTTCGCCCAGTCGTCATCCTCGGGGAGGCCTACATCTGATTCCGAGGCCTCTCGTAATGGTCGCAGGGGGTCTGACGTGTTGTTTATTAGTTTTTTGTACGTGAGTGAGATGGCTTTATCCTCCATTGGGTCGAACAGAAGCCTATTCTCCAATAGAGTATACTCCAGCAATCGCTCCCCATCCTTCAAATGGCAGTGTATTGCATGCCTGACCTGTAGGTATCGTAAAAGTTCCCCCTTCTCCATCTGATATTCCGATTGCATAGCGGTACAGTCAAGCATCCTCCCCTTTTTCCAGACATCTTCCAGGAGATCTATACCGATGTTACACCAGTCACAGAGGCCTCTGGGGCGCACAGTTTCCAATATAAAATCACCTTCCCATAGTGGGGTTTGTTCCGTCAGTTTAGCTTCCCACCCCGTCATCTTAGTTGCCTTCCGCCATGCAATCACCACTGTCTCATTATGGGTTGGGAGACTTGAGGTACCCCTCCGCTTCTTGTGAAGGGCTGCGAAATAGCTGCCCCTTCCCATGGCCATCCGATCAACCCGGTAGGCTGGTTACTCTGTGGGGGTGAAAACCCACTCATTAATATTGACCAGCTGTGTTGCCCAGTAATACTTTCTGAGGTCCGGTACCGCCAATCCTCCCTCATAGACCCCCAGTTGTAGTTTCCGTAGGGCAATTCTGGGGCTCCCTCCCCCCCACAGTAGTGTGCGCTGCTCTGTTTCCAGTGCATGTAAAAAACTCTCCGGGACCACGAAGGGAGTATTCTGGAATGCGTACAACAGGCGTGGTAGGGCCATCATTTTAAACAGGACGCCGCGTCCCATAAGCGACACCGGCAGACTCCGCCAGTGAGCGACATCCCCTTTCAGCCTGTCCAGTTGTGTATATACGTTAAGGCGCATAAAGTCTGTTTCGGAGTTCGTGATCCATATGCCCAGGTACTTGAACATCTCCTTGCATGTCAGATCTTTACAAGCCGATGTCAGCACCGGAGGCTCTCCCACGAGCACGAACACCAGGGTGCTTGTCCCAGTTGATGCGATAGCCGGAGTACTCTTCGAATGATCGTAAAATGTGGATGAGCCGATGGAACGTTTACCTGGGGCAATGTACATGGAGTAATACATCATCAGCATAAAGGGAGATACGCTCCTCCCATCCTACCCCTGTATCAATGCCCCACACCAGCGGGTTGCCCCGCACCCATGACGCCAGCGAATCAAGTGCAAGTGCAAGGAGAATCGGGGAGAGAGGACAACCCTGCCGCGTGCCTCTTTGGAGCTCAATCTGTAGTAACTGTAGAAGTGAATTTTCTGAATAGGAATGTGCTCACTCTTTTGTAGATGGGTGCATGTCCCACACTAAACCCCAGCCTAGTTCTCCCCTATCCCCTCCTTATGTCTCAATAAACGCTTCCCATTAAGAAGTCGGTATTCCCCATTTTTCAGCCACTCCCCTGTCTTTCCCACTTTTACTAGTAAAACATAGGCATACTTTTGCAGTGATCTGTGCATGCAGTGATCTGTGCAGTCGGGAGGGACATCTCCATTTAGAAAATATAGTAGGGGCAGATGTGGAGGCGTGGACCTCAGCATGTAGGTTAATGAATACCATTTTGTAGTGTTTTTATTAAAATTGCTCTGAATTCTTTAAAAGTTTGTTGTGATACATATACATGTGTCCACATGTCTCTCTTAAACAAATGTATTATGCATGGAATAGCACAGTACGATATACATTTTTGTCATTGGTACATCTTTTTCATATATACAGAGCTTTCAGCTAGAACAGTAAAACTTTCAACATAACTAAATCATGCATATATGTACAGAAATGTAGGCCTGAGCATACCATCACGGACGTCCAATCATCCTGTGGTGTAAGGTTACACCTAGATCTCAAGTAAACAGTTTCATTCCATAAGCCCTTAACTCTCATGTCCGTCTATTCGGTGTCATTTAGACATCCATCACATTTTCATGCCCTCTCCACTTCACCCAGCATGTATATCGTGTGTGATTACCTGGTGGAATTGTAGTAGCCCATTAAAAGGGCAGCTCGTCTGTTTTGGCTAGTATTACCTAGAATGTAGTGTCTCTATGATTATGGATCCCTCCCATCTTTGTTTTTTGAAAAGGGTCAGTACTCTGCTCTGCTGTCACCCACTTCTAGACCCCACAGCCTTTTGTGTATTGTAGGGGCAGTGGAAGCCATCCACTGCATTGCAAGGTTTTGTTTGCAGATCTACAAATCTGGATACATTCTTGTTTTTTGGACCTGCCAACCATATCTTCAAGGTAGACATCTAGTCCCTTCCCCATGATATCCCACATCACCCTAATCAGTGCTTCCTGCACGTTTGCATGACTGGTCAGTGCCACATCATATGGAAACATCTGCATCATCGGTCTAACATCTCAGGCATGCCGATAATATTCCGAGATATTTTGGGGAAAGGTAAGTATGGCGTAGGTAATATAGCTAATTATATTTAAAATGTGTTTTTTTGTTTACTATTTTCGTGTATTCTCATATCCGTGTCCAATCTTTGGTTGGTGTTTCTTTACCTAATTGCTGCTACCGGGGCCCTTAAGAATGGTCGTAGTGTAGTCGGTTATGGCTAAAGTTCTATGCCTTACTCTGTGCGCCATGTTTAAGGAGGGTATGCAACTCTTCTGATTTCGGGACCTCCGTCTTACCAGTATTCCCCCTTGTAACAATCACGTCAATAGGTGCATTATATGTCAGAAACTGACCTACATGGAAGATGTATTCATTCACTAATGCCTTAAACAGAATAAGACTACCAACCGCATATAGATCTTCCAATGTCGTAATATCATTCTGAGTCCAGTCGTGGGTTAGGTGTACTGTAGATACCGCAGCTAATTTGGGGACCCTCTACAGTGGTAGTTACAGGGAACACGGGGCCACAGACCTTCCTTTTTGGGTATATTTGTCCCTGCATGTCATAACTGTGCGCAAAGACCTCGAACAAGTCATTCCCGACCTCTTTTAGGGTACATCAGCTGGTACATCAGCTCTAATAGATTACCAGTGCCGGTAATGTTAAGAATGTCTATGCAGAATATCTGTGCACCCAGCGTCATTTTTTCATTGCCAACCATTGTGCCATCCATACCGTCTGGGCAGCTAAGTAGTAGACGACTAAGTTGGTCACCCCCTCCCCCGAATCGTCCTGTGAGTGCATTGCTTAGTTCAATGACGTACAACGTCTCTGTTTGACCCATATAAATCCTGACAAAAAGTATTTAATATCTCTGAGAAATTGACCTGGAATAATCAGTGGGAAGGCCATGAAAAAAATAAAGCAATCTAGGCAGAACTATCATTTTTGCTATGGCTACCCTACCCAGAGGAGACAGTGAGAGCCTAGTCTGGAATTACATCGAAGGTCATATTCTCAAAACACATTTATTTAAGTTGCCTCACTTCAATTCATTGTCCGTATGGTATATCTGGACACTGAGGTGTTTGAAAGATTGTGACTCCCATGCCAGTTAATACCCAATATCAGGTTGGTGGTCAGTGGTTACCGGTCTATGTAGTGGAAACAAACAGGGGGGCAGATTTACAAGCCCCATGCGACAACTTTACGCCGCCGTTGCCTCACTTCTTTGACGCAGCGGCGTCATAAGCAATCCGCCACATTGCAACATATTTACAACGTGGCGCATCTAGGGAGATGCGTCACGTTGTAAAGCCCTGCACTACATTATACCTGCATCAGGTATAATGTATGCAGGGTGGGCATTCTAATGTGAAAAAGCCTCATAAAAGTGACGTAGTGAAATCTCCAAGATTTCATGGAGTCACTTTTACGATGCCACTGCGTCAAAACATTACGCCTGCTTGAAGCAGAAGTTAGGAGATGCAGCATGTTAGGAATAGGCATACCTAACCATTGCTGGAGTTGCGTCGTGCTTGTGAGAGGATTCCAGCAATATGCTGCCTGTACTCCAAAAGATGCATCACGCATCAGTCTATCCTTGCGCCACGGTGTGCCGCATTGTAAATGCGACGCATCCATGGTGGCGCAAGGGATTTTTTACGGGACGCAAATGAACTGATGCATCTCTGCTAATATGCAGAGGTGCACCAGTTCTTGTAAATCTGCGTCAGGATTTTTATCAATTAACCTTGAGTCCTGATACCTCCCTGAAAGTCAATAGTAACAAAATCAGCGGGGTAAGGCTTGTTTCCGAATCCCTAAGAAAGAGCAGTGCGTTGTCTGCAACCATGCAGCTCCATGAATTTTACCATGTCTGTTAATGCCCCATTCATATTCTCTAGATCTCAAAAGAATATACCAGCAGTTCAGGTGCCATCACAAATAAAATAGTGGCCAGAGCTGCCGACTTGGGAACTGGAGAACCAGGTTCGAGTCTCTGTGTCAGCTAATCGGTTGCCTACATTTTTTTAATGAATGTTTCATTGTGTAATGTAACTAGTGCTCGTGTAAAGTGCTCCAATACCTTCAGGTCGAGTTTGCCTATATAAAAACTACATGTATGCTTTTGCCATCTCTCCCATTATACCCTGCCTGTGTGGACCCTCTCCAATGGTCCCCTCTAGACCCCTGTCCACCACGCATTCTACACCTGATCCCTCAAACGGTAGCGGCTGGCCTGACCCCGCTGCTCAATAACATCATTTCCTCTGGTGACTTTCCCAGCTGCTGGAAAAAAGCTTGTATCCGACCGATTCTCAAAAAGGACTCCTTGGATCCAATGGTACTAAAGAACTACCGGCCAATATCCTGCCTCCCCCTGCCAGCTAAGATTCTTGAAAAAGCTATAAACCAGGAAATGATGAGATATGTGGACCAAAACAAACTCCTGGATCCCTCTCAGCATGGTTTCCGCCCCTATCACTCGACAGAATCCGCCCTTATTATGGCCACTGAAAACATCCGAAGGGAAATGGACAAGGGCGGCAGAACGGCTCTTGTCTTACTAGATCTTACGGCGGCTTTTGATACCGTAAACCACTCCATCCTATTAAATAGACTCAAAACTTTAGGCTTCGCGGGCACGGCACTTACCCTGTTAACCTCCTTCCTGGATTCTCGTATTCAACAAGTACACTGGGCAGGCTTTCACTCTGATGAATTCTCTCTTCCAGGTGGGGTCCCTCAGGGCTCGGCACTGTCACCCACCCTTTTTAATTTGTATGTCACTCCCCTGGCTGCCCTAATTCGATCTCATGGCCTTCAATTAGTGTCTTATGCCGATGACACTCAAATCATAGTGACAGTGTCCCAGCCTATCGAAGCTACGGCAGAACGCTTCAAAAACTGCCTCCTGGATGTTAGAAACTGGATGAGTTGTAATTTTTTAAAATTAAACGCGGACAAAACCGAGATAATTGAGTTCGGTCAGAAACCATCTGTCTGGAGCAACCTATGGTGGCCTCAGGAGGCAGGCCCCTGCCCCAATCCGGTTGATAAAGTCAGAAATCTTGGCTTCTTGATGGATAAGGATCTCTCCTGTAAAACGCAGATTAACCAGGTCACCTCCACTTGTTTCTACAACATCAAAGTCCTAAAAAAAATCCTACCCTACATCCCCCCTACTCTAAAGAAGACTGTAATGGCTGCCCTGATAATGTCCCGAGTGGATTATTGTAACGCACTCTACTTGGGCACAGGTGAAAAACAAATTAACAAACTCCAGGCAATTCAAAACGCAGCAGCTAGGGCTCTACTAAATCTACCCTACCGCCACCCTACGTCAAAAGCTATTAGGGAACTTCACTGGCTCCCAGTTAAAGCCAGAATACAATTTAAGGCCCTTTGCCTGGTCCAGAAATCTCTGTATGGCACTGGACCTGATGACCTGTCTAAACTTCTCCCCCGTTATGTGCCATTGCGTGCACTAAGGTCAGCCAACCATGATCTAATATGCCACCCAAGAATAAGAAGAACGCGATGGGGCGGCAGGTCTTTTTCACACCAGGCCTCCAGATTGTGGAACTCTCTACCCTCCCACCTGCGCTCACAAAAATCTAAACAATGTTTTAGGAAAGCATTAAAAACCTGGCTTTTCTATCCTCATCAATGATCCACTCTCACCTTTCTCTACGTTATCCCAGCGCCAAGACGCCTCGGCATTCGAGCGCTTTATAAATATTTCAGTATTCAGTAACGGTTGCATATATGGCAGCTGTATCTTGCACAGCAGATTACCCGTTACTCTCATCTTAGCCAACACTGCAAAAGATACAGCCATAATAATGTGTTGAAGGCCTTTTTGATGTCAAGCGAGGTCACAGTGTGCAAGCTTGGTGTCTCTTATATCCAATCCATAATATGTAGGAACGAGCATATAATTACTTGGGTGTTCATCCTCGTATAAACCTGCACTAGTTTTGGTAAACCAGTTTGGGTAAATATGTGAACAGTCAATTCAATATAATTTTACAAAGTATCTTGCATTCTCTGTTTAATAGCAATAGTGGCCTGTATGACTTGACACTGAGCCAGTCCTGTTGAGGCAGCATGGTTACTATTGTCTCCTGGGCTGATTCTGGGAGTATCCCCTTTTGGTAAGCTCCCACGTGCATAGCATGATGCTTCGGTGAAAGCTGGGAATTATAAGTGGCATTAATCTTTAAGGTCAGTCATTAAGCCCTGGATATTTCCCTCATGCTAATTGGTCTATGGCGAGTTGTACTTCCTGTGCCCCACTAGCTGTCATTTTAGGCCTCAACGATGGTAGGAGGGTCAGTGCGTTCCCTGCCCATTGGGCTCAGAACATTGCAAAATTCCTTCTTTGAGCTTTCGCCAGGGAGGACTCACCAAGCTTCTCAGTGCTGAATCATTAAACACCTTGCCCAGGATAATTGGAGGATGTGATCAGCGAGGTAGGAGCTCAGAATCTAAGAGGGATATTCTCAAGAACGTGTGATAACTACCGCAAGAGTAGCGTAACGCAGCTTTCAATATCGCAGCCTATCGCGCGAAAATAACCCCGTGACAAAGTGGGATTCACAACAAGGCGGTACCATGCGATAGTCCCCAGATAACGTGCCAAATGTCAGTGTCAAAATCAACGCCACGCTGCAGAAGTGCGATACGCGAACGCAAAAAACCATGCGATGAGGCCAACCGCGGTACAAAAAGTAGCGAAAATCAGCCACAGGCCTGCAAATCCCACGCGTCTGGCAGAACAATGCACCATAAAAACCACAGAAAAAATACACCAAAAACAATCCAAAGTCCGTAGCAACATGGATGCACCATGATGGAACGCAGGGGCCAACCCGGACCCCACAACCCCCACAGACTACCAGCAAGGAACAACGGGGTCGGGGAAGCCCAAGGAGAGGAGGGAGAGGAAGACGGGGTGCAGACCACAGGAAAACAAGACCAGCGTCATGGAGGTGACAGAACACTACCAGCAACTGACCCACTAGCAGACCACCTGGATTGCAGTCCGAGTGCCCAGGAGGCCAATAGGCGCCGGCATGACGTGACTACCTAAACTAGGCACAAACCCGCTGCCAACAGGAAGGCAGCAATGGCGACAGGAGGTGGCAGTCCAGCGCCAGCGGAGGAGCTGAAGGAAACCCAGGCCACAGTCATCAGTGTGGAGACGGTGCAAGGAGTAGGGAGTACGGACACAGCTCGAGAGGACCTGAGACAACATCAACAGGTAGTGCAACGAACAGGGACTGGGGGAAAGGGGTGTGGGCACAATGGCATACGTGCACAATGAGTTGTAGCATTCTGCACACCCACAATCACCCAGGTCCATGGCCCAGATCCCCTTGGCACACAGCAGCACACACACATAGCACGAACAGCACACCCACATTGACGACAATGAGGAACAACGCGCATAGCCAACACTGCAGAACAGAGGACACAGCTGGCTCCGCACATGCACAGAAACATGCCTACTACATCTGACGGAGACAGAAACTGTGAAATGGAAATGTACGCGTATGACATCACATCCGTCATGTAGACCAAATGTACACTGTCCCGCAGAAGAATCCTGCACCCCCCAAACAGTCACAATGTACATTGCAATACAGTCTGCATGCAAACCTGCACAATGCGCCAACATATATGTCAACGCAAAGTCAATACGCACCTCCCCTTCATATCGCAGAGGGGCACACAACACCTTCAGCAGAGCACAGAATACAACACATCAGTGATGCCGGAGAGGACTACCACATCTTCGACACCTACGCCCTACAACAGCATATGAATATCCCACGCAACCCCCCACCAGAACCCGGACAGCCAAGATACTCAGAGAACACCCAGCTTGCAACAGACCACACAGCAGTAAACACCCGCAAGCACAGCTGGCTCACAACACGTCACCCACCCACACATCGCACCCCAATGCCATGTTCCAGCATGCCAAAAGGAGGCGGACCAACAGGTGTGGTTGGGGGTCGAACCCATGGAATGCGAACCAGGACACAAACGTAGGTGTCCATCACCCTTCAGGGGCCACCAACACACCACTAAGGAGACTCACACTGCCATAGAGACACATGCAGTTGCACATTCACAGTACAGAACCACGGGCAGGGGCGCTCAAATTGCAGTCACACACCCATGTTGGCTCTGCGTATGACGGCCCTGGCCACTCCCCTTACAAATTGTTTGGGTGACGACAAAGCTGCATGTCCAAGCTCTAACCTGCTGCCTGCGGTGACACGTCTGCATCTGATGTACACAGCACAATGTAATGACGTAGGGCCCATGGCCCTCATGCATACAACAAGACCACAGGGACACACGCAGATGATATGTTGAACTGGCTACGGGCATGTGCACACAGCCCCTTTATTGGCAGGGCCACATGTACAGTGACGCCTGTGTTGGATGTGTGTGGGGTGAGTGTAAGCCATTCTGCACGGAATGTCTGGTGCTGGCAGCCACTTGAACATTAGACACCAGTGCAACGGAAAGAGAAAACACATGCATAAAAGAGTCAACTGCTGAGCAACATGGAGGGAGCCAGAGAAAGTCCAGAGGACAGCCAACATGCAAACAGAAGTGTCCGTGAGTTGCAGTGCACTGGGGATGGGACACTAGAGATAAGCGCGCCCATGTGAAGAAAAAGTTTTGGATTGTGTCCCTCCGACAAGCACCAGATGCAGATGCAGTGGGGTGTGTCATACCTGCATCATCTTCCCCATCAATGTCCTAGGGCCCCCACACTGTTTGAGGTGACATAGCTGCGCAACCTCTCCACAGCTCAAAACTCAATCAGTAACAGATAATGGCTTGCGGTGCACTCAGTCACTGGCACCTGGAGTGCTGAGCAGGGTATCAGGCCGATGATGGCATCCACGACAGGTCTGAGCAACTCCGTAAGTCTGTCATGACCACCGTGTTGACTGTGGCAGATGTCTGTTGGCGGTGGTCCTTGTGGTGGTGGCGTGTGCCTTCTGCGGTGATGCCACGTCCGGGCCGGTCAGGACTCGATTTGGTGTGTGAGCCCTGCTGGGACGCTCTTGGACCCGGAGGCTGCGTGCAGCGCAGGGCCACAGAGAAACGGCATTGATGATCCCAAGGCCAACGCTTCAGGGGCCATCCAATATCTCAGAAGAAGGGGTCCCGGACCTGACCAGCACAGAGTTAGTGGCCCCGGATGAACAGCGGCCATCACAGGCACCCAGCCACGGGACGGTGACGTGCGGTGCAGTCAGATTGGCCATGCGACCTGAGCGGGTCACCATCAATGTCCGAGGTGTATGTTGCGGAGGGCATCGGGGGACAGTGGAAGGTGTCCCCCAGGGCATGACGTCGAAAGGTTTAATTTTATCCGGAAGCAGCAAATGGAGGAGTGGAATGTGACTGCCTCGTTGTCACCACCAATTAGGTATCAGCTACATGAGGATGAAAACTGCCCCCTAGTCCATAGACTCAGATGCCACCAAAGTTCGACCAGAGAGTGTCCATGATTGTTGGGGAACAGACTTAGTGGCACCGGGGATGAGAGGGGATGCTGTCTGCGATGATGCTGGTACGCTGATATGAACTCAGCCATTGCAAAATGAAGATTCCGTGACCTACTGGACCGGAGTGTGGGCCGGAGGCAGTAGTCAGCAATGGCCCACAGCCATGTGTCGTTGGCTGGTGAGGCACAGAGTTAGTGACACAAGGGCAGTTGTCTGTAGTGTTCGATCACCTCTGTAACGATGATCTTGTTCCCTCCGGACTGCAACGCGTCATCCTCTTACGCCTCTCCGTGCGTGCGATGACATGTAATCTGCCTTTTGAATAAACGATGTTCAGTTCCAAATCTTTGACTCACTCATGTGCAGCGTAGGCCAAGGGCAGTAGTCCACGTAGGGCCACAGACACGTGTGGTTGTGATGCCATGCACAGACTTGTTGGCACCACATCCATGTGAGTATAGTGACTTGTCCTATGCCTTAAATGGTGTTCACTGCCATGGTGTAATCAAGACTCAGTTCCAAATGTGTGACCTACCTGACCGTGGTGTAGGCCTGAGGCAGCGGTCAGCACGGCCCATTCACCTAGTGCAGCCGGCATAGGTTGGATGGTCCCACAGGCCTGCGTAGTTCAGGTTCAGTGGCACCACGTGTTCGGACACCTCCGTGTATGTGACCCAGGTTTCGTACGGACTGAGCCACATCTTCCTCTTACTCCTCTCCGTGCCACCACTGGTGTGGACTCTGCCATTCGTGATTTGCGCCTAGGTGCTGGATGTGGGACCTACTGGTCCGCAGGGTAGTCCTGGTCCCTCTTCCACGCATGGCCGGCTGGCGTTGGACAGGGTCAGTGGCACCACGTGTCGCAGGCTGGCATTGAACAGGGGTTAGTGGCACCACGTGTCGCAGGCTGGCGTTGAACAGGGTTAGTGGCACCAAGTATCGCAGGCTGGTGTTGAACAGGGTTAGTGGCACCACGTGTCGCAAGAAGCCCATATGGAACTATGCCTCAGTGATCAAAGGAAGTCTGGTGCTGTTGCCGGTGGCCCGGATTTGGGATCACTGCCATTCATGACTCAGGACACAGTTTCACACATGTGACCTACTGGGCTAAGGAGTAGGCCTGAGGCGGCAGTAGAGTACGTCAATGAAAGAGGACTAAAGCGAGCCTGTGTCGTGGAGGCCGTGATGGACTGAGGAGGCTGCCAAGGTCGCGGCCCTCTGGCTTGGAGCTTGATCTGGAACATGGTGGGCCCTCCTGGAAACACGCCGTTGTTAGCAGGTGATCAGTGTGGCCTGGCTGCGCAGGGGCGGGCCTGACGGGTTTGGGGTCTGGCAGGCGCACGGCATCGCAGGCAACTCCGCTCACGAGGACGGCGTCGGCCTAGTGGCGGGGTGAGAGGCGCCGCCTTGGCAGAGACGTTGTGCTTTCCGGAAGAGGACCACGCCCAGAGCTACGTGCTTTTTATTCACACCCCTATGCTGGCGTGGCGTACGCCGGGTCATCCCACTCCGGTCACGCTTGGGGGGGCGTTGCAGGCAATATTTCCACAAGGTCCCCCACTGGCTGGGGTGAAATGGTTGCATCCTTATCGCCTGTTTTGTGTTTTTATCGCCGATCTGTCTGGTCGTTGAGAATGTTGAGGTGTGCTGTGGTTGCGGTTTTTGGCACGGGAACGCCCACTCTGCATCTCATTAGCGATAGTCGCTGGGGTCCTCTGTGGCGATGTTTTTTGTGGTTGCTATCGCGGGTAAACTGGTGCTGTGGGCTGTTAGCACCAGCTTGTGAATGGGGAGGTAAATTTATCAAGACTTTGGCTGCGATAAAGTGCCGTTAATTGGGCAATAGCTCCTTGTGAATATGCCCCCAAGTGTTTGTCATCTTCAGTGGCTAAGCCACGCCCACTACCATTTTATAGTGCTTGAGTAGTACCATTGTAGTACTACTAAACATACTACAGAATGCAGCATATTATAATTATTGTCTCGTCTATCCATGCCGGAAATGTAATTGGTATGTTTCAGCATACAGTTCGCATAGTAACCCTCGGATTTCACAAATGTCTATAAACATCATAGGTTTCTTACACGTTTAGGCACATTTTATCATTTTTGCCTAAAATCTTTCTTCTTATTTTGGTGTAGAAAAAAACATTTCCACCCAAGAGTCAAGACCCAACATATGTGACTTTACATTTCAGCAAGACACATCTCTCTATTGAACTATAACTGATACTTAATTTTAGCTGAAAATACTAGACACAAGTTATTCATAACATGTTTTTGAATGCCTTTAATTATATGTATCTGGCATTATTGAAAATGGGTGATAAGGGTATTTTAAAATTGTGGGCTCTCAATATTTAGGAATCCTCTGTAGATCTATATAATACTGCTCAGCTCTAAACTTCTGTCCTCGCTCATTTAAAATCATTTTAGTACTATACACTTTAAAGTATTATATGCCTAAAGTAGACATTATAATTGCATTTGAAACTGGAACATCTTAATGGTCTACATGGGTGTGAAAACCATGCAAGTTTCTATGTTTGTATAATATTCACAAACTTCCTGCAGTGGCGTAGGAAGGGGGGTGCGGTGGGTGCGGTCGCCCCGGGTGTCATCACTGAGGGGGTGACAAAATGGCAAATATATGTGTTTAAAACACCTATGACAAGAAATTTTCCGCACCGGGTACCCCCGACCTTCCCTACGCCACTGTATATTTGTGAAATTAAAGTTTACGGTACCTTGATGACTTCCCAGAAACCTTCCTCTGAAAACTGTATATAGGGAAAATAAAAAGTTTGCATCTTTCATGATACTCATTGGCAACGAGTCAATATATATGTACTAATGTGTTTGAATTATAAATGTGGCAGGTGATTCAATGTATATATTTGGTTTGGTAGTGGTATGGACTATTAATTGAAGTTTGGACCTTTTTTCTTTAATATGGTGCATATTTGTTTACTCTCTATGACTTTTCTTAATATAAAACGTGTCAGCCTCCTTGAGAAACACGTACATAATAATCATACTAACGTTTGGCTCCAAAAGCAATAGTTGTGACTATTTGTGTTGTGTTTCTCTCCACAGAATAGGTTAGAAGAACTTATATCTTCTGACAGGTATAAAAGCACAGAGGACTTTGCAGTAGTGTTGCAACCATTCTTAAAACAGGTGCAGCCCCCTAAAGATTCTGTAAGTATCCTATGGTTACATGAAATTAAGAGCAGTAGAGACGCGTGGAATCATATCTCCACACATGTGAGCAAAACATTAATTTGATGGTACATAACAACTTTCCCTGCATCTTTCTCCCCTGTGTTCACTACAATCATACACTTACGTGCAAGTGCCATTGACATATAGAACATGCATTAAGCTAGAAGCAATTCAAAAGAAGTGCCAATGAAAGAAGACTTACTGTGGACTTATTCATAACCCTGCTGACACTACAGTCACACTCTGCCCCTTTCAGGGAACTCCTTCGATACAAAATTCAGTCAGAATAAAACTTTCTAACCAGACCCTATAGCAATTTCTCGAAAATGTTAAAAAAAAAAAAAAAAGACAGTTTTAAAGACAAAAATGTATAGTTTGGACAAGTCCTTCAGTCGCATTTTTCTGTGAAATAGTACACTGCAAAACTGCCAAAGCTAAAATATTTCAGTGTAAAGCTCTTTTTTGCAGGCTGTCATGCAGACTCACTGGAAGACAAAAGGGACTTAACTTGTTTTTATTTCTCCTTTTTCTGTAGAATGGTAAAATTGATTACTCATTTTTCACCCCGGACTGCTTTCACTTTACCATCAAAGGTCATGAAGAACTTGCTAAGGGGCTATGGAATAACATGGTATGTGTCTTCGTTGGTGCATTTAAGCTACCTTACAAAAGTAGAAATTGCTGGCCAGTGAAAGGGTTGTCCAGATGAACAGTGTATAATTTGTAAAAAGAAAAGTGCACGTACGCAGTGCTTATTTTGAGCTGGTGGTTAGAGGTGGGGTCCACTGGCGCTCATTTTTGAGGATCTCGACTTGTTTTAATTAATCAGACTTTGATCTAGAACAAGAGAGAAAAAACCTGCAAGGTGGGAAGGGAGGAAGAGAAAAATTAAAAAACTTTGGAAAAGTTAAAAAGCAGGGATGAAAAGGAGCTCATGAAAGTGAGACATAGGGATAAAAAGAGTATATTGGTGGATGAAGGAGACATGAGGTGAAAGAAAGACTAGTCAGCCTTGGCATTTGGGAACCCCGACTTCGGCAGCAGCGCCGGAGAGCTTCTTAGAAGAATTTGGGTTCCCGCACTTAATCGTTTTCAAACTAAGCACTGATGGGCCCAATATTTTTGTTAGGTGGCCTTCCCTAAGGTCAGGTTCTCAAACACCAAGGCTGCTTATTTTTCTTTGCAAATCGTGCCTCTTTCTTCCACCAGCCTACACTTGATGCCTCTTTATTTCATTCTTTAAGGTTCATTTTTCCCCTGCTTTCTCCCTTTGTCACTGTTTCCCTATTATTCTCTTCCTCCTTCTAACTTCCTTTCCTTCCTTTCTCTTAATTCCTTCATGTTAAAGTCTGATGATGAAAAATAAGCCCAGGTCCCTAACCATGAGTCTTAATGCCAACCACCTGCTAAACATTTACATAAAGCAAGCACTGCAGGCAGCCACTAGCCATGCCACAAAATATAAAAAATGTAAAAATCTGCAAAATCGGCCACATCAACACTCAATGATGTCCACAAAACTTTGCCTTCATAGGACCTCAGAGTTCAGTGGTTCTTGTATAATGTGTTGATAAGTGCTAACATTGAACCATGATTGTTTTAAGTAACACTCATCCCTGATTGCCTTGTGTTCATTCTAGAGCGAGTTGGATTTATTACTAGACATGCTCACACTTGCTTTTTCACTTTTAGTATACTCCATAAGAGTGGAACTGTTCATATAAACGAGGCTTGGCAAATATAATTCATATATAACATTATTTTTCAGTGTCCTCTACAGAGGGTTGCCAAATATAATCTGCAAGGCAACTACAGTACCCAGTATGTTCCTCTTCATACCATTCCTGATGCTTCTCAGTAAGCCAAACGTTGTCCACTTGGCATGGAATGTTGTAAAAAAGAACTACCTTCATTCTACCCACGAGTACATATTTTGTAATAAGTTGGAGGGAATTTGATATTTTAGTTGATATGTACACTTTTGGAATTACGAAACGGAGGGAGGGATTGATGGTGTCATGCAACAGTCCAGGATATTTTTAGGATTGATGTTGTAATAAATGGAAGGAGAGACACTGCTGCTAGGGCTTTCTTATCATTGATTATGTTTCTGTTTATTATATTGCCATGAATCCAGTGATGCGCACTATACGTTTGGTGATGTGTAAAGGTAAAAATCGAATATTGTTTCGTTTCACATGATGTTGCTATCGAGTCACATATGGTACTTGTATGTGGAGCTCGCTGCAGAACAATTACAATATTTTAAAAAGGTCAATGAAAAATAATCTGTTAAGACCCTTTCTTGAATGCTGCTTGAGTGAGAGGCATTCTACTGAGCTGCAAGTGGGCCCAAATGGGTTGGATATTAACAGCATTCACAATTGAAGCAGCAAGAAACAATTCAGTTTATGTCATGACCCAAATAAATGGTCAATATTAATTCATCCATATTATCAAAGCGGGTGGGATGTGCGATACAGTTTTCCATATCACAGTTAATCATAAATATGTGCCTTGGTTAAGAATTGATGCCAATATGAGCCATCCTATCAGGTTGGCAGATCAGTAGCTGTAAATGTAAATCTTATATGAAATTTCCACCCTGCTGGACATGCCCTTTGACTGTCATCATGGACCACAGTCCTGCCTCTTCATCGATGAGGTGTGCAGTTAGAGAGGCTATGAACATTTGTGTGTAAGAAACAACAGAGAAAGCAGAACGACAAGAGAATGTTACAAGGATCCTTATTTACTGATTTATGTGTTTCCTTATAGTTCCAGCCAGACGGACAGAAAGATGAAGTTGAGAGCTTTTCTACACCAGTGCAGCTTATTTGTCCCTCAGAGGTAAAGTTCATCTCACAAACAGCACACAATGGTCATTTGTCTTCTTAGTAATGAAGTAGGTTTCACAACAAAAAACTTCACAACCCTGAAGTGTGAGCTGCATCTGCAGAGGTGATAGAGTCTCATTTATGGCATAACACAAGACTGCCACTAATATGGGTGCGGGGTACCAGTATTCCAGGGTGCACTGTGACGGAAAGTACATGCAAACCACTTGAGTTTCCTTGTGTTGATGGAATGTAGCTGATCAAATCTTCAAAGATGCTGAATGTGCAGGTTTTTGGTTTGAGCTGGGTATGATCAGAAATCCTTCATATGTAGAGCACGAGAGATGCAGTTGTTCTAAGTTGGTGTCTACCTCATTAGGCAATCCATCGCTATAAGAAAGGTGGAAGTGTGCTTGAATGTGCCCGTGTGTTTGAAGCTAGTCTTTCCTAAGCAGAGTGAGCATAGAGTGTATGTTCTAGTTACGCCTGTATTTTGAGAGCTGGCTTTTGACAGGAGCCACTTAACGGCACTGATTGTGCATGTTCCCTGTTGTTGAGACAGATGATGCTTCTTGATGACCAATGAAAAAATATCAAGTATTATTTTTGAATGCTGAATAGCCAATAGCACATAAAAGCTAAAAAAATGTCTTCGTGTTCAAACAGGCACATCCATATATTCAAACCGGAAGAAGAATTCGATCTCTGGGCTCTTCCGCGCCGAAAGGACCCGCTGTGTTTCATATCCTCATCCTGCTGACACTATTCAATCTTTGAGAACTGCACATTATGGATGAACATAAAGCCATCCCTCTCCAACCAGCACTGTGTATGCATCCATAAACTCATGCTCCCCTCTCGGGAAGCAGAAAGATAGGGTGGTTTTACATAGGTACACTTACGCTGAAGAGGTGTAATCATTGAGTCATGTGACGCAAAGGTGGAACCAATCTAAGGAATAGATCTGTCTGATTTTCTGCTTCTTTGTATAAAAAATCCCCAGCATTGTTAATAATCTTTGTTCTGTCGATCACCAATCATGAGCGACCCCCACTGTGGACTCACTGATAATAAATTATCTCCATGACTGTGTTGTATGTGGGATAAACCCACCAATGATCATCAATGATCTCTACTGTGTTTTTCAAGCCTCGCTGCTGCCACCCCCCTAGAGTAAGCTGATCACGAATGGTCCTCACTACTCTCCTCAACCTTGAGTGAGCTGATGAACATGGGATTCCAACTACCTCCTCAGTCCAGTTAGACAACCTTTCCGTATAAATATTCGAATTTGTATTTTTCCAGTTAGACATTGGGGGTCTGATTGAACTTAATTATTTGTTATTTTAACAAAGAAAGTCATACTCTATGTGCTGGATTACTTGGTATTTTCTTTATCCTCCAGAGTTTTCTGCAATGGCTCCAGTGGACTGAGAAGGAGGCATCAGTCAGCAGGTCATCTGTTGGACCTTGTCCTTTCCTATGCTTCCTCTGCACAGGACATGCCACAGTGCACGGCTGCCCCGGCAACCGCAAATGCCAGTGACCGAGGCGTGGATCAACCCCTTCTCTGTTACTTTATCATAGTAGTCTTCCTGATTTAACTGCATACATTCTCTCACAGTGAAATTCAATGTTACAGGCACCACTTAATTCTGTTCATTGTCACCTTGACTCATAAGCCTCCCGCTACATGAAAAACAGTGACCTGGCCAGTATCAATACAATTCCTCAACTTTCTTCATTACTCAAAGTATTTAATTGTAGAAACCCTTTCTTAATACAAGTTGTTCTTCCTAATAACCTTTGCCAAATAAATGTGTTTATCTGTTTTGAACAAAAACTGTCTTAATATTACAAAACTAGGAATTGCAAAGGGTATAGTACCACACACTCTGAATTTACTTCCATTGTCTATATTTGTGGTTAGGGTAATCATGTTCCTGAAAGGATAGGGAACTTAATATACTGCTCGCCCAAACATATATAATCACTCAATGTACAGGCGCCTATTGCGGTGCATAGTACCTTTAAAGTCAAGCAACTTTTCATTAGGAATGTCAACAATTGTGCTACACATATATTTTGTGATGTACACGGTACAACATCTGCAACACACAGATATCAATGAGTATACACATGCATATAAGATCTTTTGATAGAAATTATTGGAAGTTAAAACAAACTTGAAAAATACGGTCAAAAACAACTTGGTTATTTTTATTATGCAAAAAAATAATATTTTGGTAAAGCTGGATTAAAACAAGAATAGAAAAATAAAAATATATTTCATTATACACAATATTAGGAATATTGAGGTTGGAATATATATGTCTACTGTCACACATTACCACATGTACCACGGTATTATTATGCTTATTAGCATAATATTCCATTACACATTCTGGTAAAGTAAATACTTCGTAGCTGTAGATCTAGGGCGAGAACTTTGAGTCAAAGGTGACGGTGTTGATTAGGTGATTCATTTTGAGTTCGGAGTCCAGGATGATTCTGAGTAGTCGATCTAGTCTGTGTACATTTTGGAGGAAGATTAGCTACATTTCAAAATAAATGTTTTTCAAAGACATAATAATTCAAAAGCATCAGGTAGGATATAAGGTACTTTGTTCAGAATAAAAAAAGTTCAATCAAAATGTTTTTATATATATATCTGTTATCAATAAGCATAGTAGGTATGCGTTTTGGAATTTTGACATACCATGTCACAGGCAATGCGCATTGTCCCTCTGTAATGCACAAACGTACTTGAAAAGGTGCACTTGTAGCCAGCGAAAATGCGTAGCCATCATATGTAGTGCACAGACATGTGTGCACATGTTATCACCTTGAAAAAGTAGTCAGCCACTGCTAATACATATATATGTTTAAAAATACGTTTTACAATTACACGTCAGCAAAACGTGTACAATTATCATAAATCATTTGTTTATCACCAGTGAACTGTGTCCCTCACTTTTTTGATGCGCAATTTTCTGAGATTGCTGAGGGGAAAAGGCAGAACAGTAATAAGTGCCTATAGCTATCACTTTCTAATATTGTGACACTTGGTTGGTATTTTTGGTTTAAGGGAGCTTTTGCCACTGTTATTTACCCCAGCACACCTAAGTGCACATATCACCATATTATTGCGACTCAACCAAATGTAGTAGCCAATCAACAGTACATGTTCTGTGCAGAAAAGTCACATGTGCATTGAGACGTTTTGAATTAAAGTATTTGGTAAATGAATTACATCAGGCAGGTGCTGACCCTTCGCTGGACACTCCCTTGTAGCATCATAGGCTACATTCATGGATGAGGGAGTCACCACTGGTGGAAGCATCAGAGTATGGTGGGTGTAGCAAACAAAGTGAGCTGGTAGAAAGCAGTCTTTTATAAGGGTTGTAGAAAGAAAAGAACATTGAAAGTTGCAATAAAGAAGTCAATAGAAGGGGCGAAGGAATAAAAGGCATTTAAAAGGGATACAGAGTACCAATACATAGGAGAAACACACAAACAGAGGGTTTGCCTATATTGACTCAAGAGGCTCAATTCCAAAGGGACACAGAGAAGTAGTTACCCAAATAGAAAGGCGGAAAGAATTAAAGGACCGTATTCATGAAAACAATTGATGCAAGGGGAAGAAAACGGGGTGTTCCAGGTAATGGAGGCAATGAGGCACAGGATAGGTAGGATGATACAAAGGCCATTGGCACCAGTAAAAAATCACATACTAAGTAAGATTTAAGGGCAAGCAAGAACAGAGACAATGAGGCACATATTTAGAACACACAAAGGCAAGGAGACACATCTATGTATCTATGAATGTATATGGTATTTCTACGGCATGAACCTTGCCAAAAGGCAGTAGAGAACTATATAGGGTGAATGACAAGCATGATGTCAGTGAGTAATAGGAAAGGTAGCTCAGTTGTGGATGGGTAATGCTTTGTGATCTAGTGTTCTTTAAAACTTGAGTTTTCATCTCTTTCCTGCATTGGAACAACAATGGATGAATCCCGGTGGATACAAGGATGTTGTTCGAGATCCTGGGTGTATAGATGGAAAAAGGCTTTCTGTCTTGTTTTTTTCTTTTTTACACTTTAGTCTGCAGTCTGATAGTGTCCTGGCTGCAAGTGCTCCATGGACCACTAGAGATGATATGCTCCTATGCAAGATAAACAGAAATGCTGGTCATGATATCTTTGCAAATAAAGCTGCTTGTTTTGAAGATGGTGTGGGTCAGCAGTTGGTGCCAATGAAGTTTTATCATAGGGTGACGCAATCATATATCTTTTGGCCTTGGACGAGACATGGTCTGGCTTGTAAGTCTTCCTTAAGAGATGCCATTGTGGAGTATGGAAGGGCAAGTAGCAGGGAGTTTTCACCATCCAGATGTGAGAGTACAAGGCCTTGAACAACAGTTCTGCATTCTCTTTCTGAAAAAAAAAACAATTTCACTTTCTTTAGTAGGAAGAACTAGTGCTCAACCACCTTTGTTTTTTGGCAAGGTGTTCCTTGAGACAGAGGCTGGTTGTGATTGAATCCAAGTGACTTAGCATTCAGTGAAAGTAGGAGTTCAAAGCCATCAAGGCTCATGTCATTGAGTCAGGTTTGTACTGTTTCTTGCCGATTCAGGGAAAATGAAACACGTGCTAAGAGGAATATGGATAAGGAGACACTTGGTGCCTGATTACGATGATGACAGATACACGTTCACCACTAAATAGTGGCATATGTCCTATCGGCCCTATTTAGATGTATTGTTATCATTACATTCTAAAGCATGCTCAACTGATCTTTTTAGTGCTTGTCCTGTGACTGCCAACCTCTAAATCTGGACTCTAGATATGAAAGTATAAAAGCAAGGGAGACAGTAATATGAAGCTACAAAAGTGGATGCGATACACGGAGCAACCCAAAGACCAGGATACACATAGGCAAAATGCGCACATAAAAGGAAACACAGACAACAGAGCTCAAACAGAAAGCCCAGTGTTACAAATACAGAAGCTTAGATACATAGAAAAGAAGATTGTGGCAAGGAAGCATATAGAAAGATGGTAAGAATGGCAAGGCTCCTCAGAGACAAATAGTCAATAAATGCTAATAGGCACGCAAAGCCAAGAAGGCCCATAGATATGGATGCACAAAGCATGAGGGAACAGACTCGAGGCTAACCATAGAGATGAGAAGGCAGATAGACTGTGAGGGGTGTATGACGTTACAAGGCAAACTATTACAATGCAATTTCCATCACAACAAAAATTACTATTCTAACAGCGCTGGGTGCTTACCGCAGGGAAGGTGCTGGTCAGTGAGGGATATGCTTTGTAAAGGCATGCGTTCCAGTGGCATGCTTTGTAATGGAACTTGCGTTGTATTGACTGCGTTGTAAAGGCATTTTGTTGTAATGCCTGCGTTGTAATGGATGTTTCCCGACTGAGCGATATACTAACAAGTATGTATACGCAAGAAGGAACAAAGTGATGGAAGCTTTTTTTTGGGCAAATATCTTTGTTGCATTTTGTGTTTCTTGGCATAAGAAATATCAAAACACATTTGCATTAATTAATACCACTTTGCATCAGAGGAAGGAAGTTGGATACATTTCATTCGTATGTGTCCAGATTACTGATGGATATTTGTGTATGGGGTCGCTTCCCCTCCCGCAGATACCCAACTCTCGGAGGAAGTGCCCAATCAGGGTAATACATAACACTTGTTAACAGGAAACCAATGGCGCATCTGCCTTTTCTGCAAGTTTCTCCAGGTAAGTGTCCCAACATTCCAGCAGATCTGTCCCATCCCCTCTAGTGCGCAGTCGTCTATGTATCACTAATTTGGCTGTTGCCCACCTGTGCAAGTTCGCCTGCCAGTGTTTTAGCGGGGATGCTGAAGCCGACTTCCAGGCCACAGTGATGTTGTTTCGCTAAGATGAGGGCTAGATTCTGAAATCTGAGCAGCACCTTAGTTATCTTAGTGATATGTCCTCCGTCAAGCAAACACCGGAGTGGTTCTGGCAGAAACAGATGACTCGTCACCTCCAACACCGTTCGTGTAACTTGTTCCTAGAAGGGGAGTATGATCGCACAAGACCACACCAAGGGCCATATGTAGGTAAATTACATTTACCGATTCTTAAATACCGAATTTTACCGATTCGGTATTTATGAATCGGTAAATGTAATGTAGGTAAACAATCGGTAATTATTACCGATTCGGTAAATATCGGTATTTAAGAATCGGTATTTACCGAATCGGTAATAATGCATCCCTTCACATTCATTCCTATGGGCCTGGAGGCTCATGGGAATGAATGGGAAGCCAGTTACCATTACCGATTCGGTAAATACCGAATCGGTAATAGGGGAGGCATTATCATGGGTGGCAGGGTGTCACATTGACACCCTGTTGCACCCCTGATTCGTGCATGTGTGCACATGTGGCGCACATACATGCCCTTAGGGCATGTATGTCTGCCACATGGCACTTTTCAAATGGCACAAAAATGCTTTTTGAAAGGTATTCGTCATTTACCATCAACTTGTAGTTGGTGGTAAATAACGAATCCAGACACCAATGATGCACTCAGTTGAGTGCCCCCTACATAGAATTTCTGGATTCGGTATTTACCGAATCGGTATTTTACCGATTTCTTAAATTCCGATTCGGTAAATACCGAATCCAGAAATCAGCCACCTACATCGCAAATGCCTAAATACCGGTCGGTAACGGGATATTTACCGAATTTCGGCCGTTACCGACCGGTATTTGGCTACCTACATGAGGCCCCATATGAAGGAAATCAGTGTCATTCGATCAGCCCCTCAGGCAAATGTTGGGTGCACCCGGGAACATCTTGCTAATCATTTGTGGGGTTAGATTAACATGGTGTAGGTATTGGAACTGAATGAGGTGAAACCGCGCATTGTTTGTTACCTGTTTGACCGATTGGAGGCACCGGTCTCACAATTTATCTGTATTATCAGTTCCAAGTGCCAATTTCCACCAGTCCTGTAGCTTCACGCCTTCCCCAGCAAGTCGGCCCCTAAATGCCGAAAATAGCCGTGTGATAGCCTTGGTGGCATTCCCCCATCAGGGCTACCTTCAGAGGTGCCTTCAAGGGAGGCTGTTACCGGACAGACCCCCAAGTCTTGCGCATCACACCCCATAAGGCATAGTAAGAACTGTTTCCAACATGTGCTCCAGTGCTAAAGTGTCAAAGGCACCGAATCCCTTGTCTGATACCACATCTGCCTAGGTCACAATTCTCGCTTCCTCCCAGTCAAGGATTTGATGTGTATCCCTCAAGCCTGCATATTCTGGTATAGTCCAGATCAAGAGACTGGGTGGGTATGGCGTGTGTTGCCAACCGCCACATGCATACTGCTCCTAGATATATAAAGCTGTACGTAACAATAGACTATCTGTGTCCTGAGTGGGGCAGAGTCTAAGAGCATGTGTAACAGCTGTTGCCCTGCTAGCTCATTTAGAATACCGACATATTTGAGTGATGGTGTGGTGGGAATTCTTGGGTTACATTCCTGTCTGCAGACAATGTTACGCAACTATTTAATATCTACACTGGGGATGAAATACCAGATATCTATACTCCATATGAAGAGATAGAAATACCACTAATCTACAAAGAACACATAAATTGGTTTAAAGGCACCCTCCCACACACAACAGCAAATGTTAGACTTGGTCCTCTCAGCAATGAGGGCGGAACATGGTCAGTCTTAGCTGGATACACATCGCATCATAATGTTGATAATTTACCAGTAGCAGAGGTGCGGAGACTTAACAAAGATTTAGTAACAATATATAGATGTCTTACACAGTTTTTTATGTGTACTTTAACACTTAACCCTGCGCTTACTGCTCAAGCTGCACAACAACAATTGGCTACCCCGGGCACCAGCCCATAAAACGCTAAATGCAGTCATGGTAAACGTTCCCGTCAGACAGGAGGAGATTCTGTTCTGGATTGCACACAAAAAGCCAGCTTGAAGTGGTATTTCCATACAGGCCTGCAGGAAAAACACAGAATATTAACTATTTGCTGGCCGATGGGGATGGCTCCCCCTGTTGTAGACAGCACAACTTGGGGTACAGACTTTGCTGCAGTAAGTACCAGGACGCATGGTACCTCTTCCCCGACTATTTTGCCTGAAGTGCTGAAACAGCTCCAGAATGAGTACGGGGCAGCACCTGCCCTGGACTTAGGGATAAAACTGATGGGCAATTTGGTCGCAGTATCCGCCATTATGTTAAGCAACATAAAGGGGGAAGCAGCAGCATTGGCTGTACACCAGAGCATATGGAATTTGACTCCTGCATAACAGGAGAGTGAATCACCTAACATTATCGAAGAAACCTATACTATACTAGGTAGAGATAATTTGCGAGCCAAACCTGGTAAACCATAATTGAAGAGTAATTTTGAAAAAGATAACTCTAAGCAAGCACCTAACTCTTCAACAAAGAAGAAGCGGGCAAATAAACAAAACAATACAGACAAGACAATATCACTGGGTAGGTCTTCTCAACAGGATGCCACTGAAAAACAATATAATCTTTGAAACCATGATAATATACGACCGCCTGACTAGTATCAGGATACTGATACACGTTTATCTCGTTCCTTCCAGGGATTGTCTGATAAACGTTCGGAGAGAGGTGGATGATCAGGGCGCAGATCGGAAGAGCATGTGAAATGGAAGAAGGACTCATAATGTTTATCTAACTACATAATTAAACAGGAAGATAAACTGAAACCTTCCAAACCTCAATTCAAAAAGAAGAAGGTAGCCAGACTTAAGGTCAGGCATTCCCTGTATATTAAGATGCTGCTTCTGATCCCAGATCAGTAAAACATTCATACGCCAAGGAGTTGGGATTGTTTGGGACAGGAATTTGTATGATGTGTATGGCCCCACTATGCATTTTTCAAATTCCTTATTTGTTCAGAATTTCTTAGAATTATGTCATCACCCCTAGCACTGTCTCTGACAATTGGGACATTGATACAGTTCATGAACTGCTAGAATATCTTGAGCATTCAACTGTGTTTTCTTCTGATAAACTGTATGATGGTACATCTAATTATGACAACATGTTTTGTTTTCAACATTACGGTCATCATTTTCTGCATAAAGCAAATATTCCACGTTCTGTTTATAATTACACCCAAATGGAAACATTGCCCTACACCATCACCTGCAAAGAAAAATATGATAACTGACACCAAGCTGATAGATTCAGTCTCTTTTCTTTCCCAGCTGTCTGGACAGGGTTTTGACTTTTGGACGGTCACTATAGACGTAAAATCTATTTGGGGGACAAAAGGCTAGCAGGTTTAGGGAACTGAGGCTTTGTTTAGAGCATGTCTGATACCACAACAATTGATTTTCCTGAAAAAAATTGTGCAACAAACAACCTGTCTTGGACTAACCAAGATTAAATATTTGAACACGCCCCCAAATTCCCACTTTTGCATGCTTTTAAAACTGGCAACAATATACACACTACAGTGATTAGATACCATGCTGCATAATGGCACACACAATCCATCTGACCTCAATTGGAAAGGATGGTCAGTTTGCCCACTAGACAGGAATGGTTGTCCTTCATGCTTCCTCAACAACACTGAGGGTTTTAAAACAAGTAGACCTGATATGCAGTACGTGCAATCTGGATACTCAGGATGATGATAACTTAGACTGTTGGGAAGTTGTGCCTTGATTACCTAAAAACCTTAACACTGTCTCAGGTGAAACAACACTTGTCCCTATTATCTGATGACCTGGAACTCAGTGGCTTTTTATGAGGTCCCCGGAAGCCATATCAAAATTGCTTCTTGTATGCTGTATACAATGAAATATGGAAGGTCTCTCAGCAGGAGGCTTCTAAAAGATTGTGAGAAATTGATAGGGCTAATTTAGAACAGGTTATTGCAGTATGTGACAACAGTATGACCACTTATCATCTAGTGTATACTCTTTTGGAAACATAGACATTGCACAATAAGACATGTCCACATACCAACATTGGCAGTCACAACTTAGTTCTATTATACTATTGAGCTGGACTTTACAAACACTATGTTCTGGCGACGTGTGCAGTGACATATTAATGTCACAAGTCTGTCTGTTTTCTCCATATCATCCTACAGAACAGCAGATAATTATGGCTCGCAAAGATGCTAAATACACTATGTAACACATAGGGAAGCTAGAGAAATTACCTTTCACTGTTGCTGAAATTGCATCCGTGGATTGGATAATCCATGGGTATATCACACATTTTGTTTTCAGTACTGTCTACAACATTGCAAAAAAAGATCCGACATCAGTGATCAGAGAACCTAGCTAGATGGGAAGGGAGGGGTCTACTTAGTGAGTAAGACACACCTCAAATAGAGAAAAGAAAATACTTTTCTTGAGTTCCCTCACTGACCAAAGGTTTCCCCTAGGTGACATGCTTCATCATTGGGGCCATCCCAAGCATCTACTGCTTGGGGCGTGCTGCGACTTGCGACAGTTACGTAGGAGCACTATTTAGTGATGACTATGTTTAGTGCAGTGAGAGGGGAGGTGTGTGGGTTTAAATTAAAAATTACCTAGCTAGTGAGCGTAAATGAGTTTATTCGTGCTCCTAGTTGGTAGAGGATAAAAAGGGGGGTTAATAAAAGGGAGGAATTAGGTAATAATGTGATAATAGTCCCTAATATTGAAAGCCAACATGTTTCGAGGTTATCCCCTAAACATCTTCTTCAGGACCGCATGGGGACCAGCCCCATGTGTACCACTCCGTGCAAAGACCTATAATAAGGTGATAAAGTAAAAAGGAAAAATAAACGCGCACATTAGTGTCAGCGTAAAACAATTACATACGGTTAGATTGAACGCGTAGTATCTGGAGAAATACAAAAAACATACATGTTAATACGCTGCCTGCCCAACGATGTCGTGGGCAGGTGATTCATCTAAGATCAATTTCAACCGTAGGTGATGGTGCTCATGCCTGTAACTTAGAATAGGTGTAGACATCCAATGTAGTCTGGTAAAACACATATGAAAAGACATTACACTTGTGATGGGACATCCGACATAACAGACACAGCATAAAACATATATAGTGGCGTTTGGACCTACTTAGTAGTTAATCAAAATTTGCCTCATGGTCTGCTGGGGTGGAGGAGCCTAAATAACCCTAGGAGAGAGTGGGGGTTATAAAGCTTAGAGTTGGTATGGCGTTACAGCCCTGCAGAATGGACAAAAGTTCAAGTTAGTGAAAAAAAGGAAAAAGGGGCTCAAGGTTGCAAGTTAGCCCCAGGCGCAGGAGAGAGAAAACTTACTTGATTTGGCTTGCCTTCGTCAAATTGACCTATTGGATCCCATCGGCGGACCGCATCTTAGCGTGTCCTGGGTTCCAGTGGTTTAAATACTCTCTGAGATTGTTAGAAAATGCTTAGTCACCGCCTCTGGGAAGAGAAGAGCTGGGCCGTGTGTAGCGCTTCGTTTGTAGCGGCCATCTTGAGTGTAGTAGGCAATGCGTTTTAGGTCTATGAAAGTTGGATAAGGATTGTAAAATAATTGTGAAGGGTGCGGAGCACACTAGCATTGAAGGGGAAGAGTTAGAGAATTATTAGAAAAAAATTATTGAAAGCGGACAATGGCGAGTCTCGAACCTGGGAGGTCGAGAGGGAGTTGTCTTAGTAGTAGGAGGAAACACAATAATGTGGCGAACATTTTAGCCTAGTCGGCTAAGGAAGGGAAAGATAGGGAAAGACATAGTCCCAGGCACAATTGAGAAGGGTGGGCACTGGCTCATAGCTAAAAATGGGGAAAAAATGACTAATGAGGAAAAATTTAAGGTAACAAAATAAAAATAAAAATTACAATTAAAAATTAATGGAAAGTAATATTAAGAGTATTAAGGACAAAATTAGAATGATGCAAGACATTGGCAACAAAGGTGTAAAAATGATCCACATGGTTTTCTTAAAGTAAAGATTATTAAGCAAAAAAATAATTAAGAAAAACAGGTAATAAAAATTAGGAAAAAGGACTAGGGGTTAGGCAAAAATCAGAATAAACAACAAGTTAAAAAAGGAAAAATGAAAAAAGCAAAATATGTCCGTGAGGTTATGCCTGTTTATCTGACAAATTGGCCCCACGGGATATTGTCATTTAATCCTTTGGAATCGGTGCGCAGTTTGAAGACCCAGCGTTGTTCTTTTTCTAGCAGTCTATGCTCGAGGTTGTCACAAGGCTTGATATGCTCCAGGACCACCCACCTCATGTTGTTAGGTGTGTGTTGCATGTCGTTAAAATGTGCTGTCATTCTGGTACTTGCTCTGTGGCATTGGATGTTGCTGCGGTGTTCACAAATCCTTGAGCTCACCTTCCTAGTTGTCATGCCAACATAGTGGAGATTGCATTAGCTTGTGATCAGGTAGACTACACCCACTGTGTTGCATGTCGTGAAATTTCTGAGTTCCCATGTCGTGCCTGTGTTGAATTGGACCGTTTTTGTGGTCGAGGTCAGGTGGCAGAGACTGCAGTTATCCGATGGTTGTAGTGCGTGCACTGCTATAAATATTTTGAATTTTAGGTATTTTTTGCTTAAAATTTGTTCCGTGCGCCTGGGTGTCACTTCTCTGAACAAGGAGTATATGTATTAGATATTCTTGGTAGCAAACCCTTTGGAATTAGGGTGTGTCCCCGGGGCACTGGTATGTAGGTATTTGTGCCTTAATTCTTGATTTCAATAAAGTTGCATAGACTTTCAATTGGTAACGTTCGTTTATTTCATCACGTTTGTTTTCATTTTTTGAAAAAAGATGCGGATTTAAACAAGTACCACGATCTTACAAATCCCGATGCATTTCGGCATTTTTTAGCCTTCGTCAGGGGTTTATCTAGAAAGAAACAATATATATACAGTCTTGATATTTCCGAGTTGTATGAACTACCACCTCTAATGGTTAGTGCTACCATAGCGATTGGTGTTTGTGCTATATATGTGATTGTTAAAAGAGAGATAGTGAGCGTGAATATGTGACAGAACGGTTCGCGTTTCAGTGAAAGGCGTGCTCTTTTGCGTTTACGTGTTCGATGGATTCGTGCATGTGAGTGTACTGGGGATTCTATCAAATACGCGTTATATCTATGGTAAAGGAAAAAGCTGAACAGAAGAGGCGAAAACGATGGTCAACGTGAGTGTGTAACTAAATAGTTCGTGTTTCGGTTAAAGACGTGTGTTATAGCGTTCACATGCTCGATGGATTCGTGCCTATTGGAGTGATGGGGATTCTATCAAACCGCGTTGTGTCTGAAGTAAAGGTGGAAGCTGAACAGAAAAGACGAAAAACGATCCCTTAGGATGTAATTGCTTACTTGAAGATGTGGACGGTGTTTGGAAACTTCTTAGCGCGTTCGGTATGTTGACGTGCTCGGTGCTCCGTGGAGTGTTGAGACGTCGGGGTAGGTGTGTCTCATTAAGTATACTGGTGTGTGTGAAAATCGAAGTGGGACTGGTTACAGGCAATAGATAGTGAAAGAGGACTACGTTAAGGTGAAGCTGACTATATGAAACGATCATATGGCTACAATAAATGAGAATCATTTGGCAATGCTAAAAAAATTATTAAACAATTTAACAGAGGGCAATCAATTAGAGGTAACACTTAAATTCCATCCGATCATTCATCCCATGTGGTTTCATTGAGTTCAATGTGCGTATCCAGTAGTTTTCACGTTGTAGTAATGCTCTGTGGTTGTCTTTGCCTTTAACTTTGGTGACTACTTCTAAGACGTTGAATTTGAGTTGGCTGATATTGTGTCCGGCTTCATGAAAGTGGTTTGCCACAGTGGATTTTGAGTTACGGGTTCTGATGTTGCTTTTATGTTCGTTTATGCGTGTTTTAATTTTTCTTTCTGTGTGTCCCACGTAAATCTTGCCACAGGGGCATTTTAAAGCATATATGGTGTTGGTGGTGTCGCATGCAGCAGTTACTTTTAACTTGATGGTGTGTCCTTTCATGGGATGTGTGATGTATGAACCGGGTATGATATTATTGCAATTGTTGCAGTTCCAACATGCTATAGTTCCTTTATATCGGGTGTATTGATCTTGATTGGTAGGATTTTTTATGATCTCTCCCAAGTTCTTGGCTCTGGTATATGCAAAGATAGGTTCATTTTCAAAGATTTTATTGAAATCTGGTTCTAAACGCAATATTGGCCAATGTCTTCTGATGGTATTTTTGAAGCTTTTGCTCATTGTGGAGTATTTAGACACCACGGTAATTCGATCTTGTGTGGTTCTTTCTTTTGGTGATAGTGCTGTGGTTCTGCTGATGGTGTTGCTTCTTATTTCTGCTTGATGTAAAATGTGTTCTGGGTATCCCCTTGTTTTGAAGCGGTTTAACATTTCTTTTGTACGTAATGTCCTGGTGTCAGGGTCTGATACGATTCTTTTTACTCTTAGAATTTGTGTGAAGGGCAAGTGGTTTTTTAAGGCGTTGAGATGAAAGCTGTCATATGACAGAGTGTTGTTTTTGTCGGTGATTTTTCTGTGAAGATCTGTCTGAAAGCCTTGATTGGTCTGTATGATGGTAACATCCAGAAAGTTGATGGTATGTTCTTGGATTTCAGAGGTGAATTGTATTCTTTGATCTATTGTGTTAAGTTCTTCTAGTAGTTTCATGAGTGTTGTTGTGGATCCCTGCCATAGGATAAATATATCATCTATGAAGCGTACAAACATTTTCAAATGAGTTTGCCATTCTGGGTTCGTTAAGATGTATTTTTCTTCGTAGTTTCCTATGAAGATATTGGCATACGTTGGGGCAGCACAGTTTCCCATTGAAGTGCCGGTCTTTTGTAAGTACCAGTCTGTTTTCCATTTGAAGTAACTATGTTGTAATGTGAATATCAGCAGTTCCATAAGAAAAATGTGTAGATCTTGATTGTACTCACTTTGTAGGAGGGCTTGTTCTATGGCTTCTATTCCTAGTTGATGAGGTATGGATGTATAGAGAGATTTAACGTCTACTGTGCACATTATCATGGGTTGATTTATATCTTTGGTGGTTTCATGGAATTTGCTTAAGAAGTCTGTGGTGTCTTTGATGTAAGTTGGTAGTTTAATAACGCTGCGTTGCAAGTGTTTGTCCAAGTATTTCCCTCCTGGTTCGTGGAGACTGCAGTTATGACAGGGGTGATGGCCTGTAGGTAAGGTGCTTATGGTCTTTTGCATGTTCCTCTGGTTCGCTTTTGGGCGTGTGTGTACCAAGACGTCCACATGGGGCTGGTCCCTAGCTTCCCAGCTAGCTAGGTTCTCTGATCCCTGATGTCAGATCTTTTTTTGCGTTATTAGTACCTAGGAGGACGAACCTAGCCATATCCTCCTCTCCCCTCTCCCTATTTCGATACTGTCTACAACATCTCCAAGTGGGCAGATATGAATTGTTATTGGAAGGGTTTGTACACAAGACTTGTGAACTGCCTTTTAAATTCAGGTATTGAAATAAGGGAACTGAAGTGTTTTTCAGTGGTACAGACTACGAGAGTACTTTAAGTGGATCCTTAGTTTGCAAGGATATTTAGTTGCACTGGGCTTGTAATGTTTCTGTGGTGAACTTATCGTGCTACTTAAAACATTCTCCAACGGCCGTGATACGTCCGACTTTCAGATTGCTCTCTAATGGGAGTTAACTGATGTTGAAAATTCAAGGTTGCTGCAGAATGAAACTGGGTTGCTTATCTGGTGATGGTTAGTTCCATAGTTACTTAATGTACCCGAGTCCTGTTTCCACCTGCCCATACAGTCAGGGAGGCAATGCTTTGGCCTTTAATTAATCTTACCACAGTGCATTTTTATGCCCTCTCCAAACTGGAAGCCTTACTGTGTCAAAAGGATGTGGCCCTAACTTCTGCTAAGGAGACGTTTGATCTTGCGGTGGGAAGGTCCTCTTCAGAAATACAGGCACCACTCCACACTCATTTCTATCAACATTTAGGGCAGCTGGAGCATCGTATTTTTAACATGTCTAGTACGAAGAGTTTAGCAGATTTTTTCAAAAGTATAAGCTCTGGGTTGGTTAGCACCTTCCAGACAGTTTTCAGAGTCATTACATCTTTTATTCACTCTGTCCTCTGGAGCATCTTTGGAGGTTTCTGATTGCTGGGACAGTTGTTTTAACATTTTTGCTCTGCAATGGTTGTCCCATTATGAGATCAAATGTAGCTGGCACTACCTCAGGTGCTACTGTGCTGTGAGCACATGATGTATTACTTTGGTGCAGCCTTGATTTGAGAACCGAGTGAGTTTTGGTCTTATTATTTCAGCTTGTGTGGCTTCACTGCATGCAGCCTTGTTCTGCTGCGCACCTTCAATTGTGCCTTGGATTTATGCTTGGGATTGTAACTGGTTGAGTTTTGGGACATTAACATACTGGTGGACCCCTTATAAGCTCATATGTATAGTTGTCCCTTGCATATTCCATTGCTCCTGGCCGCAATCTACGAGCCTCTCTGGGCTGCGTCTGCCCCGGATGGATTGGATATTGACTCTAGTTTGGCAGAACCCCGAAGGGCTATTTGTCCTCCCTCAGTGGCTGCTCTGGGGCTTGGATGGGAACATATTTGCTCTATAAACCTGATCTGGGGTGTGCCTCTTGGATCATCATCTGCGGATGCTGGGAACAGAAATGTTATAGCTAACATTTGGAACACATAAACATCTAGCTATTCCGTTTGGTGGGAACTCTTATTTGGTCGGTTTTTAACATTCTAAATTTATTTTTATATTGACCTTTTTACGCTTTTATATTTTTTAAGTCAGCTTTCTTTGTGATTTGGGCTTCAAAATCTCATGTTTACCTTTTAAACAGCATTTAGCTTGGTTTTTAAGTATACATTTTAGGATTCTTTTTGCATATGCTGCTACACTTATAGCAATAGGATTTGCTCTTATAGATATCTCTTAGTCAACCTATGTCTTAGGATTGGGTGACATGTAGTCCAGTTAGGCCTGGAGGGAAACACTGCTATTTTACATATAGACGGGTCTTAAAGTTGCCTTCACTTTTACTCAATGACTTCTGGCACACATTTGTCATTTCGCAAGAACACTATCATATTACCTTGACACCATCTACAAGGTTTATACAAACATTGTGCAAATGTGCTCATTGTTTTATTACATATGGCAACATAGCTATCCATAACACACAAACAATGGCAGCCTGATCAAGATCTCGGCCCAAGACAAGGATGCCTTTTGTTATAAATAAACATCCGTTTCTGGGTTTCGGCAGAGGAGTGCTTTGCTGTCATTGACGAGGTCCCTACATGCTGATGCTTCAGACCAGCAGCCTGCTGATATCTCTACAAGGGTTATCCAGCTCGTGACAATGACGGGGACCTACATTCTTTACCTTCAGGTAACGGGAGTTGGATCATCCAATTCCAGGATTCTTGGCATAACACACACACCCTAGACACTTAGGTTAGGGGATGCTTAGTAGGAGTATGACAGATTTCTATACTGTTTTATATGCTTGCATATACACATTGTTTCAGCCTGATGGTGGAACTTTTCGTTCTGTTCACTGTCCTAGTACTTTTAATAACTTTCATTTGCTTCTGTCTATTGATCATTGCCGCACATATATTTCTACAAGAATCATGTTGGTTCGCTAAATATTGAAAACGTCACATTGTGTATTCCTTGTATATTTCTCTGAGAGAAGGAGAGCACGAGTGACTGAGTGACTCAGTGAAAGGGTTTGAGATCTGTTACAACAATGCCTGGGGGATCAGAGTTGGCATGTTCAGTGCTTGCCAGAACCATTTGATATGCGAATGGAGTTAGGTGCGCTTATGGTGGCACTGTGAGCTAGCGAGTCTATAGGACGACATACCCTTAGGGGATGCATGGAATGCACCATTGCAATGGTTATGCTGTCCACAAATGTGCAGTTCCTATTTTAGGGTAGAAACTACATGACACAGGCTAACTGGCACCAATTCCACACCAGTATCCAAACCTCCTCAGCACCCTGGTGACCCAATGGAGGATGCTCCCATTTGGATTCCAACCAGTCCCAGTCTTCATGGGCATATTGGAAAAGAATTGGTTTATCACCATCCAAGACTCAAAGATTAGCTATAAAAATCATTGTATGCTTGATCCCTAGTTGACAAACTTTAACTTTCAACTTGTAGTAGGAAGCTCTACATTTTTGTACGTCAGCTTTATAGTTCGAGAATATTGTAACCCTCTGACTCTCTACCTTCCATGAGCCTTTGGAGCTAGCAATCAGTAGGATGCTATACCTGTACCCGTAATTGAAGATCACACCACCAGCAGGCACGGGAGTGTTCCGGGCAGTGGTAGCTGGGTCAGTACCCAGTGTGCCCGTTCTACTGAAAGGAAAGTGGATGTTTTGCCCCCAGGATGGTTGTCAGATACAACAGGCTGCATCTCCGTTATAGTTGCATCATGCGCGAGCACTCTCTCTTTCAGTTTATGTTCCTCGCTCATGAGACCCCTGTCGATAATCAAAGTGTCTAATTTTGGTTCCAGGGTTATCCGCAAACCCTGTATGGAAGCAAGAAGCACTGCAAATTTAGCATTAGTGTACTGTAGCCCGTGGTCCAATATTGAGGTTCATACCTGTCGGAGCTGTCCCCGCTTCAGATGTGGAGGGGTTTGTTGAGTGTCACCTGTTTTAGTGCCTTTAGGGTGCACGATCATGACGTAAAGAGTGCTGAATTTGTTGAGCTGGAGAGTGCTCACAGTGTCCCCCTTCTCCTTGTCACAGCAGTACCCAAAGTCGGGCCCTGTGTATCCATCCTCACAATGGCACACAGACATCAAATAATAAACCCAGGGCCTCTGGGAGTTTGAGACCCGCTCTGTGAAAAGGTGGCACATCATGTCCAGGTCTTTGTGGCCGCGGTTGGAGGAAAAGAGGAGGGAGTTGCTTCACAGCAACTGTCTGCGACACCCCTCCGAAGACATTCAGGCCCCAAGCATTGATGTAGGCCCCCGCAAGTCCAAACAGGGTCCTCGGCCACGGGGCACAAATTCCTATAAAGTCTTCCCCCACATGGTGTGGGCGAGGGGATCAGGGAGGAAGTAAAGCATGAAAGCAGCAGTGATCACCGTAGTAAAGGGGGTTGGAGGAAGGTAAACTCAGCACTGCAGGTTGAGGCACCCTCCCGCTGGTCGAATCCTCCCAGTGGCAGCCCCCACACTTTGGGGTCTCCTTTCAGGTCAGCATGGCAGTTCATCCATCAGGGCCCAGATTTTTGCACTGCTGATCCTGCGCACTGTCTCCAGCACAATGGCAGGCGCACACTGGCAAACTTGGCTTCTGTGCTGTGATCCGGGGTGAGCCCTCTTTCCGGGTCGCGTCTGTTGCAGGGTTGCGGGGTCTCAAATACCTTGTGGGCCAGGATAAATGTATCTCTAGATGGAGCACGCAATTATACACCTGCTCTGACCGCCATCTTGCCCAAGCCCCCCATCTTCACAGAAGCTTATAGACTTAAAATTCAGTTAGAGATAAGGATTCACTATCAATTGATTGTGGATGTAAAATACAACATTAAAATAGAGACACCTCAGTTTGTACAAGTCCACCGAAATTGGAAATTCTACTTGGTGAAAACTCTTCTTCTGATTCTCTTTTACTTTCTTTAGTACGGAGTAGATGAAATGTATTGTACAGTTAAGGCTTTTAAACATCTTCTCACTGACAGATGGACTCTTAATTTGCATAGGTAAATATTGGCCCAAATTAGGGAAATACATTTACAATAAACATGATTTGAACAGACATGGCTTACACATCATATGTTTGATCCTAAATCCTGCATCATCTAACAAGTGCTTTCCTATATTATTTATGTTGGATCATCCTTTATGAGTTCTGTTTGTTACTTCACAGAAAACAAACAGTTAAACAGTAGCCATTCATTAAATAAACTGGCAAGCAAATTAGCTACGACTCCCTTTTCCAATGTTTTAGATTGCTTTCCATTGCTTGAGTCAGAAAATCATGACATGCATAGTATGTACCATGGTTTTGATGGACCAATATAGAACTTTCAATATACGTACTGTAAGGTATTTCAAATGTGCAAATAAGTATTATTGGATAATTTGTGAAACTCTTTGTTAAAAAAAATCAAGAACCTGCAAGGACTGTCAATAATTTATGTCATAAAATATGCGTTTGCACTCTTAAGATAGCGCTTTCTGATGCTTTTGTAAACGTGACCCATGGTAGTATAATAGAAATCTCATGTGTTACACACATAAACATATACATATCGTATGTGCAACTTGCTCTAAATGTAGCCAAGAGAACTCAAGGAAACTCCAGCTCTAAATGGATCACAGAGACTAATTATGAAGCCTTGCCCACAGACCGGCGTTCACCCACAATCTTCGGAAAATGCTTTCTGTTGCTACGCAAACAGTCAGTAACATCACTTGCAGTCCATTATTTTGCATCCACATGGCACACCAACCATTTGTTAGAAAATTATACATTTTTTAAACAAACATCATGTTCAGGCACAGAAAACTAGGATTACCGAATCTGCAAGTATGACTAATATCAATGGGAAAGGTTGGGGGCTGGGAGAATGAGGTCATGGTGTTATACGGTTTCCACTAGAAAAGGTAGGACTGCATACTAAGACAACATCTATTTATTTATTTTATTTGAAAAGTTTTATATAGCGCTTCAAGACCCGGGGGTAGCAGAGCGCTGAGCATAAAGATTCCAGTCGGTACAGTAGATTCAGCTGGATCAAAAAATATACAGACATTACACATTAAAAAACACTTCTTAAATAAGCAAATAGGCTAACAGTTATGGCCATGAGTAGAACGAAAATGTCACTACAGACAGTTAACACAGAAACAATAAAAAAAGGCAAGGGAGCTAAAGAGGGGCCGTTTACCCAGGACAAGGCTATCTTTTATGCAGTTAAATGGGATAGGGCTGATCAAATATACATTGGCCGAAACATACAGCACAGCTCAAATTAGGAAAGGGGGAGAGGGAGAAATCGGGGCTGTTAAGTGAGGAAGCGAAGAAAAATCGAGTGAAATAGGGTGGGAGGGAGCAAAAGAGAGGAGAAGGGAGCAACGAGTTTGGGAGAGAATCGAGGAGGAGCTAGAGGTAAGTGTTAAAAGTAGGGAGGGTAGCATTAGAGTGGACAAAAAAAGTCAAGTTGAGAGAGACATGGGAGACGAGTGGGACAGAAAAAGACTATCAGGGGGGAAAGAATAACGGGGGATGAATAAAGGGTTGAATGCAGTGATTACGGACCCCAGTATTTGCAGAGAAGGTGGGATTTGAGTTCTTTTTTTGAAGCTGTGGTACGAGAGGTTGCAGCGCAGGTCTCTAGGGAGGGCATTCCAGATGATCAGGGCGTTTCCCGAGAAGGCACGGTTTTGTGTGGAGCTCCTATTTGATAGGGGAGACGAGAAGAAGAGCATTTGAGCCTCCCGTCTGCTGGGTGCAGCCCGCTTTTTCAAGTTTGTCGGAGAGATATAGCAGGGTTTGCTGGTGGAGGGCTTTGTGTGTAATGCAGGCAGTCTTGTATGCAGATCTTCCAGCAACGGGTAGCCAGTTTAGGGCCTTGAGGGCTGGGGAGATGTGGTCGAAGCGTTTGCAGTCGGTGATTAGCCTGGCGGCAGAGTTGAGCACAAATCTGAGGGGGGCAAGGTGTGTTTGGGGATTCCAGTGAGGATAGCATTACCATAGTCTATTTTGGAGAGGACTAGGGATTGGACAACCCATTTAAAGTCAACAGAAGGAATGAAGGGTTTGAGTTTTTTAAGATGCTGGAGAGTGCAGAGAGCTCCTTTTGTCGCATTCTTAATGTGGTTGTTAAGAGTTTATTGTCGATATTGAAGCCAAGTGATTTTGCTGAGTTAGATAAGGAGAGTGAGCAGTTCATGGCATTAAGGGCAGAGAGCCAGCCTTGGTTGGGGAGCTTGTTGTTTTTGGGTGAGAAGAGAATGATTTCGGTTTTATTAGGGTTAAGTTTGAGGTGATTGTAGAAGAACCAGGATTGGATCATACACAGTGCATTGTTAAGGTGGAGAATATCGGAGTGGGATTTGATCTTGTAGTACAGTTGGGTGTTGTCCACGTAGAGATGGTAGTTATTTCCTGCTTGTTTCAGAATGAGGGTAAGGGGTTCCATAAAGAGGTTGAAGAGGGAGGGAGAGAGAATAGAGCCCTGGGGTACGCCTAGGGAGACTGGTGTGGGGTTGGAGAGGCAGTCCTTGATTTTGATTTGTTGTGTTCTGTGTTGGAGAAAGGAGGAGAACCACTTGAGGGCTAGACGGTTGATGGCAAAACGGGTTTTGAGTGAGTTAAGTAGCGAGGCGTGGTTCACTGTATCGAAGGCGGTGGAGAGTTCAAGGAGAATGAGAAGGCAGGACTCCCCATTGTCAAGGAACCGGTGGAGGCCGTCGTCAATCTTGAGCATGGCTGTTTCCGTGCTGCATCCTTTTCTGAAACTGTATTGCAACGAGTCAAGTAGGTGGAAATTGTCGATGTGATTGTCGAGTTGTCGGAGAGCACATTTTTCCAGGACTTTAGATATCAGTGGGAGGTTTGAAATGGGGCGAAAGTTGTTAGGGTCATTCGGGTCGGCAGATGGGTTTTTGAGGATGGGAGTGATTTGACCGAGCTGGAGAGAGTCAGGGACAAACCCCGTGGCAAAGGAGGAGTTAATGATTGAAGTCCAGTAAGGGGCGATGATGTGTTTGAGGTCATGGATAAGGCTGGGGGGGAGAGGATCTTTGGAGTGCGAAGAAGTTTGGAGATGATGTTGAGGACTTCCTGTTCAGTGATAGGATGGAAATTCTGCCAGGAGGCATTATTTTTCAGCTGTAAGATGGAGGGTAAGGAATCAGGAGAAGTAGAAACAGGACTATGTGTTGGAGTGCTGGGATGATAGGGCGTGGGTGGGAGGACAGAAAAGATATCACCCGCAGGTAGAAGGGAAGGCAAAGCAGGGGTAGTGAGGAAAGATTGCTTGATTTTGGTGATTTTCTCAGAGAAGAAGTTGGCAATTTCTGCACATCTCTCTGAGGAGGCAATCAGCTCCGGGGGGGGGGGGGGGGGGGGGCGGATGATGTTTGTTTTCTAACAATATTGAACAGTTCTCTGGGCCTATTTTTGGGATGATCAAGCTGTGAACAAACAAAACTATGCAAAGGTTGGTCGCACACTGCTCGTCACACCAGCAAGTTGCCCCAAGTGACTGTGGTAGATGTAGTGGCGACGGCGGGTACGCCTATGCCACAATGTATAAAGAACAGTATGTGTTGCGTTAGCCATCCCTGGACACGTGTTTCGAGGTAGTTGCCTCTCGTCAGCAGGGAGCAGGTCAGTGTAAAGGGGTGCCGCGTGGACTGCCAAAATGTAATTAAAACAGGTCAAGTACCTCTCATGGCGCGCAGGTGCAGATCCAAGGCTCGTCAGCCCGTTGGCTCAAGGGAGCCGTAATAAATTATGCAAAGGTTGGTCGCACACTGCTCGTCACACCAGCAAGTTGCCCCAAGGGACTGTGGTAGATGTAGTGGCGACGGCGGGTACGCCTATGCCACGATGTATAAAGAACAGTATGTGTTGCGTTAGCCATCCCTGGACACGTGTTTCGAGGTAGTTGCCTCTCGTCAGCAGGGAGCAGGTCAGTGTAAAGGGGTGCCGCGTGGACTGCCAAAATGTAATTAAAACAGGTCAAGTACCTCTCATGGCGCGCAGGTGCAGATCCAAGGCTCGTCAGCCCGTTGGCTCAAGGGAGCCGTAATAAATTATGCAAAGGTTGGTCGCACACTGCTCGTCACACCAGCAAGTTGCCCCAAGGGACTGTGGTAGATGTAGTGGCGACGGCGGGTACGCCTATGCCACGATGTATAAAGAACAATATGTGTTGCGTTAGCCATCCCTGGACACGTGTTTCGAGGTAGTTGCCTCTCGTCAGCAGGGAGCAGGTCAGTGTAAAGGGGTGCCGCGTGGACTGCCAAAATGTAATTAAAACAGGTCAAGTACCTCTCATGGCGCGCAGGTGCAGATCCAAGGCTCGTCAGCCCGTTGACTCAAGGGAGCCGTAATAAACTATGCAAAGGTTGGTCGCACACTGCTCGTCACACCAGCAAGTTGCCCCAAGGGACTGTGGTAGATGTAGTGGCGACGGCGGGTACGCCTATGCCATGATGTATAAAGAACAGTATGTGTTGCGTTAGCCATTCCTGGACACGTGTTTCGAGGTAGTTGCCTCTCGTCAGCAGGGAGCAAGTCAGTGTAAAGGGGTGCCGCGTGGACTGCCAAAATGTAATTAAAACAGGTCAAGTACCTCTCATGGCGCGCAGGTGCAGATTCAAGGCTCGTCAGCCCGTTGGCTCAAGGGAGCCGTAATAAATTATGCAAAGGTTGGTCGCACACTGCTCGTCACACCAGCAAGTTGCCCCAAGGGACTGTGGTAGATGTAGTGGCGACGGCGGGTACGCCTATGCCACGATGTATAAAGAACAGTATGTGTTGCGTTAGCCATCCCTGGACACGTGTTTCGAGGTAGTTGCCTCTCGTCAGCAGGGAGCAGGTCAGTGTAAAGGGGTGCCGCGTGGACTGCCAAAATGTAATTAAAACAGGTCAAGTACCTCTCATGGCGCGCAGGTGCAGATCCAAGGCTCGTCAGCCCGTTGACTCAAGGGAGCCGTAATAAACTATGCAAAGGTTGGTCGCACACTGCTCGTCACACCCGCAAGTTGCCCCAAGGGACTGTGGTAGATGTAGTGGCGACGGCGGGTACGCCTATGCCATGATGTATAAAGAACAGTATGTGTTGCGTTAGCCATCCCTGGACACGTGTTTCGAGGTAGTTGCCTCTCATCAGCAGGGAGCAGGTCAGTGTAAAGGAGTGCCGCGTGGACTGCCAAAATGTAATTAAAACAGGTCAAGTACCTCTCATGGCGCGCAGGTGCAGATTCAAGGCTCGTCAGCCCGTTGGCTCAAGGGAGCCGTAATAAATTATGCAAAGGTTGGTCGCACACTGCTCGTCACACCAGCAAGTTGCCCCAAGGGACTGTGGTAGATGTAGTGGCGACGGCGGGTACGCCTATGCCACGATATATAAAGAACAGTATGTGTTGCGTTAGCCATCCCTGGACACGTGTTTCGAGGTAGTTGCCTCTCGTTAGCAGGGAGCAGGTCAGTGTAAAGGGGTGCCGCGTGGACTGCCAAAATGTAATTAAAACAGGTCAAGTACCTCTCATGGCGCGCAGGTGCAGATCCAAGGCTCGTCAGCCCGTTGGCTCAAGGGAGCCGTAATAAATTATGCAAAGGTTGGTCGCACACTGCTCGTCACACCAGCAAGTTGCCCCAAGGGACTGTGGTAGATGTAGTGGCGACGGCGGGTACGCCTATGCCACGATGTATAAAGAACAGTATGTGTTGCGTTAGCCATCCCTGGACACGTGTTTCGAGGTAGTTGCCTCTCGTCAGCAGGGAGCAGGTCAGTGTAAATGGGTGCCGCGTGGACTGACAAAATGTAATTAAAACAGGTCAAGTACCTCTCATGGCGCGCAGGTGCAGATCCAAGGCTCGTCAGCCCGTTGGCTCAAGGGAGCCGTAATAAATTATGCAAAGGTTGGTCGCACACTGCTCGTCACACCAGCAAGTTGCCCCAAGGGACTGTGGTAGATGTAGTGGCGACGGCGGGTACGCCTATGCCATGATGTATAAAGAACAGTATGTGTTGCGTTAGCCATCCCTGGACACGTGTTTCGAGGTAGTTGCCTCTCGTTAGCAGGGAGCAGGTCAGTGTAAAGGGGTGCCGCGTGGACTGCCAAAATGTAATTAAAACAGGTCAAGTACCTCTCATGGCGCGCAGGTGCAGATCCAAGGCTCGTCAGCCCGTTGGCTCAAGGGAGCCGTAATAAATTATGCAAAGGTTGGTCGCACACTGCTCGTCACACCAGCAAGTTGCCCCAAGGGACTGTGGTAGATGTAGTGGCGACGGCGGGTACGCCTATGCCACGATGTATAAAGAACAGTATGTGTTGCGTTAGCTATCCCTGGACACGTGTTTCGAGGTAGTTGCCTCTCGTCAGCAGGGAGCAGGTCAGTGTAAAGGGGTGCCGCGTGGACTGCCAAAATGTAATTAAAACAGGTCAAGTACCTCTCATGGCGCGCAGGTGCAGATCCAAGGCTCGTCAGCCCGTTGGCTCAAGGGAGCCGTAATAAATTATGCAAAGGTTGGTCGCACACTGCTCGTCACACCAGCAAGTTGCCCTAAGGGACTGTGGTAGATGTAGTGGCGACGGCGGGTACGCCTATGCCACGATGTATAAAGAACAGTATGTGTTGCGTTAGCCATCCCTGGACACGTGTTTCGAGGTAGTTGCCTCTCGTCAGCAGGGAGCAGGTCAGTGTAAAGGGGTGCCGCGTGGACTGCCAAAATTTAATTAAAACAGGTCAAGTACCTCTCATGGCGCGCAGGTGCAGATCCAAGGCTCGTCAGCCCGTTGGCTCAAGGGAGCCGTAATAAATTATGCAAAGGTTGGTCGCACACTGCTCGTCACACCAGCAAGTTGCCCCAAGGGACTGTGGTAGATGTAGTGGCGACGGCGAGTACGCCTATGCCATGATGTATAACGAACAGTATGTGTTGCGTTAGCCATCCCTGGACACGTGTTTCGAGGTAGTTGCCTCTCGTCAGCAGGGAGCAGGTCAGTGTAAAGGGGTGCCGCGTGGACTGCCAAAATGTAATTAAAACAGGTCAAGTACCTCTCATGGCGCGCAGGTGCAGATCCAAGGCTCGTCAGCCCGTTGGCTCAAGGGAGCCGTAATAAATTATGCAAAGGTTGGTCGCACACTGCTCGTCACACCAGCAAGTTGCCCCAAGGGACTGTGGTAGATGTAGTGGCGACGGTGGGTACGCCTATGCCACGATGTATAAAGAACAGTATGTGTTGCGTTAGCCATCCCTGGACACCTGTTTCGAGGTAGTTGCCTCTCGTCAGCAGGGAGCAGGTCAGTGTAAAGGGGTGCCGCGTGGACTGCCAAAATGTAATTAAAACAGGTCAAGTACCTCTCACGGCGCGCAGGTGCAGATCCAAGGCTCGTCAGCCCGTTGGCTCAAGGGAGCCGTAATAAATTCTGCAAAGGTTGGTCGCACACTGCTCGTCACACCAGCAAGTTGCCCCAAGGGACTGTGGTAGATGTAGTGGCGACGGCGGGTATGCCTATGCCACGATGTATAAAGAACAGTATGTGTTGCGTTAGCCATCCCTGGACACGTGTTTCGAGGTAGTTGCCTCTCGTCAGCAGGGAGCAGGTCAGTGTAAAGGGGTGCCGCGTGGACTGCCAAAATGTAATTAAAACAGGTCAAGTACCTCTCATGGCGCGCAGGTGCAGATCCAAGGCTCGTCAGTCCGTTGGCTCAAGGGAGCCGTAATAAATTATGCAAAGGTTGGTCGCACACTGCTCGTCACACCAGCAAGTGTCCCCAAGGGACTGTGGTAGATGTAGTGGCGACGGCGGGTACGCCTAAACAAAACTAGTTTTTTAATTGAAGATGTGTTTCTTGTATTTCGATCTTGCTGATCTGAGGAGTGCTAGATGGGAGGGAGAGGGGTGTTGTCTCCATGTTCTTTCAGTCTGTCTAAGAGAACGGCTTTCATTATTCAGATCGGAGTTGAACCAAGATTTGGATGGGATGTTTCTTTGTTTTTTAGGTCGAGCCTAGAACAGCGCATGCGCTGCTTGCTCGACTTTTAGTTAGGGGGTTTTCAAAGTGCTACCCACAAGCTTTTCCTGGCCTAAAGCTTGCGTGCATGTGCGCGTGAACACGCTCTGCCGCCATCTGCCTTTCTTAGCTCATTAAGCCTTGTTTTACAGTTACGAGCCGTCATGGCTCATTAAGTGATTTCGCGCGCAGCACGCGCGAACACAACTCCCTCCGCCCCTCCCGCTGCAGCCCCCGTCTATGCATTCCACGCGGCCAATGCTTGTTTTTTTAAAGCCTGCTGTTTTCCCAATGCGTAATTTTACAGAATGTACAATTGCACGCTGTGGAAAGGTAGTTCGAAGTTAAAATGCACATTTCTTCGTATTGCTTTTTTTTTCCATGAGGAAAACACTTCCTCATCCTCGGCTCCCCCGCACATCTTAAAAAGAAATTTACGCCAGCCTGGAGCTGGAGTAAAACTCCAACCATTTCCAAGGTGGGAAGGAGTTGTATAGGAGTCCGTTAATGGCCTCAAATGCACTGGTTTGTGGGAGTTGATAAACTTGTAAGGCACATCAGTCCTTGATCGCTCATTCCCCACTCTTCGGTGGAGTTCACGACTGCGCAATTCAACTCACTCCCGGCAGTGAATTGAACTGTAGTAAAACCATATGCCCTGGCAGGTATTCTTTTGTGGCATGTTGCCAGGCGTAAAGAATTCATTTATGTTTATGGCTGGATTCGCTTTATGAAGCAGCCCATTATGTGTACAATTAGTAGCATGGTGTGTTTCGGCCCTGGGCCGCCTGCATTCTTCAGCTTATCCTTTTCCCTTTCTTCTGCACCCTTTCTAGTGGGTTCATCTGCACCAATGTGGCCGTGGGCTGCATGTAGCCCATAAAGCAGCCATTCCAAGCCGAGGCTTTGATGTATTTGCTTTGTCTGCGCTCCAAATGTCTTCAGAGTCGAGTGATTGTGGTCCTTTCAGCGCTGCCCTGCCGCATACCTTTTAATCACCTCCAGCATCTTGGCAAGCAGGATTTTGAGGTGGACTGTACTCCGTGCCAATATCACTTTAGCGAGAGAGTCCCGTTTAAAAAAAAAAAGATAGATGACAGTATTTTTCCTTTCTGATTATATTTAAAGGCTTGTGTTCAGTGTAGAGCAGCGCTAAATGTTTTTTACAGACATTGCTGGTTTGCTTATCTTTGTGAGGGAAGTCCCTACGCAGCGCGCATGCATCACCACAGCATCACTCAGTGCCACCACAGCATCACTACCATGGCATCACTCAGCACTACCACAGCATCTCTCAGCACCACCACAGCATCACTCAGTGCCACCACAGCATCACTCAGCACCCCGACAGCATCATTCAGGGCCACCACAGCATCACACAGCACCACCACAGCTTCACTCAGTGCCACCACAGCATCACTCAGCACCACCACAGCATCACTCAGCACCACCACAGCATCACTCAGCACCACCACAGCATCACTCAGCGCCACCACAGCATCACTCAGGGCCACCACAGCATCACTCAGTGCCAAGACAATATCGCTCAGCACCACCACAGTATCACTCAGCACCACATCAGTATCACTCAGCATCGCCTTTGCACTAGTACACCACCACATCATCATCACTCAGCAAGACCTGAGCATCATTCAGCATCACCTCAGCATCGTCTCCTCACCAGTCACCACTACCACTACCACCACAGCATCACTCAACACCACCACAGCATCACTAAGGGCCACCACAGCATCACTCAGCACCACCACAGCATCACTCCGCGCCAAGACAATATCGCTCAGCACCACCACAGTATCACTCAGCACCACATCAGTATCACTCAGCATCGCCTTTGCACTAGTACACCACCACATCATCATCACTCAGCAAGACCTGAGCATCATTCAGCATCATCTCAGCATCGTCTCCGCACCAGTCACAACTACCGCTACCACCTCAGCATCACTCAGCACCACCTCAGCCTGCTCTCGGAATCTGGCATCTGTTGATTCTCCCCTAGCGTCTGGCCGCTGCTAGTGTTATAATACAGGTACTAGTTCCCAACCTTCACCCTCCGATTGTTTATGCCCCCTCAAAAAAAAGCTTTAACAAACAACCATTGGAATAGGCAGAAACAAGTTGCCAGCATTGCAAGGACAAAAGAAAACTGAGGACATTTTTTATTGTAAATACATTTTTTAATATGGTCGTTCAGATGTACATAATGCCTTCTTGGTCATAAGGTAACAAAAATTCTTCTGACACTTTTTTATTATAACTTTTCAGCATGCTGCACAGCAGCCGCACTTCTCTACAGCACAGCTTGAAGACATTGGCAAAGTCAATAGCTCTGGCTAAACACTTATAAGGCCCCAAAGGCAGACCTATTGGCTATGCCAATGCTTGTTTAGTTTGGGAGGGGCTAAGTGATCCAGCACCTAATTGACTGTCTTGTTAAAATGCTCAGTGAGCTCGTTGGCATTGTGGGAGAGAGGGGTGAGCAAGAGTTGGGCTTGGAGTTCAGATTCAAGTACGTCTGAGGGAATTTGACTAAGGTTTCTGGTCCATTTTAAGGGTTTGGAGATTTTTGTTGGGGGAGCGGGATTAGTTACGATCTTACAAAGAATGAGGTGATGGTCCGACCAGTCAGTGGGAGTGATGCTGGTAAGGGACGTAAGGTCGTTGTCAGAAATGATAGCGTCAAGAGTTGCTCCTTTGATGTGGGTTGGATGTTGACATAGTTGTTTGAGATCGTTAATCTCTAGGAGGTTACGGAGGCGCACGACTATGGGATCCTCTACATTGACTTCAGAACGCAGCGACTGAGTACATCTACACCATCAGAGACTGTTGGCCCAACTCCTAGCTAGCTCAAAGGGCCTCACCCAAACCCCTAACCTTCCTGCGGTAATAGGTGACTTTGGCAACCTCGAACATGACACTCTAATCCCCAAGGGAGTCACGGAAACAGATCTTACACCTTTCATTGTTTACTCATGCATGCACCTGGTAAACATAAGAAACACGTACAGGTAGTTTTCAATACATGTATTGAAACAATTGTAATATTGCATAGAATGAATGAGCTGCGATTACTAGGCAGATAAATCAAAGCAAAGTAACCAGCATTAAGAACATGGTGAAAAGAATAAACAGTCCAATCATGGCAGTTCGATTTCTATATATCTATATATCCCTACCAAGCACTACTCCTACTCTGAGAACATAGTGTGTGTACCTGCTGCCCGATCTCTTACGTTAGCCTGAGACACCATATCTGAATGACTTGGTCTGGGCAATCCCTCACTGCAGGATGGTAAATCTGAATCAGCCAGAGCTGCATGTCGAACACAGCATGCGTTCCAGGACTGTCTTGGCTGGAGTGCCCCTCTGCCCCATAAAGGGACAGTGCATTGTTTATATAATAAAACCACTGTATTAGAGGTACAGCTATAATGCAATGATATGTCTAGATATTAGAAGTTGTCTCCGAGCGGGCAATGCAAGTACCAGGATATATTGTTCTGTGCTTCTAGTCTTGATCGATCTATACAGATTCTGTAGCATGAAAGACTTTCTGAAAACAAGCAGCTTGTACAGCATCTTCTCAGAAGAATATCATGCAAGCAAACATGTAAAAACAGTCTAACTAAAACGAAGTCTGCTAAGATGTGTAAAATATAAAACAAAAAAGGAGAACCAAAGTGGGTCCACGAGGGCCTCTCTATACCCACCTCTTGGCCATGAAAAAACTCAGAATCTATATAAAATAGTCTAAAAAGCAGGCATATATTCACCTTCCACAACGTAAGCAAACTAAAACTGTTTGAAAACTTGTCAATTAAAAAATATAAAAGAATAAACGTTAAAAACAACTCATTAAAACAAGGGCCAAATTAAAAATTACAGGAGGCTCCCAAGATGTCATCCATATTTCCAGTGTCAAGTGAACCCAAAAATAATTCTTTATCCGCAGACGATATTTCTACAACGGCATCTTTGATTAGTTCCAAAGAACAAACGTGGTCTGCACTCTCATTCACCAATGAAGGCGTGTCATTCTGTAATGCACCTGCATTAGAAGAGCTGGGATCCAGGAACTCAGGAGCTGAATCATCCATATTCAAAGAAAGGAATGTATCATAGAAAGCAGCCTGAAGCAATGACATTCTCATGGGACAACTCCTAATATGGGCCCTCATCGGATGCATCAGCAGATCCATGTCCATAGATTGTAACAATTGCATTGCAAGGCAGATTTCAAGTGTACACTCAAAAGGGCACCACAGACAGTGGAACACAGGCTGCACGCAGGTAAGCCACACTGGTCTAAAGGACAGTCACAGTAAAGTTCCTGAAGCAAGGACACTCAAAAAAACTGTACCATGTGTTCACAACACAGTTGGACATGAGGTAGATTTATCATCATGTGGCCTCGAGGTGGAACACCCATTGCGGAGCAACAAAAATCGGATCAAAATACCACAGATCAGGAATAAAACAAGTGGTATGCACCCAAAAACACTATACTATATAAAGGAGGGGTCACTCCAAAAATAGTCTGAAACGTGCTAACAAAGCTAGATCCAACCACTTTAAAGAAATGCACCACACCAGAGTGCTGGAAGCATTAAATATGTGTTGCACAAGTTCACCAAAATGCCGAGGCAGTGTTGTGCATAGTAGCAATTGAATTTCAAAGAATTACCTCACTACTTGTAGTTCAAAGGTTTCTTAGGCAGATGTGTGTGCCTCATCCTTCTGAAGCAATAAGGCTTTTAGTCGGCCCAGTTTGTCAAAGTTAGCCTTCAAGGTTGGAATGGAAGACCGTAAGCTAACTCCTGCAATCAAGTGCATTGGAGGGAATAGCACAGAATTACAACATGTGACTATCTGAGAGACCGACAACACTCCCACTGGTATGAGCTGCAGAAAAAAAAAACCCTTGTACTAGTCTAGAAAAAATATTTGTTTTGGTGGACATATATTGGCCCTCCCCTTGGTTGCTTGACCACCCACCAGGTTCGCGCCTATTTTCATTGCTGGCTGCCTGTGCAGTACAGTCGAGTACTGAGAGGTAGCTGTGCAGGTCAGTGTGCCGACTTATTTATTTTAGCTAGGCTGTGTGTGGGCCTGTTTGGTCTGGTGCTTCAGTTTCACTGGTGATGTTTAGATAAAACAACAAACCTTGTGTCAACTATCCTTAATAAATGCAGTCGCCTGTACCTTGCTAAACACCTTCTCCTTCAGTGCCCGAGATGAGGTGGAGAGACCCTTCCCAGTGTACTGTGTGGAGGTGGTAAAGGGGGCAGCATGAGGCCGGATGACTTTACCGGGGCGTCACCATGGGGAGAGCAATCACGACTCTCCCTTCCCAACAGCAGTAACGAAGGCAGTAGGGATGGTGCCCAATTGGAGAGAGCGGGGAGCCCACATCCAGCTCATGGCAAAAGAGTCAGGAGCATAAGGCAGAAAGGTGAGCAGTCATTAAACGAAGGAGCACCAGGAAAGGAGCATTCACTTCATGGGAGCACTGGTTTTATTCAGCGTGACGTGTTTTCTACTGGCTGTTTGCCGGGAGGGAAGTCAGTTTTTATGTGTACCCTAAATGCAAACTAGATTTCCGTTATAGCTGGAGTAACCCTATAGGCCATTAAATCAAATACAAGACATGGGAGAAGATGCAGTGTTACTGCCAGAGCTGCAGACTTTGGAACTCGGGAACTAGGTCCAAGTCTGGGCTTTGTCTCAACATCCTGTAAAAATTCACAAATGTCTTAATCTTCCCATTCCTAAAACCAAATCTGACCTTCTCTAATATAACTGGTGCTTATGTAAAGTGCTCCAATGCATGTTATATAAAACTACAACAAAAAGCAATGAATAGGATTCCAATTTCCACCTCACTCACTAATTGAGGTCATGTATTTTGTGCTGAGGCCATTTACTCGCAACAATTCAGCCATGGTGTTATTTAGAAAATATTTAGTAACCCCAGAAAGCTTGTCCTTCCTCCTATGATTCATTTGTACAATTTCTTTGCAGTGTTATACATCTGCAGAGTACAGTTAAACTCAAAGATATGAAGGAACTTTATTGCACGAATAGTTGGAACCATCACAATTTATACAAACATGTTTTTGTATGACACATATTTGAAGGCACTCTCATATGTGATAATGAACATAAAGCAGGTTCTGTAAAATAAACAGTTTGTCTAGGATCGCACAACTTGGTGATGCTAAGAAGCTGGGATTTGTCCCAGCTTTTCTAGTTCCACACTGAACAATTTTATTACTAGATGGGTATCTCTTTCTGATATTGCATGCTAATGCTTAGTCTGTAATTCGTGGAGGATGAGATTAGAGCATAGTTCATAATGCCTGCTGCTCAACCATGTTCAGTGCTACTTTGGGTGTATGAAGCTTTCTCGCACCTCTTTGATTCCCTCAAAACCCCTGAATCTGAGGCTTTGCTGCAGCGACACAAAGCCTCTAGGCAGCAACTCCATGTATGTAGCCTTCTCACACCTACCCCTTCCCTCAAAACCAGTGCCGCACTGGTAAACGAAACTGGCCCTGGCAAACAGCTCGGCCGGCCCCCCTGGGGGGGAGGGCAGAGCTGTTTGCTAGGGCCGGTTTCGGACGATTTTGTTACAGGAGGCTGACATTGCAGGCCAGCGGTAACAAAAACGGGCCCAAAACTGGCAACCCACCGGGGATACGCCAGGTGCCTGCCACGGCCAGTCCGGACCTGCTCAAAACCCCTGAACCTGGTGCCTGGCTGCAGCGATACACAGCTTCCAGGCAACACACCTATATAAGGTCACTAGGTTAGTGCCCTTCCATTTCTGGTGCTTTGCGGCAGTTAGATCTTAGAGTTTCTCGTTGCTCAAATGGATGTAATTCCTGATATTTATATGTTTGCCTCGTCTCCATTGCTCAGTTTTACTCACGAGAAAGTGTCACTCATAGTCGTCGAATGTCACTCATAATTATACTGAAATTCTGAAAATGTCACACATAAGCAATCTGAAAACTTGGCAGCTATGCTTTGGAGAATGGGCATTGCAAGAAAGGAGTGCCCCCGTTAGCATTGTTGCTGGCCATTTGGCAGTGGATAGCCGTTGGCAGTGTGTATGATGCAGGCTGTTTGCCACTCTAGTTAAACTGTTGGCGACCCTCGACACTTGCAGGCTCCTTGGGGCACTACCTGAAGGCGCTTGTTTTTGGACTGTAAGGGCATTGTTTTCAGGCTCATGGGACATTAATAGAGCAGGCCATTGTATTGAAATTACGACTGGTGCAAGGATGTCTGCGTTGGCGCAAAGTTGCTAAACTTAGCGCCATCGCAGGGGAAACGCAAGGCTGCACCACATTCTTGTAAATATGGTGCAGCCTTGCATTTCTGAAGTGGAGGAGTGAGGCGTTAAGCCAGGAAGGCTAAAGCCTCTCTCCTCCACTTTCTTGTACATATCCCCCAATATGTCTTCCTTCTGGCACATAATCGCCCATAGTAGTCTGGAAGGGTGCACTCCAACTGTCCACCACATTCAACAGAAGTTCTAGGTTCAGCACTTTTCCAATCTTTATTCTACTTTTCCTTCTGACAATATGTCTTGTACTTTCGATTCATGCACCATGGCTAATAGTAGCCTTCCAGAGCCTAAACAGGAGTTTTTCCCACTGGATGATACCAGAGAAGTGATCATGCTGTTGAAGCCTGGTAAAGTGCCAGGTCTTGATCTTATTGTGGGAGACCTGTACCACTCAGAGATAGAATTCTGGTTCCCATACATTAACATCCTGTCTAATGGTATAATGTCTGGTGCTCACCTCCCTGATACTAAGAGAGGTGCTGTAATTTTTCCTATCCATAAAAAGGGCGCAAGAGCCGACCTGCATAACTACAGGTCCATTAGTCTAATTGACATTCTCCAGAAGGTGTTTTGCCAGCAGGTCTTAGGCAAACTGCAGCAGTGGGTATGCAACGGTAGCAATATTTCCCCTTTCCAGGCTAGGTTCAATAGACCAAGGGACATATCAGCAAGGCGGCGCTATGGGATTATCGCCGCTTTTGCGTCCGTTTTTAGGTGAAAAGCGGCGATAATTTCATTGATTTATCAGCAAAGACACGCTATTGCGTGTTTTGCTGATTTAGCGCCCCTTACAACAACGCCCAGCTTTGCATCTCTAATGAGATGCAAAGTGGGCGTTCCGTGCCAAAACACCTGGAGAAATGTCGCTAACCGTCATTTCTCCAATTATCAAGCTGCATGCAAACAAGCAGAGCGATAAGAAAAGTAGCGTTAACCACAGTTATTGCTACTTTCCTTACGCCTGCTTGTAATCTGACATATTAATGGCCTGAACGATGATATACCGTGGGCAACACTTAACAATACATAATCCTTTGGACTGGCGCTCTTTACGCTTCATGAGACAATGCTCACAATATTGGAGGTGTGAGTACATTTACTGGTGGTCCACCATCCATCTCATCCTATTAGATGGAATTTACATTATGCAAGATGTTCCCTGACGGCTATGCTTTCAATTAACCCTTAACTCATATGGCCAATACATTTGGTCCGTTCTCTCACATATTTACATGCATCCCACAATTGACAACATCTCCTCCAATCAGCAAGATAAGATTTTGTTTGAACTACATTCCGTATTGATCATCTCTACCTAAACGCATTGGTTAATCTTAGAGAGATTATTCCCGTTTATTTTAATACCCTTAGTCAGTTTCTGGTATGACAGCAATTTGACGCTCCTACCACCTATGTGGGTTGAGCACTTCCTTGACTCCGCGTTAATCTCAATAAAGTTTTATTCATGGTCTTGACCACAGGGCGAGAGCATCCCCAAGATGGCTGATACCTTTGCCGCTCTAGTCTGTCAATCAGCCTGGGTAGCACTTCCGTATTTTAACTCCACGCTGGCGCTATCACCCTACGGGAGCCAGAGCCACGGTAGGAGCACGGCTAATCGCACGCCCACCCCTCGTGAGTACATACCCTGAGATGCCTGCGATAATATGTCTTTGATGTTAATTGCAGGGAGTTCAATAACATTTCGTCTTTTCACTAGGGCGAGCATAGCAAAATTTGGCTTTACAGGCGATCCCGTACAGCAACGACTTTATTCCAGGGGGTGAGTTAACCCCTCTTGGAGTCCCGCATACACATAGCCGTTGGCACCTTTTGACTTCTGCACTTTTATGGTTGCAATTCTCCACAACGGCAATGAGAGCTTCCCACGACCCTAGAACTGGGGGCGGCAGCATTTACTCGCATTACGCTCGCTACCTGCACCAAAACACCCCCCTCATGCTCCGTAACGTCCCCATCGTTACACTCTATAATTCCATCCCCGTTACTAGTCGCTTGCAGCAATTGGCACTATTGGTGTTGTAGTTTATGTAAGCGTTATCTCGTACTGTGAACCTCACCAGAGATGCACTCTCGACGCATAGCCATGGTTGCATGCATTTCACCTCTGGATTGTTTCTCACCTTGCCATCAAGTACGCCTCAATGATGTGCCCTTACCTTTTTCTGTGTATTGTGTTCTGTGTTTTTGTGTTTTTCTTCTCCTTTAGGTCTCGCAACTGTGGGCCCACCAACCCGTTGGGACCCCATGGACCCCCTCTGGTGATGTACAAGTGTTACTTTCACCTTCACTGTAGTAGAGATTATTTTTGAGCACCTTCTCACCACGGTCCTGAAGAATTGCCATCGACCCGTATGGGCATAGGGCAAGAAACATGTCGCCCTTTTGATACATCCCTGTGGATCATTATTATCCTGACAGGGCCCACTTACTTTAATTAGGCTGGTACACCACCAGACTAAAATTGTTCCTTGTTGGCAATACCAAACCTATTTTAATTCACCACACCCTGACTCACTACACTTGTTGCACTTAGCCCCACTCACCCATACGGCTGTCTCTAAAAAGATCTCCGAAAAAGAGCCCCTACACTGGAGCCCGTCGGGCATTGCAGCGCCGGCCTGACGAGGAGCACAGCCCTATGATAAAGCATGACACCTTGCTAGGTGTGTGAGGGCATTCTATAAGAGACCTGTCTCTCCCCTCCCCTTCCCCCCCCTTCCCCTTCCCTGAGGAACTGCACACCTTCGGTTTGATGTAATCTGACATAGCCATGTAATCCAATGGGAGGTGGATTACATGGCTAAAACCACCCTGCCCTATCAGCAAGGTATCGCTGGTCGCATTGCGGTTATCGCTGGATTTCCAGTGATAATCGCACTGTTTTCCAGCTAACGCATGGATTCCTATCTCTTGGGAGATAAGCGTTGCTGATAGCACGCTATCGCCGCGATAGAATCCAGCGTTAGCCTGCGATAATTATCCTCGCGCTAAAAGTGCTGAGCGATAATTATCGCAGGCCCTTGCTGATATGCCCCTAAGTTTTTAGGCTTAAGAAGATTCTTTGAAAATACATCATGATATTGAAGGATTATCTTTATGTAGCCTTCATCGACCTGACAGCCACCTTTGTTTGGTCCCCAGGGCTTGTCTTTGGGAGTCTTTGAGATTGAGGGGGACCTCACCATCTTGGTGACAATTATGAAGAGGCTTCATGAGAACAACCTCGCCCTAGTTCGGTGGGGTACAGATGGGGCTGTAACTGAATGGTTTAGCATTCTTTGCGGGGTCTGGGAGGGGTGTGTCCTAGCCCCATTTTTATTCTCGTAATACATAATTGACACATTTAAATTCCTTAATGTTTGCACTTATGATGCCTCCAAACTTGGTGGTGTTGCTATCCCTGGTTTAATGTTTTCCGACGATACTCTGCTTATCACAAGGACCCCCGTGGGTATCCAAAATCTATTAGACAAATTCCATGACTTTTGCAACTCAAGAGGCCTAGAAATCAATGCTCAGAAAACAACATTATGACATTAAGACTGTATTGATCTTTCACCAAGAACTTGAGGCCAGCCTATTGGAGGAAGACAATTACTTTGATTATCTAGGAGTAAGAATTTGCAGATCTCTATCATGGTCTGAACATATCAAAAAGAGTAAGGATACTATTCTGCACAAATCAGTGGCAATAATGAAAATCTACAGGGCTACCTCTTTGAGGACAGTGTAACTGGCTTTAGAAGTGTACAAGGCTGTTGGCTGCACTATACGGGGCAGAGGTGTGGGGTATGGCTTCATTAAATTCCCTTATAACATGAGAAAACTATTTTATAAGATCATTTTTGACCCTACCTCTTAGCACTCCCATTGTCCCTGTTTATTTCGGCCTGGCTCTAAAATGGATTGGCGATCCGGCAGTTCTGAGGCACTTGATATTTTTGGTTAGGATCTGGTCAACTCCTGAATTAGAATCTTATAGGCAAGGTATAAAGAAATTAATCCGGATGGACAGAAACTTGACTACTTCATGGCTGTCAAAAATTAAGAAATGGCTTTATGCCCTGGATCTGGAAGCTTTCTGGACTGAATTGCTCTTAATCAGCTCCTCATCCAAAGCTAAAGTGAAGACAGCTTTCTGGGATTATACAAAAGTTGAGTATGTCAGGAATGCCGATAGCAATAGCCTTACTGAAAAGATTTTTTTCTACAAAATCCACCTTGAAGTTGGAAGTATACCTTGATGAGATTCTTCTGCACTGGGCCAAAACACTTTTTATTAAGTTTATGATTTGCACATTGACACTGAACAGTTAATTACCTGCAAGTGGCGCAAAGTGTGCTAGGATAAAAAAGGTTTGCTCCTTTTGTTTTACTCGGGTGGAGCCTATCAAACATGTTATTATCAATTGCCCATTGTATTCATGTGCCAGAGCAAAATGGCTTAAACCCTATTGTCGGAATTTGGGGTTCCACAATTTTTCACCTGCTTTCAGAATCCTCCGTTCATATTTGAGTAGGGCAACTGTCTTTTTGTATGAGGGGATTTCTGTTTGCAGTGGGTACAACTAGAAAACGCTTGGGTCTTCCATTATAGTATGTTTCTCTGCTTCTGGGGCACCAAATAAATCTGTAACTGGCTCCTGAGTGTTGGGGGCTTTGAAAATTGAATGAGTGACTGCCCTTTATTGTTATGCACTGTTAATTCCATATTTCCCTCCCAATTTTATCATGTGGTTATGATTCACATTGTCATCATGATCTATACAATTTGTATAATGTTTATTTCATCCTGTGATGCATTTTTGTTTTTTTCTTTGAAGATATGTCTCCGGTTGTATGTGCATCTGGATTCAACAGGTTGATCTATGGAACCTTGGTTGTTATGTGCATGTTGCAATCTGTTTGGGGAAGATGGTGGTTTCATAGTGAAAATACTTGGAGATGATTGCGTTATCATATGTATTTGTTTTTGTTTTTACTGGGTTTATGTTACAATTTATCCTGTAATTTTATGGATTTTTATTGATTTTGTTCTTGTGTATTATTGCATATTGCTTTTATGGTCTTCGATCGAAAAAAAGGATATTATTACTACTGTCATGTGTTCTGAAATCATGCAGGCTCTAAACAATGTGTCTGTGCCTTTCACTTGCCAGTATTTTGGTCCCCGAACGGATTGTAAATTGTAGTGTATTTCCAATAGTCGAAGCCTTTTAGATCCACCAGGGAAATGAATGAATTCAAATAAATCAATTTTGTGCATGTGAGCATATTTTTCTTTGCCTGTGAAGGGGTAAGTTTAAAATAAGAGGACACTGAATCTGAAGGATTACGACCTGAAAAATATGCACATTTTTCCATGTATGTTTTGGAGCTATCGTCTGGGAAGTCGGGCAGTGTTCCCATTCTGTAAAATTAAAAACTGTTTGAGAAACACTGTGTAAAAAATGATGTGCATTGTGATGATAGCAAAACATTTCCCCATAATTAGCAGAATTTTGGTACAAATCCTCACTTTCAAATACAGTATAATATTCAAGCTCTGAGAGCATTGAGGTAAATGATTTTTACATCCCAATCATCAGAAATATAACCAGGGATGATCACCTAATCCATCGCAACCTTAAACATGTAAGGGATCTGCAGTGTCTCTTTTGGACCACAAATATTATATGGGACCTTATTCCAAACAGTTCCATCAAGCACTGGAAAAGCAGAAATATTCACAAGGGACAGGTCTCTTCACATTTCTGGGACAAAGAATGAGGTTTCAACACCCTGACTACCAGTTCTGAGGTAGAGCATTCTGGAAGATAAAGCCCATTTATAAGCAAAAAGAAAACTGTCGCAAATCCAATCCAAAGAAGCAGGAAAAGTAGTGAGATCCGAATGTCACACCATGGAAGGATCAGATAAGTGCTTTTCAACCAAAGAAGAAAGTCACATACACAATGAAGGGAAGTGTCAGAAGAGTCAGAAAAAAGTAGTCAACAATGTAACCAAAAGCAGTCTGTTGAAATACAGGAGCATTAATAGGCCGAAGAGAACAGGTAGACTTCTACAAAGGAGGTTCCTCATCAACAACTGTAGGGTATATTCACAAGAACATGTGATAACTACTGCAAGAGTAGCATAACGCAACTTTCAATATCGCAGCCCATCGCGGGAAAATAACCCCGTGACAACGCGGGATTCACAACAAAGCGGTAGCATGCGATAGTCTGCCACAACCGTGGACAATGTCTGCGATAAAACCACCTAGACAGAGAAAAAAACACAAACCACAACACCTAAAAACCTGCGATGGGACAAAGCGCGATGAGGAAATCAGCGATAAGCAGCGCCAGGCCTGCAACACACCTGGCAGGTGGGAAAAATCTCCAAAAAAGCAGAAAAAACACCCACACACAAACTGACCTACACCCAAGCACCATGGAGGCAGCCGGAGCAGGCACAGAGGACGAGCGCAACCCCACAAGCACCCCGGACAACCAGCCCGGGACATCGGGCACAGGGAAGGGCAAGGACAAGAAGACAAGGAAGACGAAGTTCAGCCCGCAGGCGAACAGGATCATAGTCACGGCGGTGATGGAACACCATCAACAACTCTTCGTCACCTCCAACGTGTCACTGGGCACCAAAACTGCAATATGGCGGGACATCGTCGACAAGGTGAATGCCGTTGGAGAGCACAAGCAGACAATGGACGAGATCAAGAGGCGATGGAATGACATCAAGCGGAAGACCAAGGAGAAACTCTCCGCCAACCAGAAGGCAGCAATGCAGACTGGAGATGGGGGCCCAGTGCCACAGCTGGAGCTGGATGACACGGAGGAGCTGGTGTCGACCGTCATAAGTGTGGAGACTGTCGCTGGAGTCGGGGGACCGGACACTGCCTGACAGAACACAACCGCAACAGGGTGAGTGACCACCAGGTACTGGGGTGACAGGTGGATATGGGCACAATGGCACACATACACAATCAAGCAGAGCACAGTCCACACTCACAATGACTCTGGGCCATTGTCCAGGTCTACAGACTGTTACAATGTACAATGCAATGCTGTCTGAATGTCAACCTGTACCATACGTCTACACACATGTGGACACATTGTAATACACCATCTCCCCTTCACATCACAGGGGCACCATCAACACCTCCTGCAGAGCAGTCCCAGCCACTCTTCATGGATGATGAGGACAGCGCCAGCATCAACACCCAAACCATCGAAGACATCATTGACCTCATCCGCCACACACCTCCAGGCTCAGGGCAGCCCAGCTACATTGAGGAGACCCCACCCACCACCCAATACACCCAGCAGGAGGCACCCACAGCCCCGGCACCCTCCCAAGACCTCCAGGAACAACACATGGCCTTCCAACGCCGTGTGCTGGAGTGCCAAATGGAGACGGCTGAGCAGGTGCGGGTGGGCTTCGGCATCATGGTTGCCAAACTGGACGCCATACTTGGGTGTCTATGTCCGCCCCATGGTCTCCAACGAGCCCTGACTGACATCGCTGGAGAACACCTGTCTGCTCAGAGTGGCTCCAGCGATGCCAGCCGTGAGCTGGCACACATACGGAGGCTCATGGAGGACATGGTGTGGAGTGAGGCAAAAAGGATGGCAGCCACCACTGCACCTCATCGAAATGTAGCTGGGATCTATCATGCCCTACAGAACTCTACCATGGCATTGCCGCCACAAGGCGTGGCGCAGATGAATGCTGCTGCCCCCACACCATCCACATCCCACCCCCTGGTGTGTCAGTGCCTCTCAGTGCAGCTGACGTGTCCACTCAGGCCCCTGATGTGTCAGTGGCACACAGTGCGGCAGCCGGATCCACTCAGGCCCCTAATGTGTCAGTGGCACACAGTGCGGGACCCGGTTCTGCAACATTCACAGGTGGGGCAGGGCACACACCCGAGGACGTGGATGGGACTGTGGTCAGAAGGACCAGGCACTAGCATTCATCACCGTCACCTGGCCTATCTCTGCTTGGTCCCGCACATGGCCTCATGACCTTCCACTGACCCACGATACACTCCGATGCACTCACCTTGGACAGCGACATGGACTGCCACTTCCAGATTGATGACCAATGACACGGTGACCAGGCTGCGGACTGTACCCTTCCCTACAGCAGGACTTGTCATCCCCGGATGGACTCTGGCTGGCCCTCCACGGGCCCATATTGTGTAGTGTGCTGGGCATTGTCCTGAACCGCTCCAGCTGCATAACTGCACTGGATGTGCAATAAACATCCATTGACGCACTGCTGTGTCATGTCTATGATCAGTCATGTATGCATGTGTGGATGAATGTAGGGACAGTGATTTCCCTTGTGTCAATGATGCTAATCCTGTGGGATGCCAGTCAGAAGGTGCTACATTGCATTTTGTGTACCAGGTACCGTGGACACTACAACAGGGACACACGCATCAGTCACTTCCATGTCCGGACATGGACTAAACCATGCCCAGAGCCCACGTGTCATTGTGGCAAGCTCTGCACTGGTCTGGCGTACAGCAGGCCAGACCACTCCGCTTACTCTCTGAGGGGGGGCCTCATTGCTCCCCGTCGCAGGCGAACTCCCTGGTGGTGTGTAGGTCACTGGTCTAGTTGTCAGCATGTCACAGCCACTCCCTGAGGGCAGGTTTGCATGCACACCACACCCATCCGGCACAGGTGTCACAGGCCATGTGACTCCGCCAACATAAGGGGCCGATGATGTCCCATTCTCCTCTGCCTGTCGTAACTGGATAGTTAAACAGACTTTGCGGAGCACACAGCTTATACAACGCTATTCAGCAGTATCAAAAACACCAATCCAAACACAATTCAATTGATTTCTAATAATCGTCTTCTTTTAATTCCGTTTATTCCAATCCCTTATGCCAACGCGTTTCACCGTGGTCGGGATAAAACCTACGGCTTCTTCAGGGCTTTGAATTCACAAATGCTTGTCTCTGAAAGTATCCGTCCATGTAGTGTAATTATCAACGTTTCAGCTCTGAGCAAGAGCAATAATCTGGCTTTTAGTATCCAACCATAAGTTAACCACCATTGAAATTTGTCCAAATATCAACGACACTTCTACTCTTGTTCATCAAATCAGCCTGAGCTCATCTTTTCCCAAATGTTACTGCATTTAGCTACTACGGCGTCTCATTCATAGCGCCCCAATCTAAGATTTCAATTAAAGTCTCCAAGCACCTGTTTGTGCCTTCACGCAAACGAACCCGAGTACAGACGAAGAACCTGTCGTACATGGATGACAGACGCCACGGTTCCCAATCATGAAGGGCACAAGAGTTTTGTTGCGCACAGGGTTAGTGGCAACCCAGGCCTGTGTATGGCACGGGCCGACCACCAGGTGGCGATGACTGGGGTTGCACAGGCTTAGTGGCAACCCAGGCCTGTTTATGGCACGGGCCGACAACCACGTGACGCTGACTGGGGTTGCACAGGGTTAGTTGCACTGGATGACAGACGCCACGGTTCCCAATCATGAAGGGCACAAGAATTTTGTTGCGCACAGGGTTAGTGGCAACCCAGGCCTGTGTATGGCACGGGCCGACCACCAGGTGGCGATGACTGGGGTTGCACAGGCTTAGTGGCAACCCAGGCCTGGTTATGGCACGGGCTGACAACCACGTGACGCTGACTGGGGTTGCACAGGGTTAGTTGCACCCGGCGCATTGCGGCAGGCAGAGGCACCCCGCCACGGGACGGTGACTTTGGGTGCACTGAGTCAGTGGCACCTTAAGCTGCTGAGTGGGTGGGCACCCCACGATAAGGCCCCATCCCGGCGGTCAGGCAACTCAGGTTTCGTGTGCCCTGCTGGACCGCAGTGCAGGCCAGAGCCAGTGGGCAGCACGGGCCTACTGCCACGTTTCCTCGCTTCCGGGTCACAGACTTAGTGGCACCCATTGGGCTGATCGGGTGTGCAAAAGACACACAATTGATGTACGTAATGCTGAATCAAAACTGAGCGGGTGTGCAGCCTGCGATGTTGCCGGGTGCACTGATATGTCCTCTGCCATGGAGTATTCAAGACCCAGCAACAAACGTGGGACCTGGTGGCCTGCGGAGCGTGGCTGCATGGTGTGGAGGGTGCCATGTCCGCGGGCCCCAGGCTTTTGGCTTGTAGTGGCACGTGGTGGGACCTCCCGTCTATGTGCCAGTGGCAGAAGGTGAGCAGTGAGGCCTGGGTGTGCATGGGCGGGCATGCTCCGTGGGCGGCGGGTGCCTTTGTGATGCCTCTGCCTGGGTGTGCATGGGCGGGTAGGCGATGTTATCTTGTGCAAGTGTGTGTACTGTGCCAGTCATGTATCTGGACTCTGTTTCAGATGACGGCTCTGACTCAGATGTGTGTCCTGGTGTACTGCTATACATACGGGCACGTGGTTGAAGACCCACCGGTGGGAGCAGGTGAGCAGTGTGGCTTCTCTCTCCCTCTCCCCTCTCTCTCCCTCTCCCTCTCCCCCTCTCCCTCTCCCTCTCCCTCTCTCCCTCTCGCCCTCTCTCCCTCTCTCCCTCTCTCCCTCTCTCTCTCTCCCTCTCTCCCTCTCTCCCTCTCTCCCTCTCTCTCTCTCTCTCTCTCTCTCTCTCTCTCTCTCTCTCTCTCTATCTCCCTCTCCCTTCTCCTCCCTCTCTCTCTCTCTTCTTCCCTCTCTCTCTCTCCCTCTCCCTTTTAAAAAACGGGATAGGAGAAAAACTGCTAGGCCCAATGGATGATTTTCTCGCCAAAGCAAATATATTCATTGACCAAAGTATAAGTCTAATTGAGGGGAGGGTCTCAACTGAACTTGCAATCGCACGTCGATCCTCAATGGGACTATTAGCAACCGCAAGAACTCCAGATATACAGTCACCGCCAACCCAAACCTCTGTGGCTGCAAACAGACTTAGCCTCCCAAACAATGTAGACCTTTCAGCCTCCCAACTCTCTGTAACTTTCACAGAAAGTGACCTAGAAAAAAACCCCAGACATCTTTCCTGATCCAACCCTTGAAGAAGTAAGGCAAATGAGAGGGACACTGAAAATACCAAAGCAACCGAGCACATAGTTTTGGTTGGTGATACAAACCCAGCAGTATTACCCCATCACTCTGCCCCCCCAAATAACAACGTAGTAGTAATACATCAGCCACCACATGACCTTCAAGATACCTCTATTCCAGATCCCCCAAGCCCACAACATTTAGGCAAAGAAAGAGAAGCAGCGAGATTAATCAAGGAGATAGCTTCCCTCCTAAATTCCTATATTCGCCCTTTAGAAACTAGACTTAGTAACATCGAGATTCAATTAACAAAAATTTCCGGTTCTTTTAAACCTATACCCCCACAAGCCCTTCCAAAACCAGCCTCAAATCCCACGACTACTCTTCCTATACTTAAGAAACTTGTAACCTTACCTCTTCCGCAGATCAAAAAACAACCCACAGTAAAACTCCCTACAGTACCAAACCCTTCCACTGTACAAAAACCGATCCCCAAGCCCCTGACCATTCCCCCACAAACTAATTCCCAACCTACACCAATAGTAAATACCCCAATCATAAACACACCTGCCTCTAAAACCCCTGTCACAACAAACACAAATCCACCAAAAACAAAAGGAGCCCCGAAAGGGACTACTGATCAAAGACCTACTTTAAACATGCCACCTGAGACATGTCCATACGTGGTAGTCATGACGGGGGTCCCCGAACTTACAGGTGAAGGGACGGAACCCAACTGGTCATTGAAGAACAAAGTCCAGTATTGGCTGAATACAAACCGCCCCGTCCCGCCACCCTGGAAAAGCAGAATAGCATCAGTCTGCAGGACTTCGTGGGTGGGCCATAGGAAAAAAACTATCCGGGGAGACTGCGTTGTAATCACGTTTGAGGACCCCAGTATAGCTGAGTATATCTGCTCCTGGGAATACAATAACACCACAGGGGGGATCGCCACAAGATCTTTGTCATACTTCTACCCAAAAAGATATAATAACAACAATTACATACGTGACACTGATAACATCTGGCGGAAACCTATTCCACAGCCGTGGGAGCTAGATGTCGCTGGACCAAAACTACTGCCGCGACATAGTGACCCTGATAACTCCTGGTGGTCAGTAAATCAGAACCACCAGCAAAGAGAAGTCCCGTGGCAGATTATGGGCCCACAAAACAGACCTAGAAACTGGGAGCATTGGGAGAGACCACCCCACCAACTATACGGATCCAACTATAGAGATACCATCAATGGGCAAAACTGGCCAGGCTTACCGACTATGAATCGGTTCAGCGGCCTGGAAATGGTCGATTGACCAATAATTAAATCCCCGGAGCCCCCACAAACAACCTTGGCCCCATCCATCTCCACTCCAGCCCCTCCACAAATGAAAATCTCAGCCTTAGATAACACATCCTCACAGCTTCCTGTGATCTTTTGGAACGTGGCGGGTCTCCGAAACAAAATAGAGGACGGTTCGGCCGCTGGTTTCTTGAAGGACGCCCAAATCATTTGCTTACAAGAAACCTGGGCAACGACGCCCCTACACCTTGAGGGATACAGGACATTTACATCCCCCGCCCTTCCTAGCATTTCAGGTAGACCTAAAGGGGGACTGGTAATCTACCTAGCAAATACAATTTCTGACATGAAGATCATCAAGGTAGACCTATTATCAAATTTCCAGATCCTCACCTTCATAATTGGGAAAAAACTCTTCATCACAATAATCAACTTATATAACAACTTAGAGGATGACAACTTTTTGAACGTTCTTTCCCTAATTCAAGAAAAAATAACCGAACATTGGCACCCCAAACAGAAAATCGAAAATGCCCATATAATTTGGGGAGGAGATTTCAATCTACATCCCTGCCCCAACAACGACACCTGTGGAATGGTGGATGAATATGAGAACTCTATAGTCCACTTTATCCATTCAGGAGTGGGGCTAGCCATGAACAAAATACTTTCCGATCTGGATCTGCAAATTATAAACCCTATCCAACAGTCAAATAACAAACTAGAACCCACCTACAGAGGAAGGGGCCACGAGACCACCGTTGACTACGTAATAGTCTCAGAAGGCCTCAAAGATCAAATTAATAATTTTAAAATTTTGGAAAACAATCTTAGTGATCATTCTGCTCTAAGCCTAAACTTTCAAACAAATCAACCAAGAACACTGATGGCAATTATAGCAAAAACTCTAACACAGAACAGGCTAGAACTGGGCAAAAATAATGGATATACCATAAAATGGGAAAAAGTGGATCCCAATATTCTCACAAAACGGTTAGTAAAATCTGCCTATAATAACATTTTGATCTGTCTCGACCCTCATGCGGAGCCGAATCAAATCGTGGAAAACTTCAAGACAATAATAGAGCAAGTCAAAAAACTGCTAACCAAAACACCTAACCAAAATAAAACAAGCTCCATAGGTTGGTTTAACCGAGACTGTACCAAGGCACAGACTAACCTGAAGAAAGCTCTCGGAAATCCAAATAGAGACAAAACAAACATCCAAGCTCTTCGACGGGAGTATAACACTGCTAGAAAAGCAAGGAAAAAAGAACTGAAACAATCTTTGTGGAATGCTCTGCACAAGAGTGCACTTCTGAAAGACAGCCAGGCATTCTGGAAAATAGTTAAATCCCCCTTGCTAACGGACCCCAACGGCCCAAAAATAGACGTGGCCATCGACGAGGATTCGTGGGTGAACCACTTTTCAAAAATCTTCAAACTGACATCTACTAGTGAAGAACACCATCCTAACATCTACCCAGTAGTATACCCAATTTCAATGGAGGTTGAGCTGCAGGATTTCGAAATGGCGTTATCTTTAAGTAAGAGTGGGAAAGCTCCCGGCCCTGACGGGGTCCCAGTCGACTTATTTAAACATCTTCCAGACCTCTGGGTACCAATACTCACAAGAGTTTGCATAGCAACAACGAAACTCGGCCTGTTAGAGTCATGGTCATCTTCCATCATGGTCCCAATCTTTAAGAAGGGGGACCGACAAGACACTAAGTGCTACCGACCAATCTCGCTCCTCGACTCCTTGGGCAAAGTAGTTGGCAGAGTCCTTCTTGAAAAGCTACAGCAATGGGTAGAAGACAAAAACATCCTCTCGGACTTACAGTTCGGGTTCAGGGAGGGCTTTGGAACTGTCGAACAGGCCCTAAATCTAAGCTTGTTAACATCAAAATATACCCATGCTAAACCTGGTCCCATCTACATGGTATATGTGGATTTGTCCTCCGCATTCGACTGCGTTTCGCACGCGAAGCTCTGGTCCCTGCTGAGCGTTATGGGGGTAGACCCCCCTCTTTTGGACTTTCTGAGGGAGCTATACAGTGAAGCCACGGCGAGAGTGAGGTACGGGACAAAAGGAGAACGGACGTCACCATTTAGGGTAGAGCGGGGAGTGAGGCGAGGCTGCGTCCTGGCCCCCTTCCTCTTCTCTTTGTACACCAATGGCCTAGAAGAGACTATGTTGAGAGGGGGGAGGGACCTCCCTAGAGCAAAAGATCGCTTGATCCCCGCGCTGCTTTACGCGGACGATGCAGTCATTTTAGCACGTACCCCCATCGAACTGCAGAAATCTTTATCTAAATACGCAGACTTCATGGGTGCCTTGGACTTGCACATTAACGTCAAAAAAACTTTTGTCATGGTAGTCGGTGGATCAAGAAAAGTAACTAAGTCCATCTTTCTGAAAGATCAAAAAATTGAAAAGACCTCACAATATCCCTACTTAGGCATTATGATCGATGACGCCCTAAACTGGAAAGGGGCGGTTGAGGCCAGGAGACATCTCTTCAAACGAGCGATCATGGCGTTGATGAAATTCTCCAATAAACTCGGGAAAAGACCACCAGTAGAATTGCTACAGATTTATGCTGCGAAATGCCAAGCCATCGCACTATACGGTGCAGGGATCTGGGGACATACACCCACCGGCTCTATACAAAAAGAGGAGAATATCTTCATGAGATTCCTTTTATCAACTCCAAGAGGCACCTCCACCTATGCCTCACACATGGAACTGGGAATCCCACATATCGAAGATTTAATGAAAATCCAACCTCTTTTACTTTGGAGGCGAGTTTGGTTGTCGGAAAAAAATAGCCTGACTAAAAGCATTCTACACGACACTATGGATTTGGACCACGCTCACAAAATAGCCTGGCTCTCTTATGTAAGACATTTTTTTTCCGACCTGGGTCTACAAAAATATTACCACACGCCAGAAAATTTGAAAGAAATATCCAAAAAAGAACTGAAACTAGTTGCGCTGAGCCATTTGGAATCCCTTAGACTGACTTCGCTGATTGCGAAAAAATCTGTTACTCACGCAACTATGACACAGCAGTCCCCGAAAATTCAGTCATATTTGACTCTGGAGATCACAACATATGAAAAGATGCTCCTAACAAGGTTCAGAATGAATCTCTTCTTCAGACTAGTGTCATTTCCTGAAAAAAATAACTGGAATACTCAGATGGATCCGTGCCCATGTGATGATCTTTCCCAACAGTCCACCATGCACACAATATTGTTTTGCAAGTTTTTCCATACCCACCGAAAAATCTGGCTAATCCCTTTACTAAAAAAATGGGGCCACAGACAATGCCGTCCAGCTATGCTGGCACTTCAAACTTTGGACTCCGAATGTACTGTTTACCACGTACTGAATTTTCTAAAGTGTATCATGAGGCACAGAAATAACCTGTAAAACAGAGGACTAATTCGCATACCATCTAACCGTTTGCATTTTCTCTTTTTAACTGTATATTCAACTATACTTTTTAAACAAACTTTACTGTGAATATTTGTATGCTATGATATCTTTTATGGTTTTGCAATGCTAAAAAACCGAATAAAGATTATTATTATTATTATTATGGTCCAGGGGGTGGTGTCGGTTGGTGTTGTGGGTGTCTGGGCCGCATGATGTGTGGCTCCATGGCATCTGTTGCACTTCCGATGTGGCCCTGGGCTGGTGTCCCTTTTGTGGTGCTGGCTGCCGTCCGACTTAACACCAGGTCAGAGCAGGTGTAAATTTCCTGGTGCTAACGCGCCTTATCGCCGGTTTTGTGTTCTAAACGTCGATCTGGCTGGTCATTGACAATGTTGAGGTTTAGTGTTGTTGCGGCTTTTGGCATGGGAACGCGTACTCTGCATCTCATTAGCGATAGTTGCGGGGATCATCTGTGGCAATGTTTTTTGCGGCTGCTTTAAAGGGGAAACTGGTGCTGTGGGCTGTTAGCACCAGCTTGTGAATTGGGAGGTAAATGTATCACAATTTTGGCTGCGATAAAGTGTCATTAATTCTGCGATAGCTCCTTGTGAATATGGCCCTGTGTTGTTAGGTGTAACAGTAGCAAGCTGTATAATCACATCCAATGCATAGCTTATATTTGTAGCTGTAACTGGAATCAACAATAGTTCATTCTCTTCCCTCCCCAGCTAAGGGGAAACAACATTGGTGTTGCTTAAAACATGTAGAGGACGGTCCTGTAGGGTAGTGAGAGAAGTCAGGGAACTACCCAGGAGTCCTCGTGGCCTCCTGTGTAGTACTGGTCACATGATGCAATTGAATTTGATCAAGGGAGACATGTTGTTTGTCCTTACAACCAGCAAGGGGAGGCAAAATCTCGTTTCTTGTACCTTGAATGATGAGGACTGTTAGATATGGCATAATTGGCGTGGGTTTCCCCTGTATTTGTTTGCCTTGACCTCCTTTGTTTTTGCTGTGTGTTGGACTCCGTTTTGCCACTACTGTTCGGTGGTAAACTGCAAGTGCTCCCTTTGTAAATTATTGTTATGGATTGGTGTTTCCATGATTGGCATATTTGATTTACTAGTCAGTCCTGAGTACAGTGGACTGTGTGTGCCCAGGGCCTGTAAATTAAAAGCTGCTGGTTAGCTTGCATCACGCATTGTGCCACCACATAAGCAGCCTATAAATGAAACGCAGGCCTGCCATTGCAGTGCCTATGGGCAGTCTAGTACTGCCATGTCGACATGGCAAGGGCACTCACTTACCAGGCCCTAACCTTCCCTTTTCTTACATGTTAGTCACCCCTAAGGTACGCCCTGTGGGCAGGGTACAGTGTATGTGAAAGGTAGGACATGCCCTGGTGTGTGTAGCATGTCCTGATAGTGAAATACTGCCAATTTCGTTTTTCACTATTGCAATGCTACCTGTTTCCATAGGATTGAATGGGGAGTTTGCTTATAACATTGTATGTTATGTTATGTTATATGTTATATGCGGATTTATAGCGCGCTCCAATAGTCGAGACTGTCCTGGCGCGGGAGTGAAACTAATCCAGGTGGTAGAGGAATTGGTTAATCATGGATTTGAAAGAGGTGCGTTTTAAGCAGTTTTTTAAAATTAGACAGATTGGGAGAGTGTCTGAGAGCGTCAGGCAGGGCGTTCCACCATTGAGCACCCTTTACCGTCAAGGATTGTCCGCCCAGACGAGCTCTTTTAAATCTGGGAACGACCACCTGCTTTCTGGAGGTAGATCGCAGCTGACGGGTCGGGAGGTAAAGGGTGAATCTTTTGGCTAGGTAGGCAGGGCATGGTCCATTAAGGGCCTTATAAACGAGGACCAGAGTTTTGAAGTGCACTCTTTGGGCTACAGGGAGCCAGTGTAGATCCTTCAACTGTTTGCGAATGCTAAGTCTCCTAGAGATGTTAAAAATGAGTCTCACCGTTGCGTTCTGGACTACCTGTAGCTTTCTGATCAAGTAGTCTGGAGCCCCTACATAAAGGGCGTTAGAGTAATCCAGACGGGAGAGCACCAAAGCTCTGGCAACCGCTTCCTTGGCCATTTGAGGGAGAAGAGGAAAGAATCTGCGAAAAGAGTAGTCAGGGTTCCAAAACACGTCCCCGCCAGTCGTGCAATCTGATCTCGAAAACATAAATCTGCTCCAAACCAAATACCCAGGTTCTTGGCCAACCCACTCTCTCCCGTTGGACATGTTGATTCAGTGGGCCAGATAGAATTCTTAAAGTTGGTGGGAAATTGGCCGTAGAGCAGAATTTCTGTTTTTTCCTCGTTGCATTTGAGGCAGGCTCTGGCCAGCCAAGCAAATACAGAGGATAGGCATTGGCGTACTCCAGAGGTGCACAAGTTCTCCTTTTTCCAGGTGAAGAGAAGCTGGGTGTCATCGGCATAGGCCATAATCTTAGCACCCCAGCTCTCAGCCAGCCGGATCAAGGGAGTTAAGTAAATATTAAATAAGAGGGGACTTAAGGTTGACCCTTGTGGGACTCCAGTTTCTACCCTTCGATTAGCGGAGCAATAGGGAGGGAGCCAAATCTGTTGAGTCCGGTCAGAGAGGAAAGACCTGATCCACCTCAGTGCCGTACCCGAGATGCCGATGTTCTCCAGTCTAGATAGGAGCTGGAGATGGGGCACCGTGTCGAAGGCGGCCGAGAGGTCCAGAAGAATAAGGGCCGCTCTGCCGCCTCCGTCAAGGCAATCCCTAATGGCCTCCGCCACCTCTACCAATGCCGTTTCCGTGCTGAAAGAGGTGCGGAAGCCTGATTGGGCCGGATGAAGAGCCTCAGAGGATTCCACAAATCTCTCAAGTTGCCGGAAGGCAGCTTTCTCGCAAACTTTAGCAAGAGCTGGTAGGAGGGATATAGGCCTGTAGATGGAAGTGATCGAAGGATCGGCCGAAGGTTTTTTTAATAGGGGGAGAAGTTTGGCTTGCTTCCACTTGGGGGGTAAAATTCCAGAAGTAAGGGATTCGTTGACCAAAGCGGTGACCATAGGGGCAATAACTTCAGCTATTCCATTAAGGACCCTCGCAGGGCAAGGATCTATAGGTGACCCTGATCTCAGAGATTTTAAAATGGTCAGGATATCTATATTTTTGACCTGAGTAAACTCGGTCATCTCTGCCTTAGCCTTAATTACTTGGGAAGGGGAAAGAGGAAGAAGTTGGTGAATTAAGGTTGGAGCAGATTGTGGGTCGGGTGGCTGGTCAGGGTTATTCAGACTGTTTTGAATGTTTCGAATTTTCTCAATGAAGAAAGTGGATAGTTGCTCACACCAATCTGTGGAGGGTGGAAATGAGGTCTTCTCTGCTACCGGGGTAGTGAAGCTTTTAACTATAGAGAAAATTTCTCGACTGTTGTTTTTCGCCTTTAGAATTCTAGATGCATAGAATTCCCCTTTAGCTGTTTTAATTGCTGCATAGTAGCTTTTTTGGGCTGCGCGGAGTTCCGATTTAGCAGTAGGACAATAGTTCTTTCTCCATATTCGCTCTAGCGCCTTACACCCAATTTTTTAAATTTTTAATTGTTCAGTATACCAGGGGGAAGTGGGAGTGATCCTATGGTTGTTTTTTCCTTTGCTTTGTGGTAAGGATCTACTGGAGGTGTCTATCCAGGAAGAGAAGTTGTCTACAGCTTCATCCAAATTTTGTGCTTTCATTGGGGTGGAGTGGGTAAGGACCTCCACTAGGTGTGGAATATTAATTCTCCTTGGACGTTCCCCAAGCTTGGGTGTGGATGACACACGGCTGGTGTTTATAGACCAGGAGAAGTGAACAGGAAAGTGATCTGACCATGTAATGGGGTAGGGTGGATCTACAGAGATGTTAAAATTAGAATATACTAGATCTAAACAATGACCCCCTTCATGAGTGGCAGATTGCACCTGTTGAACCATCTGAGCCAAATTGCAAATTTCTTTCAGCTCTTTGACTCCAAGGGAAGAGCTTGTGTCCATGTGTAAATTAAAATCTCCCAACATTAGGAAGTGGGGGAATCGGAGTGCACGTTGGATAGTGATCTCCTCCAGGGATTTAATAAAATTACCTAGAGGACCGGGTGGGCGATAGATCAATAGTCCCCCCAGGGTGAATTTGGGGGATAGTGCTAGGGAGAATTCCATAGCTTCTCCATCCTCAATCCTTCCTGTGCATTCCATCCTCAGAGTCCATTTCTCTTTGTAGATCACGGCTACGCCTCCTCCCCTGCCTTTGTTACGGTCCTGTCTTGTGATCTTAAACCCTCTAGGGACAGCCAGCTCCACCACTGGGGCACAACTCTCGTTCAGCCACGTCTCCGTGATGAATAGGATGTCGAGGTTCTTATCGATGATAAATTCGTGAACTTCTTCAAAGTGCTTTGTATAAGCCCAACTACCCCTGGGAACAAGGTAGGAAAATAACATTTAGTATGCCTGAACTCAAAATGTTAACCTTCGCTGCTAGGCCTTTTCCCCTCCTGTGCTAAGCCTTTTTTGGGCTATTTGGGGTAGTGCGCGCTTAGGCCCCTGTAACTTTTTGACCACATTAGGTATCCAGGCCAAATTTGCGTCCTTTTCTTCCAACATCATGGGGATTCTAAAGGTACCCAGGGTTTGTGGATTCTCCTAGAGGGTTCCCAGAAATTAGTGAAAATACAGCAACATTTTGTTTTTTTGTGAAAAATGGGAAAAACTGGCTGCAAATGAAAGCGTCTGGGTTTTTCTCTGCAAATGGTATCAAAAAAGGGTTTGTGGGGCTGAAATCACCATGTCTCCAGCTTTTAGGGAATGACAGATTTTTGTCAGAATTCTAACATTTTTTACACAGTTTTGGCATTTTTTGTGCTTTCAACCTCCTTCCAGTTAATGGTAGAAATGGGTACAAAAGCAATAATGGATCCTGGAAAGCTATACATTTTTGAAAAGTAGACAAAATTCTGTATTCAGCAAGGGGTCATTTGTGTAGATCCATCAAGGTTTCTTTATAGAAACTACCAGTTAAATATAGGAAAAATTGAAAATTAGTTGAAAAAAGCAGCCTTTTGTGTCAACATTTTCACCTGTAACTTCTTCTACTTATGACATCTCTTTGAAAGCAATATACCGTTACATCCGCTGGACCTTCCTGGTTGTGGGGATATATAGGACTTGCAGGTTCACCAAGAGCCCAACGAACCCAGAGTAAAAAACTGAGCAGCATTTTGTAATGGTTTTTTATTATGTTCCGGGTATATAGCAATTATTGTGGGAAAATGTAACATGGAAAAATCGGTATGAAAGACACCTATGTATTTCTGAAATGGGAACAAATTACAGAGTTTAGAAACAGTGCATATTTGCACATTTTCGAAATTGGGAATACTCATACTAGCATGAGAATTATTGGTCATTTTTCAAAATGTCTTTTTTTTTACACAATGTCTTTCATTTGGAATGGAGAAATGCATCAAAAATCAATAGGTAAGAACAGTTGCTTTACAAACCTGAACTACTCTAAGTCTGCCGATAAAAATGGTACCTCACTTGTGTGGGTAGGCATAGTGCCCACGACAGGAAGTGGCTCAAAACCTAACGTGAACACACCACATTTTCACAATGAAAATGTACACATTTTTTGTGAAGAGTCTAGCTGTAGTTTTTGAACCCTAGCTCTGCCGGCACCTAGGGAAACCTAGCAAACCTATATATTTTTGAAAACTAGACACCCAGGGGAATCCAGGATGGGGTGACTTGAGTGCCTCCCACCAGGGTCTGTTACCCAGAATCCCTTGCAAACCTAAAAAATTGACAAAAAAAACACTTTTTCCCCACATTTCTGTGATGGAAAGTTCTGGAATCTGCGTGGACCCACAAATTTCCACCCACCCCATGTTCCCCAAAGTCCTACGAGAAAAATGGTACCTCACTTGTGCGGGTCGGCCTAGTGCCCGCGAAAAGTGAGGTTTGCAGGGGATTCTGGGTAAGGAAACATTGGGGGATCCACACAAGCCATACCTCCCTGGAAGCCGCCGGGTGTCTAGTTTTCAGAAATGTATGGGTTTGGTAGGTTTCCCTAGATGGCCGCCGAGCACCGGTCCAAAAACTCAAGTGACCCCCCTTGCAAAACCAGGTGGTTTTGCGATAGGCCATTTTGATGTCGCCTCACTACGTTTTGGGCCCTTGCCTGCCGCGGGTACTTGGGCCTCCCACACAAGTGAGGCACCATTTTTACCGCGAGACCTGGGGGAACACTGGGTGGTGGTAAATGTGTGTGAGCCCGGTGATGCCACAACTTTCCCACACCAAAATGTGTGAAAAAAGTGATTTTTTCAGCTAAAATTGAGGTTTGCAGGGGATTCTGGGTAAGGAAACGTTGGGGGATCCACGCAAGCCATACCTCCCTGGAAGCCGCCGGGTGTCTAGTCTTCAAAGAAATGTATGGGTTTGGTAGGTTTTCCTAGATGGCCCCCGAGCACCGGGACAAAAACCCAAGTGACCCCCCTTGCAAAACCAGGTGTTTTTGCGATAGGCCATTTTGATGTCGCCTCACTACGTTTTGGGCCCTTGCCTGCCGCGGGTACTTGGGCCTCCCACACAAGTGAGGCACCATTTTTACCGGGAGACCTGGGGGAACGCTGGGTGGTGGTACATTTGTGTGAGCCCGGTGATGCCACAATTTTCCCACACCAAAATGTGTGAAAAAAGTGATTTTGGGGGATCCATGCAAGCCATACCTCCCTGGAAGCCGCCGGGTGTCTAGTTTTCAGAAATGTATGGGTTTGGTAGGTTTCCCTAGATTGCCGCCGAGCACCGGCCCAAAAACCCAAGTGACCCCCCTTGCAAAACCAGATTGTTTAGACATAATTATTGGTTTGTTTCTACAGCGTGAGAATTTTGGAACAATATTGCAATGAAAATGTGGCAGACATTTTGAGGTTTGCAGGACATTGGGGATAAAAAAACTTTTTGAATTCACAAGAGAGACATCACCATGAGCTCCCATGGGTTTTCGACAATATCTACAGTTGGTGGGTTATTCTTACATGGAAAGTACACCTTGGCAGAGAAACTAAAGACAAAGATTCCTGCACAACCATCTATTCCTCAAACACACACACATACTGGTTGGATTTGGCACGAGGGCAAGTCATGGTTCAGTGTATCAAATTTTATTAACAAGAGATTTCACAAAAATTAAATGCACTGTCAATAATTAAATGCTCGTGAGCTGTAAAGCCACGTCAAGGCACCAACCACTTTACAGGTCATTCACACACCTTTCATACGTGATACAAACAAGGCCATTCACACCACCAGGCACAAAAGCAACACATTACAAAATTCACAAAAAGGGACAAGGTACACCCTGCTTCAGAAAGACAAATATTACTGCACAGCCATCTAATCCTCAAGCACACACACATACTGGTTGGATTTGGCACGAGAGTGAGTGATGGTTCAGTATATACAATTGTATTAACAAGTGATTTCACAAAAATGAAATGCACTGTTAATAATTGAGAGGGCGAGAAACTGAACCATTGACTCACAGCTCGTGAGCTGTAAAGCCACGACAAGGCACCAACCTCTTTACAGGCCATTCATACACCTTTCAGACGTGTGAGACATACAAAACCATTCATACCGCCAGCCACGGGCCCATCACATAACAAAACTCACACCAGCACACAGCGCCATTCAAGGGCCCATCACTTTCACACGCCCACAATCCTGACACAGCAACTACACAGGCTGATGGATTGCGTGGAGTGGCACTCAGCTAGCAGTGTGTGTAGTGACCAGCAGAAAGTCCCTACTCACACACAGCCAGCCGAACGCCAGTTCACACACACCGCTAGCAGAGCGCCAGTCCACGCACACCGCTAGCCAAACACCAGTCCACGCACACTGCTAGCCAAGCGCCAGTCCAGGCACACCGCCAGCCAATCGCCAGTCCAGGCACACCGGCAGCCAATCGCCAATCCACGCACACCGCCATTCAAGCTCCAGTCCATGGACACCACCAGCCAAGCACCAGTCCGCACACACCGCCAGTCCACGCACACCGCCAGCCAAGTACCATTCCACGCACACCGCCAGCCAAGCTCCAGTCCACGCACACCACCAGCCAAGCACCAGTCTACGCACACCGCCAGTCCACGCACACTGCCAGTCAAGTACCAGTCCACGCACACCGCCAGCCAAGCACCATTCCACGCACACCGCCAACCAAGTGCCAGTCCACACACACCAACAGCCAAGCGCCAGCCTACACACACCGCCATCACATTTAGGATTTTTTTAGACAAAAATAAAAACACAAACAAATCGCAAATAGATACAAATCTACAAACACAAAATCAGCAACTAAATACATTGCACTAACGCCAACCTTGAAACAGAATCAAATTTTCCAAAGAATACAGACCAGGCAGTTCACTTTACCACTCATGAATGCTCCCAAAAATTCTTTTGCATGTGGTACGCTCTAAAACAAGCAGGGACACACAGCCCAGGTTTAGAAGGACAGTCGGAGCAGTACATACGAATCTCCTTCCGCGTACCTCTTCGCCAACAGACTCAACATCTCCTACTGGGAAAATCTTTTGAGGGTGTGGGAGGAATGTGATCAGGAAAGTGGCGATCTCTCAATCTAGCAACATCCTCCACCACTCCAACTCTAGGAACACTTGCCTGTTCCACTACAACAAGGCTGCCTATTACAGACTCCTGAAACCTAGCAAAAGTCATCTTTGACTCAGGGCAAGAATCCTGGAACACAACAAAAGCATTAAAGGTTGCCAAGTGGAAAAGATGGATAGCCAACTTCTTGTACCAAATGTAAGCCTTATGAAGAGCAGCGCAAGGTTCCAACCTCTGATCTACTCTGTCAACACCACCCATGTGCCTATTATAGTCTAAAATGCACACAGGTTTGCGCGCTTCAGCGACCTGACCCCAAACAGTCACAGGTGCAGTGCTTTCATCATGGATGGTAGTCAGCATGTAGACATCTCTCCTGTCTGAAAACGTCACAGCAAGAAGCTCCTCGCAACGCAACGCAACGCACTGCACTGTCCCCGCACAAGTATTTGACAAACAAGTTCTTTTGGGAAACCTTTAAGGGTTGGAGCGGATTGTGCCACAAGCAACAGTGTCCACTTTGGCCAATTCCCTGAACAACCGCACACCAGTGTAGAAGTTATCTACATATAAATGGTAGCCTTTGTTAAAAAATCCTCTACCAAGTTCTCAAACAATTTTCTCAGTCACTCCAAAAGTGGACGGACAACCAGGGGGGTTAATCCTGGATTCCTTACCGGTGTACACCCTGAAATTAGAGACATATCCAGTCCTACTGTCACACAGCATATACAGCTTTATTCCATAGCGTGCCCTCTTACTAGGAATGTATTGCCTAAAAACCAAGCGGCCCTTGAACAACACCAAAGACTCATCCACTGCAATTTCTTTTCCAGGAGCATAGATCTCAGAAAATCGATCAACAAAGTGATCAAGGACAGGCCTAATCTTAAAAAGACGGTCACACTCAGGGTGATCTTGTGGCAACGCTAAACCATTATCAACAAAATGCATCATCCGAAACAGAAGCAAATACCTGTCACGACTCATGACTGCCGTAAAAATAGCAGTTGCCATCAAGGGACTAGTAGACCAATATGAAGACATTGATGGCTTCTTAGCAAGCCCATCAAAAAAGTTAAACCCAAGAACTTCTTCATCTCTTCAAGATTTGTGGGAGTCCACCGGGTAGCTCTAGAGTGTGGCTTAAGACTGGCACTGTTGTCCCTCAAAAACTGTTCGGCATACAAATTAGTCTGCTCAACAATCTCTGCCAAAAACACATCGTCCATAAACAACTGAAAAAAAATTATCGGCAAAAAGTTTTAAGTATTCACTCTACACCCTGGAACACCAGTAAAGTCTGGCAATGCCGGCTGCACCATGCCAGGGGCAACCCAGAGGTCATCACTTTCAAAGGGAAGCCTTGCAGCCCCAGCCTGCAGCCCAGATGCCTCTTGCCGCACTACACCAACGGGAAGCCTTGCAGCCGCAGGCTGCAGCCCAGAAGCCTCTTGCCGCACTACACCAACGGGAAGCCTTGCAGCCCCAGGCTGCAGCCCAGATGCCTCTTGCCGCACTATCGGAACATCAGTCTCCTCCTCTAACACAGGCACTTCATCCGCACTAAGAGTATCTTCATCATCCGATGACTCCATATGGAGAGAAAACTCACTGCCAGAATCTTCCCCTGCCTCCTCTGCCTCAGATGCAGAGTCCGTCTCTGAACCATGGTCAGAGGAAGACTCAAAAAGCAAACCAACAACCTGCTGAGCAGTAATCCTGCGGCTAGCCATCATACTTACTAAGATAGCAGACTGCACAAACAAGTCAACAACAACCAACAATGTGCAAACCAAGTAAGTAAAGAAATGTGTACCTCTATCACAAAGATCAATGTACTCAAAAACTATACAATTCAATTACAAGATACAGCTGCACTCACCAGAACCTACTCTGCAGTGACACAGCAAAAACAAACGATATCCAACTAGAAAGAAGAAAAAAAAAAATGACTCACAAGACAACAAAATACACATCGAGCACAAATGCAAACAGTTTTTGACACTCAAAAACCAAACATACTGCTATTATTACACTGCAAAAAAAAATTCATGCAGAGAAATCAAACACATTTACATGGTACAAAAAAAAGTCTCTTACCAAACTACACAAACAGCAGAACCACCAGTAACGAAACCGCAAACTGGAAAGAGCAAAAGCCTTCACCTAGAACAAAAAAGTAAAAAAAAAAACATTATAATTGCAATTCACAAAAAATATAACAATAAACATTATAATATGCTATGTTACTACCCAAATGGTCAATAGGGTTGTGTGCCAGGTGGGGCAGAAAACAGCAGGAAAAAAATCTGTCCAGGGGCGGGGGGTCCAAATACATATTATAAAAAATTGCCCGCTGGAAGAGACCCTTGCCCAAGGGGTCACTTCCATTTTTATTTAAACTAATTCCCTGGTGTCTAGTGGGCTTTTCTGCCCCCCCTGGGACCAGAAACGGCTACACACAAGACCGATCTGCCCCCAGGGGGGGCAGAAAAGTCTTGATAAATAATTGGGCCCCCAGGAAGCAACCCTTGCCCAAGGGGCCGCTTCCTTTACTCAAAAAACAACATCCCTGGTGTCTAGTGGGCTTTTCTGCCCCCCCTGAAAGCAGAAACAGCTACAAAAACGACCGATCTGCCCCCAGGGGGGGGGGGCAGAAATGTCTTAATATTAATTTTGGCCCCCAGTAAGCGACCCTTGCCCAAGGCGTCGCTTCCTAACACTAGAAAAGACATCCCTGGTGTCTAGTGGGCTTTTCTGCCCCCCCCTGGGAGCAGAAACGGCTACTTAAGTGACCGATCTACCCCCAGGGGGGCAGAAAAGTCTTAATTAAAATGTTGGCCCCCAGGAAGCGACCCTTGCCCAAGGGGTCGCTTCCTAACACTAGAAAAGACATCCCTGGTGTCTAGTGGGCTTTTCTGCCCCCCCTGGGAGCAGAAACGGCTACTTATGCGACTGATCTGCCCCCAGGGGGGCAGAAAAGTCTTAATAATAATATTAGCCCCCAGGAAGCGACCCTTGCCCAAGGGGTCGCTTCCTAACACTGCAAAAGACATCCCTGGTGTCTAGTGGGGCATCCCTGCTCCATGTTCGCGACGCTGTGCGCGATCGTGAAGCAGGAATGCCCAGCATTGAGACATCAGGGGAGAGGAAATACTCTTTCCTCTCCCCCATTGCCTCAAGGCATCCCAATTTCCTCCCCCCGCCACACCGGAGGCAAACACCTACCTCGTTCGTTGGACGCGCTGGAAGAAATGAATTCCAGCGCGTCCAACACTTCCTGATGACGTCGGCGCGTGCTGTGCGCGCTGACGTCATAGGGAAGATTGGGGGGGCTCGGGGGTTGGCAGCGGAAACTCTTCCGCTGCCAACCCCCCCAATTGGTTAAAAAATCGAGCCCCCAGGGGGAAAGCACCAGCGCTTCCCCCAGGGGCAGTGCTCATGACGGAGCGGTTCCGTCATAAGTACAGCCCAACCGATGCTCATGACGGAACCGCTCCGTCATGAGCATCGAAGGGGTTAAAATGTATCTTTTAGTGAGGATGACTTTTACATTCTGTTTGAAAATGCCAGTTTTAGAAAGTAGGTATTTTCTGGCTTAGCCATCAAATGTGCCGCTGCTAGGATGTGGATTGACTGTCTGGGTTTGGAGTCTCAGGGGCTGGGGAGGTGCAGTGGCTCCGGAGAGTCTGATGAGTCAGGGCTGGGCTGAATAGAACTTGGCTGCATTTAGAGTAGGGGGAGGAGATTTCCTTTCACCTGAATGGGCCTTGACTGCCTTCCACAATGCTGACTCCACCTCCTGCCAGGAAGCTGCACCAGAGAGGACAGAACTGGTTTTGACTGAGCACAGGGCTTCCCTGCCACCAGAGAACAAATGATTTTGTAGTATAAATATTGGGGCCCAGACCCCAGAACTTTAGATCATTTCTGGGAATCAAGAGGAACCTTTGCCAAGGAGAAGAGCTGGAGAGGCTGAGGAGGAATACTGCCCCTGTGCTGTTTTGCTGTCTGGGGTTGGCCTGCAGTGGCTACTTGCTGCCAAGGAAAGGAGAAGGACTTTGCTGTTTGCTGTGTCCCCTGCTAGAGGAAGATCTCCAAGGACTTGAAATAGTCTGTTCTGAAGTCTCAGGGACATAAAGACTTAGGGGAAGATTTACAAGCCCCCTGCGCCAACACTAAGTCACCTTTCGTGACGTACTGATGGTGCAGGGGGCTCCTTCATATTTCCAAGGAGAGGAAAAGCCACCCTGCATGACTTTTCCTCTCCTCGTAAATATGGCCCCTTCACACGCAGCACTGTGTTTGGAAGGGGCGTTCCATGGGTGTTGCTGTGGGTGTTCCCACACAACACCCATGCGACAAGACACATCTCCAGATTTACGAGAAATCATAAATCTGGAGATGCGTGTGAATGCTATGCCACCCTAGAGGTGGCGTAGGGAGGAGCAACGAGGAGAAACGTTTTCATTTCTCCTCGTTTTTTTCCTCTTTCAATGCGTGCTGCATTCTACATCACGCATTGAAAGAGGGAAAAGCCTCTTGTGATTGTTTTTGTGCAGGAAGGTGTCCCTTCCTGCACAAAAACAATCTCTCCATGACGCAGGCATCCTTGCACCATGGTGCAAGGGTGCCTGCACCGGTGCATGGCTAGAGTTTGTGCGTCAGCGCAGGGGAAACACAGAGATGGGACATATTTTTGTAAATATGTCGCATCTCTGTGCTTTCCAAACTAACGCAGCACGGCGCAGCAAAATGACTTGCTGCACTGTGCTGCGTTACTTTGTTGTAAATCTGACCCTTAATTTATTCTGTCTTTCAGCATCTGGAACTGACGTTTCAGCTGCCACCGAAGGAAATTGCAACACTGACATACAACGCTGTACCCTGCATCTCAGCTGTGGGCACCACTCGTGAAGAGCCCGACGCATCGCCCCCACTTGCACTGTAGGCCCGATGACTGCTGACACCATGCCGCATCGACTCCGAAGCCGCCTTTGAGGCTGCTGCCTGCACGGGAGCAGAGGACACCGTTCGTGACGTCCATGATGCACTGTCCCAACTCGCACCACAGCCTGACCTCACCGACGCCGGTGCTTCATCAACGTGGAGCCAAAACTCGACGTGGTTGACTCCCGAATCCATCGACACCACACCATCGTAAGGAACGAACGCCTCGCTGCCACCGTGACATCACCTCCCCGACACAGTAAGGAACCGATGTCTCACCTCCCCTGCATCGCAGTAAGGAACTGAGGCTTCTCCTCCCCTGGGGTAGTGAATAACCTATATTGAAGGATAGCATGATAGCTGTATTGTGGATTTGTGTCGTTTGGTCTTGTTTTGGTTTCGATAAAGATTACTTTTTGTAGTGTTTTCACTGTATTACTGTATGTGTTCACAAATGCTTTACACACTGCCTCTGAGATAAACTTTTCTGCTCATGCCAAGCTACCAAGGGGGTGAGCAGTGGTTATTTTACAAATGTATCCCCCTTACCCTCTCTAGGAAGAAGGGTCCATACTTGGACAAAGATGCATACCTCTGCCAACTAGAGACCCCCATTTCTAACAAGGACTGACCCCGTTGCCCGGTATGATGGGCTAAACTCCTTCTTTATTGCAATCTTCTCTTGAACTTGACTCCAACATTTGGATTCCAGCCAGAAGGTGCTGGTTGCTCCTTCTCTCCATCAGTGGCAGGCATTTTGAAAAGGTCATCATCACAGAAGTCTTGTTATTCCTGTAAGAGAGCAAAACATTTATTTATGTTGAAAGTAGGGGGTATCTGTTACCACTGCGTTATGACTTTCAAGATTTGGAATGAACATCTGGATGCCAAACAAGACCTTTTATGGGGCCCAGCCACCTAAAGATCATCTAGAAAAATTATTTAATGCTGTGTGCAGTCCATACAAGTGGTGGATCCTACTACAACCTGAACCTAATACTCTAGCTGTTAAGGATTGCTTAAAGTCACGGTTTTTCCTCTGCACGAATTCCCCTCAGGAGGATAGGGTGAGGAATAATGTATAGCAACACTCAGTGCTCTCATAGTATGCCTGTAAGCCCTAGAAACAAAAGCAGGACTCTGGTCCAAGCTGAATGGAGCTACTGTATATGTCTCAATGAAGACTTGCAATGCTTTAATGACAGTGCGAGAGGCAGCCATTTGTTGTGGGAAACCCCTAGGAAACTGGAGCAAGAATCTACAGCAAGTAGAATGAATTTAGAGGACCGCAATGATTGAGGTACATGCAATTAAGCGGCTTATTTGAAACTAGGAGACGTGCCTGCAGTAGATGTGCAATGGCGGAGCTTTTAATTTGCTTGCAAATGTCACACCTAAGGACATATTGTGTTTTCTGTTTGTATAGACCATGCCTCAAATAGCATTTCTGTACTAGTGAAATTGTAGCCACCACACCAGCATGGGCAGATGCTACACCCTCATGGGCAGCTATGATTAATTCTAGCCTGCGGTCTTGGTTGGGTATCACATGATCACTCACCCCAGGGATGGTAGCAAATGGTATGTTTTGGGCCCTTAAGTGATGGTAATATTTTGCTGCATAATTTTTAGGTAGGGGTGCCAGTGGGTGAAGCTTTGATGGCAACCATTGTATCTATATCTACCCTCATGTGAGAATGAGTAATCACAGCTACAGTTGCAGTCTCAACTGCAGATTTGGTAGCTTCATCTGCCAATTTATTCCCTACAATGTGTATTCAAAAATGCAATGTGTGTATCACATGAGCCCGTGGCAAACTGTCTTTGAGTTGTGCTACCTTTCTCCAAAGCAGCTTATGCTTGATAGTATTTCCCTTCGAGTCTCTGAATTCATTTAGGTGCCAGTTTTGTAAGTTTTCATTAAAATATTGGATACAATAATCAGAATCACACACTCTGTGTGTATATTTCAGGATCTGTATCCGTATTCTCTAGTGTCAGATTTAATGCTTTTATTTCAGCCAGTTGTCCTCTAGGGAATATGTAAAAGGTTTTTGAGGATGGAGTTTTCCATCCATCAGGAGACTGTGTACTGCAGCGCATGCCGTTGAGTATTGGTGTTTTGTGCCTATAGGAGGCTGGGCTGAACCATCAGTATATATTATAGGACTTATTTACAAGCTTGTTACTTTTTTGATGCACTAGGTGGTGCAGTGGTCCAGCCCATATTTTCAAGTCCACATAAAGTCACCCTGCGTGGCTTTTCATGGCTTAGTAAATATGGCCCCTTTTCACGCATTACTCTGCATAAAAGGGGCATTCCATGGGTGTTGCTGTGGGTGTTCCCATGCAACATCCATGAAACCTGACGCATTCCCAGATTTGCAAGGTTTTGTGAAACTAGGAATGAGTCAGATTCCCATGTCCCCCCAGAGGTGGCATAAGAGAGGTGCAAAAAAGGAGAAATATCAAAGAGCAAAACAACTCTTTTTTGTGCAGGAAGGTGTGCCTTTCTGCAAAAAAACAATCACCCCCTACAATGCAAGCACCCTTGCACCATGGCACAAGGGTGTCTGCATTGGTGCATGGCAGCCAATTGTGCACCTGCACAGGGAAAAGGACCGGAATGTACTGTATCTTATAGACACTGCACATTCTTGCCCTTTTATTTTAATGCACAGCAGCGCGTCAGGAAGGCTTGCTGCACTGCCATGCATCAAAATATCGTAAATGAGGCCCTATGTGTTTATAGTGGTCAAGACACAATATTTTACTAGGCATGGGGTATCCATGTTCATATTGGAGAAATTTGTGAGTCTGTAAAGTAGGGTCAAAGACTTAGTCTACTTAGCCATCAGGAAGTGGACCATCGCATCCAGGATGTAAAGCATTTGTGTTAGGAAAGCTGACCTTTGTAACAGCCTATTGTTCTCCTTGAGCCAGTGATCTTTCCTTTATGCAAAATGTATTTCTGCATTATAATAAAGATGCAATATATATGCTATTGGCACTGTGTCACCCTCATTGAATGTGTCATATGTGACATATGTAAAGCAAATGGCACCTGCAATTATACGGATGATCACATTAATTTTGTTGACACTTGCGTAAGTATGTTGAGGCAAGCATGTCAGCCTGTAGTGATATGAGTATCTGTGCATGTTCTGATGTCCACATTGTACTGGAAAAATCAGGGCAAATAAATTCTATAAAGGTTGTATGCATTGTGCATGACCTGGTATGTATCTTCTGCCGAAGTTGAAGAATCCTAGTAAGGATTGCAATTTTGTAATGGTGTTTGGTGTTTGGTGGTTGTAAAAGAGCACATTTCTCTAAAAAATGTGGTGCCAGTCTCTTTCCCTCATTTGATAGCTCATATCCTAGGAATATGACACTGAGAAAGGCAATTTGTGTTTTCTTGAAATTGAATTTGTATCCTAGTTCAGCGAATCCCAATACAATGCGATCTACTCTGGCTAAATGTGAATTTCAGTCATTGTTCTTTAGATATATGTCATAAACATACAACAATGCTTATGGGTCAATATCATGTAAAATGGATGTTACTTATGCAGCAAACAGTTCTTATACCCCTTAAGGAGCAGGAAAAAATGGCGCTTTGAGCCAAGCACAGAGAATGCTGTCAAATCTCTGCTTTCAGGCCCAATGTTTTGGCAGAAAAAGCCAATGGAAATATCCAAGGTTATTTTGTAATTTTTTTAGTGACAATACTGTTCATTAGATCCATGATGTGCGAGTTTTGTATTGCTAATGTGTTTGTATGACTGTTTAAATGTCTATAGTCTAAGACTATGCGAAAGGAATGATCTGGTTTTGCTACCAGAAATAAGGGATTATTCATAGGAGATACGCAGGGTTCAGCTATTTCCTGGTACTCAAGCTGTGAGAGAATCTCTCTCACAGATATTTTGCTTCTTGTTTAATGGGGTTTTGTGACTGTGCTTGTGGGCTGGCCCTTATGGGTCTAATCTGATAAGGTGACTCCTTATCCCAGCAAACATGGTTGTGGTATAACTCTATGGCTTCTGCAAAAGCCTATTCTGCGGCATACACTTGTTTAACCTCTTTGGGGACAAGCACTGAAAATGAAGGTAACATTATTTCTTCTCCTTGTGGGACTGTTCTTTCAAACTCTGGTGGCCAATCGACCTTTGCTAGGAGAATGTCATAACTAAGCGTTATAGTTTCCCTGATTATTACCCTGATGGTCTGCTGTGTGTCACCCTCAACTTGTAGGTTTAATTTGTAAAGTCTATCTGGAGGGTTGACGTGCTGATCTGGGGATTTGACTTTTATAACAATTGTCAGTTGCTGACTAACTATCGTGACCTCTGCCGCACTGTCTAGCAGAGTCACTGCCCACATCTTGTTCTGACAGAGAGTATTCAATATGTGAGGCATATTTAGCCAGTATTTCCGCAACCTTCTTCTTTTTGAATTGGGGTTTTTGTTGTGGAAGTTTCTCTTCCTTTTTTTATGTTGACGTCGGATGAGTGCTGTGAGTACTTTTTTTGGTTTTACATACTCTTCCTGTCTGCGCTCTGTTCGCCCCCTCTCTCTGATCATTTGTTCGATGAGTCCTGAAAGGTACAAGAAGGATGCACCATCTGGAATGGCATGAAGTCCATAGTTGACCGCAACGGGGTTGCTGCTCTATTTCTCTTGGACCTCTTGGCTGCCTTTGACACAGTTGATCATGACACTCTGATACAAAGACTCTACGAAGCCGGAATAGAGGGGACTGCTCTAGACTGGATCGCATCCTACCTTCGCAACAGAACTAATGTCATCCATACCCCATCTTTCTTGCCAAACCATACTCCACAAAATCAGGGGTCCCTCAAGGTTCTATCATCTCGCCCATGCTTTTCAACATCTACATGAAGTCATTGCTGGCACTAATCAATCAATTTCACCTCAAGTGCTATAACTATGCAGATGACACGCAAATATTCCTTCAACTGGAATGCCCCGAAGACATTGGACACTCGCCAATTTTCAGTTGCCTTAGAGCTGAGGATCAATGGATGACGGGGAGCCATCTCAAATTGAATGCTTCCAAAACTGAAATACTCACATGTGGTGATTGGAAACATTATAACCCACTCGCCACTTGGCCTGATGATCTGCGAACACCGCCTAAAGTATCGAAGTAAGTAAGAAACCTCAGACTGACCATGGCCTCCAAGCCATTAATGAATGCCCAGGTGGACCAACTAGCAAGATCAAACTTTGTTACTATAAATACTCTGCAACAAATCTTGCGCCATTTGGGATTTCCACACAAGGTCCAAGCTACTATCTCTCCTTTTCTGTCCAAACTTGATTACGCCCTAGCCACTACCATGGATCACAATTAACAACCATGAAAAGACTACAAAGGAATCAGAACCCGGCTGCCAGACTACTCTTACATATAAAACCACAAGACCACAGCTCCCCTGCCTTGAAAACCCTGCATTGGTTACCGGTTGCCAGACAATCTATGTTTAAGCTGCTTTGTATCACCCAAAAAGCGATAAATGGAACTGAACTACTCTTTACCATTAATAAAATCACCAAACACATTCAGCAAAGGAACCTCCTCTCTAGAGTGGCATCTTGCCTCAAAAGCCCAAAATACAAGAAAAAAAACATGAGTGGCACATCCTTCTCTATTCAAGCAGCCAAACTATTGAACTCCTAACCCCCAGCATAAGATCCACGGATAACCACCTTATCTTCAGAAAACTACTCAAGAATTGGCTCTTCCCCACGTAAGCACCATATGCCAACAGAACGATACAACAAATCCCTCTGTAATAAGCATTTATTTGTACTGTAGATAAGTTCCTATATATGTGTATTGCTTTGTATAAACGTGTAGAATAATTATGCTTAAAGAAATATACAGATATTCATTAGTTCTGCCAAACAAATGTACATATTACTGATAGTTATATTATTCTATATTTTTAACATATATATAAGTGACTGCATATTTTTTTTAATCTTGTATCCTACCTATTTATCTACAATTACTTCACTATTGAATAACAATTTTTTTATATATAAACAAATAAATAAAATTAATTTTAAGTACAACACCACTTGAAAGCCGGAGTTTAGTTAATGCATCTTTAATCCACATATACTTACTTCCATTATGCATCTATATACCTTCCATGTACTTATGGATGTATATATTTATTACTTTTCATCAAATTCAGCATATCCAATGCACTAACCTATTTTTCACCCTATACCTCTCTCAAAAATGCTCTACCACAACTCTCTGACTCATCTCAAACCTCTTTCTACTACTCTTTCCAATGCACTACCCTATTTCTCACCTTATACCTCTAGCAATATTTTCTCTACCTCCGCGCTCTCATTCATCCCAAACCCCATACCACTACTATGATCCCCAAAATAACCCTTTCTAGACTCTTCCCTACTCTACCCCTCCTTACATCATCTCATACCTCTTTTACTATTGCGATCTCCCAAAACAAACCTTTCTAAACCCTTCCCTCTGACTCTTCCCCCTTCACACCCCTTTTACTCATCCCAAGCCTCCTCCTAGTGCTATGACATCCAAAACAAACATAAAAAAAGTCTAAATTCATCCCTCTTCTATCCCTCCACTATCCTTTTCATTCCAAATTACAGACTAACATGCCCACTTCTCAAATTAATTTCACATTTCACTAATTCACCACTAATCCTGTATGGGTTCCTTAGTAGCGTACTACTTGAAGGAAAGGCACTTCAACACCCCATCAGGGGTAGTAAGCATTATATAAATGCAAACCTTTTCCCTATTTTATCCCTCCACTATTCTTCTGAATCCAAATAACTGACTAACATATCCACCACTCGAATTACTTTCATATTTTACTATGCCAAATCACCACTAATCATTTAAGGGCTCCGGAGTAGCGTGCTACTTGCCGAAGAAGCGCTTCAATGCCTCATCAGGGGTAGTAAGCGCTATATAAATGTAATTACAATGCAATACAATATCAGTGTACTGATACCTATCAGGCGGTTTAATTTAATTTAATACTTGCCAAAAAGAGCTTCAACACCTCATCAGGGGTAGGAAGCGCTATGTAAATGCAAACCTTTTTCACTCTTCCATCCCTCTGCTATCCTTCTCAATCCAAATAACTAACTAACATATCCACCACTCAAATTACTTTCATATTTCACTATACTAAATCACCACTAATCCTTGTAGTAGCGTACTACTTGAAGGAAAGGCACTTCAACACCCCATCAGGGGTAGCAAGCATTATGTAAATGCAAACCTTTTCCCTATTTTATCCCTCCACCATTCTTCTGAATCCAAATAACTGATTAACGTATCCACCACTTTAATTACTTTCATATTTTACTATACCAAATCACCACTAACCATTTATGGGTTCCGGAGTAGCGTGCTACTCGCTGAAAAAGCGCTTCAATGCCTCATCAGGGGTAGTAAGCGCTATGTGAATGTAATTACAATACAATACAATATCAGTGTACTAATACCTATCAGGCTGTTTAATTTATAACGGTTGTGTAAATTATAACATCTATCAGAGGTCTCCGGTTGCGAAGGTCCACCCTGTGATTTAGTTTTTTCTTTATGTTTTGTTTGTCCCAGCATTTCTTAGACTCTGGTGTTTGTTCAGTATTGTCCGTTTTGGAACCACCTCTAAGATGTGGCTTATTTCGTCTGGCTCCCAAATTATCTTGACCTATAGATGTATAGGTTTCTGTAATAATTTTTGGAAACATGTGTTCCTGGTCTACTGCTGCTTTCTGTGTTGGCGTATCACCAGTTCTACTGCTCCCCCTTAATTTTACTTAAAATAATCAAGGGTACTGTAGCAAAATTGGCAATTAATTGCATCCCTAAGTCCAGGGAAGGGGCCGCCCCATATTCATTTTTAATCTGTTTTAGCACTACTGGTAAAACCGCAAGTGATGGCGTACCATGTGTTATGGTATGTATTCCAGCAAAGACTGTACTCCAAGTGGCACAGTCGTCAATTGTGGGGACCATCCCACGTGGCAAGGACGTTGTGAGAATTCTATGTTTATCATGCGGTTCCGTATGGGGAAACACTGCTTCAAGCTGAATTGGTTTTTGTGCCCCACAGAACAGAATTTCCTCCAGTCTGGTAGGACTCTTGCCCATAATAGCATTAATAGTTAACAGGCTTATTGAAGGCACAGAAGGCATAGCTAACTGTGGCTGTACATCTTGAAAAGCCCTCACTGGGGCTGGGGCAGTAGTTTTTATGTGCATAACAAACTGCTTTGGACATCTATTTATTCTACCTAGACCAGTATAGAGAGTGCATAGTTCACCTGCATTAAGCAGTGCTAAAGTTGGGTATGGTGTGTAGCCAGCTTCATTACTGAGGGGACCCAGTTGTATGTTCTGTAATGTGTGAGGTAGGGTGCCTTGGAACCAATTTTGATGTTTCTGAAATGTTAGTAGTATTTCTAAATTCTTATAGGGTCTGTATTGGCTTGTAAGACAGCTTCATTGTAATAGTGAAATGTTTGTGTGTTAGCATTTATTGCTGGAAAAGTGACCCATGAGTAGAATACTTAAATTCGATAATCTTTGTGAGCCTCACCCATGAAGGTAACGTCTCCACCCCCATTTTGTAGCCAATTTAATGTTAAGTGTGCTGTAATAGCAGGTCTGCAATTAGCAGGACTATTAATTTGATTTACCATTATAGTGTATGGATTTTCAGAGAGGAAAATACTATGGTGGGGTATCCTTTTAAAGGATCAAGCTTGAACAACCTACAGACAAAAATAGGTGCTTCCTTTAACAATGAGAAGGGTTCATCGCTAACACCACAGACATCTCCGGTTAAAGCTGAATAGGATACCTTAGTCACACATAAGAACTAATCAGGAGACCTTTTAAATAAGTACCTAACCTAAGAATGTTGGTGGGGCTATGCTATACAGTTCCTTTGAGAAAAGGTAGGACTGCAAATTAGAACTACAGGACTTCAGAATACAGGGACTGAGTCCCTCTACACAATCAGAGACTGTTGGCCCAATTACTAGACAGCTCACAGTGCCTCACCTGAACCCCTAACCTTCCTGGGGTGGAAGGTGATTCTGACATCCTTGAACGAGGGAATTGTGGAAACAGATTGTTAGAAATAGGATTACTGGTTGGCTAGGGCATGCACCTAAGCCAGGCAGAAACCACCACTCTAGTCAGGGCAAGGGAGTTACATGCTGAAGATAACCCCTGCTCACCCCCTTGGTAGCTTGGCACGAGCAGTCATGCTTATCCCAGAGGCAATGTGTAAAGCGTTTGTGCAACACGCACACACACAGCAGCAACACACCAGGCACACTAGAAAAGAAACTCCACACACAAGGTTCTATAAAAATAGCCTTTGTATTATCACAAACACATTAGAATCATAATCACTGTCAGAACCATTAGAACAGGTAATAACACAACCAGTAACTACTGGCAAAATACTATACTCCGCATCATCACAAGCAGCATAAACGCATTATGTCTGCATCATATTAGGCATAAACCTCATAGCATGACATTTGCATTAGGCATTACATTAGGCATATATCCTAATACCCAGTAGTGCACCCCAGTAACACTAGGACGGTGCACACATCATCTGGGGACCTTACATCACACCAGGACACCAAATGACCCCAGGCCAACTGGCCTTCCTTGGGGCCCGTCTGGGCTGTCCCCAAATGCCCTCTATTCAAAAGTCAGGGCTCTCAATTATAGGACCTTCCAACTGGTTCTCTGGCTGCCAATGCAACCATCACAAATGAGCGCAATGCACTGGGGGCAAGGGTGCGTCTCACCCCTTCCTCATTACGACAAGAAATGCCCCATTGTTGTAGCTGCCCGCGCTCTTGCGGTGCAGCTGGGGAAACTTTAGCCTTGGCACCACCCTGTCTTGGAAGCCCCACTCTGGGACTTCTAAACTCAACTGACCCTTTGTTGCATGTGCCCGCACTCTTGCGGTGCAGCTGTGGCAGAGAAACAAGCACTGGCACCCACCGTGCTTTGGGAGCACCAACAATGCTCCAATCTCAGCCCCCACTCACCAGGGCTATTCCTCACCAGATCCAGGCACCAACAGTGTGCCTTGGTATGCCCAGGAAGCTGACGGGCGGCTTCTCCTCTGCACCGGCCGCCTGGGGGACTCTGGTCGAGCCCCTCTTCTCACCACCAGGCGTCCGTCGCCTGTCTTCCGCTTCTCCTCACTCTGGTCCGAGGTGGGGGAGGGCGGAAATGGAGCCCGCGAGGCTCCTCTCACCTGATTGACCAGGCCCCGCCCACAGTCAGGTATGGGTGCCTGACTTCCGTTTTCGGCACACTTGGTGGCTCCTCTAAGCCCAGAAATGTGGGGTAGGCTCTCCCGTTCTAAGGGGCACAGAATGCTGCGTGGGCTCCCACTCAGAGGAGTACAGAATGCTGGGTAGGCTCCCGCTTCACTGCTGCAGGCACCAACATACAGGGTGGGCTCCCACTCCATTCCTGCAGCACGAGGGGAATCCCTATGCCAGGATTTATACATTATATTTATACCGGGTTTCTCTTTGTTCTGCCCTGGCACAGGGCTTGGGTAACCAGTCTCAACTGGTTCCGGGGGGTACTGGAACACTTTGTGTACAGTGCTTTTACTCCCCTTTATCAGGTGGGGGCTCGGTCATCAGAAACACCGCAGGGGGGCGGAGCCAGCATTCACCCAGGCAGGCACAGACCTATTCAGGGTCAGGGGACTACTCCTCCCACTACTCCAAATGCAGATCTTCTACTCAGCCTAGAGCTGACTCACCCTGCCCTAACTGGAGCCACACACCTCACCAGCCCCTGTCACTCCAGAGCAAGACATGCAATACACATCAGGCAGGCAGACACATAGCACCCAGAAATGCCAACTTCTAAAAGTGGAATTTTTAAAATCGTGATCATAAATCTGCGCACACCATTATACAGCATTTATTATCACTATTCCAAACATACCAAACTTGACCACGCTGCTCCTCTCATATCAGGAATTACCATTGAAACACTTATCAGGGAATCCCCAATGCATTCCTATGAGAGGGCAGCCTCACAGCAGTGAACAACTAAAATGGCTGTTTGTCACTACCAGGACATGGCACACACTTAAGGTACATGTCCTACCTTTTGCCGACAACGCACCCTGCCCATTGGGCTAGCTAGGGCCTACCTTAGGGGTGATTGACATGCAGTAAAAGGGGGGGCCACAGATGTTGCACACACTTTAGGTGTCACCTCACAGCGGCAGTAACACTGTGCGCACAGGCCCTGCAATGTCAGAGGCCTTAGACAGGTTTGAAAGGTTACTTTGGTTTGTGGCGCAATCAGCGCCGCAAGCCCACCAGTAGCATTTAATTTACTGGCCCTGGGTATTTGAGATACCAATTTACAAGGGACTGACAGGTAAATTAAATACGCCAAACAGGTGTAGACCAATCTTACCATGTTTACCACAGAGAACACACGCACTTTAGACTGGACAGCAGTGATAAAGCCCCCAGAGTCCTAAAACCACCAACACCAGGTCAGAAAAAAGACTAGGAGGAAGGCAAAAAGTTCAGGGATGACTCTGAAAAAATGGCCAAGTCCAACACAGATCTTACCCCTATTGTTGTCTACTCATGCATGCCCTTGGTGGATATAAGAAAGACACAAAGGACATTTTCAATACATTTATTGAAACAATCGTAATCTTGCTTAGAGAGAAGAGCAGCTATTATTAGGCAGATAAAAAAGCAAAGTAACCACCATTATGAACATTCCTAATTTCACATCATAGTGGTTGTAACCTCCATCTGGTCTCTTATGTTAGCCTGAGACCTCATACCTGAATAACTTTGTCTGGAGTTGGATTGGCAATCACTCTCTGCAGGATGGGAATTTAGCATCAGTCAGCCCTGCATGTCGAATACACCACGCGTTTCAGGACTGAAGTGGCTTGAGTGCTTCTCTGCCCTACAAAGGGACAGTGCACTGTTCATATAATAAAACCACTGTGCCAGAGGTACAGCTCTGATGCAATGATATGTCTAGATGTTAGAAGGTGTCTCTGAGCGGGCAACACAAGTACCAGCAAACCTGTTCTGTGCCCCTAGCCTTGAACGAAAGGCTTTCTATAAAGAAGCAGCATGTACAGAGTCTTCTCAGAAGAATATCATGCAAGTAAATATGAAAAAACAATCTAGCTCAAATGAAGTCTGCTAAAATGTGTTAAATATCAAACTAAAATGGAAAAACAAAGTGGGTCCCTGAGCAGTAGCGGCTCCTGGAGGGAGTGCTGCGGGAAGGTGGGCGGGGCGGGGGAGGGGTAGGGAGGGGGTAGTAAACTCCGGCTCACGGCTGACCGAAGTAATGTAAATAAATAAATAAATAAAATGAATTTCATTGCGCACGCTGCATCGCCATTAGGCGGCTTATGTGTAACATAAGATCTCTGTTCCTTCCTTGGCTAGTGCAATCTTTTGAACTACACATTTATTTTGTGGGTCTTTTCACTGTGGTCCTTCAGTATCCATGGAAGGTTCCAACATTACTCTTATTTCTATGTCTGTGGCCATCTGCATTTATGGTTCTGACAATAGGTCAATATACATAGGAGAACCAACCCCATGATAGCACACTGTGAAGGGAGAACAAATGAAGCTCATCTCCTCCAGTAGTAGTAGTAGAGCTTGTATGTCAGAAAATCGATAATAAATTTACCAACTTGCATAAATATAGAGGCCTAAATATTATTTACAAAAATGTCACTCCACTAAGAACTCCAATTGTGTGATACTTTTGAAAACGCTTTTTAGGACACTATCGGGCATATTCACACAACAAATGGAGCGCAGAGCTGCGTGAAATTTGGCAGCGCTGCGTTCTGACATTTTCAAAATGCAGGGATGCGCCATATTCTTAAGAATACGGTGCACCCCTGTTTCCCCTAGCCCTGGAGCAAAAAAGGTGCTGCCATGTTGCAAAGTTGCCGGCGCAGCAGGGATGATTGGTTATGTGCAGGAAGGAACACCTTCCTGCACATAAACAATCAATAATGGCAATTTGCACCTTACGCAGCACACATGGAAAGAGCAAACAACTAGGAGAAATTGATAATTTCTCCTTGTTGCTCCATTCTAACGCCTGGTATTCCATGGCAGTAGTTTTTGGTGCTGTGGCAGCGTCAAAAAGCAGAGGGTGATGTGGTGAAATGCCCACAGGAACACCCATTGCATGTCCCTTTGACGCAGAGGACTGCAGCGGAAAGGGGCATATTTACAAGGTGGTGTTCATGGCGCTGCGCCACCGGAGCGTCAAAAAAAGTGACGCTCCATGGCGATGAGGACTTCTAAATATGCCTCTATATTTTTTATCATGTGATATTTAGACTTTGATTGTCTGATTCCATGCCCTGGAGCAGGGGGAAGGGGAGGATGGAAAATGTATTTGTAATACTGAGGGACAGACTTACGTTTCCTGGCGCATCCCTGCAAATCAGCAGGGATGTGCCAGGAAAGATGCGTGATGTAAGTTTACCCTTGCGCCACCACAGATGTGCCTCATTTACAATGCGTTGCATCATGGCGCAAGGATAAACAGATGTGTGTCGCATCTGCCGGCATAAGGTTGGCGGTGCTGGAGTTGTGTCGCGGGCGCGACGCAACTCCAGCACTGTTCCAACCTGGCCTATCCTCAACATGGTGTGTCACGCCTGTAAGAAACTGGCTCTATATATACTGCACCAAAGTGAGGTACAGTGTGTGTATAGAGTCCAAGAGTCTCCAGAGGTTTGGCAGAGGTTAAAGTTAGATAGAACCTTACTTTCTAAAGTGGTAGCTTGGTCGAGCAGTTAGGCAGTATCAGTGGACAGTGTAAAGCATTTGATGTACACACTCAGTCAGCAATTGGTCTCACACACTCAAGAACTGAACTCTACGCCAATTGTTTTGTATATAAAAAAATATACTGTTGTTTTATTTCTAGAACCAAGCAAGCCTGGTACAGGTAAGCATATAAATACTTTGCAGTAGTAATTGACTTGTTTGAACACAGTTCAGAATTGCAGTATACCTGGTACTGGTTTTGATGACAGGTTTAAGAAAGCAGATTGCAACACATTGCAGGTATAGTACATTCAATTGAATGGGCTTTTGAAGTAAAATGCAGTTAATTACTTATCAGATTACTTTTCTAACCACAGGACTGGATCCTAGATTCAGCCCTGAGACATCTCCTGAAAACAGGTGAGCAAATGCGTTTTGGTTAAAGGTATGATTTTTAAGGAATATTATTGTATTTCAAAAGTTGACACAGACACTTTTTCACATAGAATCACCAATGTTATCCTATGGGAGGAAATTCACTTAGCCGGTAAGTTAGGTTATCGTTACTTTTTCTTACTCAGTGCTGGATCCTGGATTCAGCACTGGGACATTCCCTGAAAACAGTTGAGAAAATGCGTTTTGGTTAATCGGCTGATTTTTAAGGAATATTTGCAGTTTTCTAAAGTCGACAATTAGAAACTTTTTGAGAGAAAAAGTGTCAATGTTATCCTATGAGGAGAAATGAGTTATCGGTTTACAGGTAAGTAATCGGTCTTTTGAGTTTGGGTTCTGGGGTTAGACTCAGGGGTCTCCCAGGGTCAGTGATGCACTGTTGTTGCACCTTCAGCGGCACTTGGGCTGCCGGGTGCAGAGTGTTGAGGCTCAATGTTATCCTATGGGGGATAGGGGGACTCCGGTGGGTGGCTGCTGGCAAGCAGGCCACAGGGTTGTGGGAGCAAAGCTCCTAGGGTTAAGCTCAGGGCACATTGGGGACTTAGGGGCATACTATCAAGGACCACGTTAAAATTATCGCCGATTTAGCGGCAGAAAACTGCCGCTAAAGCGGCGATAATGGGCTTGATAATATGCCCTGGAGAATTCCCATAGAAGACCATGTTCACACCAGAACATGGGCTTCTATGGGAATTCACAAGGGCATATTATTAAGCCCATTATCGCCGCTTTAGGGACAGTTTTCTGCCGCTAAACCGGCGATAATTTGTACCGCCGTACTTGATAATATGCCCCCAAGTTAGCACCAAAGGGGCACCCTCAGCGGCGCTAGGGCAGCCGGGTGCAGGGTGCAGTTTTGAGGTCGGGTGCCCTGTTTAATTCAATGGAGATTCTCTGGGACAAAGAAACACTGCAGGCTCGGGGACGAAGATCTTCCAGGAGTGACCACCACTTTGATGGGTAAGTTGGGATGTAGAGGGATGGTTAGGCACCACTGGGTTGGGCACACAAGGCCGTGGGACGACGGGTGCAGGGGTGCCTTTGGACGTCGGATTTTCTTACCCGCTCTGGTCGCGGTAGGGGGGTCTCCTGGATTGAGGCTGCAGACTTCGTCTGGAGGCTTGAGGCCGGTTAGGGGTCACCGGATCTCGGGTCAGGATCACCGGGGGGACCTCCTTGTGGTGTTTGTTCACTCAAACACAGGCCGGCCTCGGCAGGTGCAGAGTGTGCTGGATTCACAATTTACGGGAGAAGCGCTTGGAAAGTGAATGCAGGCAGGTCCTCCCGGGTTTTTGAGGTTGCTGGCCGCTGGACACGATGGGGTTTTGCAGGAGCAGGTTCGAGGGTAGACAGACCTGTAGGGATGGGGCCAAGTCAGTGGGCGTCGTCCTCTTGTTAGCTCTGCATGGCTTCTCGTCCTTCTTCTTCTTTTCTTGTGGTTGTTGGATCTGAGGAAGGAAGGTTCAGGGTGCCCCTACATACTAAATTTAGGGGTGTTACAGGTAGGTAAAGGGCAGGGACCAATGGGTCCCTTATTCTGCCACTTTCCACTGGGAGGGGGGCAGGAGCCTGTCCCTGGTTGGCTGGGTCACCCCATCCTCCAGATGGCGGGCACTCGAGGTTGTGCTTCACCTCACCTCCCCCACCTTAGGGGTGGAGTTGGCAGAGGTGGGCACACCTCTCTTCCTCACTTGTTTTTCCCGCCGGTTCTCCCACCCAAAGTGGGGGGAAGAACCAGTGGGGACCAGTTGCTGAGTACAGCAAGTTGTCTGGAGAAGCTCACAAAGGTGGCAGGCCTTTGAAGCTTCCCCTGCCCATCCTGGGGGAGGGACCTAGCACCTCGTCCCAGGATGTGCACTGTTGCAGGCCCTCGAGAGCGGATGGTTCTCGACCCAGGGGTCCAGCAACATGTCTGGTGGGTGGTAGCCTAAGCAGCCACCCAGTCGGGACCCTGGTTGTGGGTCGGGTTCAGGGGGCATTTCTAAAATGCCCTCTGTCATGTATTGAAACCCACACTGGCATCAGTGTGGGTACAATGTGCTGAGAAGTTTGATACCTAACTTCCCAGACTTCAGTGTATCCATCATGGTACTGTGGAGTTCGTAATGACATCCTCCCAGCACCATATACTCTTTAATGGTACACTGCACTTACAATGTCTGAGAATGGACTCACCACTGGCATAGTGCACCCAGGTAGAGGGGTGACTGACCTAGGCCAGGGCAGTGGTTGGTAGGCATGGCACACAGGGATGTGTGCCATGTCAACTCTTCACTTTTGATCTGCACCAAGACACGCAGCCTGCAAGGCAGTGTGTTTGTGAAAAACTACAGGGCCCCTAAGGGTGGCACAATTGGTGCTGCAGCCTTTAGGAGCCTTCTCTGGTCACAGTGCCCTGGGTACATGGGGTACCATTTACCAGGGACCTACCTGTGGCCAGAACTGCCAATTGGGTTTTGGTTTGGGGAAAGAACACAGGCCTTGGGGTCCTGATTGGCAGGGCCCCAGAGCACACCAAGTCAAAGAGCATCAGTAGTCTGGCAACAAAAAAAAGGCAGGGAGGGTTTACTGCAACAGAAACCCACTTTCTTACAACGCCTTAAGCCTGCTTCAAACAGGCGCAAGGTTTTGACGCAGCGGCGTCGGAAAAGTGACTGAGTGAAATATTGTAGATTTCACTCAGGCACTTTTCTGGGGCGTTCCTGCGATGGAACGCCCCCCCCCCCACCTGCGCCGGAACGCCCACATGAAACATGGCGCAGGTTTCATGTGGCGCAGAGCTTTACAACGTGATGCATCTCCCTAGATGCATCACGTTGTAAATAGGGCACAACATGGCGCCTGGTTTACGCCGCCGCTGCGTCACAGAAGTGACACAACGGCGGCACAAATGTGGCGCACGGGGCTCGTAAATCTGCCCCTGAATATTTGTGAAAAGCGCTGCTGGCAAATATAATGGGTGGTAAATTGAACTGTGCTGCACTACACTATGTAAATCAGGATTTCATCAGCATCAAGCCTAAGCATATGCCATGGGGTATGCATCTCAATGCCCCTATCTGTATGATTAATACTGACGAGACAAACTAGGGGTTCAATAGTTAAATAGAAAATTACAGTAAAAAGAGCACACAGCCCAGCGGTGTCCCTACTGTGGCTAGATCGATTTAGAGAGAGTCCATTAGTGCATTAATCTAGAAGTTGGATTCGATTATGGCAACAACAAGCGAATGAAAATAATCACACTCTTATGCAGTGTAGACTCTTGAACAGAAAAAGCTGGTCAGCAGTGTCAGAGGCCATCTCCATTGAAACTTGTAAACACAGTAGGGATCTGTTGGTCAAAGTGCAGTATTATGGGCAGCAGTCTTCTTGGGGTCCTCTGGGTAGGTCGGCTACAATCATTAGGGAAAGAAGTCTTGAAGAGGTGCAATTAGATGCAGATTTACCAGGCTTGGCAAAAGATTGATTAGTGGATCTAAACAAGCGACCACAGGGCATTGCCTCCTCATTCATGCAAAGCAAATATAGGATGATGGATGAGATTGCTTATACATTTCCGCAGCAAAACCATCTTGTCCAGGGCCTTACAGTTAACTTAAAATCAGTGCCATATATGACAGTATAATCCTGAAACTTATGAGTGCATTATCGTGTAGAAGCAATCAGTGTTGTTAGTTGGGGGGGGGGGGAGCTGGGAGGGGGAACCACCACTCAGGCAAAACCACAATCCTTGTCAGGGTGAACCACAAAAGCCACTAAATTAAACTGTGCTTAACCCTCTGGCAGTTTGGCACAAAAGCAGTCAGGCTTAGTTTAGAGGCACTGGGTTAAAGTATTTAAGCAGCACACATACAGTAATAAAGTAAAAACACAAAAAAAAAATCCCAAAATAATTAAGAAATATAGAGTACATTTTAATAACTAAAACGATGCTAGAATGATAAAAATCCAATCAGTAGAAAAGAAGATATGACATTTTAAATTCTTAAGTCGATATGGTAACTCGATTTGATATAGCGTGGGTGTCTCACTCCCGAAGGAATCTCTCGGTGCTGCAAGCAGTTCGAGGCAGGAGAGTTATTCAAAATAGGCAGGTCTTTAGGAGTTTTTTGAAAATATTAAAGTCTGAGCAGGAATGGATATAAAAAGGAAGTTGGTTCCAATGATGAGGCGCAAGTTAGGAAAACTTACCTACCACCGTACTTCACAGTACGAATACAGTGGGGGCATAGCAATAGTTGATCCTTAGATCTGAAATTCCTACTGGGTAAGTAAGGTAGAAGTGTCTCTTGAGGATAAAGTGGGTCTTTGCCAAACAAAGATTTATGAAAGAGACAAAGAAGCTTGAACAAGCAGCGTTTCTTCACAGGAAGCCAGTGAAGGCATATCTGAGTAGGCTTCGAAGGAGATCCACAGGGGAACTTGCATTCCAAAGTGCAGCTGTATTCTGAACCACTTTCAGTTTTGAAAGAAGTGACTCAGTCGCAGCTACCAAAAGGGCATTCCCATAATAAAGCAGGCTCACAAGTGCTCGAATTAGAGCTCTCCTAGAGCTTAAGGGAGCCACTGAAACACTTAGTTGAGCATGTGCATAATACCAAAACATACACCACAGGTTAATATAGTGCCTAAAAGCATAAAGCGCCACTTGCGGTGCCTAAAAGCACAAAGTGCCACTTGCAGACGACTTGCAGTGCTAGACCGGGGGAAAGTCCAAGTTCAGCCTGACTACGATGGAGGACAGGCCGAATACAGGACCAGGTTAGTTCCACTGAAAAAATGACCTTTTTTGAGTCCAGGGCGAAGAGTCCAGTTTACAGTGGAGGAGGACACAAGGAGCAGGGAGAGCAAACTCAGTAGTCGTCACTGGAACACATAGAACACATAGAGCAGACTGGGTGACAAGGGCTTTCGTTGCTGTAGTGTGAGGAGTCGGTCGGGGATGGTTGTTGCTGGATCTTCGCATTGGCGGTCACCAAGGGCTGTTTTTGCTGTAGAGTGAAGTGCAGATCTTGCACTATTTGGGGACCAGAGACTCACTATAGAAGAGGCCAGTATGGCTCAGGCAGGTCCAGTTGCAGGTCCAGGCCAGTCCAGTAGCAGGAAGGCAGAATGGCAGGTGTAGGAAGGCCTCTTGTAGCTCAGAACAAAAAGTCAGACAACTGACCCTTGGAGTCACTTACTTTAGCATGGGATGGGAACAGGTCCTCTCATCCTTTTCAGAGGGCAGAGAAGCCCTCTAGGGGTCAAAGCAATTCTCAAGCAGTAGGGCAGTCCTCTGATTGCAGCAGGGCAGTCCTCTAGGAGGCAAGACGGCCTCAACCAGCAAGGAAGTCCTCTGGGGAACAAGGCAGTCTTCTTCTATAATGTCCACAGGTCCAGGAATGTACTGATGAGGTGTTCTAAGGTTCCAATATTTATACCTGGTGCCAGCCTTTGAGTGGGGGATTCCCTATATTACCCCCACATCTGGTTCTGGAAGTTCTTCCCTTACCCTGCCAAGGTTTTATGATGTTTGGTGTGAGAAAAGGCTAGTGGTAGGCTCCTTACTGTGTGTTGGTGGCAAGGCCTTTGAAGTGTAAGTGAGGCAGGGATCAACTCCGCCCCCAGTCCTTCTGGCAGGATTCCCCATCCTGCCAACACCTAGACCCCTTTTGTCTTACGGTCTGGGAGGAATTCACAGTCATGCAATCCAGAAACTTGTAGAAGGCACAAATGTTTAGGAGAAGAAAAGGCCAACTTTCTAAAAGTGCCATTTTCAGGATTGTGACTCAAAATCTGACTTTATCATTAAAGTCAGCTTTAAATTAAAATTCATTTGAGAGTAAACATAACATCGCTACCAGCTCTAAATCCTAAATTAATACTTAATAATTGTAATAAGACAACCTATTTTAGGTTTATGGGAGAGGCAGGCCTACACTAGTGAAAAACAAATGAAGGTGTTTTTCACTACCAGGACAGTTAAATCTCAAGACCACATGTCGTACTTTTATAACACTCTGCACCTGGTCCTATGGGCCTTTAGGGCTCACCTTAGGCATACCTTTTTTCTATTACAAAAGCAGGTTGAGGCCTGGCAAAAGGTTTATGGCAGTTTAAATCTGCACTACAGCCTGCAATGGGTGAATTTAGACATGTATTAAAGTGCTAATTTAGTGGATTGAACAATGAGTGCGGCAGGCCCACTAGTAGCATTTAATTCGGGTAAATGTAGTACCATATACTAGAGCCTAGCATTGCACGCAGGACCCAGGTGAGACCCAAATTGGGATTATGAAAGGATGGACTTTGTTAGAGAGATTGACAATCCAATTACCAATGATAGGTAAGAGGGTAAGGTGGCTAAAGGTGCTTACAACATCCACCCGTATGGAAATGGCACAAGCCCTCAAGTTAATGAAGAAAGAAAAGGCTCCAGGACTGGATGGCATTCCTTGCAGTTTATATTTATCGCAGCTCAAAGTGTTGGTTTCTTATCTAAATGCCCTGAGTAACGCCATCATGAGAGGCAAGGATATGCCTCCTTCAAGGTGGGGTGCCACCATTGTCCCAATATACACAAAGGGTAGCAGAGATTTGCCTTCCAGCTGAAGGCCTATGAGTCTATTAGATCAAAGTAAAAAAATATTTGTAGGCAGGTTCTGGCAAGGCTGCAATTATGGATATCAGATAATCATATCCTTGATACACAGGCGGGCTTCAGGCAAAGGGTTAGTACCACCGACCAAGTCTTCCGCTTCAAGGTTATATTCTGGAAGTATGTGACCTTGAAGAGGGACCACTTGTATGTTGTCTTCCTAGATTTGAGGTCAGCATTTGACTTGGTCCAGAGGGACAATCTATGGAGGGTGCTGGATGCTTACGTTGTCCTGGAAGATCTTCTTTGGATTCTAAGATCCCTCCAAACCCACAACTATGTAGAGGTGAGATGGAATGTGTGAGGTGATTTGACGGAAAGGATCCCTATTATTCGAGGAGTAAAACACTCTTTAGTCTTTTTATTAATGGGACAGTAAAATGGCTATCAGAATATAAGCATAATGCTCCCAAGTTTGCAGGAATAACAGTGCCAGTTTTAATGTTCTCTGATGATAACCTTCTTATTTCAAAAACCGCAATGGGCCTACAGGCAGAATTTGATTCCTTTGCCACCTTTTGTAAGACCAGAGGCTAAGAGCTAAACCCAGTTAATTCAAAGTATATGGCAAAAAATACATACTGGTCTTTTAAGAGGCAGAATGACTATTGAGGGCGCCTGATAGCACAGGTCAAATATTTTGACCACCTTGGGGTAAGGTTGACAGAAGCTCAGGCAGGGGTGTGCAATTGTAAAAGTGTAAACCTGCCCTTAACCAAAGAATGTTGCCAATTAAGAGAATATATAGGGCCACCTCGGGAGGAGCGGTTTCACCTGCATTAAATATATATAGATCTATGGCGGTGGCTGCAGCAATATACGGGGCAGAAATATGGGGGGTATGATGATGCAGCTATTCTTACCCTAGTTGATAATACATTTATTAGGGGACTTTTTAATTTTACCTGAGAGCACTTCCTTATGTCTCTGATGTTGGATTTAGCACTAAACTGTATGGACATGGTTGCCTCCATAAAACCATTGATTTACTGGGTGGGATTTTGGTCAACACCGGAGCTAACCCCCTACATGGAAATGCTAGCCGCACTGATTGTATGTGACCACAAGTTGGCATCTCATGGTTAAGATATGTCAGAAAACAATGCAAAATGGTGAAGATGGAAGAATTATGGAACAATTCACCAGCAATCTCGAAAGGTGCTATACAGAAATTGAAAAGAGCATACTGGGAAAATGCTACCCAAGCGTTTTGGCATAACTGCGATGTTAGCACTTTAACAAGGCAGTTTCTGAGCTATAAATGTTTGCCTAATTTTGAACCATACCTGGACAGAATTGCTCCCCCCCCCCCCAAGCCAAACGATTGTATGTACAGTTTAGATGTAGTGCGTTACCCTTAAATAATTTTCCACCAAATGGGATAAATCAGGTGGCTTCCTGACACATTATCAATGTTGCCCGCAGTTAAAAGAAACAGGGGGCCATATGTTTTTCTTCTGACCTAGATATTCACCCCCACACAAGAATTGGATCATTATAGTGTGTAAACTGTTGGGCGTGAGGCATTACTGGGAGGCTTTGAGATTGCTGAAAAGTGATACAAAGGAAACAATAATCTTTGTGGTGGCCATATTCTAACAGCAGACATGGCAAATTAGATCAAAATGGCTCCCTATGGGTAACTCTTGACTCCATATGACATGAGGAGACACAACTGTTATAACTGTGTAAAGAATAATTTTTAACAAGATGAAAATGTCATTCGGTATACCATTTCTCGCGCTGGGACGCCCCATTGCTGGGGCAGCTATGCGCGCTATAAATCTGTCAAATAAATAAATAAAATGAATTTCTGCAATGTTCTTAAACTCTGTTTTATATATCAATTCTGATTTTATCTGAGTTAATTTTATTACTTATGCATTAGGGCTGAACATTTTATATGTTTGGGTATTATTTTTACAGTTGCATACTTACTGGGATTGATTGGTTTGATTAGTTTATGTATGTATGTGGAACGTGTATTGCTTTTAAGGTTTCTAAGTCAAAATAAAGTATAAGCTTTTACTAGAGCCTTATCAGAAAATCAAATGTGCAGATCAGATTTAGGCCAATTTAACCATGTTTTAGGAAAAGAAAACAAGCACTTTAGCACTGTTTAGCAGTGGTATAATGAACAAAGTCCTAATGCCAACAGTAACAAACTCAGAAAACAGGAGGGACGAAAGCAAAAACCTTGTCGGAAGACCACACCAAGGATGTCGGGTCTCACATACACACACACACACGTGTATATATATATATATGGCAGTGGTGCAGGGCAGTAAATAAATTTACTTTGCACCATATGTTTGGGTCCGCGTTTGTCTGTTCCAGGCAAACTGGATGTCAGGAGGCGAAGCTGGTGATATGTATATATATATTCACTAAAAAAAAAATAGGTTTCTGGCACGTTATAGTTAGGAATTAGCATTTAAAAAACCTTTAAAATTCACTGGAAAAAACATAGGTTTCAGGGGCGTTATAGTTAGCTGGACTTTTCACTCGTACAAAACCATTGAAATTCCCCCATTATAGTTAGTTCAGCTAACTATAACTCGCGTGCCTGCAATGCACTGCTGATGACGTCACATATTACATCACTCATGACATGGTCAGTGACATCACTGATGACATCTCAAATGACATCACTGATGACATCACTGATGACATCATCCAGTGAATGTGTGTTTTTCTGAAAATTACATATGTTTTATATATGTATATCTCAAGGTCAACGGAAGAATAAATGGGTATATAAGTGTCTAAGTGGATGATTTGTTTTTGAAAAATTGATTGTATAACTGACTGATTAAGTGTATCTTAGTGAATACATGGCTTAGTGAGTAATGTTTAAATATGTAAATATCTGTATCAGTCTCTCACTTTGTGTATAAGTGGCTGCATGGGTTGGTGAGTAGATACATGAGTGTCTATATAGGTTATTAGTTGTTTTTTTGAGTATCAGTATGAGTGTCTGAGTGTCTGTATGGTTCGGTGGGGGGTATTACGTAGTGCATAGGTGCATGAATGAGTGACTCACTGTTTGTATGTGTTGAAGACAGCATGTGTGCAGGACTGTATGGGTGGATGAGTGTGTGCATGGGTGTGTTAGTGAGTGAATGACTGTCTCAATAGTGTCTTTATGAGTAACTACATATGTTTTAAACTAGTATATGTGACTATTGGTGTATATAGGTCAGTATATGTGAGAGTGAGAGATTGGAAGAGTTCCTGAATGAATAAGTATGTGTTTCTATAAGTGATTGTTTAAAAGACTAAGTATGTGTAAGTTTCTGGTGAAGTAAGTGTGGTGGTGTGTGTATAACTGTATATGCAAGTAAATGGATGTTTGAATCTTTATTAGCATGAGTGACTATGTGTGTGAGTAACTTTATGGATGAGTGGCGTTGTGTAACAGGATGTATAGGTGTATGAGTACATATGATGAGTGAGTACATGTATGAGTGACTATATAGGACTGTTGGTGAATGAGTGGATGTGGATGTGGATCTTACAATTACTGAATAGGTTGTTGTAACTGGTATTGGTATGTCCATTGTTTTGAAAATTTTAATTTCTATTTTTGAATGTGTGTATCAAAGGTTATATTAGGGGGAGAGGAGGTCTGCCACTCTATCACAAGGATGATGTCCTCAGTGATGTCATGAGTGATGTCATGAGTGATGTCATGAGTGATGTAATATGTGACGTCATCAGCAGTGCATTGCGGGCGCGCGAGTTATAGTTAGCTGAACTAACTATAACGGGGGAATTTCTATGGTTTTGTACGAGTGAAAAGTCCAGCTAACTATAACGCCCCTGAAACCTATGGTTTTTTCAGTGAATTTCTAAGGTTTTTTAAATGCTAATTCCTAGCTATAACGTGCCTGAAACCTATGTTTTTTTCAGTGAATTTCAAAGGTTTTTTAAATGCTAATTTCTAGCTATGCCTACAGAGATAGGACATGTGAAGAAAGAAGGAAAAACGCACAGAAAGAAAAAAAAAGAAATGCAGAAAGAAGCAACAGAAGTCCTCAAAGAAGAAGAAAAGTGCAGGAAGAAGTATAACGTGCAGAAAGAACAAACAGAAGAGCAGAAACAAGCCTTGTTGCAAAATCATCCTGTACCCTCAACTTTTTCAGACGGATACTGGTGGTAACTGAGTCTGACTAACCAGTCCTAGAGCCAGTGCTATGTTAAAATACACTCAGAATACAGTGAAAACACCTACATACACTAGGGCACACTATGTGTTGGGGTCCCCCTGTGATTAGCATGACCTCCTCTGTAAGCCCCTAGTATATAATAGGGAAGGGGATTAAAACTACCTCTTAAAACGCACCACAGGGTGTGTTTGAACACGTCACCTCATGCCCCGTCCCCTCCCTTCCCCACTGTGTAAACACGCCCTGTAGCCATTTTAAGTTGGGAGATTAAGTCCCCTTGAATCCTGAGGGTTCCTAGGGTCCAACTAGACCACTAGGTACCTCCAGTAAGCGCCACAGAGCTGCGTTGCAGAGAGGTGTAAAAAGTGGCACGGCCTGCACCACCTCTCTGCAACGCAGAGCAGTGGTGCTTACTGGAAGCACCTGGTGGGCTAGTTGGACCCCAGGGTCCCTCAGGATTGAAAGGGAATTATTTCCCCAACTTAAAAACGCGCCACAGGGCCTGTGGGCGTTCTGAGCTGAGAGATTAAGTCCCCTTGAATCCTAAGGGTCCCTAGGGTCAAATTAGCCCACTAGGTACCTCCAGTAAGCGCCACAGAGCTGCGTTGCATGGAGGTGTAAAAAGGGGCGTGGCCTCAGAACACGCAGCTCCCTGGCGCATACTGGAGATACCTGTTGGGCTAGTTGGCCCTCAGGGACCCTCAGTATTGAAGGGGAATTCATTCCTCAACTTACAACTGGCCAGGGGGCGCGTTTGCAGAGTGCTGCAAGGAGGGGGCGTGGCCTCTGGCGCGATGCCGGTCTTTTATTTATTTATTTTTAAGAAGGAGGGCTGTGTGGCCCCCTTTCTTTTTCTAATTTATTAGCCCTGGGGACCCCATCCCCCAGGGCCCGCACCCTAATTTTTTTTGTTGAAAAAAATGTATTTGGCCCTCCCAAGGCCTTAATCGGCCCCGGGGACCCCAACCCCCAGGTCATGGCCTTTTATTTATTTTTTTATTCTTTAGGAGGGGGGCTGTGTTGCCCCCCTCCTCAGGCCACTTATGGCCCCGAGGACCCAATCCCCCGGGGCCGGCCTTTGTTTTTTATTTAAAAAAAAATATATATATATATTTATAGAAACACCTAGGACATGCTGGACAAACCGTATGTACCTATCACCATGACGATTTGCGTGATATTCATTAAAAGGCGACTATACATACAATGAATCCACGTAGAATGTATTCACACCGCTAGTGAAGCTCGGACATGTCTGACACCCTACCGTGCCTAATCCCGGCGCCCCCGCTGGTGGGTACTCTCCAAGTAGACACCCTTGTCGTTTATTTATACAAACATGTGTAGCTATTGACGGGCACATTTAATACACATGCACACCAAGCCATTCAAAGGGGATTCGACAAAAATTCGACCAAACTATGCAAGAAACCCCCTCACGGTTAATAAAACACACATCCACCGCCGGATGAGTAATACTTTTTATTTTACTCTCTGGAAAGGAGACAAACCTCACTTGAGAGTCACAGCGTGCTCCTGGCTGAGCCCAATGCTGTGTTACACCCACCAGTGTCCGCCGAGTGCCACACACCTCTGTGTTGTATTCCACCAGCTAGTGCGTATGCTATGACACTCTCTAGCCCATGTGCACTGTAACACCACCCCGTGAATATGTCATGCCACACTTGCCTTCGCACGGGTTATATTGCCCAATCTAACGTGCCTTCCTCGATACCTATGTTATAAAGCACAGCGCTATGCCATACATATTACAATCTGGGATCCATATCTTTGTCACAGTGCATATGCAATGTTACACTACCCAGCACATATTTTATATTACAACTTTAGAGACTACTTAGGTTACACAACACTGCTCTGTGCATATTACACTCCAAGGCGCATATCACATAGCAAGCGCTAGTGCCTGTGCTATCTCGCGCTCTCCAATGAATCTGTCATTGCGCACAATGTATTGCCTATTATATTTCACGCCCCGGTTCATCTTATATCACACTTTTTGGTGCATAGTTTATACCATATACTATATCCAGTTTTCATTTTCAATCGTGCTCTCAGGACTATGTTCTATATAACACTGCGTCCACCTACCCTTTTCACGGGCATTACATTTTGCGATGGGGGGTGGAGGGTCAGAGGATGTTTCTGCCAAGTGAGCCCGGAGTCACAGTCCCAAACGTCCTCTTCTTCCTGAATAAAAGTGAGATTATGCTGCATACTTGTTCATATTTTAAGTAGTTCGCACAGACACACATTTTAAAAACAATAAAGTTCCTAATACCCACCTTCTATGAACAGTTACCTTGCTGCCCCATCCACCTCCTCCCTATCCTCTGTTGTCTGAATCCATGGACTAGCCTCCTCTCTCCTGCCCTCCTAGCACTCTAGTTGCTCATTAGATCACTGTAGTAAAGCTACTGCTCACCAGGCAAGTCTGCTGCTGGTATTCAAAGTGCCTGTTTCAGTCTGCATGTCAGAATGTTATTATGAAATAAAAGAGGATTTCAGATGTGCTGCCACTGCCCTGCATATAGCATGATGTACCAGTCCACTCATCCTGCCCTCCATTACCCAATTATATGGCCCATCATTGACCTCCTGCTTAGCCTCTGTGCTTTGCTTGCTGCCCATATTCTCCTCCCCCCTGCCCTCTGATGTCTTTGTGCATGCCCCTGCTCCATCCTTTTTGACCACCATGTTCCATGGACCTGCCACTCCTATCTACTCTGAGTGTTCTGTTGAGCTGCCACTCCCCTACCACCTGCCTAGCATTTTCAGATGACTGTAACCTGTCCCTGCCACCTCCACCCTGCCTGTCCACATGCCATGCCCCTATCCCCTTCCTCCTGTCCTCCATGGTCCATTTTACTGCCACACCCTTCTGCCCTCCCTGGTCTGTTGTGCTGCAACTGCTCCCCCTGCCTGCCCCGCGCGTCTGTTGTGAGGCCCCTTCCCCTGAACTCTCTTGTGTGTGCCCAGGTCCTGACCCTCCCTTCTATCCTACATGGTCCTTTGTGCATGCCCCTGCACCCTCCTTCTTGCCCATCATAGCCATTGTGCTGCCACTAACCCTCCCGCTTGCCATGCATGGTCTTCTGTGCTGCCATGGCCCCTACCACCTTCCCTGTGTGGTCAGCTAGCTGCTCCTGACTCCCTCCCACCTTCCCTCCATGGTCTGTGTGTATGCCATCATAGTCTCACTGTTGCTCTCCACGGTGTGTCTTGTTTCTAGTGCCCATCCTGCCTGACCTCCATGGTCATCTTGCTGCTCCTGCCCTGCTCCCTTGCCCCCAGCCATCTGTTTCCATGTGCAGACCCCTATTCCCTCCCTCCTGGCTTGTCGGTTCCATTGTAATGCCCCTGATCCGTCCCTCCTGCCCTTTATGGTCTGTTATGCTGCAGCTTTCTTTCCTGTCTGTCCATTATGGTCAGCTAGCTACCATTGCCTCTTTCCCCTCTGTTGTCTGTTGTCCATGCGCATGGTCCTGTCCACTCCCTATTGCTTTCTATGGATTGTTGTGCTGCACTCCCGTCCCGCATGCCCTGTGGGGTGTATTGTGCTGCTGCAAACCCTGATACCTGCCCTGTAGGGTCAGTTTGGTGCACCTCTCAATGTCCCTCCTGTCCTCTGTTATCGGAGTCCATGTCCCTACCCCAATTCCTCCTGCCTACCGTGATCCAATGTACCATACTTGCGAACATTTTGAACTTGGTAAGAGGGAGATTTTGAAATAAAACTGGGGTATTGATTTTCCCCTTTGAGTTACATTGAAAAAGAGAAGATTGTAGAGAGGATCAAGTAAAGCTCATTTGAGCTTAAAAACATTGGACGTTTCCTGGCTGAAACGGGTCTGTTGGCATGTATGGTTGTATGACCACTGCCTCTTCCTTCTGCCCACAATGGTCTATTATATTGCCACAGCCTCTCTTGCCAGTCCTGTATTGTTGGTTTGTTGCCCCTGCCCCCCTTTCCACTGCCCTCCATAGTCTGTTGTGCTGCCACTGCCCTTCCTGCCTGCCTAGTGTGGTCAAATTCTTGCCTCTGCACTCTCCTACCTGCCTTCAATTTTCAGAGTCCGTGCCCCTGGCCTCTGCCTCTCAACAGTATCCCAATGAACAACTAGATTGCTAACATTCTATATTTATTACAAAAGTGTGGAATGCCTGACGTCATCTTGATGTAATCAAAACTGTAATGCCTAGAGCATTTCCTTTAGAAATTACATATATGAGAGGGTCTTATTTGCATCAAAATTATGGTTAGTGCTCTAAAAAACTAAAATGAGGACATATTTTCTGAGTTTTCAAATAGCGACAAAGAACTTTTAAATTATTTGTAATCTTAGTTTTTTTATCCAGTTGACCACTTGATTAAATGTTGCATCCAAGGGGAGAGGGTGTGGTGTTACTTTCAGAGCTGCAGACTTTGCAACTGGGGAACCAGGTTGGAGTTTCTGCTTCAGCTCAACATTCTGTGATTCTGGTCAAATCACTTAATCTCCCCATGTCTACAACCAAAATGAATTTGATCTTGTGTGATGTAACCAATGTTCATGTAAAGCACTCCAATACCTGACAAGTCTGCACTATATAAAACTGCAAATACACAAAAAATAAGTGTTTTGCACACTTCTGTCATTGGGCTACATTTGGGCTACATCTGGGTGATATTTGGGCTACATTTGGGCTCTTTTGTCTCTGGTGGCCATTTTAGGAGATTTATTTGTTATGAAGTTTCCTAATTTCCTCATTTACTGCAGTCTCCTCAGTAGGAAATGCTTTCAGTTTTTTACTTTGATTCCATCAAGAAGGTATCCAGATATGTCACACATTTGCCATAAATTCTGAATGTTAGCACTCTAGTTGCTCATTAGATCACTGTAGTAAAGCTACTGCTCACCAGGGACGTCTGCTGCTGGTATTCAAAGTGCATGTTTCAGTCTGCATGCCAGAATTTTTTTATGACATAGAAGAGGATTTGAGAAGTCAAAATGTGCCCTAATTTTTCTTTCTGCAGCACTAATCATAATTTCTATGGCAAAATGAACCCCCTCATTGTGTTCCTTTTTAAATTAAATGTTTTAAGTGTTACCAGTTTATTTCAATCAAGATGGCTTCAGGTGTGCCATACTTTTGTCATAAGTAAGACAGTAAGCGCTCTAGTTGTTCTTAAGAACACTCTGGGACATTCTGTCATTGGGCTATACTTGGGCTACATCTGGGTGATATTTGGGCTACATTTGGGCTCTTTTGTCTCTGGTGGCCATCTTGGGAGATTTATTTGTTATGAAGTTTCCTAATTTCCTCATTTACTGCAGTCTCCTCAGTAGGAAATACTTTCAGTTTTTTACTTTGATTCCATCAAGAAGGCATTCAGATGTGTCACACATTTTCCATAAATTCTGAATGTTAGCACTCTAGTTGCTCATTAGATCACTGTAGTAAAGCTACTGCTCACCAGGCAAGTCTGCTGCTGGTATTCAAAGTGCCTGTTTCAGTCTGCATGTCAGAATGTTTTTATGAAATAAAAGAGGATTTCAGAAGTCAAAATGTGCCCTAGTTTTTCTAACTGCAGCACTAATCATAATTTATATGGCAAAATGAACCCCCTCATTTTGTTCCTTTGTAAATTAAATGTTTTAAGTGTTACCACTTTATTCCAATCAAGATGGCTTCAGGTGTGCCATACTTTTGTCATAAGTAAGACTGTTAGCGCTCTAGTTGTTCTTTAGAGCACTCTGGGAAGCTGCAGTAGAACACAAAGGAATCACCTGACAGGCTCTGCCCTTGTTGGATGTACATGTTTTACTGAGAATGTCAGACTTCCTTCTTACATGACTGAGAAAGATAATGTGAATTTACAGAAAATATGCTCTCAGTTTAGCTTATAGATCACCTTCCAAACCTCTGTGGGAAAAGTATGAGAAAATAGTTTTCTCTCAAACATGGTTCGTGATATCACAGCAGACGGCTTTTTCACATGGTAAAATCACCTTAGAACACACCACAATTCCTAAAATGAGTATGGTACCATCAACAAATGATTTATAATGTAACTAAAGTCTTAAAACCTTCTATTAACTGCAATGCTTTTTAATGAGGTGCTCTCATGTATATTGGTCCCAAGATGGCTGCCAACACTTCTTGGATGAAGTACTGACAGCCAATCAGATCTCACGATGAGATGTGTGGTTAGGCTCTGCCCAGATATGTATGTGATTTTACTTTTGCTTTTCTCAGGAACTACTGAACAGATTGACACCATATATGCAAAAGGCACATGCCTGACCTGAGGACTACCTCTTTGCCAAATTTCAAGTAATTCTGTTCAGCCGTTCGGGCTGTACCTTGGACTAAAGGTCCCTATGGAAAATTGCATGGGGAAAACGCGTTTTGGGACCCCCTTTTTTTCTCAGCCCCCGCTTGACGAATCCCCCTGAGACTTTCAGGGTAGGAGCGGAGCGCCCCACCTATTTTGAAAATTTCGCGAGGATTCGTCAACCGGCGCCAAAGTCATTCCAAATAGAATGTTGCGGATTTCCTATGGAAACACGGTCCTAACTATAACTATCTACTGGCGACCGCCAGTAGATAATATATATATAGATATATGTATATATATATATATATATATATATATATATATATATATATATATATATATATATATAACTGAGAAAACCATAGGCCTCAGGAACGTTATAATTAGTTGGACATTTCACTCATACAAAACCATAGAAATTCCGGCGTTATAGTTAATTCAGCTAACAATTACTTGGGCCCCTGCAATGCACTGCTGATGATGTCACATATTACATCATTCATGACATGGTCAGTGATATCACTGATGACATCACTGATGACATCATCCAGTGACTGTGTGTTTCTGTAAAGTTTAATTTTGTTTTATATATATGCCAAGCTGTATTGAGGAATGAGTGGGTGTATAAGTGTCTGTATGGAGGATTTAGTAGGTAAGTGATTGACTGTATAAGTGAGTGATTAAATGTGTCTTACTGTATGCATGGGTTAGTGACTAAACTGTGTGAAAGTCTGTATCAGTCTGCCTGTTGTTGTGTAAGCTGCTGCATGGGTTGGTGTGTAGCTGCATGAGTGTCTATATGGGTGATTGATTGCTTGCCTGAGTGTGTGTGGGTGTGTGGGAGGTGTGTGACTCTGTGCATAGATGTGTGAGTGGTTGATTCACTGGGTGTATGGGTTCAAGAGTGCATGTGGAAACAGCTGTATGGGTGGGTGAGTGTGTGTATGGGTGTGTTGGTGAGTGAATGGATGTCTCAGTGGTATATGTGCAAGTAACTACATATGTAAAAGGCAGTATATGTGAGTGATGGTGTATATAAATAACCATATGTGAGAGTCAGAAATTGTGAGAGTGGCTGCATGGATGAGTGTATATGTGTATCTGTGATTCTATAAGAGAGTAATTATGTGTTAGTATCTGTATGAATAAGTGTGGTTGTGTCTGTATAACTGTATAGGTGAGTAAATGGAAGTATGATTGATTCTTTGCATGACTGACTAAGTGTGTGAGTAACTCTGGATATGTGGCAGTGTGTGAGTGTCTGTATAGGTGTATGAGTGCATATGATAGTGTTGTATTGATGAGTGACTGTTAGAAAGGATAGACGGACCGGGAGGGTCGGCCGGGGTCAGGAGGAGAGGTCTCCGGGGAGAGCCGTCTCCAGCGATCGTACAGACAAGTAACTTCCCCCCCACAGACAGATACCACACACGGATAAGGTTCAGTGTTCTTTATAAGCACTTCTTAAGGTACGGTTGAATGGTACAAGGAGGTCTGGACTCAGGGGTCCCCTCGATTCAAGTCTCTCAAAGCAGGGTAAGGGGTAGCGGGACAGTCTGTCTACCAGTCAGGTAGTTTGGATGAGATGATGACTAGCTCACAATCCTCGAGCTTGGTGGTTTAGTTGGTACGGGCCGCGGCAGCGCCAGCAGGTCCCGGTGGAGATGGTCGGTACACGGTCCGCGGTAGCACCAGCAGGTCCCGGAAAGATGGTCGATGTACGGTCCGCGGCAGCGCCAGCAGGTCCCGGTGAGGATGGTCGTTACAACGGGCCGCGGCAGCGCCAGCAGGTCCCGACGAGGATGGATGTTGTAGAAGGCCGCGGCAGCGCCAGCAGGCAGGACGATGGTTCACTAGAGCGGGCTACGGCAGCGCCAGTAGTCCGTCAAGGCTGAGTTCTCTCGGTGTCTCTCGACTCCAGGATACAACTGCCTTCCTGCTCCGGAGTTGCCCCAGTTATAGGGCAGGCGCCCTTTGATGTCCGGACCCTCGCACTTGGAGGTCGGAGGGCCCGGGATGAAGGTGTCCAGACACCCAGCAGGGGGTGGAGCCAGCGCCTGGGGGAGCTGGAGGCGATCGGCACCTGGCGGGGGAAGAGCTCTTGACACTTCGTCCTCCCATTGACCTGCCAAGTGGTCCGCTCACCTCCCGGGTGGATGGTGGTGCCGGGATGTCGGGGCCGGCCAGGCCCGGGGTTAGGGTCGGGGCGAGGCCACGCGGCCTCGTGGTGCAGGGCCCAAGATGGCGGCTTGAACCGGCCGGGGGAGCCGGTGGGGCTGGGCCCCGTGATGAGTAGAGGTCCGAGGGCAGAAGATCCGTCGGGAGACGGGGTACAGGTGCTTTTCGTGGGTTATGCCTGGTGGGCCGGAGCTCGGGCCCTGTCATGCGGGGAGGGAGCAAGCCCTTCGTGTGGCCTGTCCAACATGCGTCCCCCCCAGCTGAAGGCGGGGAGAGTCACCCATCTCCTTGGGGACTCTCTTCGTCGAGGCGGAAAAAGCGGGACAGGCCATCCGCGTTGGCGTGGTCTTGGCCTGGTCGGTGCTCCACAGTGAAATCCATTCCCTGCAGGGAAATGGACCAGCGCAAGAGTTTTGGGTTCTCCCCCCGCATCTGCATCAGCCACTGCAGGGGTCGATGGTCGGTTTGTACCCGGAAGTGGGTACCGAAGAGATAGGGCCGGAGCTTTTTGAGGGCCCACACCACTGCGAAGGCCTCCCTCTCGATGGTGCTCCAGCGCTGTTCTCGGGCCAGGAGATGTCGACTGATGAAGGCCACCGGCTGGTCAGGACCTTCGGGGTTTAACTGAGAAAGGACGGCTCCGATGCCGTGGTCGGAGGCGTCGGTCTGTACCACGAATTCCCGACTGTAATCGGGGGCCTGGAGCACAGGGGCGGTGCACAGGGCGGCCTTCAGCTTCTCGAAGGCCGCTTGACAATCGGGGGTCCAGTTAATCCGCTTCGGTTGGTTCTTGGACGTGAGATCCGTGAGGGGCCCCACGATGCTGCCGTAGTCCTTCACGAACCGCCGGTAGTAGCCGGTGAGCCCCAAGAAGGCTCGGACCTCGGTCTGGGTGACGGGGGGCTGCCAGGACTGGATGGCAGCAATCTTAAGTTGTAGCGGGGCCACCAGCCCGCTTCCCACTTGGTGCCCAAGGTAGGTCACAGACCCTTGGCCAATTTGGCACTTGCCGGCCTTAATTGTGAGGCCGGCCCGCTGGAGGGCCTGTAGGACCTCTTGGAGGTGACGGAGGTGGTCGGGCCAGTGGCGGCTGTATACAGCGATATCGTCCAGGTAGGCAGCGCTGAACTCTTCGAGCCCCGCCAAGACCTGGTTCACGAGGCGTTGAAACGTGGCGGGGGCATTCTTCATGCCGAAGGGCATGACCTTGAATTGGTAGTGGCCATCGGGGGTAGAGAAGGCTGACCGATCCTGAGCCCTGGGTGTGAGGCCGATCTGCCAGTAGCCCGCTGTTAGGTCGAAGATACTGAGGTAGCGGGCGGCCCCCAGCCAGTCGATCAGCTCGTCTGCTCGGGGGATCGGATGAGCGTCGGTCCGGGTGACAGCGTTCAAGCCCCGGTAGTCGACGCAGAATCTCAGTTCAGGTGCGGTGCCGGGGGCAGCGGCTTTGGGGACCAATACAACCGGACTGGCCCAGGGACTGTCCGAGGGCTCGATGACCCCGATTGTGAGCATCTTGGCCACCTCCTCCTGTATGCAGGCCCGTACCCGATCTGGTACGCGGTAGGCCCGGTGTCGGACAGGGGGACTGTCCCCGGTGTCCACGTCGTGCAAACACCAAGGGGTGACCCCGGGGGTGAGGGAGAACAGGGTAGCGAACTGCAGCAGGAGGTTCCGGCAGCCCTGGCGTTGCTCCGAAGTGAGGGCGTCAGAGAGCCGGACCCCGTCCACGGAGCCGTCATTCTCCTGAGTCTTCAGAAGATCCGGGAGGGGTTCGGAGTCTTCCTCTGCCCCACTGTCCGTAGCCATCAGGAGGCTGAGTTCTGAGCGCACAAAGTGTGGTTTGAGTCGGTTGGTGTGGAGGACCCGAAGGGGGTTCCGGGAGGTCCCCAGGTCGATGAGGTAAGTGACGGGGCTTTTGCGCTCGACCACTTTGAAGGGCCCCGTCCACTTATCTTGCAAGGCACATGGTTCGGTGGGGGACATCACCCATACTTGTTGTCCAGGCTCGAACTCAACGGAGGAGGCATTGTGATCATACCACTTCTTCATGCCCTCCTGGCTGGCCTCGAGGTTCGCCTTGGCCATCTCTCTGAAGCGCCGGGTCTGATTGCGTAGGGCCAGGAGGTATTTGAAGACGTCTGGAGGGGTCTTTAGGGGGGCCATCTCCCAACCTTCTTTTACTAGGCTGAGGGGCCCTCGCACAGGGTGCCCGTACAGGAGTTCGAAAGGGCTAAAACCGAGGGACTTCTGGGGAACTTCTCGGTAGGCGAAGAGGAGGCACGGGAGTAGTACATCCCACTGGCGACGGAGGGGCTCTTCCAATCCCCCAATCATCCCCTTGAGGGTGCGGTTAAAACGCTCCACTAGTCCGTTCCCTTGGGGGTGATAGGGGGTCGTGAATCTGTAGGTGACCCCGCATTGTTGCCAGAGGGACTTCATGTATTTGGATATAAAGTTCGTGCCTCGGTCGCTGACGACTTCTCGGGGGAAGCCTACCCGGGAGAAGATCCCCATTAGGGCCCGGCCAACCACCGGAGCTGTCACGGTCCGTAGGGGCACCGCCTCGGGGTAGCGGGTGGCATGGTCCACCAGTACTAAGATGAACCTGTGTCCTTGTGCCGTGCGGGGGTCCAGAGGCCCCACGATGTCTATCCCCACCCTCTCGAACGGGGTGGTGACCACAGGGAAGGGTTGCAGAGGGGCTTTCAGCTTCCGACCACTCTTCCCGCTGGCTTGGCATGGGGGGCAAGATCGGCAGTGGTTCAGGACGTCGTTCCTCATTTTCGGCCAGAAAAAGTGGGTCACTAGGCGGCTGTACGTTTTATCTTGGCCCAGGTGTCCAGCCAGGGGGACATCGTGGGCCAGGTTGAGCAGAAAGTCTCTGAAGCGGGGAGGTACCACCAGTACTCGACCGGCCCCCAGCTCGGCGATTCTTTGCTCGCTGTATAGCAGGTCGTTATCCCAGTAGACCCAGTGAGTTCCGGTGGAGTCCCCTGCGTTCTGGGCGCTGGCTTGTTGGCGGAGTCCCTCGAGGGAGGGACAGGTCTTTTGTTCCTGGCGGAACTGTGCTTGGGTGGGCCCCCCCTCTTGACGCCACTGAGCCAGGTCAGGGAGGTCCTGGGGTTGCGCGTCCCCTTCGGTCGTCGGGTCTGGGAGGCTGGCCTCGTCGTTGTCTTCTACTGGGGCGACTGGGGGCGGAGGTGCTGGCCATTCTGGTTCTTCTGATCGAGGGACGGCACGGGCGGCCATGGACCGGGTGGTTATGCAGGCCCAGTCCGGGAGGCCCAGCATCCCCAGGTGCTCTCTTCTCTCAACGGTGGCCCACGGGGAACTCTCGAGGTCATTCCCCAGGAGGCAGTCCACGGGGGCATCGTCCCGGACCGTCACCTTCAACAGGCCGGAGACCCCTCCCCATTCGAATGGGACGCAGGCCATTTGACACATACTTTCAGAGTTGTCTGCCGAGCGGACGGGGCAGAGAATGTTCGGCAGGATCTGCTCGGGCTTCACCAGGTGACAGCGGACGGCCGTCACACTGGCGCCTGTGTCACGCAAGGCCTCGGCTCGCTGTCCATTAATGGTCACCCACTGACCGTATTTCCTGGTGTTAGCGGGTAGGGGAGCCCGCGGGACCATGTCTCTTCCCCCTAAGCACGCCAAGACCATGGCGGCCGGTTCCCACTCTTGCTGGGCCGGCTCATACTCCTCTGGTTCCTCCAATGATCGCTCTTCCCCCAGGGCGGCGGCAGCTACCTGGCGGGGCTTGGGTGTTTGGTTCTGCGGGCAGCTCGGGTCATTGGCGTAGTGGCCGACTCGCTGGCATCGGTGGCACGTGACGTTGGCTCGGACCCCAGGACGCCACGGGGGGTTGCCCCGACCGGCCGGAGCCGGGGTGCTGGCCACGTGTGTTGCGGGCAAGGCGTCTCTCCCTCGCCCCTGGCCCCCTCCTCCTCCCCGAGGACGGTGCTGGCCTTGGTTGTTTCTGTTCTGTTCGTGTGGCCCCCTCCGGCCCACTCGGGTGCTTTCCCATCGGTCAGCTTCGGCGGCGAGCTGCCGGGGGTCAGTCAGCTTACTGTCGAGGAGGTGCTGCCTGAGCTCGACGAAGCAGTTGTTCGACAGGTGCTCCCATACCATCAGGTTAAAGAGTTGTTCGTAGGTGGTGACCTGGCTCCCCTTTATCCAACCCTCGAAGGCACGGCTGAAATAGTTCACGTATTCTACCCAAGTTGTACCTGGGATCCGGGTGCAATCTCTGAACCTCTGGCGGTACATCTCGGGTGTGAGGCCGTAGCGGGTGAGGAGGGCAGCCTTCATGTGGTCGTAGGACGACATTTGGTGATCTGGGAGCTGCAGTAGGGCATCGCGACCCTCGTTGATAAACCTCCCCCAAAGTCCGGCTCCCCAATCACTCCGGTCGATCCGGTGGGAGGTCATGGCGATCTCGTAGGCTTTAAACCACTGTTGTATGTCGTCTTCTCGGACATACTCGCGGACAACATCCTTGGGGATGTGGACTTTTTTCTCGATTGGCCCCGGGGTGTGTGGTCGCTCAGGCACCCCCAGTTCCTTATTCTGTTTCCGAAGTTCTATTTCCGCCAGTTTGCGCTCGTGCTCGAGCGTTATTTTTTTCTCCTCCAGCTCTCTCTGTCTCTGCTTCTCTTCTCGTTCTTCTCGGAGCCGCATGTGCTCGAGGTTGAGTTTCTGTTCAGCTAACTTGAGTTCCCCATCCATCTTGAGTCGTGCCATTTCCAACTCGTGCAATCTGGTTCTTTCTCTTTCTCGGATCTCCTCCTGCGAGAGGCCCGTTCCCCGCTCCTCGGGAGCCGTGGCGTTCCCCTCTGGTGTGATGCTGCTTTGGTCGGAGGGTCCGGCGACCCCAGTTTCTGTCCACGACTCTAGGGCGTGCTTTAGATCATCTTTGGTACTCAGGCCGGTGGTAGCAATGCCAAGTTCTATGCAGAATTGTCTCAGTTCGCGGTGGTTGTATTCTTCTAATTTATCCATTCGGAATTTCTCGGTGGAGTTGCTATCTTTGGCTGACATCGTGTTTTTGTCGTGGGGTGAGCTACTCTCTGTACGATTACACGTTGATTCGGATCGCGCCGCTGGCCACCAATGTTAGAAAGGATAGACGGACCGGGAGGGTCGGCCGGGGTCAGGAGGAGAGGTCTCCGGGGAGAGCCGTCTCCAGCGATCGTACAGACAAGTAACTTCCCCCCCACAGACAGATACCACACACGGATAAGGTTCAGTGTTCTTTATAAGCACTTCTTAAGGTACGGTTGAATGGTACAAGGAGGTCTGGACTCAGGGGTCCCCTCGATTCAAGTCTCTCAAAGCAGGGTAAGGGGTAGCGGGACAGTCTGTCTACCAGTCAGGTAGTTTGGATGAGATGATGACTAGCTCACAATCCTCGAGCTTGGTGGTTTAGTTGGTACGGGCCGCGGCAGCGCCAGCAGGTCCCGGTGGAGATGGTCGGTACACGGTCCGCGGTAGCACCAGCAGGTCCCGGAAAGATGGTCGATGTACGGTCCGCGGCAGCGCCAGCAGGTCCCGGTGAGGATGGTCGTTACAACGGGCCGCGGCAGCGCCAGCAGGTCCCGACGAGGATGGATGTTGTAGAAGGCCGCGGCAGCGCCAGCTGGCAGGACGATGGTTCACAAGAGCGGGCTACGGCAGCGCCAGTAGTCCGTCAAGGCTGAGTTCTCTCGGTGTCTCTCGACTCCAGGATACAACTGCCTTCCTGCTCCGGAGTTGCCCCAGTTATAGGGCAGGCGCCCTTTGATGTCCGGACCCTCGCACTTGGAGGTCGGAGGGCCCGGGATGAAGGTGTCCAGACACCCAGCAGGGGGTGGAGCCAGCGCCTGGGGGAGCTGGAGGCGATCGGCACCTGTCGGGGGAAGAGCTCTTGACACTTCGTCCTCCCATTGACCTGCCAAGTGGTCCGCTCACCTCCCGGGTGGATGGTGGTGCCGGGATGTCGGGCCGGCCAGGCCCGGGGTTAGGGTCGGGGCGAGGCCACGCGGCCTCGTGGTGCAGGGCCCAAGATGGCGGCTTGAACCGGCCGGGGGAGCCGGTGGGGCTGGGCCCCGTGATGAGTAGAGGTCCGAGGGCAGAAGATCCGTCGGGAGACGGGGTACAGGTGCTTTTCGTGGGTTATGCCTGGTGGGCCGGAGCTCGGGCCCTGTCATGCGGGGAGGGAGCAAGCCCTTCGTGTGGCCTGTCCAACAGTGACTGTATGGGTGAATGATTGGATGTGTGTGTAGGCCTAGGAATCAGTCAGTAAGTATTTAGTAACAGGTATTGATGTGTCTATTTTTTTAAAAATGGTAGTCTGTATTTTAGAGTGGGTGTATCAAAGGTTATATTCAGATGTGAGGAGGTGAGGAGGTGCATCAGATTATCACGTGGATGATGTCATCAGTGATGTCATCAGTGATGTCATTTGAGATGTCATCAGTGATGTCACTGACCATGTCATGAATGATGTAATATGTGATCTCACAACCACTTAGAAGGGGGACCCCTGACCGGGAATAATAGGCAGGTAGTGCAGGGGGAATAAGGAAAACCTTAGACTGGTAATATGTGATGTCATCAGCAGTGCATTGCGGGGGTGCGAGTTATAGTTGGCTGAACTAACTATAACGCCGGAATTTCTATGGTTTTGTACGAGTGAAATGTCCAACTAACTATAACGTTCCTGAAGCCTATGGTTTTTTCAGTTAATTTCTATGGTTTTTTAAATGCTCATTTCTAACTATAACGTGCCTGAAACCTATAGTTTTTCAAGTGAATTTCAAAGGTTTTTTAAATGAAAATTTGTAAGTCTAATGTACCTCAATCCTATGTTTTTTTTTATTTTCTATATATATATATATATACATATATATATATTTAAAACAAATTTGAATAATGTTTAGTTAGGAAAACCATATTCATTCTTTTAAAAAAAAAGAATTATACAGAAGTCGCGCACCCTTCGCGCACCCTACACGATGGCTACGTGCATTCCGGTAGCCATTTTGAAAAGTCGCGCTGGGGTCGCGACTTCAGTGTAATTTGTAAAGTATGAAATATGTTTAAATTAATTATAAATAAGGGTTTTCCTTTAAGTGTTTGTCTAAATTTATTAATAAAAGTATTTTTAAAGTATTATTTTCAATATAATTTTGACAAAAAATTATTTGATTATTATCGGATTCGGAGGTTAGGGAGGGATGGCCATTTTGCTCGATCAGTTTTGCAAGATTTTTTGGTCTAGTTAGGTGGACACCCTCCTCCGGGTGAGGTACGGCTTGAGGATTCTATTCAAAAGGTGTTTGGGTAGTGTAGGGAGTCGTGCTGGGGGAGTGGTTTAGGGTAGTGTAGTGGTGTTTGGGTAGTGTAGGGGGTCATGCTGGTGGTAGTGTTTTAGGGTTTAGGGTAGTGCAGTGATGTTTGTGTAGTGTAGGGGGTCGTGCTTGGGGTAGATTTAGGGATTAGGGTAGTGCAGTGGTGTTTGTGTAGTGTAGGGGGTCATGCTGGGGGTGGTGTTTCGGTGTTTAGGGCAGTGCAGTGGTGTTCGAGCAGTGTAGGGGGTCGTGCTTGGGGGGGGGTTTCAGGGTTTAGGGAAGTGCAGTGGTGTTTGGGCAGTGTAGGGGTCGTGCTGGGGGTGGAGTGTCAGGGTTTAGGGTAGTGCAGTGGTGCTCGGGCAGTGTAGGGGGTCGTGCTGGGACTGGTGTTTCAGGGTTTAGGGCAGTGCAGTGGTGTTCGGGCAATGTAGGGGACGTGCTGGGGCTGGTGTTTCAGGGTTTAGGGCAGTGCAGTGGTGTTTGAGCAGTGTAGGGGTCGTGCTGGGGCTGGTGTTTTAGGGTTCAGGACGGTGCAGTGGTGTTTGGGCAGTGTAGGGGGTCTTGCAGGGGGTGGTGTTTCAGGGTTTAAGGCAGGGATGTATGACGTTACAACGCACACTATTACAACGCATGCACTTACAACGCATTTTTTACAACGCATAATCCATTACAACGCATGACATTACAACGCATGACACTACAACGCATTTTTAAAAAATACCTTTACAACGCACTACCATTACAACGCATACTACCTTTACAACGCATACCATTACAACGCATAATATTAAATTACATTTAAGGTAAGTATTAGATAGTATAGGGGTAAAAATTACTATTCTAACTCCAGGGGGTGCAACAGTAGGGTAAGTGTTGGATAGTGTAGGGGTAAAAATTACTATTCTAACTCCAGGGGGTGCAACAGTAGGGTAAGTGTTGGATAGTGTAGGGGTAAAAATTACTATTCTAACTCCAGGGGGTGCAACAGTAGGGTAAGTGTTGGATAGTGTAGGGGTAAAAATTACTATTCTAACTCCAGGGGGTGCATCAGTAGGGAAATTGTTGGATAGTATAGGGGTAAAAATTACTATTCTAACTCCAGGGGGTGCATCAGTAGGGTAAGTGTTGGATAGTATAGGGGTAAAAATTACTATTCTAACTCCAGGGGGTGCATCAGTAGGGTAAGTGTTGGATAGTATAGGGGTAAAAATTACTATTCTAACTCCAGGGGGTGCATCAGTAGAGTAAGTGTTGGATAGTGTAGAGGTAAAAATTACTATTCTAACTCCAGGGGGTGCAACAGTAGGGTAAGTGTTGGATAGTGTAGGGGTAAAAATTACTATTCTAACTCCAGGGGGTGCATCAGTAGGGTAAGTGTTGGATAGTATAGGGGTAAAAATTACTATTCTAACTCCAGGGGGTGCATCAGTAGGGTAAGTGTTGGATACTATAGGGGTACAAATTACTATTCTAACTCCAGGGGGTGCATCAGTAGGGTAAGTGTTGGATAGTGTAGGGGTAAAAATTACTATTCTAACTCCAGGGGGTGCAACAGTAGGGTAAGTGTTGGATAGTGTAGGGGTAAAAATTACTATTCTAACTCCAGGGGGTGCATCAGTAGGGTAAGTGTTGGATAGTATAGGGGTAAAAATTACTATTCTAACTCCAGGGGGTGCATCAGTAGGGTAAGTGTTGGATACTATAGGGGTAAAAATTACTATTCTAACTCCAGGGGGTGCATCAGTAGGGTAAGTGTTGGATAGTATAGTGTAATATTATGCGTTGTAATGGTATGCGTTGTAATGGTAGTATGCGTTGTAATGGAATGCGTTGTAAAGGTAGTTTTTAAAAATGCGTTGTAGTGTCATGCGTTGTAATATCATGCGTTGTAATGGATTATGCGTTGTAAAAAATGCGTTGTAATGGTAGTGCGTTGTAAAAGTTGCGTTGTAAAGGTTGTTCCCCTTAAGGCAGTGGTGTTCGGGCAGTGTATGGGGTCTTGCTGGGGCTGGTATTTCAGGGTTTAGGACAGTGCAGTGGTGTTCAGGCAGTGTAGGGTGTTGTGCTGGGACTGGTGTTTCAGGGTCTAGGGCAGTGCAGTGGTCTTCGGGCAGTGTAGGGGGACGTGCTGGGGCTGGTGTTTCAGGGTTTAGGGCAGTGCAGTGGTGTTCGGGCAGTGTAGGGGGTCGTGCTGTGGCTGGTGTTTCAGGGTTTAGGACAGTGCAGTGGTGTTCGGGCAGTGTAGGGGGTCTTGCAGGGGGTGGTGTTTCAGGGTTTATGGCAGTGGTGTTCGGGCAGTGTAGGGGGTCTTCCTGGGGCTGGTGTTTCAGGGTTTAGGACAGTGCAGTGGTGTTTGGGCAGTTTAGGGGGGTCATGCTGGGGCTGGTGTTTTAGGGTTTAGGGCAGTGCAGTGCTGTTCGGGCTGTGTAGGGGGTCGTGCAGGGGGTGATGTTTCAGGGTTCAGGGCAGTGCAGTGGTGTTCAGGCAGTGTAGGGGGTCATGCTGGGGGTGGTGTTTCAGGGTTTAGGACAGGGCAGTGGTGTTTGGGCAGTGTAGGGGGTCTTGCAGGGGGTGGTGTTTCAGGGTTTAGGGCAGTGGTGTTCGGGCAGTGTAGGGGGTCTTGCTGGGGCTGGTATTTCAGGGTTTAGGACAGTGCAGTGGTGTTCAGGCAGTGTAGGGGGTTGTGCTGGGACTGGTGTTTCAGGGTTTAGGGCAGTGCAGTGGTCTTCGGGCAGTGTAGGGGGTGTGCTGGGGCTGGTGTTTCAGGGTTTAGGGCAGTGCAGTGGTGTTCGGGCAGTGTAGGGGGTCGTGCTGGGGCTGGTGTTTCAGGGTTTAGGACAGTGCAGTGGTGTTCGGGCTGTGTAGGGGGTCTTGCAGGGGGTGGTGTTTCAGGGTTTATGGCAGTGGTGTTCGGGCAGTTTAGGAGGTCTTGCTGGGGCTGGTGTTTCATGGTTTAGGGCAGTGCAGTGCTGTTCGGGCTGTGTAGGGGGTCGTGCAGGGGGGTGGTGTTTCAGGCTTTAGGGCAGTGCAGTGGTGTTCAGGCAGTGTAGGGGGTCATGCTGGGGGTGGTGTTTCAGGGTTTAGGGCAGGGCAGTAGTGTTCGGGCAGTGTAGGGAGTCTTGCAGGGGGTGGTGTTTCAGGGTTTAGGGCAGTGGTGTTCGGTTTTTTAAATGCTAATTTCTAACTATAACGTGCCTGAAACCTATAGTTTTTCAAGTGAATTTCAAAGGTTTTTTAAATGAAATTTTGTAAGTCTAATGTACCTCAATCCTATGTTTTTTTTATTTTCTATATATATATATATACATATATATATATATTTAAAACAAATTTGAATAATGTTTAGTTAGGAAAACCATATTCTTTCTTTTAAAAAAAAAAAATTATACAGAAGTCACGCACCCTTCGCGCACCCTACACGATGGCTACGTGCATTCCGGTAGCCATTTTGAAAAGTCGCGCTGGGATCGCGACTTCAGTGTAATTTGTAAAGTATGAAATATCTTTAGATTAATTATAAATAAAGGTTTTCCTTTAAGTGTTTGTCTAAATTTATTAATAAAAGTATTTTTAAAGTATTATTTTCAATATAATTTTGACTAAAAATTATTTGATTATTATTGGATTCGGAGGTTATGGAGGGATGGCCATTTTTCTGGATCTGTTTTGCAAGATTTTTTGGTCTAGTCAGGTGGACACCCTCCTCCGGGTGAGGTACGGCTTGCGGATTCTATTCAAAAGGTGTTTGGGTAGTGTAGGGAGTCGTGCTGGGGGAGTGTTTTAGGGTTTAGGGTAGTGTAGTGGTGTTTGGGTAGTGTAGGGGGTCATGCTGGTGGTAGTGTTTTAGGGTTTAGGGTAGTGCAGTGATGTTTGTGTAGTGTAGGGGGCCGTGCTTGGGGTAGATTTAGGGATTAGGGTAGTGCAGTGGTGTTTGTGTAGTGTAGGGGGTCATGCTGGGGGTGGTGTTTTGGTGTTTAGGGCAGTGCAGTGGTGTTCGAGCAGTGTAGGGGGTCATGCTGGGGGTAGTGTTTCAGGGTTTAGGGCAGTGCAGTGGTGTTCGGGCAGTGTAGGGTGTCGTGCTTCGGGGGGTTTCAGGGTTTAGGAAAGTGCAGTGGTGTTCGGGCAGTGTAGGGGGTCGTGCTGGGGGTGGAGTGTCAGGGTTTAGGGCAGTGCAGTGGTGCTCGGGCAGTGTAGGGGGTCATGCTGGGGCTAGTATTTCAGGGTTTAGGGCAGTGCAGTGGTGTTCGGGCAGTGTAGGGGGACGTGCTGGGGCTGGTGTTTCAGGGTTTAGGGCAGTGCAGTGGTGTTCGGGCAATGTAGGGGACGTGCTGGGGCTGGTGTTTACGGGTTTAGGGCAGTGCAGTGGTGTTTGAGCAGTGTAGAGGGTCGTGCTGGGGCTGGTGTTTAGGACAGTGCAGTGGTGTTTGGGCAGTGTAGGGGGTCTTGCATGGGGGTGGTATTTCAGGGTTTAGGGCAGTGGTGTTCGGGCAGTGTAGGGGGTCTTGCTGGGGCTGGTATTTCAGGGTTTAGGACAGTGCAGTGGTGTTCAGGCAGTGTAGGGGGTCGTGCTGGGACTGGTGTTTCAGGGTTTAGGGCAGTGCAGTGGTCTTCGGGCAGTGTAGGGGGACGTGCTGGGGCTGGTGTTTCAGGGTTTAGGGCAGTGCAGTGGTGTTCTGGCAGTGTAGGGTGTCGTACTGGGGGTGGTGTTTCAGGGTTTAGGGCAGTGCAGTGGTGTTCGGGCAGTGTAGGGGGTCTTGCAGGGGGTGGTGTTTCAGGGTTTAGGGCAGTGCAGTGGTGTTCGGGTTGTGTAGGGGGTCATGCTGGGGGTGGTGTTTCAGGGTTTAGGGCAGTGCAGTGGTGTTTGGGCAGTGTAAGGGGTCGTACTGGGGCTGGTGTTTCAGGGTTTAGGGCAATGCAGTGGTGTTCAGGCAGTGTAGGGGGTCGTGCTGGGGCTAGTGTTTCAGGGTTTAGGGCAGTGCAGTGGTGTTCGGGCAGTGTAGGGGGTCATGCTGGGGCTGGTGTTTCAGGGTTTAGGACAGTGCAGTGGTGTTCGGGCAGTGTAGGGGGTCTTGCAGGGTGTGGTGTTTCAGGGTTTAGGGCAGTGGTGTTTGGGCAGTGTAGGGGGTCGTGCTGGGGCTGGTGTTTCAGGGTTTAGGGCAGTGCAGTGGTGTTCGGGCTGTGTAGGGGGTCTTGCAGGGGGTGGTGTTTCAGGGTTTAGGGCAGTGGTGTTTGGGCAGTGTAGGGGGTCGTGCTGGGGCTGGTGTTCCGGGGTTTAGGGCAGTGCAGTGGTGTTCGGGCTGTGTAGGGGGTCGTGCAGGGGGGTGGTGTTTCAGGGTTTAGGGCAGTACAGTGGTGTTCGGGCAGTGTCTGGGGTCATGTAGGGGGTGGTGTTTCAGGGTTTAGGGCAGGGCAGTGGTGTTCAGGCAGTGTAGGGGGTCTTGCAGTGGGTGGTGTTTCAGGGTTTAGGGTAGTGGTGTTCGGGCAGTGTTAGAATCCGGGGTCTCTGGTTGGCGCAGGTATGCACTTGCGACAAGCAGGGACCCTTTTCATCTAAGTCAGGGCGTAGGATTACCTCTTTAAAAATAACCCCTACTCACCCTCTAGGTAACGTGGCGCGGGCAGTCAGGCTAGATTCCAGAGGGCATTAGGTTAAGCGTTCAAGTTGTCCCACACAATAATCACCACCCCACCACACAAAGACACAAGGCTGTATTTATATCAAAATAAAGTTCTTTATATAAAAGATTTCTTTAGGCAGTTTGTCAAAAATACAGTCTTTAACTTAAATAGGGTTCCAGTTACTCTTGAAGGCTTTCAGGCAGTCCACAGTTCTTAAAATGGCAAGATTGTACTTAAAATAGGCTTCTTAGGGGTTCTCTGTGCTTCGTAGCGCCTTTGTTATGCTTTGTACAAGTTTTAGAGGTGTCTTGCTGTTTCTCACGCTTCTCGCGTGAGCACGAGTACGCTTGCCGTTCCTCACGCTTCTCACGTGAGCACGCGTACGCTGGCAGTGAACCGTACGGACCGTACCTTCTTTGGTACGCATCGTACACGTCCGGGACACCACTCCAAACCTCACGCTTCTCGCGTGAGCACCGGCAATGTCTTTGATGCGGTACGGCTCGTACTTCTCCGGAGCGCTTCGGACAGCTGGTACGATGGTTGCCAAAGCTCACGCATCCCGCGTGAGCGCCGTAGCGGGTCTACAAAGGCAGTACGGTGCGAACAGCTGATTTCGAGCCGTACAAAGGCTCACAATGCACGCGTTCATCGCGTAGTGGTTCTACAGCGCTAGTACGGCCTGAACCAAGCAGCGGGCGGGTCGTACAGCAGCGCGCTCGCACACAGTACCTTATTCTTCGCATAGGGGGTGATCACAGCAGCTTCAGGGATCCTGGCAGGAGCGTCCCACGTCGAGTTGTCGTCCCGTCTTGGCAGTGGGCGGCGGTGCTTCGTGGGGTGCTCCAGGACAGTCTCGGCCACACGACCACGGGCAGAAGCAGGGGGGCAGCTCGGGGGCAATCTCTTCAGCGCGTCGCGCTGTCAGCTTCACGGCGAGGGCACAAAAGGCATCGCAGGTCCTCACAGGAGCTTCCACGGCCAGGGGGGTCGCAGAGGCTCGGCGCTTGGAGCCTGCACAGTCTCTCCTTTGCGGTGCGAGCTACGGCTCGGGGGGAAGGTGCTTGCGGTGCTTGGACCAGGGGAACAGGCATTTGCGGTGCTCGCAGTAGCCCCGGTGGCGGATGTCGCGGTGCTTAGGTGAGGGGCACAAGATCCTCAGGGGTCAGCTTCACAGGATCGCTTCCAGCAGTTCTCCTCTTCTGGGGGAAAGGTAGTGCCCATTGTTCCTGGGGCGCAGTTCAGGGGACAAGTTCACAAGCAAGCCCTTGGAGATTATACCTACAATGCACCCTGACCTTGGGCCTACCAGAGGGGTGGCTAATATTTAGTTAAGGGAAGGTTTAGGGACTGGCAAGTGGGTGCACTCGTGCAATCAGCGCGACAGTACCAGACTGCACGCAGGTTCTGCAGTGGCAGACCCTAGACACATTTTACTGTGGGTGGCACAACCAGTGCTGCAAGCCCACCAGCAGCATTTGTATTTACAAGGCCTGGCACTCCTGGTGCACTTTACTAGGGGCTGATAGTAAACCAAATAAGCCAAACATGGACACCAATCAATGTATACATTTTACCATAGGGAGAGCATATGCACCTTAGCACTGATCAGCAGTGGTAAGGTGCCCAGAGTCATAAAACAGCCAACACCAGGTCAGAAAAAATACAGGAGGAAGGCAAAAAGTTTAGGGATGACCCTGCAAAAAGGGCCAAGTCCAACAGGCAGTGTAGGGGGTCTTGCTGGGGGTGGTGTTTCAGGGTTTAGGACAGTGCAGTGGTGTTCGGGCAGTTTAGGGGGTCATGCTGGGGCTGGTGTTTCAGGGTTTAGGGCAGTGCAGGGGTGTTCTGGCAGTGTAGGGGGTCATGCAGGGGGGTTGTGTTTCAGGGTTTAGGGCAGTGCAGTGGTGTTCGTGTAGTGTAGGGGTCGTGCTGGGGGTGGTGTTTCAGGGTTTAGGGCAGTGCAGTGGTGTTCAGGCAGTGTAGGGGGTCGTGCTGGGGGCAGTGTTTCAGGGTTTAGGCCAGTGCAGTGGTGTTTGGGTAGTGTAGGGGGTCGTGCTGGGGGTGGTGTTTCAGGGTTTAGGGCAGTGCAGTGGTGTTCGGGCAGTGTAGGGGTCGTGCTGGGGCTAGTGTTTCAGGGTTTAGGGCAGTGCAGTGGTGTTCGGGCAGTGTAGGGGGTCGTGCTTGGGGGGGTGTTTCAGGGTTTAGGAAAGTGCAGTGGTGTTCGGGCAGTGTAGGGGGTCGTGCTGGGGGTGGAGTGTCAGGGTTTAGGGCAGTGCAGTGGTGCTCGGGCAGTGTAGGGGGTCGTGCTGGGGCTAGTATTTCAGGGTTTAGGGCAGTGCAGTGGTGTTCGGGCAGTGTAGGGGGACGTGCTGGGGCTGGTGTTTCAGGGTTTAGGGCAGTGCAGTGGTGTTCGGGCAATGTAGGGGACGTGCTGGGGCTGGTGTTTTAGGGTTTAGGGCAGTGCAGTGGTGTTTGAGTAGTGTAGGGGGTCTTGCAGGGGGTGGTGTTTTTAGGGTTTAGAGCAGTGGTGTTCGGGCAGTGTAGGGGTCTTGCTGGGGCTGGTATTTCAGGGTTTAGGACAGTGCAGTGGTGTTCAGGCAGTGTAGGGGGTCGTGCTGGGACTGGTGTTTCAGGGTTTAGGGCAGTGCAGTGGTCTTCGGGCAGTGTAGGGGGACGTGCTGGGGCTGGTGTTTCAGGGTTTAGGGCAGTGCAGTGGTGTTCTGGCAGTGTAGGGTGTCATACTGGGGGTGGTGTTTCAGGGTTTAGGGCAGTGCAGTGGTATTCGGGCAGTGTAGGGGGTCTTGCAGGGGGTGGTGTTTCAGGGTTTAGGGCAGTGCAGTGGTGTTCGGGTAGTGTAGGGGTCGTGCTGGGGGTGGTGTTTCAGGGTTTAGGGCAGTGCAGTAGTGGTTGGGCAGTGTAAGGGGTCGTACTGGGGCTGGTGTTTCAGGGTTTAGGGCAGTGTAGTGGTGTTCGGGCAGTGTAGGGGTTCGTGCTGGGGGTGGTGTTTCAGAGTTTAGGGCAGTGCAGTGGTGTTCGGGCAGTGTAGGGGTCGTGCTGGGGCTAGTGTTTCAGGGTTTAGGGCAATGCAGTGGTGTTCAGGCAGTGTAGGGGGTCTTGCAGGGTGTGGTGTTTCAGGGTTTAGGGCAGTGGTGTTTGGGCAGTGTAGGGTGTCGTGCTGGGGCTGGTGTTTCAGGGTTTAGGGCAATGCAGTGGTGTTCGGGCTGTGTAGGGGGTCTTGCAGGGGGTGGTGTTTCAGGGTTTAGGGCAGTGGTGTTTGGGCAGTGTAGGGGGTCGTGCTGGGGCTGGTGTTCCAGGGTTTAGGGCAGTGCAGTGGTGTTCGGGCTGTGTAGGGGGTCGTGCAGGGGGGTGGTGTTTCAGGGTTTAGGGCAGTACAGTGGTGTTCGGGCAGTGTCTGGGGTCGTGTAGGGGGTGGTTTTTCAGGGTTTAGGGCAGGGCAGTGGTGTTCAGGCAGTGTAGGGGGTCTTTCAGTGGGTGGTGTTTCAGGGTTTAGGGTAGTGGTGTTCGGGCAGTGTTAGAATCCGGGGTCTCTGGTTGGCGCAGGTATGCACTTGCGACAAGCAGGGACCCTTTTCATCTAAGTCAGGGCGTAGGATTACCTCTTTAAAAATAACCCCTACTCACCCTCTAGGTAACTTGGCGCGAGCAGTCAGGCTAGATTCCAGAGGGCATTAGGTTAAGCGTTCAAGTTGTCCCACACAATAATCACCACCCCACCACACAAAGACACAAGGCTGTATTTATATCAAAATAAAGTTCTTTATATAAAAGATTTCTTTAGGCAGGTTGTCAAAAATACAGTCTTTAACTTAAATAGGGTTCCAGTTACTCTTGAAGGCTTTCAGGCAGTCCACAGTTCTTAAAATGGCAAGATTGTACTTAAAATACGCTTCTTAGGGGTTCTGTGTGCTTCGTAGCACCTTTGTTATGCTTTGTACAAGTGTTAGAGGTGTCTTGCCGTTCCTCACACTTCTCGCGTGAGCACACGTACGCTGGCACTGAACCGTACGGACCGTACCTTCTTTGGTACGCATCGTACACGTCCGGGACGCCGCTCCAAACCTCACGCTTCTCGCGTGAGCACCGGCAATGTCTTTGATGCAGTACGGCTCGTACTTCTCCGGAGCGCTTCGGACAGCTGGTACGATGGTTGCCAAAGCTCACGCATCCCGCGTGAGCGCCGTGGCGGGTCTACAAAGGCAGTATGGTGCGAACAGCTGATTTCGAGCCGTACAAAGGCTCACAATGCACGCGTTCGTCGCGTAGTGGTTCTACAGCGCTAGTACGGCCTGAACCAAGCAGCGGGCGGGTCGTACAGCAGCGCGCTCGCACACAGTACCTTATTCTTCGCACAGGGGGTGATCACAGCAGCTTCAGGGGTCCTGGCAGGAGCGTCCCACGTCGCGTTGTCGTCCCGTCTTGACAGTGGGCGGCGGTGCTTTGTTGGGTGCTCCAGGACAGTCTCTGCCACACGACCACGGGCAGAAGCAGGGGGGCAGCTCGGGGGCAATCTCTTCAGCGCGTCGCGCTGTCAGCTTCACGGCGAGGGCACAAAAGGCATCGCAGGTCCTCACAGGAGCTTCCACGGCCAGGGGGGTCGCAGAGGCTCGGCGCTTGGAGCCTGCACAGTCTCTCCTTTGCGGCAGGTGCTTGCGGTGCTTGGACCAGGGGAACAGGCATTTGCGGTGCTCGCAGTAGCCCCGGTGGCGGATGTCGCGGTGCTTAGGTGAGGGGCACAAGATCCTCAGGGGTCAGCTTCACAGGATCGCTTCCAGCAGTTCTCCTCTTCTGGGGGAAAGGTAGTGCCCATTGTTCCTGGGGCGCAGTTCAGGGGACAAGTTCACAAGCAAGCCCTTGGAGATTATACCTACAATGCACCCTGACCTTGGGCCTACCAGAGGGGTGGCTAATATGTAGTTAAGGGAAGGTTTAGGGACTGGCAAGTGGGTGCACTTGTGCAATCAGCGCGACAGTACCAGACTGCACGCAGGTTCTGCAATGGCAGACCCTAGACACATTTTACTGTGGGTGGCACAACCAGTGCTGCAAGCCCACCAGCAGCATTTGTATTTACAAGCCCTGGCACTCCTGGTGCACTTTACTAGGGGCTGATAGTAAACCAAATAAGCCAAACGTGGACACCAATCAATGTATACATTTTACCATAGGGAGAGCATATGCACCTTAGCACTGATCAGCAGTGGTAAGGTGCCCAGAGTCATAAAACAGCCAACACCAGGTCAGAAAAAATACAGGAGGAAGGCAAAAAGTTTAGGGATGACCCTGCAAAAAGGGCCAAGTCCAACAGGCAGTGTAGGGGGTCTTGCTGGGGATGGTGTTTCAGGGTTTAGGGCAGTGCAGTGGTGTTCGGGTAGTTTAGGGGGTCATGCTGGGGCTGGTGTTTCAGGGTTTAGGGCAGTGCAGTGGTGTTCTGGCAGTGTAGGGGGTCAAGCAGGGGGGTGGTGTTTCAGGGTTTAGGGCAGTGCAGTGGTGTTCGTGTAGTGTAGGGGGTCGTGCTGGGGGTGGTGTTTCAGGGTTTAGGGCAGTGCAGTGGTGTTCAGGCAGTGTAGGGGGTCGTGCTGGGGGCAGTGTTTCAGGGTTTAGGGCAGTGCAGTGGTGTTTGGGTAGTGTAGGGGGTCTTGCTGGGGTGGTGTTTCAGGGTTTAGGGCAGTGCAGTGGTGTTCGGGCAGTGTAGGGGTCGTGCTGGGGCTAGTGTTTCAGGGTTTAGGGCAATGCAGTGGTGTTCAGGCAGTGTAGGGGTCGTGCTGGGGCTAGTGTTTCAGGGTTTAGGGCAGTGCAGTGGTGTTCGGGCAGTGTAGGGGGTCATGCTGGGGCTGGTGTTTCAGGGTTTAGGACAGTGCAGTGGTGTTTGGGCAGTGTAGGTGGTCTTGCAGGGGGTCTTGCAGGGGGTGGTGTTTCAGGGTTTAGGGCAGTGGTGTTCGGGCAGTGTTGGGGTCTTGCTGGGTCTGGTGTTTCAGGGTTTAGGACAGTGCAGTTGTGTTCGGGGAGTGTAGGCGGTTGTGCTGGGGCTGGTCTTTCAGGGTTTAGGGCAGTGCAGTGGTGTTTGTGCCGTGTAGGGGGTCATGCAGGGGGGTGGTATGTCAGGGTTTAGGGCAGTGCAGTGGTGTTCGGGCAGTGTAGGGGGTCGAGCTGGGGGTGGTGTTTCAGGGTTTAAGGCAGTGCAGTGGTGTTCGGGCAGTGTAGGGGGTCATGCTGGGGTAGTGTTTTAGGGTTTAGGGCAGTGCAGTGGTGTTCGGGCAGTGTAGTGGTCGTGCTGGGGCTTGGATTTCAGGGCTTAGGGCAGTGCAGTGGTGTTTGGGCAGTGTAGGGGGTCGTGCTGGGGGTGGTGTTTCAGGGTTTAGGGCAGTGCAGTGGTGTTCGGGCAGTGTAGGGGTCGTGCTGGGGCTAGTGTTTCAGGGTTTAGGGCAGTGCAGTGGTGTTCGGGCAGTGTAGGGGTCGTGCTTGGGGGGGTGTTTCAGGGTTTAGGAAAGTGCAGTGGTGTTCGGGCAGTGTAGGGGGTCCTGCTGGGGGTGGAGTGTCAGGGTTTAGGGCAGTGCAGTGGTGCTCGGGCAGTGTAGGGGGTCGTGCTGGGGCTAGTATTTCAGGGTTTAGGGCAGTGCAGTGGTGTTCGGGCAGTGTAGGGGGACGTGCTGGGGCTGGTGTTTCAGGGTTTAGGGCAGTGCAGTGGTGTTCGGGCAATGTAGGGGACGTGCTGGGGCTGGTGTTTCAGGGTTTAGGGCAGTGCAGTGGTGTTTGAGTAGTGTAGGGGGTCTTGCAGGGGGTGGTGTTTTTAGGGTTTAGAGCAGTGGTGTTCGGGCAGTGTAGGGGTCTTGCTGGGGCTGGTATTTCAGGGTTTAGGACAGTGCAGTGGTGTTCAGGCAGTGTAGGGGGTCGTGCTGGGACTGGTGTTTCAGGGTTTAGGGCAGTGCAGTGGTCTTCGGGCAGTGTAGGGGGACGTGCTGGGGCTGGTGTTTCAGGGTTTAGGGCAGTGCAGTGGTGTTCTGGCAGTGTAGGGTGTCGTACTGGGGGTGGTGTTTCAGGGTTTAGGGCAGTGCAGTGGTATTCGGGCAGTGTAGGGGGTCTTGCAGGGGGTGGTGTTTCAGGGTTTAGGGCAGTGCAGTGGTGTTCGGGTAGTGTAGGGGGTCGTGCTGGGGGTGGTGTTTCAGGGTTTAGGGCAGTGCAGTAGTGGTTGGGCAGTGTAAGGGGTCGTACTGGGGCTGGTGTTTCAGGGTTTAGGGCAGTGTAGTGGTGTTCGGGCAGTGTAGGGGTTCGTGCTGGGGGTGGTGTTTCAGAGTTTAGGGCAGTGCAGTGGTGTTCGGGCAGTGTAGGGGTCGTGCTGGGGCTAGTGTTTCAGGGTTTAGGGCAATGCAGTGGTGTTCAGGCAGTGTAGGGGGTCGTGCTGGGGCTAGTGTTTCAGGGTTTAGGGCAGTGCAGTGGTGTTCGGGCAGTGTAGGGGGTCATGCTGGGGCTGGTGTTTCAGGGTTTAGGACAGTGCAGTGGTGTTCGGGCAGTGTAGGGGGTCTTGCAGGGTGTGGTGTTTCAGGGTTTAGGGCAGTGGTGTTTGGGCAGTGTAGGGTGTCGTGCTGGGGCTGGTGTTTCACGGTTTAGGGCAATGCAGTGGTGTTCGGGCTGTGTAGGGGGTCTTGCAGGGGGTGGTGTTTCAGGGTTTAGGGCAGTGGTGTTTGGGCAGTGTAGGGGGTCGTGCTGGGGCTGGTGTTCCAGGGTTTAGGGCAGTGCAGTGGTGTTCGGGCTGTGTAGGGGGTCGTGCAGGGGGGTGGTGTTTCAGGGTTTAGGGCAGTACAGTGGTGTTCGGGCAGTGTCTGGGGTCGTGTAGGGGGTGGTTTTTCAGGGTTTAGGGCAGGGCAGTGGTGTTCAGGCAGTGTAGGGGGTCTTGCAGTGGGTGGTGTTTCAGGGTTTAGGGTAGTGGTGTTCGGGCAGTGTTAGAATCCGGGGTCTCTGGTTGGCGCAGGTATGCACTTGCGACAAGCAGGGACCCTTTTCATCTAAGTCAGGGCGTAGGATTACCTCTTTAAAAATAACCCCTACTCACCCTCTAGGTAACGTGGCGCGAGCAGTCAGGCTAGATTCCAGAGGGCATTAGGTTAAGCGTTCAAGTTGTCCCACACAATAATCACCACCCCACCACACAAAGACACAAGGCTGTATTTATATCAAAATAAAGTTCTTTATATAAAAGATTTCTTTAGGCAGGTTGTCAAAAATACAGTCTTTAACTTAAATAGGGTTCCAGTTACTCTTGAAGGCTTTCAGGCAGTCCACAGTTCTTAAAATGGCAAGATTGTACTTAAAATACGCTTCTTAGGGGTTCTGTGTGCTTCGTAGCACCTTTGTTATGCTTTGTACAAGTTTTAGAGGTGCCGTTCCTCACACTTCTCGCGTGAGCACGCGTACGCTGGCACTGAACCGTACGGACCGTACCTTCTTTGGTACGCATTGTACACGTCCGGGACGCCGCTTCAAACATCACGCTTCTCGCGTGAGCACCGGCAATGTCTTTGATGCGGTACGGCTCGTACTTCTCCGGAGCGCTTCGGACAGCTGGTACGATGGTTGCCAAAGCTCACGCATCCCGCGTGAGCGCCGTGGCGGGTCTACAAAGGCAGTATGGTGCGAACAGCTGATTTCGAGCCGTACAAAGGCTCACAATGCACGCGTTCGTCGCGTAGTGGTTCTACAGCGCTAGTACGGCCTGAACCAAGCAGCGGGCGGGTCGTACAGCAGCGCGCTCGCACACAGTACCTTATTCTTCGCACAGGGGGTGATCACAGCAGCTTCAGGGGTCCTGGCAGGAGCGTCCCACGTCGCGTTGTCGTCCCGTCTTGGCAGTGGGCGGCGGTGCTTCGTTGGGTGCTCCAGGACAGTCTCGGCCACACGACCACGGGCAGAAGCAGGGGGGCAGCTCGGGGGCAATCTCTTCAGCGCGTCGCGCTGTCAGCTTCACAGCGAGGGCAAAAAAGGCATCGCAGGTCCTCACAGGAGCTTCCACGGCCAGGGGGGTCGCAGAGGCTCGGCGCTTGGAGCCTGCACAGTCTCTCCTTTGCGGCAGGTGCTTGCGGTGCTTGGACCAGGGGAACAGGCATTTGCGGTGCTCGCAGTAGCCCCGGTGGCGGATGTCGCGGTGCTTAGGTGAGGGGCACAAGATCCTCAGGGGTCAGCTTCACAGGATCGCTTCCAGCAGTTCTCCTCTTCTGGGGGAAAGGTAGTGCCCATTGTTCCTGGGGCGCAGTTCAGGGGACAAGTTCACAAGCAAGCCCTTGGAGATTATACCTACAATGCACCCTGACCTTGGGCCTACCAGAGGGGTGGCTAATATGTAGTTAAGGGAAGGTTTAGGGACTGGCAAGTGGGTGCACTCGTGCAATCAGCGCGACAGTACCAGACTGCACGCAGGTTCTGCAGTGGCAGACCCTAGACACATTTTACTGTGGGTGGCACAACCAGTGCTGCAAGCTCACCAGCAGCATTTGTATTTACAAGGCCTGGCACTCCTGGTGCACTTTACTAGGGGCTGATAGTAAACCAAATAAGCCAAACATGGACACCAATCAATGTATACATTTTACCATAGGGAGAGCATATGCACCTTAGCACTGATCAGCAGTGGTAAGGTGCCCAGAGTCATAAAACAGCCAACACCAGGTCAGAAAAAATACAGGAGGAAGGCAAAAAGTTTAGGGATGACCCTGCAAAAAGGGCCAAGTCCAACAGGCAGTGTAGGGGGTCTTGCTGGGGGTGGTGTTTCAGGGTTTAGGACAGTGCAGTGGTGTTCGGGCAGTTTAGGGGGTCATGCTGGGGCTGGTGTTTCAGGGTTTAGGGCAGTGCAGGGGTGTTCTGGCAGTGTAGGGGGTCATGCAGGGGGGTTGTGTTTCAGGGTTTAGGGCAGTGCAGTGGTGTTCGTGTAGTGTAGGGGGTCGTGCTGGGGGTGGTGTTTCAGGGTTTAGGGCAGTGCAGTGGTGTTCAGGCAGTGTAGGGGGTCGTGCTGGGGGCAGTGTTTCAGGGTTTAGGGCAGTGCAGTGGTGTTTGGGTAGTGTAGGGGGTCGTGCTGGGGGTGGTGTTTCAGGGTTTAGGGCAGTGCAGTGGTGTTCGGGCAGTGTAGTGGTCGTGCTGGGGCTTGGATTTCAGGGCTTAGGGCAGTGCAGTGGTGTTTGGGCAGTGTAGGGGGTCGTGCTGGGGGTGGTGTTTCAGGGTTTAGGGCAGTGCAGTGGTGTTCGGGCAGTGTAGGGGGTCATACTGGGGGTAGTGTTTTAGGGCAGTGGTGTTCGTGCAGTGTAGGGGGTCGTGCTGGGGTAGTGTTTTAGGGTTTAGGGCAGTGCAGTGGTGTTCGTGCAATGTAAGGGGTCGTGCTGGGGGTGGTGTTTCAGGGTTTAGGGCAGTGCAGTTGAGTTCAGGTAGTGTAGGGGGTCATGCTGGGGGTGGTGTTTCAGGGTATAGGGCAGTGCAGTGGTGTTCGAGCAGTGTAGGGGGTCGTGCAGGGGGTGGTGTTTCAGGGTAAAGGGCAGTGCAGTGGTGTTCGGGCAGTGTAGGGGGTCTTGCTGGACGGTGGTGTTTCAGGGTTTAGGGCAGTGCAGTGGTGTTCGAGCAGTGTAGGGGGTGGTGCTGGGGATGGTGTTTCAGGGTTTAGGGCAGTGCAGTGGTGTTTGTGCAGTGTAGGGGGTGGTGCTGGGGGTGGTGCTTCAGGGTTTAGGGCAGTGCAGTGGTGTTTGTGTAGTGTAAGGTGTTGTTCTGGGAGTGGTGTTTCAGAGTTTAGGGCAGTGCAGTGGTGTTCGAGCAGTTTAGGCGGTCTTGCAGGTGGGTGGTGTTTCAGGGATTCGGGCAGTGCCGTGGTGTTCGGGCAGTGTAGGGGGTCGAGCTGGGGCTGGTGTTTCAGGGTTTAGGGCAGTGCAGTGGTGTTCGGGCAGTTTAGGGGGTCGTGCTGGGGTGGTGTTTCAGGGTTTAGGGCAGTGCAGTGGTGTTCATGCAGTGTAAGGGGTTGTGCTTGGGTAGTGTTTTAGGGTTTAGGGCAGTGCAGTGGTGTTCGTGCAGTGTAGGGCACCGTGCTGGGGTAGTGTTTTAGGGTTTAGGGCAGTGCAGTGGTGTTTGTGTAGTGGGCAGCCCATGCGCAGCGTCGCTAGGCAAGACCTAAAAAGCATTGCACCAAGATGGCTGCCAACACTTCCTGGATTAAAGTGTTGGCAGCCTATTAGAGCCAAGCTTGTGCTTGTGTAGTTAGGTCCCGCCCAGATATATAAAGGTTTTTTTCTTTAATATCTCGAAAACTACTGAACGGATTTACACCATTTAAAAAAAAAGGTTGCTTTCTGAACCAAGCACTACCTTCTTGCCAAATTTTGTGTAATTCCGTTCAGCAGTTTTGGCTGTAACCGTGTCTAAAGTTTCCAATGGGAAAAATGATTTTCCGCCCTCTATTTTTTTAATTTCTCAGAAACTACTGAACGGATTTACACCATTTAAAAAAAAGTCTCTTTCTGAACCAAGGGCTACCTTCTTGCCAAATTTGGTGTAATTCCGTTCAGCAGTTTGGGCTGTAGTCGTGTCTAAAATTTCCTATGGGTATTAACATGGAGAAAACACGTTTTGGGACCCCCTTTTTTCTCGGCCCCTGCTTGGCAAACCACCCTGAAACTTTCAGTATAGATAGTGACTGGAGCGGGACCAACGTTTTGAAAATTTCCCGAAGATTCGTCAACTGGTGCCAAAGTTATTGGGAAAAGAAAAAACGCTTTTTGAATAAAAACAAGGTCCTAACTCTAACTATCTACTGGCTTCACAGAAGGCGACACCAACCAGAATGAGGGTGGAGGAAGCGTATTACCTGGTGGCAGCGCATCCACACTCAAACAGGAACTAAACAGACTAGAAAAACTGTGCAAGAAGGAGATCAACAGGAGTTGGGAGGTTATTTCGCTCCATAACTACATTGAGGTGGAGCGCGTCCCACGTGGACTTCGGATCCTGATTACACCTACTGATCAGAATCCCAACCCCAAACTCCTGGAGAAATGGTCTGCACTCATGGCTTCTACATGTAGACAGATGTTGGAAATGCAAGCCAAATATGCAGCCCTCGAGTTGGAACAAGTTGAGGCAGAAATTAAATCACTTTGTGAAATGCTGGACAAGCATGAATCCCAGAGTGAGATCGCTTCCTTTTTTAAAGATATGGATGTCAAGCTTCTGAAGTATGAGGAAGGCATCAAATCCAAGAAGCTGTGGAAATTCATAAGGGACCGCAATGATTATGCCCAGGGACGTATATTAACCTTCGGTCGCAAATATGACTCAGCAAGGAGGGATTTCGCACAATCCAGCTCGGATGTTCCATTGGATCTGGACGAGGAACCCGGCACATCGGCACCAGCAAGAGGCCCCTTTCCTTCACTCACTGAATACCGTTTTTGTTTACGGGAAAGCCTGGATGGAAGAAAGAAACCACCCAGGGGAAGAGGAAAAGGCAGAAACATGGCACAAGAAAAAGACAAACCAGGAGAGGAGGCGAAGGCCAAAGACAAGGAGACGCCCTATGGGAAAGGACAACGGTGTTCCAAGCGCAACAAATGATGGGTGAGCATTCTAATACTGATAATCTTTCTATTATTAACATCTCCTCCCGCAACCTTACCAATGAGGAACGTGCAGTGTTAGAACTTGGCTTGTCTTTCTGCCCCACTGCTAATTTTAATTTCCCAGGAGCCCGCATTGACATTTTTCTGTTTATAAGGAAACTAAAGCTTCTTAAGGTCCACACTTTGAAACAAGTTGGGGTTGTCCCTTCTTTGACACCACCACCCAGTACTCCGAGTGGTGCACCTGACCCTCTGACTATATGTGACATTGAGTTATTGGCAGCGGCAAGAGAGATTGAGCAGGGCAGCAAAGACTGGGACACGGATCGGGAACTTCTGATTAGCATGGGAGTTACCACTGAACACAAGTCTAGGAACTATTTTAAACCTAAATCCAGATTTAATCCAGTGACCCTACATGATGGAATCGATACATACCACAAGACGATTCTATCGAAGCTAATAGGGCTCTGGGAGAAACAAAACAATTCCTTTGGCAATAACCTCACATCTGCACAGAGGGTGGGCCTACAATCTCTGCAGAATGCCGATTCTTTTGTCATTAAGCCCTCTGACAAAGGGGGTAACGTTGTGCTGTGGGATATCAATAAGTACAAGGCTGAAGCCATACGGCAGCTGGAGTTCTCAGGTAGCTAATTAAGATCAAGCCAAGCCGAATATAGCAATACCATTGTCCGATATCACCAACTATTAGAGACATGGCATGGGCAAGGGACCCTGAGACGCAATGAATTCCTCTTCCTGATAATAAAGAAGCCAGCTGCCCCAGTATTTTACATGCTCCCTAAGGTGCACAAAGACCTCACTAATACACCTGGGAGACCCATCATTGCAGCTAACCAAAGCCTACTAGAAAACTCCTCCGTATATCTTGACTTTTTCCTCTTTGACTATGTTTTTAATTTACCATCCTACTGAAGGGAAACTATGGACTTCCTTTCCAAAATACAAGGCATTCCATGGAAAGCCTTATATGTACTTGCTACCATTGATGTGGTGTCATTGTACACCTGCATCGAACATGATTTAGGTCTTGAGGCATGTAAATATTTCCTACGAGGCAGACCCATCTCCATGTTTGACCACACTGTGCTACTGCTGGACATGCTACACTTTTGCCTGCATAACAGCTTCTTTCTATTTGGGGACATATGGCACAAACAATACACAGGTACCGCGATGGGAAGTTGATTTGCCTCTAGTTATGCCTGTATTTTTATGGGATGGTGGGAGGCGGAGCATCTCTGGCATCAAGGCAATGGGTGCTACTCCGATAATGTCATCCTGTGGACCCGCTACATTGACGATATTTTTCTGATTTGGGATGGTCCACAGGATTCTCTGCATGATTTCATTGCTGGACTTTCCACTAATAGCCTTAATCTTAGGTTTACCAGTAAGATTAATACCACCACCATTGATTTTCTGGATGTCCTAGTGGAGGTTCATGATGATACTATACACACAAGCCTGTTCAGGAAGGCTACTGCCGGGAACAGCATTTTACATGCACGGAGTCACCATCCAGAAGGTCTTAAGAGGAGCATCCCTTATGGAGAGCTCCTCAGAGCCAGACGAAATTGTAGAACCCCACAGGCACTGTCCAAGGAACAAGTGAATATGGTTGACCGCTTTAAAGCACGGGGCTACTCGGGAAAAACCATCAGAGCAGCCACTGAATATTCCTCCACCAGCGACAGGGACAGTCTCCTGATCCCGAGAACACGAGAAAAGGGCAAGCAGGAAGCTAGACTCATCACCACTTTTTCCAATGCATCTCAGGCACTACATAAAATTGTTAGCAACATTGGTACCTGGTCAGGCAGGATTCAGTCATAGGTAAGCTGGTCAGCCCTAAACCGCACATCACATACCGTAGGTGCAAATCCTTACAGGACACACTGGTACATAGTCATCTCACACAGCAAGTTAAAAGAACAGGCATTTGGTTGAAGGAACTCCCCGGCTTTCACAAATGCAGCCGGTGCAAGGCCTGTGCTAACAGTCACAATGTTAAAAGTTATTTGTTACCGTTTGGAAGGAATGAGAAAATACTTCCTTATATCAATTGCAATACTGAATATGTTGTTTATGTTTTGACTTGTATTTGTGGATTGCGCTATGTTGGCAGCACTGTGTTTCCTGTGAAGAAGCGTATACTTGAGTATCTCCGTGCTATCAGAAATAGGGACTTAACTTACACTGTTGCCAAACACCGTGCGCTAGAGCATGGAGAGGTATCTGATGTCAGCTCTAAGATTTCATATTTTGGAATTGACAGGGTTGGAGTGCATCCTCGCCGAGGTGACAGAGAATGCCGCCTGCGACGCTTGGAATTTGAATATATCATTCCCCTACAAAGCAAGGATCCCGGAGGCCTCAATCGTGAGGAAGATCTTCATGTTCATCTAGGATGAGGAGATATCATATAACTGTGGTGCCCCAACATTTTGGACACTGTATATATGTACTCTGGTTACCATGGCTCTTTTTACCTGCCCCAGCGTCCTTTCCTCCTGTTATTCCACCTCTACGATTATCCCCTGCATGATAGTCCAAGTTCTTGTTCTCCTGCTATACTCTTTTGACCACAACTCCTTCCAAGCGGCTGCTTGGATAAGTAGTATGCATAGCCACCACGTTCTGATTTTAATGCACTGGGGGTGGGATTTTCCCAGCATTATCCGAGCCATTTTTCATTTTTCCTTAGACACACCCACTGTGTAATTTTTCTATTCACTTATTGTATTTCCATCATTTAGCCATGCCATCAAGCGCCCATACCCGGGCAGTTGATACTTGCAGAGTAATAACCCATTACAGAACCTGCCATTTGTTAGGTATTGCTTATAATACATTAACTTATATGTTTCTTTGGTGTCTATTTCCCACCAACTTCATTCTGCTTATATCTGCAAGGCCACTTGGCACTTTCACTGACTCTAGATATGAACCATTTTATCCTGGTACACTTTTGATGGGAGCATTCTCCTGCACACAGCGTTTTAAGCTTGCGCTATTGAGATGGCTTGCGCTTTTTCCTGGTTTGTTTATATTTAACTTTATTTCATTTTATTTTTCATTTCCCACACTAAGCATTTATAATAAAGGAATTTTGTTTATTCTTACTAAAACAGAATATTTGACAAATGCTGGCTTTAATGAGGGGTGAGTCTGTTTTGATGCATATTCATGACTTTCTTTTATGTCTATTTTGAAATTTGCTTGGTCATGCCTGGTTGTAAATCCATTTATAAGTAGCCACTTCCTGCCTTTGAAGTGACTTTGACAAAGACCGTGAGGTTGAAACGCATCAGTCAATACATTTTTCTCTTATTGTAATCCTGAGTGCGGCTCTTACCTTTTTGTTGTGAAGCAAGAGAGATTCACGTATATATATATATATATATATATTCAAACCACCTCCAATTTCACTACAGAAATCAGACTTCGACACTTGGGTGAGCTTCACCATCCAGCTTTAGCTTATTTTCTATATATACATATCTATCTATCTATCTATCTATCTATCTATCTATCTATCTATCTATCTATCTATCTATCTATCTATCTATCTATCTATCTATCTATCTATCTATCTATCTATCTATATCTATATATATATACACACACACAACAATGTGTATATATATATATATATTGATACCATAATCACCTGTTGTACCTGAGTGCAAGCTTTCCCAAAAGACAACCATCAGACATACAATCATAAAATTTCAAATATATACAAAATTACAGTTGACACAGCAAAATATGAACCTTTCCTAACAGGGATTAAGAGGCCTAAAACCATGAACTTTGGTTTGGCACAATAACCAACTCTGCCTTCTTAGTGAATGCAAACAAATTTGGCCCAATCAAATTCTGCACTCAGAGGAACCAACACGTGGGAGGATCCTAAGCTTCTCTCTTAGTAGGATTCTGATAGAGGTAGGCGAGAAGACTGGCTCTGGCTTAACCTCGAGATCCTGTTAAAACCTCTAGTCCATAACAAGCCGAGCTTTCCTGTGGCTTCTGCCTGCCCCCTCCCTCTACCCAGGATGTGTCATTATCACTAGAGCTGCAGTATGTGGACCTGGGGGACCAGGTTCAAGTCTCGGCTTTGGAGCAACATCCTGTGATTCTGGGCAAATCGCTTAATCTCTCCATGTCTATAAAAAATGCTGTGAGATGAGACCTTGTGTAATGTAACTGGTGCTCATGTAAAGGGCTTCATTACCCTTGGTTAATGTTCATGCTACACTTCAAAAACTACACAAAAATTAGGTAAAAACAAAGCTTTAACATAAAGGAAGACATATAGATATCCATTTACTGGTTGATTTACATAAAGTAATACCAGAAAACCTGGATAAATCACAGCTTCCTCACTTAAATTGTGTGATCTTGAGCAAATATTTTATTTCACCAAAACACTTTTTTCTTCATTATCCCTTATGAAAGCATTTCAAATATGTTAGTTCAGACAACCAGTTGTACACAACTATCACTTTTAATTAGTACTTCTCAGTGCAATGATATAATGTGCCCTATTAATATCAAAGCTTCCACATTTTAAAGATATACACGTTTTTGAATTTTTACATAATGTTTGTTTTATGAGTTACATAGCAAACCTTTTCAGGGCTTGGCTCGAGCACAGGCTCTAAGATCTGAGCCAGACCCTTGGCTCAGCTCACTCTGTTAATTTTTTGGCTCACTCACCTCTAGATTCTGAAAGCTCTTCATTAATGATCACAAACAGTCAGGCTATAGTTACATTCTCAAAGCCAGACCTAAGTGTCCATGTTGATTAATACAGCCCTGGGCATCCCATACTGTTTTCAAACACAAAACTGTACCCTGATGACGGAAGTTAACAATGGAAGGGGAGGCTGCTGGGACTGCAATGCTGCCTCATGATTGCCCTCCTCCTATCTGTCCTGCTGCCAAATAAAAACAAAAACACTGTAAATTATATAGTTATCTAAAACACTTTAACAGCATTAAAATGCCCCATGTGCATAACCTGAAAATTCAAGCACATGTAGCCATGCTACTGCTGACTCATGCAGATGAATATGTAAAATATTGACAGCTGCGTGGAGTGGAAGTACTGTTTTCTGTGGAAGCACACATCTTCTGTCCAATCAAAACATGTACTCCTGGCTACCAACGTGTAGGCAGAGCCAAAACCCCTCTCTGTAGTAATGCTGAAAGCTCATTTTTAGGTTGGTCAGATTATGTCTGGCAAGAGCTGTATAGGCAAGCCAGACCTAAACATGACCCTATCCCATATATGTCAACATTTTCGAAGTGGGAGATTTTAAAAACAAATCAGGGAAATGTATTTTCCTCATTGGCTTATATTTCAGAAGAGTCCATTTTAGGTGGAAGACATCTGAAATAAAGCAATTTTTGGCTTCATACATCCGAGACCGAAATGCTCCTGGGCGAGGCAAACGCAAGACTATGGAGGCCCTCCATCGAATGTTATGTGATGTTATGTATATCTTTAATATGTACTATCACCCACGAGGGTATCCTGGTGCTAAGCAGGTATGTGTTGCCTAACCCTGCCTGTGGTAGGTTGGTTAATTTTTAAAAAGCCAGGCCTTCAGCTTCTTGCAGAATTCAAGAAGAGAGTAAAAGTCTCTAATGTGGATTGGGAGGTCATTCCATTATTTAGGCGTGTCACTTGGAGAATCAAACAACTTAATAATTCTTGGTGACCTTAACCTATGTTGGAATGAAGTAAACAACTCACTAATTGAAACCCTGAACAATCTCCTACATGACAACAATCTCACACAACACTGCTCAGAAGAAACGCATCACAGAGGAGCAATCCTGGACGCTATTGCCCAAAGCGACATAGTTACGATTGACCACATCCTCCCCATGGACTTGTCCGACCACCACATCATCTTCTTCCACAACAACAAAATGGTCCCATTCCTACCCCCCTCGCAAGACCCCCCCAAATGGACTAGAAATATAACTCAGATCCCCCTAGCTGACCTTGAAGAAAAGATAAGCTCGCTCCTCCCCAGCGCCACTGAACATCTCTCCACAACTATCTCTCACTATAACTCAAATATGACATCCATCCTGGATCAACTAGCCCTTCTAAAATTAAAAAAAAAACAGGAACATTCCATCCAGATCATGGTTTAACACTGACATCAATGACGAAAGGAGACATCTAAGAGCCACAGAACGACTCTGGAGGAACAACCCTTTCATCACCCGTCGCGAAGAACTCCAAGCACATAGTTTTTCTGCTCCGCGCTGGACAACGCAATAAACAGACCCAAGGAGCTGTTTAACATCATCAGGCATCAAACCTCCAAGCCACTGCTTCCTCAGCTCAGGCATCCAAAGAACTATGCGACAACATCGCAGTTTTTTGAACGACAAAATCACCAAGATTGAGCTCCCACTAGACACCACCCCCCCCCCCCCCCACACCAAGAGCCCGACGCTTGGAATTAAAGACATCACATCCATGACCCCTTCTAAATCCTGGACAGCCTTCAATCTCATTCAGGAAGCAGAGATAGTCAAACTGATCTCCACCGCCAAGCCCTCATCCCATGTCCTCGATCAGCTACCCCCCTCAACTGACCAGAGAGCTGAAACTCGTCCTTGCCCTGCTCTGGTGCAGGATCATAAACAGCTCCCTGAGATCTGGAGTCGTACCAGACTGCTTCAAAGTTGGACAAGTCACGCCACTGCTGAAAAAACCAGGCCTATACACAAAAGATCTGAACAACTTCAGACCTGTCTCTAACTTACCTCTTCTATCCAAATTCCTGGAAAGATGCGTACTCCACCAACTGACTCACCACTTAGACAGCATCATCCTTCTTGATCCCCGCCAATCAGGCTTCACAAAAGGCTGCAGCACCGAAACCACGATCCTCAACGTCATTGATGATATATACAAGTCACTTGACTCGGACCAATGCTGCCTACTCATTCTCCTAGACCTATCGCAGCCTTCGACACGGTCGACCACAAACCTCTCATTAGGTTCTTCAAGAAAGGGCAGGTCTAGATGAGGTGGTCCTAAACTGGTTCTCCTCCTTCCTCCATAACCGAAATCAAAGAATAAAAATCCAAAACTTTGCGTCCGACCTACACCCTGTAAGCAGGGGTGTCCCACAAGGATCAGTTCTCTCCCCACAACTTTTCAACACCTACATTGAATCCCTCACTACCGTACACAAAAAATCCATCATCCCCTTCCACCTTTATGCAGACGACACGCAGATCTATCTGGAAACCTCCTCCATCGAGGACATCCAGAGACTCAACAACACGCTAAGAGAGGTCCAACACTGGCTCTCTAGTAACCACCTAAAACTCAATCAAGAGAAAACAGAAATACTCCTCATCTCCAACAAAGAAGAGAATTCCCAAATTGCGGAATGGCTCAAAGCTATTGATGCGCTCAACGGTAACCTCACCCTGGTAGACTCTGTAAAATCTCTAGGTATCACCCTAGACCTGAAACTGGACATGACCAAACACATTAAGAATTCTGCAAAGAGCGCCTTCCTCAACTTGAAGTTACTTAACAAAATAAAACCCTTCCTCCCACCCAAAGACCTTCAACAAGCCACTCAAGCATTGGTGCTGTCCAGACTAGACTACCGGAATGCAGTACTCTCTGGTACAACAAAATCTCACCTTGCCCCCTCAAAACAACTCTCAATGCAGCAGCCAGAATGGTCACCAGAGTTAAGAAATTCAACCACATCACAACCGCACTCAGAGAACTAAAATGGCTCCCAATTAAAATACGGGCTAGCTTCAGAACAGCCTGCCTCATGCACAAAGCCCTTCACACAGGCAAACCAGAATACCTGGCTTCCAAACTCAAAAAAGCTGGTCAGTCCAGGAACCTCAGGAGCTCCAACACTCTACTACTCATCCGGCTGAAAACACGCAAACAAAATACCGTGACCAGGTCCTTTGCTGGTAACACGCCCAAAATCTGGAACTCTATTCCCCTCCACATCAGAACTATCCCCTCTTTTGCAAAATTCCAGACTGCTCAAAGAGCTTTTCCTCGAGCATTCCCTAGTGAACCGATAGGATCCGCCGAAGTGCTTTAGCCAGCACACCACATGACTCTGCCTCTTTGTCCTATGACCTCGATCTCCTACACCTCCCGGACCCCAACCTCATTCCCTCCTCCCGGAAAGAGGAGCCTATCGGCCACTTGTGTGTGAACTGTTCTCACCGCGTATCTTTACGTTATATTTGCTTCTCTTTATGTTTGAACTCTACGCGCCATGAATCATTATGTTCTACTACGGTCACTACTTTGTTTGATTGCATCTTTGATACATGTTGTAAAGCGCTCTGATACCCTCGGGTCCAGCTAGCGCTATATAAAACTCCTAAAATAAATTAAACAAAAATAAATAAGGAGTGATGTAGGAGAACGCTCGTCTTCCTGAACTGGTTCTGTGTATGTGTGGGGTGTGCAGGTAGAAGCCCTGTGGAGCAGAGGTGTCTGGATGATTGGTGGAAGGAGATGAAACTGTTCAGGTAGGTGGGGACTGAGTTGTGTAGTGCCTTAAATGTGTGTCTGATGAGTTTGAATTGAGCATTTTTGTGTATTGGGAGCCAGTGTAGTTCCCTGAGGTGTGGTGTGATGTGAGTTCTATGTAGGAGGATGAGGATGTGTCTTGTTGCAGAGTTCTGAATGGTTTGTAACCTTCTAGTGAGTTGCTTGGTGATCTCGGTGTAAAGGGTGTTCTCATAGTCCAACTTGCTGGTAACTAGGAGGGTGTGTGACAGTTTTTTTTAGAGTTGCTTGTGAGCCATTTGAGATCTTCCAAAGCATCTTTAAAGTGTGAAAGTAGGATGCAGTGACGACGTTGACTTGTGCGGACATGTCCAGTTTGCTATTTGATGATTATCCCGAGGTTCCAGGCATGGGTTCTGGATATGGGTAATAAAAAAAAAGGAGACAACTGAGACAGACATTATGTTTCAGTCTCATGCTTACTTATGAGCAGGAAGAGACTTAAGCAAAGTCCCCAGAATGTATATGTTAACTATTGGAAAGAGAAGGTTATGTAGCTTTTATGTCCTACATGCTTTGCCATGCCTGTTTCCACTTCCAGCTGTCATTACGTTTATTTTTTTCACAAACTGATCAAATTAGACCTTTGAACTTCAACAAAAATCACATTTTTATTCATAAGGGCAGGAACAAGGAAGTTCATAAAACCTAACGCTATAAAACTGACTATATTTTTCGGCTTTCTATAGCATATGCTACCTAGCCTGCCTGGTTTGACGTAACAACCATTGCGTGCGAAGGTACCTGTAGGGCTGCTTTGTTTTATTATCCTTCATGGGGTGATTTACTTGTGTTTACCCTAGCTACGGCACAGTACCGTTTGCTTTTCTTTCCAATCAATGATTGTAATTTGCCCGGGGCGTGACACCTGACCGTTTCGCTTCGTAGAGCGAAAGTGAAAGTTTCTTGACTTTAAAAAGGTGTTTCCAACAACAAAACTATGAAACCGAGCAGAGACTACGCAGGAAAAGGTACGTGCTTGCTCTTCAGCGACACACATTTCTCGTTTCTGTAGAATTGTGCAAGTTGAGCCAAGTTTAAAAGCAATATGTGCTGTAATTTGCGCTTCCTATTTGACGTTAGAATTGTACAATGTGAGAAGGAAAACACGTTTGTAAGATGGGCGTTAGCGCAGTGACGTTGTATCAGAAGTGTTCGAGTCCGAGAGGAAGGTCTTGGGGGCATATTATCAAGCCAGGCGATAAAATTATCGCCGCTTTAGCGGCAGAAAACTGCCGCTAAAACGGCGATAATGGGCTTGATAATATGCTCTATGGAATTCCAATTGAAGCCCATGTTAGATGTCCTTCACATTTAACATGGGCTTCAATTGGAATTCCATAGAGAATATTATCAAGCCCATTATCGCCGTTTTAGCAGCAATTTTCTGCCGCTAAAGCGGCGATAATTTTACCGCCTGGCTTGATAATATGCCCCCTAGTTCCGTTACAATGTTTTCTCTTTACACTCCGTACAAGTGGGACTGCACCGAGGATGACATTAAAAACACAAAACCGGAGTCTAAAACGGACAAATGGTTTATCTCCAGAGCTGGGCGGAGAGAGGATGTGGCTTAATGGCCAGAGTTGCAGACTTTGGAACTGGGGAACCGTTTCGGCGTTGGTTCAACATTCTGTGATACCGGGTATAAAACACTTTATCTCCTTGTGTCTAGAAAAATATGAATGTGTTCTTGTGTAATGTAATAAGTACTAGTGCTTGTGTAAAGCGCGCGAATACCTTCGTGTCGAGTTCCCGTTATATAAAACTAGCATATAATAAAAAGAAATGTGCCCCCTCACTGCAGCTGATTAATGAAATTTGGTAGCGTGGGGCCCATTTTGAGGTCACAGTTCAGTCACACACAGTGGTCGAAGTGGGGGGGGGAAAAAAGTAGGGGAACTCTGAGGGAAGCATCAGGGGGTGGAAATAATCCGAGGATTGGTTCAGTGGGCGGAGTCAGAGGTGTGGCTAGAAAGAGCAAAACAACCTAATTTTTAGTATGTTTGGCATTTCACTGACCAGTTACAGCTTATAACGTTATTTAATGCAACCAATAGATACACGTTTATTTGAGGTTTAATATGAGTTATTGACATTAACCTCTTCGCTGCGGCGCAAATTCCGCCGCAGCGCTCCCGCAGTGCTGGCATTCCGATCGCGGGCGTGGTAATGACGTCTCCCGGCCGTCGTCCGCACACGCCCATCGTGACTCATGACGGCCGGGAGACGTCATGAGCACGGAAGAGGTTAGAATACATTTACAATGTGGGATACGTTTTCAATCACAGAATGTCCCAAACAGGCATAGAAGTGGAATCATAAGCCATTTGTGTCCAAGCCATGCAGTTTCTTTTATCAGCACTTCTCCTCCCTTTTCTAACCATTTCTGAACATAAAATTTGGCTTTAGATTCTATGACAGGAGGCCTCACGTGTTGGGGAGCACTGTTGATTACATCATTCTGTGCCCCTCGGTCAATGCAAAATTGAATTCCTACGTTTTTTCACGCAACATGTCATGAAGCCAGCATTAGATGCCTCTTAGTTTCCTGTTATTGTATCCAGACATAGCACTCTCAAACAAACCAGACCCGGTGGTTTTGCAAATGCTTTTAGCAGTATCAGATGAATGAGATACAACTATTTTATTAGTAGTTTGTGTAATTACTACTCGAGTTAGTTAGCAATGAGAATTGCAAAAGCATCACTTCTGAAATTATGAGACTCAAACATTGGTAGAGTCAGAAATAGGGTGTGGTGTTTGGATTATCTCAATCAGTTATTTTCTCCTCTTGAGACTACTATCCTCTGCAATCACTATTAGACAACTTCATCCTTTATCTCTCTCCAAGCACTGTAGGCGTCTAGAAACTCCACCCAACAGAGACTGCATGAGAGAAGTTCAAACATGAATGGCAAAATATCCTAGTTTGCAAATGTTTTCCACATAATTATAGCTCTCCCGTGTTTGCCACATAATGCACCATCTGCTGCATAATCTGATGGTTTTAACAAAAATAAATTTTAGCTCAAATGGATCAAAACAAAGTGACTTGTGTTGCTGTTTAGTGGAGGGCCCTTTACAAAGGTTGACTGGTCACGTTCTCAGTGCTGCACTTGTTTGTTAAACTGTTATTAATGGGGTGAAAGCTTTGCAGAGACTGTAGTTAGTATGTGTAAAAATGTCAAAATAATATAGTATCAGAAAATATACATTACACTGCAGCCTTTTTGCTGCATGATTTAGTCAACACTGCAACATAATGTTGTCTTCCATTGCTGCATAATTGCAGTGGCCTCAATGCAGGCAGCACATGCTAAAAGTGCTTGTGTATGAGGCAGAGACTGTGAAGTTTGCGAATTTAGGGGCATATTTATGGGGATGGTGGCATAGGGCAGCGCAGCAAGTTACTTTGCTGTGCTTCCCTGCATCACAGGGCAAGGGCAGGAATGCACCGTATTTATCCAATATGGTGCATTCCTCTCCTTTCTCCCTGTGCTGATGCCGTTTTGGCAGCCTAGCGCCAACGCAGGCACACTTGGCCCATGATGCAAGGGTGCCTCCATTGCATGCAGGATTGTTTTGTGCAGGAAGGGGCACCTTCCTGTACAAAAACAATCCGAAGAGGCTCTTTCCTCTTTCTATGTGGGCTGCAGAATGCAGCAGCACACATAGAAAGAGGAACAAGCATTTACAATGCAATAGGTCTCGCAATAGCGAGATTTCGAGCTATTGGAGTGGTAAATGGAAATGCCTTTTATAATATTAAAAGGCATTGTCATTTACAATACCAATAGGTCAAATTTTAGCAAAAGCAAGACATATTGTATTGTAGAGCATGGTGTCCGTGGAGCGGGCGCCGCATTCACCAATAAAGTTAAAAAAAAAAGAAAAGGAACAGAGCGCAGTGTTCCTGAAGCGTGCGCCGCGCTTAGCATGCAATTTATTTTCATAAAAATAAAAGGTGAAAGAACGTGCGGTGTCCCTGAAGCGTATTGCACGTTCTTCTAAAAAATAAATAATAATCAAAAAAGCATTGCCATAGTGCCATAAGTGCTGTGGGGGTATGGGATAGCCGCTTTTTAAGTTAGAGCAGCATAGTTCCCACATATAGTGCAGTCTGTGTAACAACGGAAGTAAAAGGTCGAGTTGTTATTGGAGGTAACAAATGCAGACAAGGTGATACCAAGGAGGGACTAACAAGCCTGTTTACGAATCAGAAGCCAGCATTTATGAAGGACAATGACACAAGACAAATGACCAAACATGGGCGGAGAGAGGGAGTGCATACCACTAATTGCAATTTCGCTCTCTCAAGTTCACTGATGTGTTTATTTTTTCCATTTTTGCAGAAAGCAAATTAGGCTATTATGTGGTTTACCTTTGTGTTTGTTGAGGGAGATAATAAAGCTTCCGATGTGTTGCTCCACCATCAGTTGTGGTTCTGACACAAAAAAAAACTCACCATGGAAGAACTGCGCAACATTCGTTCCCGCCCCATAACATCCCAGTCACAGGTACTTGTGAGAGGAAAGTTAATTGGATCCACATTTGGCCGTGTTCAACGTCACCCGCCCCCTCCCCTTGCAGGCCGCAATGGGATCTAACATGCAGCGGCGGGTTATGCGATCTCATGCGCGGGTTGTGGCTTGCTAAAAAAACACAACCATCAGGTCTGCAAACATAAAACGCGAAACGGGACTTCAGCACAACCCACATGTAGCCCTAGTGTCTGTGGTCTGGAAGAGCAACAGATGCCGCCCATAAACTTTCACAATTCTATTCCTGCACCGTGCAATTACTATGTGGTTTGAATTGAATTGAATTGAATTGAAGAGTTCTGCTTACCTTGAAGTTCTTTTGCGGTATGCTCCTGGGTTATTTGCTGGAATTATTGCTCACTCTCTCGTGTCAATGAGCTCTCTGTAAAACAAGAAAAACAAGGGAAGGACTGTTTGCTGATTAAATGCAGGCGGAAGACGAGGAGATGTGCGGTTAAGAGAGGAAGATGAGCGAGAAGGAAACCCGGACTGGTGGAGGAAGACAGAGAAAGGAAGTGATATGTTCTGTAGTTTGAAGACAAGAAAAACAAGGGACTGTTTGCCGATTAAATGCATTCAAGCAAATTTGTGACACGGCGGAGCGTGGCGCCCGTGCTTGGCGGGGGCGGGGGAGCGCATTACAGGCGGGGGAACGGACCCTTTGAAGTACGATGCCAAACGGATTGCATGGCGGCACGATGCACGTGATTGTGCGCGTGCTCGCCATGCAATCCGCTTTTGGGAGCACTTTTGGGAGCCCCTTACTAGAGTCTCGCCTAGCTATTGCTATCGCAATAGCTAGGCGAGACCTAAAAAACCAGGAGGAATAACGATATCTCTCCTCGTTATGCCTCCCCTCAGGAGGTGCAAGATTTTGACGCAATCCTAATTTTAGAAGTCCTTGTAAATCTGTGAATGCGCCAGAAACCGTGGGAGTTGCGTGGGGACTTTTATTGTTGTTGCTGGGTTTACAAGGAACTCTGCAGTGATTTATGTGTTTTTAAGAGTGAGTCATTATGCTGCACATTTCTGCTGGTTAGGTCTCGCCTGACCCAGCGCATGCGCTGGTCTGGCGAGACTTTTTGAGGGGGCTCCAAAAAGTGCTACCAGGCCAGCCTAGAGCTACAGTGCACGTGAGCGGGCGCGCGCGCTGCGCTTTTCCGCGGTTACTTTCACTTTCACGGCCACACGGCCGCTTTGATGTTTGATCGCGATCACTTTCGCGGCCGCATGGCCGCTTGTTTCTTTCTCTCTCTTAATATCTCCGCTACCATTGTTATCTCACTTCTCCCCAAACTGTACTTCTTCTGCCTTCTCTGCTATTTTTCATCTCTCTCCCTCCAGTTCCCCTCTCCCTGTTACACTTTAGCACTTCTCCCCAACACTCATTCACTTACTGCAAATCTATTATGAGCTTGTTCTCTCTGCCACTCACAATTCTTTTCTTTCTCACTGTCCCCCTACCCTTCCACTTATTTGTTCTCGCCACCCCTTGCCCTTCCCCTGTGTCCCCTTTCTCACATTCTTACGTCATTCTCTCGCGGCCTTTCCTAAAATCATTTACCAAGTTCTCTTTCACCCATATTGTTTATTTCACCACTGATTTCTCTCTTTATGTCTCACCCCCCTGGCCTAGCCGCATCACTCTCTTGCTTGCCCCCACTCATTTGAAATCTTAGACCTGCATCCCACCTGCCTAAACACCTCTCGGGCTCACTCCATAGTCAGTATCTCAAATGCTATGCATGTCATTCTCACCTTCAGGCTGTCTTTGTTTGCCTTTCCCTGAAATGCTCTTTTCAGTCATTACTTCACAATTCTTTATTTCTCCGCATATATCTCTTCTCTGTATTTCTCTGCCTGTGTCTTTGATTCTCATCTTCCCGTTTTTAGAGCTCCCATCTCTTTTTATATATCGCCCTCTTATTTTACTTCTACTTCTCTCTTTTCCTTTGCGCTCCTACCTTTTCCCCTTCTTCTCAGAATTGGTAAGAGTACTTAGCTCAAAATCCTAGAGTTCTCTTTCATACCAAAGATGCCTCGCACTATGGGTGCAGAACCCACTTTCTTTGAGAATTTCTGGTGTACTGCAATGCCATGAAGGCTCAGATAGAGAGTACGCAGCCTGAAATCAGAATTATTCAAAGGCCCATTAGGCAACAAAAATCTTAAGTGGAACAGACAAAAATTGGGATGAATACGAAAATGATCTACGTCAGATTCATAAGGAATTCTGATAGCATCTCCAGGGAAAGGAGAAAAACAAACTAAATAAATGAATAGTGTCTCTAATAGATCAGGAAAAGTTTCTCAACAATTGGACAGAGACCTGTGAGGAAAATGAAAAGTCTCTGCCTCACATCCAAAACCAAGGGTTTTCATACACATTTTACAGACAGGAAGTAAGCTGAAACTATAAATATAGCATGAAATGACTAATGATAATAGATATTGAGCAAATCAGAATGATGATCGTCACAACAAGAACTGCTAACCCATTTCTAAGTCAGATGAATTCTTCCATTAGCTTACACAGCAACAGCACACTCGAGAGATTTACAACACAATATAAAACATTTTCAAACAAAGACTCATACACCAGGGTACGAACGAGTGTCCTGCACAATGTTACATTAGGTACATGAAGAAAGGCTCATTCACAATACATGCTCTCTGAAGAAAATGCCAATTTCATCACTGCGTTTCTGTGCTTTGTGAAAATAGTGGGGAGAGAAGACATGAAGGGGGACATTAATTGGGAGGGGCAATGAGCAGGAGGAAGATGAACAGAACACCAAACACCATCCATTTGAATAAAATGGTGCTTCTGTAGAAATTTGGCATAACTAAACTATATTAATATACACACTTCTAAACCGCTACGTAAAATTGTTTCAAGTGCAACATTAATAATTCATTGGGTACAACTATATTAATGATAGAAATCATTATTAGTCAAAAATAATTTGTCACCCAAAATTGCACATTTAAAAAGAGCTTTAAAACTCCCATCTAGTGATACTCCTCTTGATACATCCTTCCCATCATGAGATCTCATCTATCCTATTTTTCCAAGCCCATCATGCCCTCCTCTCCTGATCTATCCTGTTATGCGGTCTGCCATGCTTGGATCTGCCCACACCATTCTCAGCTATCACATGTTCTTTTGTCACTCTATTGTTTTGCATCTTCTTTGGCCTCTAATACCTGCTTGTTCCAATTCTCACTCCATTATTTTCTTTTCCACAATGTGTGTTCTGCCTACTTCTGTGCCCTCTTTAGTCCCATACTACACCATTCCATGCTCCCTGATTCAGAAATCGTATGTCCTACTCCTCCCCACCCTGTGCTCCTCCATCATGCATTCTCCTATCCTGTGCTGTCCCTTCTAGTGCTATATCCCCTCATGTGCCATTCACATTCAATGTTCTATATGTGTGAGTTTTTCTATCCTATGGTTTGCCCAACTTATGCTTTTCTTAGCACTGTGATACTCCATCATGCATTTTCCATTTCTATACTCCCTATTTCAATTCCCTGCATACTGCCCCTTCTATCCTGTGTCAACATAATGTACCCTCTCTTTCTGTGCTCTGTGATCCTATGTTCTCCATAATGTGCTCTTTGTGGTCTGTTGCATCCTGTGCTCCCGCATTCTATGCACCCAATTCTGTGACTTTCCAATGTGTTCTCTTACTTGATGCGGTTCAACCATTCTGCGCTCTTTTCCGTCTAGCCCTCTTCCATGTAGTGCTCCATCATCCTTTACTCTCTCATCCTCAGCTCAATTTTCACATGCCCTGAACTGTCCTGTCCCCTAGCTCATTTTTTCTCTCCTTAATCCATCTCACTTTCATCCTGTGCTATCTTATAACTTGCTCTTTCTTATCCACTGTTCTCATCAATCCTCTGTACTCTCACCCTGTGCTTCATCACCCTAAGCTCTCTCATTCAATGGCTGCATTTTCTCATTTTATGCTACCAACAATGTGATGTTCGTCTGTGTGCTCCCCTGACCTGTGTCATATTGTTCCTTTTTTTATTCATCTTGTTTACTCCCCCATGCCACATGTGCTTGCTTGTATTCCCATTCTCCTATTATTGCATCCTATGCTGTCACTATTTTTAGTTGTTAGGTCCCTCATTCCATGCTCTCTCTTCTATGTTTTGGTAGATTCCTGCTTGCCCATCCTGTCCTCTCTGATCACTGCATGAACCCTCCCGTAATATACTATTTCTCATCATCCAGATCCAGGACCCATGCACGCACCCTTCTGTGCCATTTCCCAACTTATATTCTCTTACATCTTTCTCTCTTCAAACTACAACTTTTGTTCTCTCCCATTCTATGCTTCTCTCTTCCTATGCTCACCTATTTGGTCTTTTTCCCATCCTGCACTCTTTGGTTTTTCACTCAAGAAGTATATGTTTTTGCTCTAGCATTGTGCTTTTTTGTCTACACAGTCTCTTTCCTATACTGTTCTTGCCATATTGTATGTGTTTCTCCACTCTGTGCCACATCTCATTCTGTGTCCTCTTCCATGTTGTTCTCTCATATTCTGTGTGTTGCTATCATCTTTACTCTTCATTCCTTTTACCAGTGCCCTGGCCAAGGCCAGACCAATTGGTTTTATCAATGCTTGTTTTAACTGTTTTTGCTGCATGCCCCACTTCTGGCAGGTGGCCACCTACAAAATGTTTAGTGACCATTCCAAGATGGGCAGCTGCATGCGCATTGACGCACTCATTCACAGCAAGTATCTCCAATTGAGTTGGTTTTATTTTAACAAATCCCTTTCTAAGAGGGCAACCAAGGATGCACGCTTCCATGGTGGACATCTCCTAATGTTCTATTAAAAAACACAATTAAAAAATGGCCAGTAAACGTATGTAGCCTGACGCTTGATCCCCCAATAATAGGCCTCACTGGTATATTTCTACATATGTACAATACCGGGAGGTATATGGAGGCTTTCTATTTGTTAACACAGTCAGGATAATTGGACAATAATTAGGTGATTTCAATCCATGGTCATAAATCCATGTGATCCAGTCGAATGACCAGTTATCCGCAGTTAGTGCCTGCTGTTTTTGGCAACATTTTCATTTAAAACGTAAAAACATTATATCTCTGGTTCCCCTTATTGGAATGTTGTTGTTTTGGTAGCATTTAGTGTAATAAAAGTTATCCTAGTTTTTAGGTTGAGCCTTGAGTCAGCGTACATGCGCAGCTCTGCGAGACTAGTTGTTGTGGAGCAGGGAATGGAAGTACCGCCCACTCTCCGACCATATTTACCAGTGGCTTGTGTCATTGTCTTTCCTAAATGCAGACTTCTGATTTGTAAATAGGCGTGTTAGTCCCTCCTTAGTACCGCCTGGTCTTCATTTGTCATCACCCATGGCTACTGGCCCTTTTACTTCAGTTGTTACTCTGAACCTGTTATTTATTCGCATGTATGCGAGTTTGAGCTATTGGCATTGTAAATGACAATGCCTTTAATTTTTGTTTTGGCTTTTAAAACATAATTAAAGCACATTGTCATTTACAATGCCAATAGCTTAAACTTGTTTTTTATGTGTGCATGTGGCTTAACGGCCAGAGCGGCCGATTTTGAAGCTGGGGAACCAGGTTCGAGTCCGGTGGGAGGCCCAAACATCCTGTGATTCTGTCCAAATTACTTTATCACCCCCTGCCGAAAAAAAATAATACGTGTATGCAACTAGTGCTCGTGTAAAAGTGCTTTAATACCTTCTGGTCGAGTTCGTGCTATATAAAACTGCAAAAAAAAAAAAACTGCAAAAAAAATAGCTCAATGGCCATCTTTCCATCTTAAAAAATTGGGGAATGATCGAAATTAGCACAAATCCTCCACCAAAATGACCTGCTACTATGGATCCGTGTTCTTGTGCCTCAGAGGCAGCACTCCTCTTAGAAAAGGGCACTAACGCAGAACGAAGATAGGAAAGGTTAGAACCTGCAGCAATTCACTGGGGAGAATTTTACAGTTTTTGAGGTAGTATAAGCATTTTTGTCATGCACTCACTATCCACCAAGTATTGTGTTATTTTCCACATTTACATTTTTCTTTACGAGACCTAGTATTTTAATAAGCACTTCATTATCTTTCATTTACATCTTATTGCTAAACGATATCCTAGTTCTCACCAGAAGAGCACACTGAAATGTGCAAGAAGCTACAGCCCACCTTGGAGTGCCAACCCCTATGCAGTCAGGCTATGCTGCAATTCAAATATGATGTGCAGCATTGCTCATTTATTAGTGTTGCATATGCTTCTTACAGTTTCAGGCGCTAAAGCATACTTTAAAATTCTCTCAGTAGGGGAGTCTGATGCTGGCTAACGAGAGGCCCAGGGATGCCACATTTCTAGGATTTCCACTATGTGAATCATTCTGTTTTAGGATTTACTGTAAATGTATCTCATGTGAATAGCCTGAAACTCCAGCATGGCTCCACCTTCTGCGGACCAACGGTGGACAGCCCCGGTGAGGTATGTTTTTATAGAGTGAGGCTTTTTGATCATGAAAACCTTGGAAAAGTGACTGCAGATTTTTTTTAGAACCCATCCTAGACAGTCTAAATTGAAACTGTTGAAGCGGAAGCTTCTTAATGTGTGTGAAGCATGTCCTACATTTGATAACACCTCCCTGACTGCGCACACTGAGATTATGACCGCTCGCTGCACTCAGCACAGCGAGGGGCACTTGGGAACACTGAAATAACAATCTGGGCATTATCCATCACGCTTAATCTAGCTGAAATCAGGATTAGGAAAAATACATGAGACATCACAATAATCTAAATGCTTCAATCAGGAGAGCTGGCAGTCTCCCTCACTACAAAGGTTAAAAAGCATTGGCATAGGCAATAGGTCTCGCTTTTGGGACCTTATAAATATTTAGTTATGCAGCACAATATCCTTGGTGCAACAACATCAACCGTTGCATGGCGAAACACTTATAAGGTCCCAAAGGCGAGACCTATTGGCTATGCCAATGCTTGTTTTGTTGCTGTGGCCAGATTTTGCAGCATTGCTGCAAAACCAGTCCCCAGTTACAAAACCAGTCTCCCACGCAACACCTACCGCAACACCTCCTTTGGCGCACAGTAACGCAACACGCCCCATAGTCTGGTGTGCATGCAAATCCTGCATTGCCAATCCCTGGTGAGTTGCATTAGTACTGCTAGAACAAAGTCAATGGAGGCACCAATGAGTGAGGCGGACTGGCCTCAAGGGTCTTGTGACCTCAGTGACAAAGTCACTGCTGCTATAGAGTGCTGCTTTGTAGGCCTGCCTGCAAGACTGGAGGTGGACTTCAGTATGGATTGTGGTGGACAGGCCTTCAAGGTGCTAAGATGCCAGGGCTTCTAAGGTCTAGCTGGGCCTTCTAAGGTATAGTAGGAGAATGTGCTCCCTCAGGAGAGTGGTCTACTGGACTAGTCATGAAGGTTTAACCAGTTCCCCAGTTCCAAATTCGGTAGCACTGGCCATAGCGCCACATCCTATCCCCCCGAACACCCTTCTGCCCCACTGAGAGAAGCTTGCACTGTCTTTAGCTGCAACCCAATTCTGCCCCATTATAAACACCAGGATGTCACTCAATTCAAATTATGCACTGCCTGAAAAAATAACATCCTGGAAAAAGCAAACACTCAAAGGGAATGCAAGATTATGTAAAGCATGCGAAATATAAGCAGGAACGACATGTTACCTTAACGCTTTTACACTCCATGTTCAGAAATTAATGAGTATTTTTTGTCTCAAACGATGAGGACATGAATACAAGGCTCCTCCTGTACACAGGTGTGCCTTTGTTAAGCAGGGCTCAGAAGAGAAAGGGACACATCAGGAGAATCTGATCTTACTCACAGAAACCCACCAGGACCCCTCCACATTCATGTCAGCCAGCTAGCTGCTCAAACATAGGCATTATGTATTCAAGTGTCCTGCAAAGGATGCCTTTTGAACTGTCCGGCTTGGCTAACTCTTCTACTCACAAAAAACTTGAGAGAGATCTTGACAGTAAAATGATGTATTTTCATTCCGGAAGTGAACAAAAAGCAGTAACCCACTGAGCTAAGCACATAAATTATTGTTCTTTGATATGCATGGTACACGTTCTCTGTATCAGGCGTATCAACCCTCTGCACTACCTTAGATGTGTCAAAACAGCCATTAGACAAAACTCCCTCCCATCTCTCTCTTCAGGTACATTGATCACCAGAGTTATCTTGGCACTTTTATTGTTGCCCGGAACCTGTTGAATATACAAGGAACTTTGCAGTGTTTTTAAAACTCCTGCACTTCTACAAAACCGGCCCCCACTAACTAAAACGACCCCCTACCCTTCCGGACCCCCTGGGAAACGTCTGAGGCCCGATACGGCCAGTCCGGCCCAGTTACTGTAAAGCCTTTTTCAATGCACTATTGTAGATATGTATGATTATTTGATATAAACGTCACAGATCATTGTTAGTGTAAAACACAGATTCTTTCTGAATATCCTTTGAATTGGGTTCCTGAATGAATGATACACACAAGCAGTTTGGTACAAAGCTTCAAGCACAACTTATCTCCAAAAGAAGGTCTCTGGGTAGACCTCTGAGGTAAGCACATTAATGTTATTCCTAAGGGCCCTCACACAGGACCACTTGCCTTTTTGACCTTCCTGTACATTTCCTGCCTATGCTTTACTATGCAAAAATCTTTATGGCAGAGAAGCCACAATACTATCCCAATTTCTACCAGTCATCTCTCATATACAAAGGGACCAACCAACCATTGACCAAACTAACCTGCAGATTAGCTATTGATGCCGATTCTGGTTGGCACTTGACATCTTTTAAGCAAAAACTGAGAAGTATTGGCAATGGTTAATTTGTCTTTATGCATTAAATATTATGAAGATTTGAAATGTTTTGTTCATTTTACAGAAACAAACTATTTTTTTAGAGGTCCCCATTAAATATGGGTTTAATCATCAATGAATTAATGACAGCCACAAACTAGAGATCCAGCTTTCCCATTATTTAATTAGAACTTTGGAACATTAAATACATTTTCTGCCATCTGTGTGGTGCACCATCTTTGCAGCAGGCATATTACCCCTGTGCTTTACAGTAGATGAGTCAAAACTGCCAACAAACAAATCTCCAATCTATCTCCATCAGGAAGATAAACAATCAGAGATATCAGTCTTAACACTTTTATAGTTGCGTAATAACTACTGGGTTTACAAGAAACTCTGCAGTGAGTATGTGTTTTTAAGAGATAGTCATTTTGCTGCACATTTCTGCTGGTTCGGTCGAGCCTAGAGCCAGCGCGCATGCGCTGCTCTAGGAGGCTTATTGTAGAGGAGTACGGAGTAGCAGCTCCGGAGTACGGAGAAGAAGCACCACCCACTATCCGCCCTTATTTCCCATTGGCTTGTGTCATTGTTTGTCCTAAATGCCGGCTTCAGATTCATCAATAGGCTTGTTAGTCCCTCCTTCTCTCCATTTGTCACCTCCCATGGCGACTGGCCCCTTTACTTCAAGTGTTACATGGTAGGTATTTTTTTAGACTGAGAGCACTATTTTCGTTAATGAGGTTCTCCCACTGCATGCAGGACGTGCTTTGCTGCATTCTTTTCCCTGCCCCGCCCTCCCACCCATTGTCCGTGCTTTTCACTCCCCACTCCCTCCTGTTGTCTGTGCCTTTCACTGTCCCCTCCCTCCCGTTGTCTGTGCATTGTCCATGCCTTTTAATCCCCCGCCCTCCCTCCCGTTGTCCGTGCGCGTTGTCAGTGCCTTTTACTCCCCCCGCCGTCCCTCCCGTTGTCCGTGCCTTCCACTCCCCCCTGCCTCCCTCCTATTGTCCGTGCCAATCACTACCCCCGCCCTCCCTCCCATTGTCTGTGCTTTTCACTCCCCCGCCCTCTGTCCTGTTGTCCATGCCTTTCACTCCTCCCCTGCGACCGCCCTCACGTTGTCGGTGCCTTTCACCCCCAACCCCCTTCTGTTGTCCGTGATGCCTCCCCCATCCCATGATGCCTTCCATTTTTAATGCAATAGGTCTCGCATGCATTCCAAATGCTTGTATTAAAGAGTTTGCACCCTGTTTACACGTGGCTATGACCTACTTACAGCGGCAGACACCCAACCAGAGGGATTTAAAGCTTATTACATGGGCACCAGTTACTTTATTTAAGGGCATATTTCTTTGTAACAAAGACACATGGGCATTAAATGGTTTCAAGGTCTTTTGATTTTTTTATTTATGAACTTAAAAATCAACTCATATTAAGGAGTGTATGCTGCCGTAAACTTCAATGACTTACACCCTTTTTAGGTCTCGCCTGGCTATCGCGTTGGCTATCGCGTAAGCGATCGCACAGCGAGACTTATGTAGGGGCTTCAGAAAATGCTCCCAAAGGCTTCCCAGGCGGATCGGGTGGCGGTTACGCGCACAACCACGCACATTCCATTTGCCACGAGCTACTTCCTGCGCGTGCGCCGCCTCACGCATTCAGAGAGATTTAGTAAGGGACACAAGACCTTAGGAATGCGGTTTATGGCCAGTGCATGTGAGGCATTCAAGCACGAAGCTGGCATCTGGCATCGGACTTGAAAGCAGCAGACTGCTTTCGCCAGCGCGCGCTCGGCCTCACTTCCTGCATCCCCTCTTACAACAATTAACTTTCGTTATAACTCACACCCCATATGCTCATTCCCTCCCACCCTTCCTTTGATGTCCGCTTTTCTTGTTGTTTACAAACCACGCCACACACTGCTGCACGCCGCACACTGCTGCACGCCGCACACTGCTGCACGCCGCACACTGCTGCATGCCGCACACTACCGCACGCCACACACTGCTGCGCACACTGCTGCATTACACACTGCTGCATTACACACTGCTGCACGCTGCACACTGCTGCACGCCTCACACTGCTACACGAAACACTGCTGCATGCCTCACACTGCTGCACGCCACACAGTGCTGCACGCCACACACTGCTGAACGCCACACACTGCTGCACGCCACACACTGCTGCACGCCTCACACTGCTGCATGCCTCACACTGCTGCATGCCTCACACTGCTGCACGCCTAACACTGCTGCACGCCTCACACTGCTGCACGCCGCACACTGCTGCACGCCACACACTGCTGCACGCCACACACTGCTGCACGCCACACACTGCTGCACGCCACACACTGCTGCACACCTCACACTGCTGCACACCTCACACTGCTGCACGCCTCACACTGCTGCACGCCACACACTGCTGCATGCCGCACACTGCTGCACGCCGCTGCACGCCACACGCTGCTACACGCCACACACTGCTGCACGCCTAACACTGCTGCACGCCGCACACTGCTGCACGCCGCTGCACGCCACACACTGCTGCACGCCGCTGCACGCCACACACTGCTGCATTACACACTGCTGCACGCCGCACACTGCTGCACGCCTCACACTGCTGCATGCCTCACACTGCTGCATGCCTCACACTGCTGCACGCCACACACTGCTGCACGCCACACACTGCTGCACGCCCCACACTGCTGCACGCCCCACACTGCTGCACGCCACAGACTGCTGCACGCCACAGACTGCTGCACGTCACACACTGCTGCACTCCACACACTGCTGCACGCCGCACAATGCTACACGAAACACTGCTGCACGCCACACACTGCTGCACACTGCTGCATGGTGCACGACACTGCTGCAAGCAGCACACTGCTGCACACCACTGCACGCCACTGCATGCCACACAGTGCTGCATGCCTCACACTGCTACACGAAACACTGCTGTACGCCACACACTGCTTCACGCCGCACACTGCTGCACGCCGCACACTGCTGCACGCCGCACACTGCTGCACGCCACGCACTGCTGCATGCCACACACTGCTGCATGCCGCTGCACGCCGCACACTGCTGCACACTGCTGCACGCCACACACTGCTGCACGCCACACACTGCTGCACGCTGCACAATGCTACACGAAACACTGCTGCACGCCGCACACTGCTGCACGCCGCACACTGCTGCACGCCACACACTGCTGCACGCCACACACTGCTGAACACTGCTGCATTACTCACTGCTGCATGCTGCACGACACTGCTGCACGCCGCACACTGCTGCACGCCGCACACTGCTGCACGCCGCACACTGCTGCATGCCGCACACTGCTGCACGCCGCTGCACGCCACACAGTGCTGCATGCCTCACACTGCTGCACGCCACACACTGCTGCACGCCACACACTGCTGCACGCCGCACACTGCTGCACGCCGCACACTGCTGCATGCCTCACACTGCTGCACGCTGCACACTGCTGCACGCCGCACACTGCTGCACGCCGCACACTGCTGCATGCCGCACACTGCTGCACACTGCTGCATTACTCACTGCTGCATGCTGCACGACACTGCTGCATGCCACACACTGCTGCACGCTGCACACTGCTGCACGCCGCACACTGCTGCATGCCACACACAGCTGCACACCGCACACTGCCGCCGCTGCACGCCACACAGTGCTGCATGCCTCACACTGCTACACGAAACACTGCTGCACGCCACACACTGCTGCTGTGCACGCGCGCACACTGCTGCACGACGCACATTGCTGCACGACGCACACTGCTGCACGACGCACACTGCTGCACTCCACACACTGCTTTTATGCGAGTTTATGCTACTGACATTGTAAATGACAATGCCTTTTATTTGTTTTAAAACCAAAACATAAATAAAAGGCATTGTAATTTTACAATGCCAATAGCTCAAACTCTTATAAATGCGAGACCTATTGCATTGCAAATGCTTGTTGAGAAATTGTGTGTAGCTGTGCAAGCAGGAGTTTATATTTAACTTGGAGCACATTAGAACAGCTTTGTACAAATTCAGTTCGATGAGAAATGTTCTTTTTTTTCAGAAACAACAGCGATTTTAAAGTCCAAAACAACCATTTGAGTCTTGGCGTCACTTTCACATATGGTGTTCTGGGGCAGTTTGCAGTGCTTACCTTTGTCGACTTCAGAATTCTTTATTGCACAAGATAACATCTTTTGAGATTGAAGCGCCAAGCAGCCTGGCTGCTACATTCTTGCAACAGAGTTTTGTTTCAGTCTTCTCACCTTGAGGTGGTAACTCTGTGATGTATTAAAGAAAGCACTGTGTGATCTTGTGTAAACATGAAAGAAATGAACATTTTAAACGCTTTTTAAAAGCAGTACATTTATTTGTTCGTTTTCAGTATCTGTTTTGTGTTTTGGTATCCTAGTATGTTTGTGGTCTACACACATTCTTGGGAGGGCTTTAAACAAGCATTTGCAATTCAATAGGTCTCCCATTTGCGAGACTTTGAGCTACTGGCATTGTAAATGACAAACCTTTTATTTATGTGTTGGTTATAAAAACAGAGAAATAAAAGGCATTGTCATTTACAATGCCAATAGCTTAAAATTTTGCTAATGCGAGACCTATTGCATTGCAAATGCTTGTTTTTAGGTCTCGGCTGCGAAAGGCTGCGCTTGCGCAGTCTCGCTCCGAGATTTAATGAGTTTGAGTGACTTTGAGAAGAGGGGCTTGCACCCGCCCCTCTTCTCTCCTGTTCTCCATTGGCTGGCCTCTTAAATGCTGGCCAGCCACTGGAGAAGAGGTCCAGTCACTCCGTTGAAGCCCCGTCCTTTTCGGATCGGGGGCGTGTTTTTTGCGAGAAGTCTCAGGGAGGAGACAACAGCAAAACACGCCCCCCAATCCGAAAAGGACACTCCCTTTCTCCGAGGCATTTTCTGCTGTGCCTCGGAGAAAGGCGGTGGTGCCCCGGCGTTGCTCCCGCGCACCAAGAACTCCAGTTTTCAGAACAAAGTAACTATCTTGAAATAAAAAAAACATTTCTCGAAACTACCCGATGTGCTCAGATTGAACAACTTTTTAAACAATTCTACTGCAGGATGATACATTTTAAAAGCTTTGTTTTTCAGAACTACTTAGAGTGGTCAAGATGCGTGTGCGTTTACAAGCAGCTTGCTTCTAGAACGGCATTAAAAGCTGGGTTTTCCAGTCTATTACTGCATATAATATTGCTTTTCCAACATGGCTGCCGAATTTTCAAACCAACACTTACCTTTCATCATGTGTTTTGCTCACCCGAGGTATTGTTTGCAACGCTGGTCTGCAGGCAGCTAACTGCGCGTGCACCTCTCCCCTGCAGATACAGTGGTGTTTTCTCATGGGTAGCGCGCCCTGTTGGTTCCGTGTCCGTGCACTACGAAGCGCTTCTAATTTTGTTGTTTAAGATAAATTCGACGCCTGTATTTGGAGTTCCGTCAAGGATCACACGTTTTGCAGGGCACGGAAGCCTGGTTTAGAAACCTAGTGTATGTTCCGTATGCTCAAACCAATGTATGCGACCTTTATGAAAAAGTACAAGGTGCCTAAGCAGGTTGGACGAGTCTATTGTAAGTTACTGATATGACTTTTTGTATTTTTAGTATCTAAACTTATTGAAATGCATATAACCGTTAACGCCAGTTGATCCGTTGCAACCACAGTGGGGTGGGCGAGGCCATCGGGCCATCCAATGCTTTCTCCGTCACAACCATCTCTTCTGAGGGCGCCACAGCAGGGTTGTTTGCATGGGGGCAGGTTTCCCTTTCGAGCTTTTGGAGGGATGCTTCCTCGGTGGCAGTCTTAGTTAGTACGTCAGGGTTCGGTGGGCCCCGCAGGCCAGTGGTGGGACAATAGCCCGGGGGCGGGGGGCTTACAGCTCCTGAGTCCGGAGCGTGGAAGCTCCCCATTGTACACTATGCGGGGGGCATGCCAGCCAAGCCTACAGAGTGCGTCTACAGTAGATGGCATCGTTGGTTGTTAGAGGAAAGCATGCTGCTAAGGTAGCGTAAATAAACTAAAGGGCTGCGACAGACTGCTACTAATCACCGTTGCAAAACACCCCAAAACGTGATTGAAGAAATTTGATAGGAAAAACAATGGCCTTGCTCTCTTTATTAATTCAAAACTCCTAGTTAATGTATTGAAAACTACTTTTTACGTATAGTGTAGTTTCTTTAAAATGTAGTGTGATAGCTGCAGTGGTATACGTAAATGCAATTCCATACCCCGTGTAAGGGCGGAAGGAATCGTGGTGACTTGATAGGATAACCTATGCAGTAAATCCGTGGCCAGTGCTTTACCAAAATACCCTAGGTTTCAAATCTGTATAGTATTTATCCTAACCCCTGAATTTTGTTAACGAAATATTAGTTGATGATGCACTTACCAACGTGAAAATTACCAGGTAATTTAAATGATCGAATTTTTTATCAGCACCCTAAGGCCCTTTACAAATTGTCTCACCCGGAGCAGACTTATTTGGGGACATTTGATGATGTAGCCGGTTTTGGCTTGATGTGTCCAGTTTGTTGTGGGCGGCATCAGCCAAGTCACTGTTGGCTGCACATCCAAGAAACCAATCACTAAAGCAGCATATGCTTTATGGGGGTTGTTTTATTGCAGGCCAGGGCGGTGGTGTTTTATGGTTTTGTCTTCTTACACTAACGTCAGTGGTGGGAACGTGCCCCGCAGCACGCGCCCATCAAACTGCAGCTTCTTACAGTCCTCCCCCTGCCTCCTTATCTCTCAGCCTGAAACCTGATCGACAACAGTAGTCGAGGGGGGAGGGGGCGGGGCAGCAAGGCCCAAATGTTTCCCTTGTGGCTTTTATGGTTGTCATGTTAGGCTTCCTACACATGGAGTTAATTTGTCGTTTATCTTTCTCGACCTATGTGCCTGAATGCGAGGACTGACCAGGTCTGACCGGATACTATGTTTTAGGAAATGGGGAGAATTGTATGTTTTTTTCTAAGATCGCAAAACATCAATATTAACTCTGTTCATGTTATAGAGCCCCTGTAAAGTGCGCACTCCTCGCTCGCCTTAATGTTCGCCTCATGTGGAACCATGCCCGAAATTATTGTGAGCTTTTTAACTACATTTCACAACTTTGGATAGAAAACCGTGCCTGCATTTATTTGTTTAGTGGGTGTCTGTGGCACCTCCTTCATCCCCACCTGCCTGCGCCCTTGGTGGTAGATTATTTTGGGTGAATAGTCGTCTAGTCAATATCCATGGTATTAGTTAGGCCACGGTTTAAACAGACACAATTTTGTGCAAATGTAAGCATTTGAGTAGCAAAGGAATGGGGGTTTCTGCGGCATGGCCGCCAGCAGTGATTTAGTCTTGTATTGGCCAGATACCGCCATAACAGGTCTTGATTTTTTTTCCCCCTCTTTTCTTCCTTCGGGGCCAGGCAAGCTCGACTGTATTGGTTAACCGCAGCCAAAGATACACGAACCCACCGAGCTATCTTAGTAATGCATTCGTCTGCTCTGTGAGCATGCCCACGGTGTGCTCCATTTGTGTAATTAACAAAATGCACAATAGGTTTGCCAACTGCCTTAAAATTTCGCTCCCGGCTGGAAAGCAAACCCTCGACCGTGACACTGCCATAAATCCGCACAATTTCCAGCTGTAATCATTACCCTGCTCTGTCCCGCAGTGAAGTACATATGGCAAAGCACCGTATACCCTTCCTGAGGGGCCCGTCCTGAGGAATGGGGCGTGTGCGATATCGGCTGGCTTAGAATGTAGGGAATTCCTGGCCGGGGTCCAGACTGCTACAAATCCCCCGGGACCAGCCAACCAGCTGCAGATGTCGACATGCTCGAGTGCAGGCGGCGCATGGGGCTCCATGCTGCGTTCTGTCCGCCTGCTCTCTAGCCCGCCCCCCCCTCCCGAAATCCCAGATAAAATTCTCCCTGCTGTGGGAACGGAGAGATACGGGGACTGGAAAATACGGGGCACACTCCAGAGGTGATAGTCGCGAACAGCTCTGGGGGGGGCGTTGTTAAGTGAGGAGGCAGGCCCCTTCCCGTGGTTTGTCGTGGGGGTTTCGGCTTTAATGATCCGGTGTGAATGGTCAACTCTGGTATGATGCATATATATATTTTTTTTTACTTTCTTAAAGGACACGTTCGTGGGCGGTAGATGACAACTTTACCCGCCCATCCACGTACACTTGTTTCTAGGGCGCAGCGTGAGCGTCACTGGTTTGCCCCGACCTTTCGTGTCCCAGTGAGTTGCATTCTTCTGGGTCTTGTTGTCTGGGTTCTCGTCGGTGAACAAACGAGACCGAAGTATCGGATAGAATGGGGTTGAGCATATCCGTGTGTTGATGACCCAGTTAATTAGCTGAACTTGGCGTTCTTGTAGTGCGGTGATTGCCCCAAGATTTTCCTTCAGTGTACGCAGAATAAATTGCATTTGGTGTCTGGCAAGAGGTGAGCGCTAATGCTATAAGGAAAACACAGTTGGCGTGCCACACAGCACCGGCTGCGTGTGTGCCCTGTTGCCAGTTCACTGACGGGGGGTGCATGGATGGCTGCCGGTTGGCATGACGCTTTACCGCTTTAGCTATGCTGATCGTGCTTTCCAGTTGCACTTTTATGCCTTCGCCGTGCATTTGTGGTATACATCCAATGTCAAACTCTCTGGGTAGCGTGTAAGTGACGTGGTTAAATTGTTACCTGGTTTGCTATGTACTCCGGGTTTTTTTTTGCTGACTGTTCATTGCCTGACTCCAAAAGTGAACTTGATAGAGCGCGCCTTCGGTCCTGACGGAACCCCCGGGTCCCTTCACAGAGAGCCGTGAGGGTTGACGCTGGTGCAGGGTGCAGACCGTTTCTGGAAGGCCGCGGCAAAGGCTTCACGGGGGCATCTGGCAACACTGGCCGCGGTTCTATGACGGAGCTCCTCTCTTGTAATCCACGAGTCTGGTGGCGTGTGGCAGTTGTAAGCATTTACAATGCAATGGTCTCGGCATTGGTAAAGTTAGAGCTATTGGCATTGCTCATGACATTATATTTGTTTATGTTTTTGTTTTTAAAACATTTAAAGAAACTGCATTGTCATGAGCAATGCCAATAGCTCTAACTTTAACAATGCCGAGACCGTTGCATTGTAAATGCTTGTTGTTACTGGGGGCCGATTTCGAAGCACTGCCGCAAAACTGGTCCCCAGTTACAAAACCAGACTCCCACCCCTCCAGCCTCTCGTCCCATGCCTGGTATGGCCAGTCTGACCTTGGTGCCAGGGCCTATTTGCTTTCGCAGCCTGGCCCTGGATGGGGTCCGAAAGGGGCTCTGGTGCTGGGGGGGTCACATAACTTGTGCTGCTTATAAGCAATATTATTTTTTTTAACCCCTTCCCTGCTCATGACGGAACCGTTCCGTCATGACCCACGGTTGCCGTGTGCTCATGACGGAACGGTTCCGTCATGACAATCCTGTCGGCGGCCGCTCCGCCTGCGCGGCGCTGTTTCCCCGCCTGTGCGGGGCGACAACGCAAATGGGCGGAGTCATGACGGAACCGTTCCGTCATGAGCACAGCTCAACTGTGGCTCATGACGGAGCGGCTCCGTCATGAGCACAGGCCCGCCGCGCTGCCCCCCTGCCCCCCCCAGCGCTGCAGCGGAATGTCCGCAGCAGCGAAGGGGTTAAAGGTCAACAGTATGTTTATAAAAGACCACATCCCGGAACACAGACAGATCAGCCATACATATTAAACAAAATAACATAAGACACATTAAATAAAATAACATAATAAAAACAGCTGATTAAGACATTAATTGTTTGTAAAAAATGCACCAAGGTATTCTTTCATTTTCCCAACTTACTTGATGTTTATTTGGATTTCAGAGGCAGTCCAGGCTCCTCTGGCAGATCCCAGTGTGGAGAAAAGAGCAGAGCTGTAAAGGAGGGGCTTGGGACATCTGGGTAGGCATGCAGAACAACTTCCAGGAGAGGCTGGTGGGGTTGGGTCAGCTGAGGGCTTTCTCTACAGCAGCCACCTTCCTCCCATTTTCCAGTTCTGGCTGGTTTGAGAGCAGATTTGCAGCCAGCCAGGGATTCCTCACGGAATCCGTTTTCTTCTCTTTCAGGAGGTGGTGTCTGTCAGTCTGAGTGAGCCCGAAAATAAAGGGCACATGAGGTCAAGGGCGGGGCCACCAAAGCTTCCTGATGTAACCATTGTATTGGTCACAGTGGGGGCAGCCTGGTATTGTCGGTAGTAAATGAGCTGTAAATCACTGCAGCACCAGAGCCATCAGGGGTAGCAGTTTTCCCACTGACTGCCCTTTCAGTGTTATTTTTCAGGCCCCTGTCCCCAGATACAGAGGGGATGGGGGAGGAGTTGGTGGGCACTGCAGAGGCCTTCCTTGATATGCACCACACAGGGGATACGGCAGAATGAATAAGCGAGCATTTTAATATGGACCATTCCTGCAGTCCTGGGACGCTTTTTTAATAAAAAAGAAGTAGGGGAACGGACTGTAATAAATTTAAAAAGTATGGGCACACCGTGCCCATCCGATCCCGCCCTCTTCGACCACTGGTCACACACCAGAGCAGAGACTGACATCTGATCACAAATTTCTGGGCTCCTGCCCCAAATGTTCCTTCCTACCAGCGAACTGCTTAGTTACGCTTTTGCCAAGTTGATGGGGTGAGAGGGAAATGGGAGAGGTCGGAAGCAGGTTAATCTATCATCAAATTTGGAATGAAACAGTGCGAGATGTTATAATTTGTGACCACCCTGGACACAGATGCCGTCTATCCCGCTGACATATATTGTAATTCTTTTTTTGTAGTTTTATATAGAGCGAACTCCATCTAAAGGTATGGGAGCTCTTTACACGAGCAGCAGTTACATTTCACTAGAAAACCTTAGTTTATGTTTTTTAGGAATGGGAAAATTAAGTGATTTTCCAGAATGACAAGGTTAAGCCGACGTGGAGACTAGAACCTGGTCCCCCAGTTTCAAAGGGCGCCCTGGGCAAAACACAATTTGACACCCCTTCCCACTCCTCTTCTTTAATTGTCACATTCCTGAATCTCACCTATGGGCGGCAGCATAGCCTTCTAACTTATGCCGTGCTTTTGAAGTTTGTGAAGGCCCACAGCTAAGTATGTTTGTGTGTATTGCATAATTCGATGTAACTAACTCCTTTCCACCCTGGATATGGGGGTAGGTTTACTCCAGCACAGGGCTGGGTTAACCCCCTTCCAGAGAAGAACGGAGAATGGATAAATCCCACATTTTGGGAGGGGGGCGGGGGTGTTGAGGCTTTCTCAGAGGGAAACATGTATTCTCCAAAAAAAAGTGTTTGTCCAGGAAGGTTTCACTCCTTCTGTTCAGACTTATCAGCTTTGGAGAGCCCTGTACAGGATGAATATGAGACATTGGGGGATAGTCACATAACATTCCCAGAAATATGTCTAAAACCCTGCGCCTGGTGCAGCTTCCCACACATACTTCTGGAATGTTTGTCAGTTCCAAATAGCTGTAAAAATACAACTGCAGGTAGATGAGAAGATCGTCAACGCCCAGCTGACTCACTTCATCGAAGAGAACTCCATCCTTGACCCCTCCCAATCCAGATTCCGCAGCAACCACAGCACCGAGACCGCCCTCCCCGCCGCAACAGACGACATCCGCACGCTTCTCGACCTAGGCCACACCAAAGCCCTCATCCTACTTGACCTCTACACAGTCTTCGACACCGTCTCCCACCGCACCCTCGTAGCCAGATTCCATGACGCAGGAATGCAGGGAACCGCCCTCGACTCGCTCCGCTCCTTTCTCGCCGGCAGTACCCAAACAATCAGACTCCCCCCTTTCCACTCCAAACCCAGAGAGATCAACTGCGGAGTACCACAAGGATCATTGCTCAGCCTCACGCTCTTCAACATCTACATGGCCCCCCTCGCAGCCATCGTCAGACAGCATGGACTCAGCATGGAATCCTATGCTGACGACACCCAGCTCATCCTCTCCCTCACGAGGGACCCCGAAACCACTAGACTCAGCTTCCAAGAAGGAATGAAAGACGTAGCAGCTTGGATGAATAGCAGCTGTCTGAAACTCAACTCGGAGAAGACAGAAGTCCTAGTCTTTGGACCCTACCCCTCTGCATGGGACAGCTCCTGGTGGCCAGCCACCCTCGGCACCCCCCCGCCCCCACGGACCACAACCGAAACCTCAGCATTATATTTGACTCTTCCCTCATGATAGATCAACGCCGTCGCCTCCACCTGCTTCCACACCCGCCGCAAGACCTTCAGGTGGATCTCCCCCGAAGCCAGAAAGACCATCACCCATGCACTCATAACAAGCAGACTGGACTATGGAAACACCCTCAAGGCTGAAATCAACAAATCCCTGCTACACAAACTCCAGACCATCCAAAACTCCGTGGCCAGACTCGTCCTCATCATCCCACAACTTGAACACATCACCCAATACCTGCAAGACCTCCACTGGCTCATCCTCTAGAAGAGAGTAACCTTCAAGCTATTCACCCACGCCTACAAATCCCTCAACAAAAGAGTCTCCCTCTGCTGGAGCAGAGTTTTCAGTTTGAAAATTCTGGGGCTTTTGAAGCTCTGGCATGTCTATTCGTTGTACTAATTATTAATAATTAATATTTAATTATTTGTCTTGTGCAAGTGCGTTTATATTAATCAATCCGTTTGTCCTAACAAGAGAGGAGAGAGTTACACGTGAGTGTGCATAAATGTGCTGTTTTAAAAAATAACGTGCGTGTTTTCATGTTTAAACGTTGCTATGTGCTGTTTATTTTTTAGCACAAAACGCTTTCTGAATTAATGCTTTTCTATGTTGCAAGTGCTAGATAAATGCATACACATAAGGGTATTAGTGGGGTTAACACTGTTTAATCACTATGCTGTAGTAACGTTGTTTTTGTCTCTTTTTAATTAAGATGGTCTATTAAGGCCTATGTTGGCCTAAGAAAGGATGGCCGAATTATGAGCCTGGCTGTGATTTATAATATGAAAACTGTGACGAGGGAGACCCCTGCTGGAAATGGTCCTGAAGCTAACTGACCATGGTCCTTGTTGAAAAACTTTCCATGAGGACAGCAGCAGTTTTTGGGAAGTCTCCAAGAGAAGTGAAAGTGTCCTTGGCAGCCTTGGGAAACAAAGGAGCCTTAGAGAGAAGCTCTGAACTGTGGCTCGATGGCCGAGGAGAAACAGGATAATTGTGATACATGTTTTATTTTCTTGGTTCCTGTTCCGTAGTTTTCGTTATGTGTATTTTTCCTGAGCGGAGATTCTCAAATGTAGCAATGTTACATCCTTTCCTTCTCGCTCTGCTCAGCAAAGTCCGGCGGACATTATAGTTTTTTCTATGTTCCCAATGTATCTTTCTATTGTTTAGAAACTATAAGAGATGTTAGCCTAGAGAGGGTTTTTTGCCACTTGCCATTTTGCCTTTGCCGCGTACCGAATCTGCGTTGCTGAGGATTGATGCTGACGGGACTTCGTCTTGAGAGACATTTACCGAGAGACTTGTCCTGACCTGTTCTGACATTTAGCTAGAATAGGTAACTATGAGAAATTATTTACTCTGATTGATTTCCTTTGACTAATTTAAGATAAAGCAATATAATTTTAAACATGGTGTTGGATATTCTTTCTTGTCAATTATTGGGTTTGCATTATTGATTATTGTTGTATATATTGTATAGGTTATGCTTAGGGACAGTCACAAAAACCAGGTCTAATCGACCTCGGTATAGATGCAGGGTGTTAGGAGTGTTTTCCTTCCACAGGTCTATTGCTGGTAGAGTATTTGAGCGTATGTTAGTGAAATGGGCCCTAGCGTATGACGTATGCATGTGCGTGTAACTGTGAGATTACTCTATCCGTGGTAGTGGGAATATTGTACACACCCTGATCTCTATCAATTTCCTGGTAGCAGAGGATGGTTTTTGATGATTGTCTTGATTAGATAAGATTGTTTTTATTGATTATTGATTATTGGTTCATGTTGGTATATGTACTAATACTATATGTTGGAGTCGTAATGTTGAGTTATATGTAGTGCTTCTGGAACTTGGAAGCTGTAGCAGTTCCGTAGTAGGGCAGAGGGAAGTAAATGCTGCTCTCGGGAAAGACGGAATGGTGAGGAATAACATGTGACAATTGAAGTTGCGCGTCACATTGTCTGGGTTCGGAATTAGTGACATCGTCGTATGTTACTATTAGATATTTCTGGTATATAAGGAGTGTGTATGATAGTGAAGGTTATCTGTGAAACTCTGGTCTTAAGTTCCAGGGATCCGTAAGGATTTCCGTTAAAGCTTATCGCGGGAGGAGTAATAGGTATTCTCTGAGCTTATTTGAAGAACTGGGCAAAGAAAGTTTGCTTAGTTAATGTGTGTTATAATTCTGTAGTGGAGCAGATTGTCTGTTCTCGGGAAGCAGGATTCTGTGTGTATGTACTATATTTCCTTTGTATGAATGTGCGTGAATGTTTGTACATTTAGTTGATTGTAAGACTCTTTGGACAAGTCCTAGAGGAAACAGTTAATGAATGTATGTTAGTAGGGCAGAGTAGTAGAAGTGCTACTGTGTCAATGAAAGGTTTCTTATGAAATAGACTCTCTTTTACTATTCTGTGGTTAGCGAAGCAGACAATGGAGATGTTTTTATGTTGTAACTAATAGATTTTGTAGAAATTTTGACACGAAGTCTACTGAAAAGATTTTGTAAAGGAGGGGTAGACGAGTGACAGAAGACAGGAGACAAACTGCAGCGACTGTTGACGCCAGTAAGACCGCGCTCTGATTGGATAATAGATCAGAATAGTGCTTGCGCTAGGATTGGTGCGTTAGTGTGAGCCGCGCAAGGATTGGTAGAGCTAATTAGTGACGTAGACGTTCCAGGATTGGTGCGTTAGTGTGAGTCGCGCTGCAATTGGTTGAAAATTCGTATTGTATATTTATAATACGGAAAGAGTAGAGAGTTCTTTGTAAACGCTAAAATGTATTACCAAGAAGAGAAAAAGAAGAAAACATTTTTTGGTAAAGTTAAAAAGTGGTTTAGCAAGGATAAAGATGTTAAGACAAGAGAGGGCGAGTTGTTACCTCCACCGAAAACACCTGCATCCTTCATGGCTGCAAGACATGGGTTTCATACCTGTATATGGTTGGAGAATTGGGTTAGGTATACTAAAGAAGATGGTGTTCTAGCTTTTCCAGAACATGGTTCATTTAATCTGGCCGTGTTGAGAAATTTACGGGAAAAGATGCTATGTCTTGACCCGAAACCGAGACCTACACAGTTCGAGGCTTTAGTGGAATGGGAAGAGGAAGTACATGAGAGAGAGAAACAAAGATCTGGAGGGTACTATAGGTATATGTTTGGGAGGAGACATGATCGTGAGACTCATCATGATCGAATGAAAAGGTGGCGAGATGTTAGTATGTCAGAGGGATTATATCCGATGAGAACAGTTGAAGGAGGAGCAGAAAGGGTTCCTGAATCAGAAATGAGAAAATATGGAGTTAATGAGTATGAGGATGAGGTCTTGAATGACATGATTTACAAAAGACCACCTCCATATAGACCAGAACCGGACAAAAGTACACCAGTTGTTTCTCCGATAAGAGATACAGTTTGTGTTAGTGAGACGGAAAATGAGACACCTGAGGTGAGAAGTGATCATTACCTTGATGAGAATGCCAGACAATTAGCCAGAACTACAACAGAGTTGACTGAGAAGATTAGGGAGTTAACGAAGAATCTAGAGGCTGTTACGGTGCCTGTAACAATAGGTCCAGTTATGCCTGTGTTTGACAAACAGAGGACAGGTGAGAATGGACTGGTGATTCCATATGTTGGGAATAATCTGACAAATTCAGTTGGTCCTTCAGGAGATTCAGGCAAAAGAGCAGAAAGAAATGACCTGAGACAATCAAGACATAACACATGTAGTGAAATATTGGATGCTAGTGAAGCTAGTTGTTCAGGGATGCCGATTTTAGAACCGCAAAAGAGAGTGGTTCCAGTGAGAAAAACTGCTGAAATAACAGTTGATGATTTGAATGATTGGATGAAGGTTCTACAGAAAAAAGATAAAGATTCACAAGTAATTGATGTAGCTAAGTTACGTGTAGAACTAGAAGAGCTTGTCACAGGAACAGTTCCAACAGAGATTCTGAAGAGTCATCATGATGGTGAACTAATGTTTATGTGTAAAAGTGTTACCTGGAGAGCAAGGAATACACATGACAGGCTAAGAGCAATAGCAAATGAACAGGGAGTTGACATTGATAAAGTGAAAGCTTTACAAAGAACTTATAGGATGGATTTTACAGAGAAGGATATTGAAAATTTGAATGCTACTGGTAGAACAGGACAGATTAAGGAAATGGTAGCATTATTGCGAAGATGGGGTGATGTTGAAAAGTGGAAGGATAGGTGGTACAAAAAAAGAGATGAGACTGAAGATAGAACAACTTATTCAGCATTTCCAGTGAGAGAAAAGGAGAAACCTGTGGATAATTATCCCATGAGAGAAATACCTGGAGGAGGATATGTACATGTTCCATGGACTAGACAGGATATTTTATCATTTACGAATGATTTCCCTCGATTGAGAGAAAAGCCCGTCGAGTGGTATAGGCAGGTAGATAGGTTTGTGAAATTGTCAAAAGTGCTGTGGGTTGACCTGAATAGTCTGTTTGATATAATTGTTCCAGCAGACTTGTGGACTGAGTGTAAAATAGTTGTGAGTTGGCCTACTGAGGAATATCCAAGAGACCCAAGAACAGGGGCACCAGATCCAGAGGTAATGAGGAAGTATGATCAGGTGATGGTATACCTGAAGAGTAAAGTACCTGCAAAAGAGACAGACTGGGTAAAGATAGATCGAACGCAACAGGAAGCGAAAGAATCAGTTCATGCAGAGGCTGATACTGGCATTTAAACAATTCAGTGGAGATGAACACCTGGGTGATAAAGATTTGAGTCATTTTGTATACAGATTTGTATATGGCCTTAGACCTGAAATTGGTGAAAGAATTCGTGAGCACACAGTGGATTGGCAGAGTAAGAAAGTAGATGAGATCCTGAGACATGCAAAATACTTCAGTGATGAGATTGAAGCAAAACAAAGAAAGCTGAAAGAGAAAGCAATGTGGGCACAAGTGAAAGTTGCGGAGAGACAGGAAGCACAGTTAGTGGAACAGGCGAATAATCCAGGAAACAATGCAGGGAATAGACCTAGATATGCAGGGAAAGGAAAAGGAAGCCTTGAGCAAGCGAAGAAAAAGTTCCCTTGTCACAACTGTGGCCAATTGGGGCATTGGAGATCGGAGTGTCCTAATCCACCATTAGTGAGTAATGAAAATAAAAATTTAAATCAACAGGTGCAGAACGAAGGAAATAATCAACAGCAGCAACAACAGAAAGTTGTGAGACAGCAGAGTCAAGAGCCAAAACCGCCCTTGCCGCAGAATAGAGGGTTACAAAAGTATAATCAGGATTCAGGATTCTACAATGATGAGCAGGTAAACAAACCAAGACGTTCTAACAAAGTACAGCAGTACTTGTTAAAGAGTGAAGGGAGTGAGTCTGAGGGTGATTATTGACGGTGCCGAGGAGAGGAAGAGGAGTGCATACTTGGTGCAACTCTAGAAATAGACCAGGCAGGACCATTTGTGGATGGGAAAATAAATGAGGAGAGTGTTACTTTTTTGGTAGACACAGGTGCGACAAGATCAACTGTCAGGTCAACAGATGTTAGAAATCTTCCTCTCTCGGATGAAGCAATCCAAGTAGTTGGTGTAGCCAATACACAAATCAAAACACGTCTTACTGAACCTGTAAGAGTGCAGATAGGGAAATTTTCAGACATGCATAGATTCATTGTCTGTGACACGAGTCCAGTGAACCTATTGGGTAGGGACTTGTTGTGCAAGATGAACTGCACAATTTTTTGTACACCGGATGGAATAGCCTTTGAGACACCAGATGAAGATGTTTTGTACCGAGTGACTCTAGAGAATAGAGAAAGTGAGTTAATTGGTGCATTTGCTGTGTTTAATCCGGAGGATTTGCCTCAAGAGCTGAGAAACACAGTGAAAAGGACAGTTTGGGATTTTACTGGAGAGGATGTGGGATTGATGAATAATGTAGATCCAGTGAAAATTGCAGTGAAAGAGGGAATCACATATCCTAACATTCCTCAATACAAAATGACACCAGAAATAATTGAAGGGATAACTCCTATAATTGAGAAAATGATTCAGCAAGGAGTCCTGAGAGAACTACTGAGTAGTCCGTGTAATTCACCGATAATGGGACTAAAAAAGCCCAATGGGAAATTTAGGATCGTACAGGATTTGAGAAAAGTTAATCAAATTGTGGTGGCATGTTGTCCTATTGTGCCAAATCCATCAGTGATCCTGTATCAAATTCCACATGATGCTGAGTGGTATACAGTGATTGATTTGTGTCATGCGTTCTTTTCAATTCCATTGCATCATGATAGCCAGCCGATTTTTGCATTTAGGTTTGGCCAGCGTATCTTAGCATGGTGTCGAATCCCACAGGGGTATACGGAGAGTCCTTCGATATTCAATCAGTTATTGAAGAAATCGTTGGAAAGTTTGATCATGCCCGAGAGTTCAGTGTTAGTGCAGTACATTGATGACTTACTGGTGGCATCAAAAACACGTGAAGCTTGTGAAGTAGATACTATAGCTTTACTGAATCATCTGGCAGATGTAGGGTTAAAGGTATCTCCAGCCAAATTACAATTTTGCAAGAAAGAGGTGCATTATCTTGGACACAATATTGAAAAGGGTCTGAGAAAAGTGACTGTTGACAGGATCAGAATTATCAGAGAAATGAAAGCTCCAAAAACCCAGAGAGAAGTGAGAATGTTCCTGGGTATGGTGGGTTTTTGTCGTCAGTGGATAATTAATTTTTCCTTGATAGCAAAGCCACTGATTAAACTGACAAAAAGTGAAATGACAGATCCATTGGATCTAGATGCAGAACAAATAGCAGCATTTGAAGAGCTCAAAAGTAAGATGTGTGAGGCTCCAGCTTTGGGTATGCCTGACTATGAGAAAGAATTTGAGCTGTACTGCAGTGAAAGAAATGGGTGTGCACTTTCAGTGTTAATTCAGAAACATGGATTACTGAGAAGGCCTATTGCATACTTCTCATCGACACTTGACCCTGTAGCTGTGGGTTTACCAGGTTGTCTGAAATCTGTGGCTGCAACATGCAGGAGCCTGGAACAGAGTGAAGGAATCATAATGGGATATCCTGTAAGGGTATTCGTACCTCACAATGTGGCAATTCTTTTGACAAGAAGCAGAACTCAGTACATGTCACATAGTCGATTGACTAAATATGAAAAAGTGATACTGGGAGCATCAAATGTGACTCTCGAGAGATGTGTGAATGTGAATCCAGCGACGCTTTTGCCAGATATTGAAAATGTGGGTGTGAAGATGGAAAATGATCATGATTGTTTGGATGTGCTTGAGTACTGTACAAAACCAAGACCAGACATAAGAGATCTACACTTGGATGAGAGTGATCATGTGTTGTTTGTGGATGGATCATGCCTGAGAAATGATGATGGTGTGCTATGTGCAGCATATGCGGTATGCAAAGTTTCAGAGGTCATGGAAGCGTCACCATTGAAAGGAGTGAAGTCTGCACAAGTTGCTGAATTGATAGCATTGACAAAAGCTTGCGAAATTGGGAAAGATTTGAGGACGACTGTGTTGACTGATAGTCAGTATGGATTTGGAGTGGTGCATGACTTTGGCCAACTTTGGCTACAAAGAGGTTTCTTGACATCGAGTGGAACTCCAATAAAGAATGCTGAAATGATTGGTAAATTGCTTGAGGCGATACAGCTGCCTAAAGAGTTAGCAGTTGTAAAATGTGCTGCCCATGGACTAGGGGAGGATTTTATAACGGTCGGAAACCGTTATGCTAACGATGTTGCGCAGTATTGTGCAAAAACAAATCAGTCCATCAACAGGGACAGAGAAGGAGAAATGTCTTTACTCTCTGTGATGTTTACTAATGTCTTAGAGACCTGGGATGAAGTGAAACAGTTGCAAGATGAGGCAGGAGAGGAAGAGAAAAAAGATTGGATTAAGGCAGGATGTGCTCCAAGAGAAACAGACCATGTTTGGGTCTACAGAGATGGCAGACCAGTGATGCCTAACTCCATCTTGTCGTCAATGGCAAGGATGTATCATGGCCAGGGACATTTGGGGAGGGACGCGATGGTTAGGTCGTTCAAGCAGACCTGGTACAATGCAAAGTTCAGGACAATTGCAGAAAGCATCTGTCAGAGGTGTTTAGTTTGTCAGCAATTTAACACTGGGAAAAAGACAGTGGTGAGTCTGGGAACAATAGGCAGAGAAGGAGGTCCTTTTACAAGAATGCAGATTGATTTCATTGAGATGCCCCAAGTAAACAGACTGAGGTATGTTCTAGTGGTAGTTTGTTTGTTTTCAAGGTGGGTGGAAGCTTACCCGACTAGAAGAAATGATGGATTGACAGTGGCAAAGTTACTGTTAAGGGAGTTGATTCCTAGGTACGGGTTTCCCGTAACAGTTGAGTCTGATAGAGGTGGACACTTTCAAAATGAACTCATGGGTTTGATTTGTGAAGCATTGAAAATACAGCAGAAGCTACATTGTGCATACAGACCAGAGGCTTCTGGTGTGGTTGAGCAGATTAATGGCACAATCAAGAATAGAATTGGAAAAATGTGCTTAGCCACTGGCATGAAATGGCCAGATGTTTTGCCTCTAGTTCTGATGACTATGAGATCTACTCCAGATAGAACTACTGGTTTGAGTCCGCACGAGATAATCATGGGACGTGCTATGCGCCATGCATTTGTGCCTGTCAATAAATTGGTGACAATAACTGATGACATGATTTTGGATTACTGTAAAGGCCTGGCTGACGCAGTTCATTCTGTGTTTCACCAGGTTGGAGAAGAAGCTACCACACTTGAGAAGAAGCAAGCCCATGATCTGAGTCCAGGAGACTGGGTGAGGATAAAAGTTCACAGAAGAAGAAATTGCTTGATTCCAAGGTGGGGAAGGCCAAGACAAGTTATTCTGACTACGACGACTGCAGTAAAGTGTGCTGGAGTGAAGCACTGGGTACATGCAAGTCATACTCTGAGAGTTCCAAACCCGAAAGAAGGGACTGGTAAAGAGTATTTTGAAGAGTCAGATTCCAGCGATGATGAAGATACAGAATCAGTGGGGAAAGAAGTAGGAAGAGCTTCGAATGAACCACTGCGAGTATCAGAGAAGAGATCGAATTCTGTAAAAGAGCCTGAAGTTTCAAACAGCAGTGAAGGAAAAAGAAAAGAAAAGAGAAATCACACAGAGACTACTCCTGAATCAGAAGAGGAGGAGATTGAAGAACCACTTGAGATTATACTTGAAGAAGTAGGGTCAGAAGAAGATAGAGAGGGACAGATTGCGGAAGATCCCCGAGGAGGTGTAGGGAACATTCTTGATGAGCCAGGTGAAGGGACAAGTAGACAGAAAGAAGATTGCGTGTCGGAGATCCGAGGAGGGACAGGAGTAGGGAAGTCTCAAACAGTGGTGAAAAAATCTGTGGAAAAGAAGAGAGCTGCTGGAAAGCGGAAACAAGAGGCACTTGAAACAGATGATGAAGATGAACAAACAGAGGGTCGAGTTCTGAGAAAGAGAACTTGGATCGGAGAAAGAAGTAGTAAAGAAATAAAGCCGAAAAAGGTGTTAAGAGGAGATCGTTGGCCTAACAACAGAGTTAAGAGGCTGAGATACAAAATAATAAGAGCAAATACACCGAAAGCTGAACAAGTGAATGAGGTTTCGAGTCAAAGTTCAAAAGCTGAAGGAGAAGAATCAAAGGAGTCAAACGAACCAGTGGAAATAAAAAGAGTAAGAAAACCCAACCAAAAGTACAGATCGCCGGAATGGTCTTATGTGGCACTGTCTGAAGGAGGAAAAGAAGAAGCAGTGACTCGAGATAATCCGGAAGAGATCTTGAAAGAAGTGGTTGAGGAAGATACTGGTGAAATTCTGAAAGTACTCTTGACTGACATTGGAGAAGAGTCGAGTACTGAAGATTTTGATGTTGGAGATCTAATACAATTTGATGTTGAAGAAATTGAAGTGAAGAATGATAAGTATCCAAACTGAGTAAAAGAAGGATTCACTTGGATTGAGTGAACAAAGACATCATTTGGATAAACTGAAAGCTGAAGAATTGCTGAAGAATTGAAATTGAAAAGTTCAAACAGTAGTGGAGTAGTAGAGGCTAAACTAAAATGGCTAACATAGAGGATAATAGAAATAGATGTGCCTTCCTTAAGAGGTGGTGTAGGATGTGCTGCTGCTGTACTGGATTATTAATGCTTCTATGGGGTGTTTTAGTTTTATTAGTTACTTTTAAAGTAGAGTTTGAAATGCATACAGAGAATGTGACAAATGTAGAGAAGAGTTCGCAAAAAGTAGTTCCAATTAGAATTAGTAATACTTACATACACAAAGATAGGTCAATTAATAACTTTTCTAGTAATGTTTTTTCGAAACTGTTATATGAATATGTGAAAACAATGGAAGTAAGGGATTGCTACGTCTGTATGCAATTACCTGCATCCGTTTCAGAGGGTGTTACTTATCATCATTTACCAGCTACATATGGTATTTCTTGTAGTATTTTAAGTAGTGTTTTTTATTTGTTAGGGAAAGTAGATTATAAGATGTCTAACAGAGATAGTATTTTTGGGCACTTGCCAATGAACAAAGAGCTGAATCCAGCTAAAGAAGCTAACACTTTTGGTGAGATTTTTATTGAAGAAAAAGGATTAACATTAGATTACATTTTTAAGAATAATTTAACTTGCAGTTTGAAAGGAGAGGAGAAAGCTTTCCTGGATATGGTAGAAGAAAGGAGATTGAACATGCATGAGAAAGTAGGAAAAGTGAGTGAGACAATTTGGGACATTGAGATGGGAAAAGAGTTGAAGAATGGGGCTAGTCCAACTTTAGCTCTAGATGCACCACAGAAGGGTAAACTTTGTATTACAAGAAGGAAATCCCAATATGATACATATTTTGTCGGGACTAGTGAGTGCCATGATACATACTTCATTGCAACAGGTTGGGGTTTCAGAGGTGGAGAAGATACAATTTTTCCAGGAGTGTATTATGTTTGTGGGAATAAGGCTTATTACAAGTTGCCTGACCATTGGTATGGCACATGTTATGTGGGCCTAGTTTTTCCAAAGATTTTTCATATAGATAAAGTAACAGATGTAGAACATATTAATTTATTAATGCGTTTTAAGAGAGAAACTTGGTCTGAAATAGTGGGTGATATTTTTGGGGTTTTGATTCCAGCAGTGGGAATTTCTTTGAATGCTTATGGAATTCGGAAACTGTCTACAGTGGTTGATCGCTTATCGACAAATACCGCTGGAGGGTTTCTTTTGGTGAATACGGAATTAAGCGCCGTACGTGCCATGTCTATGCAAAATCGACTTGCCCTTGATATTTTATTGGCCAAGGAGGGTGGAGTCTGTGGAATGCTGAAAGGTCAACATTGTTGCACTTACATTCCAGACGAAAGCAGAGACCTAAAGGTCTATATCAAAAATATTACTGATTTGCATGAAGAATTAGTACCGCTTGAAGCTGAGAGTTTATGGACTAAAATAGCTAATAAAATGATAGCTGTTAAGGATTTTATTGCAAAAATAGGTAGTACTATTATAAGTAGAATATTGTTTCCCTTGTCTTGTATAATTGTGGCTTTATTAATAATAAGATTGGTGTGTGTGTGTTGGAAAAACAGGGGAGGGAGGAAGAAATTGAATAAAGAAAAGAAAAACAAGAGGTTGAAAAGAGAACCTCATGAAATTGAACTAGAAGAATTGAGGGAGAGTGTTTATTTAGAGACAAAAAGGGATGATGAAAGAGTGACTGGTGTTTAATGTTGTGTAAAGGGGAAAAGACATTTCCGATTTCTCCTAAAAAGGGACTAAATTTTCACTAATTTTTTTTTTGGGGGTTTATTTGGTGATAAAATCACCAAAGGGGGGATTGCTGGAGCAGAGTTTTCAGTTTGAAAATTCTGGGGCTTTTGAAGCTCTGGCATGTCTATTCGTTGTACTAATTATTAATAATTAATAATTAATTATTTGTCTTGTGCAAGTGCGTTTATATTAATCAATCCGTTTGTCCTAACAAGAGAGGAGAGAGTTACACGTGAGTGTGCATAAATGTGCTGTTTTAAAAAATAACGTGCGTGTTTTCATGTTTAAACGTTGCTATGTGCTGTTTATTTTTGAGCACAAAACGCTTTCTGAATTAATGCTTTTCTATGTTGCAAGTGCTAGATAAATGCATACACATAAGGGTATTAGTGGGGTTAACACTGTTTAATCACTATGCTGTAGTAACGTTGTTTTTGTCTCTTTTTAATTAAGATGGTCTATTAAGGCCTATGTTGGCCTAAGAAAGGATGGCCGAATTATGAGCCTGGCTGTGATTTATAATATGAAAACTGTGACGAGGGAGACCCCTGCTGGAAATGGTCCTGAAGCTAACTGACCATGGTCCTTGTTGAAAAACTTTCCATGAGGACAGCAGCAGTTTTTGGGAAGTCTCCAAGAGAAGTGAAAGTGTCCTTGGCAGCCTTGGGAAACAAAGGAGCCTTAGAGAGAAGCTCTGAACTGTGGCTCGATGGCCGAGGAGAAACAGGATAATTGTGATACATGTTTCATTTTCTTGGTTCCTGTTCCGTAGTTTTCGTTATGTGTATTTTTCCTGAGCGGAGATTCTCAAATGTAGCAATGTTACATCCTTTCCTTCTCGCTCTGCTCAGCAAAGTCCGGCGGACATTATAGTTTTTTTTATGTTCCCAATGTATCTTTCTATTGTTTAGAAACTATAAGAGATGTTAGCCTAGAGAGGGTTTTTTGCCACTTGCCATTTTGCCTTTGCCGCGTACCGAATCTGCGTTGCTGAGGATTGATGCTGACGGGACTTCGTCTTGAGAGACATTTACCGAGAGACTTGTCCTGACCTGTTCTGACATTTAGCTAGAATAGGTAACTATGAGAAATGATTTACTCTGATTGATTTCCTTTGACTAATTTAAGATAAAGCAATATAATTTTAAACATGGTGTTGGATATTCTTTCTTGTCAATTATTGGGTTTGCATTATTGATTATTGTTGTATATATTGTATAGGTTATGCTTAGGGACAGTCACAAAAACCAGGTCTTATCGACCTCGGTATAGATGCAGGGTGTTAGGAGTGTTTTCCTTCCACAGGTCTATTGCTGGTAGAGTATTTGAGCGTATGTTAGTGAAATGGGCCCTAGCGTATGACGTATGCATGTGCGTGTAACTGTGAGATTACTCTATCCGTGGTAGTGGGAATATTGTACACACCCTGATCTCTATCAATTTCACGTACCCAAAAGGAACCTCCGCTCCGCCGACCTCCCGTGGCAGAAACCCCGCACATCCGCAGAACCAGAGCGGGTGGAAGAGCCTTCTCCTACTTCACAGTCAAAGCCTGGAAAGAACTCCCAGTCAACATCAGACGCTCCCCCACTGAGCACACTTTCAGGAAGAACCTCAAGACCTGGCTCTCCGGCTGACCGGAACTATGCCTCCTTCCCCCCATGCCTTGAGACCCTCACGGGTGAGTAGCACGTTTTAAGCCCCTTGATTGATTGATTGATGTAACTATATAGGTACAGATGTGCTACTTTTTGTGAATTGTGACCTTTGTTTCCAGTCCTGGGCTTTCATGTGACAAATGTTCTCTGAGTTGCTCTCTTTCTTTACCTATATTATACTTAATAGACTAAGATACCTGATAGCTGTAATTTGTAAGCGAAGAGCCGAGGTCTAGAAACATAGGGGCATATTCACAAGGAAATGACAGAGCGCGGCAGCAAATTTATCAGCGTTGCGCTCTGCCATTCCAAAACGCAGGGATGCGCCGTAATTACAACAATACGGCACATCCCTGTTTTTTCCCTAGCACTGGTGCCAAAAATAGCTGTCTAGCGCCAACAGAGACGCCCTTGCGCCATAGTGCAAGTGTGCCTGTGTTGTAGTGAATGATTATCTATGAGCAGGAAGGTATCCCTTCCTGCACATTAACAGTAATGGCGATTTGCTACTTCTGTGTGTCCAGTATTCTGCAGCACACGTAGAAGTAGCTAATCGCCATTATTTAATGATTGTTTATGTGCAGGAAGGTGTTCCTTCTTGCACATAAACAATCTTTAATGGCATTCTACTCTTTTTATGGGTGCTGTTGGAAAACACAGAAACACGGCTGCTGCGCTTTTGTTACATGGGGGTTGATATTGCAGCACTTTTAGAAAGTTGGCATCTTCTAACTTTAACCATTCTGTTCCTCTGCATGTGTCTGAATACATGTCTGGGTTAGGATGTCAGCTGGGCTTTGCGCATTTGCTCTAGACAGTCACACAAAGGTAGCTGCGGTGTTCCATTTGCATGCTGATAGAACTTCCTTGGGTAGATTGGGAGGGAGGGGCCAACGTGTGCACCTGAATAGGGCTGTGCCTGCACAAAGAGCTGCATACCCCCTGCCTTGCTGTGTTGGCCTGCTGTCTGCTGATTGCTGTGCTGAAAGATGTACTGCCACTTGGCTGGGTGCTCTGCTGTGTTGGTCTGCTGCTTCTTACCTGGGAGTGACAGGCACTGGACCTGTTCTCTACATCTTTGAACTCCATGGGCTTGCCTTCTGTTTGCAGAAGTCTTGAGGACACAAAACACTTTTTGCAACTTTGTTTGTTTTGCTGGATTCTGCCATCTGTGAGTCCTACCCTTGGCTGAGGTGCCCCCTCCAGTCTTGGGCCTCAGAAGTGGGTTATGCAGTGACTTTGTGGCGATCCGCACTGACTCATCGCCCTTTGATGTCAATGCAGTGGCTGCTCGATGACAGCGGTTTCACTGCCGACGCAGCTTGCCGACAGCAGCAATCACTGCCGACGCTGCTTGACGACGACACAGTGCCTTCAGTTCGACGGAATTCGGAGATGATGCAGCCGCCTCTCGACGATGACAAAAGGTCCATACAATGTATTTCTTCAGTGGGACCAGTCTGGGTCCTGTAGCTGGCCTGCCCTCCATTAACGTCAGCATGAATTTAGGATTTTCACTGGTCCTTTGTGACCCCAAGTAACCTTTTGACCGTTAGTGGCTTGTTTTGGTCTCGTTTTAGTCAGATAAATATTCGCTATTTTTCTAAATTGGTGTGAAGTCTTTTTGTGATACTTTCACTATGTTACTGTAATCAATGTGTTGCACAAATACTTTAAACATTTCCTCTTAAGTTAAGCCAGTCTGCTCTTTGCCAAGGTACCAGAGGGTGAGCACAGGGTAATTTAGGGTATCTGACTTATCCCGACTAGAGTGGTGGCCTCTACGTGAACAAGGTACATACCTCTGCCAATTAGAGACCCCATTTATAACAGCTACTAAGACCAGTGACTAAATTACTATAAACTGCTTGGCACATGCATTTTGAATTGAGTTACAGAGCTATACAGTGTCAAGCATATGGCCATGACCAAAACTACCTTCATGACATTTTGTTGTGATCACACAGAGGTCAATAACTGAAAACCATGTGATCTACAACCTTGTAGAAAATATTTGACATCTTCACACTTAAACAACCAGTGAATGCTATAATTTGCTTTGCTTTTATTCATATGGAGGACATTGTCTCAAATTCTTATAACACCACCAACAAATAATTTATATTGTGACAAAAAAATCTGTTGTCACCCTTTATATGTGCTCATTTTTGTTACCCTCAAAACCTGGCATTCACTACAATGCATGTAGAAAATTGGGTGAAGGGTTGAGAGGGGTGAAACACTACTCAAGCAGTAAACACAATTCCTGTCAGGGTGACCCACAAGCAAAATCCAAATTAACCTGTGCTCAACCCTCTGGGAGCTTGGCACATAAGCAGTCAGGCTTAACTTAGAGGCAGCATGTAAAGTATTTATTTATACAGCACTTCAAACAGTAATAGAATTAAACACAGCACAAGAACAATTCCACACCAATTTAGAAAAATAGAGTAAAAGTTAATAAATTATTTGGCACCAAAATGACAAAAATCAAATCAGTAGTCAGAGGCGTAGCTAGAGCTTATGGCGCCCGGGGCTATCCCTCAGATTGCCGCCCCCGGGGGGGTGGGGGGTGTTGCTGGGGAAAAAGGACGGCGAGCACTTGAAAGAGGTCCAAGAGACACGTAGGATCGCTGCTAATAGTTACCGCGATCATGCAAGTTATAGGACACGGTCCAAGGCTACATAGTTGAATACACTATATAAGGGCTACAGTATATATTAGCTTCCAGTGTAGTAGGGTAATGTTTAAAAAAAAAAATTTCCTCTACTCAATTTGTTTGACACCAGGGTTATATTAATGTAGAGCGGGAACAATGGGGTGCTGCAGGATGTTCACTGCAAGATGATCTAAGTCAGCGGTGGCTATCAATAGGCGGCTGGGCCAGCATGGCTTGATGCATGATACAGTTTCAGATTATGTGCATAGTATACATTTACATGCCGCAAATCTAAATAGGACTCATTTACATATCAGTTACTTTGAAAATATGGCAGGAATCTGGAGCTGCATTGGCCGCACCTGCTCTAAGCTTTAGTTCAGAAGCTGCACATCTCTGCAAATCAGAGGTCTCCTTCAGGGGCAAAACACAATCCTCTGTGGCGCAGGGTGGCCCCAAACCTTTTAGGGGGCCCCCATTCAGCCCAAAGCCTATGAATACTTATGAGATATTGGGGACTTGGGGCCCCTTATCACAATCTGGAGGGGTACCCCATCATTTTGTATTACGCCACTGGTGTCCTTAGGGTTCATGTTGATGTCCGATTTTTCATGGTATCGGGCAGTCACTGTAATGAAGACAGTGGTTGGTGACTGTTGTCACGTCTTCATCGCCCTAGCAAGATTCTTTTGACCAACTTTATTTAGTTATATTTCATTATTTTAAACAATGGTTATTTCAGAGCGTCCTGCTTTATAGATTGTGGTGGTAGTGTCCCCTGTGGATGTCTCACATGCCCTCCTAGGATGAGTTTACAGCATTTCTTTCTGATGGCAAATTAAGACGCTCAGCTGAAGTGCGCTGGCCAACAAGAGGCAAGGGGAGGTGATTTTTGTTTTTAGTACACTCCCTGTCCAAGGGAGTTTCAACTTAATAGTGCCCCATTCGCCATTGAAAAGGCAGACCTTAATACAACCCCCCCCCCCCCCTTCAATTAGTATTTTGGGACTGTGATGTCATGTGACGTCTCACTATGACAGAGAGGAGAAACCTTATGCCAGAGGTGCCACTGGAATTATTAGACTCTGCGTCCTAGAATTATTCCACAAAAATATGGATTTGCTGCACTTTCCACATAATCCGCCATCTGCTATATAAATTGCAGATCTCTACATAAAACGTTTCTAGCTCAGATGCAACATAAGTTGGTGCCATACAGTTTCCAGCTGTAGAAGATCATTTCATTGACCGGATGCCACCAGCGCTAAAGCTGGCCCTGAGCAGCACAGTCTGTGCAGGAAGACTTTTTGTGGTGCATCATCAGCTCTGCGGTCAGGGCATGAGGCTGCCTCCTTGTTGACAGGTATGTTGAGACGTACAAATGACAGGACACGGACTGCTTTGCTAACCATCCAAGTGCCAGAGGCATGCGTTTTTAGCTTTTCCCTAACCTGCGCACATCACCAAAGCAATCCTGGTGTGCAGGGGTAACAGCGGGCAGATCACGACCAACCCCTCCTTGAGTGTCACACACGTCCCACTACAATTAATTGCAGGACAGCTCTGATACCAGTATTCGAATGCACCCCCTCATTTGTAATTCTGTCACACTCTATTCCCATTCCAGAATAACCAACAATAAGGTGTGATGAGATGTTGCAATGCAGATACATAGCATGAGCACAGCTTAAAACCATCAAAACATGGGGAAACAGATCAATAAGTCGCCACAGGTCCTTGAACGGCACAGTGTAGCTTCTGAGAACCTGATGAAACCAGGATTGGCAAAGAAAATAGACCTGGCCTTGAAAAGCGTGAACATTTTCTTTAATGTCTTTTTTTCTAAACATTTGCAATATCCAAAAATAAATTGGCAAATGTATTAAAAAGTGAAAATGAAGCAGTGTCTCAGCAGCCTTGACATACCTCCCCTGATACTAAAGTGCCATCCTTTTCAGGCGGGCAAGCACATACGAGCAGATAAAGTGCTGTCAGTCACAGTGCACATCGCCAAAGGAATCAAGTTGACTGACGCATTGAGCCCATACCACGGTGGGCGGAAGTAAATCTGACTGACCTTATGAACAGACCAATGGATGAATTGGGGGGACCGAAAGCCCTGTATTTATTTTTTCATTACGTTTGGGATAACATTAGGCGTCTCTAGGCCAGACCTAAGCACATTGACTGCAAAATTATAGGCTCAGAAACGAAGACTGACAAAATCTCGACCACATGTAAATATCTCTCTACAAAAAGTCGACTTGCTTCTAAGCACACCATCAAACAGTTACCTCACCCCCCGAACCTGATAATACTGAAGTTTAAGATTAACCCAGTCTTGCAAGAAATGGAAAGAAAGTGAGTTTTATTGCACTTATACGTTTTATGCCTGCTAATACGCTAATGCTAATGTCGCTCATTTGCAAGGTAAACTGCTCACCTTTCGGTTTCTTGCATATGAAGCTCCCCTCACATTCCACAAACAGTGCTCTTGCGGCGGAGGAAGCTTTCTGCTGGTTTTAAATGTCCCGTCTTCGCAAGCACGTCCGGCGCAGTCAACCTTGCAGAAGTAAATTCTGCGTGCGACGGGACTATTCTAGGTGGTGGTGGCGTGGCGTGCGTGCGCTGCACGCTGCATGCATTAGTTGCAAGCAGCAGGTGGCGGTGCGCTTGCAGTTGCACTTCAAACGGGGCCGCGCGCGCAGCACTGGTGGCCCGTTGCAGCGGCCTTTATAATTTATTTGGGGACACTTCTGTAATAACTGACAGTAGTGTCAGTCAGTGTCCGTCCCCAAATAAATTATAAAGGCTGCCGGAACGGGCAACCAGTGCCGCTCGGCGGCCGCCCCCAAAATGGTGCCGGCTGGGGCGGACCGCCCCCCCTAGCTACGCCGCTGTCAGTAGTACTGGATATATGCAATTTTAAAGGTTTAGGTAAAAGTAGTGCTTAAAAGCTCAAAGCGCTAACTGTGGTAATCTGGTCACGCCAGAGTAGTACAAAGCACAAGTTCAGGCTCACTGCGATAGAGCGTGAGCCGGATATAGAAATCAAGTTAGGCCCGCTGAACAAAGTATCTTAAACTTGGTTGCGAAGCATTGCAAGGTCCAACATCAAAGATGCGTTGCACAGCATCAGCTGCAAGGTCCTGCATCGAGGATGTGTTGCAAAAGTGGTGGTTCTGAGAACCTGCAGGGCTGCGTTGCAAGGTCTTGCATTGAAGATGTATTGCCAGAGGTGGCTGGTGACTTTTGAAAGTGGCGAGGCGTAAAAGTTGTTTCCAACTTTCACGGCATGAGCGAGGCAGTCACACTTTCCCAAGGTCTGAACTGCACAATGTAAAAGCAAAAATCCTGGGACCAATTTCGGCTTCACCGCTCAACCAAAATGGGTGATCCTAGGCAAATATTTGATTTTACAATCCTCCCTTTTCTTCGTTATCACATAGGAGTGCTCCTTAAAATACACACAAGTTTAGGAGCATTTGCTCTGTAGAAAGACATTGTTTGATTTAATCAAAAATAAGGTTGCTTCATGTTAATGTTACTTCATGTATCATAAGAAACTAGGCCCCACACGGTGAACATGACAACTGACTAATAGCATTGTCATTAGGGCGTGTTCTCCTTTTTGATAGTCACCGTTTAAGTTTCATTAATAGGCAGGTACACAGGAATGTTTCTAAATTTGGTTGAATCACATTTAAACACACCATATTTAAAAGACAGAGCAGGCACACATACTCTCTCTCATACACACGCTTACACAGTCATACAAATCCGTGCCAGTCAGACACTCCTTATTGAGTTGTGGGGCAGCTAACACCAGGAGTGAACCTGCTGTGTTAATCACTGTGAGGGAGTGAAAGAGCAGTGTCAGCCCTGGCATCGTGCTCCATGCAGCTCAAACAGCCCTGAAACCTATGGTTTTTTGGTGAATTTCTAAGGTTTTTTAAATACTAATTCCTAACTATAACATGTCTGAAACCTATGGTTTTTTCAATGAATTTCGAAGGTTTTTTAAATGATCATTTTTAAATGTAATAATAGTTATATGTATTTTTTATACTGATTTTCTAAAGTTTTTTAACTGTTTATTTTGACATATTTTATTTTTTAAATTACATTATATATTTTTAATATAAATGGAAATAAAAATGTTTTTTAAAATATTGAAACTGAAATATTGTTTTTTTTGTTGAACGTATAAGTGCAGAGCTATAAGTGTGTTGGTTAGTTAGGGGACTGCATGCATAGTGGATAGGGGTTTGAAGCAGTCCATGTGCTAAGGCCTGGCTCAGTGCATGAGTACTTGGGTACTACAAGGAGAGTGCCTGGAGGAATTTATAAGTGGTTGGGTTTTGGCGCAGTGAATGGATTAGTACATGGTGCTGAATGGGTCACTGGAGGAGTGCAAGGGGAGTGACACAGTGTTTGCTGGAGTGTATGTATACTGACTGGAGAATTGAAGGTGTGAAAGACAAGTGTGTAGGTGGTTAGAGGACTGCATGCATAGTGGATAGGCGTTTGAAGCAGTCCATGTGCTAAGGCCGGTAAACAACATTTATGACAAAACTTTTTCCCCGCAGGGATTCACAACGCGGTCATTACAACGACCGCGTTAAGATTCTGCATAACATTACTCCACAAGTCGGAACAACCACTTGCGGAGAGGGGGAGGTTTTGGATTTAAAATCCAACACCTTCCCTAGTGTCCACACAGACTGGAGTTGGAATAGTAAATTATACTATTCCAACATCCAGCGCCCCCCTCCGCAAGTCGTTGTTCCGACTTGCGGAGTAATGGTATGCGGAATCACAACGCGGTCGTTTTAATGACCGCGTTGTGAATCCCTGCGGGGAAAAAGGCTGCGGGACAAAGACATATATTCGATAAGGCCTGGCTTACTACATAAGTACTTGGGTACTGACTGAAAAATTAGAGTACTGAAAGGAGAGTGCCTGGCTGAATTTTGTAAGTGGTTGGGTTTTGGCGCAGTGAATGGATTAGTACATGGTGCTGAATGGGTCACTAGAGGAGTGTAAGGGGAGTGAAAGTGTGTTTGCTGGAAGTGTATAGATACTGACTGGGGAATTGAAGGTGTGAAAGACAAGTGTGTAGGTGGTTAGAGGACTGCATGCATAGTGGATAGGGATTTGAAGCAGTCCATGTGCTAAGGCCTGGGTCACTGGATGAGTACTTGGGTGCTGACTGAATGATTAGAGTACTGCAAGGAGAGTGCCTGGGTGAATTTATTAGTGGTTTGCTTTTGGCGCAGTAAATGGATTAGTAAATGGTGCTGAATGGGTCACTGGAGGAGTGCATGGGGAGTGACAGGGTGATTGCTGGAGTGTATAGGTACTAACTGGGTAATGGAAGGTGTGAAAGGCAAGTGTGTAGGTGGTTAGAGGACTGCATGCGTAGTGGACAGGGATTTGTAGCAGTGCATGTTTTAAAGCCTGGGTCACTGCATGAGTCCTTGGGTACTGGCTGAATGATTAGAGTACGGCAAGGAGAGTACCTAGGTGAATTTATAAGTGTTTGGGTTTTGGTGCAGTTTTTACAATATTTTTCAGATGGGTACTCTGACTAACCTGTCCTAGAGCCAGTGCTATGCTAAAAGACACTTAGAATACAGTTAAGACACCTACATACACTACGGAACACTATGCGTTGGGGTACCCCTGTGATTAGAATGACCTCCTCTGTAAGCCCCTAGTACATAATAGGGTAGGGGGATTAAAACTACCTCTTAAAACGCGCCACAGGGCACGTTTGCACACTGGTGAAGGGGGGGGGGCTGAGCTGACGTGTGCAAACCCACCCTGTGGCCATTTTAATTTGTGGGATAAAGTCCCCTTGAATCCTGAGTGTCCCTTGGGTCCAACTAGCCCACCAGGTATCTCCAGTTAGCGCCACAGAGCTGCGTTGCAGAGAGGTGTCAAAAGTGGCACAGCCTGGACCACCTCTGTGCAACGCAGCGGCGCTTACTGGAAGCACCTGATGGACTAGTTGGCCCCCAGGGTCCCTCAGGATTGAAGGGGATTTCCCCATCTTAAAACCTGCCACAGGGCGTGTTTGCACACATCACCTCAGGTCCCATCCCCTCCCTTCACCACTGTGTAAACGTGCACTGTGTACGTTTTATTTTGGGAGATTAAGTCCCCTTGATAACTACAGTGTACCGGGGGTGGGCACTGCAGGAGCCGGCCCTGGGGGGTGGCAGCCCCCAGGGCCATCATTGGCTGCGGGGGGGCTGAGCGTCCCCCCTCCCACTTAATTCAAAGCCCCAGGGGGTGGTGGTCCCCGGGGCTTGGGAGTCCATAACGGACCCCCTATTTTAAATATTTAGTGCCCCAGGGAGGTGGCGGTCCCCGGGGCGCGTGGGGGGGCTCAACCCCCCCACAGAGGTAGTTTTTAATTTTAAAACACGCCCCGGGGGTGGCGGTCCCCAGGGCTTGGGGGGCCATGAGCCCCCCACCCATTTCATTGTGCACCCCGGGGGTGGCGGTCCCCGGGGCTGGGGGGCTGAGAGCCCCCCCACATAATTTTATAAAGTCCCAGGGGTTGGCGGTCCCTGGGGCTGGGTGGCCCCTATGGGCCCCCCATTACAATATGCACATTGGCCCCCCCGGGGGCTAATTAACAATAAAGCGCGGGAGCCCGTGCTTCGTTTTCTTTTAATTTCGGCTGAAATTCGCGCTGAGTGCGCGAATCTCGCCGATTTTTCTTTTTTTTTTTAAATGCTTTTTTTGGCCCTGGGGGTCCTTGTGGGACTACCTGAGCAGGCCTAGGGGGGTCAGGGTGTTTCTACCCTGCCCCCTTTTTGCGTTTTGCGCGTTTGTTTTAATGTTTTCTTGTGTTCTACCGAGGCACAAGATGGCTGCCAACACTTCCGGGTTTGGAGTGTTGACAGCCAATTAGCATACAGCTCGTGCTCGGCAGGGTGCGCGGATCCTCTGCGCTCACAGATATATATGTGATTTTACTTTTGATTTTCTCAGCAACTATTGAACGGATTTACACCATTTAACCAAAAGGTACGAGTGTGAACCAAGGGTGACCTCTTTGCCAAATTTGGTGTAATTCCGTTCAGCAGTTCGGGCTGTAGCTGCAAATAAAGGTCCCTATGGAAAATTGCATGGGGAAAACACGTTTTGGGACCCCCCTTTTTTCTCGGCCCCCGCTTGACGAATGACCCCGAGACTTTCAGGATAGGAGCGGACCGGAGCGCCCCACCAGTTTTGAAAATTTTGCGAAGATTCGTCAACCGGCGCCTAAGTTATTCCAAATAGAATGTTGCGGATTTCCTATGGATAATAGGTCCTAACTATAACTACCTACTGGCGACCGCCAGTATGTAATGTATGTATATATATATATATACACATACATATATATAAATGCATATATATGTATGTATGTATGTATGCATATATTACCTACTGGCGGTCGCCAGTAGGTAGTTATAGTTAGGACCCTGTTTCCATAGAAAATCCGCAACATTCTATTTGGAATAACTTTGGCGCCGGTCGACGAATCCTCGCGAAATTTTCAAAATAGGTGGGGCGCTACGCTCCGCTCCTACCCTGAAAGTCTCGGGGGGATTCGTCAAGCGGGGGCTGAGAAAAAAGGGGGGTCCCAAAACGCGTTTTCCCCATTCAATTTTCCATAGGGACCTTTATTTGCAGCTACAGCCCGAACTGCTGAACGGAATTACACCAAATTTGGCAAAGAGGTCACCCTTGGTTCACACTCGTACCTTTTGGTTAAATGGTGCGCGCACGGAACGAACTGCGTTAAGTGGGAGCGCACGCCACGAACGGCGTAAAGTAACTTAGCATTTAAAAAAATGTACAAATTCACTGAAAAAACCATAGGTTTCACACACGTTATAGTTAGGAATTAGCATTTAAAAAACCTTGCAAATTCAGTGAAAAAACCATAGGTTTCACACATGCTATAGTTAGCTGGAGATTTTACTCATAAAAAACCAATGAAATTCCCCCGTTATAGTTAGTGCAGGCAACTATAACTCACGCGACCGCAATCCTCTGCTGATGACATATGTGTCTTTATGAAAAAAAAATATTTGTAATATATGTATAGCTAAAATTTAATGGAAGAAGACATGGGCAAATAAGTGGCTAAATACAGTATTAGCATCAGCAGAGGATTGCGGTCGCGTGAGTTATAGTTGCCTGCACTAACTATAACGGGGGAATTTCATTGTTTTTTTATGAGTAAAATCTCCAGCTAACTATAGCATGTGTGAAACCTATGGTTTTTTCACTGAATATATATATATGTGCATATGTGTGCGTGTAGAGAGGTAGAGGTAGAGAGTAGTAGAGAGGGAGGTAGAGAGAGAGGTAGAGAGAGGTAGAAGCGTAGAGACTAGAGAGTGAGTAGTAGAGAGTGAGTAGTAGAGAGTAGAGAGTGAGTAATAGAGAGTAGAGAGTGAGTAGTAGAGAGGTAGTAGAGAGAGAGGTAGTAGAGAGTGAGTAGTAGAGAGTGAGTAGTAGAGAGAGTAGTAGAGAGTAGAGAGTAGTAGAGAGTGAGTAGTAGAGTGAGTAGTAGAGAGTGAGTAGTAGAGAGTAGAGAGTAATAGAGAGTGAGTAGTAGAGAGTGAGTAGTAGAGAGAAGTAGAGAGTAGTAGAGAGTGAGTAGTAGACAGTTAGTAGTAGAGAGTAGTAGAGAGTGAGTAGTAGAGAGTAGTAGAGAGACTAGTAGAGAGAGGAGTAGAGAGTAGATAGTAGAGTGGTAGAGAATCAGTAGTAGAGAGTAGTAGACAGTAAGGAGTAGAGAGTAGAGAGTAGTAGAGAGTAGTGGAGAGTGAGTAGTAGAGTAGAGAGTAGCAGAGAGTGAGTAGTAGAGAGTGAGTAGTAGAGAGTGAGTAGAGAGAGAGTAGTAGAGAGAGTAGTAGAGTAGAGACTAGTAGAGAGTGAGTAGTAGAGAGTGAGTAGAGAGTAGTGACGAGTGAGTAGAGAGAGCAGTAGAGAGTAGTAGAGAGTGAGTAGTAGTAGAGAGTGAGTAGTAGAGAGTAGTGATTGATAGGCTTTATTTCGATACATAAAATATCTTAAAAGCAATTCAACAGTTAAGAAAAAAAGCACACTTTTCCAACAAGACAATAAAAACAATACTTAATAAATACAATTAGTACAGTAAGATCAGAATTAAATTGATACAGAAAGCCTTTTTGCACGAATCAACCAGGACCACTTTAAAAATTTAGACACAGCACAAACCTCCAAAGTGGATGTGTCGGACAGTAAAATACGCACGGCGACTGTGTGATTGCGAGTTCCCAACTGTCTACAAAGTGGTCTGAGCCAATACCTCCTGGGAGAGCAATAGTCAGGGCATTCAAAAAGAATATGTGCCACAGTCTCGACCCGCGTGGAGCAGAGGGCACAAAAGGGGGAGGGCTGGGGGGACAATTTCCACCGGGATATCAAATCACCTACGGGTAGGATCCCTACTCTGAATTTAAAATATAAGGCCCTATCAAAAGGAATAGAAATCATATCGAGATATGGTTCGTAAGCTACCACGTCTTTAATCCTCAAAAAGGCTACAGTTGACTTACATTGGCGTGGATCAACAGTAAGTTTAAACGAAACCCAATCCCAACACAATTTCTTTAGAGTGGCTTTGGGAGGGGCAGATCGAGTAACCCAAGCTTCACCTAGGCCCAACTCCCCCAAAAGATGTTTAACGTCCCTCAACCATTTAATCTTACACCAGCCCCCCATAGACATCACCTCGGACAGTCCCTCCGCATAGGAGGCTAGTTCAGGGACCCTCCACAAGCGGGCCCACAAGAGCAAGGGGCGTAGTTGAGCTTGGTCCGCAATTGATCTACAGCCTAAGTCCAACAAAACTGGAACTGTGGGTGTACTCGAAGGGAGAGCCATCAGATCTTTCAAAAATTTGCTCTCTGATTTTGCAAGCACGTCAAGATTGCCTATGCCCCACAACTCTGCCCCATATAAAGCAGCACTAACCCCTCTAGCTTTATAAATCTCCACAACTGGGGCAAAAAATTGTTTTGTGGAAATACGATGTTCCCTGAGCAAAGCACCACCCACCCTTTTGTGTTTTTTTTTTTTTTAATTTCTTTATTAGCAAATAACCAGAACCGACATACATCATCATATGCCTACAACCCGGAGGCCGGCTAGAACCTCACAACATAACTCCGCTGTGCAACCGCATGCCCCACATCCCGGAGGCTGAGCTGCATTGCATGACCATCTAGGCCTTCCCAAAGTTCCGCCCAGGAGTATGGCAGTATGTCACCCGTGCTATATCACATCCCACATGGAGTCAGCAGTTTTCCGTTTATCCCCCCCCCATCAACCCAAACAAACCAACCCAACACCCTCCCCTCCCCCCCGCCAACAGTGAGGCGTCCGAACAAGTCTCTTCTGTACTGTCCAATCTCAAAATCATCAGGGCTGAGTAATTTCCCAATAGCTGACTTCCTGCCTGTCCTCAGCCCTGCAACACTCATACCCCTGAATTTCCGAGCTTCCCTCCCTCCTCACCCTCCGGCATCAAACAAGTCCATCCATGCTCCGGTGTCACCCCCCCCCAAGCAGCCCACCCGATGCCAAGGATGCCACCCTGAGAGTTCTCACTACACCTCCCCATCCGTGTCTCGCTCCACGCCTGTTTCAGTACCATTCTCCGGGGTTCCCCCCCTCCCCTTAAGGTGTTCCAAATATAGCCCCCAGAAGTTCTTCGGGCGACTGCGCGGTGGGAGCAGCTCGCTAAATACCTCGGTTTGCGTACTACAATACAGCACATCTCGGGTCCACTGCGCCACAGTGGGCCCTGGGCCTCTCATCCAGCGCAGCTCCACCACTCTCTTTGCTATCAGCAGTCCCATGTCCACCGTTTTACGCAGGGCTCTGGGCAGCTTCCTGGAGTATCCCAGCAGGGCCATCGCTGGATCCAGTTCCAACTCCAATCCCAGCAAGCCTTCTAGTTTGTGGAAAATCGCCCGCCAGAACTCCAATACCCCTGGGCAGTGCCACGCCAAATGAATAAAGTCTGCCGTGGCATGACCGCATCTCTCGCAGCTAGCGTCCTCCCGCAGGCCCTATCTGCATAATCTGTCAGGCGTGTAGTACACTCTATTGATATATTTGAAATGCAGCAGTCTGTGTCTGCCATGCAGCGAAATCCTATGCGTGCCCGCACAGCAGTATAGCCACATGGCATCATCTATCTCTATACCTAGGTCTTATTGCCAGGCTAGCCGCGCCTTAGGATACTGCTGTATGCGTTGCTCCATCGCTATTTTGTAAAGACGGGAAATAAGCCTGCGTGGGCATTTGTGCTTAATAATGTACGTTAGCTCCGGCACCTCCGGGGGTTCCGCCATGTCATCCCCCAATTGCTGCCGCCACGCCCCCCTCACCCTGTGGAATTGAAAACGCTGCAGCGGCGTCGGGGCGTCCGCCCCCGCCGCTGCAACCTCCCACCCTATCACGGTGCCGTCCACAAACAGGTCACACATCATACGTAGCCCCAGCTCCTGGAGGGCCCGCACCACTCCCCTGTCTCTGCAGGGAGGTAACCACCGCGCCCATTCCACCGGCATTGCCGGGGAATATAACAGAGCCCCAGCCTTGTAGCGCAGAATGCAGTCCCAAGCATGCCCAGTAGAGTTAAGAGAGTCCAGATAACCGGTACGGTGGTCCGGTGTATCAAATAGAATCGATGGAAGCTGGAGCGGGTCAGCGAATAGCCGTTCCAACCAGAGGTAAGGTGTCGACTCCTCCCCATGAATCCAGCTGTGTGCCTGCGCGCACTGCGCGATCCGGTAATAGAGCTCCATGTCCGGTGCCCCGAGACCCCCCATGTGGTAGGGCAATGTGAGCACCCTTCAACTGACTCGGGCCTGTTTATCCGCCCATGCCAGCTTCAATAGCAACTTATGAAGCCTGTCAAAGAACACCCGTGGCAGCACCATAGGGACATTAGTGAACAGGAACAGGAAACGAGGCAGAACCACCATTTTCATAATGGATATCCTACCCATTAACGAGAGAGGGAGGCCGATCCATATTCCCACATCATCCTCCAGCTTATCTATAGCTCTGCCATAGTTTTCCCTCATCAGAATTTCAGGGTCTGTATGGAGCCTTATCCCCAGATAGCGAACCGCGTCGTCTGACCATTGTAACGGGTATTCCATCTCAAAAGTGGATGTGCAGGAGGTGAGCGGAAAAGCTATGGACTTACACCAGTTCACTCGCAGACCCGAAAGTGCCCCAAAGAGCACCACTTCTCTCAGCACCGAAGCCAGATTGTTCTCCGGGTCCCGGACATACAAAAGGGTGTCATCCGCGTACGTGGATACCGTTATCTTATAGGTGGGGAAGCTCACCCCCCTAAGACTGTGATATTCCCGCAAGGCACATGCCAAAGGCTCCGCCACCAGGGCATACAGTATAGGTGACAGCGGGCAACCCTGACGTGTACCCCTGGAGACACATATAGCCTCCGTAACCCGATCCCCCAGCCGGATCCTTGCACTGGGAGCCGCATACAGCACCCCTATCATACGTAGAAACACCGGGCCCAGATCAAATTTTGTTAAAACCTGACGCATAAAGGGCCACTCTACGGAGTCAAACGCCTTCTCCATGTCAAGGAAAACCGCGAGTGCCTTGGTGTCCCGCCGGACATGCTGCATGGTGCCAAAAACCGTCCTTAGGTTATACGTCAAATTTCTACCAGGCATGAAACCCGCTTGTTCCGGAGCCACCAGCTCCGGCGTCAGCAACGCAAGACGCGTAGCCAATATTTTCGCAAAAATCTTCTTATCGACATTGAGGAGCGACAGAGGCCTATAGGAGCTGCATTCTTCCGGGGGCTTCCCTGGTTTAGGAATGGCCACTAGCAGGGCCTCACTCATGGATTGAGGCATCCTACCCGTAGTGCACATGTCGTGGAACAATTGCGAGAGGTAGGGGAGTAGGAGTTCCGCAAATTGTTTATAAAAGGATGCCGTAAGGCCATCCACCCCTGGCGCACTGTTCGCACGCATTCCCGCTAAAGCCTCAGTGATTTCATCCTTCTGGATAGGGAGAGCTAGAAATTCCCTACGTGCATTAGAGAGGAAGGGCATCTGGATGTGATCCAGATAGTCCCCGATCTCGTCCTCCATATCAGTCTGCTGAGAAGCATATAATGCTGCGTAGTATGACTTAAAGCAGGCCGCAATGTCAGCTTCCTCCGTCAGCAATTCACCATCCTCAGACCTGATTGCAGTGATGTTAGCTTTACTCCGCCTAGCCTTCAGTAAATTGGCCAAAACCGAGCCTGGCCTCTCCCCCTCTCCATAAACCCTGGCCGTGGCATATTTACCCAGATGTTTCACCTCAGCATCCGCGGCTTCGTGATATTCTGCTAATAAAGTCTTTATCTCTTCCATAGTATCGTCTCCGTTCCCCTCCAGCTGTCGAGCCTCCACTTCGCCCAGGCGTCTCTCCAGCCTCGTCAATCTGCTTCGGATGGCCCGCAAAACCCCTGAGTGTTTGGCCATAGCCACACCCCGAATATAAACCTTGAACGTTTCCCAAACCGTCTGGAAACTGTCAACGGAACCGACATTGGTTTAAAAAAATGTAGTAATGGCTTCCGCGAGTTCTTCCCTAAAAAGTCGGTCTAAGAGCGAATAGGGAGGGAATCGCCACGTAAACGGCGGGATAGTCTTCCGAGGCACGGCCATCAACACTGGGGAGTGATCGGATAAAGTCCTCGGCAGCACCCGGCACTCTCGCACCTGCAGGATGAGCGTCGTCGACGCTAGCCAGTAGTCAATGCGCATATGCAAATTATGGTAGGCTGAGTAATGAGTAAAGCCTCCGACTGTTGGGTTGAGCGCTCTCCAGACATCTGAGAGCGCCATTTGGATCAACGTCCTGTGAATGGCCGTAGCCGCCACCGCGGGTGTCCTGGCGGGGCCCCCCGATCTATCCAGGCTCGGATCTAGTACCACATTAAGATCCCCACCCCACAGAATTTGCGGAGCTGCACAGCCCCGCACGATCTCGGCTAGTTTATAATAAAAATCCGGGCAGTCGTAATTCGGGCCATAGACATTGACCAGCAGTAAGTCCAGCCCCCTGCCCCGGTAGCGTGAAATCACAAACCTACCCTCTCCATCCACCTCCACTGCCTGAGCTGTGAAGCCTGCTTTCGGGTTGAACCAGGTGAGGACCCCTCTAGCATGGGTAGTAAACCCTGCTGCGTGCACATTGCCCCGTAGCCCTCCGTAATGCAACATGGGGCTCTGGGCCGGAAGATGCGTCTCCTGAATGAACACCACATCTATGGTATGCCTGTGTAAGTACTGCAGAACCGCACGCAGTTTGCAATGATCATTTAAGCCCCTGACGTTCCACGTCACTGCCCTTACAGTGCTTAGCGGCCCATGCGGGCCTGACATACTAGTCATTAGTGTCAATTGTGTATTGCGTTGGCATCAGTCCCCCGAATAAGAAGTTTGCACCAGTTGACCGCCCTCTCACTCGCACAGACTGTCGAACTAACCTCCAGAAAAAAAACACAATCCCCCACCCCACCCCCCTCCCACAGCTGACCTCCCCCAACTCAGCCACGCTGCGTCTCATTCCGAGACTACACACCCCTCCCTCCACCCACCCCAACGTTAAGTCAACCCTTCAAGTCGGTGGTTTGCACGCATAGGCGGAGGTTGCTCCGTGCCAAAGTATACAGCAAAGCTCATACAGCACCCAGCCCCCCCGCCTCACGCAGACAAAAAGCATTTGCCCCATCACCTAGGAGCACACAAACTAGTTGAAACAGGACTGCGCCCTGCGTGCCCAGCTAGTCCAGGTCACAACAACAATCTCAGATCCGCCACCAGAAGTGTCAGCGCAGCAAGTCCCAGCGGTGCCCCCCGGATGACCATCCCAGCCCAGGAATTGCACCAGCACGTCTACCTTCCACTGTGCGCTATGGCTCGCGTGCAAGGGGCCCCCACGCTCCAATTAGGAGCTCCCCCAAAAGAACGCGTCTCAGTAGTAGTGCTCTTCACATCTCACCCCTCTGCGTCGCTTTCCCTCCTCCCCTCTCATGCTCAGCCCGCACTTGCCACCAGAGTACGGTCAGTCTTGATGCTCCAGGGAGCCTTCCGCCACTTCCTCCCTCTGTGTCCGCGCGGTGCTGCGCCTCCCCTATCTACTCCAGTCTTTGAGCGCCTTTTGCAAGGCCTTGGGGTCCGTGAAGAAGTGTGTCTTCCCTTGTCGATTGATACGCAACTTTGCAGGATATAACATCGCGTAGTCCAGACCCTGCTCCCTTAATTGCTTTTTAATCGGGATAAACTGCCGTCTGGCTTCTTGGACCCTGGCCGTGAAGTCCGGGTACAGCGAAATAGATGATCCCTCGTACATGAGCGACTGTTTCTCCCTTGCCACCCTAAGTGTGGCGTCTCTGTCTCTGTAGTTAAGTAACTTTGCGATGATAGGCCTCGGCGGCGCCCCCGGAGGAGGCCTAGGTCCCAGGGATCTATGCGCCCTTTCCACCACAAACATGGTCGAGAAAACGTCCTCGCCGAGCATAGTAGTCAACATCTTTTCGACAAAGTGTTCCATCCTGCCCGTAGGCGTCGATTCCGGCAAACCCGTGATGCGCAGGTTACAGCGTCGGGCGCGGGCCTCCAAGTCCTCAGTTTTATCTTGCAGCACCTGCATGACCCGTCCCAGTTTCTTATGTTCTGCGTCAAGCGTGGTCTGCGCCTCCTCTACCTACCCCAGCCGTTGCTCCGATTGATCTAGTCTCTCCGCATGTTTGTCCAATCGTTTGCCCATACGATCCATGCGATAGGAGAGCGAATCCATCTTTGCCCCCAACGAGGTGATGCCCTCCTGCAGGCCCTTCTCCATAGTAAGCAGGAGGCTACGAATGTCTGGTGCGTCCTCGGGGGGGGACAGTTGACCCACTCGCAGCACCCTCCGCCATGTCCTGGGGCTTAGGCCGTTTATGCTCGAAAGACAGTTTCGCCTGGGCTTTGTACGACTTGCCCATCGTGCCACCAGTCCGTTTTGTTTTGTATATGGTGTCCCCTGTTACAGCCCCAGGCCACTCCTCTGCCGTGAACACTCACGTCACCGCCCAGCTGCCCACTCTCACTTTCAGTGCTAGAATGCCCCCCACAACGGGGCACAACCGTCGCCGCTCCACGCTCCTCAGCGCGTCACTGCCAGCAGGATTATCAACCAAGGATCAAGGTAGGGCAGATGGCGCCGCCGGGCCCCGCACGCTTCTCTCATGTACAGACCAGTGCACCTCACAGCCACGGCGTGGCCAGCCCACCTATGACACCTGCAGTTGCCCAGTCAATAAGGACACTCCTGTTGGGGCACAGCCCCCCCCGCTGCTCTGCCGCCGCCTTCATCCGCGTCCATCCAGCTATGCGCGGATCTCCCCAAGGTGGCCCCGCGGGGCGCGTGCACCCCGATGCCCCACTCGCCTGGGCAGGACGCCTCCCGCAAAGCCCGTCCGCCACCACCAATGCCACACGAGTCAGCCACCGCAGCCAGGGCTCTGGGTCCTCCTCCTCTTCACTTTGCCACTGGGCCCGCCTCAGGGGGGGGGGGCTTCAGCCAGTGCCCCCTCCCGTAGGTCACCGCCGCCAGCGCCCACTTACGCGTCCTCTCGCCCAGGAAGGCTCCGCTGTCTCTGCGTGCCCTGAGTCCGGCCGGCTCCGAGCTGCTTGGCCCCCATGTTGCTCCCTCGAAGGATTCACTGTATTCGCCGGCCCCCGCTCTCCGTGGCACAGGCAGCTCCCCAACGGGTCCTCAGCCTTCCGCAGCACTCACGGTCACCGCCGCGCCGAGTCACAGCCGCCAGTCACTCCCGTCTGCTCCGGCATCAACAATTCTGCACGCCGCACGCCATGCAACGCAGGCCCGCACTCGCCGGACCCGAGGCCGGGGATCCGAGGCCCGCACTCTCCCGCAGGGCAGCCCCGCGCACCAAGTATCAGCTGCGCCCTTCCGGCTTCAAACTCGGCTAAGCATGTCCCTGCACCTTGCGACGCTCCTGGCCAGCCTTTCTGGTGCGTTCCAAGCAGTGTGGGGTAGGATAAATGAAGGATAACGCTCTCCGTGAGTCGGAGCGCGAGGCTCAGGCGGCCATTCTCCTGTTGAGCCAAGCTCCGCCTCCACGCTTTTGTGGTTAAGGAGCATCTTATTGATGTGCGGAGTCCAACACATAGAATCACTAAGGCGGATTCCCAGGTAATCAAACTCTGATACCCTCTCCAGGTAAGCACAGTTCAACACGGGAGGGCGCCCCAGTTTCCCAGGTGGATACATGATCAAATATTTGGTCTTATCGACATTGATCACCAATCCCCTAAGGGAACAAAACTCCTGGAAGCGTTTGAGAAGTTTTTGGAGGCCCTGGGGGGACTTTGCAATAAGGAGGGTATCATCTGCAAAAAGCAGTGTAGGGATCCGAGTGCCCGCCAGAGACGGTGCATCAGCAGGTTCTTGTAGCAAATACTCAACCACCCCATTCACATAAAGAGAGAATAGGGTGGGAGCTAACACACATCCCTGGCAGACACCCCTACTTACTGGAATTCTATCTGTTTTCTCCCCATTCTTACCCCACCGCACCTGTGCATAAGTGTCTGTATGTAGTTTTATCAGAAGTGATAGGATATAGGACGGCACCCCCAAACCCTGCAAGACCCTCCACAGTTCCTCCCTAGGTACCAGGTCAAAGGCAGTCTTGAGGTCAAAAAAGGCCAAATAGAGACTGTCCTTGCCCAGCACCACCACCTTCCAATACAAGAGGGCCAGTCTGAAGACTTGCTCGATAGTCCCGGTTTCAGAGCGAAAACCAGCCTGGAAATCAGATAAAATCTTATTGTCATCTACCCATTGGAGGATTCTCCCCAGAATCACCTTCCCTACCACCTTTTGGGATGAATCAATAAGGCTTATGGGTCTGTAGTTGGCGGGGTTGTCCCGGCATCCCTTCTTGAATATCGGGACAACCTCCGCCCCTTTCCAAGATTCCGGTACAGATGCTCCCCCCCATAATTGCATTCAATAGGGTGGAAACCAACTTCCCCCATTGCTTAGGATTAGCACGTAACAAATCACCGGGTAACCCATCAGGCCCAGCAGCTTTTAGGGGGACCAGGGACTTGATTACGAGCTCCACTTCTCTGTCGGTAAAGGGATACGCCTCAGTGTCCACTGCCTCAACCATCAGGGTAAAGGAGTCATTAAGAACCCCCTCGACAGGGGTATAAAGGGACAGGAAGTGGCTAAACCAATTCTGGGCTGGGATATTACATGTCAGCAAAGTGTCAACAGGCCTATCCCTAGACCTTACCAAACTCTAAAATCCCCTTGCATTCCTTTCCAGGCTTGCAGCCAGGAGGTCCACCCAGAACTTCTCCTCCCCCTCTCTTTTTGCTGCCTTTAAAGTCTGGGAGTAATCTTTCCTTGCAAGCCTGATAGCTACCTGGGATTTAGATTTAACAGCCCCTACCAGCGCTTTTTTCTTGACTCTGCATTTTTTTGTAAACCAACCCTGCAATTTCGGCAGCAACTTCCTGTTGTTAACACGGGAGGCCATGCTAGGGAGAATAAATAGGTTACTCAATGCCCTAGTTAAGTCGCAGAAAATCTGCGTAGTGTCCTCGGGCGATCGGGTCAGCGACTCCGACTTGCACAGTGCTGCAGCCAGGAGTGCCCCTATATCCGCCACTTTCTCTTCGGACATAATAAGCTTTGCCCACTTCAGCCATCTACCACAATTAGATGGGAGAACTTCGTGGGAAATAGGTGCTGTATAGGATGATAATCCCCCCTTAACAGTTAACCACTGGGAAAAAAGGGTGAGTGAGAGGAGATTATGGTCACTCTCAATGGTAGGTATGATCTCCATATCCTTCAGAGTGCTCCATAGACTAGCGTCAAGAAGAATGTAATCAATTCTGGACGTATGATTTGGCCTATTATAAGTATGGGCACCCACTAGGTCAGACTTGGACCTCCCATTGACAGCCCTAAGATCAAATTCCATGTTAAGTGAGTTGATCTGTACCGCCACTTGGGTCCACCTCTTGATGGGAGGCAGCGCAAGGGCAGGAATACCCCTCCTGGAGTCCTCCTCACCACTTCCCAATATATCGTCCAGGCCCAGGGGCTCAAACGTGCAATTCAGATCTCCTGCCACCAAGATGCGAGATTTATTGAAGCGCTGCCTAAGCAGACCTTCTAGTAAGGATATTGTGGCCGATAGTATACCACCCTTCGTGCCTCTGGCATAGACGTTAAAAATGTCCAAGAAGAGGCCACCCCATGCACCCTTTATAGTAATGTTGAGGAGGTCGGGAGAATTGGTAGGATGCTGAACCACCTGACAGTCAAGAGCAATATCAACCCATATGAGGAGACCGCCCGAAGGGCGTCCCTTCCCTGAAACTGAGGGGACAGCAGGGACAAAGTAAGTCGAATAACCTACCTTGTGACAGGGTTCCCTACACCATGTTTCCTGGAAAATGCAAATGGAGTAGCCCTCCACAAGCCCATTCCAGTCCGGGAGTCCCAGCTTCCTTGAAAGACCCGCGACGTTCCAGCAAAGAATCTTGATATCTGGATCCGCCACAACCGACTCTCTACAGATAAAATCCTGTGGTAAATTGGTGGCTTCATCCAACTGAGAGGGAGAAGAGACAATTCTTTTGTTCGGCACATTGGGCACAGCAGCAGCACCTGGGCAATGATCCTTACAGACCACCCCATGGCACGTGTCGGTTCAATGGCCCGATGGCCCCCCATAATACCCGGGCCAAAATGCCGGTTGAAATAAATGAGGGATAGCGGGATTCACGGGATGGATAGGATCATTGCTCCAACCCCCACCAAAATGTACACCATTGTGATTTGCTGCGGTCCTAGGGTAAAAATAGGTTAAGTCTACTACACTAATGTTTGCCCCCCCAATTGCGTACTCTGGATTGCAAATAGTTTGGGCATCCCTAGTATCTTTAAAGTTAACCACCACACAATCTCCTTCTAGGTGCTTACGACCATAACCTACCCACCCTACCCTTCTCACTCCTGGGATCAACCCATCTAAACCTCTAGGAAGAGGTCTATTAGACTTTAACCAGTGCATGGTTTTATTTTTTAAAGCCTGATAGGATTCATATTGATCTTCTCTCAAAATGGGTACGTTGGTGAGTATGGCAACATACGGGTGGCACTCGGGGGGCAAATTTACCAGTGGAAAAGTAGGAGACGCTTTTGGGAGAGATTCCTCTGAATGGGTTTCTCTGGGGGGGGTTAGTGCAAATTCTGGACGAGTAAGCTTGGTCAGGACCAGTGCCCTTAGCAATCCCATTCGAGGTTTCCTTATATTTAGAAGGTCCCTTCCTACCCGGTAACTCAGCCCGGATAGGCTTCTGTACCGGGACAATAAGAGGCTTCGGCACACTCGATTGTGCTAGGCCCAATTGACTAATATCACCTAAAATATCCGTAACCTGAGTAGGAGGTTCATTAACCACAGCCGACAAATTTACAGTGTTTGCTGTGTTAGGGCCGGTAGATATGTCCTGTGTGGGTGCAGCGAGCATCCGGGTGCCACTATCCCCACCCTGTCCACCCTCCTTGTTTTTAGAAAGCAGTTTGATAAGGGTTTTCAGAGAGAAAAAATTATCCAAAGTTGCCTGTTCAAATCTATCCAGCCTCTCTCCCAACACTTTTACTCTTTCCACAATCGGGGACAATAAAGTTTTCATCAGATCTTCAAATTGTGAAATTGTCACAGAGTCGTTAGATGAAACTAAATGGCAGTCTGATGTTGGATCAACACATGCGTCCTCAGTCCTGGGACCTAAATGACCCCCCCCAACTCAATATGTTTCGTAGCCAACCCCTCACCCGCTTTAGTTCCTGTTCCCCTTACACCATGTTTCCTTAGTCTCTTATGAAGTTTAGGGAAGCTGTCTTTACATGGGCTGGCAATCCTTTTCCTTTTAGTATCAGTTATATTCGTAGAAACCGTTAGAGGTACCACAGGCGGCTGAGGAATATTATCTTGGGTAGTTGGAATAGTTGTGCAAGTTGGTACAACAGAGAGTTCACTGGAGCATGAGTCAGCACTATTACTATCTATAGGAGGGGGAATGGATATGGCTGCCAAGCTCTCCAACCTATCAATGCTGGCCCTCAAAGATACAACCCGTAACGGCTCCGGTGGAGGGGATGTCATTACAAGGGGATCTGAACTACATACGGGTGAGGTAACAAGTGCCAGGGAACCCAATGAGGACCGTTTCGACAGAGGAAGTTCTAGGGAGAGACGCCGCTCTGTCATTACAATCTCCTTCTCTATGACAGCAGCCACCCGTGTGATGAACTGATCCATAGTGCCTATAATACAACTGGCTCCACCCTCACCTCCTCTCCTGAGGCTCTTCCCTGAGCGGGTGGACATTAACACAGGCTATAACAGTGACCAAATGATAATAATAGTAGAACACCCCTATATGTCTCAACGTACCAATGATAATATCAGGGGGGTGGCCCAACCCGGCCCTGGACAGCCCCGGACTGCCACAGACTGCCCGCCCTTTGCCCGGGCTTCGCTCCGTGCTTCGACCCGCGCGCGTCCCGCGTGCGCGGTCGTAAGCGTAGTTAAGTACGTATAGGCTGGGGGCGTGGCTTGCAGGGAGAGTGGGCCAGGTGTGAACTATTGGCCAGTCAGGGACTCCTGGGAGATGGAGTCCCTGCAGTAACGCTCGCAGCCCTGCTGCTGCCACAGACCTCCCCAGCCGGCGCTGAAACCACAGGCACTCCGCCGCTCCTTCCGTGAAGCGGGACCCGCGAAGAGGGTCCGGCGAACAGCGATGGCAAGCACAGCAGCTAAGTCCAGGTACAACGCTCCCTAAGATGAGGGTCCACTTGCCCAGGAAATAGACAGAAGCACACACAGTCCCACCAGCACCGGGAAAGAAGGATGATTTTAAATGCAGCCGGTGTGCTGGGGGCGTGGCTTGCAGGGAGAGCGGGCCAGGTGTGAACTATTGGCCAGGCAGGGACTCCTGGGAGATGGAGTCCCTGCAGTAACGCTCGCAGCCCTGCTGCTGCCACAGACCTCCCCAGCCGGCGCTGAAACCACAGGCACTCCGCCACTCCTTCCGTGAAGCGGGACCCGCGAAGCGGGTCCGGCGAACAGCGATGGCAAGCACAGCAGCTAAGTCCAGGTACAATGCTCCCTAAGATGAGGGTCCACTTGCCCAGGAATTAGACAGAAGTCCATAGTAGAGAGTAGTAGAGAGTGAGTAGTAGAGAGTGAGTAGTATAGAGTAGTAGAGAGCACAGTCCTGTGTCTGGTGAGGGGTGTCCTGTGTCTGATTAGCACAGTCATGTGTCTGGTGAGAGGTGTCTTGTGTCTGATGAGCACAGTCCTGTGTCTGGTGAGAGGTGTCCTGTGTCTGATGAGCACAGTCCTGTGTCTGGTGAGTGGTGTCCTGTGTCTGATGAGAACAGTCTTGTGTCTGGTGAGGGGTGTCCTGTGTCTGATGAGCACAGTTCTGTGTGTGGTGAGGGGTGTTCTTTGTCTAGTGAGTGGGCTTCTTTGTCTAGTGAGCAGTGACCTGTGTCAGGTGAGGCAAGTCCCGTACCTGGTGAGCAGTGACCTGTGTCTGGTGGGGAGTGTTCTGTGTCTGGTAAGCTTTAAATCCCGCCAAAAAGAGGAAAGGGGGAGGGAGCGAGCTCTAAAAGTGTGCACCCCACCCCGCAAGGAAATACAACAACAAACAAACCCTCCTTCCCGGGAGGGAGGTAGGGCTGAAAGACTGCAAACAGTAGTGAAAGGGCCAGCTGCTGTTTCTTGGGGGTGCAGCCAAACCAGGGCTGCAAATAACTTGAAACTGCAAAACTTGAAACTGCACAGCATAGCGCCTTCAAATTGCAAAGCGCGCAATCCCCGTTAAGAACATTAACTACAGCAACACTTCAGGTCCAGTTCAGGCATTAAGTTATCCCCATAAAATGAGGCATCACAGCATGTGGGTTCCTAGGAATTTATCAAACTTCCATTGACAGGGTGTCGACTTAAACGGGTCCAGCTGGTCGACTTTAAGGAAATCATACATGCGTTTTAACTGCTGAAAAATACCCATATTGTTGCAGAAATATCCCCGCAAAGAGCAGTGTAAGGTGTCTCCGATCTCCCCTACCTCTTGACCGGAAAGGCTAGTTCGTTGAAAAAAACATAAAAGGACACTGAACCTTATTGTTAGTAAAAAAAAGAAAATGAAGAAATCTTGAGACACATTTTGGTTAAAACTGCAAAAGCGCAGAGAACAGAGAAATGCAAAGCGCGTCAGCCATTGTTGAAGGCAAACGCGGTAATACAAAAAAAAAGTGCCTAGCGGCTAATTAGGAGACACTGTCTCCTGCCGCAAGTAAAAGATCAAATCCCGGTGGGCGGGGCCAAAAGGGAACAGGGTGGCAACCCTCAGTGTAATGATTGCCTCCGGTGCAATCATTACACTGTGTTTTGCATCATCCATAACGCAAAATGACGCGCACCAATCACAATTGTAGGTGGAGCCACGACACGACTTCTGGAATCGCATCGATTCCAAAAAGCATACAGTTATCCATACAGTCACTCATACAATCACTGAGTCTTATGTATACTTATTTATATACAACAACTGTCACATACACTGCCTTTTATTTTTCTAGTTTGTTGGATATGTACCATTGAGAGATATATTTGCTCATCACCACACCCATAAAGATATTCACTCACCCAAGCAACTGTTAAAACATGTAGTCTTAACCTCATATACCTACTGAATCAACTATTCACACATCTTTGGGCAGTCACACACACCCCACCGAACCACACACACATTCACTCTCCCATACAAATACTCAGTTAACTAATCAATAACTAATATAGACTTTCACATAGCTAGTAACCAACTGGTGCAGCAGTTTACACAACAACTGACTAAGTGATACAGATATTCACACAGTTTAGTCACTATCCAATATATTTAGTGAGACACTATAAATTAGTCAAGTAAACAGTCAATCACACTGCTACTAAAACCTCCATCCAGATATTTATATTTATATATCCACTCATTCTTCAATGCAGATTGCTATATATATAATACATATTTAAATAACGAACCAAACCACATTCACTAGATGATGTCATCAGTGATGTCATCAGTGATGTCATCAGTGATGTGCCTGACCATGTCATGAATGATGTAATATGTGACATCATCAGCAGTGGATTGCAGGCGCGTGAGTTATAGTTAGCAGAACTAACTATAACGGAGGAATTTCAATGGTTTTGTACGAGTGAAATGTCCAGCTAACTATAACAGCCCTGAAACCTAGGGTTTTTTACGGTGAATACATATATAAACATATATATACACATCTGCATATCTATGTAAATACAAATATGAATGCATGCATATATGCATATATTTGCATGTTATGTACATGAAAGTTTGAAAAACACAAATAAAAGCAAAGCTAAAAAGGCACCTAATTACAAACAGAATTGCTTTAACTTAAACGAGGGCGAGACCTATTGCATTTTCAATGCTTGTTTTTAAATGTCGAGTGTGTGTGTGGCGACTCCAGGAAGATATTGGCTTCGGCTCTGGTGGTAATATGAGCCAATGCATACATCTTTAATTGCCTGTGTGACCCTAGTTTTACAACCATTCCTGACCAGTGGTAAACTGCAGGAGTCAAATGTAATTACCCAGCCTCTGAACCTGAAACCAAAAGGGGAACAGATAATGATTATGAGTCGGCGTTTTGTAAACATTACTGAATTTGAAAGGAGACATGCGCTGATGTTTGAGCTGCATGGAGCACGATGCCAGGGCTGACACTGCTCTTTCACTCCCTCACAGTGATTAACACAGCAGGTTCACTCCTGGTGTTAGCTGCCCCACAACTCAATAAGGAGTGTCTGACTGGCACGGATTTGTGTGACTGTGTAAGCATGTGTATGAGATAGTATGTGTGCCTGCTCTGTCTTTTAAATATGATTTGTTTAAATGTGATTCAACTAAAATTAGAAACATTCCTGTGTACCTGCCTATTAATGAAACTTAAACGGTGACTATCAAAAAGGAGAACACGCCCTAATGACAATGCTATTAGTCAGTTGTCATGTACACCGTGTGGGGCCTAGTTTCTTATGATACATGAAGTAACATTAACATGAAGCAACCTTATTTTTGATTAAATCAAACATAATGTCTTTCTACAGAGCAAATGCTCCTAAACTTGTCTGTATTTTAAGGAGCACTCCTGATAACGAAGAAAAGGGAGGATTGTAAAATCAAATATTTGCCTAGAATCACCCATTTTGGTTGAGCGTTGAAGCCGAAATTGGTCCCAGGATTTTTGCTTTTACATTGTGCAGTTCAGACCTTGGGAAAGTGTGACTGCCTCGCTCATGCCGTGAAAGTTGGAAACAACTTTTACGCCTCGCCACTTTCAAAAGTCACCAGCCACCCCTGGCAATACATCTTCAATGCAAGACCTTGCAACACAGCCCTGCAGGTTCTCAGAACCACCACTTTGCAACACATCCTCGATGCAGGACCTTGCAGCTGATGCTGTGCAACGCTTCTTTGATGTTGGACCTTGCAATGCTTCGCAACCAAGATTTAAGATACTTTGTTCAGCGGGTCTAACTTGATTTCTATATCCGGCTCACGCTCTATCCCAGTCAGCCTGAACTTGTGCTTTGTACCACTCTGGTGTGACCCGATTACCACAGTTAGCGCTTTGAGCTTTTAAGCACTACTTTTACCATCACCTTTAATATTGCATATATCCAGTACTACTGATTTAATTTTTGTCATTTTGGTGTCAAATAATTTATTAACTTTTACTCTATTTTTCTAATTTGGTGTGGAATTGTTCTTGTGCTGTGTTTAATTCTATTACTTTTTTAAGTGCTGTATAAATAAATACTTTACATGCTGCCTCTAAGTTAAGCCTGACTGCTTATGTGCCAAGTTCCCAGAGGGTTGAGCACAGGTTAATTTGGATTTTTCTTGTGGGTCACCCTGACAGGAATTGTGTTTGCTGCTTGAGTAGTGTTTCACCCCCCCTCAACCCATCACCCAATTTTCTACATGCATTGTAGTGAATGCCAGGTTTTAAAGTTAACAAAAATGAGCACATATAAAGGGTGACATAGATTTTTTTGTCACAATATAAATTATTTGTTGGTGGTGTTATACAAATTTTGAGACAATGTCCTCCATATGAATAAAAGCAAAGCAAATTATAGCATTCACTGGTTGTTTAAGTGTGAAGATGTCAAATATTTTCTACAAGGTTGTAGATCACATGGTTTTCAGTTATTGACCTCTGTGTGATCACAACAAAATGTCATGAAGGTTGTTTTGGTCATGGCCATATGCTTGACACTGTATAGCTCTGTAACTCAATTCTAAATGCATGTGCCAAGCAGTTTATTGTAATTTAGTCACTGGTCTTAGTAGCTGTTATAAATGGGGTCTCTAATTGGCAGAGGTATGTACCTTGTTCACGTAGAGACCACCACTCTAGTCGGGATAAGTCAGATACCCTAAATTACCCTGTGCTCACCCTCTGGTACCTTCGCAAAGAGCAGACTGGCTTAACTAAGAGGAAATGTTTAAAGTATTTGTGCAACACATTGATTACAGTAACATAGTGAAAGTATCACAAAAAGACTTCACACCAATGTAGAAAAATAGCGAATATTTATCTGAATAAAACGAGACCAAAACAACAAAAGTCCAATAAGTAGAAGTCGAAATATGATTTTTTTAAAGACTAAGGGCCATATGTAGGTACCTAAATACCGGTCGGTAACGGCCGAAAATCGGTAAATATCCCGTTACCGACCGGTATTTAGGCATTTGAGATGTAGGAGGCATGATTTCAGGATTCGGTAATTTACCGAATCGGTAATGGATCGATAAAATACCGAATCGGTAAAATACAGATTCGGTAAATTACCGAATCCTGAAATCATATGTAGGGAGCACTCAAACGAGTGAATATTAGTATTAAGAATTCGGTATTTACCACCAAATACAGGTTGGTGATAAATAACGAATGCCTTGCAAAAAGCTATATTTTGCAGATTTAAAAGTGCCATGTGGCAGACATACATGCCCTTAGGGCATGTATGTGCGCCACATGTGCACACATGCACGAATCAGGGGTGCAACAGGGTGTCAATGTGACACCCTGCCACCCATGATAATGACTCCCCTATTACCGATTCGGTATTTACCGAATCGGTAATAGTAAATGGCTTCCCATTCATTCCTATGGGCCTCCAGGCCCATAGGAATGAATGGGAAGGGATGCATTATTACCGATTCGGTAAATACTGATTCATAAATACCGATATTTACCGAATTGGTAATAATTACCGATTATTTACCTACATACTATTTACCGATTCATAAATACCGAATTGGTAAAATTCGGTATTTATGAATCGGTAAATAGTATGTTACCTGCATATGGCCCTAAATGTGAAAACAGTGCTTAGAAGCCACTAGCGGTCAAAAGGTTACTTGGGGTCACAAAGGACCAGTGAAAATCCAAAGTTCATGCTGCCGTCGATGGAGAGCAGGCCAGCTACAGGACCCAGACTGGTCCCACTGAAGAAATACATTGTATGGATTTTTTGTCATCGTCGAGAGGCGGCTGCATCATCTCCGAATTCTGTCGAACTGAAGGCGCTGTGTCATCGTCAAGCAGCGTCGGCGGTGATCGCTGCTGTCGGCAAGCTGCGTCGGCAGTGAAACCGCTGTCATCGAGCAGCCACTGCATTGGCATCAAAGGGCGATGAGTCAGTGCCGATCGCCACAAAGTCACTGCAAAACCCACTTCTGATGCAAAGGACTGGAGGAGGCACCTCAGCTAAGGGTAGGACTCACAGATGGCAGAATCCAGCAGAACAAGCAAAGTAGCAAGAAGTGTTTTGTGTCCTCAAGACTTCTGCAAACAGAAGGCAAGCCCTTGGAGTTCAAAGATGTAGAGAACAGGTCCAGTCCCTCTCACTCCCAGGCAAGAAGCAGGAGACCAACACAGCGGAGCACCAAGCCAAGTGGCAGTACCTCCTTCAGCACAGCAATCAGCAGACAGCAGGCCAACACAGCAAGGCAGGGGGTATGCAGCTCTTTGTGCAGGCACAGGCACAGCCCTATTCAGGTGCACATGTTGGCTCCTCCCTCCCAATCTACCTAAGGAAGTTCTATCAGCATGCAAATGGAACACCCCAGCTACCTATGTGTGACTGTCTAGAGCAAATGCACAAAGCCCAGCTGACATCCTAACCCAGGCATGTATTCAAACACATGCAGAGGAACAGAATGGTTAAAGTTAGAAGATGCCAACTTTCTAAAAGTGCTGCAATATCAACCCCCATGTAACAAAAGCGCAGCAGCAGTGTTTCAGTGTTTTCCAACAGCACCCATAAAAAGAGTATAATGCTATTAATGATTGTTTATGTGCAGGAAGGAACACCTTCCTGCACATAAACAATCATTAAATAATGGCGATTAGCTACTTCTACATGTGCTGCAGAATGCTGGACACATAGAAGTAGCAAATCGCCATTATTGTTAATGTACAGGAAGAGACACCTTCCTGCTCATAGATAATCATTCACTGCAACACAGGCACCCTTGCACTATGGCACAAGGGTGTCTCTGTTGGTGCTAGACAGCTATTTTTTGCACCAGTGCTAGGGAAAAAACAGGGATGTGCCGTATTGTTGTAATTACGGCGCATCCCTGCGTTTTGGAAATGGCAGAGCGCAGCGTTGCTAAATTTGGGGCGCGCTCCGCCATTTCCTTGTGAATATGCCCCTATGTTTCTAGTCCTCGGCTCTTCGCTTACAAATTACAGCTATCAGGTACCTTAGTCTTTTAAGTATAATATAGGTAAACAAAGAGAGCAACTCAGAGAACATTTGTCACATGAAAGCCCAGGACTGGAAACACACGACACAATTCACAAAAAGTAGCACATCTGTACCTATATAGTTACATCAATCAATCAATCAATCAATCAGGGGTTTCTGCCAGGGGAGGTCGGCGGAGTGGAGGTTCTTTTTGGGTACGTGGAAGGAGACTCTTTCATTGAGGGATTTGTAGGTGTGGGTGAGTATCTTGAAGGTTACTCTCTTCTCGAGTATGAGCCAGTGGAGGTCTTGCAGGTGTTGGGTGATGTGTTCATGTTGTGGGATGCCGAGGACGAGTGAAATGTCCAGCTAACTATAACAGCCCTGAAACCTATGGTTTTTTGGTGAATTTCTAAGGTTTTTTAAATACTAATTCCTAACTATAACATGTCTGAAACCTATGGTTTTTTCAATGAATTTCGAAGGTTTTTTAAATGATCATTTTTAAATGTAATAATAGTTATATGTATTTTTTATACTGATTTTCTAAAGTTTTTTAACTGTTTATTTTGACATATTTTATTTTTTAAATTACATTATATATTTTTAATATAAATGGAAATAAAAAAGTTTTTTAAAATATTGAAACTGAAATATTGTTTTTTTTTGTTGAACGTATAAGTGCAGAACTATAAGTGTGTTGGTTAGTTAGGGGACTGCATGCATAGTGGATAGGGGTTTGAAGCAGTCCATGTGCTAAGGCCTGGCTCAGTGCATGAGTACTTGGGTACAGCAAGGAGAGTGCCTGGGGGAATTTATAAGTGGTTGGGTTTTGGCGCAGTGAATGGATTAGTACATGGTGCTGAATGGGTCACTGGAGGAGTGCAAGGGGAGTGACACAGTGTTTGCTGGAGTGTATGTATACTGACTGGGGAATTGAAGGTGTGAAAGACAAGTGTGTAGGTGGTTAGAGGACTGCATGCATAGTGGATAGGCTTTTGAAGCAGTCCATGTGCTAAGGCCTGGGTCACTGGATGAGTACTTGGGTGCTGACTGAATGATTAGAGTACTGCAAGGAGAGTGCCTGGGTGAATTTATTAGTGGTTTGCTTTTGGCGCAGTAAATGGATTAGTAAATGGTGCTGAATGGGTCACTGGAGGAGTGCATGGGGAGTGACAGGGTGATTGCTGGAGTGTATAGGTACTGTCTGGGTAATGGAAGGTGTGAAAGAAAAGTGTGTAGGTGGTTAGAGGACTGCATGCGTAGTGGACAGGGATTTGTAGCAGTGCATGTTTTAAAGCCTGGGTCACTGCATGAGTCCTTGGGTACTGACTGAATGATTAGAATACTGCAAGGAGAGTACCTAGGTGAATTTATAAGTGTTTGGATTTTGGTGCAGTGTTTACATTATTTTTCAGATGGGTACTGGTGGTAAGTGACTCTGACTAACCTGTCCTAGAGCCAGTGCTATGCTAAAAGACACTTAGAATACAGTTAAGACACCTACATACACTACGGAACACTATGCGTTGGGGTACCCCTGTGATTAGAATGACCTCCTCTGTAAGCCCCTAGTACATAATAGGGCAGGGGGATTAAAACTACCTCTTAAAACGCGCCACAGGGCGAGGGGGGGGGGTGGATGAGCTGACGTGTGCAAACCCACCCTGTGGCCATTTTAATTTGTGGGATAAAGTCCCCTTGAATCCTGAGTGTCCCTTGGGTCCAACTAGCCCACCAGGTATCTCCAGTTAGCACCACAGAGCTGCGTTGCAGAGAGGTGTCAAAAGTGGCACAGCCTGGACCACCTCTGTGCAACGCAGCAGCGCTTACTGGAAGCACCTGATAGACTAGTTGGCCCCCAGGGTCCCTCAGGATTGAAGGGGATTTCCCCATCTTAAAACCTGCCACAGGGCGTGTTTGCACACATCACCTCAGGCCCCATCCCCTCCCTTCACCACTGTGTAAACACGCACTGTGTACGTTTTATTTTGAGAGATTAAATACCCTTGATAACTACAGTGTACCGGGGGTGGGCACCCAGGGACACTGCAGGAGCCGGCCCTGGGGGGTGGCGGTCCCCAGGGCCATCATTGGCTGCACTTAATTCAAAGCCCCAGGGGGTGGTGGTCCCCGGGGCTTGGGAGTCCATAACGGACCCCCTATTTTAAATATTTAGTGCCCCGGGGAGGTGGCAGTCCCCAGGGCGTGTGGGGGGCCATGAGCCCCCCACCCATTTCATTGTGTACCCCGGGGGTGGCGGTCCCCGGGGCTGGGGAGTTGAGAGCCCCCCCACATAATTTTATAAAGTCCTAGGGGTTGGCGGTCCCCGGGGCTGGGGGCCCCCTATGGGCCCCCCATTACAATATGCACATTGCCCCCGGGTGTTGGCCCCCCGGGGGCTAATTAACAACAAAGCGCTGGAGTCCGCGCTTCGTTTTCTTTTAATTTCGGCTAAAATTCGCACTGAGTGCGCGAATCTCGCCGATTTTTCTTTTTTTTTTTAAATGCTTTTTTTGGCCCTGGGGGTCCTTGTGGGACCACCTGAGCAGGCCTAGGGGGTCAGGGTGTTTCTACCCTGCCCCCTTTTTGTGTTTTGCGCGTTTGTTTTAATGTTTTCTTGTGTTCTACCGAGGCACAAGATGGCTGCCAACACTTCCGGGTTTTGAGTGTTGACAGCCAATTAGCATACAGCTCGTGCGCGGCAGGGTGCGCGGATCCTCCGCGCCCATAGATATATATGTGATTTTACTTTTGATTTTCTCAGCAACTATTGAACGGATTTACACCATTTAACCAAAAGGTACGAGTGTAACCCAAGGGTGACCTCTTTGCCAAATTTGGTGTAATTCCGTTCAGCAGTTCGGGCTGTAGCTGCAATTAAAGGTCACTATGGAAAATTGCATGGGGAAAACACGTTTTGGGACCCCCCTTTTTTCTCGGCCCCCACTTGACGAATGACCCTGAGACTTTCAGGATAGGAGCGGACCGGAGCGCCCCACCAGTTTTGAAAATTTTGCGAAGATTCGTCAACCGGCGCCTTAGTTATTCCAAATAGAATGTTGCGGATTTCCTATGGATAATAGGTCCTAACTATAACTACCTACTGGCAACCGCCAGTAGGTAATGTATGTATATATATATACACATATATATATCTAAATGCATATATATGTATGTATGTATGTATATATATATTCACTGAAAAAACCATAGGTTTCAGGGGTGTTATAGTTAGCTGGACTTTTCACTTGTACAAAACCATTGAAATTCCCCCGTTATAGTTAGTTCAGCTAACTATAACTTGCGCGCCCGCAATGCACTGCTGATGACGTCACATATTACATCACTCATGACATGGTCAGTGACATCACTCATGACATCACTGATGACATCTCAAATGACATCACTGATGACATCACTGATGACATCATCCAGTGAATGTGTGTTTTTCTGAAAATTAAATATGTTTTATATATGTATATCTCAAGGTCGATGGAAGAATAAATGGGTATATAAGTGTCTAAATGGATGATTTGTTTTTGAAAAATTGATTGTGTAACTGACTGATTAAGTGTATCATAGTGAATACATGGCTTAGTGAGTAATGTTTAAATATGTAAATATCTGTATCAGTCTCTCACTTTGTGTATAAGTGGCTGCATGGGTTGGTGAGTAGCTACATGGGTGTCTATATAGGTTATTAGTTGTTTTTTTGAGTATCAGTCTGAGTGTCTGCATGGTTCGGTGGGGGGTATTATGTAGTGCATAGGTGCATGAATGAGTGACTCACTGTTTGTATGTGTTGAAGACAGCATGTGTGCAGGGCTGTATGGGTGGATGAGTGTGTGTATGGGTGTGTTAGTGAGTGAATGACTGTCTCAATAGTGTCTTTATGAGTAACTACATATGTTTTAAACTAGTATATGTGACTATTGGTGTATATAAGTGAGTATATGTGAGAGTGAGAGATTGAAAGAGTTCCTGTATGAATAAGTATGTGTTTCTATAAGTGATTGTTTAAAAGACTAAGTATGTGTAAGTTTCCGTAGAAGTAAGTGTGGTGGTGTGTGTATAACTGTATATGCAAGTAAATGTATGTTTGATTCTTTATTAGCATGAGTGACTATGTGTGTGAGTAACTCTATGGATGAGTGGCATTGTGTAACAGGATGTATAGGTGTATGAGTACATATGATGAGTGAGTACATGTATGAGTGACTGTATAGGACTGTTGGTGAATGAGTGGATGTGTATGTGGATCTTAGAATTACTGAAGAGGTTGTTGTAACTGATATTGGTATGTCCATTGTTTTGAAAATTTTAGTCTCTATTTTTGAATGTGTGTATCAAAGGTTATATTAGGGTGAGAGGAGGTTTGCCACTCTATCACAAGGATGATGTCATCAGTGATGTCATCAGTGATGTCATTTGAGATATCATCAGTGATGTCATGAGTGATGTCACTGACCATGTCATGAGTGATGTAATATGTGACGTCATCAGCAGTGCATTGCGGGCGCGCGAGTTATAGTTAGCTGAACTAACTATAACGGGGGAATTTCAATGGTTTTGTACAAGTGAAAAGTCCAGCTAACTATAACACCCCTGAAACCTATGGTTTTTTCAGTGAATTTCTGAGGTTTTTTAAATGCTAATTCCTAACTATAACGTGCCTGAAATCTATGTTTTTTTCTGTGAATTTCAAAGGTTTTTTAAATGCTAATTTCTAACTATGCCTACAGAGATAGGACATGTGAAGAAAGAAGAAAAATGCACAGAAAGAGAAAAAAGAAGTGCTGAAAGAAGCAACAGAAATCCTCAAAGACGAAGAAAAGTGCAGGAATAAGGATAACGTGCAGAAAGAACAAAAAGAAGAGCAGAAAGAAGCCTTGTTGCAAAATCATCCTGTACCCTCAACTTTTTCAGACGGATACTGGTGGTAACTGAGTCTGACTAACCAGTCCTAGAGCCAGTGCTATGTTAAAAGACACTTAGAATACAGTGAAAACACCTACATACACTAGGGAACATTATGCGTTGGGGTCCCCCTGTGATTAGCATGACCTCCTCTGTAAGCCCCTAGTATATAATAGGGCAGGGGGATTAAAACTACCTCTTAAAACAGGCCACAGGGCGTTTTTGCAAGCGTTAACTAAGGCTCCGTCCCCTCCCTTCACCACTGTGTAAACACACCCTGTGTCCGTTTTTAGTTGGGAGATTAAGTTCATTTGAATCCTGAGGGTCCCTAGGGTCCAACTAGCCCACTAGGTACCTCCAGTAAGTGCCACAGAGCTGCGTTGCAGAGAGGTGTAAAAAGTGGCACGGCCTGGACCACCTCTCTGCAATGCAGCTCAGTGGCGCTTACTGGAAGCACTTGGTGGGCTAGTTAGCCCCCAGGGGCCCTCAGTATTGAAGCAAAATTATATCCCCAATTTAAAACGTGCCATAGTGCGTGTTTGCACACGTCACCTCAGGTCCCGTCCCCTCCCTTCACCACTGTGTAAACGCGCCCTGTGGCTGTTCTAAGTTGAGAGATTAAGTCCCCTTGAATCCTAAGGGTCCCTAGGGTCAAACTAGACCACTAGGTACCTCCAGTAAGCGCCACAGATCTGCGTTGCAGAGAGGTGTAAAAAGGGGCTTGGCCTCAGAACACCTGTCTGCAGCGCAGCTCCCTGGCGCATACTGGAGATGCCTGTTGGGCTAGTTGGCCCTCAGGGACCCTCAGTATTGAAGAGGAATTAATTACCCAATTTACAATTCGCCAGGGGGCGCGTTTGCAGAGTGCTGCATGGAGGGGGCGTGGCCTCCGGCACAATGCCAGTCTTTTCTTTATTTACAGGGGGGCTGTGTGGTGCCCCTTCTTATTCTAATTTATTGGCCCTGATGACCCCATCCCCCAGGGCCTATCTCCTAATTATATTTTTTTGACCCCAATCCCCAGGGCCGGCCACTGTTTTTTATTATTTTAAAAAAATATATATTTATAGACACACCTAGGACATGCTGGACAAACCGTACGTACCTATCACCATGACGATTTGCGTGATATTCATTAAAAGGCGACTATGCATACAATGAATCCACGTGGAATGTATTTACACCACTAGTGAAGCTCTGACATGTCTGATGTTTCTTATTTATACAAACATGGGTAGCTATTGACGGGCACATTTAATACACATGCACACCAAGCCATTCAAAGGGGATTCGACAAAAATTCGACCAAAACTATGCAAGAAACCCCCCTCACGGTTAATAAAACACACATCCACTGCCGGATGTGTAATACTTTTTATTTTACTCTCGGGAAAGGGGCCGAACATCACTTGAGAGTCACAGCGCGCTCCTGGCAGAGCCCAATGCTGTGTTACACCCACCATTGCCTGCTGAGTGCCACACACCTCTGTGTTGTATTCCACTAGCTAGTGCATATGCTATGACACTCTCTAGCCCATGTGCACTGTAACACCACCTCGTGAATATGTCATGCCACACTTGTCTTTGCACGGGTTATATTGCCCCATCTAACGTGCCTTCCTCGATGCCTATGTTATAACGCACAGTGCTATGCCATACATATTACAATCTGGGATCCATATCTTTGTCACAGTGCATATGCAACGTTACACTCCCCAGCACATATTTTATATTACAACTTAGAGACTAGTTAGGTTACACAACACTGCCCTGTGCATATTACACTCCAAGGCGCATAACGCATAGCACGCGCTAGTGCCTGTGCTATCTCGCGCTCTCCAATGAATCTGTAATTGCGCACAATGTATTGCATATTATATTTCACGCCCGGTTCATCTTATATCACACTTTTTGGTGCATAGTTTATACCATACACTATATCTAGTTTTCATTTTCAATCGTGCTCTCAGGACTATGTTCTATATAACACTGTGTTCACCTACCCTTTTCACGGGCATTACATTTTGCGATAGGGGGTGGAGGGTCAGGGGGTGTTTCTGCCAAGTGAGCCCGGAGTCACAGTCACAAACGTCCTCTTCTTCCTGAATAAAAGTGAGATTATGCTGCATACTTGTTCATATATTAAGTAGTTCACACAGACACATGTTTTAAAAACAATAAAGTTCCTAATACCCGCCTTCTCTGAACAGTTAGCTTTCTGCCCCATCCCCCTCCTCCCTATCCTCTGTTGTGTGAATCCATGGACTAGCCTCCTCCCTCCTGCCATGCATGGTCTGATGTGCTGCCACTGCCCTCAATTTAGTATGATGTACCAGCCCACTCCTCCTGCCCTCCATTGCCCAATTCTATGCCCCATCATTGACCTCCTGCTTAAACTCTGTGCTTAGCTTGCTGCCCCTATTCTCCTTTCCCCTGCCCTCCGATGTCTTTGTGCATGCCCCTGCTCCATCCTTTTTGCCCACCATGTTCCATGGACCTGCCACTCCTATCTACTCTGAGTGTTCTGTTGAGCTGCCACTCCTCTCCCACCTGCCTAGCATTGTCAGATGACTGTAACCTGTCCCTGCCACCTCCACCCTGCCTGTCCACATGCCATGCCCCTATCCTCTTCCTCCTGTCCTACATGGTCCATTGTACTGCCACACCCTTCTGCCCTCCCTGGTCTGTTGTGCTGCAACTGCTCCTCCTGCCTGCCCCGTGCGGTCTGTTGTGAGGCCCCTTCCCCTGAACTTTCTTGTCTGTGCACAGGTCCTGACCCTCCCTTCTATCCTCCATCGTCCTTTGTGCATGCCCCTGCACCCTCCTTCTTGCCCATCATAGCCATTGTGCTGCCACTAACCCTCCCACTTGCCATGCATGTTCTTCTGTGCTGCCATGGCCCCTCCCACCTTCCCTGTGTGGTCAGCTAGCTGCCCCTGACTTCCTCCCACCTTCCCTCCATGGTCTGTGTGTATGCCATCACAGTCTCAGTGTTGCTCTTCATGGTGTGTCTTGCTTCTAGTGCCCATCCTGCCTGACCTCCATGGCTATCTTGCTGCTCCTGCCCCCTTGCCCCCAGCCCTCTGTTTAAATGTGCAGACCCCTACTGCCTCCCTCCTGGCTTGTCTGTTCCATTGTAATGACCCTGATCTGTTCCTCCTGCCCTTTGTGGTCTGTTACACTGCAGCTTTCTCTCCTGTCTGTCCATTATGGTCAGCTAGCTACCATTGCCTCTTGCCCCTCTGTTCTCTGTTGTCCATGTGCATGGTCCTGTCCCCTCCCTCTTGCTTTCTATGGATTGTTGTGCTGCACTCCCGTCCCGCATGCCCTGTGTGGTGTATTGTGCTGCTGCAAACCCTGATGCCTGCCCTGCAGGGTCAGTTTGGTGCACCTCTCCATGTCCCTCCTGTCCTTTGTTATCCAAGTCCATGTCCCTACCCCATTTCCTTCCATGATCCAATGTACCATACTTGCGAACATTTTGAACTTGGTAAGAGGGAGATTTTGAAAATAAACTGGGGTATTGATGTTCCCCTTTGAGTTACATTGAAACAGAGGAGGTTGTAGACAGGAGACGGATCAAATAAAGCCCATTTGAGCTTAAAAACATTGGACGTTTCCTGGCTGAATCGGGTCTGTTGGCATGTATGGTTGTACTACCATTGCCTCTTCCTTTTGCCCACAATGGTCTATTACATTGCCACAGCCTCTCTTGCAAGTCCTGTATTGTTGGTTTGTTGCCCCTGCCCCCCTTTCCACTGCCCTCCATAGTCTGTTGTGCTGCCACGGCCCTTCCTGCCTGCTCAGTGTGGTTAAATTGTTGCCTTTGCACCCTTCTACCTGCCTTAAATTTTCAGAGTCCGTGCCCCTGGCCTCTGCCTCTCAACAGTATCCTAATGAACAACTAGATTGCTAACATTCTATATTTATTACAAAAGTGTGGAACGCCTGACGTCATCTTGATGTAATCAAAACTGTAATACCTAGAGCATTTCCTTTAGAAATTACATATATGAGAGGGTCTTATTGGCATCAAAATTATGGTTAGTGCTCTAAAAGACTAAAATAAGGACATATTTTCTGAGTTTTCAAATAGCGACAAAGCACTTTTAAATTCTTTGTTATCTTTATGTTTTTCAACCAGTTGACCACTTGATTAAATGTTGCACTTAGGGGAGAGGATGTGGTGTTACTTCCAGAACTGCAGACTTTGCAACTGGGGAAGCAGGTTGGAGTTTCTGCTTCAGCTCGTCATTCTGTGATTTTGGTCAAATCACTTAGTCTCCTCATGTCTACAACCAAAATGAATTTGTTCTTGTGTGATGCAACCAATGCTCATGTAAAGCACTCCAATACCTGACAAGTCTGCACTATATAACACTGCAAAAACACAAAATAATAAGTGTTTTGCACACTTCTGTCATTGGGCTATATTTGGGCTACATCTGGGTGATTTTGGGCTACATTTGGGCTCTTTTGTCTCCGGTGGCCATCTTGGAAGATTTATTTGTTATGAAGTTTCCTAATTTCCTCATGTACTGCAGTCTCCTCAGTAGGAAATGCTTTCAGTTTTCTACTTTGATTCCATCATGAAGGTATTCAGATATGTCACACATTTGCCATACATTCTGAATGTTAGCACTCTAGTTACTCATTAGATTACTGTAGTAAAACTACTGTTCACCATGGAAGTCTGCTCCTGGTATTAAAAGCGCATGTTTCAGTCTGAATGTCAGAATTTTTTAATGAAATAGAAGAGGATTTGAGAAGTCACTCAAAATGTGCCCTCATTTTCTTTCTTCAGCATTAATCATAATTTCTATGGCAAAATGAACCCCCTCATTGTGTTCCTTTTGAAATTAAATGTTTTAAGTTTTACCAGTTTATTCCAATCAAGATGGCTTCAGGTGTGCCATACTTTTGTCATAATGAAGACAGTAAGCGCTCTAGTTGTTTTTAAGAACACTCTGGGACATTCTGTCATTGGGCTATACTTGGGCTACATCTGGGTGATATTTGGGCTACATTTGGGCTCTTTTGTTTCTGTGGCCATCTTGGGAGACTTATTTGTTATGAAGTTTCCTAATTTCCTCATTTACTGCAGTCTCCTCAGTAGGAAATACTTTCAGTTTTTTACTTTGATTCCATCAAGAAGGCATTCAGATGTGTCACACATTTGCCATGAATTCAGAATGTAAGCACTCTTTTTGCTCATTAGATCACTGTAGTAAAGCTACTGCTCACCAGGGAAAAACGCTGCTGGTATTGAAAGTGCATGTTTCAGTCTGCATGTCAGAAATTTTTAATGAAATAGAAGAGGATTTGAGAAGTCACTCAAAATGTGCCCTAATTTTTCTTTCTGCAGCACTAATCATACTTTTTATGGAAAAATGAACCCCCTCATTTTGTTCCTTTTTAAATTAAATGTTTTAAGAGTTGCCACTTTAATTCAAGCAAGATGGCTTCAGGTGTGCCATATGTTTATCATAAGTAGGACTGTTAGCGCTCTAGTTGTTCTTTGGAACACTCTGGGAAGCTGCAGTAGAACACAAAGGAATCAACTGACAGTCTCTGCCCTTGTTGGATGTACATGTTTTACTGAGAATGTCAGACTTCATTCTCACATGTCTGAGAAAGATAATGTGAATTTACAGAAAATAAGCTCTCAGTTTAGCTTATAGATCACCTTCCAAAACTCTGTGGGAAAAGCATGAGAAAATATTTTTCTCTCAATCATGATATCCCAGCAGAAGGCTTTTTCACATGGTGAAATCACCTTAGAACATACCACAATTCCTAAAATGAGGATGGTACCATCAACAAATGATTTATAATGTAACTAAAGTCTTAAAACCTTCTATTAACTGCAATGCTTTTTAATGAGTTGCTATCATGTATATTGGTCCCAAGATGGCTGCCAACACTTCTTGGATGAAGTGCTGACAGCCAATCAGATCTTAGGATGAGATATGTGGTTAGGCTCCGCCCACATATATATATGATTTTACTTTTTTTTTTTTTCTTTTTTTTTTTTGCAAAACAAACAAACAATCACCCACAACCCCCCTCCCCCCCAATCCCCGAACTACAACTCCCCCCTCCCTGCACCCCTGCTTGAGCCCAAACAGCCCCCCCAACTCGCAGTGTGCCTGTCGCCCTAGCATATACCACAAAAAAGGAAAAAACCCCAGAAGGAGGAAAAGATCCCAATAAGCTCCCCACAACCCCCAGGCATTTGGAGGGCATGTTGTGCCAAACTAGATTGCAGTTGAGCCAAGGTACAAAACATCGCCAGTCCAGTCCATCGCCAGGGACCAAGTTCTAGTCCTGCTCCACCACATCCCGTCCGCTCTCCGCCATCCGACTGTCTCGATCCTGTCCCCGAGGCAGGGCATCCAACCAGTCTCCAACCGCCTCCGACCGGTCGAAAAAGTGGGAACGACCCTGGAACTCAACCCGCAGCCTCGCCGGGAATAACATGGCATATTTCAGCTCCATGTCCCTCAAGCGCCGTTTGACACCAAAAATCCCAGCCGTTGTTTCTGGACAGCTTGCGTGAAGTCCGGATAAAAGCTGACATTGGAGTTCTCAAACTTCAGCAGCCCGGCCACCCTAGACGCCTGAAGGATAGCATCCCTATCCCGAAAGTTAAAAAGTCGGGCGATTATAGGCCGTGGGGGAGCACCCACCTTGGGCGCACCACCCGGAATCCTGTGGGCCCGCTCCACCGCAAAGAACTTGCTCAGTCCCTTGGGCGCGAGACGATTGGTCACCAAGTCCTCCACAAAAAGATCCGCAGCAGATTCCTCCGATCTTTCCGGCACTCCAATGATACGGACGTTGTTCCGTCTAGCCCTGCTTTCGGAGTCCTCAAGTCGACGGTCCGTCAGGTCACTGGCTAGTCGCAACCTACGGACCTCCGTCTGCAGGGCGGCCACGTCCACAGTGAGGCTTGATGCCGCTTGACTCAAGGAGTCGACCCGCTCGTTAGTTTTGGACAGGTCTGCCCTGACCAAATTCACATCGATCAGGACCGCGTCCAGTTTATGAGCCAGGGTATCAAACTGCTGACCCACAGCGGTCTTCATCTCCTCAATGGCACCCATGACGTCCAGCAGGGTCAATTCTGACGGGCCTGAGACCCCCTTAGACCTCTCAGGCGATTTATGCGAGCCACCAGGGGATACCTTCGCCTGCGCATATCGATCCATGTTATTGACCTGGGTATAGGTACCCCTCCGGGTTGACTTGGGTTTCGACTTGTCTCCGTCTAGTCTCACCGCCATCTTCCGGTGGCCACCAAGGCTGGCACCCGCTCGCACCGGGAAAAAGGGGGACCAGGTAGCTAATTTGAATGAACACAGCCGTCGCTGACAGTCAGCCCCTGGATAGTCCGAGAGTCAGGCCAGACACTGCGCCGTCCGCGCCCCTCTGAAACACCAAAGTCTCTCAGCCGATATCAGAGAACAAACTCGAAAACGAAAGTGAAAGTGCGGGGTCCGTGGCAGGTCAAGCCCAGCCAGCCGCTGTTGTTCACTTCGTACCCGGGCACTTCACCAGCTCGAGATCGGGACCAAGGCAAGAGCAGGCCGCAAACTTCGGAGTGCAACCATTCCGGGTCCCGGCGTCCGATCTGAATTTAGAAAACAGGTGGCACCTCAGCGCAGGTTCATCTGCAAAAGCCCGTCAAATAAACCAGGATTGAGTCAGGATAGACGTGGGAGGTTGCGGAGGCCCTCGAGAGCCGTAAGCCTACGCGGCCATCTTGGTTGCGCGCTAGGCTCCTCCCCCTATGATTTTACTTTTGATTTTCTCAGGAACTACTGAACAGATTGACACCAGACCTGCAAAAGGCACTTCCCTGACCTGAGGACTAGTAATTCTGTTCAGCCGTTCGGGCTGTACCTTGGACTAAAGGTCCCTATGGAAAATTGCATGGGCAAAACGCTTTTTGGGACCCCCCTTTTTTCTCAGCCCCCGCTTGACGAATCCCCCCGAGGCTTTCAGGGTAGGAGCGGAGCGAAGCGCCCCACCTATTTTGAAAATTTCACGAGGATTCGTCAACCGGCGCCAAAGTTATTCCAAATAGAATGTTGCGGATTTCCTATGGAAACACGGTCCTAACTATAACTATCTACTGGCGACCGCCTGTAGATAATCTATATATATATATATATATATATATATATATATATATATTTGTGCATATGTGTGCGTGTAGAGAGGTAGAGGTAGAGAGTAGTAGAGAGGGAGGTAGAGAGAGAGGTAGAGAGAGGTAGAAGAGTAGAGAGTGAGTAGTAGAGAGTGAGTAGTAGAGACTAGAGAGTGAGTAGTAGAGAGTAGAGAGTGAGTAGTAGAGAGGTAGTAGAGAGAGAGGTAGTAGAGAGTGAGTAGTGGAGAGTGAGTAGTAGAGAGAGAGTAGTAGAGAGTGAGTAGTAGAGAGTGAGTAGTAGAGAGAGTAGTAGAGAGAGGAGTAGAGAGTAGATAGTAGAGTGGTAGAGAGTGAGTAGTAGAGAGTGAGGAGTAGAGAGTAGAGAGTAGTAGAGAGTGAGTAGTAGGTAGTAGAGAGTAGTAGAGAGTGAGTAGTAGAGAGTAGAGAGTAGTAGAGAGTGAGTAGTAGAGAGTGAGTAGTAGAGAGTGAGTAGAGAGAGAGTAGTAGAGAGAGTAGTTGAGTAGAGAGTAGAGAATAGTATAGAGTGAGTAGTAGAGACTGAGTAGTAGAGAGTGAGTAGTAGAGAGTAGTAGAGAGTGAGTAGTAGAGAGTAGTAGAGAGTGAGTAGTATAGAGTGAGTAGTAGAGAGTAGTAGAGAGCACAGTCCTGTGTCTGGTGAGGGGTGTCTTGTGTCTGATGAGCACAGTCCTGTGTCTGGTGAGAGGTGTCCTGTGTCTGATGAGCACAGTCCTGTGTCTGGTGAGTGGTGTCCTGTGTCTGATGAGAACAGTCATGTGTCTGGTGAGGGGTGTCCTGTGTCTGATGAGCACAGTTCTGTGTGTGGTGAGGGGTGTTCTTTGTCTAGCGAGTGGGCTTCTTTGTCTAGTGAGCAGTGACCTGTGTCAGGTGAGGCAAGACCCATACCTGGTGAGCAGTGACCTGTGTCTGGTGGGGAGTGTTCTGTGTCTGGTAAGCTTTACATCCCGCCAAAAAGAGGAAAGGGGGAGGGAGCGAGCTCTAAAAGTGTGCACCCACCCCCCCCCCCGCAAAGAAATAAAACAACAAACAAACCCTCCTTCCCGGGAGGGAGGTAGGGCTGAAAGACTGCAAACAGTAGTGAAAGGGCCAGCTGCTGTTTCTTGGGGGTGCAGCCAAACCAGGGCTGCAAATAACCTGAAACTGCACAACTTGAAGCTGCACAGCATAGCGCCTTCAAGTTGCAAAGCGCGCAATCCCCGTTAAGAACATTAACTACAGCAACACTTGAGGTCCAGTTCAGGCATTAAGTTATCCCCATAAAACGAGGCATCACAGCATGTGGGTTCCTAGGAATTTATCAAACTTCCATTGACAGGGTGTCGACTTAAACGGGTCCAGCTGGTCGACTTTAAGGAAATCATACATGCGTTTTAACTGCTGAAAAAAATACCCATATTGTTGCAGAAATATCCCCGCAAAGAACAGTGTAAGGTTTCTCCGATCTCCTCTACCTCTTGACCGGAAAGGCTAGTTCGTTGAAAAAAACATAAAAGGACACTGAACCTTATTGTTAGTAAACTTCTTTAAAAAAAAAAAGAAAATGAAGAAATCTTGAGACACATTTTGCTTAAAACTGCAAAAGCGCAGAGAACAGAGAAATGAAAAGCGCAGAGAACAGAGAAATGCAAAGCGCGTCAGCCATTGTTGAAGGCAAACGCAGTAATACAAAAAAAAAAGTGCCTAGCGGCTAATTAGGAGACAGTGTCTCCTGCCGCAAGTAAAAGATCAAATCCCGGTGGGCGGGACCAAAAGGGGACAGGGTGGCAACCCTCAGTGTAATGATTGCCTCCGGTGCAATCATTACACTGTGTTTTGCATCATCCATAACGCAAAATGACTCGCACCAATCACAATTGTAGGTGGAGCCACGACATGACTTCTGGAATCGCATCTATTCCAAAAAGCCTCTGCATGGCAGATTTTCGCCAGGCCGAGACCTAAAAAATCAAGGGGTTTCTGCCCTCAGCTTGCTCTCAGAGAAGCATGGTAAACGGAAATTCGTAGTTTATACCGATAAGTTGGTCGCATCTGCAAGTCACTCACTCTTCTCATTAGTTTGTCAGCAAAGGGAAAAAATCTGACGTACAGCGTGAAGGGATGACCGGTTATTCACTAATGATCTTGCCGCTGAACGTTCCTTCTCTGTTTTCACTATCTATAGCGCCTAGATGCACATCAAGCGCTGTGGCACACATATCCTGTAGACACAGGTGAGCTGTCACCAAGGCATTCTCAGCGCTATTGCACCATACAGAGGAAATCCAGTCCCGAGATTGCCATCCACTGGCAAATGAAACGTTCAAGCTTATGGTACAGCACAATCATCCAACCAGTGAACATAACCACTTCTTGGTTCGGCTCCACCCAGCGCGTGCAGTCACCATGGGCTCTAGGTTACATCCGCATGGTTGCATGCTGTATTGTATTGTATTCCAACATGCTGTGACCCTTTGTGAGTCGCTAAAATGCTGTAATAGTGACCCTTCATGAGTAGATTCCGTCTTTGTGGAGGTTGCTTTGTGCCGAAGAGCTGATGCCGAAGTAGCTCTTATGTAATTTATTATATTAAATAGCATGAGAGCTACGCCAGTATTGGTTGGACAAAGCAACACAGTGCCCCAGTGAAGACACAGAGGGCAGCATAGGCTGGCCCAGCCCCTGCCCTCGAGACTGAATGGAGTTGTAGGGAGCAGCCTTAAGTACGCATGTCATGCACAGTTTAATTACATAGGTTCCCTTCTCTACAAGCAGCAGCCACACCCTCTCGGAGCCTTCCCTCTCTATTAGCATGTGCCATTATGTAATTTCCATCCAGCAGAGCCTGTGAAACAATGAGCTGTTTGATCAAAGTGAGTGGCACCGAACAAATGAAACCTCACCAAAAATAAAGAATTCAAGCTGCTTTATTTCCTTGGGGTATTGGGAGCCTAATACAAGTGAGGCAACGCTCCTCTGCTCCTATAAAGGAGCTACCACTGTGTATTGCGCAGTAGGGGTTCAGAGGAGCTGAGGTCCTACATCGAGGATGTGTAGGCCACTGCAGTTCCAAGGAGCTGCAGAGTCCTGCTGCCAGGGATGTGTCATACATTGACAGTTCTGATGCGATGCTGCCAGGCGATGTTTTGCTCTGCACCAGCTCTGCTTGGACTACAGATGGGCTGGAAAAGTACATTCAGGCCAACTTACAAGGGTCCAAGACTGGGGTGGCACCACTTGTGGGGCAAGACTCACAGCACAGAAAGTCGAGGTGTTGGGTGGAAGTTAGCCAACTAGCTCTTGGAGTCACTCTGGTGGGCCTGAGTTCCAGACGCAGGTCCAGTCCTTCTTGAAGCAGAGCAGCACGGCAGTCTTTCTTTCGAGTCTTTCAGAGGTCCATATGTGTACTGAAGAGTTGGGTCTGAGGGTCCAATATTTATACTTTTTGACACCTTTGAAGTAGAAGTTGTTTCTAGACGTTTTCCCCCTCTGAGGTGTTTGTAATTTCCTGCCTGCTTTCCCTGGCCCTGGCCTGTCTGGGGGCACAATATACTGGTGTCATACCCTTTGTGAGTGTGCTGAGGCAGAGTCTTTTTGTGATGTGCAAGTGTGGTAGGTGACAACTCCTCCCCCAATCAAGTCAGAGATCGCCCATCCTGCCAACACCTATTGAACCTTTGTATCACTGTCTGGGAGCATTACACAAAGACCAACTGCCAACTATACCTAGTCAGGTGACTCTGGGTACAGGCTTCAGGCACCAAGAAGATGCCAACGTTCTAAAAGTAGAAACCAAGAGGTTGGGTCTGCTAATTCAGCAAGGTTAGACCACTTGAAAAGCTACAAACACAAAGTACCTTGTCTGAAATTATTTACACACAAATTGCTTCATAGTGATCAAGAAATTTAATTAGCATGACCACTTTTTCATTGCTTTATATACATTCTACAATTTGTAAGTTCATTTTACATGGCAAATCATAACCACTGGATGACATAACCACCAGTTGAATATTATATAAACTTCAACGGCCCACATCTAATTCGGGAGAGTTTAAAACCAACAGAAAAAAATGTGAAAAATTAACAAATTAGAAAAATACTTTAAAATGCACAAGTTCACTACTTTGTTACAGAAAGAGTTGCAATTCTTTGTCACAATTACCAATACTCCTCAACTAAATATACAACATCAGGGGTTAGAACACATTATTTTAGCCTACATGAGGCACCAGATCAGTCACACAGGTCGCCTATCAGAGGTTGGCACTTCTATAACACCCTAATTCTTGGTAGTCGATGTGTTTCGACCCCTGTTGTTTTAGGGTTTCATCAGGACTGAGTACAGGGTACAACTCTGTTTTGATGTGTTCATCTGTATCTGTTATAAGATGATGCGTATTTTTTTTTGTGTGCATTTTCCAATAAATGCTTGGTCAGTAGCCAATCGACAATTTCACGAATATAAACTTGTGCCGGCCCCTCCGAACATAACGGAGTTGTTTGACACTTTAATCCACTTTCTTGTTATACAGTTCTTTAAATCTTTTTAACCACATAAATAGTATCTGTATGTCTCTATTTTTCAGCTGTTTTCCACAATCAGATGACTTTTAAAAACTCATTCACCATCGGCACTCCCGAGCAGGAGAGGAGGGTGGTTGAATGCTTTGCCGGTGTTCTTCTCTCCGGGTCTACGTTGTATCCACTTGCTTTGTATTTTGCGGTTTTAGGTTTCAGCAGCACTTCATTCAGCATCAGCACAAATACGCAGTTAAAATGATTTAAATAACTGTATTTATTTATCCGTTGTTTGTGTGTGATCCAGCAGCTCCCGACATGCATACTACAGGCTGCTTTCTTCAGAGGGCATTCTTTTACTAACTAGATCAGAGTTTATTAAACTTTTGATCAGAGGTTCTTAACCTTTTGACTTCTGTTGTCCCCCACTGAAACATTACTGGAACCCGGCGACTCCCACTGAATTATTATTTGAATCCAGGGAACCTCAGAGTCATTACTGGTATTCTGGGATGCGAGCCTAAGAAATTTCTATGATTTGAACCACAAAACAATACACAAAAAATACTGAAATAAACATTCATCAAACAAATACACAAATGATGAAAAATTTAATTCACAAACAAATATAAAAAAATCTAAATTTTAATGGGAAATGTGGAGCTTTTATAAATTCAATTGAGGCCACTCATTATCCATACTATATTCTGTTATACTATATTCTGTTTAATGCACTTGAACTACTCCCACAAATCAATTGCAGGATAGTAACTCAGTGTTCAGTCTCCCATTTCAAGTTCCTTCACATTTGCAGAAGGTATGTTTAATTTTACATTTTCCTTCCTAATTATACATACACTTCATTAACCTGTTAATTTTTCATTGTCAGGCTTCGTGGACCTCCCACTGAGAAGCACTGACCTAGATAGTAAGCAGTGATTGCCTCTTGGTAGTGTTGTTGCGATTCCATTCAACCGAATATAAGCAATAGACTAGAAGTTAGTTGTTTTCATTGAAAATGCTATTGTTGTTATTATTGGTTCCAATTTCAGAAGAGGGGTTTCCTATAACACATCTTCCAATTTTTATTTCAGCAAAACATTTTCATTTTCCTTGTTCTCTGCTTTTGGAAGTGCACTGTAATTTATTTTTTATTTTTGTGCGAAACACTGCGGCTTCCAACACTTTGCTACTGTCTACTCGCTTCAGATTTCTTGCACTTTATCCTTTGTCCTCTAGATAACAGGCATAAGCTATCTCTTCACATAGATAGCATTGTTGCAACTACAGCTCTTATTGCACAGCAGCTTGTACGTTACCCAGGAAATCTCAGTATCTTGTTCTTAGTTCGAATCCCAACACAGGAGTTTTATATAAAGAATCTCCTATTCTTTATTACTTAAACACTTTTCATTTTGAAATCATTTTGGGCCAGATGCACTAAAATTTAGGAATACCAATTTCCTAATTGCGATTCTCTCCAACTCGCACTTAGGAAATCGGTATTCCTAATGTTAGCAATAAGACACACTTCATGCATATTAATGAGGTAGGTCGCAATTTGCTACCCATTAGAGATTGCAGCCATCACAGGGATGTGGCCTGCTGAGGTCAGCAGACCACCATGTCTGTGATTGCTTTTTAATAAAACAGACTTTTATTGTTTTAAGTGCAACCCGCTTTCTTTAAAAGAAAACGGGATGCATTTAAAAAGTAAAAATGAAACTTTGCACTTTCATTTTTTGAAAGTAGACAGTGGTCTGTGGGGCCACTGTCTGCTATTAAAACATATTTGTTTTCCATTGTCCTTGGGGCAGGGTCCCCTTGGGATCCCTTCCCATTTGCGGATGGATTAACACCTCCTTTAAGGAGTCCGTAAAATATGAATGTTTTGCGACCGTAATTCGTTCGCAAAACATTCATACACCCCATTCAGATTCAGTACTTGGAAGGGACGCCCTAAACTGGCCCCTTCCAAATACTGAATTGCAAACCCAAATTATGATTTGATACGTTACTGTTACCGAATTGCAGTTTGTGTTGTGTACATATGTAAAAGCACTTTTGCGGTCAGTAACGGCCCTACTGGCCTTTTTCCGAGTGCAAAAATGCTTTGTACATGTGGCCCTTAGTTCATTGGGAAGAATTGCTTTGCTTTAGTGTTTAGTAAACAAAATAACACAACTTTCTCAGAACCCTCAATTGTAGAAAGTACTCAGATCCCTCCCCCTCCTTGTACTGTGGGTGAACACAGACTGACTCACTGTTTTCTCCTTGTGCGAGAGGCTGACCTATGGCTTTGTATAAAGGTGAAGAATTAACATGAGTAATGGGACCCTATTATGAACACTGTGCCTCTATTTTTTTGCAGGTGCACTTTCTTAAGTGCAGACATTTTTCAGACTTAATACATGTGCTGCTGACAGCACAGCTCGGAAACAGTAGCAGTAGTTTTCTCTTACTTTCCGAGCTATGCTGTCTGTACCACTAACTCAAAGAAATTCTAAATTAAATGTATGCATTTTAGAAAGTGGTTTCACATAAAAGCAGACATAGCCATTCCCATTGTGTGCAGAGGTTTAAGATACAGCCTCTGGTAGTAATCAGGGTCGGAAAATAGGCCCAATGTACCACTTTTATTATGAATGATCTAGAAGAGCAATGTTGTTTTCAAGAAAAAAAATTGATTTGCTTATATATTTTTTATTTTGTATTATTAGTTGTTCACCACTTTACCTCGTATCGGCTGAGTTCTGGAAGGCTAATTGCATGTAATACTGCGGCACGATGACACAGCAGGAAGGTAAACTTCGAATTTTAATGAGTAATTTATTGTCTCTGAGGATCCTACCCTCAAATTGATCAGTGTCACTTTGATAAACAAAAAAGGGATTATCCGCCACACCTATTAGGAAGGTGTCAGAGATCTAAGTACCCATATCTCCCAGAGATCTAAGTATCCATATCTCTTCTAAGGCTTGATTAAATTGTGAATAAGATTTGGTTCCAAATAGATTATCTGGAGTTGGCCTTCACTGTTGCACATACCTGCCTTTTTGGAGAGTTTTGCTAGTTTCCACAATATGCAGTGTTATGTTTTATGGTGAAATGTCCTTAAGGTTGTCTATTATAACTGTTTGTATGTTTTCTCAACCAATCTAAAATCTGGCTAGGCTTAACCTATAACCATGCAATGTGCTTTGGGTCCAGGGCCTGGCCTTCAGAGAACACCTCTTCAACTAGAAATGAAGACTTTTGACCATGGCCAGCATGCCCTATTATATGTGATGCCGTGAGCAGTGCATGAGCCCTCTCTCAATTCCACTTGTGCACTGTCTCTGGAGAACATGGGAGCAACCAGTTGTGAGTGCAGGACTTGCACTCAGTACACATTTCTAAAGAGCTCACTTTAGCCAGCGCACTACGTCTTCATAGCTGTCAATCCAGTTGGCATGGTGTTTGATGTGACACCATGTCACTGTGGGCTTACATTTCATGTTTTATATTTTTGCATCACAGAACTTGGGTCATAGTTCTTTATAGTCACATTTGGGACTCTGGATCACACATTTTGATTTGTTTTTTAAAGGTGCTTGGGCCACTAAACCCTCATTGGGGCTGGGGAACATTTCCCCAGCCCTCTTATATCCCGTTCCACATTTGTTTTTCTAAGGGTCAGTGGGAGTCAAAAACGGCATCTACACTATCTTTGTGTCCTATAGTTCAAAAACGGCATCTACACTATCTTTGTGTTCTATAGTGTCTATAGTTACTGTGGTGAAAACTAGATTATTTTACCATATTTTAGAGCAGCACATGTTCATTTTTTTACCCCACATACTCCCAAAGGTCAGAAGATGTTCCACACTCCCCTCTTAGCCTTCTAAAATCCAATTCGGACCTGCAAGTCCCACACCTTCTCATTTGTCGTTTCCATACCACTGGTCAGAAAAGCATGAACACTTGTGGGGTGAGGTGTGTGAGGAGGGTCTTTGTAGTGTGATCAGAGGTGGACAAGGGACAGGTTTATAAACTCAAGCCACCTGCTGAGCGTCTCTGGAAACCCACTTATATGTGTTCTGCTTCCTATATTGTGTTCAGATTCCTTTCGGGGCTAGTAAAGACAAAGAGAACTGCATTGTTCGAGTGAGAGCACTGTTGCTACTTCCTCTCACAGTGCTTTTCATGGAGAGAAGCGCTGTGAGAAAAAGAGCTGTTTGTACCCCAGCAAGAAGACAGATCAGCAAAGAAAAGCACCAACAGTATCTGGAGACTTGCTGGGACACAGACAAACAAATGCTTCCTCCCAAAAGTGCCCCCAGTGAGGAGCCTACTACGGTTTGCATTTGTTTGAAGAAAAATTCCAAAGAGAATTAAGGTCCTTGCTGGGGCATAGAAACACAGCTCCTTTCTCTCATGTTACTTCTCGTGTGCCAGTTCCCTAGCAAGGAACTAGGTGGTGTTTGAGTTGTATCTTAGCATTAGAAAATATCCAAACTGTGTCTGCTTCTTTCACACCACTTGAACAGCCTGATGCCAGAACCTACCCTTCGTCCAGCCTTTGCAGTCCCACCAACTCTCCCACATTTCTATTCACAGCAAAAAAAGAACTAAACCATGACATAGGAATTGGAAGAGAGAGACTAGGAACAATCCAAGCCCCCTCTTAATTTATTCTGTTGGTGGAATCGGAAGAATAGTGGCGGGGGAATAGTGCGAGCTGCTTCTCTCAACATCCCTCCATCCCTGCCTGCAGAAAAACGTGGGGGCATATTATCAAGAAACCGCATTAAAATTATCGCCGCTTTAGCGACAGAAAACTGCCGCTAAAGCGGCGATAATGGGCTTAATAATATGTCCTTGAGAATTCCAATAGAAGCCCATGTTCTGGTGTCAACATGGGCTTCTATTGGAATTCTCTGCGGCATATTATCAAGCCCATTATCGCCGCTTTAGCGGCAGTTTTCTGCTGCTAAAGCGGCGATAATTTTACCGCCGTGCTTGATAATATGCCCCTGGATTGGGCTCATGGCATAGCTGGGGAGTTGCATGTAGGAGTGAAATCTGCAATTAGCCTCCTCCCACTGTTCCACCAATAGATGGATTCCTAAGGAAGGACCTGGGAGAGACTAGGAAATGCATTATAGTCCTTCCAATATGTGTGTGATGATCACATCACAAAGGAAGCAAAAGGGTTAAAGCTCTTTCCCACATGGCACCATTTAATCTTTTTAAAGCCTGTGGCCATTGATGATCCTTCCTGATTGGGCATGTTGATATGTGCTGTGAAAGAACACTTATGTAATTTATCGATTGTTTAAGGTGTTCACCAAAGACCTTCCCTGTCAAAGCTCTTGTTTGACATCTATGTGCTCCCCGCTTGGCATAGCTTTTCAAGCAGTGTTAAGAAAACTTCCCAATATATACAGATGACGCTCACATCCACATCAGTCTAGATAACAATTGAAAAACTCCATCATGCGTGGTGCACATCCAATAATCGGATCATCATAATGAATGTGATCCTGTCTCACTACTCTTCATCTCAAAAGCTAGGAAACTGGGGATATTTTGAACTGGGGATATATTGAATCAGAGCTATTGTTTGCTTCACAACTCATTATGGTTGTCAAAGGGATCAATCTTCAGGCCAGTCTACTCGATAAAATCCCCTTTCTACTCCAAAACCCCAGTTAGGTTTAACTAGAGATCTTGTCATCGCCTGCCTAGACTACTATAACATCATCTACAGTGGCTTCACTAAAGTGTTCACTACCAGACTTCAAAGGCTACAAAAACAGGCTGGCAGATTGTTCTTTAATCTAGGTAAACAGCGTTCATCGTGCCTTTTTAAAGCTTTTGACTGGCTACCTTCTTTGCACTACTTATGAAATCTACTTGAGAGAAGACCAAATCTTGCCTCATATTATACCCCAACTAGAAACAGCCATCCATCTTCTTTTTTTTGTCAAAATTGTTTTTGAGTTTTGTAAATACAACAAAAAACAGCAATATATATCATATAAATTGGCCCATCATTTCACTTACATAACATTGTAGAATACAGTGTCTATCGTGTTGAGGGATCTCTTTTCAAATATTACAGGTACTCAGTGAAAGTGCTGTTAGTTCAATTATACTAAACAATACCAGTTCCTAAGTAAACTCTTCCAACTGTATGAGAAACCACTCCCCTTCAAACTCCCTCTATCCCATGAGAGAGCGGAGGGAAAAAAAGAAACATATAAACTTCAAGGGGAATCAAGGGTACATGGATGAGACACAGTCTGATTGAATCATGAGGCATTTGCTAGCGGAAGCTCAGGGTCCCAGTGATGGTCATCAGGGGGAGGCAAAAGAGTTGGTGAAGGGGAGTCCGGTCCCTAGATTTAAAACTGTAAGAGATGAAGTGACCTCGTTCGTGTGGGGCATGCAGTCAGTCATCGGCAGATCACTGGAAAGGTAGGATACCAATGGACACCAACTAAACTCAAAATTTTTGAAGTCATCTAGAAAAATGTCTGTCATACTCTCCATTGTGAGAGCTTTCTATAAGCAAGCATGCCATTGTGTTATTGCTGTTCCCTCCTATTTCTTCCAAGCTGCGACAGATGGCATTTTGGCTGCGCCCAAGCATAGCCTCACAATAGCTCTATCGCTATGAATTTGTCTTTTAAGGGTGGCATTGCGGAAACCCACATGCGGACACCCCAATCTATTCAGGATTGGATATCCTAAGACGTCCTTGATTTGGGCAAGTATCTCAGTCCAAAAAGGCTGGATGGTCAGACAGTCCCACCCTATGTGGAGAAAATCCCCCAATAGTCCACACCCCCTCCAGCACAGGTCAGAAGTGTTGGGAAAGTTTTTCTTCAACTTTGTGGGATAGAGATAACAGTCATAGAGTATTTTGTAGTGTGCTTCTCTCTGACCTATTGAATGATTACATTTTGGAATATCTCTCCATAATTTGCACCATTTTACTTCAGAAATGTCTTGCTCGAGTATATGTTCCCAGAATGTTACATGTCGCGGCTTTGAGGAAGCGAGTGTGGAGAGCAATCACGAGTATAGAAAGGAGATGGTAGCCGTGGAGGCTCCCACTCATTTAACAAACTGCTCAATAGGGGTCAGATCTCGTGTTGGGACCCATCTGACCTTGGGATGTAGTACCCAGTGTCACAGTTGTGTATAATGTTAATGTTCTGTGTCCAGAAAGTGAAAGTTGCTCTTTGAACGTTCGAAAGTCAAGACATCCCAGTTATGAAAAAGATCAGATAGTGTAAGGCACCCCCCTTCCTCCCAGGTGTCAAAGGGCCCAGGTAAAAAGCTGGAGGGAAATTCAGATTGTAGTTTAGCAAAAAGAACAATTAATGGGCAGAATGCTGAACAGTGTCAAACTTTCACCCTGGTACAGAGATCTGGGCCTAAATCCATTGTTTTTTTGCACACCATGCCATTCCCGTTTAAACTCAGCCATTTGCAAATCAGTCTTGACCATGCTCCCCATGGGAACAGTCCAGCCCAAATTGCCAGGCCAGTTCATCCCTGGACCGGAAACAAGCATCCTGGGTCCGGTTTGGGGTGTCACCCCTCATCAGCCAGGACAGCTTGAATCCAGTAGCATGGTGAGCACGGGATACACATCTCTGCATACCCTTCCCACTTTGGGCGATATTAGACCTGGCATCATTGGCGTGGGTTTCCCCTGTATTTTTTGCCTTTGCCTCCTGTGTTTTTGCTGTGTGTTGGGCTTCGTTTTGCTGGTCTAAATGCTTTGAGCACTTTCTACTGCTGTTCAGTGCCAAAGTGCAAGTGCTCCCTTTGTAAATTGCTGTTATAGATTGGTGTTTCCATGATTGGCATATTTGATTTACTAGTCAGTCCCTAGTACAGTGCACTATGTGTGCCCAGGACCTGCAAATCAAATGCTGCTGGTGTGCCTGTAGCACTGATTGTGCCACCCACATAAGCAACCTGTAAATATGACTCATATCTGCCCCTGCACTATCTGTGTGCAGTCTAGTAGTGCCATGTCCACTTAGCAAGTGCACCCACTTTCCAGGCCCTATCCTTTCCTTTTCATACATGTTAGTCACCCCTAAGGTAGGCCCAAGGTACCCCTATTGGCAGGGTGCAGTGTATGTGAAAGGTAGGAGCTGCCCTGGTGTGTCTGGCATGTCCTGATAGTGAAATACTGCCAATTACGTTTTTCACTATTGCAAGGCTACCTGTTCCCATATAATAGAATGGGGAGTTTGCATATAACATCCTATAAACATAACTACCCCTGGGAATAAGGTAGGAAAATAAAGTTTAGTATGCCTGAACTCAGAATGTTAAAACGCATCTTTTAGTGAGGGTGGTTTTTACATTCTGTGTTTGAAAATACCACTTTTAGAAAGTAGGTATTTTCTTGCTTAGTCATCCAGTGTGCCTCTGCTAGGATGTGTATTGACTGTCTGGTTTTGGAGTGACAGGGGCTGGGGATGTGCAGTGGCTCAAGGGAGTCTAGATAAGTCAGGGATGAGCAGAATAGACCTGGGCTGCATTTAGAGTAGGGGGAGGAGATTTCCTTTCACCTGAATGGGCCTGGTCTGCCTTCCACAATGCTGTCTCCACCTCCTGCCAGGAAGCTGCACCAGAGAGGACAGAACTGGTTTTGATTGAGCACAGGGCTTCTCTGCCACCAGAGAACAAAGGATTTTGCTGTATAAATATTGGGGCCCAGACCCCAGAACTTTAGATCACTTCTGGGAATCAAGAGGAGCCTTTGCCAAGGAGAAGAGCCGGAGAAGCTGAGGAGGAATACTGCCCCTGTGTTGTTTGCTGTCTGGGGTTGGCCTACAGTGGCTAACTACTGCCAAGGAAAGGAGAAGGAATATGCTGTTTGCTGTGTTCCCTGCTTGAGGAAGATCTCTAAGCAGGGATGTGGAATTCCTATAGCGCGACGCACAGGGCCTATTGTTTGGGGTCTAGGGCAACAAGTTTTCATGTGTATTTTGTCCTTTGGACAAGTAGGCCAAACCCCATGCAGCACAAACCCTTTGGCTGACAGTTTGCAGTACACCATTATGGACGGGCACTGTCTGCAGTTAATGTAATATTTTTGCCCATATGTTAATGCTGTCCAAACTTGTATTTATGGTTCATTAATTGAAAGCCTTTATTGGTAGGGTGAGCGCTCTAAGTAAATGTTTTAAGCTCCGACTGCACTACTGACAGTGGTTCCAGTATAAAAATGTGTACACACGTTTTCAAAGTTTAGCAATATAAGGCTATTTATAATGCTCCCAGAGTGCTCTCTGATTTGATGCAAATATTTGCAGAAGCTTGAAATCAAGATTGAGGATTCTTTGCTTTCAAAATAAATAGTTCATTAAAAAAATTAAATCAGGAAAAAAACGTTTCGGTAATTTCATATACCATTTCTTTGCAGCATTATTGAGTAACGTGTTGATGCATGCTAGTATTTCTAAAAAATATTCATAATGGAAAATCAGTGCAACCAGTTTCAATAAGATTATGGGAAACAAACATAAACAAGCAATGGTAAAGCCAGTAGGTCTGAAATTGGTGGCCAGCTTTTTAGTTTTGTCAATGTGTGACTTGATTTGGCATTATTTTTTTAAAACCTTATTGGTGTGGGAGCTGCTGGGTCCTCACAATTAAAACAAACATTGGCAAAAGCAAAAAAAAATGTTTTTTGGTCTCAAAAAGCACACACTGCCACAGTAGTTACTGGTACTGAACAAAACTACTTTGTGTGCAAATATGCTCCTTGTGAAAGAGCAGAATGCTGTCACTCACAGTGAAGCCAGCCTATACAGAGAGAGAGACAGAATTGTAATAACCACAAAAGATCAGAGTCAACGCCAGGCCAAATTATGGGCACAATTATTAAAGGAAGTCTCAAAAGGGCACCCATGGTATATGTCCTTGCATTAAGTGCAGCTATACGGCTTTTGTGAATTTCCCAAGAATTAACAGAAGTAGGAAAAGAAATAGTACTCCTAGAAAATATTTATGAACTGCATTTTAGCATGAGCAAATTTGCATGTGTAGATTGCTCATGCGGCAATCTGAGTTTTTGCAAGTTCACTTTCCCTCCAACCACTTTTTTCCCAACTCTGGAAGAGGTTTACGTCTGCCATTGTCAGGAGTACATTTTCAACATTTCCCAGTATGGGAAAAGATTAGAGAAGAGTTGTTGAAACCCCTTAAAACATGCATGTTAGTAGGTTTGCACAGACTCAAAAGGGCATTCTAACCCTGGAACTATTCCTTACCACTACCTTCAGCCGCAGTATGTAGATCTGCAGAAATGTGGCAACATAAGAGGATTGCAAGTGTTCAAATACTACTATGGTATGAGCCCTCACATAATCAGAGAGGCTCTATCAGAGCTCTTATATAATGAGATTGTTGCCATAATTTGTCACTGCACTACTAGGCCCCAAAGGGGCAAGTTGATTTTGTTGCAGGACAAGTAGATTTATGAAGCAACCTGCCCCATGGACAAGTAGATATTTTATTAAATTCCACACCCCTGTCTCCAAGGGCTTGAAATTGAGCTTGCCTCCTGTTCTGAAGTCTCAGGGACACAAAGGCATCACCCCCAGCTCCCCTGAACTCCCTTGTTGGGAGTTCTGACCTGGCAAGAGCTGCCTGTTGCTGCCCGGGGCCTCCGGAGGTTGTTCTGGCTGTGGGAGCTGGAATAGCAACGCTACGACGAGAAGTGCGATGCATCCGTACCTGTTTCCGACGTATTGCCGAAGAAACCAACGCAGCGCCTACCCGCGGCTCGAGAAATCGCCGCAGGCCGTATCGAGTGCACCAATCTCTGATGTCCGAGATCATGCACCGATACTGACGCAAGCCCTGCTGCTCGGCTGCAAGAACGCATGCATCATCCTAGATCATCGCATCAAGGCGCCAGGTCTGTTGCATCATTGGGGGACGCAATAAGAAACTGACTCATTGAAGGAAGTGACCCGATTAGGGCCACCCGGGTCACTCGCAACAACCTCTCAGCCTTCCAAACAAATGAAGAGTTGGTCAGACAGTAGAGAATACAAACCAAAGTTATTTATTAGTATGCACTCCAGCGGAGTCCGGTCTGACCAGCCTCCTTAGATTGCTGCAGATGGACTGACCCTCTCCAACATGGTAATACCAGATATACATTTCCAATACCTCCAAAGGCCCGCCTAAACTGGAATTTTCCAGTTAGTATCTATTGAACAAAGGATACATAGAGGGATGAGCTACCATCTTGAGAGGTAGGTACATGCTATCTCAGTTTCAAGTTTACTCTACCTACTCACACCGCTCTGAGCTGTAGGAGCAAGCCTATCTAGACTGAAAGGTATGGTATAATATGAACAGTTTATTTATTAGCACAACAAAGCTCAACCTTGAAGGAACAAGGGCAAATAACATTGAGACTGCTTTCTGCCGAGGCAAACAGAATGAGACAGAAAATGCGTTTCGATCAGGATACAAAATGGTGGCTGAATACAAAACGGTGCCACAAATGCTAACTTAAATCGCACAGTGCTAGAAGGAGTCGACAAAAGATTTTTTCAGTCCAACAGACCCTCCTTTTAGCATTTGCTAACAATTTTGTCTAGTGCTAGAAAACAAATAACTTCTTGCAAATTGGGAAGATTACTATTACAGGTTAATACACACATTATCAATATTCAAAAATTCCTTCATCTATAGATATCAGATCTTGAATACCCTGCATCGTCATGGCTGTTGTTTTTTGGTCATGCCCTGGAACCTTCGGTCTGGGTGTTAGTGTTTTTACACAGTAAACACAGCAAGCAGGAAGGCAATGTATAGAAAAGCAACAGGTAAGAATCATATCCGCAATTACAACTAGGAAGATGAGAATCTTTCAACCCCAGGACGTGAATAGACCCCAGAACCATCCAGAGAGAGACCATGTACCATTGTCTTGGTGGATGTCAGATGCAAGACTATGCTACTGCTGTATTGCAGCATATACATTAGGGACATGGTCTGAGATGCACACGCAGCAGCTGCTGCCAATGATGCAACAGGTCCCTCCCTGGTCAGCAAAGATGACGTCTAACTCCATCCGGTTCTGTAAAGCAACAAGCCTCGTAGCCTGGAGCTCAGCTTTAATATTGGTCAGAATTCCTGCTGTGGTATTAATGACCCCTTCTACAACTCTGGTGAGCCAACGAATGTTAAGGCTATTGGACATAGGGTCCTAAAAGCGTAGGATGCCCTTCATAGCATCTGTGAACTGCTGCAGAGAGGTGTCTGTCTGATCTATGTCTTCTGTATTAATAACCCTTTTAATTTCGGACAGATGGGCACTCCTACGCTACAATCGATGGTCCTTATGGTAATTGGGCAGTGCTATGTACACTGGGGGAAGGAAGAAAGAGAGGCAACATATACCTGACCATCCTCTAGGGAGCCAAACATAAGCTTGAGATCCACAAAGTAGACATTATGCGGTGGGAGCAAAGGCGGGCTACTGCTCGTGCTCAACGTATATGTATAGTTGCAATTACTCTCTTCCTGTGGGTGTGAGGGCTGGAGAGAGAGATGTCGACACAATAGGCGTAGCAGGGAGACTAGCAGTCATCGCCGGCACAGAAGGTGAAGCCACAGATAAGACAGAAGGCTAAAGTAGCTGGATCACTAACGACAGAAACAACAGAAGCAGAGGAAACGGGCTGTTGAGGCTGGTGAATGGCGGGATATATTTTCTGTGGGACGTATGGGGGTGGAGGTCGAGTATCTAACAATTCCTCTACAAACGTACCATTTTATTCTCGAGCAACATAAGATTTTTCACATTGCAATCGAAACTTCCTATAAGCACACTCTATCCCTTTCTCTGTTTTCTGTCTATCATACGCTACAGCTTTCACTGTCTGCATCTTTCCCTTCCAGGCCTCCTTCTCTGCTTTCATTCTTTTCATTTCTTCCTTTTGCCATGTCTAAGGGAATCAAACATCGACTGCCTACTTCTTTTTGCAAACAATTTATCCTGCAGAAAATTATGTTTTTGTTAATTGAAAGTGCCCGTCAATGGCCGTTGCAACTTGGCATTGTCCCTCGTATATTTGGGGAATAATTTCCTAAACATAATAGGGCCAATGCCGTGTTTCACATACATCTCAAAGTTGGGAGTGCCTTCTGGAGGCGCAGGCTGACTTTCTTCCAAACGAGCATCAGTAGAACAACAACGACAACCCACGCAACATAATTGACTAAAACAGGGCATTTTTAACAAGAAAACTAGTTCACCATTTATGCCGAGCAGATATTTGCAAATATCTTACTAAAGTTGGTCTTCAGACCTCACCAAATACAAACCAAAGTGGTACCATGTTCACAAACAATTAAAATTCAAGCGCTTGTCCAAAACGGTCCTCAGACCGCACCAAATACAAACTAAAATGGCGCCGTAGCCACCACCAACCAAAGCAAACTCACCTGGTGCACACAGGTTGAACCAATTTATTCTCCACTGCCGACTCTTCGGACCAAATGGTCAGATCCAAGGGTTTCACCATTCAGGACCCCAGCCAGGATGACCACTGGCCAAGGCACCGCCCGGTCAGACAGACTGGGCAGCTGTGAGTAACAGACTCTCTCATGCAGGGATCCCCGGTCCAACCGTCTGCCGGCAAAGAAGGGTCGCTCACCTGATGGGGTCCCTGTTCAGGCGACAACTAAAGGAAGTGACCCAATTAGGGCCATCTGTGACACTCGCCACCAACTATCAGCATTCCAAACAAATGAAGAGTCGGTCAGACAGTAGAGAATACAAACCAAAGTTATTTATTAGTCTGCACTCGAGCCAGTCTGACCAGCCTCCTAAGATTGCTGCAAAGGGACTGACCCTCGCCAACATGGTAATACCAGTTTGCAGCGTGAATCCTTTTCTGGATTCACATGCTGTGCATTATTCCGCCATCTAGTGGTTGGCTCCGGAATAGTCTTTGTTTTTTTTGGTTGCTGTCGACCACTATTTGGTGTCCGGTACGTCCCCTGGGTGACGTCAGACGGCATCCTGGAGGTCGACGTGCGTGGTAGCCATCTTCAGATTCTTTTTTCTGCTGTTGGGTCTGGAAGCAAGTCGGGAAGCTCCAAAGATTTTTCAAAATTTTTCCCAAATCATCTAGAAAACCGAAAAAAAGTTGACCGCAAAGCTCATCTCTCATCGATGTCATGACCATAGAGAAGATCACAGTTCCGGCGAAGTTCCGGGGAAGATACCACAAAGGACCTCACCAGTCCTCAAATGGCGAGGTAGGGGAAAACATCCCTTTCAAATGTTGTCCCAAATGCTACCACAGATTTGCACAACGCGATCCACACGATGTCTGTAACCTCTGCCTACCTGAAGACCAACAGCACAAGGACTGCGAGGCCTGCGCGTAGTTTCAGCCGAACATTCTAAAAACACTCCATAAGCAGAGAGAGGCTCACTACGCCATAATGTCGCAGACAAGCAAGAAGACGCCCCTCAAGGATCTGGGTTTCTCCAGCGATGAGGACAAACACGGAGTACCAGCAGAATCGACGTACGAGGGTTGGGACATCAAAATTTAAAAAGTGGACTTCGAAAAAGGCCCGCACCCAGAAAAGACGAACGAGCCTATGAAGAAGACGGATAAGGTAAAGCACCACACACACATCTGCTGGAACCGAAGGGCCACGAACACAAGGCGCAAACCTAGGCAGCCCCGACGCCGAGCAAAGAGGCATTCGAGGGTCAGCGGCGATCGAAAGAGACCCACGGAGCCCATCCAAAGGTTATCGAAGAGGCAAGATCGCACAAGATGCCGAAACAAAGGGCTGAAGTCGAACCAAAAAAGAAGGACGCCACGCCGTCGAAGTCGGACGCAAGCAAAAAGAGAAAATCCCCAGCCTCCTACATCGAGAGGCCCTCGAGGTCAAAAGTAAGAGAAAAAGGCTTGAGGGGGAGATGACGGCTATTCTTCAAAAGAAGAAAGAGTTCGACGAATCCTTAAAGGATTTTCGAATCCCCAAAACAGAAGTCCTCGAACAAAAGAACGCTCCGGTAATCGAACCAGAGAGCATCAATACCGAAGAGGCAGAGGACACCGAAGGAGGAGAAGACCATATATTCGAATCACCTCTCACACCAGAGCCCAAGGAGTACAAAAACCTTCCTGATGAGGAAGAAAACCCCGACCATTTCGAGGAGATATGGAACGAACTTGACGCCGAAAGCCCAGAAGAAGAGATATGCAGTTATCCTTCGAGGGCGTCACCTCCAGATGACATAGCCTTTTACAATGGCATAGTCAAGAGGGCAGCAGACAGTTTCGGAGTCACCCTTGAGGAAGAGAAAGGAGACCCATGTTTCCTATTAGAAACTCTGGCCCCTGCTACTAAGGGAGTTCAGTATCTATCTATGCTCCCCAGTATCCTGGATCAAGGCAAAGAAACATTCAAGGAACCAGCCTCTAGCAAGGAAATCACACCCGGAGTGGAGAAAAAATACAAGGCATCCTCAAAGGACCTTAAGTACATCCAGGGGAACATGGTGCCAGACTCCATTATTGTGACCACAGCCAGATGCTGTCTCCAATGCCGGGCCTCCACCAGAAAAGGAGAGTAAAAGAATGGCTGTGGTGGGGCAAAAAATGGAAAAAGAAGTAGCTACACAATGGTGTATTGCTAATTCGAATGCCTTGCTGAATAGATATGGCCACCAACAGTGGGAGGACATAGAGCTTCTTAACAAGCTCTCAGAAGAAGACAAAAGGAGAGCAAAATCCATTATCCAGGAGGGCAAAAATGTAGCAAATACTTGCCTATAATCAGCTCTCGACGCAGCAGACTCAGCCACTAGGCAAATGTGCACGGGTACCATCCTGAGAAGACATGCCTGGCTCAGGATATCCGGTTTCAAGCAGGAAGTTCAAACTTCCATCATCAACAGACCATTCACTGGAGACGCACTCTTCGGAAAAGAGGTCGATGAGTCTGCCACAGAGACCCACACAAAACACCAGTGGGGGGAAGAATATCATTTTACCTCAAAGAATGGCAAAACATCACAACGGACAATTCAATATTACAATTGGTAAAATGCAGGTATTGCATAGAGTTGACAAAAACACCACCAGCAAACCCACCAAAGGCAAGAAAATACCAGAAATCAGAACAAACCTTGTTAAATTCAGAGATCAAAGAACTATCGCAATAGTATTGGTGCCAAAACAGGAGTGGTTCACAGGAAACTACTCACCATATTACTTTGTACCCAAACAAGATCTGTCTCTAAGCCCAATGCTGGACCTAAGGTTCATAAACAAGTTCATATTAACACAACACTTCAAAATGTGTACTCTACAAGAAATAATTCCACAAATACAAAAGAGGGATTACATGGCAACCATAAACCTCAAGGATACATACTTGCATATCCATATGAACAAAGGACACAGAAAATGCCTGCGATTCCTACACAACAAAACACATTATCAATTCAAAGTTTTTCCTTTCAGCACCACGTGTCTTCACAAAGTGTCTGGCTGCAGTGGCAGCACATCTAAGAAGGAAAGGAATACATGTCTATCCCTATCTAGACGACTGGCTCATAAGGGTACACTCAAAACAAACATGCCACAATCATGTTCAACCATCTGTACAAATGCTTCAAAAACTGGGTTTCTCAATAAACCACAAGCAATCATCTACAAATCAAGAAAGGGAAAAAACTTTCTAAGGAGCAAGATTAAGCACAATAAGTGCGAAGGCATATCCAACACAAAAGAGAATACAAGCTATCCACCATGAGGCGACCCTTTACCAGAAGGGACAATCGCTGACAGTGAGGGAAGTCATGAAACTGATGAGCATGATGGCATCATGCATCCAGCTGATCCCTCAAGCACGCCTACACATGCGCCCATTCCAGGAATGGCTCACCAACAGTTGGGGTCAGGCCACAGGAAGTTGGAAAGACCTGGTTGTTACACAAAGGGAGCAGGCACAGATACAATGGTGGGCATCCAAAAACATAGCACAGAGAAGATCTTTCAAGGACGCAACTCCATCTCTTACAATAACCACGGACACATCCCTCAACAGTTGGGGAGCACACTTCAACCAACTCAAAGTACATAGTTAATCGAACCAACAGGATTCCATAAAACACATCAACTATCTGGAGATGAAGACTGTCTTTCTGGCGCTGAAGGCATTCCAGAAACACATTTACTGGAAAACTGTGCTGATCCAGTGGGACAATACCGCGATAATGTTCTACCTCAACATACAAGGAGGTACGAAGTCCATTCCACTAAGCAAACTAGCACAGGACATCTGGCAGTGGGCACTAACTCAGAACACCAACCTACAAATGGTGCATCTGCCAGGAGTAGACAACATTACAGCGGATCAGCTGAGCAGACAGAACAACTGCTCTCACAAATGGGAGTTGAAACAGACAGCAGTTCAATACCTGTTCAATCACTGGGGAACTCCAGTAATCTGTTTGCAACAATACAGAACAAGAAATGCCAATCCTTTGCCTCGAGGTTTCCACATCACCTGTCAAAGGGGAATGCGCTTTCACTCAACTGGTCACAGACATTTACTTACACTTTTCCACTCATACCCCAAATACAAATAGTACTAGTAAAGGCAAGACACAAGGGAACAAACATGTTTCTCATTGCCCCCCCAATGGCCAAGACAGACATGGTACTCAACCCTACTGGAACTATCCAAGGGGAACATGATAAGGATCAAAGTAGACAAGGATCTACTGACAATGCAGCAGGGCCACGTTTTTCATCCAGAACCAGCAACACTGCACCTGGCAGCTTGGCGCCTGAATAAATAGAATTTGGCCACCTCAATCTGCCTCTAAGATCTATGGAAATTCTAAAGGAGGCAAGAAAACAATCAACAAGAAAATGCTACGCAGCAAAATGGAAGCGATACACCACATGGTTGCACTGCTAACAATCAGTTGGGTTCAATCAACACGCAGGAGACAGTAATCACTTATCTAACCTATCTCCTAGACAGCAAAGTCAATTACTCAAGCATAAAGGTGCACCTAGCTGCCATCGTAGCATATACAAGAGGGAGAGCATTGAAACGTTTCTTCACAAGGCCTCTAATCAAGAGATTCTTTGAAGGAACAAAAAGGATTACCCCACCAAGACCATCTCCTGTACCCACATGGAGTCTAAATACAGTGCTTTCACAACTACTGACAAAACCATTTGTACTCCTGCACAAGGCAGATCTTAAACACACTGCTCTTACAGCAGCCTTTCTCATCGCAATTACTTCACTGCATAGTGTAAGTGAGTTACAAGCTCTAACAATACAAACTCATAAGGACAAGGTGATTGTAAAAACAAACCCTCACTTTATACCAAAGGTAGTGTCAAAACATCACTTGGATCAAAATATTCTCCTATTGATTTTCTTCAAAAAGCCAAAAACAAACGCAGAAAAAAGTCTCCATACCCTGGATGTCAGGAGAGCGTTACTGTGGTATTTACAAAGAACAGAACAAATACTCAAAACAAAACGTTTCTCGTATACGCTCACACCAACACAGGATCACCAGTCACAAAAGCAACAATTGCACGATGGATAGTACAAACCATCCAGTCATGTTATGCCTTTGCCAATAAAGAACTGATTATACGGCCTACAGCTCACTCCGCTAGAAAGAAAGGAGCAACCGTAGCTTTCATGGCTAATGTACCCATTGATACTATTTGCACGGCAGCAACAAGGGCATCAACACACACCTTTACAAAGCATTACTGTGTGGACATAAAATTGAGTAAGAAAGCTCAAATTGGACAGAAGGTGCTTCAACACCTGTTTGCAAAGTCTTCCTCTCACAACAGCATCCCAACATCGGGAGAAACCGCTTCATAATCTAATGCACAGCATGTGAATCCCAAAAAGGATTCACGCTGTAAAACGAAATGGTTACTTACCAGTAGGAGTAGTTTCGCAACTTGAAGAATTTTCTGGATTCACATGCGACCCACCCGGCCTTCCCTAAAAGAAAAACAAACAGGTGGGGAAGCGAATGATTACATCACTAATTTAATTGCCATCTCAAGGACTACCAATAGAAAAGAAGAAAAAAAGAATCCGAAGATGGCTACCACGCACGTCAACCTCCAGGATGCCGTCTGACGTCACACAGGTGATGTACCTGACACCAAATGGTGGTCGACAGCGACCAAAACAAAAAAACCAAAGACTATTCCGGACCCAACCACTAGATGGCGGAATAATGCACAGCATGTGAAACCAGAAAATTCTTCAAGCTGCAAAACTACTCCTACTGGTAAGTAACCATTTCGATATACATTTCCAATACCCCCAAAGGCACGCCTAAACTGGAATTTTCAAGTTAATCGCTAATGAACAAAGGAGACATAGAGGGATGAACTACCATCCTGAGACCGGGTACATGCTATCTCAGTTTCAAGGTTACTCTGCCTACCCACACCGCTCTGAGCTGTGGGAGCAAGCCTATCTAGACGGAAAGGTATGCAATAATATGAACAGTTTATTCATTAGCAAAGTTCAACCTTGAAGGAACAAGGGAAAATAACATTGAGATTGCTTTCTGCTGAGGCAAACAGAATGAGACAGAAACTGGGTTTCGATCAGGATACAAAATGGCGGCTGAATACAAAATAGTGCCACAAATGCTAACTTAAATCGCACAATACTAGAAGGAGTCGACCGAAAGTTTTTTTCAGTCCAACAGCGTCACCTCCCCAAGCAGTAAGAAACCGATGCACCACCTTGCCTGAGCAGCAGTAAGGAACTGACGCATCACCTCCACCAGAGCAAGAAACCGACACATCACCTTCCCTGAGTGTAAGGAACCGACGCATCACCTTCCCTGTGACCCTTTTTGTTTGTGTGTACGACTCGTCTAAGGTACTTTGTGTGAAAAGTTTTGCATCTGCAAATTGCTTTGATTAACCATTCCTAGCTATTAAGAATCATATTTTTAATACTGAATTGTGGATTTTTGTCGTTTTGGGTCTTGTTTGGTTTAGATAAAAATTACTTATTTTTCTGAATTCAAAATATCTTATTGAAGTTTTTAAATGGACAGTAAACATGGACGTACATAAAATATAGTATTGAGCAATATTATCTATTACAATATATAAATACAAAATCATTTTCATTACAATAGATATGAAACTATTCATATTCAAAGAGAAATAAAAAGGGAAGGAGGGGGAGGGGAACATCCAAAAATAATTAATGCGTGAGCTATAAATAGAGCTACTATATCTTATTAATTAACGTAATATATGAACAATAAAAAGGGAAACAAGCAGTAAATATACCATTAGGATGATAAATAAACATCAACAGGTATCCAGAATGAATGATAAGAGTTAGAATTATGATTAATCCTAGACAAGGATAACTGAGCACCTCTTCTTGTAAAAATAACCCATGACCACCAAGCATGAATTGATAATATGGAGACATCTTTCCAAGAGAAAGTAATGGATTTTAACGCAGCTGAAATTAAGAAATCAAAAAGTTTACCTTCAAGAACATTTAAACTCTGTGATAAAATAACAGATTTGCATGTTAACAATTTGTATGATATATCCTCATGAAGATTTAATATCTTTTTAATAATGTCCCAAACTTCATTCCAGAATTTAAACATTAAAGGACAATCATAAAGCATATGTTGTAACGAACCAGGATTTAAATTACAATGCCAACACATTGCAGATTGAAGAAGTTTAGCTTGGAATAAACGTAACGGAGTCCATAAACAATTAAATAAAATATAAGAATTGGATTGATAAAGTGAAACAGGTAATCATCCAGATACATTACTAAGCCAAATATTTTCCCATGTATCATTAGATAAGGAAAGTGAAAGCTCATTATTCCAAAACGTTGAAATCATATTTATGTTACTTCCTAGAGTATTAGGTAATTTTTTATATAAAATAGAAACACCATGAGATTACGTTGATATAGTTTGGATATAAATTGATAAGTCAGCTTTAACATTAGATGGAATATCTTAAGGAAAAGAATCTAGAATCGAATTACATAAATATTCGTAATTAATAAAATGAGATTGAGGTAAACCAAATCTTATTTGTAGATCCTCAAATGGTATGAAAGTGTTGTTGGAATAGACATCTTTAAGATAAAAAATGCCAGCCTTAATCCATGAAAAACAAAAACTGATATTTCTATTCAATTTAATAACATTGCTATACCATAATGACAAGTCTTCAGTATTATACATGGGAAATAGAAAAATTGAATCAAAATAGTTAAAAATCATTTTAGTGGATTTAAGAATAACAGATATATGAAAAAATGATGATTTGTTAGACATAGTTAACAGAGTGGGTAAAGGAAATGGATTTACAATAGATTATTCAATATGGAGCCAAGTAGGGGGATTATGTAAAGAGGAATGATTAAACCATATGGAACTTTGTTTTAATAAAAGCTTTATGATGAAGAAAAAAGTCAGCTAATACGAGGTGAATTGTTGTTTCAAAGAAATTTGGAGAGAAGTTTATCAACATCTTTATAAAACTTTAATGAAAATTGAGTAGGAATCATGGCAATGGTGTAAAAGATTTTAGGAGCAATCATCATTTTAATAGAATCCATTCTACCCCACCATGAGAGATGTAACGATGACCATTTGGATGTTTTTCTTTAATATAATCCAAGATAAAATTACAGTTTAAAGATATTGTTGATTTTATGGATGAAGAGAATAAAATACCAAGATATTTTATTTTTTTTTTTATAATATTTATTTATTTGAGAGGTCGTACCGGCCAATACATATTACTGTATGGATACATAGATGCATAAAATAAAATATGATGGAACATTGCATTATACCCTTATCCAAAGTAAAAACAGACAGAGTAATAAACAAATTAAATTAGCATATTAAACAGCAATGCAGCCAATAAATCATTCGTTTGTGGTTAATTTTGCTGTCCTCCATGTAGCCACTGGGGCCCAGAGTCGCTTACCCACATCCCTTAACTTTGCTCCCTTTAAATCGTATAATGCCTCCTCAATATTATGTATACCCAACAATCTGCACAACCACATTTGAAAAGTTGGGGCTTCTGTATCCTTCCAGGCTGCGCTAATTAGAATCCTAAAAACTGCTACAGAGATAAAGACTAAGGCTTCAGCCTCGATACTTATGTTTAGTTTCGCATCACAGCCAATTATTATCAGGGTCGGGGATAGATTGATTTTAACATCAAGTAGCCCCTCTAAAAACCGTGTTATTTCGATTTTGATTGGTTTCAATTTTTCACAACCATAAAACATGTGTATAAGATCTGCCGTACCGTTTCCACATCTGGGGCAGTTGCTATCTATCGCTTTCCCCCACGTAAATAGTTTTTCAGGCGTATAGTATAGATTAAATAGGGTTTTGTAATGTTGGGCTCTGAGATTCGAGGAGCGTAGGAACCTCTTATCCATATCTAAAGCCTTATCAACATCTATTTCTGGGTCTCCCAGTTTTTTGGACCAAACAGCTTCGATTTTGCCGACATCATCTATTATTGCTTCATTGAATATTTTATATATATCTCTAATTCTATGGCCCCCTGACTTCAAATACTCAATTAGTTCATATTTCCCTTGTAGAGTGATACATTGCCTAATTGATTTAATTCTATTTACAATCTGCATGTATTTGAGTTCTTGATAACCTCGTAAAGAATAGTGTTGTGTAAGTTCTTCAAGTGTTCTACACTGTTCACCAATCATTATTTGCCCCAGCTCGACTATACCCTGACTCTCCCAATGACGCCACGTTCCGTCCCTGCTAAGATTTGGAAAAAGTGTTGAGTTCCAAAGTGGTGTCCGATAATGGATGGTAGGTATATCTAGAGCTTTTTTAACACTTTTCCAGATATACCACACATCCTCTAGCGTCTTATATCCAGTTTCCTTGAAGTAGCTCCTCTGAGTTTGCCTTAATAACAGCCCTACGGCTTCACCTCCTACCAATAGCTGAAAAATTGATGGTATTGCCGACTGTCTAAGGGTTGGGCCACCCGGATGGAGTAGAATAGCCATGTCTGTAAGGAGGCATGCAAGATGATAGCTCTTAATATCAGGCAGTCCCAAACCACCTCTATCTTGTGGTAATGACATATATCTATTTGACCGCCTTATTTTGCCATATTGCCATAGAAATTTCATAAAGATGGCCTCAATCCTCCTAATAATTTTCTCATCAATTTTAAATGGGATTGATCTTAATTTGTAGAGCACCTTTGGAAACATTGTCATTTTTATCACGTTAGCCCTCCCTATCAATGACAGCTGTAATGAATCCATTCGTTTTAGGTCTGTTTCCATAGATTTCATGAGAGGGGTGTAATTGTCGTCAATTATTTTACCTGGTTCTGCATTTATTGTTATACCTAGGTATATTACAGAACCTACATATCTTCCATCCACCTTGGCTATTTTTTTTGAGCATAATACCTGAGTTTTGTCAACATTTAATCGATAGCCCGATACATCTCCAAACTGACCAGTTATGTTAACTACCTCCCTCATAGCTAGCTCTGGATCTTTTGTGATGACCGCTAAGTCATCCGCATAAGCGAGAATTTTAGTATGGAACCCGTTTAATGTTACTGGTTTGATAATCGCACTATTCATTAATTGTGTAATTAAGGGATCTATATAAAGTGCGAACAAAATTGGAGAGCATGGACAGCCCTGTCTAGTACCCCTTGTAATACTGATCTTATCTGATCTTTCCCCCATTGATTGAATTTTGGCCGTGGGTGATGAATACATAGCACGAATTGCTTGACAAATTCTAGGGCCAAATCCCCTTGCTTCCATAACCTTCCATAGAAAGCTCCATCTGACGCGATCGAATGCCTTCTCTGCATCGAGAAGGATCATTGCGACCCTCTCTCCCCTAGCAGCACCAATATCAAATAATGTAATAGCTCTCCTAATATGATTTGTAGTTCCTCTTCCTGGGATGAATCCGTGCTGCCAAGGCGAGACCAGGGACGCAATAACCCTCCCGATACGAGCAGCCATAATTTTGGCATATAGCTTATTATCGCTGTTGATTAGTGATATCGGCCTGTAGGAGCCCGGATTAGTCTTTGATTTCCCTTTTTTATGAAAGATTACTATATTAGTTTCTTGCCAAGACTCTGGTATTATTCCGGTATTCATAACCCCATTAAATAGATCTAGGAGCAATGGTGTTATTTCCTCCCTTAGACTTTTATATACCTCTAACGGTATGGCGTCTGGGCCCGCCGCTTTTCCACTTGCAAGATCTTGCAAAGCTTCTGATATCTCCGTCAATGTAATATCCTGTTCCAATGATATAATCTGGCCTGAATTTAGCTTGCTGCCCATGTCTAACCAGCTTATATTCGTGTGCCCTCCAACAGCTTCCTCCTGATATAGTTCTTGATAGAATTTCCTAAACCCCTCCAAAATTTCACCTGGCTTATTGTAAGTTTGGCCCTGATATTCGATTTGTGAAATAGTGTTTTTACTTGCAACCTGCCTTATTCTCAGGGCAAGAGCTCTGCCTGCTTGCTCGCCGGTTTCATAAAGACATGATCTCTGTGCCTGATAGTATGCTGCCGCCTTTTTTGCTAATTGTTTCTGGATCTCAGCTTTTATGGAATTGACTTTATGTAGACTCTCAACAGATTGATCACCAGTAATTAAATCTTGTCTATGTTGTATCTCTGCCTCGCTTAATTTCCCCATCCATGTTTCCCTTTCACTTTTAGCCTTTTTCCATAGATTGGTGGTATAGCTTATAGTTTCTCCTCTTATTCCTGCCTTAAAGCTATCCCACACCACTCCCCGTGATGCGCTATACCTATTGGCGTCGAAAAAGGACTGAGACCATTTTTTCATACGAGTAATGTAGTCGACATCCGCTAACAGTTTTTTGTCAAATGTCCAAGGTCTAGGGACCTTAAATGATCTATTAATGATCATGTTTAGGACTAGGGGGTTATGATCTGACATGATTTTGGGAAGCTTGTTCATTCGAACACTCTTAAGTAGGGTATTCGGGATCATAAAGTAATCTAATTTCGAGTATTTATTATGAGGATGTGAGTAATACGTGAACCCTGGATCTCCGGTCGATAAGTTTCCCCACACATCATATAAGCCATGTGACTCCATCATTGAGATAATTGCTTTAAACACCCTTGGCTTCCTGCCTATGTATGCACTACCATCGGTAAAGTTCGCAGAAATGTTAAAATCTCCACATAGTACTATATTGGTATGCCAATCGATTAATTCGTTTTCAATATGGCTAAAAACTTGTGGCTCATCTGTGTTAGATCCATATACTGTGCAAATAGTGAAACCTAAATTCATTTCGCATATTGCCCATCTTCCTAGTGAATCTGCCTTACACCTTTTGGCCCCCCCTAGCCCCACTTTGCCAATTATAGCTACGCCTCTTATCATAGAAGTCTGGGATGAACATGACAACAATTCATAACCTTTAAAATTCAACCAGTGTTTTTTGCTCCACGGTAAGTGGGTCTCTTGTAGGCATATCAAATCTAAATTTATCATGTTTAGATACTGTTCAAACTTCCCCCTCTTTTTCCAGTTATTTAATCCTCCTATATTAAGAGATCCAATACTAAGTTTAGACATTGTCAATTTTTAAGTACTTCCATAGCATCAGCCTGTTCGGATACCTGAATTCGTTATAAGAACCCATCATTTGTTTCAAATTTCCTCCTTCATACACAATCCCTTTAGCAGAACGACCTCTCTTTGGTTTTTTATTTTCTCCCCCCAATTCCACCATCCAACCCCCTTTCCCCCCCTCCCATCCCCCCCCTCTTACCACCCCCCCTCCTGCCACCCTTCGAGGCATCCTGGGTTTAGACTCACCCAGCTGTTGATGGCCGTGTGATCCACCCGCCTGAGCCTCCTACCTGGCCTGCTACTATATAATCACGCTAAGTGTCAGCCTTACGTCCAATAACAGAAGTTAATAGTTGATAGACAATGAATGTCTCCTTCTGTTCAGTTACAAATGTTTTACTTCATACTTGCTTGAACCTCCTTAAGATAGACCTCCGCCTGTATCTCACTTGTGAAGCTCCTTGTTATGCCTTTATATACTATTTTTAATCGTGCCGGATTTTGCAGATAGACTTTTGCTCCGAGTTTTTCAAAGGGGGCGAACAGCTGTCTCATTCGCCATCGTCTTTCGACTGTTGCATGTGCAAAGTCCGGTCTTACGAAGAACTTAAAGCCCCTATATTCTCTTTGAGCCGTCGGCCTAGCCAGATCATATATAATGTCACGCACCACAAAGTTTCCAAAGTTGACTAGGAAAGCTCTCGGATATTTAAGTGATTTCTCTGGCCGTTTTGGTGTTGTAAGTGGAAAACGATGTGCTCGGCATACTTCTTTATTCATTTCCCAGGAGTTAAGCTCCGGGAAAGTGGATTTCAGTAAATTGATCATAAAATTTCTTGGATCACTAGCTTCCGAGCCCTCGGGGATCCCAAGAAATCGAAGATTGTTCCTTCTTGTTCTATTTTCTTGGTCTTCGACCTTTATCATTAGGTCTTTGATTATACCCTCGTGCTCCTTGGCTTGGAGTTGTAGTTTGCCAACATCTGATTCCAGGTTTTCTGCTCGAACTTCTACCGAGCACATTCTATCGGAGATTTCCTGACATGTATTGCCAACTTTATTGATAGCACCTTCCAATTTTTGAATAGCGACATGGTTTCTTTGACTATCTTTCTTTACATCTTGATGAAAATTTTTAATTGATTCGAAAACTTCACTCAATGTAGGTTCGCTATGCTTCAGCTGCTCATCGTCATCCGGATTGTTAAGAGAAATATTCTTGTTTCTTTCAGATTCTGCATTAGTTTTACGATGAGGACTTTTTCGTGACAGTTTGGTTCTTGCTGTTTTTTGTTCTGGATTGCTCCCAGGATCAGTTGTTTCATCCTGAGTTATATTTGGGTGCCTTTTGGGTTTGCTTCTTTTTCTCCCGGATTTCTTTGTTAGTATATAGTCGCAAAGTAGAGTATTTTTAAATCCGTTTTCTGTTGGTAAAAGTATTTTTTTATCCTGTTCCTCCTGTCTAAAATTCTTGCCATGATCGGTCTCTTCACTGGATTTACTTGATACGCTATATTCACTGGAAATTGATATTCCTGTCTCATAGATCTCTGATTCAGAACCATCGGAAACTTCTGCCGAGGCATTCTCCTTCGTAGGTTGGTTTATATTCGAGAGTTCTGCTGTAGTGCTGTCTTTTCCCTTCCGCATAATTCGCTGTTCAAGATGTTCTGCCGGGACTAAAACTTCTTCTACAGCGGTCGTGGTCCTATTTTGTAATTCTTGTTGATCCATTGTGGTTGATACCGTTTCATTATAGGGGTCTTTCTGCTGTCTTTTTGTAATAGCGGGGCTAAATATATTTGAAATTCTTGGTTGGGAGCCTATTGAATGCCCCGTTGTGTTGGCCACAGCTTTTAATTTTTTAATCGTCTGTAGTCTTTTAGCCTTTTTCTCCAATAGGTCAAGATTCTCCCTACTTGTCATTTCTTTTTCCTTTTCTCTCTCTTTTGCTCTCTGATTTTCCTTGGCTTTCTTTTTTAGTTTCTCAGCTTCCTTATTCTGTTTCTGTTCAATCTGACCAGTCTGACCAGTCTCGATGCTTCTCTCTTTTCCATCAGCGTTGATCTCCTTCGTTTTGCCCTCGTCGTTATTTTTGCCGTTTTTTTCCATTGCTTTGTAACCCCTAGTTTCGGGTCGTCTTTGTCTTCCTTTTGACTTCTGAGATTGTGAATTAAGGATCTCTTCAGTATTTCCTCCATCGTGGTCCTCTGAATCCTCTATAATCTCTTCTCTTTCATAATTTTCTTGTACTTCCAGTTTCTCTTGATCGGCCTCTACTTGTAGCTGGGTCTGAGCCTTTGCTTTAGTATCGGTTGTATCAGTTGCATCGGTTATTGTTCCGTTCTTTATCCTAGGCTGATACTGTTTTTGAGTTTGAGTTTGAGTTTGAGTTTGATTTTGAGTTTCTTCTTGCGAAACAGAGTCACTGGTTATATCATTGATTTTCTCTTTATCTCTTCCCACATCTTTCTCCATGATTGTATTCAAAATTTGTATGGTGATTTCCGTTATATTTCCTGATAGCACTGTGTTGTCTCTGGCTCCTCTAGCCCCAGGACTTCCAACTTTAAATCTTAACGCTGTTTTAGGTAGCCCTGGGAGTCCAGCACGTGCCCTTCTCGCCCGAGGAAATTTAATGGCAGGGCCTGCGTTTTTCGCCTGCTGTCGGTGAAAATAGGCCACCTGAAAGTTTAGGCCAATCAGAAGAGAGCCCATATATTCAGCTCCCTTTATTCCTTTATTCCTTTATTCCTTTATTCCTTTATTCCTTTGTTCCTTTGTTCCTTGTTCCTATCTCTCCAGGTATATAGGTAGTATCGTATTGCTGTGCTGTATATATATATGTGCTGTATATATTTATTTTCTTTCCCTCGTTTTTTCCAGCTTTTCCTTACTTGCTTCTCTTTAATTCTCTTTAATTCTCTTTATCTTTATTATTGCACCCCCCCCCTCTCGTACTGAATTGAATTGATTAGAGCGTCTTCTTGACAAAGGCCCTGTCTCCCAGTCTGACGTGACGTGACCACACGTGACCTCTCGCCTACAAATCCCACCGCAGCCGTGTCTGCAGATGACAGGTGATGTCAGCCAGCCAGCAGCGCCAGAAGCCGGCGGTCGATGATCAGCGTAGAACACGGAGCAAAGAACACATAGATTGACGAGGGGGGCAGAAAGGAGGAGAAGCAAAAGCAAAAGCAGAAGCCGTTAACAAAAGCCGAGGCAGCAGAAATCATACAAAGTTTTCGATTGCTTTCAATCGCGCCCTGGCTTCATGTTAATCCCATCACGCCTCGCTTCCCGTAGATGGACAGTGCGTGCACCGAAGCGGTAAGTCCAGGATCTGGGGGGTAGCGAGCAGCTATAACTATAGTGAAAAATACCGGGAGAGATAGGAAGTCGATAGAAGATGAATATGCAGTCAATAGGGGTTAAGGGGAGCTTTTGTGCTTAGACTGCACATTTCCCTTTTTTCCATTATGTGGCAGACAGGCAGACAAACCAGAAGTCCAAAAGGCCAAAAAGTCTATAACACACAGTTTTCCATGCTCGTATTCGTCAGTTCAAGTACGGCAGTTTATCAATCCCGATGTGCCACGATCTAGCACAACAGAAGAGTGTTACAAAAAAAACAAAGGTAGTCGCTTAGATTAACTTATCTCCTTATCTCCTTTCACCTTTCACTCCCTCTTGTCGTGCCGCAATCGCCATAGCTAGACACTGTCCGCTGTCCGCAGTCAAGCCCTAGGATCCAGCAGCTGAGTGAAAAACCGACGAAGGTAGAAAGTAGTAATTTAGAGGTTTTTTTTTTTTTTTTCAGGTTGGCAGCCAGCGTATCATGCAGTGTCATGCATCTTACAGAGTCCAAGTCCAAGTCCAGGTCCAGGAGCAGGCTCTGCAACGTCTTCTCACTCGAACGCCATCTTGCCTCACAGCTTCAACGATAAATTCCGAGATGGGGCCAAGGGTCCCGCTCGCTTGAAGCAGTGGCTCACAAGAGCTGCGCCTTATACCTGTGAAGTTTACAGGTCAGCCATCCCAGTGCAAGTCCACCCAAAGCAAAAGAAAAGTCAAGACCTACAGCAGGTCGCACTCCCGGCCTCCTTGCCTGTGCCCCTCCTGGCTGCCAGAGTGCCCACCGGCCCGCTAGTAGCACGGACCGCCCGCGAACTCAGCCCAAACTCAGCGGCCCCTTACTGACTTGAAAGGTTGACATTTGTCTGGGGTTCTCCTACTTCCGGGTACCAAGATATTTTAATTGATTCTTTTGCCAAATGATTTCATTCATGGGAATCATATCAGGAGTACAATAAATGCTTAAGGGAAAAAATTCAGTTTTGCTAGTGTTTAATTTGTATCCAGAAACTGTAGAATACTTTGCTATGATCTCTAATAAGGAAGGGAATGAGGATAAGGGATCACTGACAAATAAAAGCACATCATCAGCATAAGCTAAGGTTTTAATAATAACATCCTTTATATTGATTCCTTTAATATTATCACAATTTCTTAGAGAAGTAAGAAAAGGTTCAATACCAATTAGAAACAATAGTGGGGAAAGGGGACACCCTTGTCTTGTACCTCTAAAAAGGGAGAATTGAGTCGAAACTTGGCCATTAATAAATAAACGAGCAGTAGGAGCAAAATATAAAGCTGAAATCATGCGGATAAAGGTGGCACCAAAATTAAATGATGATAAGGTATGAAATAAAAATTGCCTATGAAGTTTATCAAAAGCTTTTTCAGCATCTAAAGCCATAACTCCTGAGGGTAAGGTTAAAGAAGAACCTTGTTCAATTATATGTAACAAGTTTCTTGTATTATTAGCAGAATATCTATTTTTCATAAACCCAGATTGCTCTGGATGAATAATAGCATCTAAGACAGGGGCTAATCTAGTGGCTAGTATTTTAGCACATAATTTACAATCTTAATTAATTAAATATATAGGACGATAATTAGACACAAGTGTGGGGTCTTTATCTAGTTTGGAAAGTACAATAATTAAAGCCTCAGTAAAAGAACCTGATGTAATTCCTGAAGAGCCAAAAGATGTAAAAAGATGAAATAAGAAAGGCAAAAGTTGGGACTGAAATTCTTTGTAAAATTCAGCCGGGATACCGTCAGGACCCGGAGATTAATTTTTTTAAAGAGATTTTATGGCAGATAAAATTTCATCTTTAGTAATGGGTGAATCAATCCGATTTTATCTGAGTGAGAGATCTTAGGTAATCTACATGAATTTAAGAAAGAATCAATTAAGGAGTCACCATGAAAATCGGGCTTATTATATAAATTAGAATAAAAATCCAAAAAATCATTAACACTATCTTTATGAGATACAGCAATTTTACCATTAGGGCCATCAATTGAGTTGATTTGAGTTTTATCTTTTTTTATACGTAAGTAATTAGCTAAAAGTCTTCCAGATCTATTTGCATTAAAACTAAATTTGACTTTGGCCCTAGAAATCTGAACGCCAGCTCTTTTACTAAGAATTGTATTTAATTCATAGCGAAGCTTTTGCAACTTAAATTTATATTGAGGATCATTATGTAAGAAAAAGTCGCTCAAATTTCGCAATTTGTTTTTCTAAATTTTTAATATTTGCATTAAAGGTCTTATTTTCGTGGGCCATAATAGAAATAGTAACCCCTCTAATATAAGCTTTAAAAGCATCCCATCTATTAACCATGAAGTAGAACCTTCAGGATTAAGCATAAAATAATCATGAATGTCTGATAAGAGTTTTGGTTTATTATGTTCATTGAGAACTATACCGGTATTCATTCTCCATCTAGATTGTTTAGAAAAAGTTGGATTTAAATTTAAAACACAAGAAATCATAGCATGATCTGAAACGTCAATGTTACCAATCTTGGGATTAATGACTGAGTTAATTACTGGTCTGTTTTACTAGTAAATAATCAATCCTAGAGTGAGAATTATGTGGGTTTGAAAACATTTTAAAACTTTTGTCTGTGGGGAAATGTAGACGCCAAATATCAACTAACTTAGTGTTTTGAAGAAATGATTTAAAAGCATAATAAACTTTAGGAGGGTGAAATTTGGTAAGAGATAATCTATCTAATAGAGGATCGGATATGACATTAAAATCACCTCCAACAATTAAAGGAACATTACCAATCTTTAGAACCTCAGTTGAAAGATTAGCCCAAAAAACAGGATCATCCGCAGTAGGATCATAAACATTAACAAAAAATATGACTGAATCATGAACTTTAACTTTAGCGATTATATATCTCCCATCCACATCGGAAGTTTTACTCAAAATTTGGCAATGCAATTTTTTTGCAAAAAGGATAGCCACACCATTTTTTTGTTACCATTAGCAGGAGAATATACAATATTGTCAACCCACTTTTTCTTCATATATTCTAAAATGTTGTCATCTATATGAGTTTCCTGCATAAAACAAATATCAGCTTTGCAACCACCTAAATAATCTAAAATGTTTGTACGTTTAACTGGATGGCGTAAACCTTTAACGAAACTACTTTAATATTAGCCATAATGGAAGAAAAAGAGAGAAAAGGTTAAGAAGAGGAAGGTAAGAAAAAAGCACAGATGATGAGAAGAAAGTAGCTCCAGAACAAGTAATAGGGAAAGGAGAAAATAAAACATAGAAAAAGAGACAAACAGAATACATAAATGTGAAAAGTGAAACGCACACACGCCCTACAAGCATGGCCGGAACCGTTGGAGCCCAATATAAGAAATATTAATGAATATGTCAGAAAAGACAAAATTTATAGAAGACAAGTAGTAGGGTCATGAGTATTCATTGAATGCTGTGACTGTTGATCAAAAAAATTTCTCAGTTCCTCAGGACACTGAAAGGATTTTGAAAAATTATCTTTCCAAATGCGCATTGTCGATGGATCAAAAAGGCCATATTTGTATCCAAGACTTAATTGAGGATGAAGATCAGTGAATTCCTTGCGGATTGCAACAGTTTCTTTGGCAAAATCTTGATGAATAACATTGTTATTCCCATTGACCATCAAGGAGGGAATTTCTCGTGCTGCTTTTCTGATTAAAACCAAATGATGGTGACAAAGAACTTTGAAGATCATTTGATGTGGTTTTGTATGTTGAGGATTGCGATGAGAAGGAATCCTGTGAGCTTTATCAATTTCAAATTTTTCTGGAAATTTGATATTTAAGAGACCAGGAATTAAGTTCGCCAAATGTAATCTACAGTTAGCTCCCTCAACCTCTTCTGGTAAATTCAATATGCGTAGATTATATTGTCTATTGCGATTTTCCAAATCCAAAAGAAGCGAGCACATAGGTGATATTTTTGCCACAAGTTGGGTAAAAGCATCCACTTTAACTTTATTATCTTGTATTTTAATTGAGTTATCTGATAGTTTCATTGACAAACATGCCATTTCTTTGCGCACGTTTTTAACTTCTGTCGCAATAGTATCAGTATTCGCACAAAGTGCCTGAATTTCTTCCAGAATTAAAGATAGCGAAGGTTCAGATGACTCTACCACTTTAGATTTAATTGGAGGAGGTGAAACCTGCTGTCTCCTTTTACTGTGAAGAGGATTTTTTTTTCCATTTTCTTGAATAAAGAATTACATTTGAAGAAAAATGAACAGTTTATGAATAAATAGAGTGAAAGTTGTAAAGAACTCCTTAAAATGACTGGTGCAGCAGCTAAAATGGACTGTGGGAGTGGCTAGGCCCAAGCCAGGCCCTTTCCTGAAAGTATTCTCCGCCCCATTGACAGACAAGCCTGGCAGTACCTGAGAGCAGAGCTGGGAGCAGGAACGAGAAATCGAAAAACACCACTGCTGACGTCCAAAAACGCTGGAAACCTCCTCACATTGCAGGTACAGCCTTTATTGAAGCAGCAACCTCATTTCAGAAAACTTTCTGACAAAAATTCATCGTATTTGACGAAAAACGGGCAAAAACGCGGTGGAGTTCACCGGGTGGCGGCCGTTTTGATTCACGAGCTCGCGCATCTCCCCAAGATTACTTATTTTTCTAAACTGATGTGGTGTCCATTTGTAGTGTTTTCACTGTATTACTCTGTGTTCACAAGAGCTTTACACACTGCCTCTGAGATAAGCCTGTCATGTCGTGCCATGCTACCAATGGAGTGAGCAGGGGTTATTTTAGAAGTGTATCTCCCTTACCCTGACTAGAAGCAAGGGTCCCTATTTGGACAAAGGTACCTACCTCTGCCAACTAGAGACCCCCATTTCTAACAGGCGAAAACTGCAAAAAGAACAATTGATGGACAGAATGCTGAACAATGTCAAACATTCAGCCCCAGAACTGAGATCTGGCCATAAATCAATGTTTCTTTGCACACCATGCCATTCCAGTTTAAAAGTCATTCCCAGCATGCTTGTATCCGGCCCAGGGAAGACCTGGCCTGGCAGTTTGGGCTGGACTGTGTTCATGGGGAGCAGGGTATAGACTTATTTGCATGTGGCTTGGCCCAAACTGGGGTGGCGTTGTGAGCAAAAGAATGGTCAATTAAACCTAGATCTCTTGACTGGGGGTGAGTGGTCGAAATGTTTCAGCACTCCGTCTATCATCTTGTTGTGTTTGCTAGATTGTAGTGTAGTGGTGTTTAAGGAGAAGGGAAGGTGGTCCACCCTGCTGCCTTAATCAACTAATCCCAAACTTTAAGAGTAATTTTTGTTGGGGTGCTGAGGTATGTGTTGTGTGGGTGATCAGCCTTCGGGTTCCATAATACATCACAAATAACTTGCCCCACTATCTCCCTAACCATAGGCAACCAGTGTTTATCTGATTCACTCAGCGACCATTCAGAAACGACTCATAATTGACCTGTTTTATGTAAGAGATGAAAATCTGGGAGTGCCGGGCCGCCGGAGTCTTTTGGAAGCCAAAGCAGCTTAAATGGTAATTGGACCCTGTGCTTCTGCCAGATAAAGCGTGTAATTACGGTGCACAGAGTAGGTTAGAATTCCTGATCTCGTTCTATGGCAAGGCTTTAAAAAAGGTTTAGAGCCCTAGGTAAGAAAAGAAATCTTTATGGCATGGATGCGCTCAAGCCAAGAGAGATACATAGGAGCCCAGCATTTGTGGTCTGCCTTCAACTGTAGTAGAAGCGGGGGGACATTTGCTCTATATATACGTAAGGTAGCTTGGCGGTGATTTTAATGCTGAGATAGATGATATCTTTTCTAGCCCAGTAGAAAGGTATTGAGGCCACTGGGGTATCCATATCCACTTTAGTCAGTGTTAGACTAAGTACAAATGATTTAGTCAAGTTAAGTCTAATTCCTGCCACATCCTCAAATTGGCATAATTCTCCCTGGAACGCTGTTAGTAAGGTCAGGGGGTTAGTGTGCATTCAGAGCACATCATCAGCAAATAAGGAAATCTTATGTTCTACGGAGCCAAAGGTGATCCTTTTGATACTGGGTGTGGACCTTATTCTGGCCGCTAGGGGTTCAACACTAAGTGCAAATAGGAGTGGGGACGAGGGGCTACCCTTTGGCTTTCCCCTCTCTAGCTGAAAGAGACTTGAGCCAAACACAGTTCACCAAACCCTAGACCGAGGTGTTGCATAATTAGCTCAAATCATAGCTATGAATCACTCACAAAAGCCATAGCATTTAAGAGTGTAAAATAGGAATGGCCAGTCTACCCAATCAAATGCCTTCTCAGCTTTGAGGCATAACAGTATTGCAGGTATTAGTTAGTGGCCTCTTCTATTAGGTGAATCACTCTCCTCAAATTTTCATGTGTCTGTCTTCTCTTGATGAATCCGGATTGATCCGGGTGGTTCAAATCCGGCATCAGGTCATCCAGTCTGGAGACTGGAACTTTTTTGACTAGAGATTGGCATCCAGGTGTAGTAGAGCGATGGATCTATATGAACTACAAGAGTGAGGATCTTTTCCTGGCTTTGGGATAACTGAAATCAATGCGAAGGTGTGACTGTTCCTGGCTCAGCTATGTGGTTAAATAGGGGGGTCAGGTGGGGGACCAAGTCAGAACTAAAGTTTTTATAAAACTGGGCTGTGATCTTTGGAGCTTCAGGCCTGCTAGCGGCAGTTGGACTTCTTCATCACTGATAGGTTCACCTGGTATCTCATTCTGGGTGGGAGTCACCCATGGGAGATCTGCATTTTCAAATAGCCAAGTTGGGCATGAACAGTGGTATGTTCAGCTGCATAAAGCTTCTTGCAATACCCATGCCCGCTTACATTGATGAAATTCCTGTCCTCTGTTGTCAGTAACCCTCTGAGGAGTATTCCAAATAAGTCTCTGACGCAAGCTACAGTTCCTGATTCTCTCAAAAAGCCATTGTTATCAAGCTGCTTAAAAGACAGAGAGACGACCCATGGACGTTGATTCACCAAAAAGCCAGGAGTAGTGGAAGTCACATCACCTGCCCTTACCCGTGATGACATCGTAGGAAGTGATATCACATATCATCACCCCTGGCAGTATTACTGGAAGTGATGTAATGTGACTTTTGATCCTGGTGCTATTATAGATAGCAACATCACCAAACTAAAAAAATACAATAAGAGCGAAAATAAAACCAAGGTTGATAAAGTAACATAAAAGTAATGGAGGAAGTACACAACTGTTTTAGTATTACACATATTTCAACAGGGCTGCAATCATATCAGGGATGGAACCATCACTTACCCAAGAGGCAGCCATAATTTGCCAGATGGTCACCGTATGCTGCCCAATTACAGCCCTCAGCGTCAAATTACTGCCCCCAATGCCATGCTATAAACCACATGAAAGGAAACGTCTACAGCTGAAAGGCACAATGACGAGGAACAGCTTTGGCTGTATCAGGGAAGGCTGTTATCATGCTCTAGACGTCTTCTAGGAGGGCTCTGGGATTTGCCCCTGAGAAAATGCTGAAAAAAGAGGTCAAATATCATGCAAATTGGCTCAAAAGCCAATAGTGTGCCACGCCAATGTAGTCTGACGCTACCCAGGAGTTTACCCCATTTTTTCAAAGTGTGCAGTGGTTGCCCCTTCTATGTCAATGACTAGACCGTATATGAAATGTGTGTACCTCCTTAAACTAAGAATTACGTAGAGTATGCCAGTGCCTTACATACAATAAGACAGTGATAGAATTGTCATCTTCATTCACACACTTGCTGTCATAACCCTCTCTCTCTCTCACCCAAACACACACTCACAATACAGTTAACTGTTAAATAAAAGCACAGGCCAGAAAAGGTTATAACATTTCAAAATGTTTACCTATAAAGACTCCTTATTTCAACATTGCCTGTTGTATAAAGTTGTTTTCTTTCTAGTTAATTTCAGTCAATTTGACATATTGTGTCCAGTGTCATACTAAATGTCTACACTGCAGTTAACCTTCCAAGTACCCTGGGCCTGGATGTGGGTTGTCCATCACTTGACAAATTGTAACAGTTGCTGTGCAACTGTTAACAATCTCCGTGATCTAAGCCACAGTTAGTTCTTCTTTTAAAAGGAGAAGTGCACTCTGGAAATAGATTTCTCTTTTGCTGGTGCATTTTGAGGTGGCAAGAACAGAGGTCGCAAGTGAGTGCCCAGGGGTCACAACTGTGACCCCTAAAAGAGAGGACCCTAAGATTCTTAACAACTATAGACTGATCTCACTACTTCCCTACCCTGCAAAAATCTTCAGATCACACGTGACAAATGCCTGCGCACAACAGAGGCAGTCGTCCTATATGTAGTAAATGTCTTAAGTTGGGATGACGACCAAGTCCTGACCTCGGCTCTGGTCTTGTTGGATTTGACGAGTACATTTTACATGGTTGACCATAAGATCTTTGTCAACCATGTAGAGGAGGCAGGCATCCAGGGCTCTGGCTTGAGGTGGCTGAAATAATTTCTAGCCAACCACACACAGGAAGTTCACATAGTAAACTCCACTGCAACTGTGACTAGTTTGAAGTGGGGCATACCTCTGAGTTCCACCCTGTCCCCTCATTTGTTTAATCTGTATTTTACTCCTTAAATAACAGAATTAGCATTGAGAGGATGTAGGTTATACAATTATTCAGACAACTAACAATTGCTAATCCTTATGGATGGAACATCAGATTTGCACCTTCATTTCTAAATTACAATGAGGTTTGTTGCCAACTGGATGAGGAAGAACCAATTAAAACTGAACACTAAAAAGCAGAGATAACCTTGAAAAATAAAATCAATTAATGGAATCAAGAATATTGACCTTCTGAAATGGGCCTACTCCCGGCTCCCAAAATGTGAGTCAAAAGCCTGGGAGTGGTATTCGGTAGCAAACTTTCCACAAATCAAGTGGGATTTGTAATCTCTAAATGTATAGGGATCTGAGATTATTAAGAATGATTATTCCTCTCCTTCCTTTTGAAGCAAGGAAAATCATTGTGATGACGCTAATCGTATCAAGACTGTACTATGCCAAAACAGTATATTTAGGACTGCCTAATACCACTATCCCTAGACATTCTATTTGCATTGATTATATACCTCCTTCCGAGATGGGCACATGCTTCCCCACAATTGAAGAAACTCCACTGGCTGCCTATTAAGCAGCAAATTGATTTTGAGGTTTGTAGCCTGACATTTAAGCTGAGAGGTGTCAACCCTCAATTCATCTTATAGAAAGAAAAGTGAAGCATTACTCACCAAAACGAGACCTGAGATCAGCTCACTTGAACATCCCAGCCCTCCAGAAATGACAGAAATGTAAGTCTGGAGGGTGGGGATTTGCAGCAAGTGCAACAACTTTATGTAACTTGTTGTCCTTGAATATTCTCACAGAACAAATTTTGACCCAGTTCCTTAAAAGCTTGAAGATGTGGCTTTTTAAATGGGCTTACTGTGTCTAGCCATGCTAGCTTTGTATTCTGGTCCATCCTCCTAGTTGGTTCTGTTTAGCGCCAATAAATCCTATTTTATTGCCCAGGCTCTATTCAATTAGTGACAGCTTCTGGCCCTAGGACAAGTTCCATTCTCTTGTAGTCAACCGAGCACCTTAATTTGCTGCTTAACTCTTATCGATCTATATATTACACTGTTGAGCGTGGGGTCCTCCATGGATACTCCCATACTCTCATTTCATTTAGTTTAAGACTTCACTCACTGTCTGATTATTTCCTCTGACTTTCAGTTATATACATACATTTGAAATTGACACACAGACTAAGTGGTTGTTTAGAATCAAATACTAAAGAATGATGCAGGGTATAATTAATTACAGGTTCCCTGATTAGTGAGTATGAACTACAAAAAGACACTAAGGGGCTTATTTATGAGCCCTTGCGTCATTTTTGCGCCGCTGGTGCTTCACCTTTTGTGAAGCACCAGCGGCGTAAAAAATGAGCCTTGTTGCACCATATTTACAAAGTGACGCATCTACCTAGATGCGTCACTTTGTAAACCCCTGCGCCACATTATACCTGCACCAGGTATAATGTATGCGGGGGGCGTTCTGACGCAAGTAGGCCTCTATAAGATTTCACTGTGCCACTTCTAGGACACAAATGCGTCAACATCTTACGCCTGCAGGCGTAAGACTGACGCAGGCACATTTCACATGGAACTTGCCCCACTTTTGTGACCCACTCCAGCAATGCGTCATTTTTGCGCCTACAGATATGTCAGATATACTGACGTATCTGTAACTCCTTGCGACATGATGCGTCGTACTGTAAATATGACGCATCATTGGTGTCGCGGGGAGGGCGCAATGAAAAGTGACGCATCGCTGTTTTCTCGCAGCAATGCGTCACTTTTCATAAATGAGGCCATAAGTGCTTAGGTAAGAAGTTTTTGATATGCCTGCACAAGAAGTAGACTACTAAAGTTTCTTCTTGATATAATATATGCTGATCTCCACTGTAGTGAGAGCCATTGTTTTGTTAAAGAACCCCTTTCAGACATTTTCATGGGTGGACTAGAAGTGGACTCCAGTTACAGGTGTGTGAATTCTGAAGACTGTTCTTTCCATTGTAAGTCAATCAAAATGGCACTAGTACATCAACTCATGTGAAAGAATCACCACAAACCCTCTTTCCATCATTCCGCCTCTGTCACTTATTTCTATTATTAATTTGTTTGAAACAATATGTAAACTGAGTGAACTGTAATTATCTACGCATTGCCTGTGCTTTGCTTCTGAAGACTTTGTTTTCTTTTGTTTCAGGAATGTTGCCTGAGGAGAAAGAGCCACTTGGCCATCTGGCCCTGGCAGATACTGGACCACAGCAGCTTGAGAAGATCCTTGATGATGAGGGTCTGGATAGAGTGTACTGGCTTCCTAAGCTGGAAAAGACACTTGGGGTGACCAGTGCTCAAGCTATAAAACATGTAACTCGTGAAGACTATCTGAGGCTAAAACCATATTTGAAGCTTCCTTGGGAGAAGAAGGCATTGAAAAAAATATTTGGAATCCCAGACAGTAAAGTAACTCTGAAGAAACTGCAAGAAGAACGCTCGGAAATTATGAAAAAGGCTCACGAGCAGGCAAAGGTGACACTGACGGAGTTGAAAGAAATGCAGACTCTGGGCAAAAGCCAAAATGATGAAGTCGTTCAAAAGAAACTGGAGAACCTGAGAGAGGTGATGAGCATTCCTAAAGAATGTTGGCCTCCATCTGGGGGCACCCTTATTGATGTCATACAAGGCCTGCACAAAGAGTTAAAACTTGCAGATGATTCTTTGTCTTCAAGTGAAAATCTAGGCGATAAGGACGTTTTACAATGGGCATCAGGGGGACGAATTCTGAAAGGGATATACAAGACTGATAAACTGGACGATATTTTAGGAAAACGAGATAATCTAATTACCATTCCAGAGAATTTCAGCTTCTTTGGTCCAGACAAAGGGCCTGAGTTTCGGACAAAGGAGTTTTCATCCTCCACATCGGAATCAACATTCACTAAAGTCATAGAGAGTCTAGGATTTAGTGCCTGCTGCAAGGCCAAAGTTGGATATTTGGGATTTTCGTTTGAAAATAGCAAGGCTTCAGAGTCCGATGAAAAGAGAAAATTGACAACTGAGCGTGCTTACATTTCCACCACAAAATACAACTACATTCCGCTTGCCTCTTGTTTCTTCCAAAAACATCAGATAAGACTTTCTGCTGCAGCCTTATGTGAGCTAAAGAAAATTGAGGCACTATTAAGTCACACTAGCAAACAAGACAAACTTCAGATGATTACTGCTAGGTATGGGAAGTTTTTCTCCACATTTGGATCACATTTTGACATGGGTCCTTTCCATCTAGGTGGCATATATATGTGGAAAGCTTCATCTGAGGGCTTCAAGGCTGACAAACTAGAAGAGATAAAAGGAATAGCTACCAAGTCACTTAACATTTATGTGGGAGCCAGCTACAGTGGCTTTAGCTGGAGTGCAGTAGGTGGTGTGAGTGTGTCTGATTCCCAATCAAATTCATCTTTCCGGGGAAAAAGCACAGAATCTATTGAGAAAAACATTCAACTGTCCGTCTCCAAGACTGGGGGTCCTGTTGAAGTGGATTCTCTTCTGCAGTGGAAATCTGGGCTTTTGTCTAGTAATAAAACATGGTGTGTAATTGACCAAGCATTTAACCTGCTACCAGTATGGGACATAATCCTGGAATGTCATAGGAAAGATTTTAAAGATGTTCATCTGGTAGCAAGTGGGCTTATGGAAGCCTACAAAGCCATAACAAAGCAAAATGTTAATTTGGTCTTTGGTGAAGAGCTTGCAAGTGCGGTAGAAGAAGCACGAGCATTCCTACAAGAGGTTGAATCCTGGGAGGTTACAGATGCTGATGAGCAGTTGAAGAAATTGATAGACTTTAAACAGAAACTAAATGAAAAAACTAAAAACTACAGTACCTGGATTAATGAATGCCTCTCCAACAAAGCTCTTCCAGATTTCTTGACCAAAGTGATGGAAATGTATGAAAGGTTGCCTGCACCTCAAACTGTCTTTCTCAAAACTCAGGTGCGCTGCCTAGTAGATTATGATGTCTATTCCTCTGAGAATCCTCATAGCTATTCCTCCATAATTAGGTGGGTTTACCAGTCTCAAAATGAACAAAAGGAAATGTGCACCGCTAGTTTTGATCAGTTTATTCATGTTTTACAAGAAGAAAAAAGAGCCTTAAAAGAAACCAGCTTTAGTTCCCACTACTGCATTGAGGCAGTGCATGAAGCTCAGGTAAAGTCCACATGTAACATAGGCCTTTCTCTGTACTCTTTCTTAAAAGCTCTGAGAGCCACAGAGCAAAAGGACCTTGAGCTCCTAATACTTTCATTTGTGCTGCGATTGGGCTACTCTTTGGAAATAAGTTGCTTTCCGTACCTTTTGGGATGCTCTGAAATTGACTTCATGCTCAATGAAATGCAGGATGCACACAAAGAATACTTGGTTCTTAAGTATCAGAGTCCTTATAGAGCTCACGCTTTCCTCCTCTTGACAAGTTTAACAGTGTCAGCTGATTCCAAGGAAGTTACCCTAAAACAAAAAAAAGAGCGTTTGGGTTTCATGATGGATCATATTAAAGATTATGTGTCAATCAAAGTGTCTGATATTGTTAAGAAACATGACCAATGCAATGATCTGAAATTGCTGGAGAAAGACTTGCATAACCTCATTTTAGGAAAGTATGAGGAAACTGAAGATGTGATACTCAAGGAAAGATTAGTAGGACAATTAAACAACATCTCTAGAGCACTCAACATTCACAGTTCCGAAATGGATGGCAATGGTACCACAATTGTTGAAATGCCAGCAGTTATAAAAAATAAAGACATTTTTGACTTGATACAAAACCTTGGTCTAGAAAATTACTTTCCAATGAAAATGACACAGGAGCATGTGCACGTTATAAACCGGTATACTCTACACGTCTCAGGAAGCCCGACGCTCAAAGACAGTGAACTTCCTTTTTGTTTTCTACAGAAGCTCATGATGATGGACTACCGTGCAAGGGATATGATTTGTAGGCCCACCACTAAGGAAGGTCAGTGTTATGTCACCACTGCTAAAGAAATATGCCCTCCTGATGAAAACCTGGATATTATGTTGGACCTTTTTGGTTCCCCCAAAAGGTCACAAGAAATACCTATTGCAAAACACGCACCTATGCACCCTATGGATTTGCAAATGGCAATATATCACTGTGCTGATGAATTTCTGAGGCAGTGGATTGCAATGAAGCTTGCCATTTGTCAATTCGCACTACCATTTTTGGTGCCAAACCCCTCTAATTCAAAGGTAGAATTCCCTCTTTGGTCTTTTAGGCAAGTCTATTTGCAGAAAAGTAAAATATTTAAAATGACATCTAGAAATGCAAAACACAGTGCCCAATTAAATTCTGGTGCCCGCACTCCTATGGTTTCGTTCTTTAGAATGGGGAGGTCTGAACATTCTAAATCTCAGCTCATGAATACTTTGCTGAGTGAGCACAGTCATAATATATTTTTCCATCGACACTGCCGTGGTAGCAGAAGTGACTCTGTCTTAATGGCAGGTGTTGCAGAAATCTTCTGGTATTGCCCAAGTGGTAAAGAGGATGACCAGTTTCACCAATGTATTGCATTTACTAATCTTCATGGGGATGCACTAGAACATGTGAAGCAAGCTAGCTTCTTGCAGCAAATTTCATCTGTCAATGTAGTAATTTTTTCTAGTTCTGACAAAACCACAATGGATAGTCAAGTACTGAGAGAGCTTGTGAGTTCTCCAAAACCATTAATTTGCCTGTGCATTGGCTTGGAGAATGGTCCTCCTGTAAGAGTTAGAAATGTTGTTAAAATTCCTCTCAAGAACAGAAATAAATCTGAAATTATTGATGTACTAGTTTCAGTGATTAATAGTTTGTTATCAACCTCTGCTGAAATCCGCACTCTAGATCAGATTGTGAAATACAAATCCTCTCTAGATGAATGGGCAAGTGTTGCACGACAACATGGATTCCTTATAGACGAGGACAATGAGGAATGTAAAGAAGGCCATGAACTTGCTAAAACGCTGATGTGTCTCCTAGATGATGCAAAAGTAGGAGATGTGAAGGAACAGTTGCTTCCTCTTCAAGGAAGCTTGTGGCACAGATGGTGTGAGAAAGACAAAGAGCTTACGCGCTTGAGACATAAAGGAAACCGAAGCATAGAGGAGCATATAAGTGACATTGAATGTGAAAAAAATGCCATACGCCAGGCCCAGGTGGAAAGAGCATATCCCATTAATGATCTAATGATGTCACTAATCACAGTATTACAGTCCCATTCAATTAAAACAAAACTCTATTTCCTGAATTGGTTAAAGGTGCTTATAGATGAGCTGAGCTCTGATCAACTCTTGGAACTTCGTGAACAATACCATGTTTTGTGGTCAAAAATTCTTGTGGATAAAGGTAAGAGAAGCAATTTGAATAATGCAGTGTACAAAGATTTGGAAATAATATCCAATAAAATCAGTGCTTCAATGTTTGGCCTTGAACATCTAATGAGAGAAGTAGGTCAGATCTATGAGGCACTGGATGCCGTGCCAGGAAGGTATGATGATCTGAACAAGCTTCCAAAAATTGCTGCAGACTTGATGGCTCATGGGTTCCCCATTGAGTTGATGGATGGTGATGCCTCATATGTTCCAATTAAATGGATTAAAGCTGTATTGGATGAATTAATTAGAAATCTAGGAGATAAAAAGTTGTATGTTCTGTCCGTGCTTGGTGTTCAGAGTACAGGAAAATCTACTTTACTAAACACAATGTTTGGTCTGCAATTTGCTGTCAGTGCTGGGCGATGTACTCGTGGAGCATTTATGCAATTGGTTAGAGTTGATCAAGATCTAAGGCTAGATGTGGGCTTTGATTTCATTCTAGTTGTTGACACAGAAGGGCTCAGGGCCACTGAATTGGACAATAAATCAATGCTTAATCATGACAATGAGCTAGCGACCTTTGTCATTGGTCTCGGCAACATGACTTTAATAAACATCTACGGAGAAAATCCTTCTGAAATTCAGGATATCCTTCAGATTGCTGTCCAGGCCTTCTTAAGAATGAAACAAGTGAAACTCTCCCCAAGCTGTTTGTTTGTTCATCAAAATGTTGGAGACTTAGCAGCCAGTGAAAAAAACATGGAGGGTAGAAGACGCCTTCAGCAGAAACTAGATGAAATGACTCGGACAGCAGCACAGCAAGAGCTATGTGATGTGACTTGCTTCAATGATGTTATTACATTTGATGCAAATAGCCACATTTATTACTTTTCACATCTATGGGAAGGGAATCCACCAATGGCACCTCTCAACCCAAATTACAGTCAAAATGTTCAGGAACTTAGATCCCAGATTTTGTTTATGGCAGAAAAAGAATCACAATCTAGAGTTTTAAGCATATCACAATTAAGTGGGCGCATTCAAGATCTTTGGAAAGCATTGTTAAATGAAAATTTTGTTTTTAGTTTCAAGAATACTTTGGAAATTTCTGCTTACAGCAAACTTGAAACAAAGTTTAATGACTGGACCTGGCAGCTCAGAAGGCACATACTGAATGTACAGAATAAATACAACAACCGAATTATGAATGGGGAGATTAGCCAGATTGAGAATGCACATATTGAAGAGCAAGTTCAGGAAAATTACGATGGCATTAGGAAGGACCTCGAAGTATATTTCACTGAAGACAGGGATTATGAAATACTTGTCCAGTGGAGAGTCAATGTTGAAAACAGGCTTCAGGTTCTCAAACAAGAGCTTATTGAAGAACTGAAAACCAAGTGTGGAGAACTGATTAGATTTAAAAAAGGTCAAAGTAAATTGGGCCAGAGAAAGTCGGAGTATGAAGACAATTTGTTTAAAAAAAGCAAAGACTTAGCATTAACATTCAAAAATGAAACACTGGATGAAGTAAAACTTGCAGATAATTTTAATGAGTTGTGGATTCAGTGGGTGGCTGAATTATCCTCTAGTGCCCCTTCCAAAGAGCACCCTAATATCATGGTCCATGTAGAAAATGCTATCTTAGATCAGTTTAGGCAGGATCATAGTATATTAGCAAGGGTTAAAGATGCATCCAAGAGGAAAAGCTTTTCCCTTAATGTTTCTGAGCACGTTCAAATGAAGACAAAAATGTTTGGGATTTCTAAGACTTTAAGTGGTCATGATAAGGAATGCATAAAACAAATAAAAGAACAACTTGCAAAATTTGTCCGTGACTATACTGAAACTAAACGACAACAGAACATGGATTACAGTGAACACTACATCCATGAGATATTGAATGAAATAAGTAAAGAGGTGCAAAAAATATCCAATAACTCCAATTATAAGCTAACTGCAGCGTATCAAATTGATTTATCACTGTACCTTTGCAACATTGCAGCACACAAGTTCATTAATATTCACAGAGATTTCCAGGTATCAAATGATCCTGTCGTCTATCTTGAAAGTAAGAGAGATGATTTCTTTAACTGTTTTAAGATATCATGTGAAGGAGCAACATCAATCACTACGTTTTCAGAATTTTTGAGCAGTAAGATTGAAGAAGCTATTCAGAATGCAGTCTATGATGTGGCAGCCCTTAAAGTTGCAGATTTGATTCGGTCTGACTACCCAGCATTCAACGGCAACAGAGCAAAGTTGGAAAAACACATTCTAATCTATCTTGCAGAGAAGGAAGATTTTGAACAATACAGGCAGTACATTCATTTCACAAAGGAGTTTTTTGAGACTTTCATTGAGACATGTGTCCAAGATTATTGCACAGATAAAGGAAATCAAACGCTAAAAAATCTATTGAGCATCACATTAGATTCTTTTCAAAACCTCATTATTTCAGCCATTGGTGAAGCCACACAGGTGGTCAAAGACAGAAATGGAAATGAGAGTAACAGTGCCTCATTGTGGTTGGATGCACTTTGCAGAAAACTTGGTGATGATCTAAACATTTCACGAAACGACCTGAAAGGAATTGAACATCAGCAAATCAAAGACTTGGAGTTTCTTAAGGAGGCAATGTGTAAAACGTGGGAAAGTCGAGTTAAAAGTCTAAAGAAGGGTTTTGCTACAGTTAGTCTGAAGGCATTTCGCGTGAAGCCACATGAAATATTGGCAAAGCAGCTATGTGGGTGCTGGGAGCAGTGTCCCTTCTGCAAGGCCATTTGCACAAATACAATCTCTGGTCATGATGGTGACCACAGTGTTCATTACCATCGTCCTCAGGCTGTCAGTGGCATTCAGTGGTATCAAACTGATAATTTGATCACTGACATTTGTTCTAGTCTCGTGGCAAGTAACTGTCTCCTTGTTCTCAGTGACGAAGTGCAAATTCCTTATAGGAATTACCGACAAGCAGGACCAGCTTATGCAAATTGGTGTATCATGCCCGACACCTCAAGCCAATCCTACTGGAAATGGTACGTACACCATTTCCAAACAATACTGGAAAAAGATTATGGTGGAAAATTTGCAGGGAGGGGAACAATTCCTCATTCATGGACCCTGATCACAAAGGATAATGTGATTGCTGAATTAAATAAATTGTAGAATTATTCCAACGCAGACATATACCCACGCATAGTACCCATTTATTGTTTGCCATCTTCTGAAGCCTTGTGGAGCAGAATCTATGTACTTGTCAAAGATAGGTCTCTGATGTACTTTGCTTTGTGTTTCGGCTGCAGACTTGTTTACCAGCAGGGTCAAGCACTTTATGAACACAAATATGTTTCTACATTACATACGCATGTGATGTTTATGGTCATGGTGTAAAGACATTCATACATTTACTTATCAACTGTTAATATGAGAAAGTTGCAAGGACTTGAACCCTTGTAAAGCTTTGAATAACATTTATAATTGCATTTTTCGTTGTCCTTTCCTTAAGAAAATTGGCCTTATTAATTTTGTTGGTTACCTAGGCTAGATTGCATTTAGGAAAGAAAGTTCTCTTTGATATAATAGCTCTTTCATGTGGTTGCTGTCAAACAGTCAACCATCTATCATTGCCTGATGCCACAAGACTCCTACAGCCTCAACATGCTCATTGGCTGAGCGTCTGCAAAGACCAGTAAGGCCTTTAAAAACAAACAATTGCAATGGAATGAAAATGGTGAACCGGCCTCTGAAAGACATTGACCTGTGAAAAAAGAACACACGTGGGCAGGAAGACATGGATACCCAGACAGGGACAAATTTACTCTGGGAAAGGAAGAAATGTATATTGACACTGAGACAGAGGTACGCAGACGCAAACAGTGGCAAAGGAAGACAGAGAGACACCAACATAGTCTCTGAGGCAGCATGACATGAATACTGATGCGAGGATACACCATTCAGCAAACTGCCCTAATCAGTTTATTGAGGGTAAAGTTAAGGATAGGTGCGTGACAAGTGATTGTAACCAGTTTCCAGTTCTAGCGCACTCACTATTTTTTTTTGTTGCAAATTTATATAGCGCGAACTCGACCCGAAGGTATTGGAGCACTTTACATGAGCACCGGTTACGTTACACAAGGACACATTCATTTTTTTGGTAGGCACGGGAAGATTAAAGTGATTTGCCCAGGATCACAGGATGTGGACGCGACCCCGAGGCTCGAACCTTGGTTTCCCAGCTCCAAAGTCCGCAATCTAGCCATCAGACCACATCTTCTCCCCGAACTATTCATATTCATTATTGCAAAACCAATGCACACGATGTTTGCGATCATCCACATGCATTAAAACAATTGATTTGAATGGGCTCCATGGTATCGAGATAAGAGGTCCTACTTAAAGTGGCTCAACCATGAGCCATCACACCTGGCTGCAGCTACTACACTTCCACACTTATTTGTTCCTGCCAAATGTCGGGTCCTGTGCAAAGCGACTGATCTGAGATACCTTTGTGTGCCTCTTCCCACACTAATCCAAAACGGGAAAAATACATAGGAACATCCTGGGTAAAAGCAAAAGATAGAAGTAATAGAATAGCTCTATAAATGTTTTGGTATTGTCATGCTTACATGGATATTTAAACCACACCTAAGCTTGAGGCCTGCACATCATTCTCCAGATAATAAAGCATCAGATTTGCTATCATCCAGCCACAAACTTAACTTCACTGCTCTGTTTTGGAGCCAATATCACCCATATACTTGTGCTTCTTAGACTCTTTGTGGTACTCCTAAAGGCCTTCTTGAAGGTCTTCTTTTAGGCACGTCATCATCGTAATTATGAACCTTGTTAAACTTTTTTGACAACTAATATAAAAATGTAAAAATGTCAGTGACATTAACCAAAGCCAGTATGGTTGAATCACATTGAGTATTGTATCGATGTGTCCTCAGGAAGGGTGATAAGACTCATGCATAAGACATGTTTCTATATTCCCTCTCTCTTAGACATTGTGCCTGCTACTGAGTGGAGCTCCTCCCTCTTTTCAACAAGATGCAGTCACTTCTGTTCAGTGACCAACTAGATTGTTTTGTTGGTTTTCTCTGTCATAATGCTGAACACACAAACATATCTTCTCCTGCCCCCTTGGGCTTTCATTTACTTCTGTGCCTCTTAACAATCTTTGCAATTATATAAGGTTCACCAGGGGCCCTTCTGGGAAACGTGTTCGTACAACACCTCAGAACAGTAGCTGAGAGGGTCACCTGTGGAGTTTAGTGACATGTTTCTATAGTCTCTCAGGCTGCATCTAGAGTTCAGTCGCCCTAAAAAGTGAGCTGCCAGTGACCTTCACTAAGCTGTTGGCCAGTCAGAAATCTGCACAGCTTCAGAACACAGTAGTTTGCTCTTATAGGGACAAGTGCTATTATCTTTTTGTGTCTTTGACCATGATGTCCACCTTTGTGAACCACATGTTTCCTGTAGGAGATCTTTTTGTGACAGCAGTCTTAACTTAGTGGCCGTCATGCACAATATTCACAGTTTGTTGAAGCAAATTATCTGGTATAATGATCCATTTGCTACAGATTATGACCGTATCCTTGTTCGCTGACAATTACTCATTCACTTACTGAAAATACTTCATTTATTCACCTAACTCCTATTAAGGTTCCCCCTGGCATCATTTACATGCTTCTACGTCCAGTTTCTCATTATTGTCTGCACTTTTAATAGTGTGATGTCTTTCCTTGTCATTTCCACTATGCATGCCAACGACGTATTCTCAGGGGTTGACTGCTGTAATACAAAATTGAGTTACTCCTCAGCTATTGATAAAGGGTCACTTGTTCAAAGCATTGAATGCCTACTCATTTATTGTGAAGACTTGTATTGTTTTTCTGGTTTGTGCATTGTTTTGAGGTTATATTCCAGTAATCTTGTTATGGGGGGCAGCGTCTTTGAAGGTCTATCCCTATCAGAACAGATGATAGTGCTCACAAGCCTAAAAGCTGTCAAGCATTGCCAAAATTGCCCCATTCCCAATGGACTAGCACTGACCATGAGTTCTGAGCACAGTTCTGGATAAAAATAGAGCATTCTTTCTCCTGAAGCCCAATCACTCATCATTTTCCAAAACACAACTTGACATTCTAGTGTCCGGTCAAATGTTATGCTCTGTTTTTTATGTTCCTCAGTGGAATACTTGTGGTGACAAAGTCTTTAATGTACATAGAACAACAGATGGCCACTCCTAAGATTACTGAGATGGTTGCCTTAGGTGTCTTTGCACTTGCTAATGGTTTGGATGCATCCCTTTCTCTCAGTATGTGTGCCAATGTATTTAAGTTCACGTTTGCTACAAATGAACAAGGAAAATTTAAGGGCAATTCTACCTTTCTGGAATGCCATGCGCACCTCCTTAAGTGACATACCAGATGTCCGATGAAAATAATGGTACATGACCAGATGAGTGGAAAATGTGGTTGTGTTGCATGGTTGCGGATCTACTTCAGATTGGTGGTAGCCCTTACAGAGATTACGTTTGGAGAACCTGCATACTACATGCAGTTAGTTGATCATGCAATAAAGGTTTGACCCTAGGTGCTTTTCTCTTTCAATTGCCACTGTAAAACTCTAACTGTACACAGTTGCTGCTTTTGCCAGTCCCTTTTTTGGCTGGACAATATTGGAGACATTCACAGTGTCAGACTCATCATCACTTGCAAGAGAAGTCTTTCAATTTCCATCATTACATTTGATTGAAAATAAATCCCTACCCTGCAAACATATTGCTGTACTGGCTGAATAGCTTCATTGATAGGAAGGGTGATTTTGGTATCAGTTTTTCCACCACTATGAACATAGTATAGAAATGACTGAGTTGTGAATAAGTTGAATGTCACATGCCCCCAAGAATTGTGCTGTTCTGTAACAGAGGAGTCAGGAGGCTGATTCTTCCCTTTCAAGAATACCTATTGTGTTTTGGCTGCATACCATTATTTGCTGAACTTCCCATGTTGGGCATACAGGTTTTGGCACCTGCTGTTGCAGTTTGAACAAAAGACATATGGTCAAGCTTAGGCAGACATTTGATCGAATCTAACCTTTTGATAATGCAAATGACATTCCAGATTTGTGAAATACTGTATGCACTTCCCGAAGATGGTAGGTGGTGTGACACATTTACTTTGTTGCTGACAACGTTGGTGGATACATTTTTGGCATCTCTTAGCGTGAATGGGCTTATTGAGAAGTTAAAATTATGCTGTTTTAATAAAAATAGATCGAAAGACATGTATCATTAATCATGAAGTAAGACTTTGAGTGATAACTTTGCTTACAAAAACTTCGGGGAAGTACCTGACACAAAGGTGTAGGTCATGAAGATGCAAGGAGAAGGATAATGGTGGAATGGTGAACATTGCAAAAAGAAAGTTGTGCGCTGTGACCAGTTTGAGACTGTTCTTTAGTATACTAATATGTGGACGATAGAATTTATTGATTTCTTAATTTTGGCAGAGTATCTATTGTACATAACAATTGCTACGAAAGATAGAAAATCCTGCTTAAATATTGTTTCTTGTTACTTTTAGTTTATATTGCATGAAATGCTTATCTACCAATGAAGGGGTCAAATAATCCCAAACCTTGTCAAGGATTTGTGAGGTCATTAAGAGATCAATGGACTGAGCCAAAACTGATTATGCAATTAACAACCCTGCATTAAAAAAATTATGGTAAAAAAATGGAAAATATTTTCTTGCATCTATTTGTGTGCACTCTTGAAAAGGGGGGAGTTTCTCAGATAAATTGGTGTAGTAACATACTCCAGAGTGGGATCTGGTCTGCAGAGTAGCACCTCAAAAAGAATTGAACTTTTTTGTGAAAACGTAAGGGTGGAGGTGCAATAAAATATGTGCAACTACTGTCATCTAGGGTCTTGTCTATTAAGGAAAAGTCTGACAGACAATACTCCAGACATGATAGCAGCCCTGCACACATTTCAAAGGTTGTTTGTTTTTCAAAATCAAACTCTCAAAGTGAAATTTCATTTCCAAAAACAAACAAGCTAATGGCTCCAACACACTGGGAGGTCATTATTTTTTCCCTATCCCTTTCAGCCAGGTTTTAAGCTAAACAGGGTGGATGGTGTAAAGTCTGCTGTCCAACGACCCCTTCGCTGTTGGACCGCCAGAAGAAGAAGTCTGTCAAGGAGTCATGAGCAAAGCAATGTTACTAAGTAATTGAGCTGAATGTCACTGGAATAAGAATTAATATTCCCAGTAAATCAGGGAAAGACATATTGGCTTCACACACACACATGAAAATAAACTCAAGAGAGATATTTTAATCCATGACTTAATTTCAAAAATTCTAAATAATAAGGCTGAATTTACATAAACATTTTCTCACCTCCATTCTTGTGACCCTGCTCATCCGATTCCTGGTCTGGTCCAGCTGTCCCCGTCGGTCCCCTGCCATCTTGTGTTCTGGTCCTCTTAGGCCTTCCCATCTTCGCTCTTGTCTTCTTGGCCCTGTGTCTTGTACTCGTGATTCTTCTAGCACTGCATCTAATCGCCTGGGCCATCTTGGTCCTGGTTCTCTTTGTCTGGGTCCTTCTGAACCTCGTCATTATGGTGCTGGTCCTCCTATACCCCCAGGTTCAGTCTCCTTAGTCTTCCTCGCTCGAGCTATTGTGGTTCTCCTGATCTTCCTCACCCTGGTCCTGCTACCCCCAGGTACTAGTCTTTCTGCGCCAACTGATACTCTGTGTCTCTCGTCCTATGGTCATGGCCCTCCTTGTAATCCCAAGCCTGCCCCTGGTCGTCTTGGTACTGATCCTTCTTGCTCTGGTCCTGGCCCTCCTGGCTCAGTTCCTCTTGGTATCCTTGGTACTGCTGTTATACCTGCTGCTTGCCAGTGTGACTGAGTGTGTGGAATGTTGGTGTATGGCGATGCAGTGGAATGTTGGTTGAGCGAGAGAGTCAGATGGAGAATGGGCTGAGCAGCAGGAAGGCTGCTCCTGGAGGGGCTTTTATCTACTTAAATAAACATCTCACATAATTTACCCTGGACTACTGGATGTTATTTTACTACAATATTTTATGGCGATGATTATTTGAGGAGGAACCTACGTGTGTTAAGTGAAGAGTTGAAGAAACTGTGGAAACATAATCTTCAAGAAACAAGAGCCTAAGGAAACTACATGAGGACATTGAAACTGCAAAAAGAAGTACTTCAAACATTACTTTAGCAACCTAGTAGTACAGAGGAGGACTGTATAGCCTCCAGCCCCACCAGTGTCCTATTCTATCGGACAGCCTACCAGCCAAGGCATGCACAGGTCTGTACAGGTTGGCGTTTCATACAAGGGCTACAACTGGGCACCTCCTACAGCTTGGAGTATGTTGCAACATTTCATGGTCCTATACGGATTGCGGGCAAGGCGTGATGGTTGTGGCCAGTCTTCATAAGGAAATTGTGTGCCCTGTATATTACTTTGGCTCAAAGGTTCGTAGTTGGATTGGTGTTGTGGCTCTTTACACTCGTATCATATATTTGGCCAGACCTACGCTAGTCCGACCCAGCAACGTGAGGAGGTTGTTGGCCGTTACGGCACGCGGTCAAGGCAGAGTTTCTATCCTCTACTAGTTCTCGCCTTCCCACAGCTTGTGCGTCCCTTACTATTCATCTGGGGTTGCGTGAGCCTGCTTCAGCAAGGTTTCTTAGAATGTGGGCAGCATCTACGTGCCCAGAGCCGGCCAGTGCTCTTCACGTTGGCGTGAAGCCATCTTGCCTGTCGGTTGTTGTTCCCAAGTTTGCCTTTCCGGCTGCATCGTTTGCTCCGTGTTACGAGGCAACAACAAGGTTTCAACGGATATGAGGAAAATATTTCAACAATGTACTTAATGAGCAATGTATTCATGGTGAAGAAAGAATTTTAGCTATGCGTCCTTGTGCAACAGAGATACTGTGTCGGAGTCTGTTTTTGGGTGAGAGTTCTTTCCTAAAGGTTGGACAAGAATCAAAGGAGGTCTGTACCAATAACCAGCAGAAGAGCACAACTTGGCGAGAAACTGTTCATGGTGCAAACTACGGTGAACTCTAAATTTGTTTCATTTATTGTTTTCCGGTCAGAAAGGGATATGTGCCATGTCGTGGAGTCACTTTCCCTTTGAATGCGCAATGTTAACCAAAGCATTAACTTGATTAGGTGGAGTGTCACTTTCCCTTTGAATGCGTAATGCTGACTGAAGCATTAACTTGATTAGGTGGAGTGTGGGCGCAGCAACATCCTCGCTTTTGGGGTAATTTCTTCTGCACTCACTTGGGGGCTAACCACTCTACCTCAACGTTAGTGTCAGAGTGCTTCTTGGGAAATCCGCCAAATCCCTAGCCTATGACTAAGCTAGCCAAAGTTATTGCTGCATACATACTTCAAATTAAATGGGTTACGAGTGAAAAAACTAAAAAAAATGAGAATCTCATGGACGTTGTTCTTTAGAATATGCGTTTGGGTATGGTGTATGGGGTAGGAGTGTTTTTTGTGTTCAAAGGTGTTCCAATTGATAGTGGGGTTTTGTGCCCTACCTTCTTGTTTAGAGTTTTATAGAGTGGGTGTGTGCTCTGTGTTAGGGCTGGTGTTGTGGCAGTGGATATGTTTCTTTCTTATTGTAGTTAGATGTAGAGTTTATTTATTTATTTGATGAGTTATATATAGTGCTGGCTAGACCCTGAGGTATAAGAGTGCTTTACATAAGGAATAGCGAGTTGCAAGGTACAATATTTAAACATTAGTTACACAATGATTACAAAGTAAATGGCAAATCATAAGGGGCAGAGAAGGTAATGGGGGACAAGAATCAGAGTCTGTGAGAGGAGAGAAGGGGACCTGAGGGGAGTTAAGGCAGTCCAGCAAAAATGAGAAACGATCGAAGGTCGCCAGGATGGAATCCAGTGGGAAGAAGGAATGGAGAAAGGTCAACAAGATGGCGGATCCGGTCGTGGATGCACACAAGTCAAAAACCCAAAAAACCAAGAGAGCTGAATTCCATTGAGTAGAGTCGGGGGGGGGACGCAGCCACATTACCAAAGGAGGGCAGAGGGCTGAAGAATGTCAGTCGTTTGGGTACCCAGGCTCTGGACTGCGGGGCCATCAGTGTCGACGATCCGCACGTCGTAGGTCAGGGGAAGTCTGCCTGGGAGTTAGAGAGCAGTCTTAGAGAAAGGGAGGCAGCAGCGTAGTCCAGTGGGGCGCGCCTCCCAGGCTCAGAAGGCAAGGAAAAGCCCGGGGGCGTCGCACCGCAGTGCCGTGAAAGCTCCTCACCACTGCACCCCCCGTACCTGGAAAGGGCTCATGGGTCCCAGACGTCCCACAGGAGGCGAAGCTGGAGGGCAGGCAGTAGGGCAAGAAGTGGCAGTCAAGCCCGTAAAGGCCGGGGAATGATCAGGAGTGGTGAACCTCGTCCCAGCTCCTCAACAGTGTCAGCTGATTCCAAGGAAGTTACCGCCAAACAAAAAAAAGCATTTGGGTTTCATGATGGATCATATTAAAGATTATGTGTCACTCAAAGTGTCTGATATTGTTAAGAAACATGACCGATGCAATGATCTGAAATTGCTGGAGAAAGACTTGCATAACCTCATTTTAGGAAAGTATGAGGAAACTGAAGATGTGATACTCAAGGAAAGATTAGTAGGACAATTAAACAACATCTCTAGAGCACTCAACATTCACAGTTCCGAAATGGATGACAATAGTACCACAATTGTTGAAATGCCAGCAGTTATAAAAAATAAAGACATTTTTGAATTGATACAAAACCTTGGTCTAGAAAATTACTTTCCAATGAAAATGACACGGGAGCATGTGCACGTTATAGACCGGTATACTCTGCACGTCTCAGGAAGCCCGACGCTCAAAGACAGTGAACTTCCTTTTTGTTTTCTACAGAAGCTCATGATGATGGACTACCGTGCAAGGGATATGATTTGTAGGCCCACCACTAAGGAAGGTCAGTGTTATGTCACCACTGCTAAAGAAATATGCCCTCCTGATGAAAACCTGGTTATTATGTTGGACCTTTTTGGTTCCCCCAAAAGGTCACAAGAATCATCTATTGCAAAACACGCACCTATGCACCCAATGGATTTGCAAATGGCAATATATCACTGTGCTGATGAATTTCTGAGGCAGTGGATTGCAATGAAGCTTGCCATTTGTCAATTCGCACTACCATTTTTGGTGCCAAACCCCTCTAATTCAAAGGTAGAATTCCCTCTTTGGTCTTTTAGGCAAGTCTATTTGCAGAAAAGTAAAATATTTAAAATGACATCTAGAAATGAAAAACACAGTGCCCAATTCAATTCTGGTGCCTGCACTCCTATGGTTTCGTTCTTTAGAATGGGGAGGTCTGAAAATTCTAAATCTCAGCTCATTAATACTTTGCGGAGTAAGCACAGTCATAATATATTTTTCCTTCGACACTGCCGTGGTACCAGAAGTGACTCTGTCTTAATGGCAGGTGTTGCAGAAATCTTCTGGTATTGCCCAAGTGGTAAAGAGGATGACCAGTTTCACCAATGTATTGCATTTACTAATCTTCATGGGGATGCACTAGAACATGTGAAGCAAGCTAGCTTCTTGCTGCAAATTTCATCTGTCAATGTAGTAATTTTTTCTAGCTCTGACAAAACCACAATGGATAGTCAAGTACTGAGAGAGCTTGTGAGTTCTCCGAAACCATTAATTTGCCTGTGCATTGACTTGGAGAATGGTCCTCCCGTAAGAGTTAGAAATGTTGTTAAAATTCCTCTCAAGAACAGAAATGAATCTGAAATTATTGATGTACTAGTTTCAGTGATTAATAGTTTGTTATCAACCTCTGCTGAAATCCGCACTCTAGATCAGATTGTGAAATACAAATCCACTCTAGATGAATGGGCAAGTGTTGCACGACAACATGGATTCCTTATAGACGAGGACAAAGAGGAATGTAAAGAAGGCCATGAACTTGCTAAAACGCTGATGTGTCTCCTAGATGATGCAAAAGTAGGAGATGTGAAGGAACAGTTGCTTCCTCTTCAAGGAAGCTTGTGGCACAGATGGTGTGAGAAAGACAAAGAGCTTACGCGCTTGAGACATAAAGGAAACCGAAGCATAGAGGAGCATATAAGTGACATTGAATGTGAAAAAAATGCCATACGCCAGGCCCAGGTGGAAAGAGCATATCCCATTAATGATCTAATGATGTCACTAATCACAGTATTACAGTCCCATTCAATTAAAACAAAACTCTATTTTCTGAATTGGTTAAAGGTGCTTATAGATGAGCTGAGCTCTGATCAACTCTTGGAACTTCGTGAACAATACCATGTTTTGTGGTCAAAAATTCTTGTGGATAAAGGTAAGAGAAGCAATTTGAATAATGCAGTGTACAAAGATTTAGAAATAATATCCAATAAAATCAGTGCTTCAATGTTTGGCCTTGAACATCTAATGAGAGAAGTAGGTCAGATCTATGAGGCACTGGATGCCGTGCCAGGAAGGTATGATGATCTGAACAAGCTTCCAAAAATTGCTGCAGACTTGATGGCTCATGGGTTCCCCATTGAGTTGATGGATGGTGATGCCTCATATGTTCCAATTAAATGGATTAAAGCTGTATTGGATGAATTAATTCGAAATCTAGGAGATAAAAAGTTGTATGTTCTGTCCGTGCTTGGTGTTCAGAGTACAGGAAAATCTACTTTACTAAACACAATGTTTGGTCTGCAATTTGCTGTCAGTGCTGGGCGATGTACTCGTGGAGCATTTATGCAATTGGTTAGAGTTGATCAAGATCTAAGGCTAGATGTGGGCTTTGATTTCATTCTAGTTGTTGACACAGAAGGGCTCAGGGCCACTGAATTGGACAATAAATCAATGCTTAATCATGACAATGAGCTAGCGACCTTTGTCATTGGTCTCGGCAACATGACTTTAATAAACATCTACGGAGAAAATCCTTCTGAAATTCAGGATATCCTTCAGATTGCTGTCCAGGCCTTTTTAAGAATGAAACAAGTGAAACTCTCCCCAAGCTGTTTGTTTGTTCATCAAAATGTTGGAGACTTAGCAGCCAGTGAAAAAAACATGGAGGGTAGAAGACGCCTTCAGCAGAAACTAGATGAAATGACTCGGACAGCAGCACAGCAAGAGCTATGTGATGTGACTTGCTTCAATGATGTTATTACATTTGATGCAAATAGCCACATTTATTACTTTTCACATCTATGGGAAGGGAATCCACCAATGGCACCTCTCAACCCAAATTACAGTCAAAGGGCCTCATTTATGAAAAGTGACGCATCGCTGCGTGAAAACAGCGATGCGTCACTTTTCATTGCGCCTTCCTTGCGACATGCTGGATGCGTCATATTTACAGTATGACGCATCATGTCGCAAGGAGTTAAAGATGCATCAGTATTTCTGACGTATCAATAGGCGCAAAAATGACACATTGCCGGAGTGCGTCACGAAAGTGACGCAACTCCATCAATTGATCATTTCACATGGGCAAGTCCAATTTCAAATGTGCCTGCATCAGTCTTACTCCTGCTGGCAGGTGTAAGATATGGACGCATTTGCATCTTAGAAGTGAAGCAGTGAAATCTCAGAGATTTCACTGCATCACTTCTACGAGGCTTACTTACGTCAAAACGCCCACCCTGCATAAGTTATACCTGGCTCAGGGGTTTACAAAGTGACGCATCTACCTAGATGCATCACTTTGTAAATATGATGCAACATGGTGCATGTTTTACCTTGCTGGTGCGTCACAAAAAGTGACGCACCGGCGGGGCAAAAGTGACGCAAGGGCTCATAAATAAGCCCCAAAATGTTCAGGAACTTAGATCCCAGATTTTGTTTATGGCAGAAAAAGAATCACAATCTAGAGTTTTAAGCATATCACAATTAAGTGGGCGCATTCAAGATCTTTGGAAAGCATTGTTAAATGAAAATTTTGTTTTTAGTTTCAAGAATACTTTGGAAATTTCTGCTTACAGCAAACTTGAAACAAAGTTTAATGACTGGACCTGGCAGCTCAGAAGGCACATACTGAATGTACAGAATAAATACAACAACCGAATTATGAATGGGGAGATTAGCCAGATTGAGAATGCACATATTGAAGAGCAAGTTCAGGAAAATTACGATGGCATTAGGAAGGACCTCGAAGTATATTTCACTGAAGACAGGGATTATGAAATACTTGTCCAGTGGAGAGTCAATGTTGAAAACAGGCTTCAGGTTCTCAAACAAGAGCTTATTGAAGAACTGAAAACCAAGTGTGGAGAACTGATTAGATTTAAAAAAGGTCAAAGTAAATTGGACCAGAGAAAGTCGGAGTATGAAGACAATTTGTTTAAAAAAAGCAAAGACTTAGCATTAAAATTCAAAAATGAAACACTGGATGAAGTAAAACTTGCAGATAATTTTAATGAGTTGTGGATTCAGTGGGTGGCTGAATTATCCTCTAGTGCCCCTTCCAAAGAGCACCCTAATATCATGGTCCATGTAGAAAATGCTATCTTAGATCAGTTTAGGCAGGATCATAGTATATTAGCAAGGGTTAAAGATGCATCCAAGAGGAAAGGCTTTTCCCTTAATGTTTCTGAGCACGTTCAAATGAAGACAAAAATGTTTGGGATTTCTAAGACTTTAAGTGGTCATGATAAGAAATGCATAAAACAAATAAAAGAACAACTTGCAAAATTTGTCCGTGACTATACTGAAACTAAACGACAACAGAACATGGATTACAGTGAACACTACATCCATGAGATATTGAATGAAATAAGTAAAGAGGTGCAAAAAATATCCAATAACTCCAATTATAAGCTAACTGCAGCGTATCAAATTGATTTATCACTGTACCTTTGCAACATTGCAGCACACAAGTTCATTAATATTCACAGAGATTTCCAGGTATCAAATGATCCTGTCGTCTATCTTGAAAGTAAGAGAGATGATTTCTTTAATTGTTTTAAGATATCATGTGAAGGAGCAACATCAATCACTACGTTGTCAGAATTTTTGAGCAGTAGGATTGAAGAAGCTATTCAGAATGCAGTCTATGATGTGGCAGCCCTTAAAGTTGCAGATTTGATTCGGTCTGACTACCCAGCATTCAACGGCAACAGAGCAAAGTTGGAAAAACACATTCTAATCTATCTTGCAGAGAAGGAAGATTTTGAACAATACAGGCAGTACATTCATTTCACAAAGGAGTTTTTTGAGACTTTCATTGAGACATGTGTCCAAGATTATTGCACAGATAAAGGAAATCAAACACTAAAAAATCTATTGAGCATCACATTAGATTATTTTCAAATCTCATTATTTCAGCCATTGGTGAAGCCACACAGGTGGTCAAAGACAGAAATGGAAATGAGAGTAACAGTGCCTCATTGTGGTTGGATGCACTTTGCAGAAAACTTGGTGATGACCTAAACATTTCACGAAACGACCTGAAAGGAATTGAACATCAGCAAATCAAAGACTTGGAGTTTCTTAAGGAGGCAATGTGTAAAACGTGGGAAAGTCGAGTTAAAAGTCTAAAGAAGGGTTTTGCTACAGTTAGTCTTGAGGCATTTCGCGTGAAGCCACATGAAATATTGGCAAAGCAGCTATGTGGGTGCCGGGAGCAGTGTCCCTTCTGCAAGGCCATTTGCACAAATACAATCTCTGGTCATGATGGTGACCACAGTGTTCATTACCATCGTCCTCAGGCTGTCAGTGGAATTCAGTGGTATCAAACTGATAATTTGATCACTGACATTTGTTCTAGTCTCGTGGCAAGTAACTGTCTCCTGGTTCTCAGTGACGAAGTGCAAATTCCTTATAGGAATTACCGACAAGCAGGACCAGCTTATGCAAATTGGTGTATCATGCCCGACACCTCAAGCCAATCCTACTGGAAATGGTACGTACACCATTTCCAAACAATACTGGAAAAAGATTATGGTGGAAAATTTGCAGGGAGGGGAACAATTCCTCATTCATGGACCCTGATCACAAAGGATAATGTGATTGCTGAATTAAATAAATTGTAGAATTATTCCAACGCAGACATATACCCACGCATAGTACCCATTTATTGTTTGCCATCTTCTGAAGCCTTGTGGAGCAGAATCTATGTACTTGTCAAAGATAGGTCTCTGATGTACTTTGCTTTGTGTTTCGGCTGCAGACTTGTTGACCAGCAGGGTCAAGCACTTTATGAACACAAATATGTTCCTACATTACATACGCATGTGACGTGTATGGTCATGGTGTAAAGACATTCATACATTTACTTATCAACTGTTAATATGAGAAAGTTGCAAGGACTTGAACCCTTGTAAAGCTTTGAATAACATTTATAATTGCATTTTTCGTTGTCCTTTCCTTAAGAAAATTGGCCTTATTAATTTTGTTAGTTACCTAGGCTAGATTGCATTTAGGGAAGAAAGTTCTCTTTGATATAATAGCTCTTTCATGTGGTTGCTGTCAAACTGTCAACCATCTATCATTGCCTGATGCCACAAGACTCCTACAGCCTCAACATGCTCATTGGCTGAGCGTTTGCAAAGACCAGTAAGGCCTTTAAAAACAAACAATTGCAATGGAATGAAAATGGTGAACCTGCCTCTGAAAGGCATTGACCTGTGAAAAAAGAACACACGTGGGCAGGAAGACATGGATACCCAGACAGGGACAAATTTACTCTGGGAAAGGAAGAAATGTATATTGACACTGAGACAGAGGTACGCAGACGCAAACAGTGGCAAAGGAAGACAGAGAGACACTAACATAGTCTCTGAGGCAGCATGACATAAATACTGATGCGAGGATACACCATTCAGCAAACTGCCCTAATCAGTTTATTGAGGGTAAAGTTAAGGATAGGTGCGTGACAAGTGATTGTAACCAGTTTCCAGTTCTAGCGCACTCACTATTTTTTTTTGTTGCAAATTTATATAGCGCGAACTCGACCCGAAGGTATTGGAGCACTTTACATGAGCACCGGTTACGTTACACAAGGACACATTCATTTTTTTGGTAGGCACGGGAAGATTAAAGTGATTTGCCCAGGATCACAGGATGTGGACGCGACCCCGAGGCTCGAACCTTGGTTTCCCAGCTCCAAAGTCCGCAATCTAGCCATCAGACCACATCTTCTCCCCGAACTATTCATATTCATTATTGCAAAACCAATGCACACGATGTTTGCGATCATCCACATGCATTAAAACAATTGATTTGAATGGGCTCCATGTTATCGAGATAAGAGGTCCTACTTAAAGTGGCTCAACCATGAGCCATCACACCTGGCTGCAGCTACTACACTTCCACACTTATTTGTTCCTGCCAAATGCCGGGTCCTGTGCAAAGGAACTGATCTGAGAAACCTTTGTGTGCCTCTTCCCACACTGATCCAAAATGAGAAAAATACATAGGAACATCCTGGGTAAAAGCAAAAGATAGAAGTAATGGAATAGCTCTATAAATGTTTTGGTATTGTCATGCTTACATGGATATTTAAACCACACCTAAGCTTGAGGCCTGCACATCATTCTCCAGATAATTAAGCATCAGATTTGCTATCATCCAGCCACAAACTTAACTTTACTGCTCTGTTTTGGAGCCAATATCACCCATATACTTGTGCTTCTTAGACTCTTTGTGGTACTCCTAAAGGCCTTCTTGAAGGTCTTCTTTTAGGCACATCATCATCGTAATTATGAACCTTGTTAAACTTTTTTGACAACTAATACAAAAATGTAAAAATGTCAGTGACATTAACCAAAGCCAGTATGGTTGAATCACATTGAGTATTGTATCGATGTGTCCTCAGGAAGGGTGATAAGACTCATGCATAAGACATGTTTCTATATTCCCTCTCTCTTAGACATTGTGCCTGCTACTGAGTGGAGCTCCTCCCTCTTTTCAACAAGATGCAGTCACTTCTGTTCAGTGACCAACTAGATTGTTTTGTTGGTTTTCTCTGTCATAATGCTGAACACACAAACACATCTTCTCCTGCCCCCTTGTGCTTTCATTTACTTCTGTGCCTCTTAACAATCTTTGCAATTATATAAGGTTCACCAGGGGCCCTTCTGGGAAACGTGTTCGTACAACACCTCAGAACAGTAGCTGAGAGGGTCACCTGTGGAGTTTAGTGACATGTTTCTATAGTCTCTCAGGCTGCATCTAGAGTTCAGTCGCCCTAAAAAGTGAGCTGCCAGTGACCTTCACTAAGCTGTTGGCCAGTCAGAAATCTGCACAGCTTCAGAACACAGTAGTCTGCTCTTATAGGGACAAGTGCTATTATCTTTTTGTGTCTTTGACCATGATGTCCACCTTTGTGAACCACATGTTTCCTGTAGGAGATCTTTTTGTGACAGCAGTCTTAACTTAGTGGCCGTCATGCACGATATTCACAGTTTGTTGAAGCAAATTATCTTGTATAATGATCCATTTGCTACAGATTATGACCGTATCCTTGTTCGCTGACAATTACTCATTCACTTACTGAAAATACTTCATTTATTCACCTAACTCCTATTAAGGTTCCCCCTGGCATCATTTACATGCTTCTACGTCCAGTTTCTCATTATTGTCTGCACTTTTAATAGTGTGATGTCTTTCCTTGTCATTTCCACTATGCATGCCAACGACTTATTCTCAGGGGTTGACTGCTGTAATACAAAATTGAGTTACTCCTCGGCTATTGATAATGGGTCACTTGTTCAAAGCATTGAATGCCTACTCATTTATTGTGAAGGCTTGTATTGTTTTTCTGGTTTGTGCATTGTTTTGAGGTTATATTCCAGCAATCTTGTTATGGGGGGGGCAGCATCTTTGAAGGTCTATCCCTATCAGAACAGATGATAGTGCTCACAAGCCTAAAAGCTGTCAAGCATTGCCAAAATTGCCCCATTCCCAATGGACTAGCACTGACCATGAGTTTTGAGCACAGTTCTGGATAAATATAGAGCATTCTTTCTCCTGAAGCCCAATCACTCATCATTTTCCAAAACACAACTTGACATTCTAGTGTCCGGTCAAATGTTATGCTCTGTTTTCTATGTTCCTCAGTGGAATACTTGTGGTGACAAAGTCTTTAATGTACATAGAACAACAGATGGCCACTCCTAACATTACTGAGATGGTTACCTTAGGTGTCTTTGCACTTTCTAATGGTTTGGATGCATCCCTTTCTCTCAGTATGTGTGCCAATGTATTTAAGTTCACGTTTGCTACAAATGAACAAGGAAAATTTAAGGGCACTTCTACCTTTCTGGAATGCTATGCGCACCTCCTTAAGTGACATACCAGATGTCCGATGAAAATAATGGTATATGACCAGATGAGTGGAAAATGTGGTTGTGTAGCATGGTTGCGGATCTACTTCAGATTGGTGGTAGCCCTTACAGAGATTACGTTTGGAGAACCTGCATACTACATGCAGTTAGTTGATCATGCAATAAAGGTTTGACCCTAGGTGCTTTTCTCTTTCAATTGCCACTGTAAAACTCTAATTGTACACAGTTGCTGATTTTGCCATTCCCTTTTTTGGATGGACACTATTGGAGACATTCACAGTGTCAGACCCATCATCACTTGCAAGAGAAGTCTTTCAATTTCCATCATTACCCTTGATTGAAAATAAATTCCTACCCTGCAAACATATTGCTGTACTGGCTGAATAGCTTCATTGATAGGAAGGGTGATTTTGGTATCAGTTTTTCCACCACTATGAATATAGTATAGAAATGACTGAGTTGTGAATAAGTTGAATGTCACATGCCCCCAAGAATTGTGCTGTTATATTACAGAGGAGTCAGGAGGCTGATTCTTCCCTTTCAAGAATACCTATTTTGTTTTGGCTGCATGCCATTATTTGCTGAACTTCCAATGTTGGCCATACAGGTTTTGGCACCTGCTGTTGCAGTTTGAACAAAAGACATATGGCCAAGCTTAGGCAGACATTTGATCGAATCTAACCTTTGATAATGCAAATGACATTCCAGATTTGTGAAATACTGTATGCACTTCCCGAAGATGGTAGGTGGTGTGACACATTTACTTTGTTGCTGACAACGTTGGTGGATACATTTTTGGCATCTCTCAGCGTGAATGGGCTTATTGAGAAGTTAAAATTATGCTGTTTTAATAAAAATGGATCGAAAGACATGTATCATTAATCATGAAGTAAGACTTTGAGTGATAACTTTGCTTACAAAAACTTCGGGGAAGTACCTGACACAAAGGTGTGGGTCATGAAGATGCAAGGAGAAGGATAATGGTGGAATGGTGAACATTGCAAAAAGAAAGTTGTGTGCTGTGACCAGTTTGAGACTGTTCTTTAGTATACTAATATGTGGACGATAGAATTTATTGATTTCTTAATTTTGGCAGAGTATCTATTGTACATAACAATTGCTACGAAAGATAGAAAATCCTGCTTAGATGTTGTCTCTTGTTACTTTTAGTTTATATTGCATGAAATGCTTATCTACCAATGAAGGGATCAAATAATCCCAAACCTTGTCAAGGATTTGTGAGGTCATTAAGAGATCAATGGACTGAGCCAAAACTGATTATGCAATTAACAACCCTGCATTAAAAAAATGACGGTAAAAAATTGAAAATATTTTCTTGCATCTATTTGTGTGCACTCTTGAAAAGGGGGGAGTTTCTCAGATAAATTGAACTTTTTTGTGAAAACATAAGGGTGGAGGTGCAATAAAATATTTGCAACTACTGTCATGTTGGGTCTTGTCTATTAAGGAAAAGTCTGACAGACAATACTCCAGACATGATAGCAGGCCTGCACACATTTCAAAGGTTGTTTGTTTTTCAAAATCAAACTCTCAAAGTGGAATTTCATTTCCAAAAACAATCAAGCTAATGGCTCCAACACACTGGGAGGTCATTATTTTTTCCCTATCCCTTTCAGCCAGGTTTTAAGCTAAACAGGGTGGATGGTGTAAAGTCTGCTGTCCAACGACCCCTTCTCTGTTGGACCGCCAGAAGAAGAAGTCTGTCAAGGAGTCATGAGCAAAGCAATGTTACTAAGTAATTGAGCTGAATGTCACTGGAATATAAATTAATATTCCCAGTAAATCAGGGAAAGACATATTGGCTTCACACACACACATGAAAATAAACTCAAAAGAGATATTTTAATCCATGACTTAATTTCAAAAATTCTAAATAATAAGGCTGAATTTACATAAACATTTTCTCACCTCCATTCTTGTGACCCTGCTCATCCGATTCCTGGTCTGGTCCAGCTGTCCCCGTCGGTCCCCCTGCCATCTTGTGTTCTGGTCCTCTTAGGCCTTCCCATCTTCGCTCTTGTCTTCTTGGCCCTGTGTCTTGTACTCGTGATTCTTCTAGCACTGCATCTAATCGCCTGGGCCATCTTGGTCCTGGTTCTCTTTGTCTGGGTCCTTCTGAGCCTCGTCATTATGGTGCTGGTCCTCCTATACCCCCAGGTTCAGTCTCCTTAGTCTTCCTGGCTCGAGCTATTGTGGTTCTCCTGAGCTTCCTCACCCTGGTCCTGCTACCCCCAGGTACTAGTCTTTCTGCGCCAACTGATACTCTGTGTCTCTCGTCCTATGGTCATGGCCCTCCTTGTAATCCCAAGCCTGCCCCTGGTCATCTTGGTACTGATCCTTCTTGCTCTGGTCCTGGCCCTCCTGGCTCAGTTCCTCTTGGTATCCTTGGTACTGCTGTTATACCTGCTGCTTGCCAGTATGACTGAGTGTGTGGAATGTTGGTGTATGGCGATGCAGTGGAATGTTGGTTGAGCGAGAGGGTCAGATGGAGAATGGGCTGAGCAGCAGGAAGGCTGCTCCTGGAGGGGCTTTTATCTACTTAAATAAACATCTCACATAATTTACCCTGGACTACTGGATGTCATTTTACTACAATATTTTATGGCGATGATTATTTGAGGAGGAACCTACGTGTGTTAAGTGAAGAGTTGAAGAAACTGTGGAAACATAATCTTCAGGAAACAAGAGCCTAAGGAAACTACATGAGGACATTGAAACTGCAAAAAGAAGTACTTCAAACATTACTTTAGCAACCTAGTAGTACAGAGGAGGACTGTATAGCCTCCAGCCCCACCAGTGTCCTATTCTATCGGACATCCTACCAGCCAAGGCATGCACAGGTCTGTACAGGTTGGCGTTTCATACAAGGGCTACAACTGGGCACCTCCTACAGCTTGGAGTATGTTGCAACATTTCATGGTCCTATACGGATTGCGGGCAAGGCGTGATGGTTGTGGCCAGTCTTCATAAGGAAATTGTGTGCCCTGTATATTACTTTGGCTCAAAGGTTCGTAGTTGGATTGGTGTTGTGACTCTTTACACTCGTATCATATATTTGGCCAGACCTACGCTAGTCCGACCCAGCAACGTGAGGAGGTTGTTGGCCGTTACGGCACGCGGTCAAGGCAGAGTTTCTATCCTCTACTAGTTCTCGGCTTCCCACAGCTTGTGCGTCCCTTACTATTCATCTGGGGTTGCGAGAGCCTGCTTCAGCAAGGTTTCTTAGAATGTGGGCAGCATCTACGTGCCCAGAGCCGGCCAGTGCTCTTCACGTTGGCGTGAAGCCATCTTGCCAGCCGGTTGTTGTTCCCGAGTTTGACTTTCCGGCTGCATCGTTTGCTCCGTGTTACGAGGCAACAACAAGGTTTCAACGGATATGAGGAAAATATTTCAACAATGTACTTAATGAGCAACGTATTCATGGTGAAGAAAGAATTTTAGCTATGCGTCCTTGTGCAACAGAGATACTGTGTCGGAGTCTGTTTTTGGGTGAGAGTCCTTTCCTAAAGGTTGGACAAGAATCAAAGGAGGTCTGTACCAATAACCAGCAGAAGAGCACAACTTGGCGAGAAACTGTTCATGGTGCAAACTACGGTGAACTCTAAATTTGTTTCATTTATTGTTTTCCGGTCAGAAAGGGATATGTGCCATGTCGTGGAGTCACTTTCCCTTTGAATGCGCAATGTTAACCAAAGCATTAACTTGATTAGGTGGAGTGTCACTTTCCCTTTGAATGCGTAATGCTGACTGAAGCATTAACTTGATTAGGTGGAGTGTGGGCGCAGCAACATCCTCGCTTTTGGGGTAATTTCTTCTGCACTCACTTGGGGGGTTAACCACTCTACCTCAACGTTAGTGTCAGAGTGCTTCTTGGGAAATCCGGCAAATCCCTAGTCTATGACTAAGCTAGCCAAAGTTATTGCTACATACATACTTCAAATTAAATGGGTTATGAGTGAAAAAACAAAAAAAAAATGAGAATCTCATGGACGTTGTTCTTTAGAGTATGCGTTTGGGTATGGTGTATGGGGTAGGAGTGTTTTTTTGTGTTCAAAGGTGTCCCAATTGATAGTGGGGTTTTGTGCCCTACCTTCTTGTTTAGAGTTTTATAGAGTGGGTGTGTGCTCTGTGTTAGGGCTGGTGTTGTGGCAGTGGATATGTTTCTTTCTTATTGTAGTTAGATGTAGAGTTTATTTATTTATTTGATGAGTTATATATAGCGCTGGCTAGACCCGGAGGTATCAGCGTGCTTTACATAAGGAATAGCGAGTTGCAAGGTACAATAGTTAAACATTAGTTACACAATGATTACAAAGTAAATGGCAAATCATAAGGGGCAGAGAAGGTAATGGGGGACAAGAATCAGAGTCTGTGAGAGGAGAGAAGGGGACCTGAGGGGAGTTAAGGCAAAAATGAGAAACGATCGAAGGTCGCCAGGGTGGAATCCAGTGGGAAGAAGGAATGGAGAAAGGTCAACAAGATGGCGGATCCGGTCGTGGGTATCGACGGAAACCATCCCAAAATGGCGGGATGCACACAAGTCAAAAACCCAAAAAACCAAGAGAGCTGAATTCCATTGAGTAGAGTCGGGGGGGGGGACGCAGCCATATTACCAAAGGAGGGCAGAGGGCTGAAGAATGTCAGTCATTTGGGTACCCAGGCTCTGGACTGCGGGGCCATCATTGTCGACGATCCGCACGTCGTAGGTCAGGGGAAGTCTGCCTGGGAGTTAGAGAGCAGTCTTAGAGAAAGGGAGGCAGCAGCGTAGTCCAGTGGGGCGCGCCTCCCAGGCTCAGAAGGCAAGGAAAAGCCCGGGGGCGTCGCACCGCAGTGGCGTGAAAGCTCCCCACCACTGCACCCCGTACCTGGAAAGGGCTCATGGGTCCCAGACGTCCCACAGGAGGCGAAGCTGGAGGGCAGGCAGTAGGGCAAGAAGTGGCAGTCAAGCCCGTAAAGGCCGGGGAATGATCAGGAGTGGTGAACCTCATCCCAGCTCCTCAACAGTGTCAGCTGATTCCAAGGAAGTTACCCCGAAACAAAAAAAAAGCATTTGGGTTTCATGATGGATCATATTAAAGATTATGTGTCACTCAAAGTGTCTAATATTGTTAAGAAACATGACCGATGCAATGATCTGAAATTGCTGGAGGAAGACTTGCATAACCTCATTTTAGGAAAGTAATAAGTATGAGGAAACTGAAGATGTGATACTCAAGGAAAGATTAGTAGGACAATTAAACAACATCTCTAGAGCACTCAACATTCACAGTTCCGAAATGGATGACAATGGTACCATAATTGTTGAAATGCCAGCAGTTATAAAAAATAAAGACATTTTTGACTTGATACAAAACCTTGGTCTAGAAAATTACTTTCCAATGAAAATGACACAGGAGCATGTGCACGTTATAAACCGGTATACTCTGCACGTCTCGGGAAGCCCGACGCTCAAAGACAGTGAACTTCCTTTTTGTTTTCTACAGAAGCTCATGATGATGGACTACCGTGCAAGGGATATGATTTGTAGGCCCACCACTAAGGAAGGTCAGTGTTATGTCACCACTGCTAAAGAAATATGCCCTCCTGATGAAAACCTGGATATTATGTTGGACCTTTTTGGTTCCCCTAAAAGGTCACAAGAAGCACCTATTGCAAAACACGCACCTATGCACCCTATGGATTTGCAAATGGCAATATATCACTGTGCTGATGAATTTCTGAGGCAGTGGATTGCAATGAAGCTTGCCATTTGTCAATTCGCACTACCATTTTTGGTGCCAAACCCCTCTAATTCAAAGGTAGAATTCCCTCTTTGGTCTTTTAGGCAAGTCTATTTGCAGAAAAGTAAAATATTTAAAATTACATCTAGAAATGAAAAACACAGTGCCCAATTCAATTCTGGTGCCTGCACTCCTATGGTTTCGTTCTTTAGAATGGGGAGGTCTGAAAATTCTAAATCTCAGCTCATGAATACTTTGCTGAGTGAGCACAGTCATAATATATTTTTCCTTCGACACTGCCGTGGTAGCAGAAGTGACTTTGTCTTAATGGCAGGTGTTGCAGAAATCTTCTGGTGTTGCCCAAGTGGTAAAGAGGATGACCAGTTTCACCAATGTATTGCATTTACTAATCTTCATGGGGATGCACTAGAACATGTGAAGCAAGCTAGCTTCTTGCAACAAATTTCATCTGTCAATGTAGTAATTTTTTCTAGCTCTGACAAAACCACAATGGATAGTCAAGTACTGAGAGAGCTTGTGAGTTCTCCGAAACCATTAATTTGCCTGACTTGGAGAATGGTCCTCCTGTAAGAGTTAGAAATGTTGTTAAAATTCCTCTCAAGAACAGAAATGAATATGAAATTATTGATGTACTAGTTTCAGTGATTAATAGTTTGTTATCAACCTCTGCTGAAATCCGCACTCTAGATCAGATTGTGAAATACAAAATCCACTCTAGATGAATGGGCAAGTGTTGCACGACAACATGGATTCCTTATAGACGAGGACAATGAGGAATGTAAAGAAGGCCATGAACTTGCTAAAACGCTGATGTGTCTCCTAGATGATTGTAGTAATCAGGTCCACTCTGTTGTGATGGATATAACAATGATGCAAAAGTAGGAGATGTGAAGGAACAGTTGCTTCCTCTTCAAGGAAGCTTGTGGCACAGATGGTGTGAGAAAGACAAAGAGCTTACGCGCTTGAGACATAAAGGAAACCGAAGCATAGAGGAGCATATAAGTGACATTGAATGTGAAAAAAATGCCATACGCCAGGCCCAGGTGGAAAGAGCTTATCCCATTAATGATTTAATGATGTCACTAATCACAGTATTACAGTCCCATTCAATTAAAACAAAACTCTATTTTCTGAATTGGTTAAAGGTGCTTATAGATGAGCTGAACTCTGATCAACTCATGGAACTTTGTGAACAATACCATGTTTTGTGGTCAAGAATTCTTGTGGATAAAGGTAAGAGAAGCAATTTGAATTATGCAGTGCACAAAGATTTAGAAATAATATCCAACAAAATCAGTGCTTCAATGTTTGGCCTTGAACATCTAATGAGAGAAGTGGGTCAGATCTATGAGGCACTGGATGCCGTGCCAGGAAGGTATGATGATCTGAACAAGCTTCCAAAAATTGCTGCAGACTTGATGGCTCATGGGTTCCCTATTGAGTTGATGGATGGTGATGCCTCATATGTTCCAATTAAATGGATTAAAGCTGTATTGATGAATTAATTAGAAATCTAGGAGATAAAAAGTTGTTCTGTCCGTGCTTGGTGTTCAGAGTACAGGAAAATCTACTTTACTAAACACAATGTTTGGTCTGCAATTTGCTGTCAGTGCTGGGCGATGTACTCGTGGAGCATTTATGCAATTGGTTAGAGTTGATCAAGATCTAAGGCCAGATGTGGGCTTTGATTTCATTCTAGTTGTTGACACAGAAGGGCTCAGGGCCACTGAATTAGCCAATAAATCTATGCTTAATCATGACAATGAGCTAGCGACCTTTGTCATTGGTCTCGGCAACATGACTTTAATAAACATCTACGGAGAAAATCCTTCTGAAATTCAGGATATCCTTCAGATTGCTGTCCAGGCCTTCTTAAGAATGAAACAAGTGAAACTCTCCCCAAGCTGTTTGTTTGTTCATCAAAATGTTGGAGACTTAGCAGCCAGTGACAAAAACATGGAGGGTAGAAGACGCCTTCAGCAGAAACTAGATGAAATGACTCGGACAGCAGCACAGCAAGAGCTATGTGATGTGACTTGCTTCAATGATGTTATTACATTTGATGCAACTAGCCACATTTATTACTTTTGACATCTATGTGAAGGGAATCCACCAATTGCACCCCTCAACCCAAATTACAGTCAAAATGTTCAGGAACTTAGATCCCAGATTTTGATTATAGCAGAAAAAGAATCACAATCTAAAGTTTTAAGCATATCACAATTAAGTGGGCGTATTCAAGATCTTTGGAAAGCATTGTTAAATGAAAATTTTGTTTTTAGTTTCAAGAACACTTTGGAAATTTCTGCTTACCGCAAACTTGAAACAAAGTTTAATGACTGGACCTGGCAGCTCAGAAGGCACATACTGAATGTACAGAATAAATACAACAACCAAATTATGAAAGGGGATATTAGCCAGATTGAGAATGCACATATTTAAGAGCAAGTTCAGGAAAATTACGATGGCATTAGGAAGGACCTCGAAGTATATTTCACTGAAGACAGGGATTATGAAATACTTGTCCAGTGGAGAGTCAATGTTGAAAACAGGATTCAGGTTCTTAAACAAGAGCTTATTGAAGAACTGAAAACCAAGTGTGGAGAACTGATTAGACTTAAAAAAGGTCAAAGTAAATTGGACCAGAGAAAGTCTGAGTATAAAGACAATTTGTTTAAAAAAAGCAAAGACTTAGCATTAAAATTCAAAAATGAAACACTGGATGAAGTAAAACGTGCAGATAATTATAATGAGTTGTGGATTCAGTGGGTGGCGGAATTATCCTCTAGTGCCCCTTCCAAAGAGCACCCTAATATCATGGTCCATGTAGAAAATGCTATCTTAGATAATTTTAGACAGGATCCTAGTATATTAGCAAGGGTTAAAGATGCATCCAAAAGGAAAGGCTTTTCCCTTAATGTTTCTGAGCACATTCAAATGAAGAGAAATATGATTATGAGGTCTAAGACTTTAAGTGGCCATAATAAGGAATGCATAAAACAAATAAAAGAACAACTTGCAAAATGTGTCCAACTACTTTTTCTGAGTTTCTGAGCAGCAAGATTGAAGAAGCTGTCCAGCATGCAGTCTATAATGTGGCGGCTCTTAAAGTTGCAGATTTGATGCGGTCTAACTACCAGCGTTCAATGGCAACAGAGCAAAGTTGGAAAAAACATTCTAATCTATCTTGCAGAGAAGGAAGATTTTGAACAATACAGGCAGTACATTCATTTCACAAAGGAGTTTTTTGAGACTTTCATTGAGACATGTGTCCAAGATTATTGCACAGATAAAGGAAATCAAACGCTAAAAAATATATTGAGCATCACATTAGATTATTTTCAAAACCTCATTATTTCGGCCATTGGTGAAGCCACACAGGTGGTCAAAGGCAGAAATGGAAATGAGAGTAACAGTGCCTCATTGTGGTTGGATGCACTTTGCAGAAAACTTGGTGATAACCTAAACATTTCACGAAAGGACCTGAAAGGAATTGAACATCATCAAATCAAAGACTTGGAGTTTCTTAAGGAGGCAATGTGTAAAACGTGGGAAAGTCAAGTTAAAAGTCTAAAGAAGGGTTTTGCTACAGTTAGTCTGAAGGCATTTCGCGTGAAGCCACATCAAATATTGGCAAAACATCTATGTGGGTGCTGGGAGCAGTGTCCCTTCTGCAAGGCCATTTGCACAAATACAATCTCTGGTCATGATGGTGACCACAGTGTTCATTACCATCGTCCTCAGGCTGTCAGTGGAATTCAGTGGTATCAAACTGATAATTTGGTCACTGACATTTGTTCTAGTCTTGTGGCAAGTGACTGTCTCCTGGTTCTCAGTGATGAAGTGCAAATTCCTTATAGGAATTACCGACAAGCAGGACCAGCTTATGCAAATTGGAGCATCATGCCCGATACCTCAAGCCAATCCTACTGGAAATGGTGCTTGCACCATTTCCAAACAATACTGGAAAAAGATTATGGTGGAAAATCTGCAGGGAGGGGAACAATTCCTCGTTCGTGGACCCTGATCACAAAGGAGAATGTGATTGCAGAATTAAAAGAGTTATCGAATAAAGAAATAGCAATCCATTGCAGACACATTTACAAGCATAGTACCCATATATTGTTTACCATCTTCTGAATGCTTTTGGTGCAGAATCTAAGAAATTTTCAAAGACAGATCTTAGAATTACTTTTCTCTGTGTTCTGGTTGCTGATTTGTTGACCTACAGGATAAGGCACTTTGTGAACACACATATATTTCTACATTACACATGCATATGTTGTGCATGGTCAAGGTGTAAAGGGATTATAACATTTAGTTTTCAACCAACAATCTCGGGAAAATGAGGAAATTGAACAATTGGAAATCTTTTAATAACATTTATTATTATTATTATGGAATTTTATAAAGTGCATGGTTACGCACCCCGGCGTGTCCCCGCGCTGAGAGGAAAACAAGAGGCGAATCAGGAAGAAGGTCATAGTAGTGCTGAGCGGTAAAGATGGGTTTTTAGTGCTTTGCGAAATTTGTTCTCTGAGGGTTCGAGGCGAAGCTCTGCCGGGAGAAGATTCCAGTTTTTGGCCGCGAGAAATCTAAAAGATCTCCCTCCCATTCGAGCTTTCCGAAATTTGGGGATGACAGCTAGTCCAGTGCCCGAAGAGCGAAGCGACCGCTCCGGTCTGTAGGGGATGATCAGATTGCAAAGGGGAGTAGGTGCCCTGCTCATCATAATACGATGGCATAGACATAGTGCTTTAAAGATGATCCTCTCCCTAACGGGCAGCCAGTGGAGAGTCTTCAGAGTGGCTTTAGATGGCGTACGTCTAGGCAGTCGCAGTACCAAGCGAGCTGTAGCGTTTTGAAGGACTTGGAGACGATTGAGGCACTTTGCTGTCACGCCTAGGTATAGAAGATTAGAGTAGTCAAGTCTAGACGTGACTAGAGCATGAACAAGAGTCTTCCTGGCGCTGACTGGAAGCAGATCGAGAATTTTCCTTAAACTTTTTAGCATGCCGAAGCAGGTTCCGACCACCCGATCAATCTGGGCAGTAAAGGCGAGATTGGAATCACATACCACTCCCAGATTTTTTGCCTGTAGACACGGCACAGGGGTGGGTCCCAAACAGTCTGGCCACCAAGCGGACGACCACACACTCGGTGCACCCCCCACCATGAGCACTTCAGTTTTCGACCCATTCAGTTTCAGGCAATTAGTTGACATCCAGGAGGCAAGCTCCTGCATGCATGCTCTGAAACTGGCTGCCGAAACCTCCGGTGCTCGTGACAGCGAAATGACGAGCTGTGTGTCGTCGGCATAGGTCACTAACTGGAGATCGTGACTTTCCACTATGGTGGCAATCGGAGAGACATACAGGTTAAACAAGGTAGGGCTCAGGGCAGAGCCCTGCGGAACCCCTTGATTAAGAGGGAACATGCGAGAATAATATTCTCCCTGTCTAACCTGAAAGCTCCTGTCAGTGAGAAAGGATTGGATCCATCTAAGTGCAGAACCCGTCACTCCACCTTTGTTAAGACACTGTAGCAAGATGGAGTGTGCTACAGTGTCAAAGGCTGCACTAAGGTCCAGTAAGACGAGGGCCATAGTATGTCCCTCATCAACGCCTTTCCTAATGGTTTCAGTGGCCAAGAGTAACGCAAGCTCCGTAGAGTGGTGGGCCCGGAAGCCAAACTGTGTAGTGTGGAGCAGGTTGGCTTTCTCCACAAATGCCATCAGTTGAAGATTGGCTACCTTTTCTGCCACTTTAGCCATGTATGGGAGGAGAGAGATGGGTCGGAGATTATCCATCCTGTCCCAACTGAGGTTAGGCTTCTTTTGGAGTGGAAGAACTACCGCCTCTTTCCAACTCTGAGGTACATTTCCGGAGCTGAAAGAGAGATCTAGAACATCCCTAATATAAGGCTCGAGGATCTCTATGCTCTCTGCTAGAAGTTTAGGAGATGCAGGGTCTCGAGGGGACCCTGATGTAATCGAGCGACAGACCCGCTGGAGTTCATTCGAGGGAGGGACAAGGAAATCAGTTAGGCTGTTCGTATCTATGTCTGTTGGTTTGCTCCCAGAGAGAGCTGCTCCTATTTCTGTCCTTCCTGAGAACGAAGAGTAGATGGTAGCTACTTTGTCCGAAAAGAAGGCAGCGATACGATTGCAGGTGTCTTCAGATACCAATGATGGGTCCATCGAGGCACCGCAGACAGCAATTTCCTTGTAGATTTTAAAAAGCTCCTTGGTGGAATTATTCGCTTCATCTATCCTACCAGAGAAGTACTTAGTTTTGGCCCGCCTAATTTCAGTATGATATTTCCTGCGTTTATCTTTATATCTTTGTTTATCTAGATCACTGTAGGCCAATCTCCATTGTCTTTCATAATGTTTACATTCTGCTTTCAATACACGGAGTTCTTTATTATACCAAGGGGCGGATTTCTGATGCCTACTGTGCGGGTTGTTATGGCAAAGAGGGGCAGTGTCATCGAGAGCTTTATTTATACGAGCATCTAATCTTTCAGAAGCAGAGGTTGCATCCTCACCACCTGGTTTACCGCCAATGGACAAGGCAATGTCGAACTTTGCTTTAGAGAATGTGGTCCATTTACGTCGCATAAATTTAGGATTGGTCCTTTTATGACTGTTGCTCATAGGGATGGTTAATGTAAATGGAACAAGGAAGTGATCAGACCATGGAACAGGAACGGGGGCCTTCGTTTCAATACCTTCCCAATTCATAAAGATAGGATCCAGCAAGTGTCCCTTTTGATGGGTGGGGGCTTTGGATTTAATCTCTAGTTGGAGGGAGTGTAGCTGTTGACGGAGGTCGGTTGCTCCCTTGTCCAGCGGGTCATCCCAATGGATGTTGAGATCGCCCAGAAGCAGAAATTTATCTCTGCGTAAGGCGGTCTCAGTCAGGCCATCAATGAGGCTATTAGAGAACTGAGTAAAAGGACCTGGAGGGCGATAGATCAGAAGGCCCTTCAGTATGTTTCCCTCGTTAACCTTGATGGAAAAGGCACTCGCCTCACTGTCCGCAATAGCAAGAGGCTCGAGCTGGCAGTACAGTGGCTGTTTGTACGCAATGGCTATTCCACCGCCTCTGCCCGCCATCCTATCTGAGCGAGCCAACACGTATCCCGTAGGGAGAGAGGCTATAATATCAGGCTCAGAATCAGAGTCGAGCCAGGTCTCCGTGAGAAATAATAAATCCAGTTTCAGATCAGTAAGCAGCTCATAAATGTCAAGGCTATGCTTCCGCATAGATCTTGTATTGAGCAGGCCGCATACTAGCTTGCTGTTCTTGGTTTTATGCACGGGTTCACTGCACCAGTTGTATTGACATTCAGTGCAGTTACCAGACTCCTCTGCCTTCAGACTGTGTAGACAAGCTTTCGAAAAAGGTGGGCATAGAGCTCGAAGTTGTTGAGCACTCCAACGGATTACTAGCCCACTTTGGTCAGGGGTTGTGGCCCCTTGCCCCGGCCGGCCGCGGACGGGCGCAGACGGGCTTGCCTTAGGCGCGCCTTCGGCGCGCCAGCGGCGCGGTCGCGAGAGCATCGACCTAAATAGGGGCAGCTGAGGAAGCCTAGAGCGCTAACCTCACTGCACCCAAGATGGCGGCTACGTTTAGGCAGGTAAGATCGAGCTGTGCAAAGATGCAAGAACAGTCAACATGTGCAAATAGCAATATCAATTCGTGGCAGAGATAGAGAATAAAACAATTTTAAAACAACTTTTAAAAACGCTATATATCTCGCTGTGGATCTCGCGCTCAACTATGCACCCGGCTCAAGCCTGTCCTTTCCTTTAAAAAATTGCCTATTTTATTTTTTTTGGTTACCTAGGCTAGATTGCAATTAGGGAAGAAAGTTCCATTTGGCATAATAGCTCTTTCATGTGGCTGCTGTCTGACCCTCAATCATATATCATTACCTGGTGCCACAAGACTCCCACAAGACTCCTACAGTTTCAATATGATCATTGTCTAACGGCCTACAAAGACCAGTACAACGTTTCAGTTCAAATTCAGGGAGAACTGAATACTTACATTGTGACAGAGTTACACAGACACAAACATTGGCACGGGATGAAGACACCAACATAGGGGCATATCAATAAGCTGGCGATAAAAAATTATCGCTGCTTTTGCGGCCGTTTTCGCCCGATAATCGGCGATAATTTTATTGCCTGATAAGCAAGGTCACGCTAACGCGTGAAACCTTGCTTTAGCGTCAGGATTCCTAACACCCAGCTTTGCATCTCTAATGAGATGCAAAGTGGGCGACCTGACATGACAGGAGAAATGTCGCTAAGCGACATTTCTCCTATCATCAAGCCTAACGCTATGAAGCATAGCATCAGGAAAAGTAGCGATAACCCCTGTTATCGCTACTTTCCTTACGCCTGCTTCAGGGCTGACTTAGCCATGATATCCTATGGAAGGTGGATATCATGGCTAAGTTTGTGAGTCCCTATCAACAAGCTAACGTGAGATTATCGCTGGGTTTCCAGCGATAATCTCACGTTAGCCAGTTAGCGCTAGGATTTTTATCGCCAATGAGATAAGCGTTGCTAATAGCACGCTATCTCAGCGATAAAAATCGGCGCTAGCCGGCGATAATTATCCGAGCGCTAAGTGCGCTCAGCGATAATTATCGCCGGTTCTTGTTGATATGCCCCAGTCTCTAAGGGAGCATGACCAGTCTCCAGTTATTGCACACTCAGTGTTCATATTCATTATAGCAAAACCAATGCACATGTTTGCGATCATCCACTTGCATTAAAAAAAATAATTTGAATGGGCTCCATTTTATCTAGATAAGAGGTCCTATTTTAAATGGAACAGACCATGAGACATCACCCCTTGTTGCAGCTACTACACTTCCACAATTATTTTTTCCTGGCACATGCCCGGTCCTGGGCAAAGGGGCTGGTGTGAGATACCTTTGTGTGGCTCCTCCCACAGTGATCCAATAAGGGAAAAATAAATTGGAACCTCACAGGAAAAAAAAAAGACAGGAGTGATAGAATAGCTCTACAACTGTTGTGGTATTTTCTTCCTTACATAGATATTTAAACCACACCTAAGCTTGAGGCCTGCACTTCACTTTCCATATATAAAGCACCAGGTTTGCTGTCATCCAGCCATGCACTTACCTTCACTGCTCTGTTTCAGAGCCAATATAGCCCATGTAATTGTGTTTATTAGACTCTTTGTGGCACTCCTAAGGACCTTCATGAGGGCCTTTATTAAGGCACATCATCATCGTGTTTATGAATCTTGTTAAAAAATTGTGAAGACCAATATAAACATTTCAAAAACATCAGCAACATTAACGAAAGCCAGTTAGGTTGAATCACCTCCCTATTTTTAATAAGATGCAGTCACTTCTGTCTAGTGACCAAATTGATTGTTTTGTAGGTTTTTTGCTGTCATAATGCTGAATACACAAACACATCTTCTCCTGTCCCCATAGGCTTTCATTTACTTCTTTGTCTCTTAACAATCTTTGCAATAATATTAGGTTCACCAAGGGTCCTTATGGGAAGCGTGTTCACGCAAGGCCTCAAAACAGTAGGTGAGAGGATTACCTCTAGAGTTGAGTGACATGTTTCTATAGTTTCTCAGGGTAATTAAAATACTGCTGTGGCAGACCTTTAATTTAATATCTTGACCATTCTCATGAACATGTCCATTAATTCATATGTCTGGAGCCACAAGTGTGTAATCTTCCTTTAGGTCAGTCCTATGTATTTGAAAAATGTATCAAATTCCTAGCCATTAAACAGTGGGCAATGGTCCATTTTGATAATGCTCAGGTCACCCCACACCATTATTATCTCATCTAGTGTGGACTGCACTTATGTCACAACTGTGGACAGTGTTTCAGTGACTAAGGAAAACAATCATTAGCCCATGATGACCAAAGGGCTACATCTAGAGTTCACTCACCCAAAGAAGGGAGCTGCCAGAGACCTTCACTAAACTTTTGGCTGGTTAGAAGTCTGCCCAGCTTCAGAACACGGAAGTTTGCTGTTATAGGGACAAGTGGTACTTATCTTTTTGTGTCTTTGCCCATGATGTCCATCTTTGGGTATCACATGTTTCCTCTAAGTAAGAGATCTTTTTGTGACAGTCAGAATTTAATTGGCCATCATGCACAATATTCACAGTTTGCTGATGCAAATTCTTTGTTATAATGATCCACTTGCTACAGATTATGACTGTATCCTTGTTCCTTGACAATTACTCATTCACTTAATGAAAATACTCCATTCATTCACCTAGCTCACTTTAAGGCACTTCTTGGCACCTTTAAAATGTTTCTACTTCCAGTTTTTAATTATTGGTTGCACGTTTTATAGTGTGATATCTTTCCTTGTCCTTTCCACTATGCATGCCAATGATGTATTCTCAGCTGTCAAGCTGTGCTGTGTCAAAATTGCCCGTTCACAATGGGCAGGCACTGACCATGAGTTCTGTGCACAGTACTGGATAAATCTATATTCTATAACTCTTTTATTCTCTCTCCTGAAGCCCAATGATTCTTCATTTTCCCAAAAGCAACTTGGCATTCAAGTGGCCGGTCAAATGTTCTGCTCTGTTTTCTATGTTCCTCAGTGTAATACTTGAGGTGACAAAGACTTTGATATACTTAGAGCAACAGATGACCACTCCTAAGATTACTGAGATGGCCGCCATAGGTGTCTTTTCACTTTCTGAGGGTTTGAATGCATCCCTTTCTCCCAGTATATGTGTAAAGGTATTTCAGTGTATGGTTGTTGCACATGCATTTGGAAAACGTAAGGGCAGTTTCACCATTCTGGAATTCCATGCACACTTCCTTAAGTGATATGACAGATGTCAGATGTTAATAATGGTATAGAACCAGATGAGGGGAAAATGTGGTTGTGTAGCATCGTTGTGGATCCACTTCAGATTGGTGCTAACCCTTACATAGGTTAGGTTTGGAGAACCTGCATACTACATGCCGTTTATTGGACATGTAATAAAGGTGTGACCCGGGGTGCCTTTCTTTTTCAGTTGCCACACTGTATAGTTGCTGAATTTGCCAGTCCCTTTTATTGGATGGCCACTATTGGAGACATTCACTGTGTCAGACCCATCATCACTTGCATGAGAAGTCTTTCAATTTCCACCATTACCCATGATTGCAAATAAATTCCTACCCTGCAAATATATTGCTGTACTGGCTTATTAGCTTCATTGATAGTAACGGTGATTTTGGTGTCAGTTTTCCCACCACTATGAAAACAGTGTAGAAATAAGTTTTGAAAAGCTGAATGTCACACGCCCTAAGAATTGTGCTGTTATATTACAGAGGAGTCAGGAAGCTGATTCTTCCCTTTCAAGAATACCTATTGTGTTTTGGCTGCATGCCATTATTTGCTGAACTTCCCCTGTTGGGCATACAGGTTTTGGCACCTGCTGTTGCAGTTTGAACAAAAGACATATGGTCAAGCTTAGGCAGACATTTTATCGAATCCAACCATTGATAATGCAAATGACATTCCAGATTTGTGAAATACTGTATGCACTTCCCGAAGGTGGTAGGTGGTGTGACACATTTACTTTGTTTCTGACAACGTTTGTGGATACATTTTTAGCAACTCTCAGCGTGAATGGGCTTATTGAGAAGTTGAATTTATTATGCTGTTTTAATTAAAATGGATCGACAGACATGTATCATTAATCATGAAGTAAGACTTTGAGTGATAACTTTGCTTACAAAAACTTCGGGGAAGTACCTGACAGAAAGGTGTGGGTCATGAAGATGCAAGGAGAAGGATAATGGTGTAATGGTGAACATTGCAAGAAGAAAGTTTGAGACTGTTCTTTAGTATACTAATATGTGGACAATAGAATGTATTGATTTCTTATTTTGGCAGAGTATCTATTGTATATAACAGTCACTACGAATGATGAAAAATCCTGCTTTATGTATTGTTTCTTGTTACTTTTAGTTTAGATTACATGAAATGCTTATCAAGGGATCAAATAATCCCAAACCTTGTCAAGGTTTTGTGAGCTCATTAAGAGATCAATTAACTGAGCTAAAACTGATTATGCCATTAACAAACTTGCATTAAAAATTACTGTAAACAATGGAAAATATTTTCTTGCATTTATTTGGGTGCACTCTTGCAGAGGAGGGAGTTTCTCAGATAGATTGGGTTAGCAACATACTCCAAAGTGGTATACGGTATGCAGAGCAGCACCTCCAGAAATAATTGAACTTTTTTGTGAAATCTTAAGGGTGGATGTACTATAAACTATTTGCAACTGCTGTCATGTTGGTTCTTATCTATCAAGAAAAGGTTTGACAGGCAATACCCTAAGACATGATAGCAGGCCTTCAAACCTTTCAAAGTGGAATTTTAATTTGTAAACAAAGAGGCTAACGCCCCCACACACTGGGAGGTCATTATTTTTCCCTATCCCCTTCAGCCAGGTTTTACCCTAAACAGGGTAGATTGTGTAAAGTCCGCTGTCCGACGACCCCATCTCTGTCAGGCCGCCAGAACTGATTGAGCTGAATGTCACTGGAATATGAAGAAATATTCCAATTAAATTAGAGAAAGACATATAGGCATCACACAGACATGAAAAAACAAGCATTGGCATAGCCAATAGGTCTCACCTTTGGGACCTTATAAGTGTTTAGCCATGCAACAGTTACATAACTAAATACTTAAAAGGTCCCAAAAGCGAGACCTATTGGCCGCGAAAGTGAAAGTTAAAGTGATCGCGATCAAACATCAAAGTGAAAGTAACCGCGGTAAAGCGCGGCGCGCGCACCCGCGCACATGCACTGTAGCTCTAGGCTGGCCTGGAAGCACTTTTTGGAGCCCTCTCAATAAGTCTCGCCAGACCAGCGCATGCGCTGGGTCAGGCGAGACCTAAAAAGGACCTGTTCGCTCCTACTGATCACTACACAGTATTTTGCCACCGAAGGAACGTGTGCTGCTTAACTCGTGCTGCCTTTCACCACTGTGAGGGTAATGCTTTGGGCTTCCCTCTCAATCCAATAAGACCACAATCCATGAGACAGACCTATGTCATGGTGCACACATATGATGTGCATTTGTCCATGACCCAAAAATCTGTTTTAGGGATTCAGACAACAGTACAGTTGGGGACTCAGGGCAGGGGTACCTGTCTTGTACCATGCAGAGGACTTTTCCATCCCAGCAGATGCCTTCATTGGTGTGACACTGGGTCATGTTGGTCATGGTTATGTTGATTTGGCCATCTAGAATGACTTGGTGTTGGGCACGTTGGAGAACTGGGCTGCATGTTTGTGTGCATAAGAGATAGTGTGTTGGAGTGTAGTGTCCTTGTTGGCATGTGTGCTTTGCTTGTGGAAGATGGAGAAAGTGTGAGAGTTTGGCTTGTTATCTGTGGGTCATTTATTGGATGTTGGTCCTGTTTATAAGGATTGAGTATGATGGGCTGAGAGGGAATTCTGTAGATAATTAAGTGTGGATGCTGTGAGAATGTGTGCATGACATGTTGTTGTCTGTGTCTTGGATGAAGCCTGGGAGTGGAAGTGGGTGAGTCACAGAAGGCTCGAACCAGGCTTGAGCCAGGTGCTTGGCTCAGGCTCAGGTTGAGTTCCTTGGGGGCCATGAGCTAAAAACAAGCTGGGCTTTGACATGGCGTCTGCCTGTCACCCAAGCTGTAACCTCGGGCGCAGGAACTTAATACAAACCAGGAAACACAAGGAAGAAAAAAGATACCCATCTAGTGACTGAATTGTGATCTTTCTCACTTGACTAAATTGTGTAATCCTAGGCAAATATCTCTCTTGTATTTGATTTAATAGACTATTACTTTGCTAATATATATTATATTATACATTATATTATACTATAAATTATTGGGCACATGACAACTTACTTGACACTTAATTCACTATGGCACTGTCATCTAAATTCAAACTAACTTCAAACTACAATTTTTTGTAAATGCCCTTCAAAGAAATTATATACTCTAAAAGTACTATGGTGAAATGCTTTTGCAGGCTAAGGAAATACACCTTTATGAATTTTAAAGAGACTTTAACACATTTTCACATTATGTTTGTTGCACAAATTACAAGCCCAACATTCTCATGGCTCGGCTTAGAGCCAAGCTAGGCACTTGGCTCCGCTCTCCATGTTAAGTTGATGACTCGCCAAACTCTATTTGGGAGTTGGTTACAGCTGAAGGGAGGATGGAGCCCTAATAGGAGCTATAATGGGTTAGCGGTAACCTAAGGGCCTAAAAGGAACAAATAACTTAACACCTGCCTGAATAGCTCCAGACTCTTCTGTGAACACCCTGCCCTCCAACCACCAAAAAATATCTTTGTAGCAACCCGGTGTTACTGAAGAGTGCTTATAAAAAAGGGATCTGCACATCGCCTAACTGGAGCAGCAGAATCCTATTGAGTGGGGTGGGACATGGCGCGTTTAGGAAAATTTTGTTTCATTGGAGCGGTACCCATTGCTTTAAACTGGGAAAAATAAGTGCAGGTACTCATTAAAATAGAGGTGAGGCAAGTGGGCGGTGCTAGGGGCGGGCTAAGGGCAAAATATGATCATACATAGTTACTTCTGTACCAGTTGCAGCACATATTTAAACACATGAGTGTTTCTGTAAAAAATAAAAAAACAGATTAACTCATACACAAAATGAAAGTCATGATGGCACTTTCACCCGAAGGTCGCTGCGCACCTGATTGACAGTGCAGGGTCCTTCTAGAGACCCTGTCCTGTTAATCACAGCGTGGCACAAACCCTCTCACCCCCCTGCAGTTTGGGGACATTCACGTGAGCGCTGCTGGAATCTTTGCCAGAAAATCTGCAAAGGCTGCTTCAGCCGAGTTAATTACTGCCCTGCACTGGAGGAGAAAACTAACCTGAGCCTGCCGTGCCGCCGATCAGGGTACCGGTACTCTCCTTGGCTACAGAGAAGTGCCGGTACTGACGTTAAAAAAATTCAGAAGTGCCGGTACCGGCGAGTACCGGCCATTTAAAGCACTGGCGGTACCATAACCGCAGTACACTTTTGTGTAACTGGAGTGTCAGGTTTGTGTATCAAGAGACTAATTTTGTGTGCCTGGAGCAGTGCTTAATTTGAACTGGTGGTCTCTGGCGCTTGTGACAGTCTGACACAAGGTGCCGCTGTCTGGCTAAGTTAGAGATGACCGCAACAACAGTTAATTATTAATAAAATATACATTAAAAATAACTATTACCTGCTGCCCAAGCCACTCTTATAGCTTTGGGGGCCGAAAATAGTCTGAAATGTCACACATGTTTGATGGTTAGTAGTTGTGTTGTTACTAACATGAGCATCATAGCGGGGGCAATGTGTGGTGCAAGCTGCAGTGTCCACTTATGTTTTTTACAAATTAAGCGCTGGTCTGGAGTAGAAACGTGTTCAACCACCACGTCGTCCCTTGTCGCTGCTTCCGTGCTCCCCAGGCACAGCCACCCGAGGTTTACCACTACAGGGACATTAAAGGCCGTGAAGTGTGTGGCAGCTGTGGCTAACCCTTTGCAGTAGTGACTCTTGGCTACTGTGCGCCCTACAGCACCTCGCTCCGTTTCCAGGAAGGCCTGTCTGTCTGCCGCGGTGTTTTTGTTTTATTTGTGTGCTCTTTCATCCAGGGTTCCATAGCAACCAATGTTTGTTTGGGTGAATTGCACCTATTCGGGTTCGACGGGATGTCTGACCAGGGAGTACCGCAAAGTATTGCCTTCCACAGAAAGTGGGAAGTGTTTCCAACACGCCAAGCGCTCTCTCTCGGTGTAAAAAGGTCGCGACGAATATAATCAGAGGTCTACCAATGTGCGTGGCTTTGTTAGGGGGTCACCATTGTCACGCTTTGGTGAAGAACCCGTGAATATGGTCTGTTAGCACGGCACTTAAAATTCAGACACTTTGTGCTTTCTCTGCAGTCAGTCAGTCCTAGAGGAGCATAAAGCCCGTAGGCGAGAGACTGCACTCCTACCATCAGCCGCTAGGTGGCCGCACGTCACCACCAGAGGTACTCGTGATGTGTTCGACTTCATTCTCCAAGATAGTACGAGGTGTGTGCAGCGTCATCTCTTTTCTGGGGCTGTGACATGTTGCACTTCTGCAGTCAGAGCAGTAACTTTGCACAAAGCGTTGGTGTGTGTGTGTGTGTGTGTGTGTTGGGGACGGTGGGTTGTGTACAAGTGAACAATGTCACTGCTCATTGATTAGCGACTGCTGTTCAGGCTTGGAGCTCTATGTCCTTCTCACATCATATCTCTGGTTTAAATATAACCAGGGCACAAGTCCAAACAAGCAAATCGCTGGGCAGAAAGGTAGGAAAAGCAAGAGCTTCTGAAGGAAATAGAGATACAGGGACTAACGAGGGTAAAGAGAATGTCTCCGTGTGCCTTGTGCTCGGCTGACGCCTCGGGCATGTTTACTGCGGGAACACATGGGAATGCAAAGCCATTAATCAAGCAGGATGGCTCTGTCTCCCTTCACGCCCAGGGAGGAGGGAGATGTGAGCAGAGCATCAAAGGGCTGGGTGAGAAGGGAGGGGGGAATGCAAGGAGCAGAGGAGCAGCTGTGCACGTGCACGCCATCGTGCACTCAAGCTCTAGGCCAGCAAAACCATGTGGGTAGCACTTTTGAAAACCCACTTACAAAATGTCTCAAAGAGACAGCTTTTGCTGTCTCAGCGAGACCTAATCAAAGAGACAGCTTTCGCTCTCTTAGCAAGACCTAAAAATCAGAGAGATATATTAATCAATGATTTAATTACAATTTTTTTTTAACCTCCATTCTCTTGAACTACTGATCGATCATGTCACAGTCCCACTTTTATACACATTTTTTTGAAAGGGAATGTGGTTCCACGATTGAGGTTTCATAATTGATTTAGGGAAATTCTCTTTCTAAAGGCTATTTCTAACTGTACCATAGACACAGCCTTAGTGCTAGGTGATGACTCACACAACAGTAGAAATAGTGCTGGCTCCAAGCAGGAGTATCCTAAACAAGTAGAACCCACCCACCAAATTTAGAGATGTCCGGCGAGTCAGCGGATTTCTCTTGCATTGGCAGGAACCACTGTGACAGTGGTTCCTATCAATGCATTGAAAGTTTGAGAGACTGCTTGCTCAACATGACTGAGCAGTAAAGCAAAATTTCAATTTCTTTCTTTTCAAAAACAAAATCCCAATGCAAAAAGCAATGACCATCTCGCCATGGGAGTTTTTTCCCTTGACGTGGGATAATTTCGAAGTTTTCACTGTCTCTTATAGCCAGGTTTAACATGGAGGTGATGGACAATGTAAACTTGCCATTTGTTTGCCCACTCTGAATAGGGTAGGTGGACAAATGGCAAAACCTCAGATGACCCTTACTTTATTGGGCTGCCAGAGGTGTATGTCAGCAGTGGAGACGGAGTAGTCTTCGCCATCAAAATACTGACACTTCTGGCCTTGGTTCCCAGTGCTATCACAGCTGGCAGCCAGAGACCAGTGGGACATCTGAGATGATGTATTTGGACCCTCCCACACTCCCTCTTCTTCTCTTCTGAGACGTTTTATGATCCTGAGCTCCCCTTTGCTGATTTTCATAGCCTTTTGAGCCACTTTGTAAGCTATTGACTGTTATTGCTGACTCCAGCTATCTGAGTTTCTCAAACCCTTTCTGCCATTCTTCACATTCTTCATAGACCACACTCCTTTTCAACCATCCACTTTCAGATATTTCTGCCAAGTTTATTGTTCCTTTGCCCGCAGATCCACCCTCAGGCTACCATCATTCAGAAGTCAGAGTGTAACAGTCCTGGCAATCTATTCACTTTCCATGCTCTGATGTTTTAGCAAATACATACCAGCATATACCAGGGCTAAAAACAGGTGGATTGTATGAGGGTTGACAGCATAAGAATCATGAATAAGAACTGTTTACAAAAGGGATATCCTAATGCAGGTGGAGTAGATTCACATAAGTGTCTTCATGTTCATGTTCCTTCATCTCCAGGTCTTTCAATGCCTTTTGGTGTTGGTGCTCCTCCTGCTCCTGTTTCAAGTCCTCCTTTTCTTGGTGGTTTTGGTTCTCCTAATCCTCAAGCTGGTTCTGGTCACCTGCTACTAGTTTTCTGAATCGGGTGCTCATGGTTCTAGTTCTTCCTGGCCTCTTCCTCACTCTCAGCCTGGTCTGCTAATACTGGTTTTACTGTTCCTGGTCTTTGCAGTGTGTGTTCTCTTCCTGGTTTTGCATACATTAGCCTTTTTTTTATTTTTATAAAATCTTTTTATTAAACATAAGCTCCATACTACATAAAGTAGAAAGTGAGTCAACATTTTTATCCCACTACAAGTCTTTGGTTAATACAATACAGAGGATACTTTTCCATCCTTGCAAAATTGGTGCTTTCAGAGTCCATTATTCTATAAAATGTACACACAAATTGCCCTAATCTCCTTCCCTTACACCCTACCGGGGGCTAGCTCCCCGTCCCTTTTGTTCCAGCCGTATTCCTGGTACTCTTGCCAGACCCCTCATATTTTCTCCCACTATTTGGGACAGCCTCTGGCTTTGTAGATCAATTGTTCTGCCCCCTGGCACCAGTACAGGTCTGCCTTCCAGTCTGCAATATCCGGGGGAGGAGGGTTTGCAGCACCCCATGCCTGTGCTGTGCCCATTAGCCTTGATCCTTTTGTCTCTGGCCTTCCTTGCTTGGGTATTTGCAAATATAATCCTCTTGGTTATGGTTCTCCTGGTCATCGCTGTCCTTCCAAGTCTCTTTCTCCAAGCTCTTCCTCTTCATTTTGGACCCTCTTGACCCTCATCCCTGTGACCTGGTCATTCTGATCCATCATACCCTGTTCATCCGATTCCTGGTCTGATCCCGCTGACACCCTCAGCCCTCCTGCCATCTTGTGTTCTGGTCCTCTTAGGCGTTTCCCTCTTAGCTCTTGTCATCTTGGACCTGTGCCTTGTCCTCATGATTCTTCTAGCACTGCACATGGTCTGTGCCCAATTGGTCCTGGTTCTTTTTGTCTGGGTCATTCTGAGTCTCGACATTATGGTGATGGTCTTCCCATACTCCCATGATCAGTTTTGTTAGTCTTCCTGGCTCTAGCTGTTCTGGTTCTCCAGATCTTCCTCACCCTGGTCTTGCTACCCTCAGGTCCTAGTCTTTCTGTGTCACCTGATAAGCTGTCTTTCGTCCTAAGCTCATTGTCCCCCTGGTAATCCGAGGCCTGTACCTGGTCCTCTTGGTACTGATCCTTCTGATACTTCTTGGTCTGATCCTTCTGGCTCAGTTCATCTTGGTATCCCCTTTTTGTCTTATTCTGGTTCTCTTGTCCTATTGGCCATAATCCTCATGCTCCTAGTCTTCCAGGATCTAGTCCTTATCCTCCTGCTCCTTGTCCTCATGCTTCTATGCCAAATGATCATGTCCTCCTTGCTCTAGTCATCCTGTTACTCATCTTCTTAGCCATCTTGTTCTTAGCCCTGTGGGCTGGACCGCCAGGGTGTGGTGTGTCCCTGGTCGTAATCCTCCTTTTCTCCCTCGACCTGGTCCTCCAGGTCCTGGTACTCAAGGTCTTATTCCACTTTGCCCTATTCTTCCTGGTCCCCTTAGTCCTTAGTTCCCTGGTCCTCTTAGAACTTTTCCTTCTGACTCACTTAGCCTGTGTCCTCGTCCCACCTCCATGGTTGTGCTATTTCTATTTTTTATAGTCCTTGTCCTTTTCAAGATCATGTGCCCATTGGTTCTGATCCTCTTAGTCCTGATTCATATAATTTCATAGTTCACCATTGTCTGTGTGTTTAATCAAGTCTTGTATAATATATTTGTAAAGTGTATTAGTTCAATATCAGTTAGTAGCCCTGTAGAAGTTTGAATAGACCAAAAACAATCTGCTGCAACAAAAAGATAAATTGCTCCAGCTACATCTATTTTCAGAACTGAGGAAGTATCAACAAAGAATTTGTTTAAATCAGATCTTCTTGCAATCTGTTGGTAGTGAAAAGACTGATTTCCGCACATATGGTTCTTGTTCTATCCCCGCAATGATTTATGATTAGTGTGATTAATATGTATTGAGTGCTGAATTTATTGTTTAAATGTAGTTATCGAACAACTTTAGATTGTAGCTGTTTAAGGGATGGTGGTGACTGATCCCTTTTTAAACATCAAGGAAAAAATCAATTGGTTCCCAATGTTATTGACAATAGTGATAAGTGTGGTTTTCTGAGCTAGTGCCTCAGCTACCAATTGTAAATCCCTCTGGATCCCTCTTGATCCAGGTTGTCTTTGTTTGGGTTCATCAGAGTCCAGCCATTTTGGTCCTGGTCTTCGTGGCCATCACTGTCCAGTCCCCTTGGTCTTTTAGATATTGGTTGGCTTTTGTACATCTGATCTACCGCACCTTGGTCCTGCTACTTGTAAGGATTGCTTTGGCACACTTGGTTATATTTGCCCTACTCCTCTAGGTCCTCATCTGCTTGGCCTTCTTTTATCTAATTCAGTACTCTCTAGGCATTTATGATCCCTTTAGTTCACCTAATCCTCCATGCTCTGGTCTTCTGTGTGTCCTCTGTACTGTTCCCGCTGGTTTACCTAGTCTCTGTCCTGCTATCATGGTACTACTGCCAATTGCCGTCCAGGTCCTAATCTTCGTAGTCTTAGCCAATCTGGTCCTGGTCCTCCTGGCCCTAGTCCTCCTGCTCCTTGCCCTCATGGTTCTGCAATAAAGTCTCATGGCCTACCACAGATCATCCTAGCCTTTGCTAGTTCTGGTGTTTTATTACCTCCGGTTTATGCTAGCCTTAGAACTTCCTGGCCCTGTATTTCCTTGTCTTTCTGTTAATCTTTCCCATGTATTCTTGCACCTAGCCCTTTTGGATCCGGGGTCTCCTGCTTCACAGGCTCCTGGTCCTAGACCTTTTCATCCCCCTCACCCTATTTCTCATCCATCAGTCCTCCTTGTCCTGTTCCTTTGGTTTATTTCGTTCCCCTGGTTTGCCTGTTCCCAAGCTCTCTGCTTCTGGTCCATGTAGTCCTGGTCTGAGTTCTGGTTCTCCTTTGTCTTATTCTTATGTATCGAGTCTTCTGGTGCTGGTCCCACTAGCCTTGGTTTCCCTAACCTTTCTAGTTCCCCCAGTCCTCCTGCTCCATCCTAATCCTACTAGTCCTCCTCGTTTGCCTGTTGTCCTGGGCCTGATCTTCCTCGTCCCTCTGGCACTGGTCCTCCTAGATCCTATGTTGCAGGGCACTGTTATTCATGTAGTTCTTGTCACTCTGATTTAAGATCCCCCTGAGTCTGACCCTTATGATCTTGGTCCCATTGCACCTTGACTTCCTCGTCCTTTATATCCCTTCTGATCATTCTAATCTAGGTTCTCCTGGACCTTCTAGCACTGGGCCTGGTCCTTTCGCTTCTGGCTCTTTGGCCCTCCTTGATCTGATATCTCATGTCTTGTCCCTCCTGTCTTTAGTCATTCTTTGCACTGTACGGGTCCTCTCTCTACTGTCTACCACAGTCTGTTGCTCCTGAAGTAGGGGGTAGTGAGTCCTGATCCTTTACCAGCCTTTAGTATTAGAGCTCAATAATTGTAGTTCACTTGTTCTTGACAATGTAAGACCCCTTCCCCATTATTAGTGCTGAGTGTGCCGGAACAAGTAAAGATTGTCACTCTTTTTTCGGGACAAAATTCCAATTTTAATGTTTTTTTCTTTTTTTCTCATAGGATTTTGTGATGCTGGGCTCTTGCTATACTTAAGAGTCATGTACTGTACAAGTATCCAGGAACACTACAGAAACATTAACAAATACAATACAGGCCACCCACTTACAGATCACTTCCATATTGCTCACCCTCACAAGAAAAGTTTCACCTTCTATGGCATTGATGTTTTACATTCAGAAAAAAGAGGAGGTGACCGGGAGCTCAAACTACAGAGGAGAGAGAGTGAACTCATCCTCAAATTCAACACAGTTAAACTGGGACTTAACAAAGACGCTGAAATGCATGTTTGGTTGGGCGAGGAATGAATGACCAGGAAGAACAACTACAAAAAAAATGTTTCCCCTACCACTGACTCCCTTTATAACCATAGCCGGCTTAGTGCTGGGTTAGTGGGCTGACGCCTCAACCTTCCACTACTGCCACCACACCTAGTTGGTTTCATTTGCTTTTAATAATTCAACTTTCATGCTCTGTTCACAGTAGTTACCCTGTTTCTCCACTCTCTTGAGGAAGTCTAAATCCATGCCTATGCACAGGCCACTGTCATTATGTAGAATTGCCAGCATCAGGTTATATCTGAAGTATACCCAGGAGGTAACCATCGATATTGGGAAGTTATATCCGTACCCCACTTTTATCACCACCACCCAATATGGCCGTCGCTATGAAGACAACTTGTCTTTGCAATCTGGCATCGCCGAGTGTTAGACCGTCCTTTCGCTCAAACTATTCAAAACACTTTTTTAACTTATCTCCACCGAATTAAGTGAGAAAGAACATAACTCTTCACTTATAACGTAATCTTCGATTATTCTTGATTCAGCACTGATCATGCTCCATGCTTATAGGAAAACTCCAACCCAACTCCACCCCAAGATGGCGCCCATACTTGATTGCCATCAACCCGGATGCGGAAACGGCTTTCAATTCCCAACATTCAAAAAGCCCCGGTAACGCGGGCTCTTTGCAAATACCGACCGACCTTGAAGATACGCCGATGACCGGACGTTTTCTGATTCCAAGTAAGAGACCCCTCTTCAATATGGACCGCTGGTCTACTAGCGGACCAGTCTAATCTTCTCTTTACCTCTAGGCTGTAACGATGGCCACAGACTGCCCGGCATACACCAACTTTTAATACTTAGGGGCAGATTTACAAGCCCCTTGCGCCACCGATGCGTCACTTTACGTGACGCATCGGTGGGTTTTTTTTAACGCAAAATTTACAAGGTGACGCATCCATGGAGATGCGTCACATAGTCAGAGATGTGACGGAATGGAGCTGCGTGAGAATCGGCTGCGTCGCGTAAGTTTTAAGATATGCAAGGTAGGCGTTCCCAACCAAAAAGCAACGCATTTCCGATGCAGGCATATTTTTGTCATTTTCCTGCGTTAACGCATCTACGTAATGCGTCACGCAAATAGGAAAATGCGCCAGCAAGCCTGCGCCTCATAAGCCCATGCACAGGAAATGACCCAAGAACTTGAAATAAAGTGCAGCAGAGCAGGTTTGAAGCACAGCAAGCAACATGGACCTACTAATCCTGCAGCTGGGAGTTGCACAAAGAAGACGACAACCACCCCCACAACCTCACCCTCCACCATTACCACAAAGGCAGCACAGGAGAAAGGAGCGCATCTTCCGTCCAAGGACCACCCTCATTGGACTCCGGGACAAACAAGTTATCAAAATGTATCGCCTCAGGAAAGCGTCCATTGTGAACCTGCTGCGGCAGATCACACCACAGATACAGACTCCAACTGAAAGGGGCACCAACATCCCACCACTGACAAAGCTACTGGCGGTATTACACATGTTGGCCTCTGGGTCCTTCCAACTAACAGCTGCCCAAGTGGCAGGGGTCTCACAGGCATCCTTCTCCGCCTTCCTCCCTTCGGTCTTGGATGCCATCATTCGGCTCACACCACAGTACATCCATTTCCCAAACACAAACCAGCAGCAGATGGACATTAAACAAGGCTTCTATGCCATTGCTGGATTCCCCCATGTGCTTGGAGCAATGGACTGCACGCATGTACAGCTTGTACCACCTGCAGCTACATCACACTTATACCGCAACCGAAAGCACACACATTCTATCAATGTCCAGGCCATTGTGGACCATCGGGACAATTTGTCAATGTACTTGCCAAATACCCTGGGAGTGTGCATGACTCATATATATTCCGAAACAGCCTCATCAATGAACGTTTCGAAAATGGACAATATGGCAATGGGCTTCTTGTAGGTAAGCACTAATTAATGTATATACAAGTATACTCAGCAACAATAGCTTCCTCTATGCCACATTACAGCCACATTACATGCCCTTAGGTCCAAATGATGCAATACGTCAGTGTGAAAATGCATTGCCACATTTACACCATAACCACATAACATACAATGCAAAGCTGCAAACACAAATAGCAGCATAACTTAAAGTCCCAAGGGACATCAGATAGGAATGCATGGAAATATCACACATAAAACTTTGTTGATCACCAAGTCACACTGACGACATATGCACACATGGCATCTAACTCAAATTAACTATTGAAAGGTGCAGTAAGAAATGCATGTAAATAGAAAAATAATCCTATTAGAATGGGCAACCATGTGTATACAAGTGCACATAGCAATTACACACCGTAAGCATGTATTGGTGCACCATCTGACAAACTTACCTGTTCAGGGGCATGTCAAGCATATTGAGTGACAATGCAGGCCCAAAAACCTCAAAACTGTGTATCAAAAAAATGTGTTGGACTACAATGCCAGGCTACTGACTCTCCATTGCACAGACTAAACGTCATCTGTACCCACACATTGTAATGTGCCCAGATGTGCAATGCACAATTTTTGAAAGTGTGCAATAAAGCAAAACATAATGGGTAAGAGTCACAAGGAAGTGCTGCAGCACAGCAATGCATGCCCTTAGGCAGTGGCATGCTGTCGCACTACCAAAGCGCAGGAATGCCACATATTTACAATGACATGTAGCATGCCTGTGCTCTCCCCTGTGCATGTGCAAAAACAGATGCCTGTGTCATGGTGAGATTGTCAATGTGTATAAAGTGGCACAATGCTGCCCCAAATTGATCTTCACAGGCATTAGCTTCAAATGTGTACTGTAGAATGCAGCATGCATTGAAAGATAAATTACAAGGAGAACAGAAATATTTCCCCTTGTTGCGCCACGCTACACCAGCCCTATGGTGGTGTAGCATTCAGACGCATCTCCATATTTACAAATCACACCAAATTTGAAATTGTGTCTTGTGCCATGTGTGTCGTGTGAGAACACCCACAGCAACATCCATCATTTTACTCATTATTATTTTAAGACATAATAAATTGAATTGAACAATTCCAAATACATACATCCATGTAATATTGCCTCCCGAAATCCAAAATGAGTAGTACAGATAAAGGAAAGTCCGATAGTGTGTTGCAATACACAAGCATCTCTTCCAACTATACTCTGCAATCAATTCTAATCTAATCCCCCACAACTACTCCCCTCTCATCCCTCCACCCAGACATGTCACTCTCAGCTCTTATGAAGTGTCACAGTGTGAGTTAGTAGTGCTGAAGCCTTGCTAGTAGGGTATTGAGAACAATGCAATGGGAACTTCACCATGGCTGGGAGGTTACGCTGCTCATAGGCCCTGTTCACTTTGCACTGGTGCAGTTCCCGGGAGAGTGTGCCTAGTCCTCCCCACTTGGAGCATTACCTACGGGATACTCATCGCTATCACTGTCCGAAACATTCAAGAGCAACACTAATGTGTCCCATGCTTTAGACACATCTACCGCCTTCTCAGTTCCCACTCTCCTCGCCTATTGCAAAGTAACCACCCACTCACATTCAGCACATATGATTAATTCTGGTTTACATCTACTTGTGGTGGGGCACCTTTGTGATTTTCAATGCAAAGTGATTTTGTGCTCAGCCAACAGGAGTCCCATATCAATAAATGTACTAGTGATCTCATTCTGAGCTGTGTGGGGGAACCAATGTAGTATGCGAGGTCCCATATCCGACGCCAAGTCTCGGTCATTAAGTATGTCCAATAAGGTCAATACTGCAATCCAATATGCAGTCAATTGTGGGCAGCCCCTGAACATGAGGCGGAATTCCGCTCCCTCCCCCCAGCAACGTGGACACTGAGCCTGCCTGAAAAATATTATTTATGACGTCTTGCCGGTGTGAGGTAAGCTCAATGCAAGATGTCAAAGTGCCCCAACTGAAAGTGTGTGTCCCTAGTGCCCTTCCATACCCACCCTACAATATTGTCACATGTCACATCCGTTATCTCCTCACCCCTGGCTAGTTCCCATTCATGCCGCAGTTCTGTCAGGGGCGACAGCATCTCTTGCGCTATTCGGTGGTATAGGCATGTAACCGCATGGAAGGATCCCACCACTGTTACTATGTATTGACATCCCAGGCCTGTTTTGTTTGCCATGAGGCCCTCCTTCCAGTGTCGACGAAGAGCCATAGCAAGTGTTGTGTGCAACTAAAAGTTGCCCCCTGATAGCCCAGATCGCTCATGTAGGTCAGCAAAGGGAAGGAGCACGCCATCCTCATACCGATCCACGATATCAGTCATACCCTTTGTCTGCCAAACAAACAGTCGCCCCTGGTCCTACAGTGAACTGATACCTCACACATGGATAATGGGACATCAATCTTTGCCCCTGTCAAGCTCCCCATCCAACCCCGCCATGCTGTCTTGAGTTCCCCTGGGAGGCTGCCTGTTGGAATATGGAGGTACAGTACAATTTGAGAGAGTATTTGAAGGCCAGGGCCCTCTCCCCCTGTTCCACAGTGTCCGGCAAACAATCACCCATGTTCTGCGTGAACCATTTAAATTGGGCTGCTAGATGATATGTGTTGAAAAAAGCAACTGCCCATCCCCCCGCTGAGTGTGCACACATCAGAGCAGTCAAGGCCACACACTGGCTACCAAGACCCCCCAGGATATAGCGGCATGGATTCGCAAATTTAGCGGCAAAAAAATGGAAATTTAGCGGCACAAATATGGAAATTTAGCGGCATTTTTGCGGCACTTTATTTTACTCATAATCATTCATCTTCAGCCTTAAATCAATGGAAACTCTTTTAGCAGAGTATTCCACTTTGAATAGGCAACCTGGACTATGGAACAGAGGAAGCAGCTCACAGGTGAAGGCTGTTATCCTTTGGAAATGCAATTCTCCATTCCTGGTCCCATCAGCCCCTCGGACAGACTCCCATCTAATCCCCGCGCTGCACTCATGTTATGAGAGCAGCGCGGAGATTACCCTCAGCGGGCTGGAAAGACGCTCCGCTCAGACCAGGGAGTCTGTGGGATTTCTCCAGCCTGGCTGTTCAAGGCAACTGGGCTGGAGATACCTAAGAACGTATGTGTGTTTGGCCGGCCTGAGACTGCCAGCCAAACACATATGCTCACTCTGGGAGTGCACATAGCGCTCCTCCTCCCCCTCCTATGCCTCGGCCCTGCCCCTCCCTACAGCTCTGGCTCAGAGCCTGCAAATGAAAAATAAAACTATGCTAGAACATAGTTTTATTTTTCATTTGCAGGCTCTGAGCCAGACAGTGGGGCGACGCTCTTCTACCATTGCGGAGGAGCCGCCGCTGAAGTGCAATTATTGTGATAGGCTGCACTGTCCGTTCTGCACCTGGAGCACCCAGTTAAAAGTGTGCCAACAAGTGACATCAAGACGATTAACTTCTTGCCACTACTTACCCTTATAAGATCAAAACCAGATGGAGGTGCAAATATGCCGATGGATAGCATGGGTTGGATTGCAAAGGTTCTGCACTAATTTGCTGCAACCACAAAACACTTTTTACTGTAGATTTTCCTATTTCCAGTTGTACTCAATACTAGCAGATTGCTTTACAGGTGGCTTCATATGCATCAAAATGATTGCTATAGCAGGTTTGCATTTTCATTTTTGAGAGGGAACCACTCAGAATCGACCTTCTCACAGTTTCCCGGTGTCTGCCCTCTTCCCAGGCATCATACAAAGGAAGCTTACAGCTGCACTGCCTTTAAAAGATATCTTGTAGCAAGATCATAAATCACAGTCAGCTTGTCACAGGCACAGGTGTAGAAATTTACTTTTCACTTTCTAGAGATGGGTTGTACATTTGCGATTTCGCACGCACTTTTGTAAAAATTGCGGCATTTTTACAAAAGTGCCGATTTCGCGGGCACTTTAGTAAAAATCGCGGCATTTTTACAAAAGTGCCGATTTCGCGGCAAAGCGCGAAATCGCGAAATCACGAAATCCTGGAGGGTCTGGCTACCCACCCCACACAGGAATCCTATAAACATGGACTTGAGTAGTTTCAAACATTGCGCAGGTAGCCATAGTGGGAGGGTCACGAAATAAATCCAAATTCCTGGCTGGGCCAACATTCAAAGTAAGGCCACTTGCCCAGCAAATGACAATGGAAGCGTCCCCACAAAATCAAAATTACACTTCAGTCCTGTAATTGCAATGCAAATGTTTCCCACAGCAAGTCACTCTGTGCGTGAGAAATCTGTGTTCATAAATACATCAGGTATACATATTACACTGGCTCCCCAGCTGTGGTCTGCGGACCCACCCATGCCTCTACTGTTGGAAATAAGCAGGATTCCAAAAAATCTACACAAAGGCACCCACCATGCCAAGGTCATGGAGCAGTTCTTTCGCCCCTTGCAACGCTTCCCCTGTATTAGCCAAAACATCAGTGATCATCTGCATACAGGCCAATACGATGATTTTTCCCTTGCATGCTTAAGCACTGGTAATGCAGACCTGTGGCAATGTGTCCTACTGCTAAGGCTAACTAAAGGAGGGACAGCAGGCATCCCTGTCTTGTGCCCCTGGTGATATCACAAGTATCAGATATCAAGCCACATGTTTGAAATCGTACAGTGGCGTGCATATATAACAAGCACGTACATTTCACAGAGTTTTCTCCCAGGCTGACCACATGATACTAATAGGGCAATTTAAGGCTACCAAATACATCTTCAATGTCCAATTAAGAAATAGCTGCCTCAGACTCTTGGTAAGAATCTGCTTAGAGTCTCTGCAATAGCTGATGAACATTCATAGCCGGATTCATGATTGGGATGAACCTGGACTGACCCTCATTGACTAAAGTAGACATATAGGGGAGCAGGCGGGTGGGCAAATATGGCTCAGGGTCTGTTTTTGTTCATCATGGACAATGAGCGGTATGCAGATTTAACATAAGGTGGTTTTCCAGCTTCAAGGAGTGTGACGATTACTGCGTCTTGAGTTGGGACCGGGAGCTGGCCCTGTCGATTAACGTCCTTATAAAGCGCTCGAATATTAGGCGACAATTGGTCAGTGTAGGTGAGTTTGAAATGCATTGGGAGGCTGTTGGTCCCTGGCTTCTTATTCCTCGCCATATGCTTAACTCCCCCCCCGCACGCCTTGCAGCTCAATGTCTCACCCCAGTATGTACGCCTGATCCCTGCCAAAAAGTGACATCAGAGCTGCTACCATACACCCGGCCAATATGTTCTCTGACAGGGCCAATTTTGTGTTTGGTATAAGGCTGAATAACAATCACGGAAAGACTCATTCATACCCTGTTGAGTAATTCAAGCTGCCCCTTGCTGATCCCTGGGCTCCAGAACCATTTCATCTTGCTTATTTGGGCTGGCCAAACATGCCAAATGTTCACCAGATTCCTCTCTTTTGGCATTGGTGCGTGTGATGTACGTTTCATTTTCAAAAGCTGTGCAATCGTTCTACTTGTGCTGTCACCGCTTACTTTGCCTCCATGACTGCACCGTGTCCATCTGGTCCGTACAGACAGTGTCTTAAAATTCATGCAGTTGTTGATCAGCTTCTTGCACTACCTTCAAAAGCACTTCGGGTACCACCCTCCACGACATGCCGCAACCTCTACAAACTGTTTTGAGGAGTCATCCCACTCCACTAAAGCAGATGTCACTGTGCTCTCATCATCTAGTACGTTTTGATTTATGTTCGCATGCACTATATTGAGATCCACTGGATCCACAAAGGGTTCAGGGCGCATGCGCCAAGTGTGTATCCCAGCTTGTGCGCGAGTCCACTGTACATATATCAAGAGGGTCGTCATGATCGGACAGTTTCCTTATGAGGTATTTGCTACTCTTTACCCTGGCATGCACACCAAGGGAGCACAAAAATGCATCGAGCTGGACATGGAGTTCATGCTAAGCAAGTAAAAAGGAATAGTACCAGTCCTCTGGGTGGGGGGCCCTCCAGGTATCCACCACCCACCATCTGACATGCCTATTGCATCTGGATTTCGCAATTTGGTGAGTGGGTGTCTTCAGGAAGCAGGAGATGTGAACGATCTGGAACCACATTTAGAACACAATTCAAATCACCCCTGATTAACACTGATCCTGTAAGAAAGTGCACCAAACTCCCGAACAGCTGTGAAAAGAAGGCAGGCAGCCCTCTTTTAGGTGCATAAATGCGTACACGGACTACATTCCGCCCATCCAGTTACACCATAACTACAACATATCTGCCTTCAGTGTCTAGGAGTTGGTTTGTGAAATTAAAGGGCACTCACGCCCGCACACAAATCTGTACCCCCGGGCAAATGCTCAATAAGTAGCATGAAAAAGTTGGGCACGCCCTCGCAGCTGTAATGCCCTACCTTCATGGTCATGCAAGTGGCTCCCCTGAAGTAGTGCAAGCTGGACACCACAATGGGTAAATAGGCATGTACATGATGATGCCTCCACATGCATTGCATTTCCCTCACGTCACATGAAAGACAGTTATAAATCTTTAGCAGTACCCATGGCAAGTACACCTCTGAGCCAGTCTGAGGTACGCTCTCTCCCCAGCAGCTACACGGTGCCCTGCTCCGACGCAGATACCACCAGCCCAACCCAGGCAGGGTTCAAGCCCGCTCTGTGACACCTAGTAGTGTCTTTGTCTTCTGACTCTTGCCATCTCTGACTTTCCCTGATGCTTGCCATCTCAGTTTTGTCCTTGGTGTCCTGTGCCTAATTACTGATTTGGTGCGTTGGGCCTTGTCATTGTTACTATTGTTTTGCCTGTACATGTAATCTGTTACCTGTATTCCGTGTATTATCCTCAAGTCACCCTGTCCTCCCACTTCTTACATGCTGATTTCCCGCCGTTACCGCCCCCACTCCCGCATCCCAGCTGTACGTTCACGCCCCCCTCCCTACATAATTGCAGCCACTGCGCGGTCGGGCAACGGACTTGCACAGTGTGTGCACCCAAGGTAAGCCCGTCTGTGCACATCCACGTCTGGACCACGCACAGCACCAAAACCAGTGACCCACGCAAGAGCCACGCCACCCGACGAAGGTATGATGCCAACTTCCTCCAAGAACTCAATCCAGGCGTTCAACCAACTGCTTTCAGGCCACACCGAAGCTCAATCACGAACCCTTCTCCTGCCATGGCTGCAGCTCCACCAGCCACTGAAAACCTGCACGTACTGACCCTCCTGCCAGGCCAGGATTCAACCACCTCAGATGCATACTGCTCCACATTGGCCCCGTCCACAAGCACCCATCGAACTCTGGGACCTACCCGACTCAACTGCCGTGGATGTCGCAATCCTAATGGAAACCTGCATGAATCCCTCCTCGGCCACAAACATTGCCATAGAGATACCGGGCAGCTAACAGATCACCCGCAGTGACCACCCCTACAGAACAGGAGGAGGAATTGCCATCGTACACAGGAATACCCTCAGATTCTCGGCCAGCACCGAACACACCCCCAGCGCTGAAACAAACCTGCACTTTCTGATCTAGCTTAACTCAAGCACCACCCTCAGTGGAACTCCCGTTTACAGACCCCCCGGACCATCACCACAGTACAGCGACTCCATCTCCGACATCTCCAACACACACGCCCATGCTTCCACTGACTACATCCTCATAGGAGACCTCAACTTCCACCTCGAGAACACCGACGACAGCAACTCCAGCGCCCTGAACAAAAAACTCGCAAACCTCATACTCAAACAGCTTGTCACGACAGTCACACACTATGCCGGACACAAACTCAAACTCATCTTTTCCACCAGCAACCACATCACCTTCAGCCACACCACCAAACTCCACTTGACCAACCACCACTGCGTCCACGTCACCTTCCAGAAACCCACCACGCACCACCACCCGCAACGGATACAATAACGCAGCTGAAACTAGGTCACCAAAGACCAGCTCACCACCACCTTCGCCCGAGACCCACCAACTGACACCACCTACACCAACACAGCCGCACGCAAGCTCAGACAGTGGCTCTATGTTTGCGTCCACAGCCTCAACCCAATTAAAAAACCCTCCAACAAACGCACCGACAGAAAGGCACGCTGGTTCACCACTGACCTCCAGGAATCCAAGCGGACTTGCAGTAGACTCGACAAAAAGTGGTGACACTAACAGATATCGTAAAAAACATGCAGTACTCAAGAATGCCAGCTGCAAGCACCACCAACTCATGTGTCGCCTATGCTGTCAACACCCAGATAATCATCTCACTCACCAACGACCCCGGCACCGCAAAAAACAACATACACAAAGGAATGAAGGCCGTCACCAACTGGATGAGGAACAGTTTACTGAAGCTAAACTCCAACAAGATGGAGGGCCACATCCTCAGCCCCACCCCCTCTGCCTGGGCCGACTCTTGGTGGCCGGCCGCTCTGGGAGCCGCAACAACACCCACCAACCATGCATGCAACCTGGGGTTCATGCAGGACTCAGCTCTTTCAATGACCCAGCAAGTCAACGCTGTCTCCTCTTCCTGCTTCAATACCCTCCGCATGGTTTGCAAGATCTACAGATGGATCCCCAACGGAACCCGAAGGACGGTCACCCAGGCCCTTGTCAGCAGCAAAATGGACTATGTCAATGCCCTTTGCGCAGGAACCACGGACAAGCTCCAGAAAAAACTACTTTGCATACTGAATGCCTCCGCACGCCTCATCCTCTACATCCCCCGCCACACCCACATCACAGGCCAGCTGAGAGACCTGCACTGGCTCCAAGTCAACAAGTGAATCACCTACAAGCTCACCACCCACACTCACAAAGCACTCCACAATGCCAGTCCAGCATACCTCATCAAACAACTCACCTTTTACACCCCAAAACGTCAGCAACGCTCCACTGTGCTTGCACTAGCCACCGGTCAACACATCCATGGGACAACCACCGGCCGCAGATAATTTTTGTACCTCGCAGCCAAGACATGGTACGTCCTCACCACCCATCGATGACAGACCCAGGACCTGCTGACCTTCATGAGACGTTTCGAGACCTGGATGTTTGAGCAGGAGCTGCACCCGCCAGCCCTCAGCGCCTTGAGACCCTCACGGTTGATTAGTGCGCTTTACAAATGATTGATTGATAAACAACGCTTCACTACGAAATTCACCAGTGACATATCAGGCCAGAAATATACACTTAACTAACAAAACCCGCCAACTGCCCATCCCCAGGACAGTGACTATCCAAACAGCTTCCATCGAAACGAAATCTATATCCCCAAAATCCACTGTGAGTCCTAGAGGCATAGGAGCGCGGCTAACCTAAGAGACGTACGTCAAGCAAAGTGCATCAGCCATGTAAACACGATAATTAGTCCAGAAACAATGACTGGCATTCTGAGTCTAGCACCCCTCCGGGGACCCAATGCATTCTAGCTTACCATACTCATTTGAATAATATTACCTGCTGTATTATGCGGTACAACTGGCATCTTCACTAACCCTGGGCGTAGTTCGCGAAGTAGCGCTATGCGTAGCTACGCAAAGTGCACTTCGCACTATGCGAGCTACGCGGAGCACTTCGCGAACTGCGTAGTACCCTGTTCGCACTGTGCAAGATGCCGTTTTCAATGATTGCACAGTGCGGACAAGCATCTGGCACTGTGCAATCATTGAAAACTGCATCTTGCACAGTGCGAGCTGTAGTTTTCTGCCGCTCGAGTAGATTTTTACTCGAGCAGCAGCTTTTTCAACGCGGACTGGTAGTTTCCCATCGCGAGTGGTCGCGAGCATACGCGACCACTCGCAATGAGAAACCTGACCTCCCCGCCTTGAGAATCTCGCCGGGAAGTTTATTTTCCAAGCTCGCGATCGCCAACTTGATGTTGCTGATCGCGAACGAGGAAAAAGTCTCGCCGGGATGTCATGTTGCTTGCTCGCAGTCGCCAACTTGACGTTGAGGACCGCGAGCAAGCAAAAAATTGACCGCTGCACTACGCAACGCTACGCAACGCTACGCTACGCGTGTTTGCACTGTGCTACGTGCAATTCGCGTAGTGCGAAGTAGCGCAAACTTCGCAAACTACGCGAGCGTAGCGTAGTGCTTTGCCCAGGCTTAATCTTCACGCTATGGCTATGGGACGTGTCAGTTTTGTTGCCGGCAGATCACAGAGAATACTCCTCTTCCACTGTTGGGGTTCGGCTTGCGCCACTGATGCCACTGCTTGTAGAGCCTCGGCTTGTAGAGCCTCGGGTTGCTCCTTCTCAGTGTTAGATGATGACGGCTTCCTCTCTGTTATACCTCCGGATTGGCAATTCAATTTGTGTGTGGGGCTGCGAGGACACGGTCAGGGGCGAGCAAGTGCACACTTATGCGGCTTTCCACCCTTGCACACCTATAAACAGTTCCAGGAATCTCCAGGAGAGTCAAAGTAGTGAGTGTGCCCCTCCAGGATGATATGCACTCATGCCGGGAACATCAGAGAGTACTGGAGGACTTTGTCCCGTAATGCTCTTTTATACCTCAACATAGGACGCCAGCCTCATTTGTACTGCAAAAGTGTAAACCAGAAAAAGGGTGACCCTAACATTGTCCACAATGAACGGGCCCCATATCACACCCGTTGCATGAGCTTGTCCCTGACACAGAGAAGTAGCAAACGGGCCAGCACCAGTCGCTGAGGCCTCCCCGGAGCCGATGCCCTTGCTGGCACCTGATGTGCGCTCTTCAGAGTGTAGAACTCCAACAGGCCCTCAGGAGACACCACACTACGAAAGCAAGTTCCTAGGAAAGACACCATGTCATCTCCTTCCAACCCTTCTGGAAGACACATGACACTGATGTTATCACTGCTGGTGCGTCCCTCCGTGTCCTCAGCCCAATGCTCCAATTGATTTACTCTGCCTATGAGGGCTCACATTTGTTGTTCTATGGCTTTACGCACTGGATTCATTTCTGCAATCCTTTACCCTTTCTGAGAGTATCCTGTGCTCTTCCATCAATAGCCCAAGCACAACCGCTACCGTGCTAATGTCCTGGTGGAGAGTAGCCTTTGTGTCAGCTATGGCCTCCAATATCCTGAGAAGATGCTGCTGTACAGGTACATCTGAAGTGGCCTGGAGCTGCTCAGGGGTGCCATCCTCTGGGCCCTGGGAGGTGCCAGCCTTGTGTCCACGTTGCTTTACCATGATGGTATGGTAGCAATAAACCCCAGCAAAAGCAGTACGACCTCTTTGACTTCTTTCACAATGCGTCACGTATTGCTCGCAAAGTGGGTGTCCACCATTTGCAGTCACACTTCTTTGGTTGCATATTGGCACCCCTGCGCACGTTGCCTCCCACAACAGTTGGTCTCCTCCAGATTGCCATGGGTGAGTGCTGACATCTAGCGTCCCAAACCAACCCCAAGGGGAATAGGTATAATTCCCCTCCGATGGGTTAACAGTCAGGGCACGTGGTGGCCGACAGGTAGTTATCTGGGCTTCAAAAAGGCATATGATCTCTGCCCATTCACTGCAATGCACAAGTATACAAACACGCCAGCAGCGCTCATTGTGCAAGGGTAAGGTCCAGACCCTACCCAGGATGAAGCTCTGCCAATCGCTACAGGAGCCAGTAACGGCCACTGCTACATGCAGGTACAGAGGTGCGTAATGGCGTCAGGGCCCACTGGCATACAGCTGCCCCCGAGGGTCCATCGCACCAATCATTAGCAAGGTCGGCCACTCTTAGCAAGGACCAGTGTGTCAGAGTCACTCCTGAGGCAACAAGTCACTTGGCATGTTATTCTACCCAGTGCAAGTCTCTCGCACGTTCCGTGCACCTCCGCAGGCGAAAACTTTATGCGTGCAGGGAAATTGACAAGCCACAAAAACAACAGCAGCAAACACCCACTGCAACACCCATGTATTTATTTTATTTTGGCGAGTTGTAGAGGCCGCAAATACCCTAGGGTGTCTCAGTGCTACGGAGTTTTATGAGGTCAAACCAGTGGTGGAAGCTTATTGATTAAAAACCCACGTCTTCCAGAGTTTCCGGAAGGCAAGAAGATTTTGACATGATTTGATGTGCAAGTGAAGAGTGTGCCATAGTTTTGCAGGAGCGATGACGAATCGTCTGTCACCACAGGAGAGTTTTTTGTGCAGGGGACCTTCAGAAGGTTGGCCGTTAGTGAGCGCAAGGGTCTGTTGGGAGTGTAGACACAAAACTTCTTCTTTAGGCAGTAAGGTCCTGTATTGTGGATAGCCTTGAAGGCGATGCATAGGGCTTAGATTTTGATACGGATTATTATGGGTAGCCAATGGCTTTTTCGGACAACCGATGAGATTGATTGACATTTGGGTGTGCCTGTTTTCATTCTGGCCGCAGCATTCTGTACCATCTGAAGTTTGTTGGTGACCTTTTCTGGGCATTGAGGTACAGGCTGTTGCAATAGTCAATATTTGACATTACTAGGGTGCTGATTAGGGTTTGTCTGGCACTGGATGGTAAAAATGGGAGGATTTTTTTTTCATTCTAAGAGTGTAGAAACATGAGGAGACAATTGTGTTGGCATGCGATATGAAAGTGATTTTGTCATCAAACATGACACCTAGATTTCTCACTTTGGTCACCGGGGAGGTGGTGGTGCCAGATTGGTTGACCACCAAATGGGAGACCAAACTGGAAGTAAGTTGCCAAAATTCTAAACTTCAGTTTTATCGGAATTTAATAATGTAAGCACCAGCAACGGAAAGTGCTGCGTGTGAATGAGACAAATGACAAGGACAGGAAAATCCACGCAGGCTGGCCTTTCCCGTCCCTGCAAATATTTTGCAGTGCACTGCACCACCAGTGTGTCACAAAAAGTGATGCTATGTCACTGTCAGGGCCATAGACAGCTGAGCAGCAACCTCAAACACAACATGCAATTGACACCAATGTAAATCACATTTTCAAACTCAACAAACTAGACATACAACACATGCCATGTATACTGATGTCAGCCTAAAGTAACACGTATCTACTTACCTTCCAAGTACAGCTGATCAAGGATAAGGACTACAGGCGTGGGTGATGACACCATTTGCTAATCCACAGACTGAACCACAGAAGGCATACGACCATGCCCATTGCCGGACTCGTAACATCATTGAACAAAGCTTTGGAATGCTGAAGTCCAGGTTCCGTTGCCTTGATTTATCAGGCAGAAGGCTACTGTATTCTCCTGAAACTGTGTGCAAAATGATTTTGACCTGTGCAATCCTACACAACATATTTGTAAAAACAAAGGTGCTCTGAGAGGAGGAGGAACAGCAGCCTGGACAGGTGGAGGATGGTGATGAAGGGCAAGCCGAAGGACAAGACATCCACCACACGGCAGCAGGGATACGACGCCGCACACACATAGTCACACAATTCTACACATGATTTTGAAAATTAAAGTTTGTAACAATGTTCAATAAATTACCAAGTAAAATTTAAAGTCGGATCGTCAACTTTGTGTCCATTAACTTTCAAGTTCATATGATAGACATATACATGTGCCGATATACATGAAACTGCCTCTGCATGCCAGTGCAAGAACCTTGGTTGTGACAAGCTGTGGCACTGGCGTAGCACAGGAATGCAACATCATCTCAATAACATGTTTCATTGTTGTGTGCAACCCTATTTTGCACAAATAGCTGACATGCAGTGATTCATGCACACTTGCACCATGAGTTAAGGATATCTGTGTGGTGTGCCTGACAAGCATAGCTGCCGAAAGTGGCATCGGATATCACCCATTAAAAAACAGGTGCTAAAGCAAAACCTCCTTGTGATGCTGATGTGTCACGTATGGACATGTGAAAAGTGATGCAGCAGTACCGCCGTGGAGCTGAAAATAAGCCACATGTTTGCGCACAGTCACATGTTAAGCAATGACATGCAGGCAGTGCCAACAATGTGTGATGTAATGTTAGGCACCTGCTGTGCAAGTGCAAGTTGGAAGTACCACTCACAGACCAATCATAATTCACTATGATTATAGACACATATAACATTACATATGGAAATGTTGGTGACAAGAAACAACACAAGTCAACATTCAATAAGGCAACATGTTGAGACAGAATACACACATGTACCATAAGTTACACATCCCTTGCACAACAACTCTGGGTAGAATGACAAGCCCCCTGTGCCACCAGAACGTCACATTGTCTGACGTACTGGTGGTGCATGGGGACCATCCACATGTACAGGGAGAGGACAAGCCACCCTGTGTGACTTAACATCTCCTTCTAAATACATCCCCTTCACACGCAGCACTTATCGTAGAAGGTGAGTTCCATGGTCGTTGCTGTGGTTGTTCACACACAACACCCATGGAACAAGATACATATCCAGATTGACCAAACTATTGAAATTCTGGAGATGCATCTGAATACTAAACCACCCTAGAGGTGGCATAACGAGTTGCAAAAAGGAGACATTCTGGGGCAGATTTACTACTTCTGGCGCATGTCTGCTAATCATCTCTGCTAAATAGCCCACAGCATGGCGCTGGCTTAGCGCCGCCACTGCGTCACAAAAGTGACGCAACGGCGGCGCAAATATGGCGTAAGGGGCTTGTAAATTTGCCCCTTTGTATTTTCGTCTTGCCTTCTCCCGCTTTATATCCGTGCTGCAGTCTAGAGCACTCATTTCAAGTGGATAATGCCTAGATTGATTGTTCATGGGCAGGAAGGTGCCCCTTCATGCACACAGATAATATCCCATGATGCATGCATCCATGCACCAGGGTCCAAGGGTCCAGGGCCAGCGCATGCCTGCAGTTAGTGCACCAGCGCAGGGTGAAGCATGGAGATGCAACATATTCCTGTGAATACGTGGCATACCTATGCATTCAAGAGTGACGCAGCATTGCGCAGGCAAAAGGCGCACGGTACAATGATGCAACACTTCCTGGTAGTTCTTCCCCCACACATACACATCTATACAGTGACAAATCAGGATTGAGTCACTCAGACCACAGATGAGTGTTGCATCACAATGTAAAGTGTCGCAATTAGCCAAGCGTTGATCATTTTACAATCTGCCTCAATAAGCCCCATGAAATGTGTCGCATCCCGTGTAAAGTGTCGCAATTTCCCACGCGTAAAGCATCTACTAATCTGACTCTACTCACTCGGCCCCCCGAAACGTGTCGCATCTACACGTAAGGTCTCGCAAAGTCACAAAAACGGGTAGCATCTCAACAAAGCGCGATGCACTGTGAAAAACGTCACGCTGTGTAATGACTAATGCATGTTAATGCATGATGCAACACGCAAAACAGAGAAGAGTCACACATGCATACGTGAGATGAACAGCAAGAGCTGGAAATCTACACATCGACAGAAGCGTGACGCAAAACGTGTCGCATCTAAGCAGGAAATGATGCAATGATTCCAGAACCTCCCAAACCAGGAAGTGCACAGTTACTTTCACTTCCACTCATTAGCTCTAGGTGTGTGCTTGGTGGAGGAGGTTGTTGGAGTCTGTGGAGTTTGCTAGTTGTCTTTTCAAGTGTCATTTGTCAGTCCTCTGTGTCTTTTGAAGTTTGTTGGTCTGTCTTGAGTCATTTGTCAGTCTTGTGTGTCTCAGTAATATTTGTATTTTGGGGTGTTTGTTAATAGGGGTAGTTAGTTTTAGTGTTCATATACGGGTGGGGTAATTTCTTATCTATCTAAGTTAATTTTTGTATAAGTTTCCTTTATTACTCATTGTAAGTTTTCTTTAAAAAAGAAAAATACCTGAATATGTCGGGAAGGTCAAGAAATTTGACCAACAGGGAGTTTGGCGGCCTCATATGGCTGATATTTCACTACCTGCCCAGAATGATCAGCATGGGGGGCCTAGTTAGCCAGGGGTACGACACGGCAGAGCGCAAGCGGCGGTGGACCCTGGGGCGTATCTTTGATGTACAACGCACACCCCACCAGATCAAGCACCGCTGGCAGGACGTCATCAACCGGGAGGCTGACCTGCTTGACCATCTTGACCTGGAGGTTAGTGGTCCAGTTGGTAAGTAAATGTTTGTTGGTACTCATATTGTTTTCTTCAGAGGTGCCAAGCTATGCCATATCTCCCTCTGTACAAATAGTATTATAGATCAATTGGCGTTGCAATGGTCTGGGCGGAATTACATATGACCTCAGTCAAAAAATGGATTGTTGTGTGGTCACAGACACATATGTTGTAACCAATATATCTGATGTTGACATAGAAATTGTCTATATTCACACACATACAGGCACCAGTGCCAAAAGTGGAAATATTATTGTGATGCTTAAAACTATGGGGTGGATCAGTAGGATACAAACGCTGCACGGTGCTGCAAGACATTTAACTATGCAAAGCAGAATTAGCTCCAAGTTGCAGGCATCAAACATCTTTTACACATCATGTAGAATCTCTGTGCCAACCCCTGTGCTGGCACACAACCTGCCACCATGTGCAGGCAACCTTGCACACAGGTACATGGCTGCCTGTGTCATGGGGCGATAGTGTCTGTTCTGGAAGGGGCACCTTCCTGCACCCTAATGTTATAATTGATCAGATTAACTCCTCCAATGTGTGCAGTCAAATGCAGCATGCATTGAGCGATGGAAAACGAAATGAATAAATATTCCCATTTTTTTTACACACTGTGCCAGCCCTAGGGTGGAGTGCCATCCTGATGCTTTCACAGTTTAATGCTCCATTGTAAGTCTGGCAATGCATCAGTAGCTATGGGTGTTGTGTGTGAACATCCACAGCAACCAACATGGAACATACCTTCCTTGCAAACAACTGAGTGGAAAGGTTGCATGATCACAAGGCCATGGTAAGACACGCTGGCTGGATTTGCAGGTCATTGTCAATGTTGAGCACGAACCAGCACCACCAGTATGTGGAAAATAGTGAAGTACTGTTGGCACAAGGAATCTTGAAAATGTCCATGTTGTATTCCAGTGCTCGGGAATTTAAACAGTGTGGTGCAGACAAAGGTCTTGTGTTGCACCATTGCTGCACACTCTTGTATTTCACTCCATATCCTGTGTATATTTCAAGATATACATGACTCTGGTTGTGTATGTAAGCATGAGGCATCAATCAATGAATCAACCAGGCATCAGAATCATTAGTGGGCTACTCACATGTGAGGGTCGGAATCCAGGTGCAGTTGCAGAGTCTGTTCTATACAGTTCCAAAGGAGATGTGCATGGTGTGGTCTGCGCAGGATGATTGTTGTCAGCTCATTGAATGTGGGGCGTAAGTAGGCGCAGTTCCACAAAAGGTGCATAATCTCACTATTACACAGCCGGCTTCATTGTAAACGCTTAATGCTGGAGTGACGTGTGCGGCAGATTGGTAGGAGAGGTTTGTGACAGGGGTTCATTTGTGATCATCAGTGGATGACTCTCATGGTAGATGCATTGTCTGTGGTGCTTAATGTTTTCCCGCACCTCTTCCGCTCCCTGTCTGAGGTCACTTCATTGGCTTCCCATGAAAAATCTCATAAAGTTTAAAATTTGCTGCTTGGTTCATATAACTCTGAACGGCAAATGTCCAACATATCTAGCCAAAAAGCTCACAGACTATCGCACGACTAGAATACTCAGATCTACTAGCAAGCACCTTCTCACTATCCCCAAAGTCCGAACCGTCAGAAACGGAGACAGATCCTTCTCTAAAATAACCCCTGAGACCTGGAACACTCTTCCTTTATCCATCAGGCTAGAACCTAACCATCTTAAGTTCCGTAAATTTCTGAAAACCTGGCTATTCTAATACTGTTTGACCGCACGCCCTCCATCTGAGTATCTGCTGGCGCTATGACACCTACGGGTGATTTATGCACCTTACAAATGCCAACACATACATACATACATACATACAAGATGAGATGGAGGGGTAGCTGGGTTTGCATGAAGATTGTGTGGTTTCATAGACCTGTGTCTCATATTGGAAATTATCCTGGAGGCACATGACATCCATGTGGAAGTATGAGCAGAGCTTGTTGTAGTGTTCCTGTGAGGGGGAGATGTCAGTATGGACAATGCAAGTTCTGCAAATGTAACTCGTGAAGTGGATTCTTACCTTTGCATTTCTGGAGTTAGTGAGGATTGATTGGGTGATTCACTTGCTCATTTAAAAATATGATGTGTGGGTGGATTGTTGATATGGTGTTCTTGCATTTGGATCCTTCTTAAGGGTATTTCCTGTGTCTTAGCCTCGCCGTTATTCATCTTTGCCAAAAGGTGTCTGCATGTGCCTCACAAATGATGTGGTCTGTCCGTGAACCATGTTGACTTCCTGTGCTGATGTGTGTCGGTGTTAGAGACTGGTGCGAATTCATCTACACATTACGATAACCATCTGTGTGGTCCATTGAGAACCAAGCTTGTGTAGTGCAAGGTGTTGGTGGCATTTTGGTTTGTGGCTCATAATAGTTTTAGCTGTTTAGTTGACATGAAGATGTACGTCAGACAGGTCAGTCCATGAGGGTATGTGGTCTGGGTGTGGTGGATGTGTTGATGTTGGGACCGTCCTTGTGGCTGTGACTTGTGACAAGTTGCTACTGTCTGATGTTTACAAGGTTGTCTATGCAGTTTGCAAATCTGTTGGCACTGAGATAGTCAAGATGTGAGTTGAGCTATGTCACAAATATGTGCTACATGTATGCGATTGCATTTTGGGCAATGATGTATATGATGTAGGTTGTGTACACAGCTCAGGGGCTGGAAGGTCTTTGGACGAGGTTCCCGCAGGGGTGTTGTCCTTGTGCTGACCCGGATCTGTGCACGTAGGTGTTTGGTGTTCAGCGTGCTGTGGCTTGAGCTTAACTTTGTGATTTGAATGTACATATTGAGTGCAATGTCATGTCCACATACCAGACAGTTGTTGCAGACTATTCATGAAATGTGATTATTAATTGGTGAGGCATTTGCCAATTTTTGTGGGAAAGGTAGCGTTTCCCATGATTCCTGTGAGTAACGTTCCATCTGGTGCAAGTTTGTTGAGGATGATACAGATCTCCATGGCTAGTCTTCAAATGGTGGACACTTTGAGGGCGATGCATTTCATGATCCAGAGTTGGTGTAGTTTGTTGTGTATGTAGTGTGCATGTAGTTGGTGGTGAACGCCAGGGTGCATTGTAGTCTGGATTACTGTCCATGGGTGTTGCTCGGAGTGTAAAGCTTGTATCGTATAGATTTGCCACTGGTACAGTCCATACAAATTGATCCAAGTTATAGCTGATGGATTGTGTATATGCATGGCCAATGATTGTGTTTGTCTTTTTGCTGGCTAAAGAGGGGTTTGGCTGATGGGCTAATACTGTGCATCTGCTGAATGTACATGCATCAAACTACATGTTCTTTTGAATGTTTCATAGATGTACACCTTGAACTCTGTATTCGTCAGGGTGGATGCACTTCGGGTGAATCAGCATCCCGAATGGAGTGTGAAGCAGGCTGCCAAAAGTAGCACTAGTCATGTGTGAGCCACAATGCGAAAATCATCTGCAAGGTCATATCAGTGTGCAATCAGAGAACAAGATAGAGTTTTACATGCTGTGTGAATGTTGAGAGTTGTAGAAGTGTTGTGAGTGTCTGAGGCAAATAAATGCTTACACATGTGCATGTGCAGACACATTTTTAAAACAGCCATCCTTACAGCAGTCGGCAACAGTGTCTGCATAAGGGCATGTCTGATGAATCGGTTGATGCACGTGCAAAATCACAGGGATGCCACACATGTTTGTTCCACAGTCAGTGAACAGTGATGTGGAATTAATCAAGTTTTTACAGTGTTCAGATGTGGGTTACAAAACATTGCTGTACTCAATGAAAAAGGAGGGACACAGACTGGTAATTACATGCATGTGTCACACTAATATGATGTGATTCCATACCTAATTGTACATCTGTTACTGTTCTTTTAGGTTGCCCACCGCCATATACACAGGGGGAGGTCGACAGCTTTGAAGACCCCAACGCCACCAGTGAGTATCTAGGTTCATAGAATTTGATGTGTATGATGTGCGAGGATGGAAGCTAGACTCTGTATGTGGGCAACTATGGTATGACCACAACTTCCTGCTGCAGTCTGAACTTTGCAATTGCACTCAAAGTCCAAAGACCATGATGTAACACGTTGTGAACGTTGTACTACGTGGAGACATGTGTGGACAGATCAAAAGCCACAACAGTGTCAGACAGGCCTTCCCACTATCCACAAGGCAAAATGGAGTGCCCATTGCCACTAGGACTGGAGTAGCAGAAGCCAAGTTGAGACAACAGCATCAGAAGTCTGACATAAGGAGAGGAGTGCATGCTGGACACAGTGCTCACTACATGTGGGGAGTGGTGTTGTGACCAATCGTTGTACAGGGCATGATTCCAGGGTTGCAGTGGGGGTGCAAGGTCAGAGTCAGCTGGTCTATGGATGTGCATGGCTTGCTACGCCTTTCAACATTGATTCAATGTGGTGACACAGAGAACAACCAGCCACAAACTGGCCATGCTCAGTGTCCATGATTGTCATATGGCTCTTCACTAGGGGTGGGCGGAATTTGCGGAATTAACCTTCGCAAATTATCGCGAGAATGTTTAAAATTATCGCAAACAAGCAGAAATATCGCGAAGATGCGGAAGTTTTTTTCCGGCATGTTCGCGAGATTTTCTGCATGGTTGCGGGTCGCCAACTTACCCATGTGGTTGCTTGCGGGCGCGGCCATCTTGTTTTGAGTTGTTCTCGCGGTGCATGATCGCGAGAAGAAAGACGTGATCGCGCGACGCATGACGTCACTGCGGGCGCGAACTGTCGCGAGACAGCGCAAATGGCTAAAAACAATACAACATCTCATGGAGAACGCGACCGGATCAAGAAAACTTGTCGGCGAACGCAGGGATTCAGGTAAGGCGATCGCGCGCGCGCGAGAATGTATCATTTTACAGCGCGAGCAAGAAACAAATTATCGCCAAGCTGCGGAAACCGGAATTTTTGACATTTTCGCGCTCTCCGCGGAACGCAAAAATGTCAAATTATCGCAATTTCCGCGAACGGAACGAAATTTTTGCCCAGGCCTACTCTTCACGTCAGTGTACTGAGTGGCCTAGACCCTGAAAGGTAACTAGGACTGCAACCTGCACAGCAAATGAATGTTCTTACATTTAATTCAGTTTTTAATCAAAACAATTTCCGATGAAAGATAAACAACAAATACATTTCAATATTTATGCAATTTCGTGCTTTACTATTGTTTCCATTAACAAGCCGAGATTATCAAAATTACATATTTTCTGTTCAAACCGAGATTATTGTGACACCCAATGCATTTTGGGACGCTGGGTCCCTTCGTCAGGGGTATTCTGTGATAAGAAAAGGAGACCGATTTCAAAGGATGCACACCTGGGATCAGATATGGTGATGAACACTAGTATGGTATGTGAATACATCGTGCTTCCCTCACCACGGTGATTGAACAAAAGGAAATTGATAATAATACCTGACTTTCACGACGTTTACAATCTACATTCCACAAGTTCTAAGCACTATGGAAATAGACACAACGCTATGGAAGAAAGCTGCAGCACACCAGAACCACAGAATGATCAAAAGGAGTCTCACAATAATAATAAAAAGAGTTGGAGAACTTACGTAGAAGATACAACGGATTTCTTATGAAGCCTGAAGACAGTCAATGATGAATTGACTGAGAATTGGATTTTGTGCACCATTGATGTGGTGGCACTTTATACTTCAATACCACATGCCAATGGACTTGAAGCAGTGGAATGGGCTTTGTTAAAACAAGAACATTTGAATGCATCTAAATGTTTCATTCCACAACTATTGGAATTCTGTTTACAGAATAGCAATATCAACTGAGATGAGAAATTTTACATACAGTTAAACAGAACTTCCATGGGTTTTCTGGGAGCACCAGCTTATGCTAACACATACATGGCCAAATTTGAAAATGATTATATTCTTTCACACACTACGTGGCAAGAAGGATTGGTGTTTTTACGTCGATTCATTGATGACATCTTCCTCATTTGGAACAAATCAGAGCCAGCGCTGATTAACAATATACGCACACTTAACCTAATAGATCCAAGGATAAAATTCACTCATACTATCAGCAGGTTGCAGTGCTAGTCACCTTTCAGGGTCTAGGCCACTCAGTACTTTCAACAAATATATGCCCCGCAGGCACATTTGCAACACTGCATGCGTACCGCAACACACTGATTTATGTTTCATATAAGTGTGCGCTGATCACCCAAATTTACATTTGATTCTTCATGTCAGTGAACATTTTGTACGATGCAATGTATCATGCTAGGAAAACATTATCAGTGCACTTACCAACAACATGCCTAGCCCCAACTCATTTGTATACAGATGAGCCATAGGAATGGCAGTCTGACTTATTAATCAATCAATCAATCATAACATTTGTAAAGTGCACTATTCACACGTGAGGGTCTCAAGGCACGGGGGGAGGGGTGCTGCTATTGCTTGAACAGCCCGGTCTTGAGTAGCCTCATGAAGGTAAGGAGGTTCGGGGTCAGCTGTAGGAGGGTGTTCCAGGTCTTGGCGGCGTGGTGGGAGAACAATCTCCCGCCGGTGGTAGTTCTTCGGATGCGGGGGACGGTGGCAAGGGCGAGGTCGGCGAAAGGGCGCTGGCAGTTCAGGTTGTAGAAGTAGAGTCGTCTGTTGAGGTATGTCGGACCGGTGTTGTAGAGTGCTTTGTGTGCGTGGGTGAGAAGCTTGAAGGCGATCCTCTTGTTGAAGGGGAGCCAATGCAGGGATCCCAGATGGGGTGCGATGTGGCTGTGGCAAGAGATGTCAAGGACAAGGCGTACAGAGGCGTTCTGTATGTGTTGCTAACGTTTCAGGAGTTTGGCCGAGGCTCCCGCATCGAGGGCGTGTCCATGGTCCAGCCTGCTGCTGATGAGGGCCAGGGTGAAGGTTCTTCTTGTTTCGGTGGGGATCCACCTGTAGATCTTGCTGAGCATACGGATGGTGTTGTAGCAGGAGGATGAGATGGCATTGACCTGCTTGGTCATGGAGAGTGTTGAGTTGAGGCTGACCCCCAGGTTGCTTACATGGTTGGTGGGTGCCGGTGCTGCTCTCAGTGTAGTAGTCCACCAGGAGTTGTCCCAGGATGAGGGGGTGGAGCCGAAGATGAGGACCTCTGTCTTGTCCGAGTTCAGCTTCAGTCAGCTGTTCTTCATCCACTCGGCGACGGCATTCATTCCTTTGTGGAGGTTGGTTTTGGCGGTGAGGGTGTCCTTGGTGAGGGAGAGGATCAGCTGTGGGTCATCAGCGTAGAAGATGATGTTGAGGTTGTGCAGTTGTGCGACGTGTGCAAGCGGTGCCATGTAGATGTTGAACAATGTCGGGCTGAGGGATGATCTTTGTGGTACGCCGCAGATGATCTTGGAGGCCTTGGAGTGGAATGAGGGGAGGCAGACGCTCTGGGTTCTGCCGGAGAGGAAGGAGGTGGTCCATTCCAGAGCCTTGTCTCGGATCCCTGCGTTGAGGAGGCATGTGCGTAGGGTGCGGTGACAGACATTGTTGAAGGCGGCTGAGAGGTCCAGGAGGATGGGTGCCACGGTTTTACCGCTGTCCAGCAGAGTCCTGATTTCGTTGGTGGCGGCGATGAGGCCATTTTCGGTACTGTGGTTACTGCGGATGTCGGACTGTGACAGGTCCAGGATGTTGTACTCCTCAAGGTAGCCAGTCAGTTGTTTGTTGGTGATCTTCTTAATGACCTTTGCCGGGAATGAGAGCAGGGAGATGGGCCGGAAGTTCTTGAGTGCTCTTGCATCCACCTTGGGTTTCTGGAGTGAGGCGTTGATCTCGGCGTGCTTCCAGCTCGCCGGGAAGGTCGCAGTCTCGAAGGAGATGTTGATGACCTTGCGGAGATGGGGTGCAATGGTGGCGCTAGCTTTGTTGCAGATGTGGTGCGGGCATGGGTCAGACGGAGAGACGGAGTGGATGGTGTTCATGATATGGATGGTGTCATCGTCGTTCGCATTGGTACAGGTGAGCAGGGGGTCAGTGTCGATGGTGGCCGGGGGTCCGAGGTGTCGGTGGCTGTCAAGGCTTTCTGGTTGTTGAAGCTGTTGTGGATGTCTGCGATCTTGCAATGGAAGAGGGTGGCAAGGGAGTCGCACAGGTCTTGCGATGGTGGGAAGTCGTTGGTGTTAGAGCCTGGGTTGGAGAGTACCTTCACGATGTTGAAAAGCTCTTTGGTGTTGTGTGCGTTGTTGTCAAGGCGGTCCTTGGAGGTGGCCCTTTTTGTGGTTCAGATGAGGTGATGGTGTCTGAGGATGGTGTTCTTGTGGCCCGCATACAGTCTGGTGTCTGTTTGTGGTGCCATTTTTTCTCTAGTTTCTAGCATGTTTGTATGGAGGCCTGTATGTCCACAGTGAACCAGCCAGCCTTCTTGTCAATGTGTCTGTTGGAGGGTTTTTTGATCGGGTGAGAGTGTTGGCGCAGTCATTGATCCATAGCCTGCGGTTGCTTGCGGCGGAGTCAGTGTCGGTCGGCTTGGCATGTGGGCTCTGGGCAAGGGTGGTGTTAAGCTGTTCATCGTTTACTTTGATCCAGCTGCGGCGTGGGATCAGTTGAGTGTGGCGGGTTTCTTGAAGGTGAAGTGGATGCAGTGATGGTCAGTCCAGTGGAGTTTGGTGGTGTGGCTGAAAGTGACATGGGAGCTAGCAGAGAATATGGGGTCAAGCGTGTGGCTGGCGGAGTGGGTGGGCGTTCTGATGAGCTGTCTGAGTCCCTGGTTGGCAAGGTTGTCTATCAGGGTGGCGGAGTTGCTGTCTTTGTTGTTCTCAAGGTGGAAGTTCAGGTCTATGAGGAGGATGTAGTCAGTGGAGGCCATGGCGTGCGTGCTGATGAATTTGGCGATGGTGTCACTGAATTGAGGCCAGGGTCCAGGGGGTCTGTAGACGAGGGTTCCTCGGAGGATGGTGTTGTGGTCTGTGTGGATCTTGAAGTGCAGGTGTTCGACGGTGCTGAGGGTGTCGTCAGTGCTGGTTGAGACCCGGAGGGTGTTCTTTATGATGATGGCGATTCCACCTCCTACTCCATTGTTGCGGTCCCTGCCAGTGATCTTGTAGCCGTCCAGGATGGCTATGGCGATGCCGGGTGCAGAGGAGGCGTTCATCCAGGTCTCCGTCAGGAAGGCGACGTCCGGGGATGATGTGTCGATTAGGTCCCCGAGTTTGATGGCATGCTTATGTATTGTGTATTGCATATTATGTATTTGATTGCGGTAATCCTTGTGCTGGGTCAATGACAATGTCAAAATGTAGGGAACTGTCCAGTGGATATGCCTTGCGATCTGCACATCAATATGTCTGTAAGTCATGTAGTTAGCATTCAATCTGTAGCTCATCACATTTATCATGTGCTCCCATTGTGGTAGAATACCCACCCACCTTGGATATGTATCAACTATTCCTACGACGGAGTCTAGATGACACTATGTACCATATGCACCGAATAACAGCAAAGCAATGTGACTAGTATCCATATATTTCCTTATGTTGAAAAAATGGCTAAAACAATCCTCCCAGTTTCAAGGATGATGTTCAAATATGTGTTCCACAGCTGGTGTAGTGTCCATGCATTGACTTTTCCTACATGTAACACAGCAGACGGCAGCCCATGCGCGTTTTGTCCTCCTGGACTTCATCAAAGCTTCTTTCAAGAGTATGCTGGCTTTTTGATTTTCAATTTACAGAGCAATTTGTTAGTGAGACAGGAATCACCCTCCAAGTTGATTATTTGGATCTCAGCCTCATTTTATGTCTTGACGTATCACAGACCGACTTTCCAAATTTCTGTTTGTACTTGACTTACAATGGGGTTCCCACAGATGATTGGATATGTAGGGAACAATCAATCAGACGCCCTTGAGCCATGATGACCCTGGGCAGCATCGTTGCGTTCCAAAATAATGCATGGATTGCAGAGAAGCATTGCTGGAGTCCAAACACTTCAACAGCTGTGCATGAGTCCTTCGGATGTCATCCTTGGAACTGTACAGCTTGATTGTCCCTTTTTCCCCATGGGTCAGATGAGGGATGATGATGACATTGCTTTGATGTGCTTTGCATTCACATTCATGACAACGTAAAACTTATGTCATGATGCTGTGACGCATCCTTGATCCTATGTCATGATGACTAAGTAGCTGCAATCAAACAGTAGATCTGTTTTGTGTGTTGTAGATTAGACAATACACACTAAAACTATAGTCTACATTTTAGTGCTCGGTGCATGTATGCTGTAAAAACAAAGCAGACGTTAAGTTCATCCTGCTAGTACTACGTGGCATGCTGAATGCCATTCAACTTGAGTATTGTAATCAATTATGAGTCTCCTTGGTGTTGAGACAGCAACCACATCTCTGTGTTCCAAAATGCAAATTGCCAGTACAGTGCATTACTCTGTTGGAGTGTGAAATGAACGTGCAAGTGGTAAATATGTCTAGGGAAGATGGTCTTCATCCATTACAAACTGTGACACTGTCAGAACTTCGCATCCATTGCAGATTAATGTCCACATGACTCCATGACTTATACATGGCTAGCCAGATGTAATTTCTTGGAGGAAATGATCAAATGCCATGATGCCTGTTGACTGGTTTTTCATTCAATGGCTCCTCATTAATTAGCTTCTATGTCAAGTGTGGCAATGATTAACGTGCAACCATAACATTCCGTTGACCGCACAGTATGTGTTGACCAAAATAAGTAGTTCTGTATTGGTGTGTGTGGGCCCCATAGTTACCAGATGATTTCCCCGAATGTTGGTTACATTACACATGATAGCATGCATTTCCTATGAACTTCTGTCCGTCATGTACTGGTGAACTGACACATGTCCCTCTTTTCATACAGATAACATGAATGCCGAAGAGGAACGGGTTTTCCGCATCAGGAAGGCCTGATATACACACATATTGTTGATGGCAAAGGGCTTCAGGTGGACCTCCCGCCAGTATGATAAACAGCGGGCTGCCAATACATAGGTCACCAACCCTGCGGCAAAGGATGGCAGGCCAACACCCCAGCATCCTGAGTCTACCGTGGCCCCAGGCACAGCACCAGGAGCTGTTGGAGCCACCCCCTCCACGTCTGGCCAGTCAGGAGGACAGGGCATGGCGCAAAAAGACATTGACCCATTGATGGGGCGAATGGAAGCAATGGACAATAAAATTGACGTTTTGACACAAAAATTGGATATGGTGCAGCAGAGCGTGGACCATTTGATCAGCCTGATATGAGGGCTGTTGTATATAGTGTTTGATAATTATTCTGTTAGCTTTTTTATATGTAAGATTCCTTTTCTTAGTAATTTTATAGTAGTTAATATATGTAGACATAGTTAGATTAGTTAGGTTTGTTAGTTAGATGTGCATTTTTGATACCTTAAGACATTTTTTTATCATGGGGGATTTTATTAACATTTCAGGGTGGGGGGTCATGTTATGTGTGTTGATAGTTTATAAAAATAAAAAAAATCCAAAAAAATATATAATTGTTTTTTACTACAATAATAGTTAATTCATGTGTAGATTAAGTATGTGTATGTCTATTGTGCATTGATGTGTTAAGGGGGGTGGGGGATGATGTTTAGTTGTCTGCGTGATCATAGTTTAGCTTGGGAACATTAAGTTAAGTTCGGTAGTGTATGGTTGGTTAGTTTAGATAGGTTTAGGAATTTACATTAGTTTTTAAGGTATTTTAGAGCGTGTTATTTATTTAGATTTTACTTCAACCTTTTTTTTTTATATATAAACACTTTATTTACCTACATTGGACTATATTCTTTGATGTTCAGCATTTACTATGTTGTATGTGTGAGTTAGTGGGCACATGGACTGTGACCACCGGTTCATGTTTGAGTGCATCATATTAGTACATTCTGGTAGGTTGGTGCTACATGTCTGACTAGATGTACATGTTCATGCAACATCTGTGCTTTGCTTTTTTGGTAGCCAATATTGGTCTGACACATACGTTTGGAATTCTAATCATGAGTCTTTGGACAACCTCTGCATGTGTATCTATCAATATTCAGTCTCTGCTGGGTATGATGTTGATATATGTAAGTAAAATATTGCTTGTCTCTTACACAGATGTACAGAATGTACGCACCACACATCTCCCTCGGTGTTGTAATACCTACACCATGTTAATGTACAAGTAGTCATTGTGTTACGAGTGGCTAGTTCATATGACTGGACAACACAGTGTCTGTATACAGGCGTATTTATGGTTTAAGGATGGTGTATGAAGTACTGAGGTCAAAACTTCTGCCCATCTTGTTGAAGGCATAACAATAATATATTTTGGCACAACGTCATCAATGGTGTATGTGCAGATTCTAAATACTCTTGAGCTGCCAGTACGTGACTTTTTGTGACACACTGGCAGAGCTTTTCTCAGCCCCATTTTTACAGAGACGCACCAAGCCACCATGTGTAGACTTTGTTATGTTCTGTTTAGACGACTTATATTGCGCACAGCTTCCCCAGCAAAGGGCCCTCCCAGTGCTGGTAGCAGATAGAACAGGTGGCAGGTGACAGAAGGAGGCCTAAATTTAAGTGAAGAGGTGGATCTTGATACCCTCACGAAAGCCCAGAGAATACTCCATGCTGCAAATGTGCGTAGTAAATAAGTTCAAGAGTTGAGCTGCTATTGTGCAGAAGGAGCACACAACAGCTCACACCCTTCTTAACCGTGCGACAACCGCTAGCTGTTGACCTATTGCTCCGAGTTGGCGAGTGGTGGTGTATTGGGACAGCATGTAGGGCAAGATGCCAGGAGAGGATGGATTAAAGACCTTAGACGCAATGCAGCGAGGCTTGTACTCACTACTCTGGCTACCGGCAGCCAGTGAAGCCAACAACTGGCGCTGGTGTTGGATTAGGTTCTATAGAGACCAAGTAGAGTCCTGGCAGCTGCGTTTGGGACCCTCTTCAGTCTCTCAATCTCAGACTTGTTTGCCCCCAGCTGGAGAAAGGTGCAGTAATACATTCTCTAAAAAACAGAGTCCGGGACAATAACCTGACTGATGTATGGCTTGACAAAAATAACTACCAACAGCAGTGTGAACCCCCTTAGTATACCAAGACACGTTCCAGCCACTTTGTTAGTCTGGCCCTCTAGTCTCTTTATGGGACTGGAGTTCGAAGTACTTAAGTTACAAGATAGCAATCATCAGTGATAGCATAAATACACGTTTGGGTCCTAGGGGCGTACCAAACCATATACCAAAAATGTGGTATAAGAACCACGACTGAACTAGACACAAGGCCTAGAGCCTGTAGAATCTCTGGGACCACCCAAGGTAGTGACACAGGGGACCCACGGGGACTGTATGCAGTGTGAGAACACAACCACATATTCCCGTTATCTTCTATGGGCGATGTCGCGGTTGGAAATTTGAAGATTAGGGATGCTTCTAATCAAGTCAGGACCAAACCCTTTTGGACATAAGAAGTTCTAGGGCTAGCACACACATGAGCACCAGAGTACTCGAGTTACCTCACCCAGGGAATCCGGGTGCATAGGTGTCTTTTGGTGTCGGGTCGCATCGTCGATTTCAATGTGAGCCTGCAAAGAACTGCTGCTTCCGTGAAGAGGAGAAGTGTCCGGAGTGATCCAAGCCTGGTTCTATGATGTAAGGAACCTGAAAGCAGAGGGGACAGAGTCTGGGTCACTTGCCAGTGACCTAGGGCAGGATGGACCAATGCCCACAGATGTCGGGTGCTTCAGGTGAGCTGATGGGTGTCTTCACTCTTCATCCACGAGGTCCAGGAGGCATTAAAGAAGTCCACGAGCCAGATTCGAGCTGTCCCGCAAAGTCTGTAGAGTGCTGCGTTGTCGGCGACCAGAATGGACCCAACAAGTCTTGGCAACGGCAAGTCACTGGAATTTAGAGAAGGGACTGCGGTGCAGACCTGCAAGGTCTGAGGGACTCGTCCAGCGAGGGTAAGTCAGGGCATGTCTGGAGAAACCAGGAAAGCCCAATTAGAAAAGGAGTTGCCTTCGTGGGGACCTGCTATCCAACAGGCTAGTGTTTGCGAAGGAGCATCAAGCGGTCGCACTTTAAGCTGGCCCACGGGTCCCTCGTGGAGTGGAGACCAGCAATCATCGGTGCAGGAGGTGCTCAAGGCTAGGGCTACTCGGAGCCCAAAGCACAACTTCGAGGCGGACCAGGAAGATGCTGTTGCTGCAAAAGATCATGGTGTCCAGGGTTCACAGTTTCATGTCACCCACGGGCCTCAGCTTTGCTGTGGACTCAGGGTAGCCTCGGGGAAGTCTGGAAATCCACGTCTGGTGATGCAAAGACTTCGGCGTCCGGTGGGAGCTTCAGCGATGCAGACCAGTCAGTTGCTTCTTTGGTGCCTGCCAAGCAGGGGAGTCCCTCCTTGACCCCAAAATGCAGAAGTCTGGGCTACACCACTGAGTACATGCACTTTGCTGGGCACAACCAGTGTGCATCACATCTCATTGGGCAATCCTACTACACAATGGCATACAAACCCATGTAGGCAACAATGAGTTCATGTCTCATGGTGCCATTGCTGGCCTGTTATTAGTGAGTCAACCTGGAATACGGAGGTGCAGTCTATTTGCTGGGCTCTGTTGTTGGGCATTGAGGCATTGGTGATCACCTGTACCTGGTGTTGGAGCCAGCATGGTTGCATGGAGGCATGCTGCAGACTTGTGTGAGAATACACCCTGTACCCCCATGTATTTGTGAATGTTACCTGTTCTCCGGTGTAACTACCGATGGAGGGACACATTGCATACCATGCCCCAACAGTACACTGTGCTACACAAGGGATATTGTCAATGGTGTTCAACGCATATCTGCATCCTAGGCCACAGGATGGGTCAATGGCCAGACGCTGTGGAGGGTTTTGACCCTGAGATGAATCTAACGTATGAAGCATTGGCACTCAAGATACACACATGAGGGATGCATGTTGCATCCCCTTCATCGTGTCCTTGCCCAGCTGTCTTTGCAGGGAATGCTATACCCAGGCCTGTGTAAGTCCACCTAGCAAAGGATCCTGCTGGCTGATTCACCGACTTTATGAGTGTGCATCAGATATCACCACTGTGTGGATGTCCAAGTGAGTGCAAGGTGTGATGTGTAGTGTAGGATGCCCATGATATGGTAGTGCGCAGGGGTAGCACCTGTGGGTGCAGGACACCCAATGGGGGATAATCCTTTATGGAGCTTGAGATTTGGGCCCATGAATTTGAGCACTGCTAAACAGTGAAGCAAATACCATGATGGTCATTTATCTATGTACTGGTGCTACATTTCCTTTATGGGTGTGAGGGGGATTGGGGCTGCTCGACTCAGATTTAGGCCCATGACTCAGTAGTATGCCTACTGAAGTGCACAATGTCTGGTCATTTGTCCTCTCAGTCCGGCACAAACAGTCATGTACACTTCCATGTTCACAATGCAGACAGCATTACAGCGTGCATTAAGTACATGCCCACCCATCAAGCCCCTGTCAGAACGCACTGTCCCTGCGCGCATGAGCAATCACAAAACCACATTGCAGCCCTGTGATTGACTTAGGTGAGGGAGCCTGGCTGGTTCATGTCCCTTGAGGCAGACTCATGGGCCCAGGTGCACAGATTACACATGCCCAGGCCTTGTTGCACATTTTCATTTTTAATGTGATGTAAGGCCCACACTTGCATCCACCCCCACATCCATGTCCCCTCCAGTGTATTTTCTACATTATTTCTCCAGCCAGCTGTCCAGTGCCCCCTACATCATTTCTCACTGCCAGATGCTGTGCAGCCCTGTGCAGCAGGCAGACCAGTTGTGAACAACCATAAGATGTCTTTTGTTGCAAGGCATACTATTCCATTTCTTTCAGATATGATGCATACCAATGGGTCTCATGTTACAACAGTGTGGTGAGAGCTGGCTAGGATAGTCTTGTGAATTACAGTAACTACTAAAGTGAGTGCAACCCTAAAAGGGACACTTGTTAAACATAACGCAAGATACCTGAGATTCATCTCAGATACCCCCCCCCCACAACAGAAGATAGCACATTTGGTGCATACGGCACCCTATTTTTATGGATTGCCCACAAGAGACACCATATTTACATGCATTGCCCCCATATGCCACCCACTTTTCAATTTTTGACCACAAATAACGTCATTTTTTTATTTCTTGCCCCCAAGAGGCATACTATCTTCATTTTCTGGCCACCATAGACCCCCTATATTCAAATTTAGCCCACACTCAACACCCAAATTGCAATGTTTGACCCCAGAAAACACACTAGTTTAATTTTTTAGCCACTAAAGGCATCCTGTTTTGCTTTTGACCACACAGAGAAGAGACTATTGTCCCTTATTTCTCCACAAGACAACCAATATCTCAGAATGTTTCACAAAGAAAAATGCTTACATTGCTATGTCACACCGGTACACTATACCTAGGCTTTGATGGATGGAACTCCATTAGTTGCATCACAATGCATTGATTTAACATGACATGTGAAGGCAACTGCATGCCTGTAGTTACTTGGAATTGACATTCAAATGTGATGACTGTGTTGTAATGTACATCTAGCACGACGGAGGGAAGCCATGGCTAAAACCATATGCAGTCATTTGCCCCAGGACCACACACACCAGCTAGAAGGATTCCTCTTCTACACTCCTCGGCTGCAACACAGGCACCCACCTCGACATCCACCCTGTACGCAACCACACCTGCCATCTTGCAGTACAGTATGCTTATCTTGCCCCCTGCACAAGTCTAATCTCAGGACAGACCTTCTTACACATCAGGACACCAGTGCCTTGTGCCACCCAGCAAAACAAGACTACACACAACCAGCTCAAATACATCCTCCACAAACTGCTGGCACTACACATAACCACTACAGAGATGTCACACAACCTTGCTGTTGACTCTTCATATGTCATCTGCTTCACATACACATTCACCAACCTTCATTCTGGACCTGTAATCACCATCACCATCAGTGACGGCTACTTCATTCCCCCCAAGGTCCACCACGTCCATCAAGGATGAGGCCTTGCCATATCCTACGAGGAAGGTGAACACTCAAAATGAACATACACGTAAATGACAAAGCATTAACCATGGTACAAATCAACTTAACACGGCCAGACCCGGCAAGGCAACATCCACATTGGCACCTTCATTTGCAGGCCACCCGGGCCATGTACACCCATTCAACAATGCCATTGTAGACATCATTCCACACCAGGCTCGCCCACCCCCCTTTCCTACTTCAGGGACTCTGGTTCCACCTGAACAACACCCGTGACCAGGACTCCTGGACATCTAATCGGTTATCATGGAGTCCCTTGGCCACAGCACTATGCCTACACTTACATTGTATGACCCCGCTGCACACGTCCTCCATCCACTGTTTGAAACCTGCCCAAACCTACTGGCACACCTCAAGGACATACAGGCAATATGTAGCACCAGTTTGCACCTTATTGACTACGTTACGCAAGTATGCATATGCATGACTTTGTGCACATCTTTTATGTACTCCTTGCCCTGACAGATCTTCACTTTGGACATTCTGAAAGGTGAGGTACCGGTGGTGCAAGTCCCTACATAAATGATGTCCAGTATGTCTGCTCCATCAGAGATGGACATGGTGGTGCTTTTCTGACATTTTAAATGTGTGATTGACATATGTGTCAGACTTACATTGTGAAGTTTTGTAATTGTGGACAAATATCAGGACAACAAAATGCACACGTCAGATTGCGGCACAGTGACATTTCTAGCTGCTATGCCCAACATGACCCCTTCCTGACATATGTGCATTTATTGTTACTTACCCATTGTCTGCTCTTCAGTTTCTCTTGCGGCACTGTCCTGTCCGGAGATTCCTGTCACTATTTCCTCTGGAATGACTCATGCCACCCGCTCCTCCAGGTCATCAAGGACCTCCTGATCTGCTGGGCTGCCTCCTCCAGTTTGTAAGGCAGCCTTGCGGTTTGCTGCAAGTTTTTCTTTTGTGCGACACTTGCAGTCATGCTACCTTTATTTGCAGTCAAGCACGGTCCGCTTGGCCTGGCCCACGATGTTGATTTTCATGACAATTCGCTGCCATATTGCCTCTTTTTTTAAAATGGGCAGCTTTGAATTCACAAACAGCTGGTGCTGGTGGTTGGTGACATCCGTCACCAGGATTTCGTTTTCCTCATGGCTGAAGTTGGACTTGCGCTTTCGTTTGGCCACAGGTTCAGCCTGGGCATCAGGGCTTCTGCTGGCGGTGTTTGTCTGTGGGTCCTGGGTGCTGGTGTGACCTTCAGGTTCCATGTTTGGCTCCTCTGTTGTCCACAAATGTCTGTGTTCCTATTTGCGTCACTTTCTCGGTTGACTCTTGACGCTTCACGCAGTGTGCGCTCACGCAGAGTCGTCAGAATGGCGTTGCGTGTCGTAAGTCAGCCTTACGTGACTGTTCCTGTAGTTGCGTCAGATTGACTTGCGGCACTTTTGCGGCACCTACATCAGTTTCTCTGACGCAGGTTGCCGCGTTGCGCCACACTCTGACGCCTTGTTGATATGGCGCATCCCGGTTGACTTGCGTTGTCGCAGTAGCGACGCAAGATTTCTGACGCATCGCTGTGGTGCGGCATCGATGCGTCACTTTTCATAAATCTGCCCCTTTGAATCTTGTCTCCCCAGTCTTAGATTTCTCTCGAAGCAACAGTGCAAGGGATATCCAACCGTATAGAATCATGGTAAGCGCGGTCTCACACAGCCCGCGGGGCTAAAGAACTTCTCAATATCCCTTCACCTTTTTCACAGTTAAGGACTCAATCCTAGATTGAATTTTCTTCCCCCCACTTGCCCCCTTGATTTTTTAGTCAAGCCCTCCAGTCCTGAATAGTAAACAACAGGCCTTCACTCACTTCTTCATGACGATCAACACATAGACCACCAGGAACCATCACGGAAACAAATGGTTTCCCTTTTTCACCGGATCAAAGGTTATGACAGGTCTAATGATAAAAGCTACATATTAGGTCCATTACATACAAACACACCATACCTCAAACTGTGATGAAAACTAACAAAAATATATGTTGTGCATTTGTCTCTTTTTCTTTTTGGAACTACACACTGTGATATGGACATCAATATTCCATATGTACCTTTATGAATTATCATAAAACAATGATTATTTTTACTGTCACTGAAATTTAAACTGGGAATGCCTTAATGTCCATGCTTTCTATCTCTTGCTGTTCCGCCTTGCTATGTTCTGATGTTCTTATTTCTCCTTTTTCTTTGACTTGGTATCTTTTGACTTTGCTCTGCAATAATGTTATATGCATATCCCTGTCACGCATTAACCTCCTTTTTTCTTTTCCTCTGGTACCTTCCAACCAACAACTGCCAGAGTCGGAGGGGTCTCACAACCAGCCCTATCAAAGTTCATCACACCTGTCCTGGATGCCATCCTCAGCTTCATACCCCAGTACCTTCACTTCCCCAACACTGCGCAGGAACAGCTGGAGACAAAGCAAGGCTTCTACGCCATAGCCGGATTCCTGTTGGGGGCAATAGACCGCACACATGTCCCACTTGTGCCCCCTGCGGATACTGCACACCACTACCGCAACCAAAAGCATAAGCATTCCAACAATGTGCAGGCAATAGTGGACAACCGGAGACTCTTCACCAATGTGGTGGCCACCTACCCAGGCAGTGTGCATGATTCCTTCATCTTCCGACAGTCCATCATCAACCAGTGCTTCCAGGATGGCACATATGGAATGGGACCGCTCGTTGGTAAGTGCCAAATCAACACATCACACACCCCAAAGCCACCAACACACAATGTACAACTGTGGGAATGCAAACGTGACCAAACCACATACATGTCAAACTACACGACCACCTACCAGACATGATTACACCGCTACATGGTCATCCTGGGCTACCCCTGCACCCAATACAGACATTACATGGCACCAGAGCCACACAACAGCTGAACGTGTGGAGATGCCGAATGCAGCCTTGTGCGAGTACACAAGTGACCGGTGAGTGGGAATGTACACAACAAGATGTTAGGCATGGATGTGCAGGACAGACATGGGAATGCAAACAACTGATATGTCTATGCAGACCACAACTGTTGGTGACTGGAGAGTAGTGAGCAGTGGACACAAACATGTCACCCCAGGCCGTGGGACAGATAGTGGAAGTGTTGCATGCTGCGTCCCCCCCTGATGTGCGTGAGCGTAGTAGGTTGGCCCTGAGTACACCAAGGCTGCGCAGGGGTGTGTTGACAAACCCCGTTGCGCAGAGCGTGATTCACTCCCGAGAAGGCCAACGTCACCGACAGTGAGGCGCCCCGCGGCCTGCCACGAGCCCGACGCCGTAAGCAGCGGGTTCTGCGACCCTGTGCACCTGCTGCACCCTAGGACGCTGATGCCCAGACCAGGCCTGCCCACCCCAGTGCCGCACTGCTCACCTGCCGACACCGTCAGGTGTCAAAGAGGGCCCAACACGTGCCGGTGCAAGCACCAAGCCCGAGTCCCGTGACCTCTGCAGCCTCCGCAGACCCTCGCTGGCCCTCCCGACGTTGGTTAACATCACTCCTTACTAATTTACATGCTCCACCCACGTCCTCTTCGGCCCAGTAGGTCCCACATGTGGAACAGTGTCCTGAGTCCTGAATGGCAGTGACCTCAAGTCCGTGGTGCATAATCCTATATCGCAGGCCTGCGACATGTGGTGCCACTAACCCTGTGCGCCATGAGTGACCGTCATCCTCCAGCGGTACATCGTTGGTGTCTTAGCCTGTGGCCTGGGGGTTGTCATCAGCAATGGACAGGTATGGATTTGGTGTCTGGCCTGGGTCTGTGTCATTCGTATACACGATGTTGCCGGACACAGCTGGCTTGTGCCCTCTGCATCATGCCCTGGAGGTAGACCTACCATTCACCCCCGCGACACTCCGCGGAAGGCCCCCATGACACATGTGAGGCCCTGCTCTGCCCTCATGACCCTACCCCAGTCTCCCGCAGGTCAGCGTCCCGTGGCGGTGGGCCCGTGTCGGCCACTATGCATCCAAGGCCACTAGCCCTGTGCGACTCGAGTCATTCCCCCTTGTAGTTCTGACATTGCATTTCTGAGTGCCTGATGACTGTTGGAAATGTTGCCAGCACCAGCCACTCCCTGAGGGCTGGCTTACGCTCACCCCACACACAGCCAGCACAGGCATCACTGTATTAGTGAGCCTGCCATCACATCCTGCCGAACCAAGTATTGACTCTTTTCTCCCTGCACTGTCACAGGTGATCAAGGATATGCACTCTGCCCTTGGATGATGACACCCCTCCGAGACCCGAACACACCCGCCCAGAGGCAGTACAATGCGGCCCACAGATGCACCAGGGGCATCTTTGAACGCACATTTGGCATGTTGAAGTCATGTTTCAGGTGGTTGGACGTCACAGGTGGAAAGCTCCTGTACAGCCCGGACATCGTGTGCAAGAAGATCGTTGCATGTTGTGTGTTGCACAACATCTGTGTTCGCACCAATGCCCCATGGATCCCAGTTCCAGAGTTAACAGACGATGATGGTGACGATGGGGCAGGTGGCCCACGTCCCACTGCAGCTGCGGCAGGAATGGCCCGTAGGAACACCATCATTGACACTTACTTCTCATGAGCACGTCACATTGTGTGCGTCCATGGCAATCATGGGACAATTGAGGATGTCCAATTGCACTGCATGTGTGATTAAAACATATTTGCAGGGTACAGATTGTACTTGTACATTGTCATGTTACATTTTCCTGTGGTTTCAGGTGTGATGTGCCAGATTGTGCACATTTGTGGAACCAGTTGTGTCCTGTGTTCAGTTGTGGAGGTGTTGCTGTTTGTACTGGGATGTTGTCAATGTCGAGGTGCACTTTTGCTTATGTGCGTATGTTGCACAGTGGGTGAGTCGCTCCTGCGGCTTTGATTTGTCTGCCACTGGTCTCTTTCATGCGGTGTGCCTGTCGGTTCAGTTCTTCCACGGTGCTTGAATGTTGTGGTGTACATGTTGTCCTCTGCAGTCGGTCAGGGTGCATCCGCGGTACTCCACTGTTGATTTATTTTGTTCTGTGCCATTTTCCGTGTGCTTTTTCCCGCATTACGCGTGAGTATTGCTGCCCTCGAGCTGGTTGTCACTGTTTTCTTATCGTGCTTTGGTCCATCGCAGGCTTTTTCATGTTGTGGTTTGGGTTCTTATCTCCATCGAGGTGGTTGTATCGTGGGCATTGGCCGCGGTTTCGGCAAACTATCGCATGGGGCCGCCTTGTTGTGAATTCCATGTTGAAACGGGGTTATTTCCCCGCGATAGGCTGAGATGTTGAGTGTTGCGTTAAGCTACTCTTGCGGTAGTTATCACACGTTCTTGTGAATATACCCCTGAATTTATTCCTATTGTATAGGGCAGTGCTGAGTTTGCAAGTGGACAAGTCACAAGCAGAGAGATATATACTTTCCTAACCCCAAATATAAGGTGGAGTGCAAAATGTATCCAGTGAACTATTTTTTCTATTAGTGAAGTTGGAACCTTGTGCAAAAACAATCCTGTCTGCAACGCAGGCACCCTTGCACCATGGTGCAAGGATGCCTGTGCTCGTGCTAGGCAGCCAAAAGTGCACCAGTACAAGAAGAGAGCAAGTAGTCTTGCTGCGTTGCATGAAAAAATTATAAATATGGCCCTGGGCTTACCTTTATAAAAAGATTTTGTGGCTATTGAAAAGAGATGTTGTAGTTGACGTACACAAAGAGTTGAAAGTGGTCAAGTAAGCAAGGAGGATGCTAAAATGCAGTCCCGCCAACTCACACTGTGCTACCATGTGTCACACGATATCAGCAGTCTTTACACACGGTACACTGATAAAGAACTGATCTCAAAGGTGCTGGTTCAACACCAGGTGATCTGGAAGCCCTTACAAAGAGTAGGGGGCAGATTTATGAGCCCCTTGCGCCACTTTTGCGTCACTTTTCCCATGTTAAAAGTGACGCAAGAGTGGCGCAAGGGGCTCATAAATCTGGCCCTAGGTTTCCAGCTCGTGTGGAAGCGCTGTGAAGCTGATTTCCAGAAAGGGGTCTGCAACATCCACTGGACATCATCTGCAACCTCAGCAGCTTTTCTTTGTGGGGTAAGGAACGAGTGGGCTTCAGTAAGTGCTCAGCACACATCCCTGCCACTCACAGTGGCCCCGCCCACTCCTCAATCTCGCTCACACGGTGAGCAATATGTTTTTTAGCTGGCAGGTCTGAGAATACTCTGATTTGTCATATGACAGTATCCTAGGAAACATCCTTTCTAATTCTGAAGCAGTACCAATGGTTTTCGAGGCAAATTCAGAAAACTCGAACATGAAAATGTAGAAAACTGTGAGTGAGTCAGGTGCCAGGGCACGCTTGCGGCCGAGGCCTGCTTTGGATATTCCACTAGTTACCTGTGCAGAGGCAGGTAGACAAATGCTCCTTGTTTGTCATGATACTGAGCTCTGTAAGAATGCTCCCTTTATATTTGTAACTTCCCAAACGTTGTTAATTTAGTTCAGTTTTTCAATCCGTTCGGTGTAATTATAGTTTGTAATCATAGTTTTCCTCTGAAGAATGGCTGCCTTCCACGTGTGGGCAGAAAAATGCGTCTCTACTTCATTTATTTTACGTGGAGTTGTATTTTTTATGACTTATGTCGCAGACTACAAGAATTTGTTGAACCACTAGATGGAGCTATTGATTCAAACATGCTATTCTTTGTGTTTGTTTGAGAAGGCTATTGCCAGAAAGGTTCCTAAAGGAAGTGCTAGGCAGGACCCAAGTTCATAAAGGGGAAACAAAATCATGGTTTTCACGCATCTCAGTGTAATGGGAAAGCACTCACAGGAAGCAGGAGCGCTTGTTGTAATTTTCGATTTTACTACTGAAATTGTAAATCTCTTGTACTGTGTGCATTCCATGGATCTTTAGGACAAGCTCATCATATGAATACTTTGAAGGATAGAAAAGAGAAATACCAGCATTTGTAAAGCACACAGCTACCTCCGGAGAGGTGTCCCGGCGCTGGCCCTCAGGAAGATTAAGCGAGCTGTTGCCCAGAATCACAAGGTCCCCGGCTAACCTGCTGCCAGCGCCTTGGGGATCGAACTGTGAGCCTCCTTGTTCCGGAGACAGCCGCCCTGGCCGCTGCACCACACCTCTTCCCTAATTGTGTGCTGTAGGCCTGCACTGCAGTAGCATAACAAAACTCCACCCCCCCCCCTGCAAAGTACATTGAGGGCCCTCCTACACCCCGCACACAGTCAGGAGCTCTCAGTCCAGGGGCCCGCTGCCAATAGTTACCCCATGAATGCCATGCAATCCTCCTCCTCGCATGCCCATACCCTTCTGTGTGAGCGTGAGCTTTCAACGTCTGTTTATCGTATATGACTATACCCAATGAAAATACGCCATACGTATTGTTTACATTGTAACAGTTTGACTACACCTTGTATTCGCTGGAAAGGGAGCACAGCGAGGTCTGCCCCCCGGGCAGATTGGGAGGGGGAGGGGCTGGCGAGTGAGTGGCCATTTTGGGTTTACTTTGGCCTACATTGGGAGTAGCCCAATTTTGATTTACTAGCCCAAAAGTATATAGGGCTTTTTCGCGCTTTCCCAGCCACCATTTTAGGTTTGGTGACCTGGTGGCTGGGAGCGCTGCGCAGAGTAGGTTTTTGTCAGGCCTAGCGGCAGTTTGTGGTACAGATTTATCGCTTAATTGCTTTGGCGGTGGAATTTTAGAGGCAGGATGGCTGGAGAAGATTATCGGGTGTTGGAGGCGATGAGGCTGTTAAGTGAGGCTGGCCGGATAGATCTGTTGATACCATTAGCCTCCACTGCCACTCGCCCGGTGAGACGTGCGTCGGCCGTGGTGGCGGCCGCCGTTGCAGCTTGTTCGCCCCCCCGGAAGGCAGGCAGGGCTAAGGTGAGTTCGTGGGGCCGAGGGGATGCCAGGAGCGTGGCCCCGACGAGTGTCGCGGGTTCTAGTGGGGGTGGGGGAGGCTCTAGGGCATCCGTGGTGAGAGGCGGGGTTGACCGGCAGGGGAGCGCGTCTCGTGTCTCCCCACCGGGATCGCTTTAGGCTGGGTGCTGCTCGTATGTGAGAGTAGCAGCCCTCTGTGCGAGGCGGGACAGTAGGCAGCGTGGGGAGCGTAGAGATTGAAAGCGCTGCCCCGGGTTCAAGAGGAGGCGCATCAAGGGAGTGGGAGGTGCCCCTATGCAAAGACAGGGTTGAATGGGAAGGCCGGCAGGGGAGTACGTCGCGCGTCTCCCTGCCGAGGTCCCAGGCTGAAAGGGGCCGCTCCTATGTGAGGAGAGCGGCCCGAGGGGTGCAGAAGTAGTGAGCCAGTGCGAGGGGATAGTGGGAGAAGCTATGGCTCTTAGTTTGGAGGGGGGGCATTTGGAGGTAGAGTTTGGGGGCAGTCAGGCCTTGCAGATTGCTGGGCGAGTAGTTAAGGGGTCCTGGCAGTTGGCTCAGGGGAAGCCCCTTGGAAGTGTGGGAGCAGGGGCAGAGGAGCAGGTGGGCAACTGCAGGGGCGTGGTGGGTTCCTCGCCGGTGGGCAGGGAGGTGGGGACCCGGGGGGGGGGGTTTCGCCTTTATTGATTGATTCTGAAGGGAGTGAAAGGGACTGGGACGGCCAGGACATTTTTTCTTCATGGGCGGAGGGGATTTCGGGGGCGCAGGAGGATGGTGGGCTGGAGGGGTGCTGCCGGGGAGAGAGGTCGGATGTTCTGGGGGTGGGGGGCTGAGGTTATTTCAGTGAGGGGGGGCAGTGGGGGAGTGCAGGGGGGACTGGGGCAGGTTCCTGGGGATGAGGAGGCAGGACTGAGCTGTGTAGGTCAGCAGGGTGCAGTGGGTTGGGAATGGAGTGAGAGGTGGGAGGAGGAGGCTGGGAAAGGGGATGGGTTGGTGGATCTTAGCGCGGTGAGTCGGGCGTGGGTGGCTAGCACATTAGGTGGTAGTAGGAAGTGGAGTTGGGACGGGAGGGAGAGGAGAGAGGGGCCCAGCACACCAGACCATTCTTTTCTTTTGCAGGCGCCGGAGTGACTTGGGATGCCAGACTTGGCAGGGCTGGGAGCGGCCCGTTGGCGCCAAGGAGAAGGGAGGGTGGAGCCGTCGCGGCTGGCACAAGTAGGGCCAGGGCGGGCTCGCAGGCGCCACCACCCACTGGGCCCTCAACGGTCCAGGGAACAACGCCGAAGGAGGAGCGACGAGGACGAAGTGTTGTGTGTTTCTAGGAGGGTGCATTCTGCACCCCTGGCGGTGAAAGCCGGTAGTGCTAGGCAGGAGGAGCTGGATTATGAGGAGGATAGTATGAAGGAAGAAGAGTTGAGGGATGTCGAAGGCGGGGGAGAGGGGGGCCGAGTAATGCTGTGCATAGTGTCTTTCAGGTGTCACGACGCCAGGCAAAGCTCACGGGTCGGACATCACACTGGGAGGAGAGGTCGGTCCCTTTGCCAGGACGCACAGTGGAGTGACGGGCGGAGTCCTTGGCACCAGGTAAACAGGTGGTGCGCTTGCGTCCCGTAATGGTATCGGTTGGGGTGTTGTAATGTACATCTAGCACGACGGAGGGAAGCCATGGCTAAAACCATATGCAGTCATTTGCCCCAGGACCACACACACCAGCTAGAAGGATTCCTCTTCTACACTCCTCGGCTGCAACACAGGCACCCACCTCGACATCCACCCTGTACGCAACCACACCTGCCATCTTGCAGTACAGTATGCTTATCTTGCCCCCTGCACAAGTCTAATCTCAGGACAGACCTTCTTACACATCAGGACACCAGTGCCTTGTGCCACCCAGCAAAACAAGACTACACACAACCAGCTCAAATACATCCTCCACAAACTGCTGGCACTACACATAACCACTACAGAGATGTCACACAACCTTGCTGTTGACTCTTCATATGTCATCTGCTTCACATACACATTCACCAACCTTCATTCTGGACCTGTAATCACCATCACCATCAGTGACGGCTACTTCATTCCCCCCAAGGTCCACCACGTCCATCAAGGATGAGGCATTGCCATATCCTACGAGGAAGGTGAACACTCAAAATGAACATACACGTAAATGACAAAGCATTAACCATGGTACAAATCAACTTAACACGGCCAGACCCGGCAAGGCAATATCCACATTGGCACCTTCATTTGCAGGCCACCCGGGCCATGTACACCCATTCAACAATGCCATTGTAGACATCATTCCACACCAGGCTCGCCCACCCCCCTTTCCTACTTCAGGGACTCTGGTTCCACCTGAACAACACCCGTGACCAGGACTCCTGGACATCTAATCGGTTATCATGGAGTCCCTTGGCAACCGTGCTTGACTTACAAAGAGTAGGGGGCAGATTTATGAGCCCCTTGCGCCACTTTTGCGTCACTTTTCCAATGTTAAAAGTGACGCAAGAGTGGCGCAAGGGGCTCATAAATCTGGCCCTAGGTTTCCAGCTCGTGTGGAAGCGCTGTGAAGCTGATTTCCAGAAAGGGGTCTGCAACATCCACTGGACATCATCTGCAACCTCAGCAGCTTTTCTTTGTGGTGTAAGGAACGAGTGGGCTTCAGTAAATGCTCAGCACAAATCCCTGCCCCTCACAGTGGCCCCGCCCACTCCTCAATCTCGCTCACACGGTGAGCAATATGTTTTTTAGCTGGCAGGTCTGAGAATACTCTGATTTGTCATATGACAGTATCCTAGGAAACATCCTTTCTAATTCTGAAGCAGTACCAATGGTTTTCGAGGCAAATTCAGAAAACTCGAACATGAAAATGTAGAAAACTGTGAGTGATGTCAGGTGCCAGGGCACGCTTGCGGCCGAGGCCTGCTTTGGATATTCCACTAGTTACCTGTGCAGAGGCAGGTAGACAAATGCTCCTTGTTTGTCAAGATACTGAGCTCTGTAAGAATGCTCCCTTTATATTTGTAACTTCCCAAACGTTGTTAATTTAGTTCAGTTTTTCAATCCGTTCGGTGTAATTATAGTTTGTAATCATAGTTGCCCTCTGAAGAATGGCTGCCTTCCACGTGTCGGTGGGCAGAAGAATGCGTCTCTACTTCATTTATTTTACGTGGAGTTGTATTTTTTATGACTTATGTCGCAGACTACAAGAATTTGTTGAACCACTAGATGGAGCTATTGATTCAAACATGCTATTCTTTGTGTTTGTTTGAGAAGGCTATTGCCAGAAAGGTTCCTAAAGGAAGTGCTAGGCAGGACCCAAGTTCATAAAGGGGAAACAAAATCATGGTTTTCACGCATCTCAGTGTAATGGGAAAGCACTCACAGGAAGCAGGAGCGCTTGTTGTAATTTTCGATTTTACTACTGAAATTGTAAATCTCTTGTACTGTGTGCATTCCATGGATCTTTAGGACAAGCTCATCATATGAATACTTTGAAGGGATTCGAAGAACCTGCTATATAGCCTCCCATTAATAGAAATAGAAAAGAGAAATACCAGCATTTGTAAAGCACACCTTCGGAGAGGTGTCCCGGCGCTGGCCCTCAGGAAGATTAAGCGAGCTGTTGCCCAGAATCACAAGGTCCCCGGCTAACCTGCTGCCAGCGCCTTGGGGATCGAACTGTGAGCCTCCTTGTTCCGGAGACAGCCGCCCTGGCCGCTGCACCACACCTCTTCCCTAATTGTGTGCTGTAGGCCTGCACTGCAGTAGCATAACAAAACTCCACCCCCCCCCCTGCAAAGTACATTGAGGGCCCTCCTACACCCCGCACACAGTCAGGAGCTCTCAGTCCAGGGGCCCGCTGCCCATAGTTACCCCATGAATGCCATGCAATCCTCCTCCTCGCATGCCCATACCCTTCTGTGTGAGCGTGAGCTTTCAACGTCTGTTTATCGTATATGACTATACCCAATGAAAATACGCCATACATATTGTTTACATTGTAACAGTTTGACTGCACCTTGTATTCGCTGGAAAGGGAGCACAGCGAGGTCTGCCCCCCGGGCAGATTGGGAGGGGGAGGGGCTGGCGAGTGAGTGGCCATTTTGGGTTTACTTTGGCCTACATTGGGAGTAGCTCAATTTTGATTTACTAGCCCAAAAGTATATAGGGCTTTTTCGCGCTTTCCCAGCCACCATTTTAGGTTTGGTGACCTGGTGGCTGGGAGCGCTGCGCAGAGTAGGTTTTTGTTAGGCCTAGCGGCAGTTTGTGGTACAGATTTATCGCTTAATTGCTTTGGCGGTGGAATTTTAGAGGCAGGATGGCTGGAGAAGATTATCGGGTGTTGGAGGCGATGAGGCTGTTAAGTGAGGCTGGCCGGATCGATCTGTTGATACCATTAGCCTCCACTGCCACTCGCCCGGTGAGACGTGCGTCGGCCGTGGTGGCGGCCGCCGTTGCAGCTTGTTCGCCCCCCCGGAAGGCAGGCAGGGCTAAGGTGAGTTTGTGGGTCCGAGGGGATGCCAGGAGCGCGGCCCCGACGAGTGTCGCGGGTTCTAGTGGGGGTGGGGGAGGCTCTGGGGCATCCGTGGTGAGAGGCGGGGTTGACCGGCAGGGGAGTGCGTCTCGTGTCTCCCCACCGGGATCGCTTTAGGCTGGGTGCTGCTCGTATGTGAGAGTAGCAGCCCTCTGTGCGAGGCGGGACAGTAGGCAGCGTGGGGAGCGTAGAGATTGAAAGCGCTGCCCCGAGTTCAAGAGGAGGCGCATCAAGGGAGTGGGAGGTGCCCCTATGCAAAGACAGGGTTGAATGGGAAGGCCGGCAGGGGAGTACGTCGCGCGTCTCCCTGCCGAGGTCCCAGGCTGAAAGGGGCCGCTCCTATGTGAGGAGAGCGGCCCGAGGGGTGCAGAAGTAGTGAGCCAGTGCGAGGGGATAGTGGGAGAAGCTATGGCTCTTAGTTTGGAGGGGGGGCATTTGGAGGTAGAGTTTGGGGGCAGTCAGGCCTTGCAGATTGCTGGGCGAGTAGTTAAGGGGTCCTGGCAGTTGGCTCAGGGGAAGCCCCTTGGAAGTGTGGGAGCAGGGGCAGAGGAGCAGGTGGGTAACTGCAGGGGCGTGGTGGGTTCCTCGCCGGTGGGCAGGGAGGTGGGGACCCGGGGGGGGTTTCGCCTTTATTGATTGATTCTGAAGGGAGTGAAAGGGACTGGGACGGCCAGGACATTTTTTCTTCATGGGCGGAGTGGATTTCGGGGGCGCAGGAGGATGGTGGGCTGGAGGGGTGCTGCCAGGGAGAGAGGTCGGATGTTCTGGGGGTGGGGGGCTGAGGTTATTTCAGTGAGGGGGGGCAGTGGGGGAGTGCAGGGGGGACTGGGGCAGGTTCCTGGGGATGAGGAGGCAGGACTGAGCTGTGTAGGTCAGCAGGGTGCAGTGGGTTGGGAATGGAGTGAGAGGTGGGAGGAGGAGGCTGGGAAAGGGGATGGGTTGGTGGATCTTAGCGCGGTGAGTCGGGCGTGGGTGGCTAGCACATTAGGTGGTAGTAGGAAGTGGAGTTGGGACGGGAGGGAGAGGAGAGAGGGGCCCAGCACACCAGACCATTCTTTTCTTTTGCAGGCGCCGGTGCGACTTGGGATGCCAGACTTGGCAGGGCTGGGAGCGGCCCATTGGCGCCAAGGAGAAGGGAGGGTGGAGCCGTCGCGGCTGGCACAAGTAGGCCCAGGGCGGGCTTGCAGGCGCCACCACCCACTGGGCCCTCAACGGTCCAGGGAACAACGCCGAAGGAGGAGCGACGAGGACGAAGTGTTGTGTGTTTCTAGGAGGGTGCATTCTGCACCCCTGGCGGTGAAAGCCGGTAGTGCTAGGCAGGAGGAGCTGGATTATGAGGAGGATAGTATGGAGGAAGAAGAGTTGAGGGATGTCGAAGGCGGGGGAGAGGGGGGCCGAGTAATGCTGTGCATAGTGTCTTTCAGGTGTCACGACGCCAGGCAAAGCTCACGGGTCGGACATCACGCTGGGAGGAGAGGTCGGTCCCTTTGCCAGGACGCACAGTGGAGTGACGGGCGGAGTCCTTGGCGCCAGGTAAACAGGTGGTGCGCTTGCGTCCCGTAATGGTATCGGTTGGGGTGTTGTAATGTACATCTAGCACGATGGAGGGAAGCCATGGCTAAAACCATATGCAGTCATTTGCCCAAGGACCACACACACCAGCTAGAAGGATTCCTCTTCTACACTCCTCGGCTGCAACACAGGCACCCACCTCGACATCCACCCTGTTTGCAACCACACCTGCCATCTTGCAGTACAGTATGCTTATCTTGCCCCCTGCACAAGTCTAATCTCAGGACAGACCTTCTTACACATCAGGACACCAGTGCCTTGTGCCACCCAGCAAAACAAGACTACACACAACCAGCTCAAATACATCCTCCACAAACTGCTGGCACTACACATAACCACTACAGAGATGTCACACAACCTTGCTGTTGACTCTTCATATGTCATCTGCTTCACATACACATTCACCAACCTTCATTCTGGACCTGTAATCACCATCACCATCAGTGACGGCTACTTCATTCCCCCCAAGGTCCACCACGTCCATCAAGGATGAGGCATTGCCATATCCTACGAGGAAGGTGAACACTCAAAATGAACATACACGTAAATGACAAAGCATTAACCATGGTACAAATCAACTTAACACGGCCAGACCCGGCAAGGCAACATCCACATTGGCACCTTCATTTGCAGGCCACCCGGGCCATGTACACCCATTCAACAATGCCATTGTAGACATCATTCCACACCAGGCTCGCCCACCCCCCTTTCCTACTTCAGGGACTCTGGTTCCACCTGAACAACACCCGTGACCAGGACTCCTGGACATCTAATCGGTTATCATGGAGTCCCTTGGCAACAGTGCTTGACTTACAAAGAGTAGGGGGCAGATTTATGAGCCCCTTGCGCCACTTTTGCGTCACTTTTCCCATGTTAAAAGTGACGCAAGAGTGGCGCAAGGGGCTCATAAATCTGGCCCTAGGTTTCCAGCTCGTGTGGAAGCGCTGTGAAGCTGATTTCCAGAAAGGGGTCTGCAACATCCACTGGACATCATCTGCAACCTCAGCAGCTTTTCTTTGTGGGGTAAGGAACGAGTGGGCTTCAGTAAGTGCTCAGCACACATCCCTGCCACTCACAGTGGCCCCGCCCACTCCTCAATCTCGCTCACACGGTGAGCAATATGTTTTTTAGCTGGCAGGTCTGAGAATACTCTGATTTGTCATATGACAGTATCCTAGGAAACATCCTTTCTAATTCTGAAGCAGTACCAATGGTTTTCGAGGCAAATTCAGAAAACTCGAACATGAAAATGTAGAAAACTGTGAGTGATGTCAGGTGCCAGGGCACGCTTGCGGCCGAGGCCTGCTTTGGATATTCCACTAGTTACCTGTGCAGAGGCAGGTAGACAAATGCTCCTTGTTTGTCAAGATACTGAGCTCTGTAAGAATGCTCCCTTTATATTTGTAACTTCCCAAACGTTGTTAATTTAGTTCAGTTTTTCAATCCGTTCGGTGTAATTATAGTTTGTAATCATAGTTGCCCTCTGAAGAATGGCTGCCTTCCACGTGTCGGTGGGCAGAAGAATGCGTCTCTACTTCATTTATTTTACGTGGAGTTGTATTTTTTATGACTTATGTCGCAGACTACAAGAATTTGTTGAACCACTAGATGGAGCTATTGATTCAAACATGCTATTCTTTGTGTTTGTTTGAGAAGGCTATTGCCAGAAAGGTTCCTAAAGGAAGTGCTAGGCAGGACCCAAGTTCATAAAGGGGAAACAAAATCATGGTTTTCACGCATCTCAGTGTAATGGGAAAGCACTCACAGGAAGCAGGAGCGCTTGTTGTAATTTTCGATTTTACTACTGAAATTGTAAATCTCTTGTACTGTGTGCATTCCATGGATCTTTAGTACAAGCTGATCATATGAATACTTTGAAGGGATTCGAAGAACCTGCTATATAGCCTCCCATTAATAGAAATAGAAAAGAGAAATACCAGCATTTGTAAAGCACACCTTCGGAGAGGTGTCCCGGCGCTGGCCCTCAGGAAGATTAAGCGAGCTGTTGCCCAGAATCACAAGGTCCCCGGCTAACCTGCTGCCAGCGCCTTGGGGATCGAACTGTGAGCCTCCTTGTTCCGGAGACAGCCGCCCTGGCCGCTGCACCACACCTCTTCCCTAATTGTGTGCTGTAGGCCTGCACTGCAGTAGCATAACAAAACTCCACCCCCCCCCCTGCAAAGTACATTGAGGGCCCTCCTACACCCCGCACACAGTCAGGAGCTCTCAGTCCAGGGGCCCGCTGCCCATAGTTACCCCATGAATGCCATGCAATCCTCCTCCTCGCATGCCCATACCCTTCTGTGTGAGCGTGAGCTTTCAACGTCTGTTTATCGTATATGACTATACCCAATGAAAATACGCCATACATATTGTTTACATTGTAACAGTTTGACTGCACCTTGTATTCGCTGGAAAGGGAGCACAGCGAGGTCTGCCCCCGGGCAGATTGGGAGGGGGAGGAGCTGGCGAGTGAGTGGCCATTTTGGGTTTACTTTGGCCTACATTGGGAGTAGCCCAATTTTGATTTACTAGCCCAAAAGTATATAGGGCTTTTTCGCGCTTTCCCAGCCACCATTTTAGGTTTGGTGACCTGGTGGCTGGGAGCGCTGCGCAGAGTAGGTTTTTGTCAGCCCTAGCGGCAGTTTGTGGTACAGATTTATCGCTTAATTGCTTTGGCGGTGAAATTTTAGAGGCAGGATGGCTGGAGAAGATTATCGGGTGTTGGAGGCGATGAGGCTGTTAAGTGAGGCTGGCCGGATGGATCTGTTGATACCATTAGCCTCCACTGCCACTCGCCCGGTGAGACGTGCGTCGGCCGTGGTGGCGGCCGCCGTTGCAGCTTGTTCGCCCCCCCGGAAGGCAGGCAGGGCTAAGGTGAGTTCGTGGGGCCGAGGGGATGCCAGGAGCGCAGCCCCGACGAGTGTCGTGGGTTCTAGTGGGGGTGGGGGAGGCTCTGGGGCATCCGTGGTGAGAGGCGGGGTTGACCGGCAGGGGAGTGCGTCTCGTGTCTCCCCACCGGGATCGCTTGAGGCTGGGTGCTGCTCGTATGTGAGAGTAGCAGCCCTCTGTGCGAGGCGGGACAGTAGGCAGCGTGGGGAGCGTAGAGAATGAAAGCGCTGCCCCGGGTTCAAGAGGAGGCGCATCAAGGGAGTGGGAGGTGCCCCTATGCAAAGACAGGGTTGAATGGGAAGGCTGGCAGGGGAGTACGTCGCGCGTCTCCCTGCCGAGGTCCCAGGCTGAAAGGGGCCGCTCCTATGTGAGGAGAGCGGCCCGAGGGGTGCAGAAGTAGTGAGCCAGTGCGAGGGGATAGTGGGAGAAGCTATGGCTCTTAGTTTGGAGGGGGGGCATTTGGAGGTAGAGTTTGGGGGCAGTCAGGCCTTGCAGATTGCTGGGCGAGTAGTTAAGGGGTCCTGGCAGTTGGCTCAGGGGAAGCCCCTTGGAAGTGTGGGAGCAGGGGCAGAGGAGCAGGTGGGCAACTGCAGGGGCGTGGTGGGTTCCTCGCCGGGGGCAGGGAGGTGGGGATGCGGGGGGGGGGGGGTTTCGCCTTTATTGATTGATTCGGTAGGGAGTGAAAGGGACTGGGACGGCCTGGACATTTTTTCTTCATGGGCGGAGGGGATTTCGGGGGTGCAGGAGGATGGTGGGCTGGAGGGGTGCTGCCGGGGAGAGAGGTCGGATGTTCTGGGGGTGGGGGGCTGAGGTTATTTCAGTGAGGGGGGGCAGTGGGGGAGTGCAGGGGGGACTGGGGCAGGTTCCTGGGGATGAGGAGGCAGGACTGAGCTGTGTAGGTCAGCAGGGTGCAGTGGGTTGGGAATGGAGTGAGAGGTGGGAGGAGGAGGCTGGGAAAGGGGATGGGTTGGTGGATCTTAGCGCGGTGAGTCGGGCGTGGGTGGCTAGCACATTAGGTGGTAGTAGGAAGTGGAGTTGGGACGGGAGGGAGAGGAGAGAGGGGCCCAGCACACCAGACCATTCTTTTCTTTTGCAGGCGCCGGAGCGACTTGGGATGCGAGACTTGGCAGGGCTGGGAGCGGCCCGTTGGCGCCAAGGAGAAGCGAGGGTGGAGCCTTGGGCGGCGTACCCAGTACCGGCGGGGGATCCTGTCGCGGCTGGCACAAGTAGGCCCAGGGCGGGCTCGCAGGCGCCACCACCCACAGGGCCCTCAACGGTCCAGGGAACAACGCCGAAGGAGGAGCGACGAGGACGAAGTGTTGTGTGTTTCTAGGAGGGTGCATTCTGCACCCCTGGTGGTGAAAGCCGGTAGTGCTAGGCAGGAGGAGCTGGATTATGAGGAGGATAGTATGGAGGAAGAAGAGTTGAGGGATGTCGAAGGCGGGGGAGAGGGGGGCCGAGTAATGCTGTGCATAGTGTCTTTCAGGTGTCATGACGCCAGGCAAAGCTCACGGGTCGGACATCACGCTGGGAGGAGAGGTCGGTCCCTTTGCCAGGACGCACAGTGGAGTGACGGGCGGAGTCCTTGGCGCCAGGTAAACAGGTGGTGCTCTTGCGTCCCGTAATGGTATCGGTTGGGGTGGGTGGGCCGGACAGGGAAGGGGGGGTGGTGGGTAGGTTGAACAAAGGTACACATGTGGTGGATGTGGCGGTAGGGACAGAGGACCCAGGTAAGGGGTCAGCAGAGGGCACAGGTAAGGCGTCCGGAAGCACAGGTGACATTGTGACGCATAAGAAAGTGACGGTCGAGATTCCAACAGGGGAGGCGGAGACTAAATTAGAGAGTAAAGAGTTGAAAATCAAACGGTTGCCTTACATGGGTGTCACAAAGCCATTGGGCGCGCATTTGATGCTGTCTACCAAGGAACGTATATGGAAGGGGGAATATGTTGAGATGCGTAAACTCCTCCACAGAGAAGTTAGGGCAAAAGAGGGGTCTAAAGAGGAGGAATTTGAGTTGGCAAAAAGGCAGAAGGTGCCTTTGACGATTGAGAATTGGACGGCGGCGTTCCTTATTTATGCCAGTGTGTACTGTGAAAAATACCTTGAGAGGTCTGTGGCCATGTTCAAGTACATGGATGTGATTAGGAAGGCACAGATTACTGGGGGCGGGTATACCTTGGCACAATATGATGAGGAGTTTCGGGCACACATGGCGTGGGACCCGGAGGCTAAATGGGGTCAGCTGGACACAGACTTGTGGCAACACACTATGGGGTTAGCCGAGTCTGGGAAAGCTATTTTCACAGCCAGCGAGCTCCCGCTCGTGTATCGGTCCTTTCAGGGGCACCCCACCTGGGGAGGGGTGGGGGAGCAGGGAGAGGACAGCCGGGTCAAAAGGGGCCTGTTGGGATTACAACAAGGGTTTGTGCACTCGGGAGTACTGCCGTTTCAGGCACGACTGCTCAGAGTGCAGGGGTAGGCATGCGTTGGTCAATTGTTGGGGGGGGGAGGACAGAGTCAACAGCAAGGGACACAGCAGTGTCAGGCAGGCGAGTTTAAGTCGGGGGGTCAGCAGCAGCAGCAGTCGCTTGCGACAGGGCAAGGAGCTAAGGGGCCTGGGCCAAAAGGCTCGTACTCCAGTAAAGGTGGACAATTTGATTGGAGCCTTACGGGGGTATATTGACGTGGAAGCTGCAGATCGTTTGAGGGTGGGGTTTTTGGAAGGGTTCAGACTGGGGTACGATGGACCTAGGACAAGACGGTGGGCAGACAATTTGAAATCAGCAAGGGAGCACCCTAGAATAGTGCAAGAAAAACTGGATAAAGAAGTGCGTGAGGGCCGCATGGCGGGACCCTTTGAGGATTGGCCTCTAAAAAATTTGATTGTGTCACCTATTGGCGTAGTACCGAAAAAAGAACAAGGACAGTTTTGCCTAATACAGCATTTATCATGGCCTGAAGGAGGTTCAGTGAATGATTTCATCGACAAGAGGGAGGCCATGGTGTCTTATTCATCTGTTGACGTAGCCATGTCACTGGTAGTGTCCGCGGGCGCAACGGCGATGATGGCAAAGTGCGACATAAAGTCAGCTTTCCGGCTGCTTCCAGTCCACCCAGATGATTGGGATCTTTTGGGTATCCAGTTTAACAGTCACTGGTACGTGGACAAAGCATTGCCGATTGGCTGTTCTATGTCTTGCGCACTTTTTGAACGTTTCAGCACGTTCCTGCAATGGTTGTTTACGGAACGGATGGGTCACCAAGGAGTTACACACTACCTGGATGACTTTTTCTTTGTGGGCACCTCAGGCTCCACGGACTGCCAGGAGGCACTGGACAGTTTTAAATGAGATCATGAGGGAACTGGGCATGCTGTTGGCACCGGAAAAGACTATGGGGCCCTGCACGGCTCTGTCCTTTTTAGGTATTGAGTTGGACTCGCAATTGATGGAGGCACGCCTTCGAGCGGACAAAAAGCAGCAAATGTTGGGGATGCTGGTGACAATGTTGGCAAAACATAAGGTCAAGGTGAAGGAGATTGAGGTGCTGCTGGGCCACCTTAACTTTGCTTGTAGAGTGGTTAGAGTAGGGAGGACGTTTTGTAGGCGACTGGGTAGGGTACTATCTGGACAAAGACCTCCGCATCATCATGTGCGTCTGTCGGTGGGGGTGCGGGAGAACTTGAGAATGTGGCAGATTTTCTTAAAAAATGTCAATGGCATCCCCTTGATAAGGGAGGGCAGCATGCTTTGGGATGTCCAAATATTTTCTGATGCGGCGGGGAGCACAGGCTTTGGTTTATATTGGCAAGGGATGTGGTGTGCGGAGCAGTGGCCTCCAGAGTGGGTGGATGGGGGCAGGAGCATAGCCTTTTTAGAGTTCTTCCCGTTGGCGGTTGCGATCACCTTATGGGGTGATCAGCTGGCACACAAGAAGGTAACCTTCAGAATTGACAACATGGCGGTAGTTCAAATTGTGAACCGCCAGTCTGCCAGAGATGAACAGGTCTTGAAACTGTTGAGGGTGTTTGTGTTGTGCTGCTTACTGCATGATATCGCCTTTCACGCAGTACATGTGCCGGGCGTGGACAATGACATAGCAGATGCTTTGTCTCGTTCATAGTGGGGGAGATTCCTTGGTCTCGCCAAGGACGCAGACGGGACCCCGACCAGAATGCCGCAGCATTTGTGGTACGTAGGCAACACAGGATGTTGCAGCTGGTTTTAGGTTCTCTGGCGCGATCCACGAAAGCAGCGTACAGGACAGCATGGGTAGAATTTTTGCGTTCGGGCGCTATGCGGCGGGACTCCCTTAGACAGGAAGATGTGATTCAGTTTGTTTTGGATTTGATTGAGAAAGGTCCTACTAGGGTTACGATAGCGGGCAAGCTGGCTGGGATTGCTTTAGTCGGGAAACTGTTGTGGGTTTATGCGCCCTCCGCGGGTGAGCTTGGGACGCGCATGTTGGAAGGTTGGGCCCGTAAATGTGGCCACGCAACCAGGGTTCGAAATCCTCTGTCATGGGAGCTTTTAGAGAGGGTGCTTGGGATTTTGCCTGGGATATTTTCCGACGATGTGGAAATTTGTCTGTTCTCCACGCTGATGTCCTGGATGTTCTTCGGGGCCTTTCGGGTTTCTGAACTGTTAGGAACCAAAGCTGAACAGGGGCTTTTATGGAGTGAAGTGTCCTTTGGTAGGGATTGGATCAGCATTTGGCTGAGAAAATCTAAGACGGATCAGAGGGGAGGTGGGTTTCTTTGCAAATTGGCGACTCCGAGCCGACTTGCCCTTACAGGTGGGGTTTGAGGTAGAGGTCCTTGACTGCGGATACGGTTGGTTTAGATTTTAGGCATGGGGACGGACAGGGTGTGAAAGCTTCGCAGCTTTTGGCTGTGTTGAGGAAGGCGCTGGGCGGGCTGGGGATTGAGGGGAAGGGTTTCGGGACGCATTCGTTTCGAATTGGGGCAGCATCTGAGGTGAGCAATTGGTGCTGGGGGCGAGGGGACATCATGAAGTTGGGTAGGTGGTCCTCTGACTGTTACCAGCATTATGTGCGCAGCGCATCTGGGGGGGGTTGTAGCGCGGTCTGTCCTTTTTCCTTTTGTTCATTCATGTTTCTCGTTTCAGGTTCGGTGATGGGTCCCCTCGCCAGGGAGATGTCTATTTGGATTGTTGGACATTCCTTTGTGAAGTGGGCGCAAATCCAGGCCCGCGCCAGCTATTTTGGAGAAAGCCTGGATTTTAATAAAGAAATGTTTACAGTTTGTTGGAGCGGAAGGCGTGGTATGCGGTGGAAGGAGTTGCTGCAAGTTCTAAACGGGATTTTGGTGGCTGGTAGGTGCCCCGATGTATTGGTCCTTCATTTGGGGGAGAACGATCTGGTGAGGGAAACTGGCTTGGGCTTGATGAGATGTATGAAGCGTGATTTGGCTTTGATCAGGGGTCATTGGTCCGGTTGTGCTGTCATATGGACGGAATTTTCCTCGTAGGGTCTGGAGAGGGGTGGTGAACCCGGGGGCGGTGGACAAGGCCAGGCGTTAGCTCAACACAGAAATGGTGCGATTTTGTCGTCAGTTGGGAATTTTTCAGATTTCGCACAGGGACATTAGGTATGACACGCCAGATTTCTTTAGGGGTGATGGGGTCCATTTATCCCGGCTGGGCATGGACTTGTATTTATTGGAACTGAGGGAAGTTCTGGCTAGATTGTTGGGCGTCCATAGACTTCGAAGGGGGTTTTCCTTAGGAGGCAGGGGGGGCAGGAAAATGGGGACCACCTACACTCCTGCCTTTTCCTGGGTTGCGGGGTTGTTGAAAGTTGGCCAAGATTGGCTGTAGTTTTTAGTTAAATGTTGGTAGTTTGTGAGCAGGGAAAGGGTAACCAAGTGGGCTAAGTTTAGATTAGAGGTTTACTAGTTACAGTTGCACAAAGGCAGGTAGGCATTTGGGTCATGGGAGGTGAGGATTTGTAAATGCTATATTGTGTAGGATTGTGTAATATTATTGTTATGGAATGTTATGTTGTATTTTGCGGGGTGGGGGATTTGATGTGGGGATTGAAGGGGTGGGGGGGGGAACAAGGGGTCAGGTAATTTATGTATAGTGAGGTTTTAGTTTTGTTAGGCAGTTGCCAAGGTTAATAAATAGTGATATGCACCTGTTTCAATAAAGCAGCCTTTTACACACACAAAATATTGGTCTTGTGCTGGCTTTCCCCCCTCCCTACCAATACTGATGTATTCCCTTTCTTTGGTCACTGCTCTGTGTCACTGTGTACTCACCTTTGCTGTTCACTTACTCTCTGTGCACCTTGTACTTTTAAGCTTTCAACCGCTGTAACTTTATTGAAACTTCTTAGGCCCTTTCTGGCGGTCCACGGCCCGCCAGACTTACGAAAGCTGTTTCCTGACTGCCCTATTACGACTAAGGCAGTGCCACAACTGTCGCAACTGCCAGGGAACTCCCATTCCCTGACAATTGCATGGTGATCCTGAGGCCACAACATGCTTGGCGGGACCGCCACGGAACCTGCACGGCGTGGACTGCTGCAGTCCATGCCATGCAGGTACTGCACTTGATGTTCCCTTGCGGCGCCTATTTCATAGGCACTGCCCTGAGAATGCCAAAGAACCACCCGCCGGACAAGGAGAAAACTCCTGATCTGGCAGGCAGTTCCTACACAGGTTTGGCGGTGCACGAGCAGGGTGGTCCCGCTCCCACGCTGCCAAACGCATAATAAAGCCCATTCAGTCAGCCATTGTTTTTTTTGTAGTTCTTTTTATTAAACCACTGCATCATACACTATCACAACAATACATACATATATCTTAATCTGGCGGTAGTAGAAAGAGAAAATAATTTGATTCCAGTCGGTCCCGGGGTGACCTTCATGATTCCCAAACCCTCTGTGTGTAAGTATCTTTTGTGTCGACCTCAGTCAGCCATTGTTGGCGCTATGTAAAACTGCTAATAAATACTGTGGTAGCAAGTTCCACAGTTGGAGAAGCTGAATGAATTGAAGCATCCCCTCATACTTAAATTATATTTGGGAACATTATATTGGCATTGCCTTTTACAGTGCCTGAGCTAAGGTTTAATTTTACCAGGCAGGGAGCCAGAGGATTGTAGATGAAGATATTAATAGACAGGTCATAGGGTTCTTAATGCAATACAGCCAAAGACTGAAAGCCAGGACCCAGATCTGCATGCTGATCAGACCTTCTGAGGCGGCTCCTTTCTGGGCCATTTGGAGCGGGTCCAAAAGAACCTTAAGGCGGATTTACAGTGTCATCTGAGTTGTTGAGTGCCACCTTTACATGACCCGTTATGTTTTCAGGAGAGGGCAGGGAGGACCTATCTTTAGTGGCAAAAACGATTAGCACAATTTTGGACTCAGTAAGCTGGAAATAGTTGGCATCCAGCTCTAACAGTTTGAGAGCCTATGTAAATCGTGCTATTTGTCTGTATATCATGATACTTGGTGATCAATAACCAGGTCAAACAAGGGACGTGGATAGATATGAAAGAAGGCAGACGGCGTGGTTGACTCCCGTAGAATGCAAAAGCGGGATGTGCTGGATCTGACAAGGATGCACCCAGCTCCTCTTGTTGTGATCTCTGTGCCAATAAAGATTCGAATCTATTGGGGGCATATTATCAAGAAACGGCGGTAAAATTATCGTTGCTTTAGCGGCAGATAATGGGCTTGATAATATGCCCTTGAGAATTCCAATAGAAGCCCATGTTCTGGTGTCAACATGGGCTGCTATTGGAATTCTCACCGGCATATTATCAAGCCCATTATCGCCGCTTTAGCGTCAGTCTTCTGCCGCTAAAGCGGCGATAATTTAAACGCCGTGCTTGATAATATGCCCCCAGGGAAGTAGAGCGACACAAAAGAGGCATGGAGTCTCCTGAGACCATGGGGAGAAAGTAAGGGTGCAAAGAGCAACTTGATGATTGGCGGCATAAATCTATCAATGACAGGGGGTCTTTGAGAGTGTGCATCAGAAGGCCTTTTAGAGCAGGAGGGGTAGCAGGTGGAGAGACAGATGTCATGGACTGTTCAGGAATCTTACAATTGTCAAGGAGGACATCCCCAACCAGAGGCAGAGTGTTGTACGTAGCGAATCCTGAGATTAAGCGGCACACAGAGCAAGAGTCACTCTGGTCAGTATAGCCAAAGAAAGGGTCAATTCGTTGAAGGAGGAAACTGTAAAGGGAGATGAACAAGAGGGTGAGATGGAATTACATGGAATGTAATCCAAAAAATCCATTGAAACATCAAAGAAAGCAGAAAGTCAGACAACCCTGGAAGAGAGTTCTGTTCCTCACATTTGCTGACCAGCAGCAGGACTCATATGTACATCGTCACTGTTCTGACATGGTCTACACGGGGCAAAGACACAGCTGGGAGGTGACTGGGAAAGCAAAGAAGGGGGAGGGACGGGATCTCTGGGTATTCCACTGGGATATTACATTTTTACTATGAACAAGCCAAATTATTGTGTCCAAAATATCATGAGGTAAGTAAATATAAGTAAGAATGGAGATTTAATATACTTATCTAAAAAAAAATGTAAATTGCTGATATCTATCAGCTACCTATCTATACACACACACACATAAATACAAGATACGTAAATGTAGGCTATGTAATTCATATGGAAGAGAATAAGAGAATAATCACCGATTTATAGTAAAGCCGATTAACAGGAAAGGAGCTGGGATAAACTCCTGACACCGAGAGCCTGCAAACTTGAAGGGGCCATAGACACAATTTTCCGATTCTCCAAAAACTTGGCCATAAGCCCATCAAGGAATTCATCTCCCTGTACAAGAGTAAATGCCTCTCCCTTAGGGACCTATGGGGCTGGCGTTTTGGGGATACACTCCCACGGTAGCCTTTAAAGAATGTAAAATACATTTTTGTGCAAGCTGTAAGCAACTCCTGGGAGCACGTTCAGCCTTATCACTAATTTGGAATATGGTTTCCCTTTTTGGAGGATATAGCTCAGGCTGCCCCATTGCGACTCTGGCTTAAGATCTGGTACTCACCAGACACTTAATTTACACAAATGATTACTGAAGATTGTTTAAGACAAAAACGTGTGGCCTCCATTCCATGGTTAGTTTATGTCAAAAGCATTTTTTCTGACCTTGGCCTGATAAACTTCTTTCATTCCCCAAACGAAATGTTTAGCAGCTCAAAAAACTTGGTGAAATCTCTGTGTTTTTCATTACAGAAACCAATCTAGATTTGACAAATGTCAATCTATGACCACAGTTTCCCTCTACCTAGACTTAAAGCTTGTAGAAGGAACTGGACCATATCTTTTGTGGGTTTTGAACTCTGAACATAGATCTTCCGTGGCCCATTTTAGATTAAGGACCTTGCACATTTCGATAGCCTATCCCCAGCAGGGCACTTGATTTCATACTCTACCACTCTCCCCCTGTGATAGCACTTCTAAACAAATACTTGCACCTTTTATGGGGCATATCAGCAAGGGCCGGCGATAATTAGCGCTCAGCTCTCTTAGCGTGAGGATAAATATCGCCGGCCAGCTCTGAATTTTATCGTGGAGATAGCGTGCTATCAGCAACGCTTATCTCCAAAGCGATAACATTCAGAGCGCAAGCTGCCAATTGTGAGATTATCGCTGGAAATACAGCGATAATCCCACAAGGTATGGCGATAGCTTGCTGATAGGGATAGACATACTTAGCCATGATATCCACCTTACATAGGATATCATGGCTAAGTCAGAAAAATACCAGACGTAAAGCAGTGTTAACCGCGGTTAGCGCTGCTTTTTAATCGCTAACAGGGTTAACGATATCCTTGATAATAGGAGAAATGTCGCTTAGCGACATTTCTCCTATTATTTCACTCTGGAACGCCCCTTTTGCATCTCATTAGAGATGCAAGGGGAAACGTAGAGTAAAAGGGTGCTAACATGCAAATTTGCGTGTTAGCACCCTGTTGCTGATAGGGCGCTAGTTTTATCTTTGCTTTTTTGGCTTTTAAAGCCAAAAAAGCAGAGATAAAGCGCTTGTTGATATGCCCCTATGTGCTTTTTGGTGGTTTTTATGTCCGGCCACGATTGCAGTTCTTATGCCCATTGTTGTGTACCTATGGTTCCAGTTCATATACTGTATGTTTGCAACGCCTCCAGCTTTCAGATTCGGAACTTTGTGGCTCAGCAGTCATACGTTATTTCCGAAAAAGCCCCTAGCATCAGAAGATCTGCAAACTATAGTAACTCATGAGAAACCATGAAACTGTTTTTTTTTTCCTATTTAATTATGAAACTGTTTTTTTAACCCCAGGGTGGAGGCTATGGTTAACATGTGATGACTGCGGTTAGGGGAGAGTGTGTGGCCTAATGGCTAGAGCAGTTGACCTCAAAGCAGAGAAACTGGTTTCGAGTCTCGGCTGGGACACTCAACATCCTGTGATTCTGGGCAAATCGCTTAATCTCCCCGTGCCTAATAAAATTTATGTGTCTTTCTATAATGCAACTGGTGCTCATGTAAAGTGCTCTGATACTTTCGGGTCGAGTGTGTGCTATATAAAAAGAACACAAAACAAACGTTTACAACCTTGTTTAAATCAGAGTCCCATTGACTGTTACAAATACGGCTGCATGATTGTATTATGAATATTTTTGCAAGCATATTATATTTTGTGTTTTTAACTTATTTATCTGTATGTTTGTAACTATGTACCATAGATATTTCACCTTTTTATGGCTTTTAGATTAATAAAAACATTTGTTTGACTTAGTGGCTAACTGACAGGAAATTTTGAGTGCCAACTCCACCAGCTTTTGCCACCGTTTCTGTTGATGAGTGGTGCTAAAACCACCAAGTAAGGTAGTGGTAAATCTGGAACACCAAGAGATGAGAAACCCGTGATACTAGCAGATCTTCTACCACCATTCTGTGGCATTTAAGGAGAGCTGAAGCAAACAAACACACAGCAGGTCCTTCTCATCTGGAATGGGGACATTATTCATGAGCTTCTAGTATAAAGTCAGTGCCTGCACACAGTAGTGATAATTCCACTACCAACAGTGTGCATCACGGGAATTTAAAAGCCACACTAACATTGACTGACTAAAGTGAAATCGTACAGAAGAATCATGTGTCTGAACACCCCACTATTTCAGGACTAAGGCTGTCACCCAACTATAAGGTGGCATGTTTCACCCCCAGGCCCGTCCTTTGTACTGGAAAAAATTCTATTGACAACTACAACCCACTTGATTGATGGAGAACTTTTTAGTGGATAGTCGTTTGTTAAGAATGACAGGATGAGTTGTGATGTCACTAAATATGCAGTTAGGTTTCTTGAAACTGTCTAGGTTCATTGGCTCCTGTGACTGTTCCTTTCTTTTTACTCCTGTCAAGAGGACCACCTTATTAAAGTGTTCTTCGGCACCCCTTAGACTATTTTAGATCACTCAGCACACCACCCTACACTTACATCCTCACTTGCACTCATCATTACAGATTAAAATCAGATGATCATCGATAAAGAGCCCCCTCGAGGGGCCCATTGGGCATTGCAGTGCCGGCCTAATGTGGAGCAGCCCAATGATGAAGCATGGCAGCCATCTGGGTACGTGAGGGCAATCACTTCTGATCCCTCGGATCCCCGGATCCAGCCGATCAGCTTCCCAGTCCTGACTGACAGCTTCTCATCTTTTCTTCTCTTTTCTGTCTATCCTGGAAGAACAGCATCCTTCTTCTGCGTAACTATGATATTTTAGGAGCGTGGGTGCTGGACCTTATAATGAGCTCCTAGTTCTTCCCTTGATTTACTGGTCATTTAATCTTGGCCAGGCTATTGTGCTCCTTGTTTATTGTTTTGATGGGATGTGCCAAATGACTTTATTGCACCCACAAGGGGCGGGGTGCTGAGCCCTGTGTTTTATCTAGCCCGACTGCAAAGGACTCAGGGCCCCAAAAACCACTGCGCTCGTGAGGCGCCAATGCTACTGCCAGGAGGGTGCACGGCTGCCCTGTCATCTGCTGTACAAAGCTCAGTTTCCCTTCCCTCTGTGCCTGGGCCTAGGGCAGGCACCTCCACTCCCGCTGGAACCTGGAAGAGACTGGGCTGGGCCACCCCTCTACTGCCTAATATTGACAACCCAACGTATTGTTTATGCAAGTGCTTTATGCCACTGTTACCGGCACCAGGCACTCAAGAGTAGGTCTGTTACTCTGGAAATCTCTGCTACCATTTTGTTAATAAACACAGGGGCAGATTTACGAGCCCCGTGCGCCACATTTGCACCGCCGTTGCGTCACTTCTGTGATGCAGTGGCGGTGTAAACCATGCGCCACGTTGTGCCCTATTTACAACATGACTCATCTAGGGAGATGTGTCACGTTGAAAAGTCCTGCGCCACATGAAACCTGCGTCACATTTCATGTGGGCGTTCCAGTGCAGGCGGGAGCGCGTTCCGTCGCAGGAATGCCTCAGAAAAGTGCCTGAGTGAAATCTACAAGATTTCACTCAATCACTTTTCCGACGCCGCTGCGTCAAAACTTTGCGCCTGTTTGAAGCACCATGTTGAGGATAGGCCAGGTTTGAACAGTGCCGGAGTTGTGTCGCGCCCGCGACACAACTCCAGCACTGCGCCAACCTTACGCCGGCAGATGCGACACGCATCTGTTTATCCTTGCGCCATGATGCGCCGCATTGTAAATGCAAAACACACAAGTAAATGCAGCGCATCTGTGGTGGCGCAAGGGTAAACTTGCGTCACGCATCTTTCCTTGTGCATCCCTGCTGATTTGCAGGGATGCACAAGGAAACATAAATCTGCCCTACAGTGTTTAGTAGATTGTTATTTGATCTGTTGCCAAATGTTGCTTTTCCCTGGTGCTCTATTCTTGGAGCACTCCTCCTTAAAGATGGAGAAGAGGAAGGCTACTCAGGAGGGGGCGGGGGGTCAAATTAAAAGTGAAAAAAAACAACATGCTGGGAATAACTGTGTGCTTGATAGGATAGATAATCTGCTGGTAGAATCCAAATAGATTCTTGCTTCAGCCCCAGCTGCCTTGCTTTCCTTCCCCAGCAGTTCCCTGAATAGTGCCTGCTCAAGCAAACATAAATGAATTCCCAGGATGTTTAAGAGATCCAGCAATCGGGTACAGGACCCAATCATTGCCTTCCCTGATAGTGCTAATGATCCAGGGCATAGTGCCTTGCCAGGAGTAGACTCCCTAGAGCAGGTCATTCCGTGGCATAATTGTTTCTCTCCTCTCCTAGATTACCCTCACACCCCCACAATGACTGAGGAACGAAAAGGGGAGGAAGGCCCACTAGTTCTGACGAACCTATCTCCAACAAATAAAACAAATCTCCAAGATAATTTTAGAGGACTTAGGGCAGAGATTGATGCCCCTAAATATACGGTGGCCAACTCAAGGGAATGCAAACAAAAGGAAATGATGGACGGAGCGCTGAAACTTTTCAGACTCTCACCCCCAGTCACAAATCTGGGTTAAATCCATCATCCATCATCGTTCTTTAGCTCACTTCGCCACCCCAGCTCAAACCCTCATGGGAACAGTCCAGTCTGAACTGCCAAGCCAGGTCTTCCCTGGACCGGAAACAAGCATCCTGGAACTAGTTTCAGGGTAACAACCCTCATCAGCCAGGCTCGCTTGAATCTAGTGTCAAAGTGAGCCACGTCTGGGAATACCCTGCCAACTTAGAGCACATAAAGCAAACACAAGGAGATGATGGACGGAGCGCTGAAACTTTTCAGACACTCACCCCTAGTCACAAATCTGGGTTGAATCCATCATCGTTCTTTACCTCACTTCGCCACTCGGTTCAGACCCAGCCATATGCAAATCAGTCTTGACCATGTTCCTTCTGTGAACAGTCTAGCCCAAACTACCAAGCTAGGACTTCCTTGGACCAGAAACAAGCATCCTGGGACCGGTTTCAGGGTAACAAACACAGGAATGGTCAAACGATTACTTAAGGTAAGGGTGGGGACTCATTGGAGGGTCCCTGGTGAGCCTTTGCCACAATATGCTGGTCAAGGAATCACAACTGCCTGTCCCAAGGCTGATTGCTAATAGTCCATGAGCAAGCCCAAGAATAACTTGTGCAGTAGGGGTCAGTAGAACTGCTAGTGGTCCTGAGTCGCTGGGACATGTGGGCGCCCAAATTTTAGCAGGGAAGGCAGACTCATCCTGCTTGTGTATTAAAGAGAATGGGAGCATTAAGGCAGTGGCGACAGGGGGTACTTGCCCACCGCTCACCAGAACTTGGGCACTCCTGCTCCCATAAGATCTACATGATCAACATGCCCAAGATCTCTTTGCACACCAGCTGTGAATGAGCAGTAGGATTCACGTCAAAACAAAGCAATACACTAGATACTTCATATGAGGTGATGCAGATCCATTATCAGAGAAGACATCTTACGGGCCAAAAGATTCGAGGCCCCCAATTGTCCTACCAATTATATTAAATTAACTTTAGCAGTCAAAAGCCTGGTTGACTGACTGGTGGTTTTAGAAGCACGGATTAGCCCACCAACAGGGTCCAGCATTCAACTTAAGCATTATCCACCACCAAGCAGGCCACCATCCCTCAAGCAAGCTGTACTGCCGCAAACTGCGAGTGCTTTGTTCTTGGGAGAGATCGACTGACTGTCTAGCCAGAGTATATTGGCCTCTCAAGTTCGAAACACTTCCAAACAATCCAGCTCTGTTCATAGGGTCTCCACAGGGGAACTATCAACACCTGATCTCATTAGTGTGGTCAGAGATAACAATGAAAACATCTTGGGCCCCATTAGGATGGTGGGCTACATTCCCGCTATCCAACACTTTCCCTACAGTGGAAGTCACTGGAGATGGAATAGTAATTTTTACCCACCCGCTATCCAACACTTTCCCTACTGTTGCACTCACTGGAGTGGGAATAGTAATTTTTACCCTCCCGCTATCCAACACTTTCCCTACTGTTGCACTCACTGGAGTGGGAATAGTAATTTTTACCCTCCCACTATCCAACACTTTCCCTACTGTTACACTTGGTGGAGTGGTAATAGTACATTATTCCCACCCGCTATCGAACACTTTCCCTATTGTTGCACTTACTGGAGTGGGAATAGTATTTTTTACCCACCCGCTATCCAACACTTTCCCTACTGTTGCACTCACTGCAGTGGGAATAGTAGTTCTTACACTCCCGCTACACAACACTTTCCCTACTGTTGCACTCACTGGAGTGGGAATAGTAATTTTTACCCACCCGCTATCCAACACTTTCTCTACTGTTCCACTCGCTGGAGTGGGAATAGTAATTTTTATCCACCCGCTATCCAACTCTTTGCCTACTGTACCACTCTTTGGAGTGGGAATAGTAATTTTATCCCCTACTCTATGCAACGTTTTCAGTATTGTTATATTTAAGGTAGTGTAAAATATTATTTTTTTTAAATATATATTTTAATGTTTTAAGTTATAATTTATAATTTGGTTTATATTTATATAATAGGTTTGTTTATATATGTAAATATATTTTAAATTATGTTTTTAACATTTTATAATTAAAAACAATAATTATTTTTTAATATTATTACGTTAATATATATATAAAAAAATAAAAATGCTTGTTTCTTTTTTTACATTGCATGTATTATTTATTAATTTTAACTTTTTTAAAGTATGTTTTACTTAACTATATTTATTATTTCATTAATTTTATATTACTTTTAAGACATTTAAAAACGTCGATATTTTAACAAACTATATTATTAACAACGATATTTAGGATTTGATATTTTTGTACTTACCTGTTTGTAGATAGGAAGTTGATATTCTGTCACTCTATATTTTTACCTCGATATTGTGGCAGCTCAATATACTTCTCCTCGATATTCTGTCAGTGATCCCTTATAGAAATGGAGCTCGGGAGCAGGAGGCGGGATGGTGACATTGCACGTCAACAATTATTACATACACAACAGCTATATGCCAGTGAACTGATGTACAAGGCTAAGATGGCATGGCTGGCCACCCATAGCAGGATATACCAGTGGGGGGACAAGTCTGTTGGAAGGTGGAATCTGACTGCCTGGTTACCCTCACTTTTTTCCTGGTGTTTTGCTGGTTTTCGACGTAGTCTGACTGGGATCCTGCTAATCAGGACCCCAGTCTATCTCATTTTCCCCCCTAAATTGGTTGCTCATGTACATTTGGTACACTCCAGATTGGATCCTGGGGTACTCTTATCAGTCCCTGGTGTATGGTATACTATGTACCCAGGGCATAGGTACCCCAGAGGCCTCTCAGGGGCTGCAGCATGTATAATGCCACCCCTGGGAGACCATTCAAAATGTCACCACAGGTCTGCTACTGCAACCTGTGTAGGGTGGTGCATGCACCCATTATTTAAATATAGGTTCACTATATCTATCCTATATCACTGCACATATAAACCTATCACTCACCCCTATGGCAGGCCTTATCAATCCTGAAGGCAGGATGCTGGCTTTTATGTGAGAGGGTGCTCCTGAATGAGCAGAGCCCCTCTGCAGCTTTCGGAACCTATATTCCGGGGTTGTTTGTGATGCAGCCAACCATATATACTTAAATGCCATTATAACCTTGTGGTAAATGCTAACTTTAAAACGGCTGCATGGAAACATGTTATGTTTGGTGTCAAACACCTTGGAATCATACCTCCACACCAGTAACTGGTGTGGGAGGTATGATTCCACCCTACTAGAGGGAGAAATATGACAACAGTGGTACACCCGGTACCAGCTTCACAGACCCTGGCATCACAAAATGGATGCTACCAGCCACAGACACAAGTCTGCCCTCCTGCTGTTGGACGAAACTCCGGCAGGGGAAGGTTTGACAATGGGTTTCCTGTCACAGGGAGGTGTGACCACCTCCCAGACAGGCTTTAGTGTATTGGGGCTGGGTGGGTGCACTCAGAGAGTGCTTTGATGTCTGCACTGGGGGCACATTTGTTGTCCCTGTGCAAAGTCCAGCTCAAACCGGTTGCAGGGGCTACTAGCCCCTGCTCTGGCGTGAAACTGGACAAAGGACATGGGTGTAGCCACCCCTCTGTCCTGACCCTCCCATAGGTGGGTCCCCAGAGTTTGTCCCACCCCTTCCTTGGGTATAAAGTAGGAACCCCTGCAGGACTTTAGATTTACCTGGACGAAACTCTGCTACAGAAATCAAGTACTTCGACAATCTACACTGAGCTAGATGACTGAAGAATCTCCATTGGAGTAAAGGAGTTACTCTCCTGCAAGGCAGGCACCAAAGACGCAGCTGACCGGTTTGCATCTCCGAAGCTCCTGAGGAGTCCGAAGAATATTGCAACACAGGAGGTGGGTTCCCGAGGTCTCTGAGGTTGATCTGTGCACTCAGCAATTCTGAGGCCTGTATCCTTCGCGGAGACCGTGCAACCCGAACTCATGGACACTGCGTCCATTTGCAGAAGCATCAGCTTTGAGGTGACCTCTGAGGCTGAGCTTTGGGTTGCTTGTAGCCCTGAGCCCGAGCAGTAATTCCACCGAAGATCGCCGGCCTACACTCCACGAGTGTTCCGTGGGCTGGCCCTTTGTGATTCCTCTCGAGGTCCCTTCGCGAGCCCTGGTCCATCGACCTGTGGATCCCCAAGAAGGCAACTCTAACTTTCAGTGGACTTTCCTGGTTGCTCCAGATGTGCCCTGACTCTCCATCACTTGGGGAGTCCCCAGGACCTTGCTGGTCCTCACCAAAGCATCTTTACTCTAACCGCGTGGGATGCAGTTGCCAAGATTTGTTGGTCTCTAAACCGGATACTGACCCCCCCCCCCCCAGCACTCGACATTCTTTGTGGGACAGCTCGCCTGCGGACTCTGGTTGTCGTTGACGTTTCCTTGTCCCCGTGGCTGCAGAGTCAAGCTTCACCACTTCGCACCTGAAACACCCGACATCCGTCTATCGTGCCCCTGGTCACTGGCAAGTGACCCAGACTCTGTCCCCTCTGCTTTCAGGTTCTTCACATCTCCAATCTAGGCTTGGATCACACCGGACACTTCTCATCTTCCTGGCAGCTGCACTTCTTCGCAACACGCCATTGAAATCAACATTGGTTTCCGACACCACTTGACCCCTATGCACCCGGCTCCTCTGGGATAGGTAACACGGGTACATCGGTACTCTCAAGGGTGCTGGCCTTAGAACTGTCTTTGTTTCAAAGGGTTTGCTTAGATTCTTCTCCTAAGTGTCCTTAATCTTTAAATTTCCAACCGTGACATTCTCATAGGATTGTACGGGGCTCGCACCTGTGTTCTCACACTGCACACGTCCTCCGTGGGTCCCCTGTGTCACTACCTTGGGTGGTTCCTTGGGGTCCCAGCGATTCAACGTGCTCTAGGCACTGTGTCTAGTCAAGTTGGGGTTGTTATACCACTTTCTTAATATATGGTCCAATCTCCCCCTGGGGCCCACTGTGTATTGTGCTATTTACTGTCATTCTAGTGCATTATTATTGTGCATCTTGCTCTCTAATCTCATAAAGAGGTTAGTAGAGAGTGTTTAGTAATAAATACATATATTTTATATATATATACCTTGTGTGGTTTTCCTTTCACTTGGTCATTCAGGAGGTTATAATCTGGTAAACCAAGCTGCTTTACATTCCTTCGAGACTTAGCCTGAATGTTGCTCTCCATAGCTACCACTAGGATAGCTTTCAATAAAGGTTGTCTTTAACCTAATCATCAATAAGGGTCGTTTGGACTGGTGCAACGTGCCCACTTTAATTAGTGGACAGCAGATACCAGGCCAACTTCTCACAAAGTCCAGTGCACTATTGCATCGCCATTTTCAATGGGCGCTATGCCCCTTAATTCTATGGAGTATTTGTGGCCCCATGGGGAAGATACTTACAAATCCACTACATATTGTAGCAAGCTTGGCAGGCTATTATGAGGACCTATATGCCCATAGAGAGACCATTTCACCGCATCTTGTACATAAATTCATAGATAATATGCCCCCACGTGCCCAGGCAAACTCAGTAAGAGAGGAGCTAGACACCCCTAAAACAGAGGAGGAAATCCAGAGGGCACTCTCTGAGATGCGTGTGGGTTAGTCGCCAGGCCCTAACAGTTTCCCGTGTGAATTCCACAAAAAATATCAATCCATACTGACGACCCCTGAGGTTCTTTAATTTTGACTCCATTTTACATTCACCGCCATTTTGTGTTGCCTTTACACAGGCTGCTCGATTCACGAAGTGTCTCTGCCCCTTGGACTGCAACGTGTCAAAAACCCCCTCCGTCCTTGTCTTGAAACCCATCTCAGACACCAGCCGGCCTAAACTAATCCTTGTCTGGACTACCTAATCTCTATATCAACTATCTGTTAGCCTTTAGTATTCTTCTTGTGCCGTATCTTATCTTTTGGCCTTCGCTATTCTCTCCCTGTGTTTTCCTATTCCACAACCTTTCCTTTGAAGCACACAAACATGTTCTGCCATTGCTTATTGACCTATGGGTGCTGTCATTGATTGACTTATGGGATTGGGCAAAAACACGACTCAAGGGGGACGTTCTGGTTACATGATGCCTTGTTTTGAATGTTTTCCTTTTGGCTAATTTTTGGCAGATTTTGTATATCCATATTGGCATTTTGCATGCTTGCATGAGCCAGGACTAGCCCTTTCTTTTATGCTGAGTTTGTAACCCTCACATATATAAGACCCCTGTGTACTGTACTCTTTGGACTGCCTCATTCAGTTGCTGCGGCTTCTGGGGGACGTAGTCACACTCATTTTGAGTTTAATAAAGATGTTCTTTTATATTTCAGTTTCTGTGCCAACTTCTTTTTTGTTAGTTTAATCCTGAGACGGAGTTTTGAGTTTCTTCAATTGGTGCTGAAACCCGGGATCATCAGGAGTGGCTATCTGAGGGAGCGATCTTGTCAGGAGACTGAAATCTACTGAGGAGGACAGGAGAGGACTCTACTAAGAAGGTACTCTGTGCACGGAGATTCTGGGGATTCTTTGTCTCTGCAGCCCAGCATATTTCTGATCTTCCTGATTTTGATCCTCCACATGATATCACTCCTGACTGAGAACTTATTTTTTGGCGTGAGTATTCTAAAAAAAAGACCGTTAGGTCATTCAGAACTTGGCAGTTAGAATTTGGACAACCTTTTGATTGGTAAGAGTAAGGTAGTTTAGTAACGCTTACTGTAGCTTTGGAATTTTGGACTTTGTGTTGGCCAACTTTGGATTTGTATTGGATTTGATATGCAAATTGCAATTTGTGTAGGCAGGTAATGAGATCTGATTTTGTTGAACGGTGCAACGTACGGAGAGTACCTTAAGCACTACTTTAATTATAAATACTTGCATATTCTGCAGTATTTTTTGGCATGCCTGTTTCAAGCTCACATTGAAGAATGTGTTGCTTTTTCTTTGGAGGTACCATAGTGTAATAAAGTAAATTAGCCGGCTCCCCTAGAGGAAATACCTAAATAGGTTTAGGTTTAAAAACATATTTCTTCCTTGGTGATTCTGTATCCCCAGGGAATTAAAATATGGACATAATACATACAAGGATCCTTTGTTCTGCGCAATCTAATGAATGGAGGGCATTTTGGCTTCTTGGACATATAGCAGTCTGTTGGGCTGTTTTTGCAGTCTTTTGGAACACTATTGAGAAGCGTTTCTTGTAAATATGACTTACAACTAGTATTTACAAATGGTTTGGTTTAAGTACAGTCTGTGGGCTGTCCTTTGTTTCTGTCCTAAGTGTTGATTTGTGGGTTAAATGTGTGTTTCTGTGGGTTAAATATATGTGTCCTGAGTGTTTGACCCCTTTCTGTTTATGTCTGAAATGAGCTCAATGTGTGTGTTTTTTTTTTCCTTGATGTTTTCAGTTTATTAAGCAAAATGTCCAAATGCTTAAAAAATAAAATTAAAATTCACATTCACTAGGAATACAATGGCCTCAAAAACGAAATTGTGTGTTTTGTAGAAAAATAAACTTATAGCAGTTTTTTACTTACATACATTGTATTAGATATTAACAGGCAAACATTTCAGCTGAAGTAAATTTTAAACGCGACACGCATTGATATGCCCTTAGTTTGAAAAAGACTGACACCGTGCTCATGTTACAACACTGAGAGACAAGCTTTTATTGTCGCTAAGCAAGCAGCTCTAATAGACAGGAATGTTTACTCAGCCAGGACTTCGCCCTCAGTTAAACACGGGTGAAACTTTGCATTTCAAAATGTTGTTTTAAAAAGGTTCCAAAACTAAGGTTCATTATTTTGTATTACAGGAAGACATTTCAATTAAGGGTTTTCCTCTCTTTAAGCATTTTTGTAAGCATATTCTTGGTTCTGTTGCTAAATAATAATTGTCCTTTTAAAAAAAATATATATATAAAAGTGGCGCAAAAATGTGTCATGTTTCAAGTTACGCTTCTGTGCTTAAACTTAGAAATGAATGCATCTAAAATGATAGGCAAGGGATGCAGCTTGCTTTTATATGTGAAATTATCAAAAATGATTGGATTTATCAAAAATAATTATTAATTATGAAAAATAATTATTAAAAATAAGTGCTTCTAAATTCGTTTTTTACTATTTATAAAGCTTAATACTCATACTGTGACCTCCTAGCATTATAATTTATTTTAAGTTGTGTTGTTCTGCATAGTGAGGACATTTGTATATGTACTTTCACTTGGCGCAGGCTTAAAAAACTATTTTTTTTTCAAAGGATTTGCAAGAGATATGTCTAATATCCAATATCTGCAATCTGTAAAGTACATTCTGAGGATGATTAATATATAGCACAATTATAGGATATTTATTTTTAAGTGCCCCAAATATCAAAGTCGAAAATTGGGTAAAATAGACTATTTAACAGCATTCTTGCCCTTTACAATAGCTTTAAAGTGCCTTAGGCTTCAGTAAATGCATACATTTAGGTATAATACAAATTTGAAAGTTGTTCCCATTTGGGGTTGCTTTTAATGGCTCAGTGAGCCAATGTGCCCGGTGCAGAGGTTTGAGTTTAATATCAGGGTTGAAGGTTCTAACTCTAGCTGGACCTACTGAGACATTCATTCATTTAAGGTTGATGAACTGAGTACCGTTGCATAGGGTAGTAACAAACATTTGTGCTAAAGCTAGTATGTTATGTTATTATGTTCTATGAGTTATTCACCGTAAATGTTTTCATAATTTAAGAATAGAAACAAATTGTAGCCTCTAACAGAAGAAATATATATAACATTTGTTTTTAAATAGGGTTAATTATTGCAGGTTAAAAAGAGTTAGGAAGGTTTTTTGTCTTTGACAGCTTCAGGGTGAGGAGAGAGAGACACGCGAGGCAGATTTTGACCTCGAGGTCAGTAAGGTAGGAGTTAGGAGTGAGTGTAAACAGATGGAGAAATCACTGCTTAGAAAGCTTCTCTGACATGAAAATGTGTAACGCTTGCAGCAGGTGAGCTTTGGAAAGAGGTGGGGGCCAGGAGTGCTCGCAGTGGTTGGCTAACAGCCCAGAAAGTTCTGTGCTGAGGTGCTATTTGTAGCTTTTCTGATAAGATAGGATGGCCGAGAATCGAAACTTACGGAGCCCTGTCTGTTCCCATATTGTTATTTAAAAAAAAAAAAATGTGGCATTAGCCTTAGACAAGAAGTAAGATGAAGCTCTTTCTTAGAATTTTGTGGGCTACATGCCTAGGTAAAAACGATCAGCAAATTAAGATTCATTTTTCACAGGAGGAATTGTGGCGCAAGGGAACACAGAGTGTCTGTGAAACTGTTTTCCTTTTAGACAGTCAAAATTAAGGTGGCTTAACATGCTTACATGTTTTAGTCATTGCAAAATTGACAAGATGGTTACAGTTAAGTACCACTAGGTTTGTATTTTCTATTTTGTGTTTTATTAATGTGTGCTATGTTTTGTCTCCTGATTAAAAGTTACAGTTGATATTTTTGTGTGTTATGTGAAGTGTTTGTTCTGGGTGGTTCTAGGGCTGACAAGACTACAGTTGGACACGTGAGTTGGTTTGACGAAGACGTCATAGTTGTGAAGGGATAATGGTGAAATGAGCGACCTGAATGGCTATCGGCAGGAAATCAGGGTGAGAGAAGACTAATACGGATTGAGAATGTTACAGTAGGTGTGGAGGAGTAGTGAAAAAGCAGGGGTCAACAGCAAACGCAACAGCGATGGTCCATATCATGAGGTGGTGGAACGTGTGTTCCATATGTACCTGTGGGACCTAATCAATGTGCAAATTGCAAGAAGGAGGGTGCTGTCAGCTGTGTGTTGAAACAGATGTGTTGTTGCATAACTTCTTTGTTTTTGTGCATTTTGTCTTTCTATGAATTGTTCCTGCTGGTCCTGTGTGTCAGAAGCGACACAGTAAGTTATATTTGACAGCCGGTCACCACTAACTGGTGACCAGGGTTAGGAAAGTAAAAAAAAAGTGTAATTTTCATTTTAAGCCCGGCAAATTAAGCAGGCACGAATATTGGGTTTTAGGCTGCAGATTCATTGTGCATAAAGTGCATGACATAGTGTTGTGCGTCACCGCTCATTTACACATGATATTGAAATTTGTCTATGCTTTCTGTGCTTGGAATACAGCAAGTATACCTGATGGCTTGGCATGTGTGTTTTTATTTTATGCACGTTTTTTTGTTTTTGCATTGTTTTCACACTTTTGCTTTTGATCCTATTACAAGCTCCCCTGTATTGTGAGGGGATGGTCATGATGATGCCCATCGCTATGCAACAGTTGGTTGGAATTGTTCTGGTTACTAAATTCCACAGATAATGATATTTCATGCTGTGAACATGAGAGACAACACTTCACCAGTGCATGTCTATCTGGCTATAATGGTATTGAAGGAAAATAAAAAGAGATATACAGGATCAAAGTGTGTCACCTGCAGTTAGTCACGTCACTGCCCCCTTCCCTTAAGGAACAGGCAGCCCTAGATTTATGTATCCTGATTGGACGTAAGGATAAATTATAGATCTGTGACTCTTGTACATGGTGACCTAATTTCTATATTACATTAGTCAGTTTTGTTCTGCTTCCTAAGTAGTGTATGGCTTTGTTCCTTAAAGGAAACCAGGTTTCATTTTTCCCTGAAGAAGGAACTGGAACATTAGGTGAGATATATGGTGTAGGGGCCAGCGGTAGAGTTAAAATTTGTGTACTATTTTGACTTTTTCTCCCCTGATTGATGTTGCATTGTGCCTAGTTATTGGGGATTTTATCTATGTCCTAGTCCCATTTCTCTTTTTCGAATTCCTTTCACCAGTCAGCCCTTTTATTATTATTGGTGTATTGTTCAGGTTCACATTTCCAGACTGTAGTAATGTACTCCCATACCCCCATATTATGTATAAATTCCCTTTTTGTATGACCAGACTGGTTTTTAAGAATTTTCTTTAGGTCTACTTCGATGTTTTCCGGTCGGACTGTCAGGGTAGTGATGGACTGGTTAACTGACTCAATACTATAGTAAGACAAGTTTTCCACCTCAATAGGAGATACCTTACATTTATTTTTTTGAACATGACAAATTTTCAATGACTATTTTAATTTGGATTTTTACCCTTTTTTCCTGCTTCTTTAATTTTCGGTGGGATCAGATGTGTTCTAAATCATGGAAATACTAGGACTCTCTAGTTCTTGTCTTTTGTTTCCACATTTTGATTATTAGCCTTTGTATTGCATAGTGCACCTGATGCACAATTATTAAAGGGAGGTATCTACATGTCCCTGATAATCTGTATCATGAGATTTCTCTTTTGAGGTGTTCTAGATAAGGAATTTAGGAACACCTAGACGTAATCATTAAAAAAAAAAAATGTTTACCCCATTAGGCAATGCCACCATGTGATAGAATTCCCATGTAATTATCTACCCTCAGATGGCAGAGGATAATGAAGGGTACCCAAATTGAAGAGAAGTATTGCCTTTGAGAATGACAGTGTATTCTAGGCCAGAGTTGTCCCATGGCGTATGGTCACTCCCTCGCAGATTGCAGGCCACCTGCTTGCAGTCCCATTGTTAAATACAATGAACTGTTTTTTACTAAATTGAAGGAAACTAACAACTGTGTCACATTTCCTACGTCACTAGATTCTGCGGGTATCAAGTCATAATAACCTGCAGAACATTGATTTAAGCCTAATTCCCATCAGTGACAGCTACAGATGAAAGACGGACGTTTTGGCCCTACAGTCTCAGCACCCAGAAAGTAGCAAAGCTGGACAGCGATCGCCAGCGCATGGTATCGTACTTGCTCCATCAGACGGCGTTGGACATCACAAAACCAGAGTTTCAGTGTGAAAGAGCGAAAGAGAAGGATTCCTGTTGTTGATGGCAGAGCTGGTTTGAGGCTTCAGTTTTCTACCTGTCATGTGCTGGTAACCTCTGACAGTGTGCACTCCCTTGAGCCCCTTGGCCTGAGTTTTGGCCACACCCCCCCTTTTCTTTGCTCCAACGGAAGGGCAGTGCACCGGAGGATCTAAGGCACTACATGATGAAAGGAAAATGAAATGAAAGAGCAGCCCAAACATCCTCTGACACTGAATAGCGAGTGTTGGAGTCTGAAAGTGTTGCTGAGTGTGAAAGTCTGTTGCTCTTTCCCGATTAATAGTACTTGGGTCTGCATGAGATGATCTGTGCCTACGACCAATGAAGAGCACAATATCTGTAGTGTCTGCCGCAGAGGAGAGACACTGGTGCACTGCATTGAGACATTGAGACTTTCGAGTGAACTGTGAGTGTTTGCCAGGAGGGCACTCCAACGGATACTGAGAAGCACTTTTTTCATGGAAGGCCTGAATCAAGAGGCCCAATGCGACAATGGAAGCAGATTTGATGGACGATAGAAGCCTACCAGAGAGGCTTAGAACGGACTTTGGGTATAGTTGTGGTTGTACAAGTGTTTCCAGTGCCACTGTATGAAGTGGGTGTTGGATATGTTCATTCAAAATGGTCCTGAAGTAGTGTTCTGTCTGTACTCTGATAAAGGATATTCCCATTTCACATAGCAATGAATTAGGATTTGCCTGCGTAATGGCAAAAGGAGGGTCTGAGGTTCTTTAATTTTGACTCCATTTTACATTCACCGCCATTTTGTGTTGCCTTTACACAGGCTGCTCGATTCACGAAGTGTCTCTGCCCCTTGGACTGCAACGTGTCAAAACCCCCCTCCGTCCTTGTCTTGAAACCCATCTCAGACACCAGCCGGCCTAAACTAATCCTTGTCTGGACTACCTAATCTCTATATCAACTATCTGTTAGCCTTTAGTATTCTTCTTGTGCCGTATCTTATCTTTTGGCCTTCGCTATTCTCTCCCTGTGTTTTCCTATTCCACAACCTTTCCTTTGAAGCACACAAACATGTTCTGCCATTGCTGATTGACCTATGGGTGCTGTCATTGATTGACTTATGGGATTGGGCAAAAACACGACTCAAGGGGGACGTTCTGGTTACATGATGCCTTGTTTTGAATGTTTTCCTTTTGGCTAATATTTGGCAGATTTTGTATATCCATATTGGCATTTTGCATGCTTGCATGAGCCAGGACTGCCCCTTTCTTTTATGCTGAGTTTGTAACCCTCACCTATATAAGACCCCAGTGTACTGTACTCTTTGGACTGCCTCATTCAGTTGCTGCGGCTTCTGGGTGACGTAGTCACACTCATTTTGAGTTTAATAAAGATGTTCTTTTATATTTCAGTTTCTGTGCCAACTTCTTTTTTGTTAGTCTAATCCTGAGAAGCAGTTTTGAGTTTCTTCACCCCGTATCCAGTGGCGCTTCATGCCGCTTTAGACAAACAGAGCCTTCCAGTGGACTGGCGGCACACAGAAATAGTGGGGTTTTTGAAACTGGGTCAACCCCCCAAACCGCCCAATATCACTCCTCAATGTGGAGGCCAAGCTCCTTGCTAAAGTCCTAGCCAATCACATTGTACCGTATATTACAGATTTGTTCCACCCTGACCAAGCTGGCTTCATGCCAGGCCATGCTACACAACACAACATTTGACGTGCACACAATGCCATTGCGGCAGTCGATCGGCATGCTGAACCGGCAGTACTCCTATTGGCCGACATTGACAGTGTATCAACTCCCTTAGCTGGACATACCTCTTTGCACTTTGGGCCCCATGGGCGAATGGACATGTGAGGTGACGGAGGTTCGGTATGGATTTAAATATTTGTTTTTTTTTGTCATCCTCCCAATCTGTGTCCTGGGAAAGGAACTTAGCACCACTGTGGAAGCAAATTAAGGATTCGACCTGCTCTTGGGCTCATCAGCCTCTCTCCCTGTTTGGCAGATCTGCCATCTTCAAGATGGTTTCCCTGCCCCACCTTCTATGCCAACTCTGGATCCACCCATACCTGATACCGCCTGCCTGGTTTGGGCAACTAAATGCAAATCTTTGTCACTTTCCTTGGGGCGAGGACGCGGCCCGGTTGGCTTGGAAAAGATGTTTTCAGTCTACCTATTGTGGGGGCCATAGCAACACCAGACGTTCAGGCATACTATGCGGCCTTGCACCTCCTTATTCTGAACGACTGGTGGTATGGAGACAGACGCGATCCTGCATATGCGGTTGAACGCTGGCTAATGGGCAGCATGTCATTGCACACGATCTTGTATACAGGCCCGACCTTGAAAGTGCTGCCGCTGGCAACCGCCACGATATTTAAGATCTGTAGACGGTCAATGCAACAGATAGGCTGGTGGGGAAGACTAACAAAAGAAGCGCCCCTCTGGCACAATGATCTTCTGCCTCAGCTGGCCGGGCTATCCAGCTTTTCTGGTTGGGAGGCAATAGATATCTCCACAGTGGAAGATGTTCTCCATGGTCAGACCTTAAAGTCCTTCCAAGAACTACAACAAGAATATGAGATGCCCCGATCACAATTCTATAATTGCGTCCAGTTCCACCATGCCTTTTCCCCATATCTTCCATATCAAGAAGCTGTACCAGATTTTAACCCTGTTGAAGCTCAAGTATTTATGGGGGAACTTGGGGAGCATAAGATCACCAAGATATATATTGCACACTTGTAAAAAATAGCCCCACCACACTCAGTAGGCGAGGCTTGGCAGGAAGACCTGGGCCCCGTAGATGATGAGGACTGGGCTGAAGCACTGGAATCCAAGCGTGGCGCGGCCATTGCGACACGATTACAATTCATACAATTCAAATACCTACACAGGGCATACTACACAAGATATCGGCTCTGGTGTGCTGGATTAATTGAGTTTCCTTCCTGCCTGCGATGCCGAGATACAGATGGCACCCTTATACATACCATGTGGCAGTGTACAGCACTCTCTATGTTCTGGTGGGGTGTAATAACTTGTATGTCAGAAGTTTAGGGGTGGGATATTCCATATTCACCACGATTGGCCATGCTCCACATCACTGATGGCATTGGTGGCAACATATATAAATGCCATCTTCTACTCCTGGGCCTCACACTGGCGAAATGGGACATAGCGAAAAAATTGAAAGATGCTTCCCCACCATTAGTTGGGGTATGGAGGAAAGGCCTTGATCTTTGCCTGGGGTTGGAACTACCAGTGTATAAAGCAAGAGGATGCCCTCAGAACCCCCCCAAGATTTGGAAAAGATGGGCAGAATATCGGGGACTATACCTGGAACCCATTCCGGCGGTACCAATTGATTAGCAATGATACGAGAAGAAATGATGTGGGATGATTATGGTTGTAAATACATAGTTCTTCGATCAGGGTGGCTGAATTTGACACATACTGTATTATCTACCACATGTATGCCACTACAGTTCATTGTGGTAACAAGTTGTTTAATTGTATATTATTTGCAATTATCCTATAGGAATCAAAATGTCGACATCACTACTACTATTATTTATACTGTACTACTTGAAAACCTGGCTTTGCCAGGCTTACTACGGCTGTTGACAATAACATTTTGTTTTGGGAAAAAAAGACTGACAAGTTAACCAACAACATTTTAAACTTCAGTATTATTATTGAAACTAAAAACAAAGGTGGTGCAAGTAGAGCTCACGCTACCAGAGTCTTAAGGGACAGACCATGTGGTGCTCACACTACCGGAGTCTTATAGAACAGGAGGGGCAGTGCAAGAGGAATTCACACTGCCGGAGTCTTATAGCACTGAAGGCACAGAGCAAGTGGAGCTCACACAACTGGAGACTTATAGCACTGAATGGGCAGTGCAAGGGAGCTCACGCTACTGGAGTCTAAATATACTGAAGGGGCAGTGCAAGGGAAGCTCATACTAACAGAGTCTTAGAACACTGAAGAGGTAGTGCAATTGGAGCTCACACTACTGGAGTCTTATAGCACTGAAGGGATAGTGCAAGGGTGGCTCATGTTATTGAAGTCTTACAGCACGGAAGGGACAGTCCAAGTGGAGCTCAAACTACTGCAGTTTTACAGCACTGAAGGGACAGAGCAAGGGGAACTCACACTACCAGAGTCTTATTGCACAGAAGGGGCAGTGCAAGGGGAGTTCACACTACTGGAATCCTACAGCACTGAAGGGACAGTGCACGTAGAGCTCACACTACCAGAGTATTATAGCACTGAAGGGACAAGGCAAGTGGAGCTCACACTGCCAAAGCTTTGTAACACAGAAGGGACAGTGAAAGGGGAGCTCACACTACTGGAGTCTTATAGCCCTGAAGGGGCGGTGCAAGGAGAGCTCAAATTACCAGAGTCTTTTAGCACTGAAGAGACAGAGCAAGAAGAGCTCACACTTCCGGAGTCTTATAGCACTGAAGGGACAGAGCAAGTGGAGCTCACACTACCTAAGTCTCACAGGGGAGCACACACTACTAGAATCTTATAGCACTGAAAGGGGCAGAGCAAGGGCCGCTCACACTACTGGAGTCGTATAGCACTGAAGGGGTGGTGCAATTGGAGCTCACACTACTGTAGCCTTACAGCTCTGAAGGGGCAGTGCAAGGGGAAATCACATTGCTGGAGTCTTATAGCACTGAAGGGGCAGAGCAAGTAAAGCTCACACTGTTGGAGTCTTATAGCACAGAAGTGGCAGTGCAAGGGGAGCTTACAGTACCGGAGTCTTATAGCACTGAAGAGGCAGAGCAATTGGACCTCACACTACTGGAATCTTATAGCACAGACCTGGCAGCGCAAGGGGAGCTCACACTACCAGAGTCTTATAGCACTGAAGGGGCAGAGCAAGTGGAGATCACACTGCTGGAGACTTATAGTACTGAAGGGGAGAGCAAGGGGAGCTCACACCACCGGAGTGTTACAGTACTGAGAGAGCAGTGCAAGTGGAGCGCACACTGCCGGAGTCTTATAGCACTGAAGGGGCAGAGCAAGTGGAGCACACACTGCCAGAGACTCATAGTACTGAAGGAGTAATGCAAGGGGAGCTCACACTAATGGAGTCCTGTAGTGCTGAAGGGGCAATGCAATTGGAGCGCTCACTTCTGGAGTCTTATAGCACTGAAGGGGCAGAGTAAGTAGAGCCCACACTGCCGGAGTCTTATAGCATAGAAGGGGCAGAGCAAGTGGAGCTCACACTGCCTGAGACTTATAGTACTGAAGGGGTAATGCAAGGGGAGCTCACACTACTGGAGTCTTGTAGCACTGAATGGGAAGTGCAAGGGAACTTCACACCATTTAAGTCTTATAGCAGTGAAGGGGCAGTGGATGGGGAGCCCACACATTCAGATTCTTATAGCACAGAAGGGGCAGTGCAAGGGAAGCTCACACTACCAGGGTCTTATAGCACTGAAGGGGCCGTGCAATTGTAGCTCACACTACTGGAGTCTTATAGCACTAATGGGGTAGTGCAAGGGGAGCTCATGCTATTGTAGTCTACAGCACTGAAGGGGCAGTGCAAATGGAGCTCACACTACCGGAATCTTACAGCACTGAAGGGACACAGCAAGGAGAGCTCTCACTACCAGAGTCTTATAGCACAGAAGGGGCAGTGCAAAGGGAGCTCACACTACTGGAGTCTTACAACACTGAAGGGACAGTGCAAGTAGAGCTCACACTACCAGAGTATTATAGCACTAAAGGGACAGAACAAGTGGACCTCACAATACTGGAGTCTTGTAGCACTGAAAGGATGGTGCAAGGGGAGCTCACACTACCGGAGTCTTACAGCACTGAGGGGGCAGTGCAAGTGGAGCGCACACTGCTGGAGTCCTATAGCACTGAAGGGGCAGAGCAAATGGAGCTCACACTGCCAGAGTCTTATAGAACAGAAGTTGTAGAGAAAGTGGAGCTCACACTGCCGGAGACTTATAGTACTGAAGGGGTAATGAAAGGGGAGCTCACACGACTGGAGTCTTATAGCACTAAAGGGGTAGTGCAAGGGGAGCTCACACTACTGGAGTCTTATAGCACTGAAGGGGTGATGCAATTGGAGCTCACACTACTGTAGTCATACAGCACTGAATGGGAGAGCAAGTGGAGCTCACACTGCCGGAGACTTATAGTACTGAAAGGGCAGTGCAAGGGAAGCTCACACTACCAGAGTTTTAGAACACTAAAGAGGTAGTGCAATTGGAGCTCACACTATTTATTTGTATTTATTTATTTAATGCGATTTTATATACCGCTACCGTTGTCTTACAGCACTGAAGGGGTAGTGCAAGGGGAGCTCACACTACTGGGGTCTTATGGCACAGAAGGGGCAGTGCAAGGGGAGCACATGCTACCGGAGTCTTACACCACTGAAGGGGCCGTGCAATTGTAGCTCACACTACTGTGGAGAGGTGTGGCTCACTGGTTAGAGGCGGCCGACCCGTAAGCAGAGAATTGGCCAGGGACCAGGGTTCAATTCCCGACGCGGCAGGGTCGTGGACCAGGGTCAAAACGGACTCGATAATTCTCGCCTTGGTACCTACTCTAACCAGGAACACACTCGGCAACTCTGGGCATTAAGCGCCAGGATACTCCATGGAGTCACAGTGCGCTTTACAAGTACACCCACATTTACATTTACTGGAGTCCTATAGCACTAAAGGGGCAGTGCAAGTGGAGCTCACACTACCAGAGTCTTACAGCACTGAAGGGACAAAGCAAGGAGAGCTCACACTACCGGAGTCTTATAGCACAGAAGGGGCAGTGCAAGGGGAGCTCACACTACCGGAGTCTCATAGAACAGAAGGGGCAGTGCAAGGGGAGCTCACACTACTGGAGTCTTATAGAACTGAAGGGGTGATGCAAGGGGAGCACATGCTACCGGAGTCTTATAGCACTGAAGGGGCCGTGCAATTGGAGCTCATACTACTGTAGTTTTACAGCACTGAAGGGACAGTGCAAGGGGACCTCACACTACTGTAGTCTTATGGCACAGAAGGGGCAGTGCAAGGGGAGCACATGCTACCGGAGTCTTATAGCACTGAAGGGGCCGTGCAATTGTAGCTCACACTACTGGAGTCTTATAGCACTAAAGGGGCAGTGCAAGTGGAGCTCACACTACCAGAGTCTTACAGCACTGAAGGGACAAAGCAAGGAGAGCTCACACTACCGGAGACTTATAGCACAGAAGGGGCAGTGCAAGGGGAGCTCACACTACCGGAGTCTTATAGCACAGAAGGGGCAGTGCAAGGGGAGCTCACACTACTGGAGTCTTATAGCACTGAAGGAGTGATGCAATTGGAGCTCACACTACTGTAGTTTTACAGCACTGAAGGGACAGTGCAAGGGGACCTCACATTACTGGAGTCTTATAGCACTGAAAGATGGTGCAAGTAGAGCTCACACTGCTGAAGACTTATAGTACTAAAGGGGCAGTGCAGGGGGAGCTCACACTATCAGAGTATTACAGCAGTGAGGGGGCAGTGAAAGTGAAGCGCACACTGCTGGAGTCTTATAGCATTGAAGGGGCAGAGCAAGTGGAGCTCACACTGCCGGAGACTTGTAGCACTGAAGGGGAAGTGTAAGGGAAGTTCACACTACTTAAGTCTTATAGCAGTGAAGGAGCAGTGGAGGGGGAGCCCAAACTACCAGATTCTTATCGCACAGAAGGGGCAGTGCAAGGGGAGCAAATGCTACTGGAGTCCTATAGCACTGAAGGGGCCGTGCAATTGGAGTTCACACTACTGGAATCTTATTAGCACTAAAGGGGTAGTGCAAGGGGAGCTCATGCTACTGTAGTCTTTCAGCACTGAGGGGGCACTGCAAGTGGACCTCATACTACTTAAGTCTTATAGCAGTGAAGGAGCAGTGGATGGGGAGCCCAAACTACCAGATTCTTATGGCACAGAAGGGGCAGTGCAAGGGGAGCACATGCTACCAGAGTCTTATAGCACTGAAGGGACAGTGTAAGTGGAGCTCACACTACCGGAGTCTTATGGCACTGAAGGGACACAGTAATGGAAGCTCACACTACTAGAGTCTTATAGCACGGAAGGGGCAGTGAAAGGGTAGGACACACTACTGGAGTCTTGTAGCACATAAGGGGCAGTGCAAGGGGAGCTCACACTACTGGAGTCTTGTACCACTGAAGGGGTGGTGCAATTGGAGTGCACACTGCTGGAGTCTTATAGCACAGAAGGGGCAGAGCAACTGTAGCTCACACTGCCGGAGACTTATAGTACTAAAGGGGCAGTGCAGGGGGAGCTCACACTACCAGAGTATTACTGCACTGAGGGGGCAGTGAAAGTGAATTGCACACTGCTGGAGTCGTATAGCACTGAAGGGGCAGAGCAAGTGGAGCTCACACTGCCGGAGACTTGTAGCACTGAGGGGGAAGTGCAAGGGAAGTTCACACTACTTAAGTCTTATAGCAGTGAAGGAGCAGTGGAGGGGGAGCCTAAACTACCAGATTCTTATAGCACAGAAGGGGCAGTGCAAGGGAAGCTCAGACTACTGGAGTCTTGTAGCACTGAAGGGGAAATTCAAGGGAAGTTTACACTCCTTAAGTCGTATAGCAGTGAAGGAGCAGTGGATGGGGAGCCTAAACTACCAGATTCTTATGGCACAGAAGGGGCAGTGCAAGGGGAGCACATTCTACCAGAGTCTCATAGGACAGAAAGGGCCGTGCAATTGGAGCTCAAACTACTGGAGTCTTATAGTACTAAAGGGGTAATGCAAGGGGAGCTCACACTACTGAAGTCATGTAGCACTGAAGGGGAAGTGCAAGGGAAGTTCACACTACTTAAGTCTTATAGCAGTGAAGGGGCAGTGGGTGGGGAGTCCACACTACCAGATTCTCATAGCATGGAAGGGACAGTGCAAGGGGACCTCACACTACTGGAGTCTTATAGCACTGAAAGGAGGGTGCAAGTGGAGCTCAAACTACCAGAGTCTTATAGCACTGGAGACGCAGTGCAATTGGAGCTCACACTGCCGGAGACTTATAGTACTGAAGGGGCAGTGCAAGGGGACCTCACACTACTGGAGTCTTATAGCACTGAAAGGATGGTGCAAGTGGAGCTCACACTACCAGAGTCTTATAGCACTGAAGGGGCAGTGCAATTGGAGCTCACACTGCCGGAGACTTATAGTACTGAAGGGGCCGTGCAATTGGAGCTCACACTACCGGAGGCTTACAACACTGAGGGGGCCGAGCAAGTGGAGTGCACACTACTGGAGTCTTATAGCACAGAAAGGGCAGAGCAAGTGTAGCTCACACTGACGGACACTTATATTACTAAAGGGCTAATGCAAGGGGAGCTCACACTACTGAAGTCTTTTAGCTCTGAAGGGGAAGTGCAGGGGAAGTTCAAACTACTTAAGTCTTATAGCAGTGAAGGGGCAGTGGATGGGGAGTCCACACTACCAGATTCTTATAGCATGGAAGGGGCAGTGCAAGGGGAGCTCACACTACCGGGGTCTTATGGCACAGAAGGAGCAGTGCAAGGGGAGCACATGCTACCAGGATCTTGTGGCACAGAAGGGGCAGTGCAAGGGGAGCACATTCTACCAGAGTCTCATAGCACTGAAGGGGCCGTGCAATTGGAGTTCACACTACTGGAGTCTTATAGCACTAAAGGGGTAATGCAAGGGGAGCTCATGCTACTGTAGTCTTACAGCACTGAAGGGGCAGTGCAGGTGGAGCTCACACTACCGGAGTCTTACATCACTGAAGGGACACAGCAAGGGGAACTCAGACTACCGGAGTCTTATAGCACAGAAGGAGCAGTGCAAGGGGAGCTCACACTACTGGAGTCCTGTAGCACAGAAGGGGCAGTGCAAGGGGAGCTCCCACTACCGGAGTCCGATAGCACTGAAGGGGCAGTGCAAGTGGAGCTCACACTACCGGAGTCTTGTAGCACAGAAGGGGCAGTGCAAGGGGAGCTCACACTACTGGAGTCTTATAGCACAGAAGGAACAGAGCACGTGAGGCTCACTCTACCGGAGTCTTATAGCATTGAAGGGGCATTGCAAGGGAAGCTTACACTTCTGGAGACTTACAGCAAAGAAGGGGCAGTGCAAGAGAAGTTCACACTACTGTAGTCTTACAGCACTGAAGGTGCAGATCACGTCGAGCTCACACTACCGGAATCTTATAGCACTGAAGGGGCACTGAAAGTGGAGCTCACACTTCGAGTCTTATAACACTAAAGAAGTAGTGCAATGGGAGTTCACACTACTGGAGACTTACAGCACTGAAAGTGCAGCAGAAGGGGAGCTAACCGTACTGGTTTCTAACAGGAATGAAGGGATAGCGCAAAGGAAGCTCACACTACTGGAGTCTTGTAGTACTGACAGGGCTCTGCAAGAGGAATATCACTGCAGTGGAGTGCAATAGCACCTCAAGAAGCCGTAATAGGAACTTCACACTAAGGACCTCATTTAGAACAATTTGCTGCAGGACAGAGCTGCATGTCACTTTGCAGCGCTGCATCAAAATAAAAGGGCAGGAATACGCCGTATCTATGAGATATGGCGCATTCCTGGCCTCTTTCACTGGACTGGCGCACAAATGCCTACCTAGCGCCAAAGCAGGCACCCTTGCACCATGGTGCAAGGGTACCTGTGTTGTTGGCACAATTGTTTTCATGCAGGAAGGGGTGTTACACCTCCCTGGGGTAGGGACACCGTCCTGAAGCATTTGCCGTTGTAAGTCTCTGATTGTGTCAAATACCATGGGCACTGAGTGGGAACACCCATTACACCACCCATGGCACGTGTCCCTGACGCAGTGTAAGGCAAAACAGTGACTTGCGCTGCGTTGCCTTACACCATATCTATATGGCAATGCTTTTCATGCACTCCGTCAGAAAGTTTTTAAAAAGTGACGTTCCAGCAGTGCATAGGGTTTGTAAATAAGCCCCTCTGTATTGACTGCATTACAGGAAGAGGCTCACAATAAGAGAAGAAAGTTTAGAAGAAGTCCAATGTACTACAATCATTTGGCCCTGGCTAAGCACCGACAGAGAATATTGACAGTAATAGAGCTCTACAGAACTAACAGGGCAGTGTGCAGGCTTTATAGTGTGCATCTCATTGTTGGAGAAGTGAAACGGAAGTAATTCGAATTTCACCCTCTTGGTGCCCCTTGTGAACTCCTTTGTACCCCTGTCACTGACTTCTGGCTGAGGGGAATAGTGCCAGCGTGCCTCATAAGAGCTGCCAACGCACAGGGTTATCAGTTCATTACCGTCTCAGATCACGAGGATTTTCATCAGTTCCACACTGTGAGTCTGATAGCTGAGGAACCAGACAGGGCCTGAAATGAACCCCCTCACACAGCACCTGTGCACTGACTATTTCAATGTCTAACCCCGACCTCTTCAGAGCTTCATGCTTTCTCTGTTCTGCAAGTTTTGCCACCTCCACTATATCAAGGACCCAGACCACAGAGAAGGCAAGCGATATCAATTATCTCTTAGGGGATTGGAATCCAAGGAGCCCCCAGAAAACACTGATATATTTTAGACGTAGAGAAGAGCAAACACATAATGTAAGTGCAAAAGAAAACTTTTAACCTACCAGGATGATGGCACAACTTACTGAATTAATAGATGCAGGTGGGTTTTTTGTCACCTACATTTTCAATCAACCCCAGACCATGCAATCATCAGCATCTTGGAAATGTGTACAGGCAGAACATGTTTTCATTCTACAGAAGAGTTCTACCCAGTCATGCGCGGTCCATTCCTGACACCATAAGAATATTCTTAATATTGATTATGCTTAATCAACAAATTTGGGAGAAAGTGCTGTGAAATTGCTTAGGCTCAAGAAAATAGTGCTTTGCCCCAAGATCAGAGAATTGGTCTAGAACAGAAGCTTGGACAATAAGTCACAGTATGAATCTTCTGTTATCTAAATATTAGCGAGAAGATCACACCTACCGCCAATTGCGAAGGGGTAGTAAATGAGAAAGTGCTACAAAGGTTTGCATAAGTTTGGTATTATTTGGTTCAGCATTGGAATATCCCTTAGGGGATGATGGAGTGTTTAATAAATACTTTAAAGTAAATACATTAAGTAAAAGACAGGTATGGGCTTCAATCTGTTAACCCCCAAAACTAACGCTTCAATCTCCCTGCACCGTTTTGTGGAAATATGGATTTTTATGGTCAGTTATGTCCCCTATCTTGGACCCCAACGGTTTCATGTATAAATCACAAGTACATATATGTTTCCTCCAGTTCCAGTTATGAAGACGCAAACACATGTGCGTCCACCGTCAACATGTCCTCTTTCAGATCCGCCATGAATGGGCCGGATATTCTATTCCTAAGTATGAAAGGCCACCGGCTTTATATGGTTCACTTATCCCATTTTACAGTTCAGACGAGTAGGCCCTGATTCTGCCATCAAGTCTTTTCTGCCTTCTGCCTCTGAAAGCTCCAGTCTGAGCTCGCATCTGTACCCATGAACTTTGTCCTACTCCCTGCACGGCTAACGGTGCCTGACTCCAGCCTGTTGCCTGCCAAAAACTGTATTTCACCTTCAAGATTATCTGCTTTGCTCCGCTCCCTATCCAATACATTCCTGTCTAGTAGTTTAAGTAAACATTCTCCCAGCTACCGAGCAAAGGGCCCGGCTTCTCTGTCTTCATGCAAGTAATTAATAGCCCTATTACTATGGAAGATTTCTGCCCTCGCATCTAGTGTAGACACTTAGACGCTTGTACACGCACTAACGGATAGTATAGTCAGTATAGAATAAGATTCTATCCTAAGAAGACCTTTCTTTCTGGATAACACAGTTCTTTAAACATAGGATATTAGATATGATTTGGGATTAGGTTGACATAACCCCAGACTTCTGTCTCCACATGTAGAGCTAAATGTCAAGTTCCCTTCATCCCCTAGTTACACGTCAATCACACGTCATGCTGCTGCGCGCGCATCTCTACCAAGTATTTCTGCTGATATTGCGAAATTCTTTCATGGAACCACCCATTTATGACATCAGACCCAATGACGTTCTTTAAGTTACGCCCAGTTACACCTACTTTAATTACGCATGTATGTTCTTATCTTTATTATCAACTGTTACGCCTCCTGCATTTGTTTCACTGTAATGCATATTGTATAAAAATGATTACTTGTCAATAAAGTTGGTCCTTCACTTCCTGAACCTTCGTGGTGATGGAATATGGAGTCCCTCGATTCGAATCGATTTTGGAATAAAGCCCGTTCCGAACCTCTAATACCACGGATTCTGCCTCTTATTTTACTGAGCTATTATTATAGATTTTCCGCAGCAAATTAAGTCCCGGTAATTAAATTATTTACCACATAAATGGCGCCCGAACAGGGACACTTTCTCATCTCACGCGCCGGAGGTGCGTTGCAGGCCCGGTCTCCTGTCACAGCTGGACGGACAACAACGCGTACCCACAGGATTTCCTGTATCTCCCTCCTGCCGAGCGGGGGTAACTGAGGCTGCGATCAACACCCAGACGAGGCGGTGAGAAGTGCGAAGTATCCCGACCAGAGCCTAGCTGAGAGAGCAAGATCCGAGGTATACAGAGGCCCACCAGTTCCGAAGTTCCGAAGTTCCGAAGTATCGAGTCGAGTCCAGTCCAGTCCGAGTCCAGTTCAGTTCAGTTCCGAGGCCTTCCGTTCCGAGCTACCCGGTGAGTACCATTGTCGGGGAGGCGTTCTGACGTGCACATAGGTTGTGCCGGTCAAGACGGGTTTGGGTACACAAATCCGGTCTGCACTGTTTCAGCAGTGTATCTGTACTGTTTAGCAGTATATCAAGTATGTCTAGTATATGAAGTCAGAATTATCTAGTTAGTATCGAGTATTATGCTTAGTGAACGGCCATCATTGTTGTTCATTAAATGTTAAATGTTTTAAATACGTTCTGCATATTGTGGTGTGAATGACCGTTCATTATTGTGTTTTCGTTGTATTTAACGTGTTCAAAATTTAGGTATCAGATCAGATCAGTTCTCAAAATGCCGCTCTTTTCGAAATTAAGACAGATCAAAACTAGAAAAGGGTTACTCGAAGAAGCTGTTCCCATTCCTCCTAGGGACACTCCAGGGTACTTTATGTATCATAAACATGGCCTAGACGCCATATTATTTCTTGATTTATGGGTAGACTACACCAAGGAATTACCAGAAAGTCAGAGGTGGCCCGCAGCTGGGACCTGGGATGCAGATTGCATCGTGAAAGTAGAGGAAGAATTATGGAAAAAGAAAGCTAGACAATCACAGAAAGACGCCATTGAATTATGGCGTAAAGAATCGTATAGACGTACAGAAAAAGCACGTAGACAGGAAGAGAAGAGTAAGGAGAATTTAAATAAAGTTCGAGAAAATATATTAATTGAAGAAGGTACTCGAGTAAAATCAGAACAAGTAGACAGACAACGAAATGCCCTTATGAATGGTATGTATCCTCTCCTGGCCGAAGGATTACCTAAGGCTACAGCGGAGATACCAAAAGACTTGCCACCCCCATTGTTTCCGATAAAGGTACATCCCAAAGGGCATCCCAGAACCGCAGAAGATGTTTTTCTTTCCTCTTATTTAGACGACGCAGCTCCCGAGTATACTAATGCTGCGCCACATAGACCGTCTGCAGAGGGGGTTCAACGCCAAGACCCTCTTCCGTCTGTACCTCCGCAACAGCAAACTCCGACACAAGTTCAGGCAAGCACATCTGCTTCGACATCTGTATCCACACCTATAGTTGCTATATCACGTTCGACGAATCCTTTCACATCCAGCACCCCAGGTGGGGCTACCGGAGGTACATCAAACATTTTTTCCATGCCACCCAGAGTAAATAAACTTTCCTTTCAAGAATTAGCCCACCAACGTACGCCCAAACTAGTAACTCCCAACACGCTCAAGGAACTTCTAATAGATTGTAGATATGATCCTGTGCCCGGAAAAGGGGACGAAATGATGCTAGCATCATTACGTATCCGACGAGCTGCTATATATTTAGGGAAGCTACCAGGAATGACTATGCACTTAGAAAATATATATCACTTTGTCCAGTCAGGGCGAGATTCTGAGAGTATTAACAGAGCCATGGAGTACCAAAAAGTGGAAATACAGGGGGAACTGTTACGTTTCCTCATAAATTGTGTGATCAGAAATCAAGACCGACCAGGGGTAAATCCGAAAGAAATGCAAATTCTTACCACATGGAGTCAGAATATATCAGAGGGGAGACATGATAAACGATCATGTATAGTAGCTATGTGCCGAAAGATCCGCAAAGAAATAGAACGAATACACGAAGAAAGATTAGCAGTAGACGAACCTGAACAAACCGAGGAGGAGGAAGAATTAGAACTGCCCACAGGACAGTTAGAAACCATGGCCTATGTAGGTAGAGGAAGATCTTGCAATAATACTAGATGCTTCACTGATCCGATACGTCCGGTACGTCCAGATAATAGCAGAAATTTCCAAACTCCTATAATAAATATAAGGTCCCCCGAACATTCGTTCCAAGCCGCTGACAACCTACTCCGAGAACGAAGGGGTTATCATATACTCGATTCTATGGACGAACAAGAATTAGCCAGGTCAGCCGTTCATTGGGTTGATAGTCCCGGAAAATATAGTGATGATACATTAGCACACACGTTTTTGAACCTCGCCCCAGATGAACAGCGTTTAGCTGGTATCTATATGATTCAACAACTCCTTATATTATATAAAAGCCAACACTCCGACCCTGGTCCCTTATCTGATATATTGACTAAATTACTCACGAATAAATGGAGAGGTTCAGGTACTGAGCTAATTAGAGAAATACTAGAATCCAGAAAGCAGTACATTCTTTTTGTATGTCCCGAACATGTTTCACTGCCCATCAAGGAAAGAACGACGTACTATATGGATAGACAGAATCCCTTACGCGAAGTGCACCCGATAAAAGGTGAGGACAATCAGTTTAAACGTGTGTTTGTATACACACCCATATCTAAAATAGAACTATTGGAAATGAAGAAGGTGGTACCCAGTCATGACAAAGACCCAGCGGGTTTCCACCGAGAAATTAAAGACATGTTGCTCATGGGAGAGTATACCTACCCCGACATTATGACAATATTGAAGGTATTAATGCCTGCGGGCATTTATGAAAAACTCAAGGAAAAGGATTGGGAGGTGGGAGACCAAAAGATAGATTGGACAGCATTAGAAAACGAGGAAAAAGCTCGAGGTCCAGGTGCAGGGCTTGGGGAGAAGACCAAAACACTACCAGGTTTACTAGTACAGGTACTGCCACGTTTATTAACTACGAAAAAGGAAGACTGGGGTGCAATTTCAGCCTGTAAACAAAAGCAAGATGAAGACACTAGTGATTTCTATGCCCGATTCGAAAAATGTTTTGGTATAAATAGTGGAATAAAAGCAAGTAGCGAATCGTATCCACATCTGTTTGTGACAAAGTTAGTTGAAAATTCTTTGCCCCAAGTTAAGAATAGAGTATTGAAATTCGAGAGTACCTGGCAAGGTAACACTCCGTCACAAATGTTACAAATGCTACAGTACCATCACAATAGAATTAGAGAGGAACAAGAACATGAACAAAGACGCATGAAAGACACGAAAATGAAAATGCTAGTTTCCCAGACAGTTCCAGCTGACGGTCATAAAAAGGGTATGACACAGTCCAGTGTTTCAACAGGTCCTGTAAAAGGGACATGCAACTATTGTAAACAGCCAGGTCATTATGTACACGATTGTCCAGTTTTAAAACATAATATCGCTATAGGTAATACAAAAGAAAGACCACGGCCACCTAGACAGGATCAGAACCAACAAGGAGCTCCGCAGCACGCACAGTCCATGCCAGCTCCGCAACAGTCTCTGCCGGCTCCACCATCGCAGCCTATTGCTGCCACCCAAACAACGACACGACAGATGTACCAGACCGCACAGTATGACTATCCTGATTATCAACGATACTCATGAAACAGCCTAGAGAGGGAACTTGGCTCACCCCTTATTGAGGTCCCTGTAGATCAAGAAGGACCTTATGTACACAGTGAACTATTAGGCCAAGATAGAAAATTTTTACTTGATACAGGGGCAAGCCGAACAACAATAAAACGTAGTGAAGTTCCAGGGGCACCCCTCTCAGGCTCACAGAATATTTCCCTTGGCTTTTCAGGAAAACCTATCGTTAACGAAGTATCACAGCCTCTTCCCCTTACGATTGGTCCTTTGACACGAACTACAGATTTATTGCTTACTAAATCATGCCCAGAAAACTTGTTAGGTATAAAAACTTTGAAAGCTCTAGGAGCTATAATATGTTGTTCTCCGGAAGGAGTAAGATTGTTTTTACGTGATTTCAAAGGGCACTATGTGTCCCGAGACATGGATCACCGACTGCAGACTTTACCCACACATTTATGGGCACAAGGCCCTACAGATGTTGGTTGCATGAACATTACACCATATCGAGTCACACTAAAGGCAGGAGTGGTACTACCACGAATGCGACAATACAAGTTACCACGAGATGCTGTAGTGGCTTTACTGCAAATCATTGACGAACTTATTACCCAAGGAGTGGTTGTGGAAACAGACTCCAATGTATGTAATTCACCGATAATTCCGATTCTCAAACGAACTGATCCAAAGGCCCCGCCAGTATATCGATTGGTCGTTGATCTGCGCGAATTAAATAAATGTATTGTACCACAATACCCCGTAGTTCCAGACATTTCTTCATTACTGACAGCTATTGATTCCGAAGCAACATTCTTTACTGTAATTGATCTCAAGAATGCCTTTTTCAGTGTCCCAATAGATCCGGAAAGCCAATACTTGTTCGGATTTAGTTTAAATGGACGAAGCTTTAAATTCACACGCGCACCCCAAGGATTCACAGAAAGCCCCAGCATCTATAGCCAAGCACTGAAACGAGAACTTGACAGTATACACATGCCAGTCAACACTGCCCTGCTTCAATATGTCGATGATCTACTGATCACCGCTAGAAGCGAACCTGAATGTGAAAAAGCCTCACTGACGGTTTTACATTTTTTGGCCGAAAAGGGGCACAAGGTGTCCCCTTCTAAGCTGCAATTCTGTGTCCAGCGAGTTGTTTACCTTGGTCACTCGCTGTCCAAGGAGGGAAGGCAGCTTACACCAGATCGCATCCAGTTAATTGCTAACATGCCAATACCCAAGACACAAAAGGAGGTGCGGGCTTTTATAGGCCTCACTTCATATTGTAGGCAGTGGATCCCTCAGTATGCATTTCTAGCAAAACCACTCATTCAGTTGACAACACAGGAGGCAGCCACATTGACTGTCCTCCCTTGGACACAGGAACATACACAAGCTTTTGAAAGCCTAAAGAAAGCTTTATGTCAAGCACCCGTTTTAGCAACACCATGTTACTATAAACATTTTACACTCTTTGTTACAGAACGCGAGGGTACTGCTTTGTCAGTACTCACTCAGGAACAAGCAGGATCACACAAACCGTGTGCTTATTTTTCTAGTACATTAGATCCCGTAGCTCAGGCTCTGCCTGCGTGCCTGAAATCAGTGGCAGCAACAGCTTTAGCAATTAGACAAAGCGATGCCATAGTGTTAGGACACCAATTGACAGTACAAGTACCACATGCAGTAGAGGTCCTCTTGAACCGCACACAGACACAACACTTGACTATAGCACGACTCACTGGTTACGAATTAACATTGTTTCAGCCACATATAAAAATCAGACGTTGTAGTACATTGAATCCTGCCACACTGTTACCAGTAAACGGAACAGACCCACTTGCACATGATTGTATTGAAGTTATCACTATCACGACGAAACCTAGACAAGACTTGACAGACGTCCCATTGTTAGATCCAGACCTGACGTTGTATGTAGATGGGTCATGTATGAGAACAAGTACAGGAGAGTTAGTGGCCGCGTATGCAGTCACAACAGATACTGAAGTTGTTGAAACAAATCGCATAAATACCTTGTCCGCTCAAGTAACAGAGCTCGTCGCTCTGACACAAGCCTGTATTCAAGCTACGAATAAAAAAGTCAACATATATACTGATTCACGTTATGCATTCGGAGTTGTACATGACTTCGGCGTGCTGTGGCGAGAGAGAGGTTATTTAACTTCTCACGGTACCCACATTCAGCACGGACCCCTTATTCATGCCTTACTAGATGCAATACATCTACCCACTGCAATATCAATTATGAAATGTAAAGCTCATACGAAAGTTACTGATATCATTTCCCAAGGCAATGATTTAGCTGACAGAACAGCTAAACAGACTGCTCAAACCCACACGTCTGACATGATAAAGACAATAGTTCCGACACCAACACATTGCATGACGGTTAAGGATCCCGCTCTTGACGTAATTGACATACAGACACATGCTACACCAGATGAAATAAAGAAATGGACTGAATTAGGAGGGACCCAAACGGATCAAGGATGGATGACGAAGGAAAAATCTGTGTGGTTCCTTCCTGATTCAATGGTCCAAGTTATCATTAACACTGTACATAGTCCAGCGCACCTAGGAGAAAAAGCTATGCTAGACAGCATTCAACACATTTGGTTCAACAAACATTTACGAGCAGCAGCTAAACAAAAAGTCCGTACCTGTATGATCTGTTGTCAGTTTAACCCAGGTAAAAGCATTCCCGTAGAACAGGGTGGATTTCAGCCTCCTGATCACTCTTTTGAAGTCCTCCAGATGGATTATATCCAGATGGAACGATGTCGAGGATTCAAATATGTTCTCGTAGTTGTCTGTGCTCTTTCCCGTTGGACAGAGGCATACCCGGTTTCAGATTACACTGCCCCGACTACTGCCAAACAGTTGGTTCGAGAATTCTTCCCACGATACGGTTTACCACGTGCTGTCTACTCAGATAACGGCCAGCCGTTCTCCTCCGAACTAATGAAACACGTTTCACTTTTGTTAGGCTATCAGTGGAGATTTCACTGTGTCCGACACCCCGAGGCAGCAGGTCTCGTGGAACGACATAATCAAACTCTGAAAATTAGATTGTCCAAAATATGTAGAGAGAAAGGTGTCGACTGGGTAGTAGCCTTACCAGTTGCACTCTTTTACATGAGAATGGTAGCGCACTCTCGAACAGGGCTATCCCCTTATGAGGTGGTCTTTGGTAGACCACCAAATATGTGGGGGACGCCTATACCACGAAAAATAACTGATGTTGACTGTAACATGCTGACAGATTACTTGGCTTCTTTGATGTCTGCACTACAATCTTGTCGTTCACAGGTAGCTGCAGCCTTTCCCGACAACACCGAGGTGAAACCCCATGACGTAATTCCAGGGGATTTGGTGTTAGTGAGGAACTTTGACCGAAAGTCTCAGCTGGATCCTAGGTGGAGATCGCCTCAGCTCGTACTGTTAACAACGAGGACAGCCGTGAAGATCGAAGGTCGAAAAGGCTGGATACATTCAAGTCATATCAAGAAATTTCATGGACTACCTTCCGATGTAAATGACACACCTTGCGTGTCTTCACCGATTGACTCAAAGCTTCCTTTGGTTGAACTGAATGACAAAGAACAATACAGACTAAAATTAAGGTCTGCCAAGTCAGACAATTTGATTGTTTAAGTCCTCTCCAAGGTGAATCGGTCGAATTTGTCCCTGACATGAATCCCCTAGACCTAAATAGAGAAAGACACCGAAGGAAGCGAATGAAACAACATGCGTACTATAAATCACTGCGTAGTCATTGCACAGTGACGTTATTAATTTTGTTTTTCTTATGTCTTTTAATAATAGCTGCAAGTATATTGTTGCACGTATATTATCCTATTTCTAAACATGTTCATAATGTTACTGCTGAGCATTCTTTTAGTGAACTTCCCCCGCATGAGTTGTCATATAGATTTGCTCTGCGCAACAACACTTTTATTAGTATGTTACATCATTCCCATCAGGTTAGCAATGCTACAAATTGTTGGATATGTGGCCGACTCCCTCCCTATCAGAACTATCAAGGAATTCTGCCTCTCTTCCCATACCCGTTCACACACAATGGCTCCTGTGGAGCATGGTTTAGTCTAATTAATTCCCAAGATTCGAATTCCGCAGTTTATCAAGACAACTGGGTATGGGGAAACCTGCACTTAGTTTTACTTAAAGTCTGCTACCCTGACAAGAAGGGACTTCCCAAAAGAACAGGAACTGATCTAGAAAATGAGGTATATGGATTAGGTAATTTCACGCTTAATCTCATGATCCTGAATGTCGAATCCGAATCTGCACCAATTTTGCCCGCTATGTCAGTATTTCCAGTTAAAGGTGAATTATGTATAAGAAAGAATGGCTCTATACACATGGGCCACAGTAAATGCACCACTGTAATAGAATTCAGTGATCAAGGCAAGTCTACATTTAGAGCTTCTCGCCATTCCTACTTTGTATGTGGTCAGACTGCATATATACGTTTGCCTCTAGATTGGGATGGTACCTGCTATATTGGATTCCTTTTGCCACCTGTTTTCCTAGCTCCTCCTGATTATCATAGAAATACTCATTTAGTACACAATAGAGAACGGAGAGATCTCCCAATAGTCGATTACACTGAGACAGCATGGGAAAAATACACAGATTTCAATAAAGGTCTCTTTCCCTATATAGGTACAGTTACCAATAGTAAGCTGATACGTAGATTAACCAGAACCCTTGAAGCAGTAGTGAACGAAACTATTTCCGCCTTAGGCAATTTAACAGAAGAGCAGTCTGCTATGCGGATTGTTGTGCTTCAAAATCGTCTTGTCCTTGACGTCATCCTGGCCGATAGGGGCGGAGCTTGTAGGGTCATCGGATCAAGCTGTTGCATTTTCATACCAGAAAATTCGCCATCTGTATATAAAGCCATAACTCGCCTTCATAAGATTGTAAGCCAGATACACCAGAATCCAGGCACCTGGACTTGGTCCAGTTGGTTTTGGAGTGTATTATCTACCTTTGGATGGAGGGTCCTATCCTTCCTAGGTATTGGCTTTCTCATACTATTCAGTTGCTGTTTATGCCTACAATGTGGACCAGCGATTTGTGGTCTGTATGCCACCTCGTGTATCCCACATCCAAGTTTTCATTCAAGATTCCGGAAGAAGAAAGAAGAACAAATGATGCTATATGAACAGATCAACGGATTGATGAAGATTGATATCTCTTAACGGGCAAGTAGGGGACAAGGAGGGAATGTGGAAATATGGATTTTTATGGTCAGTTATGTCCCCTATCTTGGACCCCAACGGTTTCATGTATAAATCACAAGTACATGTATGTTTCCTCCAGTTCCAGTTATGAAGACGCAAACACATGTGCGTCCACCGTCAACATGTCCTCTTTCAGATCCGCCATGAATGGGCCGGATATTCTATTCCTAAGTATGAAAGGCCACCGGCTTTATATGGTTCACTTATCCCATTTTACAGTTCAGACGAGTAGGCCCTGATTCTGCCATCAAGTCTTTTCTGCCTTCTGCCTCTGAAAGCTCCAGTCTGAGCTCGCATCTGTACCCATGAACTTTGTCCTACTCCCTGCGCGGCTAACGGTGCCTGACTCCAGCCTGTTGCCTGCCAAAAACTGTATTTCACCTTCAAGATTATCTGCTTTGCTCCGCTCCCTATCCAATACATTCCTGTCTAGTAGTTTAAGTAAACATTCTCCCAGCTACCGAGCAAAGGGCCCGGCTTCTCTGTCTTCATGCAAGTAATTAATAGCCCTATTACTATGGAAGATTTCGGCCCTCGCATCTAGTGTAGACACTTAGACGCTTGTACACGCACTAACGGACAGTATAGTCAATATAGAATAAGATTCTATCCTAAGAAGACCTTTCTTTCTGGATAACACAGTTCTTTAAACATAGGATATTAGATATGATTTGGGATTAGGTTGACATAACCCCAGACTTCTGTCTCCACATGTAGAGCTAAATGTCAAGTTCCCTTCATCCCCTAGTTACACGTCAATCACACGTCATGCTGCTGCGCGCGCATCTCTACCAAGTATTTCTGCTGATATTGCGAAATTCTTTCATGGAACCACCCATTTATGACATCAGACCCAATGACGTTCTTTAAGTTACGCCCAGTTACACCTACTTTAATTACGCATGTATGTTCTTATCTTTATTATCAACTGTTACGCCTCCTGCATTTGTTTCACTGTAATGCATATTGTATAAAAATGATTACTTGTCAATAAAGTTGGTCCTTCACTTCCTGAACCTTCGTGGTGATGGAATATGGAGTCCCTCGATTCGAATCGATTTTGGAATAAAGCCCGTTCCGAACCTCTAATACCACGGATTCTGCCTCTTATTTTACTGAGCTATTATTATAGATTTTCCGCAGCAAATTAAGTCCCGGTAATTAAATTATTTACCACAGTTTCAAACCCTATCTTCTTTCCATAACCCCTTCCATCTGCCCTCTCCATATCTGGTAGCGTTTCTCCCTGCGATTATCTTTTAAAGTTGAAGGTCGGAGGCTCTGGAACAGACAGTCTTATTCTCTCCAGCTTTCTGCTCCTCGTTGAACCCACAGAATCCTCATGTTTCAAGCAAAGGGCCTTGGAAGGGCCAGGCAGGATCTATTTGCACACTTGTATTAGGTCACATATTAAAAAAGGTGGAAAGAATCCAAGGAAAGGAGAGACCTGCTGCACTGCTCTATATCGACTGAGGCTCACCAGGCAGCAAGGCTGGGATGTGCCTGGTTTGGGGCTCTGCCGTGTAGATTGTGAAAGTTAGCTTATGTTCCCTCTCTCAGTTGGGTGGGTCAGGGCACTGTTGCATGCCGGTGATGCTAGGACAGTGACTATTTTGTCCAGGGAGGACCTGGCTTGGCAGTTCGGGTTGGACTGTTCCCATGGTGAACAGGGTCAAGACTAATGTGCACATGGCTGGGCAAATGACAGGGTCCAAACTGGGATGACGTGGCAAGCAAAAGAAAGATGGATTAAACCCAGATCTGTGACTGGGGGTGAGTGTTTGAAAAGTGTCAACACTCCGTCCATCATTTTCTTTTGTGATGTTGCTATATGTACCCTAAGTGGCTAAGGGTATGCCCAGACGTGGGTACCTTGCTCGCTGCGTTACTGGATTCAAGCTAGCCTGGCTGATGTGGGGTGATACTCAAAAACCAGTCCGAGGATGATTGTTTCCAGTCCAGGGAGGACCTGACAGTTTGGGCTGGACTGTTCCCATGGGGAGCAGGGTCAAGACTCATTTTCATATGGCTGAGACCTAAAGTGGTATGATGTGGTGAAGAAAATACCGATGCATAACACCCAGATTTGTGACTAGGGTGAGTGTTTGAAAAGTTTCCACACTCCGTCAGCCATTTTATTTTGTGATGTTAATATGTGCACCCTAAGTGGCTAAGGGTATCCTAGCCTGACTGATGGGGGTGATATCCTGAAATAAGTCCCAGGATGCTTGTTTCCGGTCTAGGGAAGACCTGGCTGACAGTTCGGGCTGGACTGTTCCCATGGGGAGCAGGGTCAAAACTGATTTGCATATGGATGGGTCCAAACTGGAGAGACGTGGTGAGCAAACTACTGATGGATTAAACCCAGATCTGTGACTGTGGTGAGAGCTTGAAAGGTTTCAACACTGTCCATCATTTTATTTTGTTATGGTGCTATGTGTGCCCTAATTGGCTACGCTTATGCCCAGACGTGGGACCCTTGCTCGCTGCACAATGGATTCAAGCCAGCCTGGCTGATACGGTGTGATATTACGAAACCGGTCCTAGGATGTTTGTTTCTGGTCCAGGGAGGACCGGGCCTGGAAGTTCGGGCTGTACTGTTCTCATGGGGTGCAGGGTCAAGACCAATTTGTATATGGCTGGGTCCAAACTGGAGTGACGTGGTGAGCATTAAACCCAGATCTGTGACTGGGGATGAGTGTTTGAAAAGTTTCAACACTCGGTCCATCATTTCATTTTGTAATGTTGCTAAAGGATCCAGTTATCCACGTCGTTAAATCGGCTCTCATGAGGCGGGACTTCCGGTTGTGAGTAAGTATACATTTGACTACTTCAGAAGCTGCTGCTGCGTCCAAATGGGCACACCTGTATCACCAGGTACTAATAGTTTAATTATAGGAAATTGGGAAATTGTGTATACTTATGATTGAATTAGAGAACACTACGTCTGTCGGCCGTTTCTTTTCACCAAACATTGCTCTACTTTTTCATATTTGCCATCTCTCCCTGTAGGTTTTAGTACCATCTGTTTTTCTGAAATTACCGTTGTGGAAAATACTGGAAAACCTTTAATTGCGCTCAACTAAAACGGACCTGCGAACATTGATACTATTAAAAAGAAGAACAGGACGCATTTTAATGTTGTCATTTCAAACATCAGGAGCAGAAATGTTGGTAGGAGATGAAATTTTCGAGATCTCCGCGGAACGATGATGTAAACAAAATGCTTTATTCACTAGCATATCAGGGGCAGCCGAGCATTGTTTCCTGTGGGCTTGACAGAGTCCAGTGAATAAAATCCGTTGCAATATCCCCCACAGAAGGCGTAAGGCAGCTATCTCATCTCGCGCAGTTGGCAACGCTGCATTTCACATCTGGTTCTAAGGGCCACTCGCATCGGCCAGTCAGGAAACGACTTTTTATGGAGCTCAGCAACCAATCAGCGCGCTTTCCGCTGGGAACCAATGGAAGAAGACTGGGAAGCGAAGGACTTCGCTCATCCTGTTCATACACAAACACACCATAAGGAGAGGCGGCTGCTGCGTGCTGTGCCGGAGCCTGGGGCGTGAGGAGGCGTCGCTGAGTGACAGGTGAGGCGCACGCTCGGTGGCTGGAGCTGGAAGCAGGGACGGGGCTCTGAACTGTGTAAGGTGCATGCTCTATGCGTTCCCAGTACTGGGCAAGGTGTGTGCTGAATCCTACACCGTGGGTGACGCTGACAGGTGGCCAGCGATCTTGTGCAGGGCTACCAGCTGGGGGAGCTGCTTCGCTACGCTCTGAACATTCCTAGCAGCTCCGTGCAGGTTGGAGATTAAATGTATTTGCACATTTTTTTAAGGCACGTTTAAAGTAAACACAGCTGTAAAATACACACGAGTCTTTCCCGGTTCAGTTCTCTTTAACGAAATGCAGACTTCGATGTTTGTGTATATTAATGACTAAATACGTTTCAAAATAAATTTCACTTTTAAAAACATGCCTATAGAAATTGTGTCCATGTCCTTTAAAACAATAAACACCATTTTCAAATAACGCAACTATTTTCCTTTAAAAATTCCATTGCATTTCTCTTTTTAAAATGACGCTGCAAGATGAGGCTTCATTTTAAAAATATTATTAGTTCTTTCAGGTTGTACTGATGCGTTCCTCATGTTTGAGGTGCTTTCTCTTGGACTTTTTTCTGTTTGGTAATCTGATTAGGGCCCGGCACTGACATGAATATGGGTAAATGTTTTTTATGGTATTTTTAAAAAGGCTGTCATAACTATTTGATAAAAAGATATCTCTGATGAACCGTACTTTGCCTCATAGTCATCAATCCTTCTTGCTGAAACAAGCTTTGACAAAGCCAATAGGTCTTGTATTTGGGAATTATTGGCTTTGCAAATGGTTATCCACAGCGTACAGCATCACTGATGCTGTGCAGTATTGCTGAAGTTTGAAAAAGCAACAAAAAAAAAAACGCCTTTGAGGTGGCCACCTGTGTCATTTTGTTGGTGCTCACAAATGTATGTACCTATAAAATGATACAGGCTCTTTTTTAGGTCGAGCTTGGCCAGCGCATGCGCTGCTCTGCGAGGCATGCTGTATTCAGGTAGGGACTTGAAGCTCTGCCCACTCGTCGCTCATATTTTTCATTGGCTTGTGTCATTGTCCATTGTAAGCTGTGGCTGTTCATTGGTCAATAGCCTTAGTAGTCCCTCCTTAGTACCGCCTTGTCTCATTTTGTAACCTCACATGGCGATACCCCCTGTTTTGAGTGTTGTTACTTGGTAGGCTTTAATTACAGCCAAGAGTTTAAGCTATTGACATTGCAAATGACAATGCCTTTTATTTATCTGTTTTAAAAGCAACACATGAATTAAAGGCATTACCATTTGCAATGCCAATAGCTCAAACACTCGTAAATGCGAGACCTTTTGCATTGCAAGTGCTTGTTTTAGTTACAATCCAATGGAAGCAATCCAGGGGAGGGCAGTAGGACGCCTAACCAACACAGGTAAGGGACGGGGATGCTGAAGCAACATGTTATAAGTAAGCTACAAAGGAGAGGGTGAGGGATGTGGATGAAACATAATCCATATTTGTAAAGTGCTAACATCATCCCTTAGGGTTTCAGTGTGCTGGGGGCTGTCGCGGAGATTAAGTGAGCTATTGCCCAGAGTCATATGATGCTGAGTTGAGCTGTCACCGGCGCCGGGGATCATAGGGGGGAAACATGCGATGCATAAGCAAAATGTAGGAGAATGGGTGGCCCAGAAGCAACACAAAGTACATAAACCACACTGGGAGTTTAGGAGGAGGCAGTAGCAACACTGTACAAGTAAGCAGCACCAGGGAGGGTGTGGCAGAGGGGCTGAAACAACACGCGGGTTAGGAAAAGCAACACAGAAGATGCAGATGAGGGGAAGCAACAATTGGGAGGGACACAGAGGATACGTGGAAGAATTGGGGAGAAGAACACAGGCAGGCGCAATAGGGAGGGTGGCAAAGAGAAGCACACTGACGACAGAGAACAGCACAGAGTGCAGGGGGAGAGAAGTACAATAGAGAAACAACTTTATAGCACATGCACTATCAAGGAGTGCTTAAAACAAGAGAAAAAAGTAGTGCTTGAAAAGCAAGCCGAGAAGCCAGCCAATCAAAGAGATAGTAAAGAGAGGCAATGCTCCATGGAAGGGACAAAGACAAAATTGATAAGCTGGAGCATGATCAGGAGCAGGCAAATGAGTATGACAGGAAAGACAACAAATGGTAATCAGTGGGCATGCCCACGGTCTTGGTAAACCAATGACAGCTACCAACCGGAACCAACAATAGACAGAAATAATACAAGACACAGTAGGCTACTACTGGGGTTTCTAGCAGTGAGGCACTCCCATTGTGCCTAATAAAAAACAGGCTCTTTGAAAAAAAAGTAGACGAGAGACGTACTCATCAATATAGTCCTTTTTGCCATGTGATGATGTAACATTATTGCTCTATACAGAATTGCTACAGATTGTTTATCATTTGCAAGTAGTTTTATGCTGCATATCTTTTGAACATTTTATATAAATAGCGCTTTTGTGAAAATGCCAGCATGGTTCATGAATATGCTTATTACTTCTCTGCATATATGAGTTGCCCTGATATGTTGTATTTTAGTACACAGCATTTTTTTTCAGTGTTGGTTATTCCTGACTTTTAACTGTTGTACATTGGTGTGGAGTTTATGCTTCTTTTGGGGAAAATCTAATAAAAAAAGTTTAAGAAAATATGCATTTTTACATGGTTAAGCCTGGCAAACTGTTCATAGTTGCTTTCATTACAGGCATTTAAGTGGTGATTGCCATGTTAACTGTTAATTGTGAACTGTCCTCTTTTGGCCTCGTCTACAGAGAGTTTTTAGCTATCTATTGTTGCAAGACGTATTGTGTACACTATCTGTGCTTGGAGTGGGTTTCATGACATCCCACTGCTTAGGATTGACTGGCTTTGTTATCTGTCTCATTTACGTTCATCTTATACATTGGATGTCCTACCTCCTCTTGTGTGTGCCCTGCCCAGGAGCATAGCTTCCTTACCTTCCTTTTGATTGGATGACTTGTAACCTTCCATTGCTAACTTTTAGGGAGTTACATTTTCTTTCGTTTTCCCTCCAAGGGAATACTTGTGTTTTTATTACCTTCCTCACTCCCCTGTGTGCGGCTTTCCTTTCACATTCCCATCCCTGACTCTATATGTTGTTCTGCCCTCTCTGACCCAGCTCCTCCGTTGCCGCTTGGTGGTGCCCGTTGTTCACATCAGCCACCAACTCCATGTTCCTCTGTTGCTACCCTGGCTCTCTCTGTCCTGTTTTTTTTTTAGGTTTTATTAAAAATTGCTTCTATGGTCTACTTATATAGGCTTTCAGCCAGCCCTCTTCATCCAGTGATCTGATACGTCTAGCAGCATTCGGTCACGATTTTGTAAAACATGAAGTTTGCAACTTTTCATGGGAGCAGAATTCCACATTTTAGCGATCCAAAAATCTTTTTAAGAGTTCTCCTAGAAACTTTCAGCAATTACCAATTTCAAGGCATACTTCAAGGCATAACCCTTGAAATGCTTTATGTGTTCCTAATGACATCTATTTGTGGGCCTTTCCACGTGCATAATTGTACATAGTGTATAATTGTCCATACAAAAATGTGTTCATGTGTGTGCTATTGCAATTTTTCTTTTCAATTTTTTACCACAGGGAAAATAAGTTTTCCTGCTTGCGAAATTCCTTTCGCTTTGATATCACCAACTTATGCACTGTTCCCAGCCTGGAAAGTGATTTAACACTGCCCTTGACAAGAGTTAATAAACCTATGGCTACATCGTGGGTGGGGATGGGTCAGAAAGTTTCTTAATACTTCCAAGTTTATGAGATTGTAGGTATTTACAAATTTTTCAAGGCATTCCTATCCTGGGACATCTAACGAACTTCACAGAATCCAACGACACACTCGACCTTCTCAATCTGGCTCCAGCAGCAACCACAGTACCAAGACCGACCTCCTAGCCACCATGGATGACATCCACACACTCCTCGACCAAGGCCACACTGCAGCCCTCCTTCTACTAGACCTCCGTGCAACTTTTGACACCGTCTCCCACCGCACACTAGCTGCCAAACTCGACGACGCCGGCATACAGGGAACTGCCCTAGACTGGATCCACTCCTTCTTCATCGGCCAAACTAAAAAAATCAGACTCCCGCCCTTTCCCTCCGAACCCACAGAGATCAGATGCAGAGTTCCCCAAGGATCCTCCCTCATCCCCACACTCTTCAACATCCACATGGCCCCCCTCGCAACCATCGTCAGAAAACAGGGACTCAGCATAGTATCCTACACCGATGACACCCAGATCATCCTCTCCCTCACCAAGGAACCTGACATCACCAGACACAACTTCCAGGAAGGAATGAAAATGTCGAAACCTGGATGAAGTGCAGCTGCCTGAAGCTCAACTCAGAGAAAACAGAAGTCCTCATCCTCTGAGCCACCCCCTCCGTATGGGACAACAGCTGGTGGCCCCCCTGCCCTCGGCAACCCTCCTACCCCTACGGACCATGCCCGCAACCTTGGCATCATGCTCGACTCCTCCCTCACCATGATCCAACAGATCAAAGCTGTATCCTTCACATGCTTCAACTCGCTCCGCATACTCCTCAACCCTTCAAATGGATCCCCCCGAATCCAGGAAGACCGTCTCCCACGCAGTCATCACCAGCAGGCTGAACTCCGTGAACGTCCTCTATGCTGCAGTCAACAAATCTCTACTCCACAAACTCCAGACCATCCAGAACGCCGCAGCCAGACTCGTCCTCAGCATCCCACGACAAGACCACATCACCCAACACCTACGAGACCTCCACTGGCTCCCCGTCAGAAAAGAGTGACCTTCAACCTGCTCACACACGCCTACAGAGCCCTCCACAAAACCGGACCCCACTACCTCAACAAAAGAATCTCCTTCTACGCCCCCAAGAGAAACCTCTGCTTCGCTGATCTAGCCTTGGCTGAAATCCCCTGCATCTACAGAGCCAGACCGGGAGGCAGATCCGTCTCCTACATCACGGGCAAGACCTGGAATGAACTCACCCTCAGCATCAGACAAAGCCCCACACTGCAAGCATTCAGGAAGAACCTCAAGACCTGGCTTTTCGGATGACAGGAGCTGCCTGAAGCCCCCTCCCCCCCTCCCCCCAGCGCCTTGAGACCCTCACGGATGAGTAGTGCGCTCTATAAATCCCTGATTGATTAATTGATTGATTGATTTCAGGTCTGTCCAGGCATGATATTTCACCATTATGAGCTGATATTCCACATGGACATATAAAATTCACAACATGTAAGGTTGAGTAATGACCTTTTATTGGGACAATGCCTGGAAAGTTTGTTCACACCAACAGATACACGTGTTTGTTCACTTTTTCCCGACCCACGATCCCCTTGGAAACTGTCTGGAAAGTGCTCTTGTCAAGGTTGATCTGCCCATTACCAGAGTAGAAGTGGGCAAGGATGAGTCTGAAAATTGGTGGGTGGGTTGAGATTTCTTCACAGACCATGCATAGTGACCGCCCAACACTGCGTCAGCACTTTGTCTTTGTACACTTAAAGGATCTTAGTGATCTCACATCTTTATTTTTCATGGTATTAATCGGGCCACTGGAGTTATGCAGCAGGGGAGCATCAAATTAGGAGGTAGAGCTGAATAAATTGTGCAGCAAGAAGAGGCACATTTTGAAGCAGTACTGCTTCACTTTTTTGCCATTTCTGATACATGCTAACCCTATGCACAACGTTTCAGTTTAACTCCTAAACACAGCAATCAGCACCTGAAAGGTGACCTGCTTTTGAGTGACAAAAGATCTGGAACTGTGCGGCAAGAGATGTGGTAGGGTTTTTTTCAATAAAATGTGATCTGTTTAATCTAGAGACAAAGTCTTTTGTTAAAATCTGCAATTTATGTAGATGATGATTGATTATGTGTGCACTTTATTCAAATCCATAATTATGTGGAAAACACCACAGCTGCAGAATCACATAATCACATAGGATCCTGGGATCAATACCAGGTCCAATCTACAAAATCGACCATCTCCTGTTAGATGAATTGGCTTCTAGAGTGCTGTTTGTCGAGGATGCCTCTAGGGGAATCCCTCATGTAAACAATGCTAGTGTTAGTTCATGAAATCTGTCCAGATCCAGGATGGTGACCTGAGAGATGCCAGGTTCCCAGGGTATTTGCCTGCACAGTTTGACTGGCCTGCATGCTTGTATTACTTGTGCCCAGACCTCGATAATGGCGTCTTTATGTGTGCACATTCTGAGCACTTCTCTCACTCTGGCATGGGATACAACAATGGCATCCTGTTTTTGGACCAGCCCAGCTGATGACGCAGAAACCATCTCGTGCTCATTGCATTAGACTATAGTTGCTGGAAAAAGAAATGTTCACCAGGTAGGCCTCAAGAGAGTGGGCTACTGACAACCATATAAGGACGTGGACAGACCTGCTGTTACACACACTGCTTCCCCCATCAGGGCCAGACTGGCCTTTTACTCCACTGCATTTCCCTGGTGGGCTGGAGCCCCAGGTGGCAAAACCCAGGGCCCAGCCTGGTTCCTCTGTCACTTTCCCATATCCCCGAACTAATTTGCAGCAGGAATGAGAGGATTCAAGAAAGAGAGGGAGGGAATGTGGAGCGACTTTGGAGCTGAGAACCAGGTTCGAGTCTGGGCGTCGGCACAACATCCTGTGATTCTGGGCAAATCACTCAATTCTCCTCTGCCTACCAAAAAATGAATGTGCCTTTGTGTAATGTAACTGGTGCTCATGTAAAGCGTTCCAATACCTTCAGGTCCAGTTCCGCGCTATATAAAAACTGCAACAAAAAAAAGTGATCAGAGAATGAGGCTAGAGAGAGGAAAGAAAGAGAGAGAGAATTGATGGATTGAAGGCGAGAGATAGAGCAAGAAAAGAAGGGAGTTTAGCTGTTCTGAGTATTTTTGCTAGGGCTGCTTTTAGTTCCCCAGTCCAGCTCTGCTACATTAATGCTTGTCAGAAGCTTTTTGGGGCTCAGGTCATAAACGTGATGCCGGGGCTTTCTCTAGTTTCAGGGCTACACCAGGTGGCAACTGAAGTCACCTGCTGAATCGAGAATACACCACATAAGCCTGCTTCTCCTCTGTGATGGCCTGGCCACATTGCCTTCACATCAACATGCAGCTAGATCCCTGCCTCATTCTCAGTTTTTATCATCCCATCAGAGGATAGGAAATGGTGAGTCAGTACCCAGAAGGAGATGGACAGTTTTAAAGCTGTGAGCTCACCCCCGCCCATGCTCTGGAGCACTCCCTTTTATTCTCCCGGTGCAAGTCTCATTTGCAGTTATTTTCATGATACACTCAGTCTCCTTAAAGAGACAGATGATTACAATACCAGCAAAATAGAACACTAGATTAAATGCAGATCACTGTCGCAGGCGCTCGATCCACTGATTTATTTTAGCCTTATTATGCACATCGGTTTATGTCAAGTAATGGGGCTCCCGGCTCACTAACGTTGATGTCCATTTTTCAACAGATTTTAACCCAGTAAGTTATTTTTTAGTGACTTGCCTTAGTTTAAGTTCAATTTTACTGTTGGCAAAACCAATTAAAATCACATAAGCACAATCATTGTAAGGTACAGTAGAACATAATGGGTTTTCAATGGCCCCCACGAATCCCACCCACCTGTTGTTGTTTATTAGTTATTGTCACAGCAGAATGCACATTGGCAAGTAGGTGCACACACTATTCAGCTTCATTGATTATGGGCAAAACGCTGATTATTCTACCATCAGGGCAGCTTTCCTGCAGTTGTGTTTTTTTGCAGAAGTGCTTCACTGTGCTTGTAAGATGTGATTGACATATGCAGTGTTTTCTAGAGGTGTTCTTGACTGGAGCCAATTGACCCAACATAGCACACATATCCAACAGTCCGGTATCAACAGTAACTTTAGTCTAAGTGACGACTCGAAGTCAGACATTTAATTTGCTATAAGTATGCCATCAATTGTATTCTGAATGATTTACAGCCTGGGATGTTGGCAAGACCTGCTGTAGATGTGAGAAATCCCTCACATGGTCCAGAGGCAGCTGCATTCTGTGCTGGTAAAAATGCACCCTGTGATATTGGGATGTGTTTATTGAATTCCCATTTGTATTGATAGAGCATTAGCTGTGAGTCAAATGCTGGGCTGTTGTTGCTGTAGTTCAGGCATTTTTTAATGTGCCCCAAGATCTTGCTTACTTGAAACACGCTGGCAGCTGAACATTCTGAAGAGAGACTGGACCATTTAGAGGTGGACATCCATCGAAAGATGCCCTCTCCACCACCTCTCGGTTCTCCCACCTCTTTCGAGGTGGAAACTGCTTAGCTGGCCCTATTGTTAAAAAACAACCAAACAACCTGCAGTTGCTTCATCCATCTTAGGACTGTATGAGTGTGGCACCTGAAAGTCCACTCTGTTTAAGGAAGGCCTGCCGATGCTCATGCTTCCTGTCCTCAACCACCAGGCAAAGTACAGGGTGTTTTGATAATAATCTCATGCTTTGGATGTTTATTCCAGAAAACAAAAAAATAGTTGAATGTTCTATTTTAATCGAAAATATTCTTTCCCTGTCAGCAGAGGCAGGCCTGCCTGCTAATCTATAAATGATGGCCAAAGTTTTTATATTTGATCAAGGCATTTCTATTCTGTATAGTTTCATCTAGTTTTAATGTTGTTTCTAAAGGTCTAACCTGGACATTATTTGTGATATTTTGCGGCTATGGATGATGATCAGGCACCAGATGTTTTTTCAAGGGCTACAGGAGTACTGCATGTTGATTCTGACTCAGATTTGTCTACCTGACTACTTCTTTTGCATAAGAACGATAGGAGAGACCCATTGAGTTGACCCGAAGTTGGTTCTATGATGTCCCAATGAACAGGTTTTCAGTTCATTCTCTACCTGTATTGGAATATTCAGAGACACTTTTCTGTCCTGCTGAACCACTATCTCGATCAGGGGTCTCCAACCTTTTCTGTAATAAGAGCTACTCATGATCAATGAAAATCATCGCGAGCTACTGATAGTATTAGTGTTGTAATAGTGACCACATCAGGAAAGACTACATTACTAGCCACAACATTCAAGATCACTAGCCATCATCACCTCAGTGCATCAGACATGGTAGCCAGCGGTGTTGTAAAAAAGACTTTGTTCGTGTCGAATGTGGTTACATAGGAAATACATACTAGCTATAGCTTGAAATGCCCTGGCACCAAGGTAGCACTATTACTAAGCTTTAAATATATTTTGGGAATCCAATGATTTTTCTCCAAACATTAGTGTATGAGTTCTGAAAATACAGTCATTGTCATCTTGAATACACAATTTTCAATTTTGGTATACATATATTAGCCAAGGAAAAACTTCTAATTTAGTAGGCTGAGCTGGACACAGGAGAGCTACTTACAGGTAGCTGGAGAGCTGCCAGATGCTCGCAAGCTACTTATTGGTAAAGCCTGATCAAGAATAACTTGTCAATATAGTGGATATTTTGTAGATTATCACACTGTCTAGCCATGGGAATAAACAAAGAAATAGATTGTATGTGTCTTAGCACAATGACAAAAAGTCTTGCATCAGTATTTGATGTACAGGAACCCTCTTGAACTGCTGACTTAAAACTGAGGAAGCATTCGCTGTCTGCTGATGGAAGTATACCAGTGGCTGAGATTAATTCGAGCATTCCACACATAACCTTATTTTTCCTCAAGTGTGTCACCCTCATTGGGTCTCCTGCTTAAAGTGCTGTAGGAATCAAGCTATATACGAGGCCAAAATAGACTAACATCGGTTTGGAGTTGACGGCGTTCCCATCTGGAGAGGACATGATCTGGCATTTTAGGTTGGGCTGTTTCTACTGTAGCACAAGAACTGTAGCTGAATTATTAGGAAATTTCTCAGAAATGCAAATGTCCGCGTCAGTTCTATAAATAGGACCCTATATTTCAGAAGCCCTGCTCTGGCAGTCATGCCCCCTTTCCCCCGGAAGCAGTCAGGAAGGACAGACAGGAACATCTTCTGGGAATCTATAGACTGAAAGCAGAATGATGCTCACCGTATCCTCGGTCCTTCTTGTTACAATCAGTGGCATAGCAAAGTCAGGTGGTACACAGTGTGGACATTTCTTATCACCTGCCCCCGCGTTGAGTTCAGCCGCGTTTCGTTGCGTTTGTTGATTGAACTAAAAAGTTTCAATACGTACATATTTTTGCCATTGTGTCACCCCACTCAGTGATGACACCCGGGGCGGCCCACACCCACCGCAACCCCCTACCCCCCTTCCTACGCCGCTGGATACAACTGCACCGTTCTGTGATTTGTCTCACTTTAGTCAAAAAGCGTTTTTTTTCTTGTTAATTCTACTGAAGTGCACTTTCAGCTGTTAATGGACAAGGCAGAGAACCTATCCCTAACTGTCGACTGAGGAGCTACACCGATTTGATGCATGGTCTTAGCTCTTGAACAGTGTCCTCACTTCTTGTCTCCTCCCTTTTTCACCCCTCCAGTGGCAATGACAATACTAGATGCCTGGGATCTGGGGATACATATGGCCACCCCACCGGTGTCATGGCGTTTTGATCCATTTTCACAAGGGACAAGTCCATATTTCAAATTGCAGCAGCCTAATTTCAAACCAGAACGCAATATCTACACTACTTTGAAAATGCAAATTTGTGACATTAAGTGCTGAACAAAAATAACTGCTATTTATAAATGGAATTACATGTTTTGCTTTGGAAATACAGTTCGAATTCAAAAAAGGCATCTAAGATCATGAACTTTTTTATTTAGATGGTACAAATTCTGTGTTGTTATAGTTATCGTCATTATTAGTAGTGGTAGCATTAGTATTACCGGTATTATTATTATTATTATTATTATTATTATTATTATTATTATTATTATTATTATTAATACTACTGAAAATAATTTTCTATGCTTACTAGTATTGCAAAATAATTTTCTGGGCTACAGGCGACAGGCTGGGATTTTTATTTAATGAAAGAAGCATCAAGCAGAAGAGTCAAATACAAGTTAAAGGTGAAAGTACCAGGGTGCACAATCTCTGTTTTTTTCAGCAGAGATTTGCCTCTTCCTGAGGCTGCACTGCTAGCCTACACAGTGCTCAGTTTGTAAACAAACATAAGTGCTGTGGTCCAAATGTTGCTCGTAAGCTGCGGACAATGCTTTTTGAATGCCTGTGTTTCAAATTTCAAGGCTGTGTTGCACCTCTTGCTGCCTCAATCCAGTGCCTAATTTGTAAAAATATAAGTGCCAGGGTGCTCATCAGAGGGCCACTGCAGCTTGCCCGACCATTGCCTCCTTCCAGCGCTGCCAATGACAGTACCAACACAACTACCAACTATCACACACCTACAACTGTGACAAGTCACACTATTCCAGGTCCCCAAGGTATAAGAATAGCTTGGACGCAGGTATTAGTCATTCTTAAAGTATGTTGATTTAATAGACAACTGTTGATTTGCCGATCTCTAAATTATACAAACAGCACCACCTTGAGGCAGACTGTTATAAGTGCTGGTGTTGCCAATTAAGTGCTGGTGCCCTTCACCTGAAACCACCGGCTCAAAGTAAGCACTGCTTCAATCCATCACCAGACACTCCCTGCCCACTTTCTCACTCTTGCTGGTCCCTCCTTTCTCCATTTGTCACAGTATTTCCATCTTTCTATTCCCCTTCTTTCTCCCTTTTGTGTTTTTCCTTCTCATCCTCTCGTTCAAAGTCTGAGGAGTAAAATTAAGTACTGGTCTCCAAAAATGAGTTCTGGCAGGCTCCACCTCCAATACCAGCTCAAATTAAGCACTGTCTACAGGCTGTTCCACTAATATGAATCAAGGTGACAATATATGTAGTGTTTGGAAGAGGTTCCTTACACCAACCACGCCCTTCAATGGCGAATGGACTGTGAGCAAATCAGGGAGAGAGGCTGGGAATAGTACTCACGGCTCCAGGCTCTCAGTGGGCCTAAACTCTCTCTGATTCTTAGGGTGACTTAGATGGAACAAAACGGGAGCAGTGTATGTTTCTCCCAACTTCTCCCACTCCATATGATTTTCAATTTACTAGCCAAGTCAGCTTCATTAAAATGAACTGGAAGTAAACATTCTGGCGCAGTTCAGGAGTTGCTGAGTACCCTTCCAAAGCATGTATCTAAGCAAATATAGTTAACTTTAAAAGACACCGACTGTAGATTTAAACTCAAGGGAGCATATGGCATATGTATCAGACTCTTAACTGAAGTATTCTCTAGCAGAGTATCTGCAGGTGTCACAATTAAGAACATAAGCACGAGCCTGTTTATACAATCCGCGCCACCAGTAACGTTGTTGTAAATGAGTAACAGTCGCCGAAACGCCAGCATGGGTAGAAGCCATACCTTCATGAGCCGCTGTTATCAATGAAAGTCTGCAGTCTGCGTTGGGAATCAATCTGTCACCAACGTCGTTAATTCTCACATAGGGAACTTTATCAGGACTTAAATGATAAGAGTATTTGGAAGGGAAACCTCGAGGGTAATTACTTCCCTTCTCTGTTGCAGCAATAGCTGCCAAGATGTCATCATCAATCTTACTTTTGGATCTTGTAACTGCTGCTACTAGATATGTTGTCACTGCTGTTTTTACATTCACGAGAGGGAGATTCTGTTTAAATTCTGCTACTCAAACCCAAAGCATTTTATGCTTGATTGTTCTACCCTTGGAATCACGATATTCATTTTGAGACCAAAAGAATAAATTGTCATTAAATGACTGAACACAGTAAAAAGAGTCACTCCCTATAAGAGTAGGAACTCGAGGATCAGCAAACTCTAGTGCAAGCACCAGAGCACGTAGCTCGGCCAACTGGGCGGTACAATCACCCAATGACTGTGTATGCACGACATCAGATTTGAATTCACCATTCACGAAAGTACCAGCTACAATTGCGCAGGCCGCTGAATATGCATGCTTAGATGTCGTCGCCGGTTGCGCCGAACCGTCAGTGTAAATGACACAATAGTAATCCTCAAGCGGGCGCAAAGATAGAGGAACTGGATGAACGAATTCATACTGCAAATACTCCTGAGTCTGCAATGAGGCATCAAAGATGTAAGTGACATCTGGCGATGTCAAGGAAGTGGCCCATTGTATCCAACGTGGATGCAAAGCTTTAGAATTAGGTACACTGGCTTTCGTCACTGCCTCTAGGGCAGGATACAGTGTGACAACCAACATGCGTTTCCCCTGCGACAGCGCACTCTCTTTCAGAATCGCCATCTGCACTGCATTCAAAACTTTCTCAACAGTGGAAAAGCGCATTTCAGCCGAAGTGTACAAGTGTGATTTGTAAGCAATGGGGACTGTGCCGCCCTCATTGAACGTTAAATACATGAAACCCACTGCACAAGGCACAATTCTTATCACCAGCTTAGTGTGGTTATCGCGTGTCAGTAAGTATTTAGAAGCAAGAAGATCAGCTTGCAAAGATTGCAAGATAGCTGAATGTTCTGGCAGCCATCTCGATTTGGAAAAAGTAGGTTGTACCAAGGCATATAGCGGCTTGATACGGTGGGCATAATCTGGAATGTAAGTACGCCCGAAATTTAAAAAACCCAGCAAAGATTGGAGTGTTTTCAGTGTTGTCGGCACATGAAAAAATGCACACTTTTCCAGGAGGTGAGGGGCTAATCCTCGACCTTCGTTGTTGAGTTCATATCCCAAAAACAACACTATATACTCTGCAATGTGTGACTTAGCAAAGTTGAATTTGTAACCGAAGTCCGCAAAGATGACAATGATGCGGTCAACGCGACACAGATACAGCCATAATTCGTCGTCTGTGAGATAGAAATCATCAACATACAAATACGCATCAGGGTCTATGCTCTCTAACAGAGAGACTACCCGTCGGCAAAGACGCCTAGACTATTTTTATAGCCCATGGCTAACCTTTCAAACTGGTATTGCTTGCCGATGGAAGTAAAGGCTGTCCATTGATTACTAATTGAGGACAGATTATGGCTATAAAAGCCATTGGAAATGTCAAGTGTGATTTTAAACCTTTTCCTCACGAGACTATCAACAAGGGCAGAACTATGGGTATTCTGTATGGCACAGGTCCGACAATGAGTTTAAATGCCGGTAATCCAAAATTAGGCGGTACAACCCATCAGGTTTAGTTACAGTGAATAGAGGATTATTCATGGGTGACACACATGTTTCAATAACACCTTGGTATTCCAATTGTCCAAGAATTTCTGCGACATGAGATTTAGCTTTGCGGCGCATGGGATATTGGGGTTGCGGCTCGGGCATGGACCGTAATGGAATCTCATGGCTAGGTGGCAACTTATCCCACCCAACCTGAGTACGGTACAACGCCGGAGCAAGTACCTGAGCCCACTCTTCTGCAAAGTTCTGAGCCTGATCCTTCGGCACAGTGTGTGCGAAAGCTGGTAGGATTACCTCCTCCCCTCTAGGAGCGGCCAAAACAAAAGCTGGGGGCCAGTCTGCCTCTGCCAACAAAATGTCATGTGTAGAGGTCAGATTTTCCCAAAAAATCCCTTTTATGGTACGTTGTATGTCACCTTCTATCAAAAGGACTATGTCATATAGTCTGTCAGGGGGAGCCACTCTAGTATCAGCAGTTTCTACAGTAATGAAAGTGTCAGTTGCTGTCGCCTTCAGATATGGACGCAGTGCTTGCTGCACTACTGTAACCTCCGCTGCGCTGTCTAGCAGCGTTAGTGCCCATGTCAGGTTCCGAAGCTGCGTTCTCACTATCTGTGGCATACCTCCCTGTTAGTGTAGCAACTTTCTTCTTTTGAAATGGGGGTCATTGGCGTGTAAATTCGTCCTGCTTGCCTTTACCGTCAGTCTGGCGGGGCTGCTCACGTCCTTGTTGGGCACCCCGACCTTTGCCACGTTCTCCTCCACTGGACTGTGAGACCGATGTTTCCTGTGAAGAACGAGGAAAACGTTGTTCAGAAACCTGAAATCTATCAGGAGACCTAATCCTAGTGCGATCGCGCAAATCATATGTGCACTCAGTAGTCGCCTGGACAGGTGACGCGGGACGAGACCCCTGTTTCTGTTGCTGCTTTCCCTGTTTCTTTGCTTTACAATTCTGTTTTGGAAATGCTGGACGTTCGTCCTTAGAAGACGTCCCTGACTTAGTTTGCAGTTGTTATCTGAACAGAAGGCTTAACCCCTAAACTATTGCGGCCAATGGTCCTATATGCCTCCGCAATAATCTTTGGTAACTCCTGGGGTTTATCGACGTCGTCGAGGCGCAGTGCATTCGACACTTGAAAGTTAACTGCATCTCCCTTGACGTTAACAAGGATGAGTGTGGCAAATACATCGAACACACCGACAGGCCTCATTCCTAACTCGACCGCCGCCTCCGGACCATGTTGATCCTGAACACGTTTGATCACGGAGGGCAGTACAGCCATAGACGGGGTGCCAAAGCACTTCGAGTAGACTGCTGCAAATACTTTACCCCAGTTATCACAATTGGCTACCTTTGGGACTAAGTCTTTCTGCAAACTGATGGTGAGAATCCTGTGTTTTTCCACAGGAGTAGAATTCGGAAAAACTGCTTCCAGCTGGTCAAATTTTTCAGCAACCCAATAAGGCATATCGTCCTTATTCTGGGGGCACTTGCCCATCACCGAATTAACCATGACGGGACTAATAGTAATCCCGGCTGGGCCAGCTGGTTGCCCCGCAACAACAGGTGCCCCTACCTGTACATTGCCTGAAACGTATTGCACTAAAGCCCGATGTACCATAATTAGGGCGGTATGAAGTTGACGTAACTCATCCACCATGGCCTGCAAATAACGTGGATGTGGTGTGAACGGACAAGGGGCCCAAACGAACCAGTGTAACCATGTGGGGGAGGGCACCATTGAACCAAATACGATGCTGCCAAGCGGAAATAGAAATTTCCTGTGTCCTATATGGCATATAATTTGCCGGGACTGCCGTAGGAGTGTAAGAGTGAAACCTACCATCATCCGCATTCACCGCCGGCAAAGTAACCCAAGAGTAAAACAGCTCACAGGGATGTGATGCATCGGCACTCACTACAAAGATAATAGACTTCCCATCGTCAGGCACCCCAAACTGCGTCAAATTACACCGGAGAGGTGCGCTGCAATAGCGACCTCAGCCATAAGGACACAGAGGAGAAAAACAATCTATATGTACAGTAGCACAAAAAGGGTATAAGATAAAATAAAACCTTTTTAATTTTCAAGCTTGAGAGAACCTATATATTAGCTATTCAGGTAGGTTTAAACCGTCACTCCCGTCATCCGGAAACAAGAGTGAGGGAATTGTGGACTAATCTAAGCACTACTAAGGCGTCTCAATCATAAGACCAAAACGTTAGGTGCGCCATGTTGCAGGGATTCTGCTCATGCACAGAACTATGCACAGGAAAACAGGACCTCAGTGAATTGCGGGGTACCAAAAACTCACATCAGCACCCAGAACCCCTATCCGACTAGCATTAGTGTCTCATTCGTTCTCCGTATCATCTCAAAGCTACCAATGATTAGACAACCCAGAACAAGCGACTTAGAGTACTCTCAGGAATGGTGGGAATCAGAAACACCTTTTTGTTATTATTCTCATATCAGTCCACAACAAGAGTAATCAGAGACACGGTAAAGTTTAAAATGTTTATTTTTAACTACGTGCCCTAAGGTGCAGCACTTTGGCTAACATAAGCAGGCAAATGATTAAAAACAAAACCATCAGCATTGTTACAATACCATAGAAAATGAAGGGAGAAATCATATTACAAATGATAGTGGAAAACGACCACCCTCCCTTTACAAGTAAGTTAGTATTATGAAACTAATAGAAGGTCTCTAGGCTTGAATGGGGAACTCCATACCGTAAATATCAGCTTAGGTGAATCACATCACCGGATCAGCTCTGCTCTGTGTCTGGAAAAGTTTTTCTCCAAGTGTGCTAATTATGCATGCAGAATGCAATATTAAAGGCACCCGAGTTTCAGATATTTGCAGCTGTGTGCGTGTTATTGCTAGAGCGTGGGTGCCAATCAACATGAATTCAAAAGCATACATTGTTATTTGACCTTAACGGCTTCTGCACACAGTGTTCAGACTAACGTTGTGGTGCACGTCTAGTTCTCATGTGAAGAAAAAGCAAGCAAGAAGTTTTTCTTGTAATAACATCTACCTGCAGTGTCGTGTGCAAAAGCAGCAAAAGTGGCAAGATGGCGTTTCACATCTAAGGCCTTATGCTAATATAGTAATGTGTGTACATGGAACTCCGTCTCCACTATAGTGTACGTCCGCCTGGGACGACTCCTGGTGGCCTCCCGCCCTGGGCACCGCACTCAAACCGACAGACCATGCACGCAACCTGGGCTTCATCCTGGACTCCTCCCTCTCCATGACCAGGCAAGTCAACGCCGTCTCCTCGGCGTGCTTCAACATCCTACGCATGCTACGGAAGATCTTCTGGTGGATCCCCACCGAGACCAGGAGGACCGTCACCCAGGCCCTCGTCACCAGCCGACTGGACTACGGCAACGCCCTCTACGCCGGTACCACCGCCAAGCTCCAGAAGAGACTCCAGCGGATCCAGAACGCCTCAGCCAGACTCATCCTCGACATCCCACGAACCAGCCACATCTCCGGACATCTGAGAGACCTTCACTGGCTCCCCGTCAACAAAAGAATCACCTTCCGCCTCCTCACCCACGCACACAAAGCCCTACACGACCAAGGCCCGAGCTACCTCAACAGCCGAGTCAACTTCTACGCTCCCAAACGCCACCTCCGATCAGCCAACCTCGCCCTCGCCGCCGTCCCCCGCATCCGAAGAGCGACTACAGGAGGAAGGTCCTTCTCCTACCTGGCCGCCAAGACCTGGAACTCCCTCCCGACCGACCTGCGCCTGACCCAAGACCACCTCTCCTTCAGGAAGAAGCTGAAGACATGGCTGTTCGAGCAGTAGCAGCACCCCCCCACCCCCAGCGCCTTGAGACCCTACGGGTATGTAGTGCGCTCTATAAATATCACTGATTGATTGATTGATAAAATAAAGATAATAAAAGGAATATACACACATCATCTCCCTTTTTAACCGAACGAAGAAAACGCACACACTACCACACCACAAAACACAAACCAAACCCAGATACCAAAAACAAGCTGGCTGGCCAGGCCAACAAGAAAGTGGTACGAAGGATACCAACTGCGAGGCGCGGAAGGGAACCATGCAAACAAGAGAAATTTTTAAAAAATACTTAGAAAATGTGGAAATTCATTCCACACCAAACAAATGGCATAAACGCTGCCCTCCACCCTTACCCGTAGTAAGGGTGGTACGTGTGGAACACGACTCCACACGAAACATATGGCATGAAAATTGCCCTACACCCAAACCCAAAGTTAGGGTGGTAAGAGTAGAAAGACGCTCCACACGGAACATATAACAGTGCACAACTCTACACCCAATAAAGTAGTAAGGGAAAACAGCAATCACTAGGAAAAACAATCACTCTTCAACAATCTGGCTTCAACTCAGCCCTTCACCCAAACCCAAAGTAAGGGCAGTAAGTGTGGGAAGACGCCCCACACGGAACATGTAAAAGTGCAGAACTCTACACCCAATGAAGTGGTAAGGGAAAACAGCAATCACTAGGCAACAATCTGCACTACGATGGGTGGTATTTCTGCACAACCCACAACCACATGAGAGTGGGAGACACCAACACAATCACAAGAGTGGGTGGTAACACTGCACCATCCACATGTCAAAAAGCATGCTCTAAACCAATCAACTCACTGCACAATAATGGCAGAAGTACCCATAAAAGAAAAACGTAAAACCCATGGCAGAGTATTAACAGGCACTGAACACAATCTACGCACACAGAGCACACTCAAGACCCCTGCAAAAGTTACAAAAAAACCAACAGTAAATCATTAAACCTTTGACAATCAGACATCAAAGAAAAGATCACAACCACTGTAGGGCAAAATAGGACATTCAACATAAGAAGATTTAACATTGTGAAATGACAAGTAGCAGCGTCTTATGAGCGACCTCTCACCCGAGTGTACAGGAACACTGACAAAAGTAAGTTCCGCAAAATGTTCCACAGTAGCAGATACGAGAAAATATCTCAAGGAGGAGAGTAGGTTCCACTGCAGAAATCTCCCAGGAACTTAGCCAAAGACGAAGAACGAAACTACAGGAAGGAGTAGTCAGAGCACTAATCGGTTTGTATCAAAAGCACCAAAGATCAACATGGGGTCACTTCACATAAAGCAGAACAAAAGTGTGAGTCGAGTACTGGCAACTTAAGAACACAGTTTGCGTCGGGTACTCGTGACTCTCCGGTGAGCAGTTTTATAGTCGGCAGAAAAGCCGCGGTGACAACGCTCAGTTACTCGTGGGTGTGACAACTTGTCTCCGCCAAACAGCCTCTCTCCACAGGATCCACACTGACAAGAGTCATGGTTTTGCCCCAACAAAAGAAAATGGCGGTACGTCGACGTGAGGAGTGCTGGGTGGCTACAGTCGCACACCCACTGCACAATGTCAGGATGCAGAGCTCAAACGGATTCCACGAGCTCCGAATATCTAACCTGGCGCTGAACACCCAGAAGATGTTCCTGAATGTCACTGCGCAACCAAGATGACAGTAAGAATGCGCGCTTGCCTCGCGGAGCATATAAATACTGCACTATAACAACGGTAAACAAAAAGTAAATAAATAAGAAAAGACACTTTAAATAAACTCACAGACAGGAAAGAACAGCTTAGAGTATATGCTGTCAGGTCAACTCTCTGGGTTATCACCACTCTGCACCACGGCGGGTTCACCCCGTAGTGCGAGATGCTCTTCACACACGGAGGGAGGGAACCCCTCATCCATGCTATTCAACTTCTGCCACAAGACGCAGGTCCTTGGTCCAACAGGGAGAAGCAGGGGGGGGGGGGGCTTCTCCCCCACAATGGTCACAGAGGCTTGTAACTCTCGGGGACACTTCAAAGTAACAATTGCACATGGAGGCTCTGGGATGACATTAGAGGAGAGTAAAGCCTTTACAATCACCAGGACAGCAGATGCTCTTCCCCACAAAAACTCCTTCTTCTTCACAGCTGTTAGGACACGGACTAGAGGGAAACGCCATACTAGTTGCTGCTCTGGAGACTCCTCTACACAGATACCTCTTCTAGCAAGAACTGGCACGCCTGGGATCGGGCCGACCGATTTTGTGGTCACTGGTGGGGCTCACGGGTGCAGCTTGCTGTACAGGAGAAGCTTCTTCAAGTTCTTCTACTTTAATTTCCAGTTGCTTAAAGCTTGATCGTCCAACCAGGTGGCACACGCAGGTTCTTTCCAGTAAAATCATAGCCAAAATCTGTAGTGCCACTCGCAACAGACTCCGTTCCCTTTACTGTTTTGGAGCACTAAAAAACATCGCCTGCGCTACAGGAGTAGCAAAATCATCTCACCCTGCGCTGCTGGATCGGCTAGGACGCCGGTAAACACCGCGTGGCTGCAGAGGAGGGTGAGGCGCTGGCCCCGGGACTGCGAGGACCAGCATACAACAGCTCCAGCTGGTCCTCTTCCCGCGAGAGCCGCGCCCCCTCACAGTGCCACGCCCCCACAATCTATCACATCTTAAAAGCGATCACCGGACCGCGCATCGCGGGACGCGCGCGGGTCGCAGCCCGGGGCGAAGACCGGGCAAAGAGCGGGCCGTTTGAGGCCGTTCGAGAACGTGAGAGTCCGGTCCGGCCCACCCTCCCAAGCTCTATATTTAGGACATCCAAATACAGGTATCTATCATTTCTCTGACTTTCCCTACAAGCTAACAGTCGCCACATAAAGTTTCCTCTACAAACACTCATCGGAAAATGAATACGAGATCCAGCAAGCAAAAAAAACTTTTAAAAAAAAACGGGATAGGAGAAAAACTGCTAGGCCCAATGGATGATTTTCTCGCCAAAGCTAACACATTCATTGACCAAAGTTTAAGTCTAATTGAGGGGAGGGTTTCAACCGAACTTGCAATAGCACGTCGATCCTCAATGGGACTATTAGCAACCGCAAGAACTCCAGACATACAGCCACCGCCAACTCAAACCTCCGTGGCTGTAAACAGACTTAGCCTCCCAAACAACGTAGACCTTTCAGCCTCCCAATTCAGTGTAACTTTCACAGAAAGCGACCTAGAAAAAACCCCAGACATCTTCCCTGATCCAACCCCCGAAGAAGTAAGGCAAATGAGAGGGAGGCGGGAGGGAGCTATAAAGAAAAGGAACACTAGGAAAAACCTAAACCACACTGAAAACACCAAATCAACTGAGCACACAGTTTTGGTTGGTGATACAGACTCAGCAGCATTGCCCCATCACTCTGTCCCCCCAAATAACAACGTAGTAGTAATACATCAGCCACCACATGACCTCCAAGACATCTCTATACCAGATCCCCCAAGCCCACAACAACTAGGCAAAGAAAGAGAAGTAGCGAGATTAATCAAAGAGATAGCTTCCCTCCTAAATTCCTATATTCGCCCTTTAGAATTTAGACTTAGTAACATCGAGAGTCAATTAACAAAAAATTCCGGTTCTTTTAAACCTATACCCCCTCAAGCCCTTCCAAAACCAGCCTTAAATCCCACGACTACTCTTCCTATACTTAAGCAACTTGTAACCTTACCTCTTCCGCACACTAAAAAACAACCCACAGTAAAAACCCCCTACAGTACCAAACACTCCCACTGCAAAAAACCCAATCCCCAAGCCCCTGATCATTCCGCCACAAACTAATTCCCAACCTATATCAATAGCAAATACCCCAATCACAGGCACATCTGCCTCTAAAACCCTTGTCACAACAAACACATATCCAACAAAAACAAAAGGACCCCCGAAAGGGACTACTGATCAAAGACCTACCTTAAACATGCCACCTGAGGCATGCCCATATGTGGTAGTCATGACGGGGGTCCCCGAACTTACAGGTGAGGGGACGGAACCTAACTGGTCACTGAAGAACAAAGTCCAGTATTGGCTGAATACAAACCGCCCCGTCCCGCCACCCTGGAAAAGCAGAATAGCATCAGTCAGCAGGACCTCGTGGGTGGGCCATAGGAAAAAAACTATTCGGGGAGACTGCGTTGTAATCACGTTCGAGGACCCCAGTATAGCTGTGTACATCTGCTCCTGGGAATACAATAACACCACAGGGGGGATCGCTACAAGATCTTTGTCATACTTTTACCCAAAAAGATATAATAACAATAATCACTTACGCGACACTGATAACATTTGGCGGAAACCTATTCCACAGCCGTGGGAGCTAGAGGTCGTTGGACCAAAACTACCGCCGCGACATAGTGACCCTGATAACCCCTGGTGGCCAGTAAATCAGAATCACTAGCAAAGAGAAGTCCCGTGGCAGATTATGGGCCCACAAAACAGACCTAGAAACTGGGAGCAGTGGGAGAGACCACCCCACCAACCATACGGATTCAATTATAGAGATACCACCAATGGGCAAAACTGGCCAGGCATACCGACTATGAATCGGTTCAGTGGCCTGGAAATGGTCGATTGACCAATAATTAAATCCCCGGAGCCCCCACAAACAACCTTGGCTCCATCCATCTCCATTCCAGCCGCTCTACAACTGAAAACCTTAGCCTTAGACAACACATCCTTACAGCTTCCTGTGATCTTTTGGAACGTGGCGGGTCTCCGAAACAAAATAGAGGACGGTTCGGCCGCTGGTTTCTTGAAGGAGGCCCAAATCATTTGCTTACAAGAAACCTGGGCAACGACGCCCCTACACCTTGAGGGATACAGGACATTTACATCCCCCGCCCTTCCTAGCATTTCAGGTAGACCTAAAGGGGGACTGGTAATCTACCTAGCAAATACAATTTCTGACATGAAGATCGTTAAGGTAGACCTATCATCAAATTTCCAGATCCTCACCTTCATAATTGGGAAAAAACTCTTCATCACAATAATCAACATATATAACAACCTAGCGGATGACAATTTTTTGAACGTTCTTTCCCTAATCCAAGAAAAAATAACCGAACACTGGCACCCCAAACAGAAAATCGAAAATGCCCATATAATTTGGGGAGGAGATTTCAACTTACATCCCTGCCCCAACAACGACACCTGTGGAATGGTGGATGAATATGAGAACCCTATAGTCCACTTTATCCATTATGGGGTGGGGCCAGCCATGAACAAAATACTTTCCGATCTGGATCTGCAAATTATAAACCCCATTCAACAGTCAAATAACAAACTAGAACCCACCTACAGAGGAAGGGGCCACGAGACCACTGTTGACTACGTAATAGTCTCAGAAGGCCTCAAAGATCAAATTAATAACTTTAAAATTCTGGAAAACAATCTGAGTGATCATTCTGCCTTAAACATAAACTTCCAAACAAACCAACCAAGAACACTAATGGCAACTATAGCAGAAACTCTAACACAGAACAGGTTAGAACTGGGAAAAAACAATGGATATACCATAAAATGGGAAAAAGTGGACCCCAATATTCTTACAAAACAGTTAGTTAAATCTACCTATAATAACATTTTGATCTGTCTCGACCCTCATGCAGAGCCGAATCAAATCGTGGAAAACTTTAAGACCATAATAGAGCAAGTCAGAAAACTACTAACTAAAACACCTAAACAAAACAAAACCAGCTCCACAGGTTGGTTTAACCGAGACTGTACCAAGGCACAGACTAACCTGAAGAAAGCTCTCGGAAATCCAAATAGGGACAAAACAAACATCCAATCTCTTCGACGGGAGTATAACACCGCTAGAAAAGCAAGGAAAAAAGAACTGAAACAATCTTTGTGGAATGCTCTGCACAAGAGTGCACTTCTGAAAGATAGCCAGGCATTCTGGAAAATAGTTAAATCCCCCTTGCTAACGGACCTCAACGGCCCAAAAATAGATGTGGCCATTGACGAGGATTCGTGGGTGAACCACTTTTCAAAAATCTTCAAACTGACATCTACTAGTGAAGAACACCATTCTAACACCAACCCAGTAGTTTACCCAATTTTAATGGAGGTTGAGCTGCAGGACTTTGAAATGGCGTTATCATTAAGTAAGAGTAGGAAAGCTCCCGGCCCTGACGGGGTCCCAGTCGACTTATTTAAACATCTTCCAGACCTCTGGGTACCAATACTCACAAGAGTTTGCATAGCAACAACGAAACTCGGCCTGTTAGAGTCATGGTCATCTTCCATCATGGTCCCAATCTTTAAGAAGGGGGACCGACAAGACACTAAGTGTTATCGACCAATTTCGCTCCTCGACTCCTTGGGCAAATTGGTTGGCAGAGTCCTTCTTGAAAAGTTACAGCAATGGGTAGAAGACAAAAACATCCTCTCAGACTTACAGTTCGGGTTCAGGGAGGGTTTTGGAACTGTCGAACAGGCCCTAAATCTAAGCTTGTTAACATCAAAATATACCCATGCTAAACCTGGTTCCATCTACATGGTATATGTGGATTTGTCCTCCGCATTCGACTGCGTTTCGCACGCGAAGCTCTGGTCACTGCTGAGCGCAATGGGGGTAGACCCCCCTCTTTTGGACTTTCTGAGGGAGCTATACAGTGAAGCCACGGCGAGAGTGAGGTACGGGACAAAAGGAGAACTGACATCACCATTCAGGGTAGAGCGGGGAGTGAGGCAAGGCTGCGTCCTGGCCCCCTTCCTCTTCTCTTTGTACACCAATGGCCTAGAAGAGTCTATGTTGAGAGGGGGGAGAGACCTCCCTAGAGCAAAAGATCGCTTGATCCCCGCGCTGCTTTACGCGGACGATGCGGTCATTTTAGCATGTACCCCCATCGAACTGCAGAAATCTTTATCCAAATACGCAGACTTCATGGGTGCCTTGGACCTGCACATTAACGTCAAAAAAACTTTTGTCATGGTAGTCGGTGAGCTGAGGTAAGAGTATGTAGGGAAGAGCTGGTGGCCACGCACACGTGAGGCACTTAGAGTTAAGTGTTCTGACCATTGCCGCCCGTGTTTTGTGTTTCTTGTCCAACAGTAATGCAGCACCGTCTGTCTCCCTTATGAGCCCATGACACGATTCGAGTAAGAATCGCGAGTGAGTCTTGAGTCGTTTCCTTTTTCCACCGTGTTCTGTTTTTAAATAATTTCCTTAGCGCACGCATGTCACAAATAGAGTTTTTTTCACGTGCGTCTTTGTCCGCTCTATAGAATCACACATCATGTATACTCACAATTGCTGTGTAGCCGTAAGACACCCACGATTTCCACAATGATTTAGTAGGTTGATGCTAATCTCGCATAATATGGAACGAATGCTCGGTTCCAACAACCAATGGTAATTACATGGGGCGCATAACTCAGAATGAGGTGATTATATGCGCACAAATGAGAGTTCACACGGAAATGGGCACTGTTCATTCTAATTTTAAATGGATCATTTTCTGATTGCCCAGAACTGTATGTGCTTTTTTCAGGTTCATCTGTACACAGAGGACTCCTTGAACCCTTTTTACCACCTTCGCAAGTATATGTAGGTGGCACACAGACGCTCCAGGGTTGGATGCACCTTAGTGCGTTTAGACCGCCCGGTGTGTCGATAGGTCCTGACGAAAACCTGTGATTATACTCTAAGGTTGAAACATGTAGTCCGTCAATATTTGGATAATACTTTAGGTCAAATTAAACCTACATTAGTATTACACTTCACCACTTTTTTAATCGTGACCCTGCTGCTCCATATTAAATTTGTTAGGGAGTACAGTAGGATTACTTTTAACTTTATTTCACTCACTCACACACGTCACTTACACGTACTGATATAATAACAAACCTGCTCCGCTGTAATCAGGCGTGGAAGCACACCCGAGTGGTATTCGACTGCTCGGGTGGACCCCGATGATGAAGCATGTCACCAACCAGGTTGGTGAGTGAGGGGTTTCATAAAAAAGAAATATTTTCTCTTTTTACTTCTCTGAGAACTCTCTAACAGACAGAAGGTCTTTACCTTCTCTCATTTAAGGATACCCCCTTCTTTGTTTATTTTATGGTAGTCGGTGGATCAAGAAAAGCAACTAAGTCCATTTTTCTGAAAGATCAAAAAATTGAAAAGACCTCACAATATCCCTACTTAGGCATTATGATCGATGACGCCCTAAACTGGAAAGCGGCGGTTGAGGCCAGGAGACATCTCTTCAAACGAGCGATCATGGCGTTGATGAAATTCTCCAATAAACTCGGGAAAAGACCACCAGTAGAATTGCTACAGATTTATGCTGCGAAATGCCAAGCCATCGCACTATACGGGGCAGGGATCTGGGGACATACACCCACCGGCTCTATACAAAAAGAGGAGAATATCTTCATGAGATTCCTTTTATCAACTCCAAGAGGCACCTCCACCTATGCCTCACACATAGAACTGGGAATCCCATATATTGAAGATTTAATGAAAATCCAACCTCTTTTACTTTGGAGGCGAGTTTGGCTGTCGGAAAAAAATAGTCTGACCAAAAGCATTCTACACGACACTATGGAGTTGGACCACGCTCACAAAATAGCCTGGCTCTCTTATGTAAGACATTTTTTTTTCGACCTGGGTCTACAAAAATACTACCACACGCCAGAAAATTTGAAAGAAATATCCAAAAAAGAACTGAAATTAGTTGCGTTGAGCCATTTGGAATCCCTTCGACTGACTTCGCTGATTGCGAAAAAATCTGTCACTCACGCAATCATGACACAGCAGTCCCTGAAAATCCAGCCATATTTGACTCTGGAGATCACAACTTATGAAAAGATGCTCCTAACAAGGTTCAGAATGAATCTTTTCTTCAGACTAGTGTCATTTCCTGAAAAAAACAACTGGAATACTCAGATGGATCCGTGCCCATGTGATGATCTTTCCCAACAGTCCACCATGCACACAATATTGTTTTGCAAGTTTTTCCATACCCATCGAAAAATCTGGCTAATCCCTTTACTAAAAAAATGGGGCCACAGACAATGCCGTCCAGCTATGCTGGCACTTCAAACTTTGGACTCCGAATGTACTGTTCACCACGTACTGAATTTTTTAAAGTGTATCATGAGGCACAGAAACAATCTGTAAAACTGAGGACTAATTCGCATACCATCTAACCGTTTGCATTCCCTTTTTTTATCTGTATATTCAATTATACTTTTTAAACAAATTTTACTGTGAATATTTGTATGGTATGATATCTTTTATGGTTTTGCAATGCTAAAAAACCGAATAAAGATTATTATTATTATGTAGTAATGAAGACGTCAGGGAGTCCATGTATTAAGCAGGTAGTTTTGTTCAAGTAAGATAACAAGTAGAGACCCACCAGGAGCAGCCTTCCTGCTGCTCAGTCCATACTCAAACTGACACTCCACATCCAGGCATCATCACATTCCATTACATCACCATGCACACCAACATTCCACAGCACATTCACACTGGCTGAGCAGCAGGGATAACAGTTAGCCATTTGTTGTCTTCATTGTGTAACAATACTAGCACATGTAGGTTGGGTCCATACCCCATTAGATGACTTGAACACTTGAGTTGACTGCACCCGCAAATAAGCTATGAGCGGCAGTATTGGTGACATCCATTCTTTGAGGCCTATGTTATTGGAACTTGCAAGGATGCGTTCAATGTTACTGGACAATATGACATTCCATTTCTACCATGTACAATTGTAAAATTTATGGACGTTGTGTAGAAAAAAACTAGCTGAAATAATTGCTCAGCTTTGCTTTTAATGTACCACTCAATATTTTGTATTTTGATATTGTAATGTGTTGATTGTTTTTTATTGTTGGGTTAATATATTTTATGATTGAGTGAATGACTGACTCTGCCGCATCCATGCTATGTGTGCACTGATTTGCTGAATACAGGTGATATGCATTGATGTAAGCTATGAGTACACTGGTGAATGTAGTCTCTAGCATGGATTTGTGAAGACAACTGCCAATGATGTGTGGTTCCCTCAATGGAGGAAGATTAGACACAAACCGGAGGGAGTACAGTTGAAGCACAGGGAGGAATTGTATGAAAAGAAGCTGCCTAGGCCAGACGACTATCCATGACTATGCGTGCTATGTATAGCTTTATGTGGGAGACCAAAGGAAGAAATACGTGGACCCACCATCCCCAGACACATGTTCAAATGGTAGAGAAGCAGAAGAGAAATAATACTTTTAAAGAAGAATAATGAACAAGCATGGACCAAGTCAATCCATTTCCGTTAGCCAAAGTTAAGTGAGAGATGCGATTAGCTTTGTCAATTCCCAACCAATAATGTTAAAGGTATAGACAACAATGTATGAAACCATTGTTTTCTATTTTGTCAAGATAGCTGTCACATTATGTGACTCAACATGCGTTGGGCCGTCACGCTTTATGTGGAGTGATGACACAAATAATAGGTTCATCTTGAAAGTATAGGAAACGAAGTTTTCATTGCGTTCCATACTTTTAACATTGCCAATTGCCACTTCTGAACTTGTCAGCGCCGGTGGAGTTTATAAGCCTTCGGTACTGGAAAAGGTTAAAGCAGCTGCCACTGTGGAAAGAGGCATCAATTGAACTGTGCTTTGAGACAACCTTCAGGGAATCACCAAGGCGTCCTTCTCAAGCCCAGTGGCGTCTGTCATTTATGGAGAGAGGGAGTGGGTAAATAGGTGGGTACACACGACAATAACAAATAAAATTCTCAATGCTGTATTTTTTTTAGGATGTGCATATGTTGAAATTATATGGCCCATACCGGCACAGTGGTTGTTCCCTGTAAACAATGGGCAGGGATCTACACAAGTATTTCAACTTCACTTTTTAAACTGGCCTCCTCCTTCATTGCATTGGGTTCAGCGACTGCGGGCTCCCCAGAAACATTAAAAGCAAGCAATGGCAAAGCCAATAGGTCTTGCCTATACAAAATCTATTGGCTTTGTCAATGTTTTTTACCCATATTGTACAGCAGCACTGGCTTCAGTGCAGTATGACTGAATGTGAAAAAAATGCTATGATGCGGTCAACACTGGATGTGCAATACAGCTTTTTTACTTTACTTTCAGCCATGTTGCAACATGGCTAAGTAACATTTACAAAGCCAGCAGATCAATCTCATGTAGGCGAGACCAATTGACTTTACCAATGCTTGTTAAAGGGGGCTCTTTGATCCCAAGAGCCACTCAGGTGCCAAATACGCAGACAAATAGAGAAAATAGTTTTTTTTTCATCCTCCGGGAATTATGTGAATAGCAAAATATAAGCTGCCTCATATGTAATGACAGTTATGATCACAATGAATGTACAGTCTTTGACTGCACCCTGTGCATTGTGTATTTAGCACTATTGCAACCTATTGTGTCCATGATGTTGGGTGCTAACATTGTCGTCGGTATAGGCAGGCAGGGGGGGAATTTGACTGTGTTATGGATGGTTTTCTGTTTGTGAACTCACTGGTGTAAAAACCACGCTTAAATTCTTCTAGGAGCTCCCAAGGTTCGGCTAGCCATCCCCTGCAGAAACAACACACTGCCTTTATGTGACCCCTGCCCATAAATTGATGAAGGACTTATTTTGTAATTTTTTGGCTTGACTGGGAATACAAGGTAATGCAGTCTGAAACATTTCCTCCAACGCCTGCAAAGGAGAGTGACCTAAAACCAGTCTACTCTTCTTGTCGGGTGGGCGTCAGGAGCTTGAACACAGATCCTCATCCGATTAGAGCTGCCCCACTCTCCAGATGCTCTGGAAATGTAATAAATACTGCACCTCTTGGGCTAGTATTTTGAAGTCTTCTTGACCAACAGTGTGCATGAGAAGATACATACAGTAATGAATGGAGGAGACTGCAAGCAACAAAGACAAGGAAGCAGCTACAGTACAGTACAGGCCGGGTTGCTCAATTCAGTTCAAAGCACCAAATGCTGTAAAATTGCAGGGGTGGCCAGGTTCGAGTCTTGGCATTGGCTCAACATACTGTGATTATGAGCAAATCACCTACTCGCCCCGTGCTTCAACAAAAATAAATAAATAAATAACTAAATGTAACAGTGTTTAATGTATCTCCATGCCTAAAGAAAAAAAACATGAATGTAACATAACTGGAGCTCATGTCAAGCACTCCAGTACCTTCAGGTCAAGTTCGGGCTACAGGGTAAAGCAGCACCAGGCACAAGGGGGAAGGGGAAAAAAAGAAATAGTACTTTAATCACAGTGCGAGCAGCAGACCGCCACTAATTAAGTTTAATTAATTTGTACTTCGGCAATGCTTTACTGAAGGAAGGGAACTGACGCAATGGCCTGTGATGCCCAATTAAAAGGCAGCATTGAAGAGTGAAGATGTGATGAGCCAATGGTAAAGTAAGGGCGGGCTCCAAACCCTTTACGGTATTCAATATCCCTTGCAGCAAACAGCGCATGCTCACTGTTAGGCGAGATCTAATGAACACATGCATGATTTTCTCACACACAGAAGGTCTAAAGGAATCGACATACTGAAACACCGTACCCACTAGGATCTTTGTGACGGAGAAGTGAATTGCGATCTTTATATACTCCAACATGAAAAAATAAAAATGCAAATATTTTTCACAGTTTCTTCAATCCCTGAAGGTGAAGGAGATAGTGGTGCTATCAGCATATTCCTTACCTTTTCCAGAATTAGACATTATCGTTTTTCTATGTTCTTGTTTTTATAGATGGGAAAAAATCAATAGAGCACTATTAATAGTGATTCTATGGCTATTTACTGATACAAAATTGTACTTAATTACCTGTGCATGATGATGCCCTATTAAAAGCTATTGCAATTTAAACGTGTTTAATATTTGGTGACTCACAACTTTACCTTGATTATAGCTTTTGTGGTTAATGTTTGTCTGTTTGGGAAATTTAACAAAGTATTAAGAACTTTTTGTGAAAAATGTATTAACATTTTCAAATCTTCTACCTTCAACGCACACAGGGACATTAACATGGAGATTGCATCAATATATAGGCCTGAATATGTGCCAAAAGTCTGTATAGGTGCACGATTAGTCAACATCAATAAACACGTTTCAGCTTTCCAGTGGCAACTTTTGTTAAGCAGCTCCAGCACATGGCTCCCTGAATTCTTCAACAGTGAAAGGGTTAACTGTATGTGGATGGGTGATCGGGCTGTGCCATCGTCCCAGTGTTGAGGCAGGGCTCTCTGAGGTGTGTTTTCCCCTTGATGATGCACTGTACAAATAAAAAGTGGAAATGGCGTGATCATGCTATTATCACTATTAATTATTAATACAGTTGCCTGAGGCTGCTTTCACACACAGCAGTTGACTTTAGTACCTGCTGCACGCAGTATGGACTGCACCCAGGCGGCCGCCCCTCTCCCGGGAGCGCAGCTGTCCTTCAGAAGGGTCTGTTGAGCTGTGGGGGAGATGGAGCTTGAAATGGTACCATGGCAACGAGATGCAATGTGGAGACAGAGAGAAGAAAAAATGAAAATGAAAAACATGATGCTTAAGTCATTCCCCTTTCTTTTACTCCATCTTTATCTCTTATTTCTCTCTCTCTCTCTCTCTCTCTCTCTCTCTCGCACTCTCTTGTTATTCATCACTGTCTATAATTCTAGGTCTGACTCTGCGTCGGCTTGTTGCTCTTTCTCCCTTCAAAATACATCTCTGATGCGAGATAAATTACGCTGAGCAAACGAAAACTTGAACATTAATGCATGGCTGGGGCTTGTGATCTGCAATGATTTTAAAGCTTTAACCTGCCTCTCTTTTGACTGATTTACACTTTAACTTATTGACTTTCTGCCTTTCTCTACTACTCACTGTCTCACTCTCGTGTTTCTTTACTTTCTAGTGGCGTAGCCATTCAGCTACCGGGTCGTTCCCTGCCTTTCCCGCGGTGGCCATAAGAGCTTGGTGGGGTGGAGGGTGCTGGCGCGATATTCCAGCGATTCAGCAAACGCATGGAAGAGCGAGGGCAGGGGGAACCGACACCCTCAATACTCGTGCACTTCCCCCCCCCCCTTGCTACGCCACTGTTACTCTCAGTGTCTCTGGGGAGCTCTTTCTGTCTCATACATTTTAATTCTTAGGTTTGTCCTAAAAACAATTTTCTTTGTCTTGTCTGCCTCCTGTTTTCAAGAAGATCCTTAATAATACATATATACATGGGGCAATGCTGTCCTTCTCTTTTAACTGACAGCATCTTGTCTGGTCACACACGCCGTCATCAGTAGCAGATTAGACTACGGCACGGCAATGCCCTCTACACCGGAATAAACAAAAACTCCTCTGCAAACTCCAGACCGTCCAGAATGACACAGCCAGACTGATCCTAGACATCCCACGTCACAACCACATCACCCAACTCCTCCGCATTCTCCACTGGTTCCCCATCGAAAGAAGAATAACCTTCAAGCTCCTCACCCACGCATACAAGGCCCTTCACAACATCGGGCCAGTATACCTAAACCACCGCCTCTCCTTCCACGCACCCAAGAGACACCTCTGATCAGCTGCCCTCGCTCTGGCCACCATCCCATCGATCTACAAGACCAGAAAATTCCTTCTCCTACCTCTCAGCCAAGGCATGTAACGACCTCCCCCTCCACTTCCGGCAAGTACCTACACTGCCCCAATTCAGGAAGGACCTCAAGACCTGGTTCTTCGGATGACCCCAGCACTTAACAGAGCTGTTCCGCCTGCCCCCCAGAGCCTTGAGACTCTCGCGGGTGAGTAGCTACGCTTCACAATTTCCTGATTTATTGATTGATCACAAGCACATCAGAATGAAAAGGAGGGCCCTTTTTACTTAGTTTTCTTTGCTAATATATGCCTGACCCCTTTTGACTAGGGTTGGGTGGCATTTGCGCAATTTGATTTCGTAGAATTCCACGGAGTTACATAAAAACTTCATGAGATTCTGCACCGTTCCGCCAATAGCCGGAAATAGGCACATCACGCTGTGATTTAGCACTGGGAGCGTGATCCGCGCTGAAAAATCAGTGCGAAAGGCACCACATGGAGTGCCAGAGGGCGCAGCTACTCAAGATGATTTTGCTGCTGCTCACTTAGATTTTCTAATTGAGTGGCAGCCTCCTGACCGTAAACGGTTGTGTCCACCTGCGTTCGAAAAATCTCACCAAATGTGCTCCTAGCAACAGCAAATCGTGCTAGGAGATGAAAAATCTCAGTCTGCAACTTACCGTTCTGGAGCCGTGCACAAGGGGAAATTCTGCCACGTGGCAATCAGCAGAATTTGGCTAGAACGCCAGAGTAACGCGGAGTCACCAAAATTCCACCAGTTCTGCCGGCAGAACAGAATATTTCACCCACCTCGACTTTTGATAAAACATTTCACCCACCTTTACTTTTGACTGCATCTTTTAAAAAAAAATTACTTTTAAACTTTTGATTTGTTATGCGTATGCTTACAAAAGAAAGAACATAAATAACTATGGCAATCTTTTAAACAGCAGACCTAATGGCTCTGTCAATGCATGTTTTTCTTTCTTGCTCTAACTCCTTCTTACACATACACAAAGAAACATTATTTAACGTAATTTGTAACACACAATGTCACTGTGTATTTTTGCACCACACCACTGTTTCACCACACCTGGCCTCTCTGGCCATTTTTCACTAAAAGTCAGTCAGTTCTGGGGAGGAGAAACTTATATGAAATGTTGGCGAGGGTCAGTTCTTGCTCGCAGCCATGCTATTCTCCAGCAGGCCCCAACCTTCCATGGGCAGATGTGTTCATGCCTGATGCCATCAGTAATGGCCAAGGTGATTAGTAAGGGTTGTGTTTCACCATAACATTTTAGACCTTTTAAACTTAAAAGTTCTACCTGAAAAGGTTCTTCAACCCATTTCTTTTCCATTGTTTCACTTGATTAAGGTAATAGGAATTTGGAAATATGAAGCACTACGTCACAGCACCTCTCAAAGTAATAGGATGGACAATTACCTATGTAGCTATATATTTTCTCCCTTTATGGTTTTTTAGTGTTTGGAATGGCATGTGAGTGATAATGGAAAAGTGCTATCACAAGGGGAAATGAATTGCACTTTACTGTTGCAGCTTATTGCGAAGGAACATGCGTTTTTATGGAAAGAATTGGAGCTAAGCTATAGTACCATTAGTATATTTTTTCATGTTGCTCCGTAAATCTCCCATAGTGCAATATGATGCACAGAAAATCACACATTTTTAACAATATTTTGTTGATTATTCATTTGATTTATTACAGTTATGAACTTGTAAGTCCTATAGTAACTTTGTTTTTTCATAATGTACAAATTCAGAATTTATTAAATGTGTATTTTTCATCATCAGAAAAATAGCTAATTCTAGGAGGGGATGTGTAAGGGAACTGGAATAGTATACAACGTATAAGTGTTTGTGTGGAGAAGACGCTGCCAATTTCCTGCATATGGTATGGCGCTGTACAGTTACAATGGGATTTTGGGACGCCATACTCCAATACATAGCTGATCTCATGGGCCAACGTATCCCCAGACATGCCTCACTGTATTTGTTGTGGTTAATGACCCACTTGAAAAAACATAAACACTTGTCACTCTTTATTGATCTGGCATTGGTGCTTGCTAAGTGGCGCATGGCAGTGTCATGGAAGACCGCATTAGCACCGACACTCAGAGACTGGGTGATGGATCTATGGAAGGGGGGCCTATGCCAAGTTTGGCGTAAAGTCTGGTCTCCGTGGTTCGAGGAGTAGAGGCCCACTATGCTGAATTGAATACTTATCTGGAAAAATTGGGACCCAAATCAGACACTCGCCCTTCCTGAATAGCAGGTACATTGCAGTGGTAGATCAGATATGGGACTGCACAGAGGAAGATGGTGGGTGGGATCATTGAGTGAGGTGGCTTATAATCACAAAATGGATCATAAGATGATGCTGTACACCAGACACAATTTTCATTGTTATTATTAATAGTTCAACTACTTCTACAACACAGTGCACTCAAAGGGGATTTTGTTATTGATAGATGCAAGGCACTGCCGTTGTTGTTATGTAGACAAAGATAATGTAAGCATCATTAGTTTTACTTGTATATCAGTGCCGCCATCTTCATCTGGGAACAAAAATGGGCCAGAATTGCATGCAATTTTTGACAAGTGTTCATTGTGCATTGTTTGTCGATGTTTTACAAAATTTAATAAAGAACTATGGTATAAGTCTTTGTGTGAGGGTATTCGAATAGCGTGCAAATAACTTTTCATGTATCATTCTTTCTCTATATCTCCACTTTCCCTCTCCTTTCATCTCTTCCCCCCGCTGTAATTCCAGTTTCCAAATAGTCTTTAGGATCACTTATCAAATTTTCGAACAGCTCCTGCAATCGACAACCTTATTTTCAGGGAACCCCAAAATTCAGTTCTCAAATCCCTAAAGCCTTCCTACACTTCTTTACTTGAGAGACATCGTTACTTTAAATTAAAAGTTTGGTTTCATTTATTTTGTATTGACTCATATGTTAACCCTAATGTCAAAAAGCAAAATTTTCTGTAGACACATCTTCAAATCAATTTGAAAAAAATGAGGTATCTGTGTCAGAGTGCCTTTGGAGTGAACCTATCTTTTAAATAACTTGTCTAATTCTGTGTTGCATTTGGACGGCTCAGACATTTATCATAGGGTTTTTATTGTGATTTTAGAATGATTTAAATGTGAATTGTGATTGTGAACAAATCTTAAAAGTGATTAGGTTCGACAAATTATTTTGAGCTTGGACTGTGCAGTCATATATGTGTTGTTAATACAAAGAATCTTTATCAAGCTTCTTAGTTCTTCAGCTCCTTACTTTAGTAGAAATTATCCAATCCGTGTGAAAGTACAAATACAGTTTATTGGGCGCTTGACCTGCAACATGGAAGATTGGGGAAGATTGATTCTACTGCAAACAATAAAAGCCTTGTTCCACTACATATGTTTAATAAATGACTGCACAGTTTTTGCCCACATACACATTAAAAAATTTACTTATCCAACTTGCACCACAGTCAGTGAGATCCCCATTGTAGTAACGCCCTGTAATTGAGCTTTTTTAATTGACCCACTCATATCTGAGATTAGTACAGTCAACACTGTCTCGTCTATGCTTGTCTTTCTGTCATGTTTCTAATGATATCACTTCTTTTGAAGAGCATGGACTACACACTACTATTACAAAACAGTTTCCTCACTTGCTCCATAGTGATAGCTGTTGGATATGCACTTGTGTGCATGTTTGTGCATCCTTTTGTACATCCATGCCCGCATCATGGTCACCACATAATGGCGACTACCCCTGAATAATGTGGGCATTCCTTGCATTATGATGTCCAATTGGATCATAATGGTGAGCATACTTATTTATGTATTACATTTTTACTTTACTATGGCCACTATTAGCATAATGATTGCCAATTCAGAAAAAAGATTAACATTCTTGATGTTGGTATACTTAACATTATGTTTTTTACTGTCACTGTTGGCACAATGCTGAACCCTTTTATAGTAAAGAGTTACTCAATGATATTTACCTACCACTTTGTTGCATTTAATGATGCCACGTACTACTACCTATGCACTTCTTTTTTATATTAATGGTTTATCAATTATTTAGTTTACATGCTTAAACATGCTGCAGGGTTTTACCAAATATAGTCTGTCAAATTTCTTTTTTGTGATCAATAACTTTTTCATATTTATTTATTACCATTAATGAATTCACACAATATCTAACAATGTTATAAAGAAACCAGATGTATTATTACAAATACAATTGTAGGTTCAATTTGTACATTGTTTTAAAACAATATTGATTTCATTTTTGATACTATTGCTACTGGGGCCCTTCATTATTTTGGGTTAAATTCTACAAGCCAGCAAGTTTGCTCAGTGAGTCAAGTGCTTACCGTTTACATCTGCTGAATTATGAAAGTATTTATAGCTTGAAATCTAGCACTCCTTCCTTATTAAGTTAGTAAGTTGGGTACTGTTATATTTGTTATTATTAACAACAATTATATAAAGCCTTTGCACAATGCAAAAACTGCGGTATAAGTAGGTATATAAAATTTCATTTATTTTTCTTTCATCTCTTCTCAGCTCCTTATTTCTTCTCACATTTCCTATATCCATATGAGCTTGCTGGTTACTTTTCTTCTTGATTCTTACTATTTAAATCAACTGCCTACACCCCTTAACAAAATGATGGTTCTTATCTTGATCTAATCCTTAGCTGTACTCCTGTTTTCTCGCCAATGTCTGCTATACCTACTTCACTCTCTGGTCATCAGCCTTCCTTTAAAAATGCACTTGTTCTTTTCCTTCTGCTTCCCTTTCCTAACACCCTTATCATTCATCTTTAGGCATCTTTAGGCAACAATGTTTTTTAATACTGTAATCAGTTGATCGTTGCTTTTGTTATTTTTTTCTAATGTCCCTCTCTTTTTGCTTTACCCACATCTATACCTGCGTACATTTTTACCTACATTCCTTCAGCTATTTTCCTATCTTGTTTACATTCTGCTTAGACCACTTTATTCAAAGAAGAGAGTTACCACCAAAACTCGTATTCTTTGTCTGATTAAGTGCTATACTCAACCAAAGCTTTTAATCTCTTCTCCGTCTTCTCACTTGTTCAGTCCATATTCTTTTACTGTCCACCTTTGTTTGGAACTCTCTCACCAGTCATTCCTCACTGTATGTCACTGATTTCCTTCCACTCCTCCTCTGCCTAATTCTTCAGTTCTGTTCATCCAGTCTCCCCTCCCGCATCACATGTCAATGAGTCTGGTCTACTGTTGCATAAAAAGTCCATTCAGCTGCAACACCATCTGATCTTCTCCCTAAGTTCTTTTAATGCATACTTTTGCTGCTGTATCTTAGTGTCCTTTTCAACCGCTCATCTACTACCCGCTTATCTCCCATTTAGACTCATTTTGGCCTTCTTCTGTTATGTAAAATTAGTGGATGTCGCATTCATTTCCAACTATCAACTCATCTAGATTGAACATCTATTCTATCGCTTCTTCAATGTGGGTTCCATTCTATACATTCGTCTGTGACGGCCTTTACAAATAATTTTAACCACCTTTCCTTTAGACTCTCAAAATTTTCCATCTTTTAAGTATTCTAGATCTTTGCTCTGCATTAGATAAGAATGATCATTTAATCTTGTCCAACTCGCTTTCCTATTTTGCTATTTCTGATTTGCCATTTGTGTGGTTTACTTTGCATCTGTCTAATCATTTCTACTGGTTCTTGATTGGATCAGTAGTCCCACTTAACCCCTGTTCATTTTGCTTTCCCAAGCTTTTGGTTCATGGCCCCCCTCTTGCTATCAATATATACCAGATCTCTCACTTCTAAATGTACTGCAATGCTGATATTCTCAAATTTATATTTCCTTTCTTCAGTTACCTCCTGTAGTGACTGAAATTATGGTCCTTTGTTATCAAACCTTAGATTTCTTTTCTCTTCCTTTATTTGTGGTTCAGAATTGGTTGTTGAAATTTTCAAATTAACAAACATAGAACGCAAAATACAGAAATAAATAAGAATACAATATGGTATACAAGGAATAAACTGGCAGAAGTAACCAGCACAAAGCATGTCATATCCTCCTATAGAGGTGGCATAAACTTTGTTCACTTAACTTCATGCATTTTAGTTAAACTTCAATACCAAATATGCATATGTTTTCGGTTGTGTACTCATGCTGCTTACAGCTGCTGTTATTTTGTTTACACCTTCCTTCCTCTCTGTTTTGCAGAACACCTTTACATTATGTTCGACCCATTTCTGCCCCTTGCTAATAACGTGTGTACCTATGCTTTAGTCTGAAAATCTCCAGCCATTTTACCTTCCATTTGCCCAAACATCTGATTCTGAAAATTGCTACTTTCTCACCATGACAATTGCTCCTTTCCTTTGGTCTTCACACCTACATTGCTGCCCTCAACAACCTGCTTTTAGACTCTTCTGTTATTCTAGTCGAATTCCAATCCCTTCTTAATTCAGTTGATTGACTGACAATTGTTACCCCACCTAAATTCCAGGCTTCTCTGTTTTGTCTTTGCATTTATCTATTAATGGGCTCTATTGTATCTATTATCTATTATTATTACACATTCTCCCAATATTCTCACTTCCACATCTCAATTCCTTGTAATGTTTTCTCCTCTACATTTTAGCTAAATTTCACCTTGTTTTTCTTCTGTTACTGTTAACTAAATATTGGAATTTTCTTTCCCATACTATCCATTTCTTGCCACTGTTGATTAAAAAGCCACTTACCCAGTTGTCAGGCGCTAGATGTGGTCCAGTGGCTAAGCTGTTGACTTTTGAACCTTTGTAATTGGGTTTGAATCATGGCCTTGGCCCTTGACTGCAAACCATGTGTTTCTGGCAAATCACCTATTCCTCCTGTGTTTAAAAATGTGATTATGAGAAATACCAATGTAGAAATATGTTAGATGTATTATAATTCACAAATGTAATTCCTTCTTGATATATATTATCTCCCTGCTCCCTACAGAATGTGCAGTGCTCCTCATCTATATGTGTGCGATGTGCATTAAATACATATGAATCATTTTCCCTGTGCAGTGTTGAATTGATCTTGTTCTCATTCAATGTATTATCTGTTGTTGTAAATTAATACAACAATGGGAATGAGACAATCGCAAAACTTGCAGGGGAACTCCACAGCACAGCGGTACTGACAGAAAACATACTTTACTCTTTGATACTGAGATTTCTCATCACTTGCAGACTGGTCTACAACAGCACCCTCTACGCCGGAATCAACAAACAACTCCTTCGCAAGCTACAGACCATCCAGAACACCGCAGCTAGACTGATCCTAGACATCTTTTGTCACAACAACATCACCCAACACCTCCGCAATCTCCACTGGCTCGAAAGAAGAATAACCATCAATCGCTTCACGCACACATACAAGGCCCTCCACAACATCACACCAGCATATCTAAACAATCGCCTTTCCTTCCATGCACCCAAGAGAAACCTCTGATCAGCCGACCTCTCTCTGACCACCATCCCATGCATCTACAAGACCAGAACGGGTGGAAAGTCCTTCCCCTACCTGCCAACAAAGACCTGGAACAACCTCCCCCTCCACCTCCGGCAAAGCCCTAGACTGCTCCTGTTCGAGAAGGACCTCAAGACCTGGCTCTTCAGATGACGACAGCAACCCTACCGAGCCGCCCTCCTCCTCCCCCCAGCACCTTGAGGCCCTCACGGGTGAGTTGTCGCACTTTACAAACACCTGATTGATTGATTGATTGAGATTTCCAAATTGAGGTCTTCTATAAACATATTTTGGGGATATGAAATGCCTTGTTGTCGAGTTTTATAGCCACAGATACATTTTATGTTGCGTGTGGCCTTCTTTAGCATTACTGAAACTATGCATAATTCATGATGCTTTAGCCAAATCTTCCATTAATATATCTGGATAGGCTCCTCCCCTTCATTTCATTTATTCAGCCCAGCCTTCCAATCATCCATCTTGTTGAGAGCTTTGCTTCTCTTCGTCATTGCAATGATGCAGGTAAGAAACTGAAGGCTATTTTGTCCTGTGCGAAAAACGTGACTGGCTACAGTGAGGTTTCTTTTCTTGCTCTTTAAATCATTAACCCTCAATGGTAATGGAGTTCACTTTTGACATTTTGAACTTGACTCAATCCAGTACCACCTGTTGGTCACATGTTTTAGTTACTTAGCCCTGCTAGAGGGGCTCTGTTTTTAGTTATACACTTTTCCTCCACTTTCATCAGCTTTGTGTCTCACACGGAAACAGCTCCTTCAGTTCCCCCTTAATCAGAATTTGTGTTTCCTCACGGTATTTAACATAGTTATTTAGTTTAGCATGTTTCACCACCGAATAGAAGGTAAACTGTCCAAGAAAGGGTTTTGTGGCATTGAGGATTGTTTCAGTGGCTTCTGGATTAGCGTGCACTGCCTCCCCCTTGAACCACTCATGATAAAAAAGTCTGTCCACACTGTGTTCCCTCTTTTGCTTTGAACCATGTGTTCTTTCCTTGGCAATGTTAGCCTCCCTCAATCCAGTGAGCTTGCTTTGTTTCCAAGATCAGAAGCGCCATCCGCATTCCTTGCTAGCACAAAATGTCAACCCCTCAGTTATGCGGTTGTGGAGTACTCTTTTTCTTCATTTATCTCAGCTGCAATTACTGCATTTTCCCCTTTTTTTTTTTAATCGGACCATGGTTCATGGTGCTTCCCAGGTCTCTTGACTGATCAGTTATATTTACAGAAGCATGGATGCGTTGCAAGCATGAGAACTTTCATCACTTCTTCAAACCACTGGCCACCTGAGAGCCGATATACCCCACAGTGCTTGAAACGATAAATCCTCCCAGCTGCCAGTGCCCTCACACCATCAGAGGCAGGATGTCTGTCTACTGGGGTTACTCTTCCACCATAGAAATATGCTTGACTCTATTCACAAAGAAAAGCTTGCATGTGCAGGTCTAGACTTAGGTGTAAATCTCCTCATGGATGGACTGCACATTTTCTAGCTGTAGATTTACACCTAAATGTAGATGTATGCATCTCCATGCCTTCAAATCAGGGGAGTGTGACACCTACAACTTAATCTATGGGTATAAATGTACAAATTACTAACTTTCTGGCTGTTTTGGACATTTCTGCACATGGGCAGGGATCTCCCTCTGAAAGTAACATGGAATTTTAAGAAATATATATTTAAATTAAAAAAATTAAGATTCTTAATGTTTTTGTAAATTAAAAAATCATAAAATGCATTTCCCTTTTCCCCCATTTACGTAAGACAACCATGGTAACAGGGGACAGCGGTCACGATTCGCTCCCTGCATTCTCATGCCCACCACCAGGGGGCTGAATTGTGGGGCTATCCAGTGTTCTAATAAGCTTCCAGACCCTCCCCTTCATGCATATACTGACTTCCAGTAATTTGGATTCTACTTGCAAATTGTCATCCACTCCCAATCCATGCCGTGTTTTGTGAAAGCCAGCCTGCTCATGCTTGAAGCCAGCTTGCTCATGTATGACACTCCATTACCTAGAATTCCTTGCTCACTGCTCCGTCTCCACCCCTGCAGGCCAAGGATAGGTGGAGGAATTCAGCTCACCTGTGGCTGGCTGCTGCTAGCCTGCTCACACCTGATGCATGTGAGTACTGTGAGCTCTTTTAAGCCCCAGCTTGCTTTAGTCCAGTGTTGGTCATTGTAGCTGTGTTCCGGTGCGACCAGTCCTTGTTCCTGAGGTTCTGGTATCCCTTGATTCCTGAGCTATAGTTAATCCTTGTTTCTTGATTCCTGAGCTATAGCCATTCCTTGTGCCTGAATTAGCACTGCCTGCAGTGCTATCTTGTTTCCTGAGCTGTAGTTAGTCTTTGTTCCTGGGCTTCAGCTATTTCTTGTTCCTGATTTGCACTGCTTGCAGTGCTCTCTTGACTCCTTGTTTCCTGAGCTGTAGCTATTTCCTGTTTCCTTGAACCAGCACTGCCTGCAGTGCTACCTTGACACCTGAGCTTTAGCTCAATTCTTGTTCTTGCCCCAGCAATGCCTTCTATGCTACTTTGTTTTCTTGATTCCTGAACCTGCACTATTCAAAGATACCCTTGTAGCCTCCCCTTCTATATATCCTTTTCCAGTTCCTGCCTATCTTCCCATTTCCTTGGTTCCAGTTCCTAGTTTGCTGTCTTTCTATTCTGCTGTCTTGCTTCTGTTGCCTTGTATGTTCTTTACCTGCTTTCTGCCAAGTGTGTCCTGTGATTTCCTTCCTTTCCTGTTAAGCACTCCTCCTTGCTAGCTCCTTGTCTATTGTGCTTGTGTTTAGTTCTACCCCCTTGCTATTACTGCCTTGCGTGGTCCTGTTTGATTGCCAGGATCCGTGGGCACAGCTGACTACCTAGGTGGTGTTTCTTGTTCACTGTGAGAATTGTCTCTGAGTTACATTTATAACATCACCATAAGTATAAACTCCACAGACCCTGCCTTTGCATGCATATCCTATATGTGGGTATTTACAGTCCGAATCTGTAACGGCAATTGTAGGGAAGAAACTTACTGAGCTTCAGTCTTAATTTGTGTAGCTCCTGAGTGCTTTACCCCACACTCCCCTTTATTGTTAATGTTGTTTCATATAAATGTCTTGCGCATTCATCCTGGGTGTAGTTTTTCTGAATGCTAAATTACCTCATAAGTGCCTATCCTTTCTGGCTCTTAGCCATCTTGTTCACTTGTACAGGCTTCCCCTTTGGATCCTTTTTCCTCATCTGACTTCCTGTGTGATCCTGGGCAGCGCTGTACTACTCTATCTGTGTATGTTTTCTACCTAGTTCCTAGTCCTTGCCCAAGTCCCTGACTGCGTTCCCGACATAGTCCAGGACAGTCCCTGATAACAACGCACCTGCATTAAAACATAATTAAAAACATTTTTTTTAGCTTAGTAAAAAAAAAAGAATGCCATGGATTCGTGCCATTTGTATTGTGATGCGTGATATGTTGAATGGTAATCATGCTTACTCTTGTTCTCTTTCACCAATCAGTGATATCATGGTAGTTGAGTTAGAGTTGTTAACATATACTTTGGACCAGTGGTTCTTAACCTATGGTCTGAGTAACCCTAGGGTTCCACGAGGTCTATTCAGGGGGTCCACAACTGTGTTATAAAATGAAATAATATTAAACTTAATATTTTCAAATTAATAAAGTATATACAAATATAGAAGCAACATTAAAATGTGAAAACGTGTTCTACATTTGATAGTAAATTAGACAAAACATTCAATATTTGAGCATTTGCTTGATGTATACTTTTTTTTTATTTTTGTGTACTGTTTTGAGGTTCAAGGCATAAAAATTGCTTAGGCCAGGGGTCCCCAGCTTCCAATAATGACTCAGTGGTGGTCCCTGGATTCCAGAAGGTGATCCAGTGAGAGCCCACAGAAGTCAAAAAGTTGAGAACTGCTGCTTTAGACAATGAACTATTTAACGAAATGTTGATAAAACAAAATATTTTTACATGTTTAGTAAATCTTGTAAAAATATATCATAGTCAGTGCCTTCATAAATTGCTGGGGCTGTTGACACCATTATATTAAAAAATACTTCAGACACTAACGTTGCAATTCATAGCATTTGGTGTGCCTGTTAAAGCCATTTTCATGCTTGCTTACTGTATTACTCCACTAAAAGACTTCACAACATGTGAACCCCTCAACTATGCGGATGTGGAGTACTCCCCCAGTTGATGGTTATGATTAAAAGCTATAAAAAATTTAATTTGTCAGTTACGTGTAGCTGGTTAACTTAACTAAGCCCTAGTGCACTGCTTATTATAACATACATAAAGTCACAGATGATATCACAAATTATATAATGGGAGCCCTCCGTGGGGACATCACACCATGAACATCATGTCCATTCAAATCAAATCAGGGGCATTTATTTAGTGCTCATATCACCCGAAAGTCTCATGGCGCTCACAAGCAGCTCCGACTAAAAACAGCCATTGAAACAGGGGGGTCAGTTGTCAAAAGACCATGTTTTTAATTCCCTACGAAAGCGGTAGTGATCAGCGATAGTGCGTAGGTGTAATGACAATTTATTCCAGAGAGTAGGAGCCAGAAAAGAAAAAGATATTTCACCATTTCTGGTTGTACGAATTTTGATAGAGGTAAGAAGGTACCTATTGCTGGATCTGAGGGTCCTGCCTGGCTGGTACCAGCTGAGCTTCTTTGTCCAATAGCAAGGGCCCCTGCAGTACATTTTTTTTGTGCATCAAGCAAAGGATCTTAAAACGTGTTCTCTTTCTGACAGGCAGCCAATGGAGCTGTCTCAGATTGGGCGCAGAGGGAGAGCCCGACGGAAGGTTCAGGACCAGCCTAGCTGCAGTATTCTGTAGAACCTGCAGTCTGGATAAAAGGTCCTCATTTATTGTGGAGAGTAGAGCGTTTCCATAGTCCATGCAATTAATAATCAGTCCCTGGACTAATGGTTTCCTGGCTTCCATAGGAATCCATTTGAAAGCTTTGCGCAGATTGCGCGTGATACTAAAGCAGGAGCCAATCATGTGATTCACCTGATTTTTCATCGATAGATTATTGTCACTTTGGATTCTTAAATTGCGAACCGATTGCTTGGGTATTGGACTTGGGCCAAGAGTTGCAGGCCACCAGTCATCAGTCCAGTGTTTTTGTGCATTACCGAAAAGTACTATCAACGTTTTATCACCAATCAGTTGTAGGTGGTTCTCATTCATCCACCTATTGATGTTGATCATTCAGAAATGGCTTGCGCCCAGCGCTCACACCATTGAAACTGCAGGACACAGCCTTGTGAGCACAGGAAGTAGCCTTTCAGCAATATGGTATGTGTCCTTGGCAAGGAAGTAATAGAGTATAGCTCTTGCATCATATTAGTGGATTTCCAATGTCATTGGAAAGTAATGTTAAAGAGCATCACAGGAGCCATTATGGGTGTTGCCATTTACTTCAGAGCATAGTGGGGTGATAAGATACTGGTGTGTGCTGTTCTCTTCCCACAGCACAGCAATGTTTCAGAATAAAACAGTTAATTCTTAAAACAAAAATGCTTTCTGTTTCTGATTACAGATAAATCATTTGCAGACCAAAGAATGTTAAAAAAACAATTGCTTCTAATTGCTAACCACAGCTGCAACACAAAGCTTAGCAGAATGTTATTGGAGGAAATTAAAAATCCATTCAAAGCAGCGAACAAACAAAGCATCAACATGAATATTTGTTAATTTTCAGTAATTGATAAAACCACCTGTGCATGCACCCCTTCCAATCCATCAGTTAATTCATATATGTGTCTACCAAACACTCTTGGATATTTTGATTCTTCAACTCTGATACTCATACATCTATCCATCCCATCCAGTATTGAATGCATAAAAGCCTACTGACAGAAAGCACCTTTTTAACCTTCCAAAAAAAGTGCAGATGCCCAACAATTTTCTTAGGAGGCTGTCCCCAACTTACCTCCACTAGCACTTTCCCATTGACTTCATAGTGAATGTTCAAGCTAGACTGCAGCAAGCAAGCGAAGTAAGTGCAATAGTCTCCCACAATGTGAGTTCCCAAAAAATGATTCCATTGACTATTTCATTATTTTAAATGGCACATATGTGACCATCGCTTTCTTCTCTCTGCAGATAGGACAAAGATTGGATGAGAGCACATCGTAAGAACACCTTTAAGACACTGTGACTAGCGCTGTCATTTAAGATGTCATCAGAGATGTCATTCGAGATGCCACCAGTGATGGCATCAGTGATGTTACTGGCCATATCATGAGTGATGTAATAGGTGAGGTCATAAGCAGTGCTCAGCTAACTATAACTGCTAAATTTATCTGGTTTTGTATGAGTGAAATGTGAGCCTAACTATAACATCTCTGTAACCTTTGTTTTTTCTGTGAATTTCTAAGGTTTTTTAAATTCTATTTCCTAACCATAAAGTCCCATTAACCTTCGATTTTTTTCAGTGAATTTATAAGGTTTTCTGTATTCTGTTTCCTATATATAACATCCCTCTGACCTTTGTTTTTTTGTGAATTTATAAGGTTTTTAAATTCTATTTCCTAACTATTGCAGAAAGGGGGTGTCATCAATCCTGTTGTGTGGGACTTACTGGAGTTAACAGGAGGGGTTCTTGGCCCCTAAGGACCCTTCGCATTCACGGGGTCTTCATCCCCCAACCAGTAGAGCATCAGGAGGCGTGTTTGCAGAGTGGTGGGGAAATGGGGAGGGCCCTCCTGAAAGCTCTCAGCAATTTCACTGTGTGAGACTTACTGTAGGAAACAGGAGAGGTTCTTGGCTGACAGGGACCCTCAGCATGAAAGGAAACTTCGTCCCCCAACCAGTAGCGCACTAGGAGGTGCGTTTGCAGAGTTGTGGAGAAAGGGGGCATGGCCTCCCATGAGCTGTCAGCAGTCCAGCTGTGTGGAACTTACTGCAGGTAACAGGAGGGATTCTTCACTTCCAAGAACCCTCAGCATCCAAGGAGGATTTATCCTCTGGGGCCCGACCTTTTATATAATCATTTTTACATAGGGGAGGTGGGCCATGCACCCCCCCTCCCTGGGCCAATTTTGGCACCGGGGACCCCATCTCCGAGTCCCGGCCATTACACTATGGGGAGGGGACCATGTGGCCCTCCTCCCCCGGCCAATTTTAGCCCGAGGGAACCAATGCCATGGAGCTCAGCCTCTTTATTCTGGGGGCTTCGGTTGTGGAGTTATGTTTGCTTTAAGCTCCCACCAAGCAAAAGAAAACAGCTGCCTCCCGAGGTTGGACACCTTGGGAGGTGGCAGGAGCCAGCCCTGTGGCTGTGGCAGTCCCCAGGGCCATCAATGGCTCCTCAAGGAGAGCCCCGCTCCCATGTTTATTTAAACCCCTGGAAGGTGGTGGTCCCTGGGGCCCGATGCACCCCTTCATTATTTTCTTTGAGCCTCGCTGAGGTGGTGGTCCCCAGCCTAAGGGGGGGCCATGCGGGCCCCCACATTTATTTTGCATTGTTTGCCCTGGGGAGGTGGTGGTGCCCCGTGGCACGGGTCGGCCCAGTGGCCCCGCCCGCATACATATTACACAGTACTCCAGTGAGGCAGGAGTCCCCGGGGCTGTGGGGGGGGCCGTGCCGGCCCACCCACATACATATTATACAGCGTCCTGGGAGGTGGCGGTCTCCAGGGCTGCGGTGGGGCCCAGTGGGCCTGCACTCCTACATATAGTGCCTAGGGAGGTGGCAGTCTCCAGGGTTAAAATATGCCCTTGGAGGGGGCCCCCTGTGCGTCCCCTCCTTTTAAAAGAAAATAAAAACACACCCCCCCCCCTGGACTTGGCCCACCCGGGGGCTCAATTACAAAGATGCTCAGGTGGCCACGCTTTTTTTACATTTTTAACGACAATCATGATGCAGTTACGAATTCACTGCAATTGTTTTTTAAAAAAAAATGATTTTTTGCCATCGTGTGGTGGGGCAAAAGTAAGGCTTTTGGGGGTCAGGGTATTCCTACCCTGCCTCCTTTTCTTTTTTTTATGTTTTATTTTGGGACTTGATTGAAGTAGAGTCCCAAAATGGCTGTCAACACTTCCTGGTTGTTATCCTGATTATTAATCGCCCGTATGTGTTGTAAAATTATTTTGTTCACCTGTAATTTGGTGCTACCTACATATTGTAGGTTACATAGGCAGATTAAAATATACACCGCATATTTGGGCTTACACGTCAGAAGTTTTGTTATTTTTATACTTCTGGTACTGAATGGTGTCGTGTATGTTGTCCGGTTCACACCTTGTTGGCACGCCTTGTGGGTTTTGCATCTAAAAAAGCCCCTATGTGTCTGTAACCAAGTTGTGTTCTCAATGACCTCCGGACTAGTCTTTACCAACTTGTCCCGCATTGAGCGGCCCCTGCTATATGTGATAGAGGGATGAGTCGGTAGACTCTTGCCAATGATGGGGTCACTTAAAACCATGGGCCAATTCCATGTGATGATTGATTGGAGCAGTCTATGTTGTTGGCTGTATTGTACCATGGATCTAAATTCTTTTTCGGTTCCCTTATGCCTATTAACCGAATGTACGATGTTATTCCGCCGCCTTTTTCCCCGCTTTGAATCACAACGCGGTAGTTACAACGACCGCGTTGTGATTCCGCATACCATTACTCTGCAAGTCGGAACAACGACTTGCGGAGGGGGGGCACTGGATGTTGGAATGGTATAATTTACTATTCCAACTCCAGTGTGTGCGGACACTAGGGTAGGTGTTCGATTTTAAATCCAACACCCCCCCCCCCCCTCCGCAAGTCGGTCTTCCGACTTGCGGAGTAATGGTATGCGGAATCACAACGCGGTCGTTATAACGACCACGTTGTGATTCCAAGCGGGGAAAAAGTTTCGGGGTAAACGTTGTTTACCCTATTAACTGGCTGTAGGGCAAGAGTGTCAGTAGTCTGATGCTTTGATGATAGTAATTCATATCTCTCATAGCGCATAGATATTAAAATAACGTTATCGCCTTTCTAGAGTATCCTCTCTCTAGGAACCTTGCCCTACTGGTTGCCTGAACTTCCCTTAGATCAGTGTCATTTCTGTTGATCCGCCTCAGCCGCAGCATCTCCCCATTGGGGGTGCTAGTTATCAAATGTCTGGCATGTGAACTACTCGCATGTAGCATCGAGTTTCCCGCGGTCTCTTTGCGGTACAATTTAGATTCAATCCTGTTTTTGGCCACATAAATTTTGGTATCTAAAATATCTTACTTCTGTAGCACTTATGATTGTTGTAAAATGTAAGTTTAACTCATTGACGTTCAGTACTTTAACAAAATCATTGGCTTCATTAGTGTCCCCATCCCAAACCACAAACAGGTCAATAAATCGTAACCAATTGTTAAAGTTTTTTTGTCATCACCTGTCTTGGTTGAGTTTTGAGGACCAGCTCCTCCCACCAGCCCATGTGCAAACATGCATAGCTGGGAGAGAAGCTGGATTATTAAACATGGATATGTTGTTCGTTAAGCAAAATTCAACCATCTCAATTAACATTTCTTTTTGATTAAGTGTAATTTCAGCTCTTTTCTCCAGATAAAATCTCAATGCCTTCAAACCATCTGGGTGTCAAATACTGGTTTATAATGAGATTACATCCAGTGATATGAATAAATAATCTGGTTTCCATGTGAAGTTTTTAAGTTTCCTTAAAAAATCTCCGGTGTCACACACGTATGATGGCAAAGTTTTAACTGCATCTTGGAGAAAAAAGTCAACCTATTGTGACGTGTGCTCAAGTAAGCTATTCCTGGCTGATATTATGGGCCTGCCTGGCGGTTTCAGTGGATCCTTGTTGACCTTAGGGATAAAATAATTCGTAGGTACCACTGGATGATCGTTCTTTAAAAATGTATATTCTTGAACTCATATCACTCCTTTGCTTTTCCATGTCATTAATTTAGAATAATAGGTTGTATACAATAATTTTATTTCAGCAATGTTGCTTTTGGAATAGCATATGTTGTCTCTTAGTTGTTGATATGCCTCACTTGTGTAGTCCTCTTTTGACATCAGGACACTGTTCCCGCCCTTATCCGAGTTGCGAATGATGATGCTGTTATTTTCTTTCAGTCTTTTCATGAGTAGCTCATACTCTTAATTTTGTTTGTTGTATTTTCATCTTTTGCTTCTAGTTGTTAGATGCAATTGTTTCACTTGCTCCACTACACTTTCGTGGAAAATATCGATGGAATCACGTGTCATAATGGGATTAAAAGTTGATTTGGCTTTAAAAGGTGTTTTAATACTTCCATTCGATTTGCTACTTGCGATCGGTTGATTAGATTGACTTAATTCAATTGCACCTGAATCAATGATTGTGTCCTCAACAGCTGTTTCGTTGTTCAACAAAAGTTCTTGCATTTCTCACCGAATGTGGCTTCTGATTGTGTCACCAAAATTCCAATATTCATTTCCGTTCTTCCAATGTCATTATCGTTTGTAAAGCTGCCATCTCTCCTGTTTAATGCATGGAACTTTTGGAGTTTCAGCTTCCTTACACCTTTGAAAATATCCAACCTGGTTTTGGAGTAATTGAAATTTCTTGCGGGGCAGTATGAGAGGCCCAAATGTAATATTCTTTTGTCCGCATTGCTAAGTTGTATGTTGCTAGATTCATGATTGTCCTGTTGATATTAAGCTCCCCGTTTCCTTTGATTTTGACCTGTTTCTATTGGCCTTCCTTCTTTGTCCACGTTTGCGGTTTTTGTTTGTCCATAGTTGGTTTTTTGGGTCTTTGATAAGGGTTTGACTTCTGTCGTAACATAAAAAACCCAATTCCTCATCAAATGTACGTTTTGTCCAGGTTGGCTGCTCCTTGTGTCATTTTCAGATTCACTCTCCGGGCCAGAACTGAGGTCTGATTGAGAGGAGCCTGAAGTTGGTTTCCCACTCCTGAATGTTCCTGGCCTTGATTCTGTCATTTTGTTATTCCTTGTCACTCTCAATGCCTCCATATTTTTTAGCGAAGGTGAAGATCTGACCCAGATCGTAATCAGTCTTATCACGATGGAATTTAAATGTTTTTCTCTGTTTTATCTTGTCTTCCTCCTTCTTTAGTTTAGCCGTCATTTCCTTACATAATTTTAGTTGTTCCTCCGTCTGCCCCAGAGTTTCCAACTCTTCGTTAATTTTAGCTATCTCATCAAGTAAGGCTGCGTGGTCAATGTCAGCATACTTAACTAATATCGTTACCAGCTTTTTCGAGGATTCCAGGTTGCATTCGCGCATCATTGCCGGGTTTGGGGATTCATAACTGTGGGCTAAAAGCATACGTAGTCCTCACGGTATACGATCGACATCCAAAAATCTCTGTAATGAATAGGACTCCCACCACTTACTTTGCTCCGCCAACGGTGTATTAGAATCTAGCCAAGCTAAGGCTATGCACATTCTAAAGACTGCCATAGCAATAAAAATAAGTTCATGGCCTACTGTAGCATTACTAGGATCGGCCACACCTAATAAAATAACGGCGCTAGACAATGCTATGTCACTTTGGAGTACTGAGGTCAAAAATTTCTCTATCTCTTGCTTTAGCGATATTAATCCTTCACATGTAGAGAAAATATCTACACAATCAGCATTATATAACATACATCTTGGGCAATGCGTTCCCATGCTGCTCCCCCACTTAGCGATTTTATCAGGCGTATAATATAAAAAAAACAAGTTTTAAAAAATTCTCCTTGTAATTTCCTAGATAAAAGGATTGTTTGTGACATTAAGTCAGCATAGTTAAATTCATCGATGGATGTTCCAACTTTTTCCTGCCATTTCTGTGAGGTTTTCTCCATATCATCCGGAAACAGCGCATTAATAAGGGAATATAATCCCCCAATAGTACTATTTTTTTATGTGAGTTAGTGTTTCCACTAAAGTAACTTTCTCAAGCAATACCCTTCCCCCCACCTTTCGTGACAAAAAATCTCTAATTTGGAGATATTTTAAAAAATCCCGCCAATCCAATTGGAAATCTCTTTTAAGTTCTTCAAAGGATTATATCCCTGTAGAGGAGAGGAGGCAGCCTATCTGGACAATTCCCACCTGATTCCATTTATGTGTACAGCTATCACTAAAGATTTCCGGAAGAATTGGGTTATCCCTTAAAGGGGTGTAAAACAAGATTCACCCTTTTCCATGCATTTTTCTAACAACCTTTCATACATTAAATCCACTATAGAGCGTTTTAAATGTAACTTTTTATGATAGCTGTCATGCAAGTGTCGCCAGAAGTATCCTCTAATCTTGTTACCAAGAACTAGTTGAAAGATATATGGCGAGCTGTCCCCGAGTGCCTCAGTTTCCCCGTTATTCAGTAATAGCTCTCTACTATATAATAACACGGATGCCGTAATAGACCTTTAAATTTGGGAGAGCTAATCCGCCTCTATCCTTGGGGAGAGTAAGGAATTTGTAAGCCCGCCGGTGTTGCGAGTATGCCCAAATAAAATTTGGAAACATACGTTCGATTGATTTAAGCCAATAAGTTGAAAATTCTAGGCATATTGCTCGGAATAGATATAAAATTTTAGGGAAGAAGACCATTTTCACTGCATTAACTCTGCCTATGATAGACAGGTGTAAATTATCTAAGCGTTGGAGATCTTTCCGCATTAAATCCGTCATTGGTATTAGATTAACCATATTTTCAAGATTTGATGATATACAAACTCATAGGTATACCACCTTTTCTACTACTCGGGGATCACTCATTTTGCTTTTATTATTCAGTACAATCTGAGTTTTCCCTTGATTGAGAGTATATCCGGATACTAGTCCGAAGTTGTTAGCCTCATTTTCAATAGCAGTCATGGCTGTATTAGGATCAGGTGTTACAATAGCGATGTCATCTGCGAAAGCCAATGATTTGGTGGAGTAATCCTGTGACCAAATAGATTCTATTTATCTATTTCCTTCTAATCTGCGTATGTAGAGATCGATGTATATTGCGAAAAGCAACGAAGAGCAAGGGCAGTACAGCCATGTTCCACGGAACATTATAAATTCTTTAGTTAAGTTGCCGTACACCATTACTGCCGCCCTGGGGTTGACATAACATTTTTGCACTGCCTGAATATAGCCTTCCTTTATTCCAACCCTTGACATAGCTGATCACCCTTGATTATCAGTGATCTCACTGACCATGTCATGAATGATGCAATATGTGACATCATCAGCAGTGCATTGCGGGCGCGTGAGTTATAGTTAGCAGAACTAACTATAACGGAGGAATTTCTATGGTTTTGTATGAGTGAAATGGGCAGCTAACTATAACACCCCTGAAACCAATGGTTTTTTATATGAATATATATATATATATATATATATATATATATATATATATATATATATAGATATATATATATTTATGTATATATGTATATGTGTGTGTATATATATATATATATATATATATATATATATATATATATATATATATATATATATATATATATATATATATATACATATTCACTTAAAAAAACATAGGTTTCACACATGTTATAGTTAGCTGGACATTTCCCTCGTAAAAAACCAATGAAATTCCCCCGTTATAGTTAGTTCAGGCAACTATAACTCACGCGACCGCAATCCTCTGCTGATGACGTCAGATATTACATCACTGATTAAATATGTGTCTTTCTGAAAAATAAATATTTGTAATATATGTATAGCTGAAGATTAATGGAAGAAGACATGGGTAAATAGGTGTCTAAATACAGTGATGTAATATCTGACGTCATCAGCAGAGGATTGCGGTCGCGTGAGTTATAGTTGCCTGCACTAACTATAACGGGGGAATTTCATTGGTTTTTTACGAGGGAAATGTCCAGCTAACTATAACATGTGTGAAACCTATGTTTTTTAAGTGAATTTGCAAGGTTTTTTAAATGCTAATTCCTAACTATAACGTGTGTGAAACCTATGGTTTTTTTAAAGTGAATTTGTACGGATTTTAAATGCTAAGTTATGTATTTAATATATTTTTTTTTTTCAGGTTCTTCACCGTGCGCGCACCGTGTGCGCGCTGTGGGCGCTCGGTGCGCTTCGCGCACCGAGCACCCACGATGCATTGTGTGTGCCGTGCACGCACAGTGCGCGCACCCCGCGTTTTTTTGAAAAAAAATAAATGTTTTTTTCATCCTTGGGGGTCCTTCAGTGACCCCCTGACAAAGGCTAGGGAGTCAGGAACTGTCCACCCTGCCCCCTTTTCACATTCTCCACATTTGTTTTTCACTGCCTCAGACTTCGAGAGACAAAATGGCGGCCGACACTTCCTGATTTTGACCGACTGGAATGTTTACTGCCATGTAACCAGCAATCAGAATTACGCTCGCGCACGTCAGCGTGCGCGTACGGTATGCTTACCGTACGCGCACGGTGCGCGCCTATAGATATATATGTACTTTTAACTGAAAATTTCTCAGGAACTAATGAACAGATTGACTCCAGATATTCAAAAGGCACATCCCTGACCTGAGGACTTTCTCTTTGCCAAATTTCAAATAATTCTGTTCAGCCGTTCGGGCTGTACCTTGGACTAAAGGTCCCTATGGAAAAATGCATGGGGAAAACGCGTTTTGGGACCCCCCTTTTTTCTCGGCCCCCGCTTGACTAATCACCCCGAGACTTTCAGGGTAGGAGCGGAGCGGAGCGCCCCACCTATTTTGAAAAATTCGTGAGGATTCGTCAACCGGTCCCAAAGTTATTCAAAATGGAATTTTCAGATTTCCTATGGAGACACGGTCCTAACTATAACTATCTACTGGCGACCGCCAGTAGTTACTATATAAATATATATATATATATATATATATATATCAAAGAAATACCCTTTCAGGCATAGAGTGACGAATAAATTATGCAAAAAAGAAGCAGAGAACTCTGGGTAGTTCTCAAGTTTAGGTGGAAAGCAGCTCCTGTATGGAGCACTCTCAACACCAGCGACACTCTAGATCTGCTCACCTAAATGTCTGTTTTTCTATCAAAATCTTTAAGCATAGGATTAGCACAGTGCCATCCACGCCGAGATAGAAAAGGACAAAGTCTTTTGCCATTTGTACAGCAAAGTCTTTAAGCATAGGACTAGCACAGTGCTGTCCTTGCCGATATATATATATATATATATATATATATATATATATATATATATAAATAATAAAGATATAGAGTCCCTATCTGAATCCAATTCAACAGTCAGTGATATTGACTCGGATGGCAGGGGAATCCCTAGAGTCCAAGGTAGGGGAGATATGGGTGCCCTCACTCCAGGAGAGGAACGGGATTTTGTACAGCGGGCACGGCGTCAAACGCTAAGACCACGAAAGCCCGCACAAAATCTGAAACAAGAAACAACAAGAGAAGGAAAGCCAGAAGGAAAGTCCGGCAACGTAAGAAACGGTCAGCAGTACAAAAAGAAATGGAACAACAAAAAATAGAGTCCAATCCCAATACTGTGGTGAACTTATCATCTATTCAATTAAATCAGGCAGAAACCCAATTACTGGCATTGGGGTTATCCTTCTGCCCGGAGAGCAGTTTCAACTATGTTCAAACGTGTGTCGACATCTATAAGTTCATCCGCAAAATGAAATTAAAAAAGTACTTTGAAATAAAGAACTCTAAAAAAGAAAGTGCAGAATCTTTGAAAACAACCGATAAAGAACCAGTATCCAACCTTTTAACATCAGACATTCCTACTCTTTTGATTATGGGCAACTTGATAGACACTGACCAGGAGGACTCCGTTGGATCTACACAGGAGTTGGCCGCAGAAATGGGTGTCAGTGTATCTTGTAGAGTCAAATCCCCATTCAAGCCTAAATCCACCTTTGTTCCTATCATGCTGCATGATGCGATAGATATCTATCAAGACATCATCATTGAAGAAATCAAAAAGCTCCGCTTGACTATCAAAAACGAAATACCGGCACTAATTTCAAATTTAAACAATATCCAGACTTGATTAATAAACTACAGAAACATAACGAGGTGATTATCAAACAATCAGATAAAGGGGGCAACATAGTCCTGTGGCCCAGAGAAGATTATATGTTGGAGGCGGAGAAACACCTAAACGCCCAATATTATGCCAAATCTAATGCACAACAACTATCAGCACTTAAGGCCTCATGTTTGAAACAACTTTTTAAATGGAAAAGAGACAATTTGATCACCAATGAGGAATTCAACTACCTGCAAACTGAGTTTCCAATAACCCCAGTAATGTATTTCATACCTAAAATATATAAGAGAACTGTGCCTGTACCTGGGAGACCCATAATCCATGTGAGAGGAGCAATTCTGGAGAAAATCTCTGAATATGTGGACTTCCACCTGCAAGAATTGGTAGTCACCCTTCCATCATATATTAAGGACACTACTAACTTCCTTCAGAAACTTAAAGATATCACCTGGTCATCTGAATATCTATTGGTATCACTTGATGTATGTGCTTTATATACCAGTATTAATCACATAGATGGTAGCAATGCAGTAAAATCCTTTTTAGGAAGTAGACCGATTGAATTTTACCAACATGGCAAAATGATTATAGAAATGATAACACTATGTCTCTACAATAACTACTTTCTATTCAATAAGGATGTTTACCATCAGATCAGTGGAGTTGCCATGGGGGCCTGCTTCTCCCCCAGCTACGCATGTTTACACGTGGGATGGTGGTAGGAGCAGGTTCTCAGGGTGGAACATAAAAACATATGGGAAGAGCGCAACATACGATGGATGCGCTTTATAGATGACATATTCTTCATATGGGAGGGATCTGAGGCTTTGGTCAGAGATTTTATCCAGAAACTCAATGTAAACAACCTTAATCTCCAGTTCACTGCAGAAGTCAATAATAAATCCATTGACTTTTTAGATGTTCATGTTTGCATTGGAGAAGGAGGCATTGAGACCACACTGCACAGAAAGAGTACTGCTGGGAATTTGACGCTTCATGCGTCAAGTTTTCACCCCACCCACTTGATAAGAAGTATCCCATACGGGGAATTCTTAAGGCTTCGTAGAATCTGTAGCACTGATCAATTCTTTGAAGAGTGTATCAATGAGAGTAAGCTCAGGTTCTCAGCTAGGGGTTACAGTGACCAGGTCATTAATACAGCTTTGGCCAAAGTCAGAAATAAATCCAGGAGCGATTTACTAACCTGCTCAAACATTACAGGATTCCAGAGAAAAGGGAATTCTGCCTTTGAGAATACAGAAACCAATTCAATGAGATTTGTAACAACATATAGTAGCCAACACAAAAAAATTTAACACTGGCCAATAATCCAAACAGATACAGTACTTAGTCAGTTATTCCCAACCCCCCCCCAGCTTTGACATTCAGAAAATCTAAGTCTATGTACAATGCCTTAGTCAGGCCTAGTCCTGAATTGACAACTTTAGCCAGCCAGCCCAGCACAATGTGGCTAGCACCACGTAACGGTTTTATTAAGTGTAACACATGCAGAGCATGTAAGTTTGGAATAAATACAACTCAGTACACTACCGTATTCGTGGCATCAATCAACCAAATCAAGGCCAGATATAGCTGCCGCACTGAGTTTGCTGTTTACGTGTTGAGTTGCATATGCGACTTGCAATACGTAGGCAGCACTAAACTTTAGGTGCATGTACGCATCTTGCAACATCTGAGAGCAATAGTCAATTCAGATATGACTTATCCAGTGGCTCGACACTTTAAGGCAGTCCACAGGAACAAACTAGAAGATCTTAAATATTATGTCATAGCTGCGGTTCCACCAATGAGAAGGGGAGGGAACAGGGAAAAAGTCCTCCGACAACTGGAGGTGAAATTTATACTCGAACTAAACACCCGCACTCCTAATGGACTTAATAATGGGGAAGAGTTGTACAACTTTTTATAAGAAAATAATGCTGTATTACATCTTGTGGATTGTCTTTTAGAATAATTGTATTTTATAGGAATGGAATATTATACATTTGTTCTATAAATATATATATATTTTTAGAGGTTATTTATGAAATTGTTAAGATATATAATAATTTTTGCAATTTTAACAACGTTTTTTGGAATAGAAGAAATGTCTACACACTAAATACAGATCTTCCCTTTTCCATGAACATCTATGTTTACATATTTATTCACATATTCTAATGCTGATATTCTTAAGACTTTCCTACTGTATCCGTTAAGGTCCCCATTGAACTGCACCCGGTGAGCGAAATCCCTTAATTATTGATTTTCTGAAATCAGTTCTGTTCCTGTACCGAAAATTTGAATCAATGATTATAATATCAGAAAAGTAACGACGATCTAAAACACATTTTCCCCATTAACTAGAATGCTTACGATAATAATCAGAATCAGCAATTTGCTTAAAATCTTCCCTTTAACTCCAGAAACATGTGGATTGTAAAGTCAATTCGGATTTCTTGTTAGATTTTTATAATCACAATAAGTACAATTGTGATTATAAGCCAACACCCATGGCGCAGGGTAAAAAGCCATTTACAGCTGAGGGCTGGCCACAGAGCCTAGTCTGTGACCAGGCCCTGTGGCGAACCCCCTACAAGCTGCCAACCCCGCATGGCGTATGGCCTTCAGCCGTGAACAGCAAGGAGTCAGACACAGGACCTGGCTTGACCCAATTCCCTGTAGCCAAATCCCCAGAAGGCTGCCAACCGCATAGGTTATGCCGTCTGGCCCTGGGAAGCCCATTCCCCAGGCCTAAATATAATTAAACAGGGGAGGGGAGTGTGCGGCACTCCTCCCCAAGCCTTCTTTGGCCCCAAGGACCCCATCCTCCTGGGTCAAAATCTAAGTGGAGGAGGAATACAGCCCCCCTGACTGAGTTCTTGATAGGCCCCCGGGACCCCATTCCCTGCGAACAAATACAATAAACAAGGGGGGGTGTCGCCCCCTCCCCAAGTCTTCTTGGGCCTGGGAATACCACCCACAGGTCCAAAATCTAGGGGACGTGGGGTGGATGTTGCCATCCTCCCGAGCCATCTCGGCCCCCCTGACCCAATCCCCTAGGCCTACATTAATTATATGCTGGTGTCCACCCGGGGCACCCACCAACCAACACATCGAGGGACATGGTAGGAGCACCAGTGCTCCTAAGGTCCCAGTCAGCTACTCGCCCAGAGGGAGTAGCTATTTATGCCGCTTCCTCCAGGCGGGAGCAATATGTTGATCTGTTTTCTGGCCTGCATCAGTGCAGGCAGGGAAACAGAACAGAACTCTGCTCCCAGCCGGCAGGACCATTTTTAAATCTCTGGGAGCAGACTTAGTGTTTGCTCCTGTTTGGCAGGAGATTTGAAAATACTCTCACCAGCAAGAGCAAACAGATGTTTTGGTGCCCGCTGTAGTTCGGGCAGTAAAACTTCTAGTGTGTTCCGAGGGTGGGCTCCCTGGGACATATTAAGTGAGCTGGCCCTGGGAGATGGTGTCCCCAGGTCAATTAAAGGTTCAGGGAGGGGTGCACTCGGCCCCCTCCCTTTTAATTTAAGTGATAACTTTTTTTTCTTTTTGTTTTGGCCCCAGGGGAGTCCCTTTGGGTCCTAGGGTAGCAGGGCATCCCTACCCTGCCCCCTTATATCATTTTTTTAAAATCTTCAGGACGGGGGACTAGCAACCTTTATTCTCATGTTGCTGGTAGCCAATCAGAGCACTCCATCACGCAGAAATCTGACTCTCATGGGAGTAAGATGCCTCAAGGGAAGAAAAGCACCCTGGGCCACTCAGAATGGTCTGTTTTACCGTCCAGATATACCAATATTTTTGTACCTTCTTTTTTTTAAAACTACTAAACGGATTTCCACCAAATCACAGAAGCACAATCCGCGTACCAAGATCTAGCTTCCTGACAATTTTGTGTAATTCCATTTAGCAGTTTTTGCTATAGCACACACACACACACACACACACACGCACACACGTGCACACACAGACAAACACAGACATATATTCACCTACACACACACACACACACATACATACACATGCACACCCATACACACACACACGCACACACACACATTCTTCAAACACACACGCAGGTTATAGGTAGCAACACAGTATTTGTGCTCTCCTCCCCTCCGAAAGCCTCCTCACCCCCACCCCACCTAAAAGAAATTCTAGAAAAACCACTGCTGTCTGGATCAGCACCAAAGAAACCATTGTAATTCTGACCTAATGTAGTCTAAATTCAATTACAGCAACACTTTAAACTGAAGGATAACTGCACCTGTTTTAGATTGGCATTCTGACCAGTCCACTGGCAGTATCCTCCAGGAGAGTGGTGTCCTCAATCCTCTAATGAACATCCACTTCTCGTAAACATATTGCTTATTAAAAGATTGAACGTCCATCAAAGTGATGCTGCTAGCATAACACATGATGCCTTGATTGTTGTGCCTTCTATGTTCCAAGGCATTGCAATTAGATCCCCAAGTTAAATATTGTAAATGTTGCTTGTGGGCCAGTGCCAACCTCCTTCTGGAATTTCTTGCCAGATGTTTTTCTGTTTTTTTCAAGTGCCCAGCCCGACAAAGACATTTACAAAGCATCCCTCTAGTTAGGAAAATACTGCTTTCTGGGTACAAACTAGCTTGGGTACGCTCCTCTGTGTGCCTCCCTTCTGTCCTCCTCTTCTGTCTGGAGAGCAGACGGTAGAAGTCGGTGTTCTGCCAGCGCTCATTAAACAACCCATTCTGATCAGCTAAGAGCAAAACTTAATTTCTCTAATGTATTTGAATATTGTTTAATTTTTTTCTTGAAGGTTTACGATCTGCAAAGCATTACTTAAATATGGTTATTCAGATCTTATTTCTACCATTTATTTGGGATGGAATTTATAAAAGTGCATCTAAAACTAATGCTGGGTATGTTTACAGCTTCAAATATTAAAGGGAATTTACAAACAACGCCCCATGATGAAAGGGTGTGCTTGTGCAGCGGTAATGCATGAGGAATATTAATGCATGTAAAATGTTATTACCCGTTATTTATTAACGTAAGGAAGAAATATCAGTGGAATCTACTTTGGTGGACCATAGATTACTCAGATTTTGAAAAAATATATCCTTTCTAATGTCTGGTGCCTTTTCAGAAAATATTTTTTAAATGGTGTGATTATTGTTTTTTAATATAATGTAGGTGCACACGTTTTTTAATATCATAAAGCTAGTTTTAGTAACATAATAACGATTATGAAAATTAAACGTTGGGTCTACCCTATCTAAAAAGGATCTTCCCTGCTTGGTGTGCCTTGGGTCGCGTGAGTGGGGTGGCATACCAGAATAGTAATGCAAAATAATAATCTGACATGCATATCCTGGGTGAAATATTTACATAAAATAATGTCACTGGGTGCAGATGTTATGTTATTAACTCCAATGGGGCACTGTTGTGTTCTTTTTTTGTTAAAGTTAGGATATGTTATTTTTGTTGGACATATTTACAACACAACATTCTGGTTCCATACCATGTGGGCTTTCCTCAGATTGGCATGCCTTTCTCTGTTGCACATTTGTTAGAAAAGAGCATGCTTTAATGCTTTATGTAGTATATATGGTTTATGTCACCCTAGATGCCTCCAAGGGCTGGAACACCAAAAGATGAGACAAAAGAAGTGGAACAGAAAGACCACAAAAGTATAAGAAAGGAACCGAGGAATAGGAATCTGGGAGAAATTTAAATAGAATGATCATACCAAAAACACTTTCATGTCACCCAGAAGAACCTTTAGAGCTGTGGTTTGCTGTAGATGGCAGAAGGTGTCTGGTCAGCCTCACCAGTAGGAGGGAGCAGGTGATGTAAGGAGTGGCAGGAGAGTGTAGGAGCCAGATTATGTGGATGTGGCGTTGGAGGTGGATTTCTGTCAGATGGATCAGGGTCTGAAAGATGTGAAATTGTGGCAACTTGCTGGGTGGCAATGGAGCGAAGGGTTGGGGAATGAGTGAGTTTGCCATATGAAACAGGACCTGTCTGATGATTAGTAACAATAGCATAATTTTTGTAGGAAGGAAGTAGAAATTGATGTAGGGTGGCAGGGTATATAAGTGACTATCACTGGGAAATGCCATAGAGAGTTGCCTGTGATAGCCCAGGTGAGCAGGAATAATGATTGACAAAGAAAGAGACAACCACAGGAATCAGGAGTTACCTTCCAGAGCACCACAGAGTTAGAATCTCCTTTTAACTGTTTCAAGTGATTCTGATGATGCCCCTTCCAAAGCCTCACCGTCCACAATTCCCATATAAACACTCAGGCATAAATGCACCCTTGCATCAGACCATTCCACATTCTCCTCCAAGACCAAGATACATTACCAAGTTTCGTGACTTTGCATCTTAACGAAACCATCCTTCTGACTAAACAATGCACACTTCCACACAATACACTCTCACTCTGTGAACCACTCCAGAGATCTGCACACACCAAATGCCAGTAACCTATAGATCAAGAGCACCCTGTTTCAAAGTATCGCTGCATTCCTCCCGCATGAAACGACTTCAGCCCTTATGCCAAAACCCATATCTCTTCTTTCCTCCACTGCTTCCACATCCAAATACTCATTATCCAATCTGTTGTCATCAACACAAAATATATCCAAAAAGACGCACTTTGAAACTATAAACCCCAGCTGAATCTCCACATTTTATCTGAATTCAGAACACATCCACTACACCTAGCAACCTCTTATTAGTCCAGATTCCACTAACCTTGCTTCATGGTTACACAATAGACTCTCCACAGCAATTAGATCAGACCGCGTGGGACCTTCTTTTCCTACCCTTAAAGCTACAACATAAACCTCCTCACCGGCAGGAACTTGACTTTCTTAGTCAATTTCTTGCAGACCTCATATTCCTTGCATCTTTCCTGGCATTGGATCTCATTTTCACTCTTTTCCTTGAAATTCCTGTGCTTTTGCTTTCTCTAACGGTTGTCTGTTCCTGAACCCAATTAATGTGCACTAGATGGCTCTTTTCCATGGTAAACCTGACTTCGCTGTCCCTGAATTGACTGTTTGGCAACCTTTTTCGTACACACTACCTTCGATTCATTATGGTGCAACACTATTTGACATTGACAACTACTTTTCTCCAAGAAATTTCTCATCCCTTCTGACACTAAACACATTCTGTGGCTAGTCACCTGCTCTCTGAGAGAGCCATCCTACACCACCTAGACCTCAAAAAATTCACCAGTCACTTCCTGTTGCCACCACAAACCACAACTCTGGCCATCTAGAAATAATTCACTGAAACGTTAAACATGTCTCTGACTTTATGGAAATACTATAAATGGCCTCATGATGTATATGCCTAGATTCTGTCACAGTTCATTGGCAGCCCCAAAAACCATTATGTGACATTAAAGAATTAACATTCTAAATGATATTCCCAGTAAGCCATCTGCTGTGATGTTCAAAAGGGAGGTAAAAGCAATTTTGATGAACCGATTCTTCTCACTTTCAACTTCCATCTCCTACGAGGTCATCTCTGCCAGTGGACCTTGCATCTCTGTACTCCCTAGGAAAATACAGCGAGATACTATTCATTCTTGTCCCTCCTCCCCTTTGGTAGTCAGTACGACATGAGTGGGTTTGGCGATAATCTCGAGGCCACTATTCTTAGTCAGTTTGTCAATTTGTTGATGGTCTGACTTGGCTCCTGCAACAGCGTTTGCTGTGTTAACTTACCGTTCTGTAAGTAGCTACAATTTCTTCTGTATATTATGCTATTATTACCCTATCTTGCAATTGTAGTATTATTGCTATTTTTATATACTGTGTATTTTTTTGCCCTGAGCAGTACTCTGATACCCATTGTCTTATTTGATCTTAGAAAGCTCATTAAAATAAAAAGAAATCTCGACACAACAACATTTTATGAAGAAAATAAAATTAAGAAAAGTGATAATTTATATATATTTTTACCTCTAATGTTCATTCATAGGATTTACAGCACCTTTTTCATTAGAATTGATTTTTTAGAATTTTGAATGTAATGTCTTTTTACCTTGGAATGTTTAATATTTTATTGCTTTTTGCTAATATTGCTGAACCTATTAGCCATTCTGATTGCCTTATGTGTTATCTTTACTATTCCTGTTTAATCGTCTTACTTAAATTAGTTCTGGAAAAAGACATTCACAATTTGGGAGTCGTAAATTTATACGGCTGTATGCCCTGGTGTGTAATTTTCTTGGAGAATCATTCCAGGAACAGAAAGGTCGGCTCAGACCTTATAGAGAATGGATTGTTTCATAACTTAGAAGCAATAGTGGAGAAACTCTTCATTCGCATCAAGGCAAGGTTTGCAGAGAATTGTTGCAAAAACCATAGTGAGAGCTTTATCTGCACTACATAGACATGGATTTTCTCTGAGTTTGCCTTGTTGATCCGTCCAACTTAACAAAGGTGAGGAACGATATCCATCTTGTAGCCTGCTTATCCCTTAGGACAGGGATGTGGGACACTTCTCAACATGGCAGGTTCCTAGAGAGTACTTAGACAGTAAGCCCTTGAGACTGGTAGCCAATTATTAGGGAAAATAGATTAAACATACACTGTTTTACCAGACTAATAGGTATGTTTTAGGTGGCACGCCATGAAAAAATTGATATATTTCATTGGTGACCCTTGCGAACCTCTGGATTCATAACCAACATGAGTGGAAATTGTGCTACAAAATACACATTTGACCCTGTCTTTTTCCAAAATATTGTCAGGGAGAATACACCCCCATCCCCCGAACTACCCTCCATGAAGTCTGCATTGCTTACTTCGCTCAGATGCTCAATGTCAATGGTCAATGGTTTATGCAGTTGCTTCTTCGAACTTGCCTGCGTGGGGCTTACACAATCTAGACCAGCTTTAGGAAACTGATTAAGTGAATGATTTAATGAGTGAGTTAATAAATGAATCCTGAAACAGAACACTCAGGAGCTTCTCTTTCCCTTGTTTCTAGCTGGTGATAAGTCACTAACAGCAAGTAATCTGACAAATGTAACATGTGTGTATGTATCTTATGGGCACATGAATGTATGAAAAAGCATATTTACATATGTATGTTTTACTACAGCCCATAGAAACTCACTCGTACCAATGCGATCCATCCATGACATACTCTGGGCATTCTTAGTAACATCTTTAATAACCCTGGTATAATTATGTCAATTATTGACAAACTGAGAACATTTCAGGCAACATCTAATCTAGTGGACATATGCTTAAACCAGCAGTGGCATACTGTCTGTTTTCTAGGTGAAATTCTGTCTGTCTCATGATTTACATTCTTGGCAACATTCTGTTGCTAGTATTACAGTAGCCATTAATCAATTAATTATGGAACTTCTTGATACAATTCTGGTTATCTTTGGCATACTGGTGGTGATATTCATATCATACAATGATACTCCCCTGGAATTTGATGATGATGAATGGACATAAAGGGCAGAATCTGTTCATGGGCTATAGTATATGTGAATGCCTGGTAAAAATAATAATCTGATATTTGGATACCAAAATATATTCACTAAACATGAAAGTCTGATATTTTGAGACAAAAATACATTTTACAAGGCAAATAGAGAAGCTTGAGGCCACAAATGAAAACTGAATTGAGATGTTTCATATTTCATAAATTGGGTGGACATTAAATTGATGAAGGCAGAAAAAAGCCAACAAGTGTTTTGTAACATAGAAGGTGATTCAAATGCTTCCTCATGACATGGAGGACTCATAAATATTAAAATATGTATTAAGAATGTGTATAACAATTGAATGATCGACAAGTATTGAATTCCAGAGAGCACAGATATTGTTAGATACCATAAGAGTTATTGAAGGAAATTAGTGTAAGAACAAACAACAAAAAATGTTTTACCATATTATACCGAATACGTATCATAACCACAAAAAACACACCGTGAAATCTATCTTGATACAAATATTTACAAAAATGCTAACAGATTAGATTTCTGTTTTTTTCAAATCAAATGATGTGCAGCCTTTTTTGTACTACAAATCACTTGACCGATATTTTATTATTGATTTTTGTTCATGTAGTTTTGTGCCAGACCTTGCTAATAATGATATATTTGTGAGTCAGAACATATCCTTCTGAACTATTAATTATTCAATCAACATTCCTTATTTAGTTTCTGGAATTCTCTTGATCATTTATTGAAGTTCAAGAAAAATTAGCCTGAAGATAAATTACTGAGATAGTAAGGAAAGAGTGTGAAATAGTGTTCACATCTCTTTTCATTGTATGTCATATGGAGTATCCGTAAATGTGGTTTTGAATATGAAGGGTCATTTTCTCACTTTGTTGGTGTTTCAAATAAATATGAAATATTCCAGTTTTACACAAGCTTAATGTAGGGTGAACCCTCATAATATGCACATAAATCTATGACAACAAGTTAAGTGAGCTGATTATGTTTAAAGGATGAGCAGCATAAAAAGTAAAATAAAAAAAAGAACAGTCATTTGTTTTATCAGGATCGCCATTTAGGCTTGGGGTGTTGGGTTATTGGTGCCCAAAATGCACCAATCATGATGCATACTGCATTATATAAAGTGCATAAAAAATGGCATCCTTTTGTGTTTTGCATTCTTTTAAAGGTTTGGGAGATGTCAATTTCTTTCTTCCAAACAAAATTATGTTTGTGTTGGTAAAATATCTGTAGTTTCACACACCACTAAACTGATATTGCTGACAAAATGACTGCAGTTCTGAAATAGATTTAAAGCTGATATTTGAGTGATTGTAGAGTTTGGGAGACTTTTTGTTCATTTTGGTTACATTGTATCAGATGGTTTTTACTTCCCTTTGCTTTTTTTCTGACTTGTGTGGAGGCATTTTATTATCTAGATTATTAATTCATTTTGAGGTTATCACTACTGCTGTCTAACGCCTGAAAACGCAAGATTTGTGTAACCTCTATGCGAAATGATCCTGTGATCTCTATATAATTGAGAAGTACCATTACTCTATGAGCTTGTTAGGTTTGTGTATGCCTGCTGTCTACACCTGTGATTGTTGAGTGTATTGCAGAATTTATGTAGCGCGTCATAAACCAGCTGAAGCTGCAAATTACTTTCATATATGTATAACAATTGATGTGTTCATCCTGTCCCTTCCATGTAGATTCTACATCATATGTTTAAGAATACACTTGGAAAGTGTTTGATTAAAAAATGTATTCATGAATTTAATTTTGAAAAATAATCAGCCATGTGTCCCTACATTCTAGATTTTCTTAACTACCTATAATACATATAGCTCTTTAGCCAAATTCTTGTGGCCATTGTCTAGAAAACACTTCAATGTTATGCTCCCGGGTTTTCAAAATGTTCTTGGGGAAAGTGTGACCTAGCAACTTTGCCTAAGGAAAGACTTGAATTTTGGGAATATTTCATTAAAGTACTTTCAGAATGATGTGTTATCAAGATTATGACACAAATTCTCACTTTACTTACCTTAATCACATCTTTTCTCTTGCTCTGATTACTGAGGGCAGTGAGATGGAGAGGAGAGAAGTAGTTTCTTAACAGCAGCTACTTCATACGTGCTATTACCATTGGATTGTGTCATTTCACTAGACCAATGCTGTGTCACAGCAACAAAACTATTACAATCTCTGAAAATGGACACACTATGTAATGATGGAAGGGGTACTTCAACTAAGCGATGATGGAAACTTTTACAGTAATTTCAAATGATTAGACTTGTTTATTGTTCTTTATGTTTTTTATTGCTAAATCATAAGATTGAAGTTTGACTGTCATAAAATCTGGGATAAGGGACCAAATTACACCAGCGCAATCAAGGTTCTGTGGATTTTTCTGACAGGATAGCCATTCTCCAAAATGTATTGATTCTGTGTCAGAACCACTTGTTGAGATATTCAAGGGCTTGAAGCCAATACATACCTTTATTGATTTAATTTTTATTTTGTACAAATGTTATTTTTTAAACCTTTTTTGCTTCTATGGGAAGGTGTGCGACTAACCAACAAAAACATCACAGCATTTTTCCACATTTTAATTTGTAATTAAATCTATAATCATTTAATTTGTTATAACATTTCTTTCCATTTGTATTTGGCCCTATGCTTGTTGAGATATAGGTCTCTTTTTCTGGAGCCTAAACTTGCTAAAAATCTTTTTTTTTTAAAATATGTATTACAATCATGACCTAACTAGATAACTTATGTTTCACCTCAGGTAGCAAAACACATTTTCATATACTACATACTTCCTTCTCAACACTGCCTCAAAAAGATGACCTAGTAATGAGACTGCCTTACACAATGCCAAAAATGCCATTAAAATCAAACCCATTTCCCCATTTCAAAAAGCTGCTTTATCACTTCCTGCATCCTGCCTGGATCTCTTTTGCCCTTGTCTTTGAAGTACCATGTTCGCCATTTTAGTTTGTATATGTCAATTGAATTTATAACATCAATTCACAAAAAATAGCTACAGTCTCATTTTTCCTCACACTCTTTGGGTGTGCCATGTCGAGTTTAAATGCATCCACCTCACCCTGTGGAACAATAGGATTTTTTCATTGTCAATTTCACCCACCCACACCCCTCCACCCCATTCCTGGTTTGGCTTTTTGGGACATTATAGAGGAGAAAAATGTTATTCTGAGAAAGTGTGTTGATTTATGTGCGATAAATTGTGAGGTTGGTAAATAATTTTAATAGAATTTGTTTTATTTTCTAGGTGACTATATACCCCTGAAGCAGAGACTTCCGCTCTTGTGAGTATTCCATGGAATTTGCTCCAAAATACTTTGTGTACAGTGTAGAGTATATTGAATGTGATGTAGGACTCCACCAAAAAGCCAACAACATTATTTCAGTGGAGTTGTCATGGTGTTATGTCTCTTTCGATGCAAACGTCTGGTTGACTGGTTTTGCTACATCTGTGGCATTTTGATAAGCTCTTCAGGGAGCCTAATGTAGATAAATCTATGGTGTTGTAATTAGCATTGTTGCAGGGACACACTACCGAGCAGAAGTGAATTTACAACACGCCGGAGAGAAGCCCGGGAAGCACCTGCTGCTCCTAGAATCGGATACCACTGATGGTGATATTACCTATGAAATGGTGATACTTTTAATTTGATACAAAGCAAATTTGCCAGAAAAAAAGCACTTCACGGTCCCATATTGAAACTGAACTTGGACGGAATGGTCTCATCCGTTCACTAAGGTATCATGTATTTAGGAGGAAAGTGCATGATCGCAACTGTCCCTTTTCTCACTGAGAAACTTTCAATAACAGGCAGTTCACTATCGTATCTTTAGTCATGAAGAAGAACCCATGGTGATGATTTTCAACCACACTCGATATTTGGGGGTCGAAACGTTGACGTAAACTGAACAAAAGTTCCAGGCCCGATTAGACATATCTATCCCAGAATGAAAAACATATGTATGACTAGGGACAATTAGTGTAGATGGTCGCCCAAGCAAGCTTTTGTATATATGTTATTTATGTCAAGTGCCTCCATTGTCTGCTGTGTTAGTGTTTATGTAATGTATCAAACACACACATATATATATATATATATATATATATATATATATATATATATATGTAATTTTTCTATGTTGTGAAGCAGTCCTGTTTTTGAATATTGATATGTGTATCAACGTATACGATATATGATTTTCTAATATATCGTTCGCACACTTTTGCATTTAACAGTGTTGGTGTAATTCATTTTGTCATTTATGTTCAGTATTGCATTTCTGTATATCATTGATTGATAGTCCTAAATTGCTGTGGCCAAATCCAGTGAAAAGCAATTGTTTCCTTCATGGCAGAACCTCTGTCTGTATACTGTCATAATTCCCCGGGTTCTGCATGATACTGGGATACCCCATTGATATTAATGGACTATGGTGTTATAGGCATTCTACAAAAGAGCTTTTGTCAGCTTATCTGGTGATTACCTTCACTATTGCCTGAGGCTTGAGCCGGGCTGCTAGCTTTTAAAAACGCTCTGATTCAGATTTTAACTTGTTACTGTGATTATCCTTTGTGTCCTACCCCCCCCTGCAAGCAGTCACGGAATTTCGCGCTGCTCGATCTATTTACCGCTCAGGCGATTTAAAATACTGAGCTTACTCTCTGGAGGGAGCGCTGCACTTTCGCTCACCTGCCTCCTTTCCCTGGGTGTACAGCCGATTCAGGGCTGACTCAGGAGGGCCACGCTCGAGCAGACGGCGGCGGCCATTTTGGATAGGGACAGTATAAAAACAGTAGAAGGACTTGCTTCGCGAGGAGATTACCTTCACTATTGCCTGAGGCTTGAGCCGGGCTGCTAGCTTTTAAAAACGCTCTGATTCAGATTTTAACTTGTTACTGTGATTATCCTTTGTGTCCTACCCCCCCCTGCAAGCAGTCACGGAATTTCGCGCTGCTCGATCTATTTACCGCTCAGGCGATTTAAAATACTGAGCTTACTCTCTGGAGGGAGCGCTGCACTTTCGCTCACCTGCCTCCTTTCCCTGGGTGTACAGCCGATTCAGGGCTGACTCAGGAGGGCCACGCTCGAGCAGACGGCGGCGGCCATTTTGGATAGCGACAGTATAAAAACAGTAGAAGGACTTGCTTCGCGAGGAGATTACCTTCACTATTGCCTGAGGCTTGAGCCGGGCTGCTAGCTTTTAAAAACGCTCTGATTCAGATTTTAACTTGTTACTGTGATTATCCTTTGTGTCCTACCCCCCCCTGCAAGCAGTCACGGAATTTCGCGCTGCTCGATCTATTTACCGCTCAGGCGATTTAAAATACTGAGCTTACTCTCTGGAGGGAGCGCTGCACTTTCGCTCACCTGCCTCCTTTCCCTGGGTGTACAGCCGATTCAGGGCTGACTCAGGAGGGCCACGCTCGAGCAGACGGCGGCGGCCATTTTGGATAGGGACAGTATAAAAACAGTAGAAGGACTTGCTTCGCGAGGAGATTACCTTCAGTATTGCCTGAGGCTTGAGCCGGGCTGCTAGCTTTTAAAAACGCTCTGATTCAGATTTTAACTTGTTACTGTGATTATCCTTTGTGTCCTACCCCCCCCTGCAAGCAGTCACGGAATTTCGCGCTGCTCGATCTATTTACCGCTCAGGCGATTTAAAATACTGAGCTTACTCTCTGGAGGGAGCGCTGCACTTTCGCTCACCTGCCTCCTTTCCCTGGGTGTACAGCCGATTCAGGGCTGACTCAGGAGGGCCACGCTCGAGCAGACGGCGGCGGCCATTTTGGATAGGGACAGTATAAAAACAGTAGAAGGACTTGCTTCGCGAGGAGATTACCTTCACTATTGCCTGAGGCTTGAGCCGGGCTGCTAGCTTTTAAAAACGCTCTGATTCAGATTTTAACTTGTTACTGTGATTATCCTTTGTGTCCTACCCCCCCCTGCAAGCAGTCACGGAATTTCGCGCTGCTCGATCTATTTACCGCTCAGGCGATTTAAAATACTGAGCTTACTCTCTGGAGGGAGCGCTGCACTTTCGCTCACCTGCCTCCTTTCCCTGGGTGTACAGCCGATTCAGGGCTGACTCAGGAGGGCCACGCTCGAGCAGACGGCGGCGGCCATTTTGGATAGGGACAGTATAAAAACAGACGTCCATTGCTTCGCGCAGCGAACGCGCACAGCCGGCGCGCCATAGTCGCGCCGGAGTCCAGCCAGAGTCCTGCCCGTCTGCGCTCGTCCGCGCTAGGCTGGGCTCTGGGCTCTGGCATACCCTTTATTGGTGAGTAAAGCCACTATATCCATCATGACTCTTACATACTCCTCCGAAGAGTTATTTGCGCTACGTGGTGCTCCCAATAATAACTGCTCCACCTACCCTTTCCCGCCTCACAAGTTCAGCTGTCCTCGCTGCAACTTTTCACTAAAAACCCCTACCACATGCAGATCCCTCCAACATCAAGGCAGACGAAAGAGACAGGTATGCTCTAGGACAACTTCCACTCGCCCCCTCTTAAGATTTTGGAGCATAAATTGCCGATCCTTACCACAACATAGATACAATATCCACGATTTTCTAGATCAAAATCAACCTGATGCTATATTCCTGACCGAGACGTGGCTCAGAGACTGCTCGGGCCCGGATGTGGCAGACGCCATTCCCTCTAACTACGCCATTCTTCGTCAGGATAGAGTTTCCGGTAGGGGCGGAGGAATTGCAATTATTTACAAAAATGTATACACTTGTAAATTGGTAGACACCACTCAAAAAGATTGTGAATCAGCCCTTTTTAAATTATCCATTACCCCCCAATTTACGCTGTCAGGGCTACTGGTATACCGTCCCCCTGGGACAGCGAGCCCTTGGATAACATCGTTACCGGACTTCCTAGCCCCAGTACTGCTTAAAGCGCCTAATTTCACAATCTTAGGGGACCTAAACATACATTTTGACGACCATGAGTGCCCTAATAGGAATCAGCTTCTCCCTATTCTGGAAGCTTTTAACCTTCAACTTCTAAACACAGGTCCCACTCATTGTGCCGGTCACTTACTGGACCCGATCCTATCTAACCTGTCCCTAGATTGTTCTCGTGAAGCCCTACAAATCACCTGGTCCGACCACTTAGCTGTCCCCTTCTCTTATGACATGACTGATACAGTAATAAGACCTGAGGTGGAAACTACGCGGCCAGTTCGGAATTGGGGGAAGATTAACTTGCCAGAACTCAATAAACTACTGATCAAAACACTTCCATGTGTTGAACTACCAACTGCCGCTCTCAATTGCGCCACTGAACTCTGGCTAACCACTGCAGTCAATACAGCGCTTCCAATGACATCAAAGCCCGCATTTTCACACCACCCTCCTGCTCCATGGTATTCGGAACAACTTAAAAGCCTCCGCTCACATTGTAAGACCTTGGAGCGTAAATGGAGACAAGGCTATTCTCCTTCACGTAAAGCCACATATAAAGAAGCCTTAAAAAAATACCACTACAGTTGTAAAACTGCTAAAGCAGACTACACAAGGAAAACTGTGACTGATGCACAAAACTGCCCAAAGGTGCTATTCTCTGTTGTCAAAAAATTGACTGGTGCTAACTCGATCCCTCCTCCCCCGGCACTTGATGGCATTCAGTGTCAGTCCTTAGCGGATTACTTCATAGATAAAGTTGATCTTATCTATGAAAATTTCACTACACCTCCAGGTACTATGTACACTGCCCTTGACATAGTCCAAAAATTGGAAAACAATGACACTGATGCAGTAGTCACTACTTGGCAGCCCTTAGACGCCATTTCTTTCCTCTCCTGTTTAAATAGTGTGAGATCGGGCTCCCCACAGGACGCTCTCCCGGCCAAAATATTAAAACAATTAGACCCCCTCACTCATCCCCCCATCATTAAATTACTCAACGCTTCTCTGAGCGAGGCCCATGTCCCACAACCTTGGAAACACGCCATGGTTGTACCGTTATTAAAAAAACAGGGTGCAGATCCTTCAAATCCTGCTAACTTTCGCCCTATATCTTTGTTGCCAATTTTCTCAAAGATATTGGAGAGACATATAAATTCTCAGCTCTCCAAACTGGTTGAAAACACTGGATTTCTCCATCCTTCTCAGTCGGGCTTTCGGCCTAGGCACTCAACCGAGACAGCCCTCCTGGGGGTGACAGAGAGTCTTAGGCACGGTGTCGATCAGGGAAACACCATGGCGCTCATCCTGCTGGATTTGAGCGCAGCTTTCGACACCGTGTCACATTCCATCCTCATTGACTCTCTGAAATCTCTAGGTGTGGCAGGCCAGGCCTTGGCCTGGCTGGCGTCTTTCCTTAGTGACCGAAGCTTCCAAGTGTTTTCTTCTAAAGCTGCCTCCGCCATTTGTCCTTCCACCCGTGGCGTCCCCCAGGGCTCAATTCTTAGCCCTTTATTATTTAATATTTATGTTAAACCCTTGGCAACCATAGTCGAACAAGCTGGGCTAACCCTGTTTTCCTACGCAGATGACACCCAGATTGTCTTCTCCTTGTCAGGGAGAGACGTAAACAACATCTCCGCACTCAAGTCGGGCCTCACTCTTGTGGCCGACTGGATGCGGAGAAATTGTCTCAAGCTGAATGGGGAGAAGACTGAGGTGGTCATTCTGGGACAGAACAAACATCTTTGGGGTCCTCGCCATTGGCCCATCGAACTGGGAAATGCGCCTACACCATCTACGGCAGTTCGCAACCTGGGCGTCATTACTGACGACAGGCTAACTATGAGACAACAGGCTACTAAGGTCTCAGCCATCTGCTTTTCAACCTTGCGATGGCTTCACAAGATTTTGTGGATGCTCCCCCTCTCCTCTCGCAGAACTGTAGTCCAGGCACTTGTAACATCACGCCTGGACTATGGCAACATTCTCTATTTGGGCGCAGATAAAGCTACTATACATGTGCTGCAGGTGGTGCAAAATGCGGCCGCGCGCCTGCTAAAGAATGTCCCCAGACGCACCTCAGCCACTGCCGCTTTGCGTGACCTCCATTGGTTGAGCATCCCAGAACGCGTTAAATTCAAGGCACTCTGCTATATGTTCAAGGCTAAGCAGGGTAGCGCCCCAGTATATGTTCAGGGGCTGGTAAAACCCTATAGACCCCTGCGCTCATTAAGGTCATCGGACATTGGCAATTTCACAGTACCAAGATGGAAGCTGGCAAAAATGGGAGGCCGCTCCTTTTCCACTCTTGGTCCTAAATACTGGAACTCCCTCCCATTGGCATTAAAATCTGAGACCAACTTACTCCGCTTCCGTAAGGCTTTGAAGACCCTGCTCTTTACTAAGCGTGACCAATAGTCGGCAGAGGCCTTAAGTCTAGGTGACATTCTCTTTTCTTCTACAGTCTATCCCTGGCGCCGGGAAACCCATTGTGGGTAGCTGTGCGCGGTACAAGCTTAAATAAATAAATAAATAAATAAATAAACTCAAGTTATAAAAGAAGTTGTAAGAACATCAAACTGAATGTTTTATGCACTTTCCCACTGAGTTAGGATGTGTACTTGAACTCTTCACTGAATAACCATCTCAGTTTTTTTACGTCTGCTATATGATTGGAGGTAGTCCAAAGCTTGTGGGCCTTGTTGAAGATTTTTTGGACACGTACTCAATATTGCTGCTACCACATGTGACTGAGGACATATTTAGAAATTAAACGGCAACGGTGGAGTAAGGGTGATGAGAACATTGGCACTTAGCAGGGCAACCTGAATATTGATGATTCGACTGACACTAATATGCTTGTTGAATTTGGTTTAGAAGAAAGAACTAAATCCCTTCCAATGCAGTTGGAACACTCTCAGCAAATCACAAGGCCTTCTCATTAGTATTAACTTGTCCACCATCATAAGTTGCTGAACAACAGAGCTTGTTCCAGGGCAGCTTTGCTGACCTTTCTCCATTGAAATGAGGAGCTTTTCCCTGATATTTTCCAGTGTGGTAAGGTTTCAGTTCTTCTCACAGGTTAGGTAGGAGATTGTTGTTTAATGTGTATGCTGCTGTCTTGTGACTTTTTTATTTTTTTTATTGTTTTTATTTAGTTTAAAGGAATCAACATAGCATAAGCATACATGCAGAAAAGTATCCATCAAAGGAAGGACAAGCATATAATCACATACAAAGATAATACAGAGAGTGCCCTAATATTTGTCATATAAGCACAGTATTGTATAAGAAACCAATGTATCTAGGATTCAGATAACATTTTACTGAGAAACGTAGTTGCTGTAAATAGATACAATGTAATCAGCGTATGCCATATGCTCTACAAGAGGTGCTCGAAAACAAACAAAGGGAAAGACTAATAAGTCTAGCTATTTTCTCTGTAGCAGATTAAAGGAGTCGCACGGTCCACACTGTCGAGGGTAGACTATAGGAATGGAAGAATCCATATATTGCGCTATGGGAAAGGAAGGACTGGGTAGAGAAAGGGAGGTAAAGGATTAAAGAAATGTATGGGGGGGCAGTCAGTGGCGCCCTAAGACGCTATCCCGAGCCTGATGTCTGTGATGGGCTAACATAAAGGTCTATGGAGGGAGAGGACCATAAAGGGAGTTACCGATTAGGATGGTAATGCTCCGATATGACAGAGCAGGCATATTGGGACTGGTCAGTGGTTGATAATAGATAATCGTCTGAGGGTTGCCAGATATCTTTCATCCTAGAGGTTGGGGGTTGAAGAGAGGCAAACAGCTCACTAGTAATGTCACAGTTATGTTGGTGAGCCAGTTGGCAGCGGTAGGGGTGCAGGCGCTTACCCCAATGCAGGGCAACTTCACTTTTGGCCAGTAATAGTGCCATTGCATTAAAGTGTCTAGTACTTTTAGGAAAGTCTTATATGTAACCCAGCAGGTTGATAAAGGGATCTGCATCTAGGTCAATCTCTAATATTTGGGTTAACCGGGAAAAATATCTCACCCCAGTTATAAGCTATATGCCTGCATGTCCATATCATGTGGAGGATGTCTGCACCAGAAGTGTCACATTTAGGACAATTGGAAGATTGCCACTGGTCATATTTGTATTGGTCATTAGAACTGATGTAGGCTCACCGCAAACTTGAAATGAAGATGTTTGTTATGATGGTTGGGCGCGACCATCCGGGTTAGTGCACAGCATGCAGCACACACCGTATCTGTTATGGGTTTCCCTAGGTCTCTTTCCCAATAGGTTCTAAGTTTTACATCTTGAGATGGGAGTAGGACTTTACTGGCATGATACGATTTGGAGACTAATCACCTCCTATTGGGAACGTTAATTACTAATGTTAGGGGAGGGATCTCGTCTGGTGCTATTGGATAAGTCAAAATGGTAGCTGTCAATGCATTGTGTATGTGGTGCAGGACAAAGCGGTCCATGAGGTGAGCCTCAGTGAAGCGCGTGTCTGTGGAGTGTGTTAATGTCTACCTCATTGGAAATAGGTCACTGAAACTATAAAGGCCATATTGTGACAAGGTACTTTTCACCCGGGTTTCACAAATTATGGGGAGCCAAGTGTTATCTGTCAGTATTAAGGCAGGAGAGTATAGGAGGGTGCCAGTCAGAAGTCATTGAAGCTCCCTCCATGCCCACCAGGTGGTGGAAAGGGTTTGAAAATTCTTAAGCTCAAGAGAGAGCCTTTTGGGAGGTATGAAGGAAAGCGAAGTAGGTGCAGTAAGGTCCACTTCTAGTTTGGTGTACAGCAGTCTGGTGTCCGCATAATACCAATGATGGGCATATTGCCATTGCATAGCCAGATAATACATTTGGATGTGTCCCAGCTAATGTGATGTTACTTACCAGCCCAAATATGTTTGAGGATAAAGCCGCGCAATGTAAGGAAGAACTAGTTGGTGAGTGTATGGGAATATTAAGGAATATATAGAGGAATCTGGGGAGAATCACAATTTTTTTTATTGCGATCCTGCCAACCATTGAAACAGGCAGACAAATCCATTGATTAATTTGCATTGATATTGTGTCAATGGCAGGGCCGTAATTCAGCCGCATCACCTGTTTCTGGTCTGGATGGAGTAGTATGCCTAGATATTGCAAGCACGGAAATCACTTGAAAATGTAATAACCACCTTCACTTTAAGACTTACTTAGTGGAACTCCAATTTCCTGGTGTATTTCTTCTCTTGGTCGACAAATCTTTGTGACTGTGTTAGAATGGATCACAATCTGAATACATTAGTAAAATAATCATCAACTTAAAGCATTTAATGTTCAGACAATTATGAGAGGTTTGAGGAAGTTTTTAAAAGCTTTATTTCTCATTAAAGAGATTAGTTCGTATTTGTTTTTTCTTTTATTCAGGTTAGTTAGATAAGTCTGTTTACAGAAATATAAAAGGTGTTTTATATTATAGATAGTATTTAAAATAACAGCGTGTTCCATAAAGAAAATTAGTTCTTATTTTAATCTATAGTACATAACCTATCCTAGCAAGAACCCATAAAGAGTTTTTTTGGAAACCAGCAAGCACATTTTCGTAAAGTGCTAATAGTTATGGAAGGTCGAACTCCCCATAAAGAGTAGTTCTGGAAACCCAACCGAGTTCCCTAACAGCTGCTGTAACAACTGTTGAAATAGGTAGAGGGAAGCAATCATAGCAGTAGCTATGATCAGCATAAAGACAGGAGGTCTCCTCACAAAAGTTAAGGGAAATGAGGGAAATCACCGTTAGCAGTCGCTTACAGCAATCATGGGCAAGATTAGCACAGTAAAGTGCTAAGGCTCATGGCAGGGAAAGTATGCATAGAATGTGTTGCCTCTCTAGATAGGAACAAGTACTATATAGAAAAGCACAAAACATGTTGCAAACTCAAACTGTTGACGCATCCAGACCAATGAGAGAGGATCTTCTGATTGTCTGTTGCATTACTCCTTGATTTCCACTGTAAACGTCCATGTCGACATGTTGTTTGATAGGCGGCTACTAAATGTTACAAAGGATACTTCTAGGAAGATTCTCATAAGAACTTTTAGCAAGTTTACTCTTTCAGTTGCTCAGTGTCCCATTGTGTAATGATGGGCTGTCCTATGAAATGAAACATTAACGTCTGGCATGTCTTTGCTAGATCATGGAAAACAGAGCTATAGCAAGCGCTTTCTTTCATTTAATTTTTTTTCATTATAAGCAAATGGCAGAGAAAACTATCTAAATACGTTGAAATCATATGGTGTGAGGTGAAAAGAAATGCAATGTGCAGCAAACAGCATATTTCATGAACATTTCAAGTTTTACAGTTCAGTTATAATGTTAAAGTCAGCATGAAGGAAAACCATTTATTATTGTTAAAGGAACAGTAAAGAATAAAAATAATTTTGAGGCCTAGTTGTTAAAGAATGATAGAAATGGGATTTTTTTCCAAAAACAAACAGCATTTTCTATGTGATACATCTAATAAAGAATGCATTTATCTCTAACCACTAAATAGGCACGCATTTCCTATGTTAACATTAAAACACATTTCTATTTCATTATGAGACTAAATTTATGTAATAATGCTCAACTTCCACAATATTTAACTGGCGTATCACACCAGGTTAATGGGAAGGCTCATGGGGTCTGTTTTATGGCAGGAGTAATGGGGAAGAGTTCCAACTCAGACCAATTGATCCGAAGACCAGAATGTTTCCAAATTGTTTCATCCCATGTAGAATCAGGGTTATGTTATGTTTCGGGTGCCTGATGAACAGAAGTATGTCATCTGCATAGAGTGAGATGAAAAGAGGGGCAGATTTAAATAGAACGCCTTGGTGGAGTTGGCGCATATGAAGATGTCGGATTAGCGGGTCCATAGCTAGTATGAAAACTAAGGGGATCAGTTTGGCCTCCCTGGCGGGTTCCCCTCATAATAAGAAAGGGAGCGGTATTTGAGCCATTAACTCTGAGGCATTCTGTGGGCTGCGCATTCAGGAGATTTCTTGTTTTGAAGAATAGGGACCCCTACATACAAAATATACTTCCTAGTCGTAGGGAAATAAGTAATTGAAGAAGGAAGGTACATAAGCAAGTGTATAACTCTCCAAACAATTTTCTAGGCAACAAAACAACTTGTTTTTTAACAATAAACAATGTGCATAAATTCAAAGAAGAAAAACTGAAAAATATGTAACAATATTAACATATTTATTATTTTTTAATTTATATTTTAGTCATTATAAACAATACACTTTTTTTGGTTTTCTTTAAGAAATAGTTAAAACCATTAATACAAAAACAACATAAGCATGTGTCTAATAAGCAAAACAAATCTGTGATATTACATTTCATTATCCGATTTGATTCAATAGAGAGATCCAGTGTCATTGTAGATTGTGTGAAGGCTAGCGGTAGATGAGAACTATGCACTTTTCGGCATGTGTGCCTTCATCAGGGGACAATCTTAGCTTTAACTATTGTTGTATCTGAAGGGGGCTACTAGAAATCTAGCCGCAAGTATAACTCCAAGTCTTTCAGTAGGATTATCTATGTTTTAAATTTAGCCAAGTCTTTATTGGACACAGATGTTCCAATACCTGTCCAATGTGTTCAGATAGCGTCTAGATGCCAACATTTCTGAGGTTCTGATGGCAATATCCTGGATGGGCTGCCTGACGTGACAACATCACCGTCAACTTGCTTCACTGAATTCTTCTGGGCATTAAACGCGCTTAGGAGATTTCTCAAGAAAGAAAATCTGAGGGGAACGCCCAATTTACAAATCACTGTCCAGAGCTAAGGCCACTACAAGGAGTCAAATGCCTTCTCTGCATCATATAGAGGTATTGTGGCGGGGACCTCTAGAGAGATTCTATGGAGTATGGAGAAGACCGCACACAGAATTAGCGAAGTGGTGGGGAACAAACCCCGATAACTCAGGGGAGATTAACTGTTCCATTAGTGTGGACGATTGGAGGGAGCTTTTGCTAATATTTATTATCCAAAGTTGAAGTGACAATGGTCTATAGGAACCACAGTGTAGAGGGTCCTTTCCGGTTTTGGGGCAGAGCGTTATTACAGCCTTACGCATGGAGGGTGGCAAAGCACCCATTCTGAGGGAATCCTCATAAACAGCAAGCAGACGGGGTGCAAGTATATGTTTAAAATGTGTATAGAATTTGCCCGTGTAGCCATCAAGCCAAGGGGCTTTGGAGCTATCCAGGGAGTCCATGGTTTGTATAATTTCCTCACAAGATAATGGCATCGTTAAGGAATTGACGTTGTGGATTGGAGAGCCAAACCATGGCCACCTCATCAAGGTGAGTTGTTTGGGCTGGGATACCCCGTGACAGACCAGTAGTGTAGAGGCGTTTATAATACTGGAGCAGCGTATCCAGTTTGTCCTCATTAGTGGTAACCCTTGTGCCCCCAAATGCACTCAGTTCGGAAATGTAGGAAGTGACTCTCTGTGGGCGGAGAAGTTGAGCTAGAGTGTGCCCCGATAGTTCAACCTCCCCATATCTGCACGCTCGAGCATATTTACCTAGGTATAGGCCTTGCGCTCAGCTAGGTCTCAGTATTCAGACAGTAAGGAGGCTCTGGTATGTGTGTACGGCTCACCAATGTTATGAGTTGTCTCGAAATCCAGATTGGCCAGCTCCCGTTCGAGGCGCTGGAGTCCTCCATGTATGTCTCTAACTACCCCTGAGTTTTTGGAAATGCAAATGCCCCTCATGTAAGTTTCAAACGCCTCCCAAAGGGTAGCATGGGAGTCCACTGAACCCTCATTAATTCTAAAATAGTCCAAAATTGCTGTATGCACTTTAGAAAGGAACAGCTCGTCCTGAGGCACCAAGGTAGGGAAGCGCCATTGCCTCTCCCGACAGCCACCAAAAGGGACACTCAACAGAACCTGCACACGAGAGTGATCGGATAGTGTGCAAGATAGATGTTGTGTGGAGAGTAACCATGGACACGGGTGAGGATAACAGGCAATAGTCGATGCAGGACCACATGTTGTGGGGGAAGAGAAATGGGTGAACCCCAGATTGGAGGTACCTTTCAGGCACCATGCGTCCCGTAATGTGTGTGCATCACAAATATAATTTAGTATGTGGAGCACTGTCGGTTTGTTGGTTGGTGATGGCATGGCCATATCAATGGTAGGGTCCATTAGGAGATTTAAAATCCTGCTGTTTTGTTGACTTTCAGGCGGCTTTTGATCTAGTAGATAGGGAATGTCTTTGGGAGACGGTAAAAAGTTATAACATCCCTGAAGAACTCCTAGTATTAATCAAGGTGTTGCATAGTCAGAACTGGGCACAGATCGTTAAAGATACAATGGTGGGCTTGACATCGGAGATAGCGATCAATAATGGCCTAAGACGGGGTTGCGTATTGGCCCTGCTTCTATTTTCAATCTTTCTTGCTGATCTACCTTCCTTTCTGATGACTGAAAGAAGTGCAAGCGCAAAAGTAAATGGAAAGCATTCGTCCCGTCTACTGTATGCAGGAGATTTAGTAATCCTTGATCAGACAGAATTGGGTCTGCAAAGGAAGCTGAATGCATTCAGCACATATTGTGCAACCAAGCGTCTCACAGTGAACATGGCTAAAACAAAAATTCTGTGCTTCGGGAAGAGAGATCAAAAATGTAATTGGTTTTTGGGGCAAACGAAATTAGTTTGTCAACGAGTATAAATATCTGGGAATATGGTTTGACAAGTCTCTAAAATGGGGCACGCACCTAGAGGCCCAGAAAGCTAAAGCCTTAGCCTCTGTCTGCGGGTTGCAAAAATGTCAATCGTAGTTATGGTGCCATATCCCATAGACCATTGCTGAAGGCTTACAATGCAATGATCCCCCCACAATTGCAGTATGTCTAGGAGGGAAAAGTACCAGGGACAGTGAGGAAGGGAAATGTTTAAAAGTATTGTTGTCATTGCCTAGCTCATCAATGATACAGGCAATTAGACTGGAGCTAGACGTGACATCATGGAATGTCCAAGTCCAAGTGAGTTTACTTAGATTTTGGAAACAGCTGGGGTCAGGAGAAGATTTGAAAGTGCCACAATGGTGTATGAAGGAGATTCAGCTGAGTGAATTAAAGTGGGCGAAAGCAATAAGAAAGCTACTCTACTCCATCTGTGATAAGTTGAAGGTGAAAATTGATCCACAGTCCTTGCATATTGATGAATCAAACATTGTACTAAAATCTTTAGGGAAGGAAATGTCTAGACTGAATTACATGGAGTACCTGATAAAAAAAGAGTCTGTGCAATTCATGATAAATAGCTGGAGGAAAGAAAATAGGTATCTCTACATAGACACCCTACCAAATCAATGGCTCAGAATAGAAATATTGAGGGTGAGAGTTGGTATTAATCCTGCTTGATCAAATGACAAAATAAAAAGGGAATTGATGCAACCTAATGGTAGATGCACATGCAGAATGGGCATGCTTACACATTTTAATGGATTGTCAAAAATTGTTAGTCCAGCTAAAACAGTTTTTACGACCAGTTTAAAAAAAAATATGGTACTAGGTCACGTACGCAGCAATTGAGCTCTTTATGGACATGCATTATCTCCATATTGCAATAGCTGTGGCGATGAGTATTCAGGCTGTTAAAAGGTTGTTTATGGAATAGGGAATGGAGGGTTGGACTGAGTAATGATAAATAGAGATTTTAAGTTGTATATTTTTAAATGTTTTAAAACAGAATTTTAGCATTTTTGGATCATATATGCGATATTTGAATGTGTTCATAAATTATGTATGGAATTGTTTTTAACAAAATTCAGATTGATGTTAGGAAAATTAGTCCCATATAATGGAGTGAGATGATGAATATGTAATAATTTTTAGAATTTTAAACAAAATGTTGTGTTTTATGTGGTTTAAAGATCAATGGTCTAAATAAAAGTACTTTTGATTGATTGATTTAAAATCCCTGCCCACAATAAGGTGATTCAAATCCATGCGTCCAATCTGAATAGATAGCGACAGGAAGTACTCCGGACAATCAACATTAGGGGCGGAGATGTTAGCTAATAGTATAGAGTGGCCTGCTAGGATACCAGCAACTAGTACATACCGGTTATCATCATCTAGGACACTCTTGGTATGGTGAAATGATGCATTTTTATTAATGAGAGTGCAGACCCCTTTGGAGTAAGTGCTGTAGTTAGAAGAAATGGTGTGAGACCCAACTGGATGCAAATGTGTGCAATCTCCTAGGAGGAAGGTACATTTCCTGAAGGAAAGCGATCTGTGTGCCGTTGCCCGCTAAATATTGCAAAACCTGCTTGCCTCTAGGGTGATCATTAAGACCCCTGATATTCCAAAACAGGAGTGAAAGGGTAAGAAGGTTTAACTCAAGAAGGTGTGTACAGACCATGAGATATGTCAAAGGGATCTGGGAAGTGAGAATGGACCGCGACCAGTATGTACAAGAAAGCAACTAGGAAAACAGCAAGCGAGGAATCAAACATTCACAGTACCCCCACTCCACCCACACCAGGCACAAGAAGGCCCAGTAAAGACCCAAATAAGCAACCCCAAAATACACAAAACAACGAAACAGTAAACATATCTGTGTGTACCACTAACGGGTGTCAACGCTATGGCGGACACCCATGCTTGAAAGGATCTTTATGCAAATTGGTGAACAAGATTCAGTAAGTCCAATGGACAAGGTCTGAGAGTGCAAATGTTCAAAACTACACCAAGCCAGAAGCAGGGTGTACGGGCATCAGTATGGAAAGAAGGTGGAGAAAAAGTGCAACCATCAGCCTGTGGGGAAGATATCTGCACTGGCAGTGGAATGAATATCCAGGGGGATCTCTCCGTGTAGAGCCTCGGAGGATGGGCGCTCACCAGCATGTTGTTTGCAAAAGGCCTGCGCCTCAGCCCGGTTTCAAAGAAATGAAGCTTACCATTGACTTCAACTCTGAGGTGTGCTGGGTACAGCATGCCATAGCGCAATCCCAGTGTTCACAGAGTGGATTTGACATCTGTGAATTTCAAACATGCCTCTTGGACCACCGCAGTGAAGTCAGGAAACAGGGAGATGGTGGAGCCCTGCCAGTGTAAGGAACCATATTCATGTGCCAGCTTCCGGGCCACGTCACAGTCTCCGAAGTTCAGTAGGTGGGCAATGATAGGTCTTGGAGGGCAGCCAGGATTAGGGTGTGGACCCAGTGAATGGCGCACCCTTTCCACCACGAAAGTGGGAGTAAAGTATTGTCTGCCCTGCAGGTCCACCAGCAACCATTCGACAGAGCAAACAGTATTGGTAGATTCGGCCAATCCCCAAGATGGGTAGGTGATTTTGCCTACCTGTCGCCTCTAAATCTTAGTTCTTCATGGCTGTGTATTTAAGCAATTTGTCCATCCTCTCTAATCACTTCATAGACTGCACAACACCATCTTCCAGGTCAGATACCTGTCCCTCAGCAGCTTCCAACCACTTTTCGTGGTGGTCGAGGCATTTGCACATAGTGTTCAGTCTTCTGGCTAGGGTGTCAAACGGACTATCAATGTCTCGAATGTCTGCTCTAAGTTCAGCTATGATGGCATCAGTGCCAGTCAGCTGTTCCAGGCCAGAGTCACCTATAACCCTGCCTTCTACCATAGTTATGGGTTGCGTGGCTTCTAAAGGCTTTGGCTTCTCAAAATTAAGACGTCTGATTTGGGTCTGCACGAACCATAGTCTGCGAAGTGGAGAAGGGGAGAGTCTTACCTCTGGATTTGTAAGGAATGCAGGTCAGCAGCCGCACCACAAGACGGCCTCTATTGAAGCTCTTTAGGTGAATATGCCACAGAGTTGACGAATATGGCCAGAAGGATGAATTGGGAAAGGCCTCCCTGGTGGAGAAATGAATAGTAGCGTCCCAGGTGACATCAGTGTTTACTTTCTAGAGGCTTCGCCAAAGGAGCAGGCTGTCGAACAGAAGACCAGTCCATGAAGGGGAGAGGAGCTGCACAGCTTTGTCTCATACCACCAAAAATCCCTCATCCCCACAGTTGCCACTGGAAAGGGCACAAATTGAGGCACAAGGAATGAGCAGCACATTCGAATGTTGTGCAGGGCAAGGTGGGGAGGTATGTTCGGTGGGCGTCAACTGGAGGCCAGCAGGAAAGGTCTGTGAAGAGACCCAAGAAGGGACAGTCTCCAAGTAGGAGGGCATGAATACCTGCTGCAGCTGAATTGGAAGGGGCAGAAAGTGGTAGGAGCACTGTTGCAGGCATCAGGAATTGGCTCAAAGGTCGAGAGGCAATGCGACACCAAGGCCTGTGTCTGCTGTTCACGGTGTTCCGCATGTAAGGTGGGGGTGCACAAGAATCCAGACTGAGTTGATGGAGGATTGCAGCAGTAAAGGCCCAGTCCTCCTGTGACAAGAGCAAGTAAGGCCTCAGGTGAAAATGTAAAAGCCAATTCAGGCTGAACGGCAAAAGGCTGATGAGTGTGCACAGCAAGTGGTGCCTGGCAGTGGCCAGGGCAGCACCATGCCCCACTGACACAAGGGAGCTGCACAATCCACAGGGCCTCTGGAGGGAAGATGAAGGGGAGTTGGTCGGCGGGGGCGAAGGAGGTAATTAAGTTACCCAAACGCAGTCCAGTGGCTGGCTCCCTAGGCTCACGCATGACCCCTGTCGCCACGGGGCCTCCTGGGAGAAACAGAGCCGACCATTACCTGATGTGATGCAGGTTACTTATGCTGGCATTGCCCCGCCGCTCTCAACAAGCCTCTTTGCATGATGGGTTTCAGCGCTGTGTCTCCTAAAGGCAGAAGTAGCCGCAATGCAGCTGCCACTCTTCAGATATGGTGCCGGCTGTTCGTGGGTAGAGGATCTGCCCCATGCAGCCCCGTGCACCAGCAGCCGGATGCAGGATGGGTATAGTTTAAGGCCCTTATTCAGACAGGAGCAGGTACCAGGTGGTGCAGGAGGGCAGACAAGCCCCCAAATGGACTGCCCCAGCAATCCGCAGTGCTGCCCGTGCGCAGATGGTAGGTAGACAGACCAGCGGGCCAGATGGGGCGTGTGCTGCGGGTACATCCGTAGTAACCTCAGTGTAGGCCCCAAAGGGTGGCTGAGCAGCACGCCGCTCCTGGGCTATATCTCCCCATGCCGCTAAGTCCCCCACTGCCAGGGTGGACAATGCTTGCCCATAGTGTCCAGGTCACCCCACGGCTCAGATGAAGGCGGGTTATTGCAGGAATCTCATCACATAGCTAAATTTAGGCTGCTTCTGCCGGAGATTCAATGCCGTGCAGCCATGTCGGTCGATGGCGTGGCCACGCCTCCCCTCTTATGACCTCTCTCATTAATTCTTCTGGACGGTGGTAGATTGTGGAATGGCTGATTGTGATTCAAAAACCTTCGGACTGTCAGACAGTTTCTTCAAGGTGAGTGAAATCACAGTATGTTTCAAGGTTGTATGAATAATTTAATTCAAGGCGTTTGGGAGATATGCGGTGTATTTGTCCAATACGTTAAACGATCTCTGCTGTGAAAGTAGGAAGGACTTGCTTCAAGTATAAAGCTGGACATCACTTTATCATCATATTAAATGATTTGTTTTAACAGCCAGCTGCCTCATTGCCCACTACTCCAATAGTTTTTGGGAAGTGAATGGACCCTTGAAAGTAGATAGGATAAAGGGAGATATGGTGAAGATTTGGGGTTTTTTGTAGTAGTTGCCATTTTAGCCTTGAAGACCACAGTAACCTTCCAGTGTTACTGAGTTGTCCAAGGACTACTTTATAGGCCTTCTAGTTTAGACACTTCCTGAACTTTGTTCAAGATTTCATTTGTTTGGTTCGTAGCGTCACCAGTAAACGTAGCAAAGTAAGCCTCACTATTAATGTGGAAAGTGTTTCTGGGAAGTATGGTGGGTGCAGAAAATGCAATATGTGCACTGTGCGTGTCATTTTGTAAAGCTTAGGTCTAAGCAAATCAGCAGGAAGTGCTGGGTCTTCATGTGCACTGCAGTGAGAATTCTGTGCTACACATACCTATTTGCCCATAAGACAGAGAAATTAGTGAGAAGATTGGAAGGGGGTAGGATGACAAATTAAAACAAGCATCGACAAAGTCAATATGTTGCAGCACTAAAACGGCAAGCTGTTGTACATGCTCGCTTTCCAATTTTACATGCATGCACATGCATTAAGATACATGTGCACGCTTGGCTGGCAATCTTGAAATGGATATTAAGTTAGAACATCCATTACAATATGGCCGTGGATGTGCAAGCTTGTTTCATGGTGTGTGTGTTATAATGCATGTGTGCTTTGTGACGTGTGTGCTTCGGTCTTCACGCAGGAGTCAATTTATAACTTACCATGGTGGATGGTCATCTTAGACCCGTAATTTGAAAAGAAAAATCAAGATTAATAAAAAAGAGAGGAAGTGCTCAGCAGCACTTTCCAGCTGCTGGACCATGGTAAAAATATAAATTCAAAAAATGGTTCAACGCAGGATGGAGAGCGGAATGGAAGGGGGAGACAGGAGAGCAGGGACAGCATTAGGGAGCAAGAGACGGGAGAGGTGACGATTGGCCCATAATTAATGGGGAATGAAATAGGGCGCTGGTATCGTGCCAAGGGACAACAAAAGAAAGCGCACTGTGGAAAATGAGAGTAGCGAGAAAGGAAACCCATTCACTGCCATGCACTGCTCCGTTCAAAAGAAAACATTAGTCCCCTTAGGTAGGATACAACTCATCCAGTCAGAAGGATGTGACATAAAAATGCTCCTGGGTGGGAGAAACCTAAGAATATGGAGAAAGGGCACCAATTCCAAAGCAGGGAAGGGAGACAGACAACAAAAGAATCTATTCATGAGCAAAGGGCTCACTCAAAGCCCACTCTAAGTATCAGAAGCTATAGATCAGCCAACAAACACCTAACTTTTTTTGTCACCTAGAGCTAAAAAAGATGCACTGGGAGGGGAAGGAAAAGAAGAAACAGCATATTAGAAGGTTTGCAAATGTTGCTTATCCCAAATCCCTTATTAATAGTTGATATATTTTCCAATTTTTCTTTGTAAATTGTTTAGGGGGCTATGGGTGGTTTGTCTCCAGTTTTTTGTGTTATTCAGGGGTTTCCATACATTACATGTTTCAATTGGCAATTAACACATTTCCTGAAAATAAATTAATAAAGAATAATGGCCATTTCAAGTAGGATATTGTAGTTATTACTTTTGTAATACTAAGGGCCTCATTACGATGTCGGTCAGAAATCAAACCGCCCGACTCCTTGTCGGATTCGGTTCCGACCAACTCCCGATCAGAGGTTCCTCCCGAACGATTACGATACTTCTGAACACTGTTCAGAATGACTTCCAGTGACTTCTATGGGAGCCTGTGTTTCGCCCGACACCACAGGCTCCTATCGGGAAAAGGGGTGTCTGCGTAAAACCTTGCACCCTGTGGCGAGCACCCTATGGTGCCTGCCACACTGTGCATGGTCTTACAAGGGGATCCCTTGGGTACCCCCATGGCCCCCAACCAGAGGCCTTAGGATGAAGGGGGGCCTGCTAGGGGCCCCCAAAGTTCAGTTTCCCACTGCCTTTTCGTGTCAGACAGACCGAGTCGGAAGCCAGAGCATTACCACCTTGCCTGACAAGTGTAGGCAAGTGGTATCCCATGCCATAGTGGAACCTGGGATGTGCCTGCCATTTTTCAATTACGTCACAGGCTGCCTACTTTGGGAGATGCTATTGAGGCCACCTTCACGGCCTCAGCTCTTCAGGGTGTCTCTGGTGAGTCTCAACCCCAGTGCTTTAAATGAAAATATAGAAGTGCAGGTACTCTCTCTTTAGAGTACCTGTTTTCTCCTTAGAAGTGCCGGTGCTCTCCAATTAAATGTATTACAGTAATGCTGAGAAGTGCTTGTTCTCAGTACCGGAGAGTGCCTGCCCATTTAAAGCACTGCTCAAACCTAGAATTTGCTTTACTAACTGGGTACCTGGTGTTCCTGCCTCAACAGAAGTTCGCTTGTCTATTTATTTATTTATTTATTTGTAGAGTTTTTATATAGCGCTGGCTAGACCCGGAGGTACTAGAGCGCTTTACATGAGGATCAGTGAGTTACAGGATTACAAAAATTACAGTTATAGTTACAAGTAAAGGCATAGGGGGAATGGTAGGTCGAGGGGGAAAGGTAAACAAGGGAAAGGAATGCAGATAGAGTCAGGCAGACCAGAAGGGGGAAAGTACTTCAGGGGGAACAAAGCAGTCAAAGTGAAAGACAGACCAAACCGCGAAGAACCGTTAAAAACAAATATTATTAGCAGATTGAGAACAAGGAGCCGCCTTTACAGCTCCCTCTTTAAGCTTGCCAAAGGCATCATCCTGCTCTTGTAACCATTGTCAACCCTTGTTCAGCTGTGCTCTAGAGGGAGCCATCAATCACAAAACAGGAATATTCATGAACACTTAAATGAGGTCCGAGTTAATCCTGTTGGCCAGTGTGTTCCCTTCCGTAATAGCCTTAGTCAAGCTATCGTTGGGAAAAATTCCCTTTCTAGAGATTGTGTACCCCAAATACTCTAGCTCTCTAGCCAAGAATTTGTACTTGCCCAGCTGAAGAGTCAATCCATTACCCCAAGACAAAACATTGTCTAATGTTTAAACCTGTCTCAGAATGGAATTGACACCTACTAGATGCCATTCTGGAATGCCACTGCCCCTTTGATATCCCCAAATAGAATGTGCATCAGTTTCTGGAGACTTCCAATTCACATTGTCTGCCTGAGCTGTCCCTTTGACCCTCCACCTTAGGCCTCACTTGGAGTCTGTCCAAACAAAATGGAAGCCAGAGTGGCCATGGCCACATGCACACCAGACACTTGACACACTGCTTCCACCCATGCAGATAAATCCACACGTCACATCCTTGTCCCACATGGAGAAGGAAAGGGCCCAGTTGTAGGAGACTGGTATACATTATAAAAACACGGAAGAAGCTTATGAGCCATCTTTACTAGCATGCATGTGGTCAAAATACCTGCCCTGCAATTATAATCACTTCAGTGCCACCACTGTCAGTCCTCTACAGCAAGAAAAGAGGACAGTAGTCAGTAGTTAATTTGTAAAAAAAAAACACCAAAAAAAAACATAAGTGCTGGGTTTCCCGTCAGGAGATGGCTTGCACCAGCCCATTTCTCCAGATAGCGCCATCTAACACAGAACTCCAGTGCCTACTAAACACGAGTCATTACCTGATACTCATGAAAAGTGCTCCAATCCCTTTGGCTCAAATTTCCACTATAAGCGCAGGTGTTCATGATTAAGTACCGGTGCAGAGCACCGGAAACCAACAGCTCAAATTGAGCACTGACAGTAGTCCATCTCTTTAAAATGAAGGTGCACCTGGTGCGCCCTTCTGATCACAGAGCACAGATCTGTGCTTCATTCCATAACAAAGTAAGGCACAATGCATATGTATGATGGTGTGTGTTGCTGTTCTCCTTTATCTTGAATTACATCTCAAAAACAGACACTGGCAAAAAGCCAACAGAGTTGGCGTTTGCTAATAACCTCTTGGGTTTGCCAACACGTCTTTTAAAAAATGTTTTTGTAAATCTTATTTACTAAAACATTAGGCCTGGAACGTGGGGATGCTGTGTAAGATGTGTCACCGTACTGTTATGAATGTTGTTTACTTGTAGCAAAACAATAAAAAAAGAGAAATATAAAAAAATAAAGTTGTACAGAAACATTCAAAGATTGCCCTCCCTTGCTAGAACATGTGCACGCATAGGCAGGAATCTTCCAAAGGGGATTAAAACATATCCATAAATGTGCAATACTTGCAGTGCCTGTGCGGGATGAAGTGCATTGCAAGATGCAGTGCGTCCCCAGTAGCAGTGTTTGGAACCCCACTGGGACTTCACAAAAAATACAAAGTAAAAAAAAGCACAACAGTGCAGTGCACTCAAAATGACTATTTTTGGCACAACTGTGTTTGGTGCACAAGCATAATGCTGCCACTCATACTGAAGGGGGCACATGGCTGAAGTGGACTGACCCTTGCCCTATGCTCCTAATCCAAACTGTGAAGCTACAGAGTCATGATGGGCCCCTGACCGGAATCAAAACCAGGCGTCGGACACCCAGAGGTAGTAGCGATCTTCTCACAGAACCCAAATTAACTGTAAGCTCAAAACCGATGCTGGCACCCCTGGACGGCCAGAAAATCCCCACCGTGACTGTCTACACTGATGTCGTATACCAATGCTACCCTACAATATGCTGTACAAGCATCCTACCCCTAATAAGTCCACAAAGCACTTCAATCTTCCTCCAGGGAACTGGTGTCTAAGCGTCTCCGCTCACCTGTGAAGTGGCATTTGAGCAGCTGCTGTGCACTCTCCTGTCGGTGACCAGTTAGAAGCCTGCATGCGCGTGCGAGCCTGTACACTACCATCTCCTTTAAGCAGTTTGTATCTCTCAAACTGTGCCAGTTTTTAACCTCACCTAGGCGGTGTCCGGGGCGCATTTCATGCAGGAAGTAATAAACATGAAGCGTGGCCGTGCTGAAAACAAAGGAACAAGCTGGATAGAAGTGATGCACTGTATGCAGCTCCTTAAACTGAAATAATGGAGTGGAGAGCTGGGAATGCGGACCATCTGTATAGTGAAGAGATAGCTCGCCGCGATGCTATTGGCACAGTTTGCAACTTCATCACGGAAAACCAAGATGGCATTGGCCTGTCCAGATGGGCCGTCCGAAAAATGGACAGGGCAGTAACAAAGAAGCCCGATTCCCAATCACATGCCAGCATTTACCCTAAATGATGACCCCAGCCAATGGAAAAGAGGGGCTTCAAGTCCCCTTCTGAAATTGTATCGATTACAAGAAGCCCTCGCATAGCGAGCAACGCTTTGCACTGCAACGCCAGGCGAGACCTAAATAGCTTGTATGTTACTTAAGTTGACACATTGGCGGAGAATATGGAGCAGAAACATTTACCTTTTGCAAGACATTTCTACTCTAACCTAGCTTCGAAAGATAATATTAGATGGTTGGCATAGGTGTAAGAAATTTGATTAAACAATGATGTATAGCTCAGTTATAGAGCTCTACGCTAGACAATGCTCTGGTAATGCACATTATACACCAGTGTACAAACAACCATCAATTCTTGACTGCTTTGGCCTGCACATCTTCATCACCAAGTTCCTTGTTCTTCCCCAATCTTTTTAGCATATGTGTATTTCTCTATTCAGGCCGTTGGTAGTAGATTTAACAAACTTCAATTTGCATGTTCATTTAACGGTCAACTTGGCTAATGAATCAGTGATATCGTGGTACAAGCTTTGAGGTATGCGATGTTCTAATTGTTCCCTCTAATTTATGGACCCTATGCAATGGAGAGCTCACCAGTTCCAGTGAATCATCAGCGAAGCATATTTGAGAGATGGAGGCTTAATGGTTGATTGATTGCACTATGGGCTCACTTTCTGGCTCTGCATTAGAATGGGGATGTTCCTGCTCCGACAAGCCACAACTCTCCTTCCCCATTTAGATGCGGGGATCCTGCAGCTTACCAATGGCTTTTCATTTTGCATTTATTTTAAATTGTATTGATTCCTTAGAAAATAAATTTTGATATATCATACTTTCATATCCAAAGGACAAAAGCCATTGTTAGAATAAAATTTGTACACATGAATTTTAGGTCAGACTATAATGTTCATGGTGCTCATATAGTCCTCTTGATTATACAACACTGTTGTACAGAGAAATCATACATTTTTCAAATTTACAGGGGACTCCATTTTTCACAGCGTATATTTTTAGATCTCGCCTTGCTATCGCGTAAGCGATTGCAAAGCGAGACTATAGGGGCTTTTAAAAGTGCTCCCAAAAAGCGGATTGCATGGCTAGCACGCGCACAATCACGCGCATCGTGCCGCCATGCAATCCGCCTTTTGGGAGCACTTCAAAGGGTCCGCTTCCCCGCCCGCAAGCGCGCGCGCGCGCCACGCTCCGCCGGGCGTGTCTTGTTAAAGATTAGAAGGCGAAATGTGCGGACAGATTCCAGAGTACGCTTCAAGATCTCTTCAAGTTGTGCCAAGAGGCGCTGGGCGTCCTTGGAGCGGTCACCCTGACCCCTGGTTGCACAGTTAGGTGTCGCTGTCATCAAGAGGGCTTCAACTCCTCTGAAGACCGACGCGGCGGCCGCAGTCTTCCTCTCACCCTCTTTCGCGAAATCTCCTGCCAGCCCCATAGTGTCTCCTCCCCTCCTGCCCCGCGCTGTCCGCCGGCTCTACTCTGCCCTGAGCTCTCGTCTTGCACTTTCACCTGTTCTGTCCCACGCTGCACGCACCCTGCACCCTGAGGGCAGCCCAGGCTCGGAGCGGCTGACTGACAGAGGCCGCCTCCTACTGGTTTCCGATCAGCCGCGGGCACACACAGTCACACACACTCCCATCACTTCTCTCACTAGACCTCGTGCGAAGCCTCTGATGTTCAGAAAGATTTCACTTTCAGTTCTCCGGAGGCTCGAAAATAACATCAGATTTAACCACTGGAGCCTGGTAGAGGGTTGGAGAAAAATCAACAAGCTTTTGCAATGCAGTCAGTCTTCCCTTTGGTACCTTGCAAGCGATGCAGCACATTATTGCACATTTCTGCAAAGTAGTCTGTGTGACGGTAACCACCACAACACATGGGAGACCCCACTATTTCCCATGTTTATCATACATATATATGTTTTAATCACAGAAGCACGAGCAAAAGCAGTAAAGCAGATGCGTCTGTCCACATTCTAACATGCCTGCTCCTTAGTCACATCTAGAGCCCATTGTTACCTGCCAGCACCCGAACAATATTTAATGTGCGTCCCTTTGGCAATGGACCCTGGCACACCTCCTAGCAAAATAACACCTAGGTGCTTGTGATCCTGTTTAAAAGACTAATTTTAGACTGACCAATAAGCCAACCGGACAGCATTATCATTTTTAGCACCTAATGATAAAGATGATTTTTTGCAAATACCGTCTTGTACTAACTGCAACTGCTTTAATTGGCCACTGAAATTAAGTCTATTAAATTCACTTAATATTTTTAACTAAAACGATAAATACCTTTGACTAAATAATAATAAAAACGTAAGCCCCATAAACTTAAGCGATGTTTACAGTATGCTACTATACATGCAACTCCGTTCACACACACTACGAATACAGCAGGCGATTTAATTTGCTATAATGGAAGTAATATGTTCAGTGGCGGTAGTTTCAACGTGACGTCATCAGAGTTGCAAGCTAGCAGTGTCCTACGAAAAATGATGCCACCCCACAGCAGCAAAATGTGTTAATGGGTCTCCGAGACTCCCGTATGTCACACACGTTGATGGGTACTTTGAATCTGGCTGATTCATTCAAGATAAAAACAAATTATGAATGCAATTACATCACAAGGGTCTAGACTACAAGCACAGGCTGCTCAGTGTACCGTTCTGTCTGTTTCCTTGGAGCACACGAGGATTCTCGCCGTAACTCACATTACGCAACAGAGCTGCACACCCCCTGTGCAGCCCCCAGCCCCTTCACTCGCCTGACTCGTTGGTACTGACATGTAGAAGATAGTGCTGACTCAGCACCCAACTGAGGCGAGGGACACGTCATTGGCCGATGGCAAACCAGGTGAAAGTGAGGCATGACACCATCCCATGACACATGCCACTACCAGCCAATCACTATTTTCTGTTCACTTTCGTTTCCTATTGTGTCACATGCAAGAATGTTTTTTCTTTAAATTCAGAATGCGGGGCTTCTTGTGGGCACTGGTTGATGTCGCAAGTATTTTGACACTTACCTAGGTTTACACACCATCTTTATATTTATTCCATGAAACATGTTTGGAGAAAGAACATCTTCGGGTCTAGACGGGTCTTAGAATCGGTGGGTCAGGGTCACACTAAGTTTGTAAATCCTGAAAATTCTGATAATTTTGTGCATCAGGACACTCGCAGATAACAATCATGCAGTGGCGAGGAGTGGGTGAAAAGACAAGCATTTGCAATGCAATAGGTCTCGCATTTACGAGACTTTAAGCTATTGGCATTGTAAATGACTATGCCTTTTATTTAGGTTTTGAAAACAAAAATAAAAGCCATTATCATTTGCAATGTCAACAGCTCAAACTCGCGTATGCGAGACCTATTGCATTGCAAATGCTTGTTTCTAGCTTAGAATGTTTCTTCATTTTAAGTAATCACATCTAAAATTCCGCAAGTGTCCTCTTTTTCCAACAGTCTGTTATAACATATCTTGCAACTAAAGAGGTGACAAGCCCTCACTTTCGTTCTAATACTCAACATTGTCCTTTATGCAGAATACTTCATAATAGTGCAGGAAAAGGATTAAGGGATACCTCCCATCTTAGCCATTTTCCTATATTCTGACAGATCAGCCTCCTAATAATGTTCAATTCTTAGAAATGATCAGATTAGATAAATCCATTTCCCAACACTGCCACCTTGACATTTTGGACCCTAGTCCAGCATATTATTATTAAGCCTACGTGTGATAAATTGGATTGTTGGTTTACTGGGGTGTGAGCCCTGGTCAAGCAAAAGCCACAATACCTTGCAGGTTGAACCACAAAAAGTTACTAAATTAACCTGTGCTTAACCCTGGGTAGCTTGACACAAAAAACAGTAAGCTTAACTTAGAGACACTGTGTAAAGTATTTATGCAACACAAAAACATTAATAAAGTGAAAACACAATGCAAGAAAAATTCCAAACCAATTTAGAAAAATAGAGTACATTTTGATAAATTATTGGACATCAAAAGAACATAAACCCAATCAGTATGACCGGAGATGTACGTTTTTAACGTTTAAGGATCAAAATAGCTCCTAAGAGATTAAAGTGCCAACCCCGAACTTCTAGACATGCAAGACTGGGTCAAAGTTGAAAGTTAAGGCCAACCACAATGGAGCGTGGTTCTGATACAGGAAGTGGATTGACATGGTCATCGCTTACCTTCGGATTTGGAAACATTTCTCAAGATAAAATGTCTGGGAAGGTAAAGTTCAGCGGAGCAAGGCTGTAGTAAGTGTGAGAGGAGGGAACATCACCATTTGATGGCCTTGGGTCAAACCTGCAGTGAAGATTTCTACGTTCGGACTTAGTCACCAAAATGGAAGTCAAGAAACTCCAGAGGGATGAGGCAGAAGGCTGTAGCTGAAGACAGTCCCACAAGGTCAATTACCCTTTCTCGAAGGACCTCTGAAACGGAGTTGCTGCTGTGGAGAAGAAATGTAGCAGGAGAAGCCATGAAGTCAATCCGACCAGCAATGCACCTCAGGCAGATAGGCGAGCACATTGGTCCCGGTCTCCTTCTGGTTCTCAGAGCAATTTTTGGCAACATTATGTCTAAGTCCTCAGTTTTGGAAAATGGCCATCTGGGCATGTTTAGCACCACAACCAAGGGTCCAGGACTGATCGGACATCTCTTGGGAGTTGAGGACTCACTCAGGCTGGGTCCAGGTGTGGCTTCAAGATGATGGGAGCCTGTAATGTCCCTGTGTCTCAGCACAGGAGGCCAGCAAACTAGCCCTTGTAGTCATTTCTGGTAGTCCTGGGTGCAGGTGTGGTTGCAGGGCCCAACAGCAGAGCTGGCCTGGCCTCTGAGGGTCAAGGCAGTCTCCAGGCAGCAAAGCCAGGTACAACAGCAGTCTGTCGGAGTGCACAGCAGGTCACAGCAGCAGGCAGTCCTGTGAGAGTCCTTCAACAGGCTCAGTAGGGAACTGAAGATTGGGTCTGAAGGTCTTATTTGTATACCCTGGTGACTTTCTTCTTTATTTTTTATTTTATTTATTTATTAAGCGCACAAGTCAGCGCCGAGGGGATCTCTAGGCGCCTTGGCAGCAGGGGATATTACACTGTACAAAGGTAAGATTATAAGGTGAATAACCAAGTTTTCAAGAGTTTTTTAAAGAGAATGAGATCAGAAATAGCATGGATGACAAGGGCAGCTGATTCCAGTGATGAGGGGCCAGGAATGAGAAGGAGCAGCTCCCAAACCTGGTCATTCGAATACGTTTGGGGCGTAATAGTAATAGATGAATGGATCTGAGCTGACGAACAGGAATAAATTACTATAATTTGTTTCGGAGGTAACACGGGCCGTTTCCATGAAGAGTTTTGCAGACTAGACAAAAGTTTAAAAAGGGCGTGTTTTTTGATCGGTAGCCTATGGAGGGAGCGTAGCATGGGCTCTGATGGAGAGCGAGGAGGGAGGTTCAGAACAAGGCGTGCAGATGAATTCTGCACCACCTGGAGCCTAGCAAGGAGGCTTTCATTTATTCCCACCAATAAGGCATTACTATAATCAATGTGACTTATTATCAGGGCTTGAACTAGGATTTTCCTGGCCTGTAGTGCGGTCCACTGAATTATTTTCTTGAGCATTCGCATGAGGCCAAAACAGGTTCCAGAGATGGTTTTGACGTGCTCACTCATGGAGAGAGTATCATCTATGAGAACTCCTAGGTTCTTTACATATTTGTTAGGGGTAGGTGGTGGAGCCAGCACTGATGGCCACCAGTCGGCCGACCAGACTGAATGGGCCTTTCTAAATAAAAAGATCTCCGTTTTATTCGTATTGAGCTGCAAAAAGCTTTTGGTCATCCATGTGGCAATTCTTAACAAACAGTCCTTGAATTTAACTTTGGTAAGAGTCGAGTTATTGTCCATAGTGATGACCAATTGTGTGTCATCAGCATAAGAGATGGTTTCAAAACCACATGACCTGATAAGTTTTGCCAGGGGAGCCACATAAACATTAAAAAGTGTGGGGCTCAGAATAGAACCCTGAGGCACCCCTTTGTCCAGGACCAAAGATGTAGATGAATAGTCACCCAGAATGGGTATGTTCAGCCAGAAAGTTCTTTATCCATTCCAGAGCTTTACCAATGATACCAATCTCCCCCAGTCTTTGTACTAAGATTTGATGGGAGATGGTACCAAATGCTGCTGACAGATCAAAGAGAACCAGCATAGGTGAGGATTCCTGGTCTAAGGCCAGTTTGATGGTATCGGTGACCTCTACTAAGGCTGATTCCATGGTATGAGATGCATGGAAACCTGACGGAGAGGGGTCCAGCAGGTGATTCGATTCAAGGTAGGACACTAGCTGGAGATTTACTAAGGACTCTAGGATTTTGGATGTGAAAGGAAGTAGGGATATAGAGCTGTAATTTACCAAATCTAGGGGATCTGCCTTGGGTTTTTCTGGAAGGTAGGAGAAGCATATGGAAAGGTTCTTTGAAGTACATAGAATTTCTTGACTCCCCTGGCTCCAAGCTGGCTGCATTGACAATACAGGGTTGTTAGGCCATTTGTGGGGAGGCAGAGCACAAGCTATTCAGGTGCCAGTGGGGCTGTGCTCAGTTCTGCCCCATCCTGCCAGCTGAAGGTTTATTTAGGCACACGTAATCCCTCTATTGCTTCAACACACTCTGCATCCTTCGCAAGACCTTCAAGTGGATCACCTCAAATCCAGAAAGACCATCACCCACGCACTCATAACAAGCAGACTGGACTAAGGAAAAGCCCTTTACGCCAGTATCAAAAAATCCCTGCTCTGCAAACTCCAGACCATCCAGAACACTGCGGCCAGACTCGTCTTCGGCATCCCACGACATCAACACATCACCCATCACCTTCGAGACCTCCACTGGGTCTCCATCGAGAAGTGAGTAAATTTCAAGCTACTCACCAATGGGTGGAAGAGCTTTCTCCTACATCACAGCAAAGACCTGGAAAAAACTCCCGCTCAACATCAGACATTTCCCCACTCTGCACACCTTCAGGAAGAGCCTCAAGACCTGGCTCTTCGGCTGACTCAGAGCTGCATGCCCCCGTGCCTTGAGACCCTCACGGGTGAGTAGCGCACTTCACAAATCCCTGATTGATTGGTTGGTTGATTGACTGTCAGGGAGGAATTCACAAAGTCTAACTGCCACCCAGTCATGTGACCCAGACCAGGCTACAGGCACAAAAGGACTAAGGGCAGGAAAATGTAAACTATCTAAAAGTGGCACTTTCCAAATTGTAATGAATAATCCGACTCTACCATTAAAGAGGATATATCATCACAATTTCTTAGGTACCAAACATGAAATATCTACCTCCTCTCAATCAGAAATTACAGCTTATTATATACTAAGGAATCCCCAATGTTATCCTATGGAAGGGGTAAGCCTCACAGTAGTGAAAAACTAATTTGGGATTTTTTCACTGCCAGGACATGTAAAACTTAAATGTACATGTCCAACCTTTTAATTACACAGAACCCGGCCCTATGGGCTACTTAGGGCCTACCTTAGGGGTGACCTATAGGCAATGAAAAAGGAGTTTAAGTCTTGTCAAGCAGGTTTAAATGCCAAGTCAACATGGCAGTCTGACACTACATTCAGGCTTCGTTGGCTGTCCTGGGACATGTTTTAAGTGCTACTTAGGTGGGTGGCACAATAAGTGCTGCAGAATCACTGATAGCTTTTAATTTACAGGTCCTGTGTATATTGTATACCACTCTACAAGGCACTTAAACATAAATCTAATATGTCAATTAGTATATGCCAATCAAGCCATGTTTAGGCGAGTGAGAATAAGCACTTTAGCATTGGTTAGCAGTGTTAAAATGCACACAGTCCGAAGCCCAACAAAAGCAAAAATCCAGCAAAAATTGGAGGTTAGTTGGCAAAAGGTTTGGGGGAAGACCACCCTGAGGCAGACAAGTCTGCCCCTATGCAGAAAGGGAGTATAATAAACCATCCAAGAGGCGAAAACCAGCATTCTCAAAGGTCTGCCCCTCTAATCACAATTTAGTGAATTCAGACACTTCTTTCAAAGCCTCCATATTTATGTATATTACCATATCAAACTGCAGTTTATGCAAAAATAATTGGCCTGAGAATTCCTTGCCAACATAACACTCCTCATGAATGACACCCATTTTCAATACTATTATAGGGAAATTTCTCTGCAAACAATTACTAAATCATTGCCTTGTTTTGAAACACAATTGTTTGTGGTTTCTAAATCCTGCACTTGAAGAACTTGCTGTATATTCAGTCTGACTACAGGAAAATAAAAATCACCCAGAATATTTGATAATCCTTATACCTAATCATCTCAACTGCCTCTGCTGTTGGAAAACCTTAACTCAGTGGCCAGTCCATCACAAGGCTGTCGGCTCAAAGTGGTGGATAGCCCACCCTTTTAAGGGCGGGGCATCTATCACAGATTTGTCCTGGATGGGGCTGAAATCACATGCTCAGCACGGCTGGTTCTGGCACAAAAATAAAACCATCCTCGTGTGCAGGGAGAAAATATTATGCACTTAAGGACTCTTCATTTTTTTGCTTTTCAGAAACAAACCCACACTTTGGGGTGGGGGGCGGTTGTGGGTGAACAGGAAAAAGTATAGCAACAAGGATACAACAAGCAAACAACATGACGATTGCTGCATCAGCGGATGCAGTTTCAGCGAAGGGACCACTAACAGGCATCCAGGGATCTGTAAATGTGGCGGTGGTCTTTCATTGGAGGGTGCGCAGCTGAGGGCCTCCACTGACCTGACAGGCTGACGGACATCTTGAAGGCCTCAAAATGATGTGATATGTCTCGGCTGAACTGTGACTTATTCAGTTACCGTTTTATTTTATTTATTATTTATTTTATTTTAGAGTTTTATAGTGCACGAACCAGACCCGTGAGGGTATCCGAGCGCTTTACAGGATTGACAGGTGGTACAAACAGTCTTAAGATGGGTGTATACAATTGGGATAGGAACAAGTAGATGCATTATACAAAGAAAGAAATAATAGGCCGTAACATATCCCAGATACAGGAGGGATAAAAACAAGTAGATACATTATATGAGAGAGCGGCTGTCTCAATTCCCGGGTGCAATGTCCAGAAGTGCCGGGCAGGTATCATCCGGCAGAGCCAAGGGAAATCCGAATAGAAGGAGATACAAAATCACTGAGGTGATTGAAGCGAGGAATTTGCCCATAGGAAAGATTTGGCCTCCTTTTTAAAATGTGCCATAGATGGAAGTCTTCTGATGGTGGACGGGAGTGAGTTCCATATTCTTGGAGCGGCCCCAGAGAAGGCCCGATTGTACGTTTTTTTTCCCGCATGAATGCTGGTTGGAGCAAAAGGTCTCTGGCAGATTGTGAGTTTCTGGATCCTCCGGATACCATGAGTTTCTGGGCGAGAAAAGCTAAGGGTCTTGGAGTATAGCTCCTTGTGAGTGATGCAAGCCAGCTTAAGCTGGATTCTGGCCTCGAGAGGAAGCCTGTTTAGAGCTTTGAGGTGGGGAGATACATGGTCGAATTTCTTTGAACCAGTTAGGAGTCTGGCGGCGGCGTTGAGGCAGGCTTTCAATGGGGTCAAAGAGTTCTTGGTTAGACCTGTGTGGGTAGAGCACCCATATTCTATATGACTAGTGCCTGGGTTGCCATTTTTAGGTCGGTGGTGTCAAGGAAAGGTTTTAGGTGTCTTAGGTAGCACAGGTGAAATTTGGCTGGTTTGGCCATGGAGTTGATATGGCCACGCATATTCAAATTGCAGTCTAGGGTTATTCCCAGGGATTTAGCAGAGTCCACAATGGTCGGAGGGCAGTTTAACGCTGTGATAGCCCTGATCCATTCCTGAGTGTCTGAATTGGTTTTGGGTGAGGAGATAAGGAGAAATTCATTTTTTTTGCATTAAGTTTGAGCTGGTTAGAGGTGAGCCATTGCACCGTCCGCTTCAAGGCCTCATTCAGGGCGTGAATGTCCTCCGGGGAAGAGATTTTAATGTAGATCTGTGTGTCGTCGACATACATGTGAAAGGCGATGTTGGCGGTGCGTAGCACCTCTGTGAGCGGTTCCAGGTAAAGATTGAAGAGGGTAGGGGACAAGGTTGATCCTTGGGTGACTTCAACCATGATAGGAGAGGGAGCGGATAAGTTGCCGTTGATAAGGATTCTCTGTGAGCGATTCTGGAGGAAGGACCTAAACCATTCAAGAATGATGCCATCCGGAGTTTGAGGCGGTCCAACAGCGTTTCGTGGTTGACCGTATCGAACGCCGAGGATAGGTCTAGGAGGATTAGGAGACAGGTTTTTCCTTGGTCAAGGGCTTGGAGTGCATCATCCATGATGTGAAGGAGGGTGGTTTCCATGCTGTGTCCAGGTCTGAACCCGGATTGGAAGTCATCAAGTAGTTGGAAGTTGATAATGTGTTGGCTCAACTGCTGTTGCACACATTTCTCCCAAACTTTCGCTAGGAGTGGGATATTCGATATCGGTCTATAGTTGTCAGGGGAAGCAGGATCCAGCGTGGGTTTCTTTAAGACGGGGACGACTTGTTCGGCTTTGAGTGAGTCAGGTATCGATCCCTGTAGTAGGGATGCATTAATTATTGCAGTCCAAGAAGGAATGATTGCCTGAGAGGGGGAACAACCTTTACAACGCAACTTTTACAACGCACTACCTTTACAACGCATTTTTTACAACGCATAATCCTTTACAACGCATGACATTACAACGCATGACACTACAACGCATTATTAAAAACTACCTTTACAACGCATTCCATTACAACGCATACTACCATTACAACGCATACCATTACAACGCATAATATTACACTACACTATCCAACACTTACCCTACTGTTGCACCCCCTGGAGTTAGAATAGTAATTTTTACCCCTATACTATCCAACACTTACCCTACTGTTGCACCCCCTGGAGTTAGAATAGTAATTTTTACCCCTATACTATCCAACACTTACCCTACTGTTGCACCCCCTGGAGTTAGAATAGTAATTTTTACCCCTATACTATCCAACACTTACCCTACTGTTGCACCCCCTGGAGTTAGAATAGTAATTTTTACCCCTATACTATCCAACACTTACCCTACTGTTGCACCCCCTGGAGTTAGAATAGTAATTTTTACCCCTATACTATCCAACACTTACCCTACTGTTGCACCCCCTGGAGTTAGAATAGTAATTTTTACCCCTATACTATCCAACACTTACTCTACTGTTGCACCCCCTGGAGTTAGAATAGTAATTTTTACCCCTATACTATCCAACACTTACCCTACTGTTGCACCCCCTGGAGTTAGAATAGTAATTTTTACCCCTATACTATCCAACACTTACCCTACTGTTGCACCCCCTGGAGTTAGAATAGTAATTTTAACCCCTATACTATCCAACACTTACCCTACTATTGCACCCCCTGGAGTTAGAAAAGTAATTTTAACCCCTATACTATCTAATACTTACCTTAAATGCAATTTAATATTATGCGTTGTAATGGTATGCGTTGTAAAGGTAGTATGCGTTGTAATGGTAATGCGTTGTAAAGGTATTTTTTAAAAATGCGTTGTAGTGTCATGCGTTGTAATGTCATGCGTTGTAATGGATTATGCGTTTTAAAAAATGCGTTGTAAAAGTGTGCGTTGTAAAAGTGTGCGTTGTAACGTCATACATCCCCTGAGAGACGGCGGCTAGGCAGTTAGAAGGGAGAGAATCGTTGTAGTGATTGTTCGGGTTTAAGGAAGATAGAAATCTCGAGACAGAGTGTTCATCATAGACTTTAAAGTAGGACCAGTGCGCTAGGTTTTTGGGTGAAATGTGGGAGGGCAGTGCGGAGAGAAGAGGTAAAGCAGGCGTTGTTTGGGAGTGCGTAGCGGAATTGAGTTTGTTTCCTAGTGCAGTGATTTTTGTCATGGACGAAGGAGGAAAATTCCTTGCAAGAAATTAGAGATTTAGGGGTTTCTTTGGAGGTTTTAGCCTTCTTGTTAGATTAATGTTTGACCATGTTGAATAGCTTGCAAGGTCTGTTCTTGGCGTTCTCCAGTTCTGAAGATTTTTTTTTTGCGTTGAGGATTTTCCTATTGTAGGCGTTTCTGGACTGACTGAGCAGTTTTAGATGGGCTGCTGTTTCCAGTTACGTTCTGACTGCCGGAGAGATCTCCTCTCCTTGTTGAGGGAACCGTTGAACCAGGGATTCCTGTCTTTGATCTGGGTTCTTTTTAGTTTTAGCGGAGCAAGGTCATCGATAATGTTGGATATCGCTGTAAAATAATGATCAGTGAGGTTGTTGACCGTAGAGAGATGGGGGGGGGGGGGGTGGTAGGTCCGACTCACAGCAGGAAGCAAGTTTCATGTGGTCAAGCTTCTTGGTGTCTCTAACCCAGCGTTTGGGAATCACGGGTTGTGGTGTCCAAATACATGAACATTAAGTCAAGCTTGTGCATGCAGGTCACGTTGTTCCACTCACTGCTTGATAAACCTATAGAGCCACTATGCTAATTAGGGAGCTTTGTTGATAGTTTTAAGGTATACCTGCCAATTAGCAGCTTGAAATGTCCTCAGTAAGAGCTTTAAACACAATGGTTTTAAGATGTTGTTGGAAATTTAAGATTTTTTCTCAGTAAAGTGGGATTGTATGCTGGTGGTTCACCTACCATTACTGTAATAAACAAGCTGTTTGGTGAACAACCACAAACACAAAGGCTGAATAAAATATTTAGGGCAGTTCTATGGTAGTCAATTTTGCAGTGCCCATCCATGCTACTCTGCCCCTCTCCAATAGCTGTAATGTCTCCAGAGGTTTCTTATTCCTTGAAGAGTTGTCTGCCAAAACTTGTAACACAACGGTCTCAAAACCACTTTTCTATTAGGCCACTATTAGGATACTTTAATTTGAAACAATAAGTTGTGCGTGTCTAAAATGTGCTTGAGGGCCAGATGTGTGGTGAACAAACCTTTTGTAAGTGGGGCATATTTGTATGTAGCTTTGGGTTGTGTTGAAGGTGGGACTAAATAGTTCAGACAAAGTGGAATGCCCATGGTGCATGGGCAGGACAGACTTAAGAAGGCTGTTCATCTGAAGGAGTGCAAGAGGAGCAATAGTGGAAAATGTATTACAGTGGATGATTTGATGGGACTGGTGGTGCAAGATATTTTGAATTGAGGATGTTGCACCTGATTGACCACATGCTGAAGAAAAGGTGTGACACATGGACAAAGGTACAACTCTAGGTCGTCACAGGCCAATGCATTAGCAGTGGCAATACTGTATTTCTCTGCAAGCCTGTTGGTGGTCTGACTCACCGTTGCTGGGTTGGGTGTCAGAACTGACATATTTACATCTCTTTTTACGAATGTGGAAGATTGTTTTGGAGGATCTTTGGTTTATGTTATTGGTGTTGATCAGTCTTCTGCTATTGGTGTAGATATTTTCTATGAGCAGTGTAACTAGCGGCTGCACTAAGTTTATAGGCTGCTTGAATTCTAGATCTGTTTCAAATGATGAGAAGATTAATTTGGGCATTTTTGCTTTCTCCTGCAGTTGTTCCTCAAGAACACAGAGCCTCTTTAGATTATGCCTACTCTCATACTGTATGTCCACATCAATATAGAACATCTTTAAAAAATCTCCTCAAGCAACATACATTTTTTTTGCTCATCCTTGTATGTTGTGGTACCTGGGTAAATTATTTTAAAAAGTCACTTTTTGTAGACTCGCCCCGGAGGCTCTTGTAGACACGATAGGTAATACAATTGTGTGACTAAGGTGGTAAATCTGGCAGTGAGCCAATTCTGGCAGGGGGTCAATTCAGGCTGATTCTGTGGCCGATGGTGTGACGTTTAGTTCAAGTTTATATGGATGATAGATGGGCTTGGTGGGCGTTGAGCAGACTGGTTCTGATATGAACCAGCAGCTAGTCTTCTAATGCTTAAAATCAAAATGAAGGTCATCTACCAGGGATCGGTGGAGTAGTGCATTTAATTGAATAATCTGACACCCATGATTGCACGCTTGTTTTTGAAAAGGCTATGTTTGTTAATTCTCTAAATGTGATATTTAGTTTAGAAAATTCCTGCATGGCAATTTCTATGAGGTCATTTACTTTGTCATCTGGATGGGAAATCACCTTTTATAGAAAGATATGTAAGTTAGACTTATTGGTGGAGAACATGAGCAACCTCTGAAGTATGAGTCCCCAGATCAGCTGTTTGTGATTGGGATGCCTAAAGAGAATGTTGAGAGAAGTATCTCTGTGCTTTGAGGGGGTTGTGTGGAGTAGAAAGAAAGTAAAATGGCTGATGGATTTTCTTTGTGGGCTAACTATGGAAGCGATCTACCAGGGGTAGATTGTTATGCCTCTTCGTTTACCGAGAGTCTCTCTACTGTTACTAAGAGAATTGGCAACCCTCAGCCCCTTCCCCAACCTTGCCCCCATGTCTTTATTCTCAGTTGTGTAGCCCTCCATGAGATTTGGAATAGATGCCATGTAGACCCCATGGTATAAGTACCTCTGATGGTCTCCAAGACCCCACAGTGGCCCATGGGTCATGAAGTTGGCATACAGGTACAGGAATGTAGAACAGATTTTGGTAAGTGTCAGAACCTATTTGAGGCCACAGGGAAACAGAGGATACTTAGGCGATTGGGGCCTTTTTCTACAGAGCACCGATGACTGGCCTCTATGGCACTCCAAACCAGGTGCTAAGTATAGTCTTTCTAAATGTATTATCAGAAGTTAGCGCAGCTCAGGAAGGTAGTGTGGGGGATAGAGACTGAGAACCACTACTTTTCTAAAGTAGCCCTGACTTTATCCTCCCGCCATTCAGAGCCTGAGGCTATGTCTTTATCTTCCGGAATGTGAACAAACCTGTATCACTGTCTGGAGAGGCTGTACCACAAACTCCTTCTCTTGCTATTTTATTTTTTTATAAGGGGCATCCTAAATGGACCCTACTGGTGTCTGCAGCCATATATTTACAATAGCCTTGGAGTCCTGCTGCCAGCCACCCATACATACAGCACAAACATGGCAGATGCAAGGCAATGCCGGAGCAGGATCTGAGCACTGCATTCAAGCAAGACTTTCCTCGATTGGGGCCAGAAGGCACCACACTGTTACCTAAACAGGAACAATGGTCTCTTTAGTATTTTCAATCAAACCAATGGTGCGCTGCTACCACTGCTTAATCAGTATGTCCCAGGAGATGGTCAGTAGCCCTGTGAGGACCTGAGAGTGCACTTGGTTCAACCCTAAAGACCTCAGAGCCCTTGGTGTCATGGGTAGTTCCAAGGCCTATGCCGCAGGACACAAACCGGGTTAGTGTGTGTGCTGAGCCTCAAATGTCAGGATACCATCTAACCCACAGCTGGAGTCACTTAGGGCAGGGGTGAACCTCTGTACGGCCATGCCCGGGACATTCCTGCCGCAACCGTACGCTAGTGGCTACATGGAGAGTGTTTGAGGGCATGAATAATTCCCTTGCATTCATTGCAGCCAAACCATGTTAGACTGAAAAACTTCCTTCCAAAAAAGCAGACCCTTACAGGACTCAGAATCTTCTGACAGAAAGAATAATAAGACCTCATTTCCGGATTGCCCTTCACTTTCTGTTTAATATCAACCTTGCTGGCTGAATTATTGCACTGTGAACTTGATATGGCATTGATCAGTGGGTATTAGCAAATGCCTGGCAGTGAGACTGAGAGGTTACTTATCAGCAGTACGCATACCCTTCACTGCATGAATGTAAGGGGTATTAGGGTTGCTTCTGGTTTCAGGTGTTCCCTCTAACACAGGCAATGCTGGTTCAGTTTGCATAAATCTCCTAATTCGTCACTAGTATGGTATCCACTGCTGTCTTCGGAATAGAAGATGAACCTAAACTAAATTGTGCAGCACAGATTTGTGAATACCAAGTTATAGCTTCATGTAGATATGCCAGTCACCCTGATATGTAAGGTCATTGCTGGGCGAATTAATGCCTGTGTGGGCTCAGCCTAAATTGATAAAAGTTTCATTGTGTTTCATTAAATAAACTCGGGATATTGGTCACCCATGAATTTAGCTCAGACTGCCATTGAATTGTATGTTTTTGTTTAAAGTGCTTGTTCTTGAGCTGGTAGAAGCAGTTAAAATAGTATGAGTGAATGCACTTACCAAGTATTAAAAAAAACCTCTCCTTTTTGGGTTTGCAAAATTTGCAAATTACCATTTGCCTACTTTGGGCCTCATTTATGAAAAGTGTTGCATCGGGATGCAACACTTTTCATTGCGCCATCCTTGCGACACCATGGATGCGCCATATTTATACTGCCGTGCTCCATGTCGCAAGGATTGCACAGATACATCAGGAATCCTGACGTATCTAGTGGCGCAGTAATGACACATTGCTGGAGTTTGTCGGTAAACTTGCGCAACTCTAGTAATGTGTCATTACACATGGGGCAAGTCCCATGAAAAAGGCCCTGCGTATCTCCTTACGCCTGCTTAAAGCAGGCGTAAGGATTGTAACACAGTTAAGTCCTAGGAGTGGCTAAGTGAAACATCATAGATTTCACTGAGCCTCTTCTACGAGTTTTTTTTATGTAAGAACGCCCACCCTGCATACATTATACCTGACGCAGGTATAATGTAGCGCAGGGATTTATAAAGTGTCGCATCTGCCTAGATGCGTCACTTTGTAAATAGGGCTCAGTGTGGCGCATTGTTTGCGTCGCCACAGCGTCACAAAAATGTGACGCAACGGCGGCTCCTGCTCCAGCCCTCATAAATAAGGGCCTTTGTGGTTTTTATTGATAACTCTGCTCAGACAGATGGTGCAGTGTAAAAATAAAATAGTTGGCTGGAAGTTGCAGGTTAAAAGCACATTACCTTAGTTGCAGAACAAATCTGATGTAAATATTTTTTTTCAGGAAAAATCTTCCAGAAAAACATTTTCATGGGAGGTTTTGCATGCAGGTGAAGATCAGCAGATGTGATAAAACTTGCTACTTTGCGAAGTTATGCAGTATTTCACTGCCCCCAAAATCTCAGGGATATCTCTTAAATGTGCTCACCCCATAACCGAATATCATCATGCAGTCAGGCCTCCTGTGATTGGTGAAGTTGTACAGAGTGCCATCTGATAATAAATAGTGCGTTGCAGTATGAAAGCTTCCTTATGAATAATGCAGCGCTCTCAAGCTTCCCGCCACTCTCTTGAGAAGCACATGTGCGGCAGGTTTTTTGCTTCGGATTCAGGGACTTTTAGTCTCGGTAATCACATTGTCGGATCAGTGCTACAATTCTCAGAAACCCACTGGGCTGGATGAGCCGCTCACTGCTAGACCTAGCAAGCTGGAGTCTGTGGCTTTTCTTAAAATGTTATTGCACTTGCTTATGCTGGTGAAGCTTTTATCACCATGGCTCAGATATTAACTCTGGCACCCTTTGTGCACCTGTGTGCAACCATGCCCTGCTCATAAAAATGAAGAAGCCATCTTGCCCCAGATACTATGGTTTGTAATTTGCTGGACATGCCAGCGAGCCTGCGGATATGCTACAATGATGATATAATAAAAACTTGTATTTATGTAGCACCACATACTGCAGGTCTGCTGTTTCCAAGAGCTGCAGTTGACATAGTTTACTGTCACCCAATTTGTGACAATTTACCGACCCAAGAAGAATGGAAGAATGAGTCAGACTTGCAGGATTTTTTTTAACTTGAATTTTGCTTCAATTACTACATGTAACATTCCGCAATCAGAAAGGGCAAATTCAGATATTTCAGTTCTTACAAAGTACAGGTTTATGATGATGAATGCTTACTCGTTGGACAGGAGACTCAAGTTTATGTCCTCTTAAAACGTAACCCTTCAGTAAAGCGAAACACATTTGGAGCAATCACTTCTAGAGGGTGATTGAGAGCCCTTGCGGGGTTGGAAGATCTGTTTTCTGGCTGGGGTCGTCTCCAACTTTTCATGGGAAAGCCCTCTCTACTCTTGCCCACTTGCCAGAGACGTTTTAAGGCATGGGCAAAGTGGGCTCTGGTCTTGGGCCTAGGCATTTTAGGGGTCCTCTGAGCCAGCCCTGTTCCGCAGAGTCTTTTCCTGATGACCTTGAATATTTCATAAACTGATTGTATTAAATACCGTTTTTCTTTCATTTATTTTTAATATGGGTAAAGTGTGTGTTTCTATTAGACATTTTGCAGAGAAATGTTGTGCTTATGTTTAATGCAACATCCATAAAAAGTTTCTTTTTGATCAAAACAGGACGTCGTACATGAGAAATGGGAGGGTGTCACAGACATTACTTGCAGTAATATTAATGAGCTGCTGCTATGTTACTATTAAACATACGTTTCTATCCCTTATTATTAGATGTAAACACATTTAGAATTTGGACGAGTGTGCCTGCGCACTGTCAGTGACCTGGTCAAAGGGGGCATGAAAGAGTTAAAACTGGATCGTAAATTAAAAGCTGTTCTAAACAGGGGCCTCCAAAATACGTTTGGCCCAGGGCCCCCCAAATCTTTACAATCCCCCTGCCACTTGCCCAGGACTGGTCACCGCCTCGGGGCAATCCCACTAGGACCCTGGACCATGTATTTCCACCTGCGGGGGAAGGGAATATTGGGAGAGGACAGGCCTGTCACACAGACTGTAGAAGATGGATGGTTCATTCATGTACAGAAGAAGTGACCAGGGATGTCCAAGCTCTTCCCTGGCCTCTCAGGGGCCCTTGCCTTCACCCCGGCTCAGAGTCCTCAGTGGCATCCCTGGATGTGCTGCGCAGAACCTCTGCCGCTGGCGCGCTAATCGCTCTCATTACTGTGCATCTGCAATTAGTTACTTTGTTGCTGCTTTCCGGAGCCCCCAGCTGAGTCTAATTACAGGGCTGTTACAGAAACAAACGACATCAGCATTGGTGCGGTTTATTTTGAAACTCTCAAAATGAAAATTAAATCACGGAGCTATGATATAGCGCCAAGTGTGACTTTCACTGACAAATGGTGTTGATATTTTATATAACAAACTCGTTCCGTGGAAGGATACAGAGACAAGGAGGTGAAGGCACGTTCCATGACTAGAGTTCATTCAGGAGCAATTATACATCAGCGATTGAGCATGCAAAGAGGGAGGAATTTAAAATGGCAGGCAGGATGGCTCAGTGAGTTGTACGCTTGCTGCGTCTGCAATCCGAAGTGGTTAAAGGCGTGTGCTCAAACCTGCAAGGCTGACGCGGTTTTACGGGAGTACGATGGAAGGGAAGGGTAACTAATTGTGCTACAAGTGCTTCGTGAGATTTTGATAAATCATCTGTCCATCTTTCTATTTCCTACTGCCATTTTATTTTCGTCAAGAGTAAATGACAGCTCTGCCAAGGGCCTGCTGGACAGATGGGTTACTCAGCGATACATAGAATGGAGCAGTACCTGTAAACTGCCAATCATACCTGGCTCTGCCCATCCCTGTCTGTTCATTGCAAACAGGAACACCGTGGTCTCAGCTTCACCTTTGTTCTTGCACTTCTGTTACTCCTGTGTGTCTTCATACTGGAGCTAGTTGAAATAATATGATTCACTCCTTTATTACCTTTCCTGTTGGAGGTAGTAATAAACATTCGCCACATTTTCCATGGTTGCAAGTTCCGTTGCCACACCCATCTATTGCTTCATATCGCTCGTGTAATTCTAAGAGTATAGTTCCATTACAAATGCAGGCTCCTGCAGTGTATGAAGGCAACAGCACATGCACATGTGTGTGCTCTGTCCCTCTGACCACACATATCTCCCACCTAGGATTCAGCATTCCTTATGGAATGCTAGGATTTGCCTCCATCACATAATCCTCACTAAATCTGTCACATTGAAATTCTGGGAGTGTGCTCAGAATAATCAACAATCACTTCCCAAAACTGGGGGCATGCTCGGATTGGACACCAATCACTGAATAATTCCTCCGGATTACTAACCAGATGAAAACATTAAATACTGGAATCTCCCATGTGGGACAATTTCTGCAGTCAAGTCCCGAAAAAGGTATTTTTTGCAAGACATGGTTGGACTGTAATATTATCACCATAGACCAGGATATGTGTAAAGAACATAACATGATGCAATTCTTTTAAACTCAGAACAAAAGATAACTTTCTGCAAAGAGAGCAGTGGAATTATCTGACTGACTTTGCTTCAGTGCATAGAAAAGATATACGGTTTGCACGGAGTAAATAGCAGTGCTTAATTTGCCGTAGAATGAACGCTGGTGCCCAAAGCTCTACTCAGGAACCCGCAGCCGGCGCTTTTACACGTCAGGGCACTGAATTCCAAGGCTGTGTAAGTGACCTCATGACTCTATCCACTATCAGACACTCTTCTCTTTTTCTTCCAACTGCTTTCCCCTTTTTGCATTATTCCCTCTCTTGCTGATGGTCAATGTCTGATGAGGAAAAATAAGGGCTGGTCCATAAGTATGAGTGCCGGTGGGCGCCACCAGCAACTACTGGCTCAAATTAAGCACTGGAAAACAGGTAGCTCAGCCTTGCAAGCTTTACCAAGGAGATAGGGAACGTTAATTGAGAAAGTGTCTGTTTACGCAAGTATAAACTACTGACAAAGGAAAATGTAGATTTATTCCAAAGAGCAAAAGTAAGTGATATTGAAATGCAGGGTGATATATCACACAAAAACTATTTGAGATATTTGTAATAAATAAAGTGATTTTTAACATGCTTACAGTGGAGAACAAATGAAAACAAGCCAAAGACTTTAATGGCCGAATCAGAAGTGAAAGATTGGACTGTTAGAATCTGGGGACTGCAGGAGGTGCATGGAGCAGACTGTCTTCACATGGTCCCAGAGGGGCATATTCACAGTGAAGTGAGGGAGTGAGGCGTTAGCCTTCCTGGCTTAACGCCTCACTCGGCCACTTCAGAAACACAGTGCTGCACCATATTTACAACAATATAGTGCAGCCCTGCGTACCCCCTGAGCTGCCGCTAAGCTTAGCAGTCTATCCCCAACGCAGGCACCCTTGCACCATAATGCAAGGGTGCCTGCGTCGAGGGGAAAATTGTTTATGTGCAGGAAGGTCTCCCTGCCTGCACATAAACAATCTTTAAATTATGTTTTGTAATGCAGCACACATAGAAGTTGCAAAACGTCATTTCTTTTTTTGATTGTTTATGTGCAGGAAGGGAGATCTTCCGACACGTAAACAATCAATGGCAATTTGCTGTTTCTAATTGTGCTGCACAATACAGCACACATGGAAACAGCAAAAAACGAGGAGAAATAAAGCATTTCTCCTCGTTTCACCAGTTTAAGACCAGATTTTCACTGGTGTCAATTTTGGCGATGCCTCCTATTTACCATTAGTATTAGTATTACTATTTCCTATTTACTTATACCCCTATTAGGGGACAGCGTCAAAATCAATGGGTGTTGCGGTAGAACAAAACCAAAAAAGGACACTGTTCCTATCGCAGGATGCAAACAGTCACCCTTGCGTGAGGGTGCAAAAAGTCACCCGTGTATCTGAAAAGAAAGACAAGAAGAGAAAGAAGTAGAAAGATGTCCTAGGTGAAGGGGACCCACCAGTGAAATGAAAGAACACATTTTGCCCTCTTGTGGCCCTCACACACCCCGGGGAGTGTCATGCTTCATCATCGGGCGTTTGCTCCTCGTAGGGCCGGCGCTGCAATTCCCTACGGGTCCCCCGAAGGGTCTCTTTATTGGAGATCTTTTCTAGGACTGCCGGATGGTGCATGCAGGTGTGTGGGGTGGGGGTCCAATGAGAGTTAAAAAAAAAAACGGGTGCGTGCCTAGTGATAAATAGGTTAATAAAGGGTAAACATGCAGCAAATGTTTAGATTGTATACCCTAAGCAGACTCAACTGCTGTAGAACACCCACAGCAATGCCCATTGCCATCCCCTCCGACGCTAAGTACAGCGTTAAAGGGGGCCTTATTTACAAGGCAGTGTTAAAGCACTTTAAGTGGCGATAGGGGCTTATAAATTTGCCCCAAAGCGCCCAAAATGCAAGTATCGGTGGATAGAAACCAATATCAGATCTAATCTTGTGCTCAATAATTACATTGCTATCTCACTCTGGAATAGGAATACTCTTACATAATAATGAAAATTAGTAAAAGGTTGCAATAAATTAGGGCTTTGAGGAAGCCCTATGGTGGCGAAATAGATTTTTCTCAAAGAATGGAAATCCACCAAAGTGTCCTCAGTAGCTCGGATTGACACATGGCTGATCGGATTGGTAAAAGTCACAAAAATGGAGAAAGTATTATAATCTCCAAAATGATGTGGGATGACGTTTTGGAATTGTATAACTACAGAGGCCTCTTTAGAGCTGTTAGCGCCCGGTGCGACAATCATTCCCCTGCTCCCCCTGGACCACCTCCTCGTATTCCCTCACGACCACCAGGCAAAAGTGCCCCCCATCTCTCAATAGCCCCTCTCTCACATACATTTCATTTGTTTTAAAGCACTGGTAAAGGCTGACTTTACTAACAAAAATGTATATCTACACAAACACTTTTCAGCAACATTAGGAATAGATAATGAAAGACTGGGGGGAATACAGAATGTCCTACCCAATTTTATGCAGTCTGCATGCAGCTCTTTGATGACAGTTCGTAAGAGTCACCGTTCTATATTACAATTGTATCCTATGAACTGTGGTAACAGAAGGATCTCTGTGACAAAAGCAGTAATCCACTCAGCTATCCACATAAAATACAGGTCTGTGATCTGCACAGTACGTGTTCTTTGCAGCAGGCATATTAACCCTCTGCGCTACTTTATGCGAATCAAAACTGCCTCTAGACAAAAACTCTGATCTCTCTCTCTCCAGCAGGAACATTAATCTCAAGAGTTATCTTGGCATTTTTAAACCTGCCTGAAAACTGGACACACAAGGAACTCTGCTGATGCATTGTAAGTTTTTACTAAAAGCAGTGCTCCCCCTGATTTTAGCGCACCCCCTTAAGTCAGTACCAGTCACACTGCCCAAAAGTCGCCGTGTATAACTAAGGGCCTGTCTTGGGGTTTGTAGAATGGGGTAAAGGCAGAAAAACTAGAGGAGAACTTTCCCTCCTCCACCTTGCCTTTATTGCCCCTTCCAAATTGAGAGATGTCCTCCAGCCCAGTGGACATCTCTATAAATTGGCAGGACCCACCATCATAGCAGTTCCTGCAATCTTGGAAAAGTTTGATGGGCAGCAGCATCAAACATGATGGCCAGCCATCAAAGTTTTTCTTTTTTTTTAAAAAAAAAAAGAAACTCCTAAAACTGGAGTTTACTAAAAAACTGTGAAAATGAAAAATATGGCTGCCAAATTTCTTACATCTAGTTGTGCAGGCAGTCAAGGAACATCTGTTGGCATTCTTGGGGCTTCTGGTTAAAGGTGGGTGGACAAACAGTTTTGATTCATCTGTAATAGACCATGAAGCTTCTTATGAACTAGACGGAAAGTTTTGAAGGCGCTCTCTCTTTTACAGAATGCAGGTGGTGGGTCTTCACTTCTGGTGTGATGTGATCATACTATTTCAAACAACACACCCAACAAGCAAACCTGTTTTGAAATCTTTGGGGTTTAAAAGAGATGCACTGGGAGGCCAGTTTATAAATTGTTGCAGTGAATATGACCATGGCAAGAATTAGAGAGATTTGCTGGGGGAAGTTTGGAGGTGAAGAATATACATGGCAATCGAAAAAGTACATACTAATTGCTTTATGTGTTCTCTATCTCTATCGATACATCTACCTCTTTCACTTTTTATCTCTCTCCCGCTCAGTGCTTAATTTGAGACAGTGGTTTCTGGTGCTCGGAACCAGCACTTAATTGTCAATACCGGCACTTCTGACAGTCTGCCACATGTTGGCGTTGTCTGTCTGATTTAGAGATTACCACAGCAGACAATTACTAATTCAATCTACATTAAAATGACTATTACCTGCCGCCCAAACCATTCTTATAGCTTTGGGAGCCTGGAATAGTCCCAATTGTCACACTTGTAGGAGTGCGATGGTAGGTAGTTGTGTTGTTAGTATCAGTGGCAGCGTAGCAGGGCCAATATGTGGTGCCAGCTGCAGTGGCCTCCTGATGAGCGCCCTGGCACCTATTTAGAAATTAAGCACTGCTCCCGCTCTACATGTGTATGTATGCATGAACTTGTATTTGTGTATGTATATGTATAGACGATAATGTATGGTGAAACAATTGGCGTGTAGTCAACCACTGCCAACATTCAAGATGTTGAGCCATCATGAAATTGTGAAGATAAAAGGTTACAGTAGTTGGAAAACAACTTGTGTCAATAAAGCAAACTAATGGAGAGAAAAAGCCTTCCATTGGGGACGCTAAAATAACCAAATTAAGCGCAGGCAAACATAGCAAAACATTCACATCTATCAGAATGTTAATGCAATGCCACACTTACACACCTCAAACTGTACTTGAGCATTAGTGCATGAAAATGAATTCACTAGCTAGGAACTACTAAAGACAAAGAACTACACTCGGGAACAATCATTATGCATGCACAAATGTAGAAATGTGAGAACACAAAACCAGCCTTTGGCAATTTGGAAAATGATGGAATTTAAAATGGCAAAAACCACTCTTTTCTTACAAAAGGGCGAGAAACATAAAAGACACATTGGTAAACACACGCCCTCTAAAATCAGTACAGCAGGTCAATATTACTGTGTTAAATGCATGGGGGTTACCCCCGGTAATCGGTCATTTCCCTTGTGGTGGTTGCAGTGTCTGTAACCTGACTACAGTCAGCAAAACCCTGTCTCTTGAACCCAGTAGGACTTGGACACAGAGAATGCATACGAACTGTAATAGTACAAATGTTGTCTACATCATCACCTGTCCGTTCGGACTCCGCTACATAGGAATGACTAGCCGCAAAATAAAAACGCGGATATGTGAACACAGGAGCAACATTAGATGCAAAAATAACACCACAAAATTGACAAACCATTACATTACAGCCACACACTCACCAAATGAACTAAAATGGTCTGTAATCAAAATGCTACCAAATGCAGACAACCAAAAACTCTTTGAGAAAGAGCAACGTTGGATTTATAGATTATCCACGAATGTTTCTGGTCTCAATGATAATGTTCCCTGGAGCAGTATACAAAAATAACAATGCACATAGAAAATGACATATGATTACTAATATGTCTAGGCAACCACACTTCACGGTTATAAAGTAGTCGAATGCTAATCCAATGTTTACATTAGCTTCAGTGAGTGCTCGCTGAATTTTTCATCTCAAAACAGCCAACAAAGTCAAATTCGTCTACGGAACTACAGTCAGTCTGTTTTCTATTGAATTAAAACTACACCAAGTCCCCGCCCCCATCACGTGTTCCGATACCACGTGATGCGGAAGCAAACATTAAAAACATGCCGCCTAGAATGCACCGGCAACATTCGGTCCCGGGAGGCACTCGACGGTAGGTGAGACTGAGGGCGGCCAGGCAACGTGGTGTAAGTAAAATCTTCTCACCGGGTAAGCGATGTCCCTGATAACCTTAATGCCACCACTTACCGGCACGATAGATTAATTCTCGCATCGCCATACTTTTTTCTTTTTCTTTTGCCACAGCACTGAACCATTACCTGACGCCCCCTCCCTGAGGGTCCATGGGGCAGTAGTTCGTGCATTAATATGTAAGGAACAACAATGAGAGTAACAATTACGAAACATTACCACAGTTACTTGCTAGAATTTAATCCTAGATTCACAATTCGATCGCCTCTGATCGGTTGCACTTTTGAAATAGTCACGTTTTTCTTGAAAGCTCGAACTTCCACGAGCTGTTTTTCTGCATGAGAAGAAGCAGCAACGAATGTGGAAGGAACTCATTCTGATTCTAGTATTTATCAGAATGGAACACAGTAGGTTTGTGTGTGCAATAACTGCTAATACATGGCACTCACTTTATCACGTAGGCTCCAATTGGCAGCATCTATTTGTTGATATATCACACATAGGTATGTGTGGATTTGCCGGCATTTATTGCAGTCAAATATCTAAATAAGCAAAGACACGGTATTTGATGCAGGTGTTTTATCTTTCTTCTTTTCACAGATCGGATGAAAAAGATCCCTAATTCAACTACTCCGTGAGTATACGGGGTGGTACATTTTTGGAAGAGAGAAGGGTGCACCTTAGTGCGTGCATACCCCTCCTTCCAACAATTTAGGTCCTGACGAAAGCCCAGCATTGCTACAGATGGCAGAAACATGTTGACCTGAAAGACCTTATCTAACATCACTAGTATAACACTAGTAACACCAGATACCAAAGGCCATTATACCTTTAGAGGTATCATCACTATTGTTTTTAATCTTACCTCTTGACTCCATATTAAATTACTTAGGGGGTCCTGAGGTATTTTTAAACCTCACTTGTATCACTAACTCACGTGCACTATCACGTAGCATCTTAACCCGCTCCGCTGTAATCAGGCGTTGAAGCACACCCGGATGGTATTAGACCATTTGGGTGGGCCCCGATGATGAAGCATGTCACCAACTAGGTTGGTGAGTGAGGGGTTTTTTAAAAAGAAAAACCTTTTTCTGAAAAAGAAAAAATTATTTTTCTCTCCTGTATCTTCACTATACTTTTTCTACATATATTTGAATTGAAAAACACTCATTCAAACATTCCACCAGTATTGCGTGACAGCTCAATATGATATATGAGACGTCCCATACAGTTTGGGCTGATACGTAGTTTAGAGAGAGGCTGAGTTGTTATTTTAAAAAGTACGACGTGGCAACTTAAGGACATGAAATACACTGTCACAGGACCGAGAGCACATATTTACACTTGGTGATTTGTAGAGTGTTATTAAAATCCACTTTCAGGCTGTAGCTCCAACGCTAATATTTATAAATGCTAATAGAATCATTATTGAAGCTGACTAGTCACCAGATGAACAGTGGGTGCATCACAAATAGGGCCATGCATAATGCTGTTATGTTCACATGCGAAAATTTACATGTGGTCAAACCGGAGAGGTTGAAATCTGTACTTGCTACCGACATCTCTCCCAGGTAAGCCCTCAGCACCCCAGTGGTGTATTATGGTGAATATTTTTGAACTGCCCTGGATTACGAATGTTTCCCCCCATATCGTCTATAATATAATAAAAAATGGGGGTTAGGTGGAGTACCACACTTTAGAAGGAAAATTATTATTGAACTATTTGAGCACAATAGCGTGTTCTCAGATATTTGACCTAGTTTTGCATGTTTAATTCGGAGCGAGAGCTGGGAAGCTCTTTGAAGGACCATTCGATTCAAAGCTTTTCAGAGCCTGAGGCAACACTTTAGAAAAGAGTTCACCTCAGACTGATTTATATAAATGTGATCCTCTAACAGCACAGTGACGCCACTCCAAGATGGCCAACTAGCCAGTGACCTTGGTGGCTTTCATGGTTGAGTCATTGCAGCCCATCCAGCTCTAAAATCAGCCTACTACTTGGCAGTCCAATTGGAAACTGTGAGAGTGGCACATTGGTCAACCAACCTTATAGAACCAGCATCATGTACACCTTAATCAAGTATCAGCAGGTCATAGTGCCGCACTCTGAAGGCCTGTCTTTGGGCAGTACTGGGATTAAGTGCCATTGATGAGTTCTGATATCATCTGCAGTAGGTTCACAACTACAATTAGCATAAAGTGACGGCCATAAGGAACAGTGGATATGCAGGTCATAGTTTCTTTGTAGTTCAATCAAGGGTCAGAGAAAGAACAGCAAATTTCATGAAATCTAGGTAGTACAGCCTCACAGATTGAAATGATTAGAACATCGGCACCAAAGAGATGGTGTAAACGGTATAAAGATAGAATATCGACGGGAAAATATCGACTAGCATTAATATCGTGGTAAGAATATCGACTGTGAAAAATATCGTAATAGAAAATATCTTTTTAAAAAATATCGTTTTGTGAGAATGACAAAAATATCGTCATAAAAAAATATCGATGAACAGAATATCGTTGATCAAAATGTCGTTTCATATAATATCGACAGAAAAATATAAGTTGTTATAAAATTTATAAAAAAATATGTATTATGTTTTTAAAAAACTTACAAAACTCCTACTAGTAATAATATGTGTAAAAAAATATTTTCTACAAAAGAATTGTTAAAATTTTAGTAGCGGGTTATTGGTATTATAGGGGATAAGGGTGGGTAGTAATTTAAAATTTGGTTTTTAAAAAATGTATAAAATATAAACAAATTAGAAAATATTTAAGAAATCCAAATTTTAATTTGAAATTTCGAATTCTTCACAAAATTAAATTTGTAATTAAATTTTATAATTTCAAATAAAAATTTTAGGAGCGGGTTTTTGGTATTATAGGGGATTAGGGTGGGTAGTAATTTAAAAATGTAGTGTTTAAAAATTGTATAAAATATTAATAAATTAGAAATTTATAATGAAATCAAATTTTAACCTCGAAATTTAAAATTTTACACGAAATTTATTTTTTAATATTAATAAAAAATATTACATTAATATTGAAGAAGCGTTATTTTGGTATTATAGGGGAATAGGGTCTAAAAAATAATTTAGATAGAAAAATTTATATTGTTTACTAACCTGCACATTTCCTGACTTATGTTGGATTGGAGTTAGAATAGTAAATTATTATAAAATATAAACAAATTAGAAAATAATTAAGAAATTTAAAATTTAATTTTAAATTTCTAATTGTTTACGAATTTAAATTTGTAATTAAATTTAAAAATTTCAAATAAAAATTTTAGGAGCGGGTTTTTGGTATTATAGGGGATTAGGGTGGGTAGTAATTTAAAAATGTAGTCTTTAAAAATTGTATAAAATATTAATAAATTAGAAATTTAATATGAAATCAAAATTTAACATCGAAATTAAAAATTTTACACGAAATTTATTTTTTAATATTAATAAAAAATATTAAATTAATATTGAAGCGTTATTTTGGTATTATAGGGGAATAGGGTCTAAAAAATAATTTAGATCGAAAAATGTATTTTGTTTACTAACCTGCACATTTCCTGACTTATGTTGGATTGGAGTTAGAATAGTAATTTATTATAGTTTACTATCCAGCACTTTCCCTGAATTATGTTATGTTTGGAGTTAGAATAGTAATTTATTATGGTTTACTATCCAGCACTTTCCCTGACTTATGTTGGATTGGAGTTAGAATAGTAATTTATAATGGTTTACTATCCAGCACTTTCCCTGACTTATGTTGGATTGGAGTTAGAATAGTAATTTATTATGGTTTACTATCCAGCACTTTCCCTGAGTTATGTTATGTTTGGAGTTAGAATAGTAATTTATTATGGTTTACTATCCAGCACTTTCCCTGACTTATGTTGGATTGGAGTTAGAATAGTAATTTGTTATGGTTTACTATCCAGCACTTTCCCTGAGTTATGTTATGTTTGGAGTTAGAATAGTAATTTATTATGGTTTACTATCCAGCAGTTTCCATGACTTATGTTGGATTGGAGTTAGAATAGTCATTTATTATGGTTTACTATCCAGCACTCTCCCTGACTTATGTTATGGTTTACTATCCAGCACTTTCCCTGACTTATGTTATGTTTGGAGTTAGAATAGTAATTTATTATGGTTTACTATCCAGCACTTTCCCTGACTTATGTTGGATTGGAGTTAGAATAGTAATTTGTTATGGTTTACTATCCAGCACTTTCCCTGAGTTATGTTATGTTTGGAGTTAGAATAGTAATTTATTATGGTTTACTATCCAGCACTTTCCCTGACTTATGTTGGATTGGAGTTAGAATAGTAATTTATTATGGTTTACTATCCAGCACTTTCCCTGACTTATGTTATGTTTGGAGTTAGAATAGTAATTTATTATGGTTTACTATCCAGCACTTTCCCTGACTTATGTTGGATTGGAGTTAGAATAGTAATTTATTATGGTTTACTATCCAGAACTTTCCCTGATTTATGTTGGATTGGAGTTAGATTAGTAATTTATTATGGTTTACTATCCAGCACTTTCCCTGAGTTATGTTATGTTTGGAGTTAGAATAGTAATTTATTATGGTTTACTATCCAGCACTTTCCCTGACTTATGTTGGATTGGAGTTAGAATAGTAATTTATTATGGTTTACTATCCAGAACTTTCCCTGAGTTTACAATTTATTTTTGATCAAAAGGGTATTTTGTCCTCTGGAACGCGTAGACCCTCGGTTTGAGTCGTCACATACTGTAACTACATATTCTGTGGGAAAGTTATGTCAATCCTGGCTGCGACATTCCACCTTAGCATCTGTCAAAGTTCATTTATCGAAGTTACATGACAAAATAGATTTGAATTATTTTGTTAAAGGTCCTGTGGGTGGCAGAACCAAAAGGTGGGCGTATGCTATTTACAACGAAGTGTGGAAATTTTCGCAAATTGAGGCGGCTTCAAGATTGAGAGCTATTGACCAAGCAAACATGGAAAAGGTTTTAGCCGTTATAGATAACAGCATTAGCACTCTCTCTTCCAGAATTTATACATTAGATAATATTGTTTCGTCAGTTGTTGATATTGTGCATGATGATATGTCTGTGTTATATAATGGTCAAAACCAGTTGCGTTCTGTTATGCAGTTTGCATGGACATTGCAGACGTTAAAGGCAGGGAGGGTCCCTTGGGACTATTTGAGCACTACATCGTTATTCATTCCTTTTAACATTACTGATAAGCAGCTATTTATGTCCATGAAAGATGCTACATATTCATTATTACATATTGAAAAATTCGAACCGTTACCTTTCTCTGTGGCGGAAATCAATTCAGTCACGTTGCTTATACACGGGTTGATAACTCTACCGTTCGCACTTCTTAAGTTTACGTCTTGTATGAAACATTATGCTCTGGGTAGATATGAACAGCTGGCCACCGCTTTCATACATGAGGTTTGGTCCCTCCCCTTTACGTATAGATGTACTAGGGACGGAACTGAGGTTTATCTGAAGGGTGAGGAATGTACCACGACACCAGATCATTCCTTGGTATGTAGGCACATTCAATTACACGGTGCATGCAATGTACAAGCCCCGATTTTGGCCTGCGTCCTACGAGGTGTCCCAGTGCCTGTGATTACGCCTTCTTTGACGCTGCTTGCAAACAGTAGTTATTTAATTTTGAATAATGAAGCTTGCTGCGGGATGTTAGTGGGAATCCCATATATAGTAACTGTATCGCAGAGGGTTGTCTGCTGCAATAATGTTCTCTTTTCACCCCCGCACGGGCGGCTGGATGTTTCCATCTGGCCTTCGATTCCAACCTTGAAAGCAGAGTTCAACAAGTTGAGCAGAATAAGAGCTGTATTGTCCCAAAAAGAGGTGTCATTGACTTCCTCTCGTGAAACATTTGTCCTTCACGTTGCTAATACGCGCACTGAGGTACAGGCGGTTTTGAATACTGACCTCCCCCTACATTTCGGAGCTTTGATCCTAACTATTTTCAATGCCTCGTCCACGACCGGCCTGGCTAATTTTTTTAAACTTGTAGGCTCCGGCCTCGTGACCTCTTTCCAAACTATTTTTGGTGTGATTCCGGCATTTTTTCATTCGATTTTCTCGAGCATCTTTGGAGGTGTTCCGCTGCTTCTGGCGCTGGTGGCAGGTGTGCTGCTTTTACTTTTCATACTACGGAATGGCTGCTGTTTCTGTGCCACACGAGCACCTGTCCCGTCTGCATCTTCTTCGTGATAGGATGCTTGACTTTTATGGTACTCTGCCATTGGCGACTTTAAGCCTGGCATATGGATTATCCTTCAGGTATTCCTACTTCACCTGCGTGCAACCTGTATTTCACTGCCTGGATTGTCCCTTTGAATGGCCTCTGGATTTGTGCTTGACCAACACGGTGTCTCCGGTGCCGGATTTCGATCGACTGATGAGGCCCTTAGTGTCTCACGAGTTGGCCTGTTCTGGTGTCCGGATTATGGCTTGTGGTGCGGCGCATGGTATCCTGGGTAATTGGGACATATCAACGGCTGCCTACGACTTCTTGGCTATGAGCTATTTAGAGGAACATTCCGGTTGCCCTCTGATTGTGCTAGAGGCTCCGATGGTTGAAGAACACGTATGTTCCTTTTCTTTAATTAATTGGATGGCTGAGACTTTTAGTGGCCCTGCAAACGATTTTTTGTTGGAAGCAGTTGCCACGTATGCTGCCTATACATTCATGGATTAACTGAACTATCCTCCTTTGCGCCTGTGCTACTGGACAGCAACCTAGCGCAGCATTCATTTTTTTTTCTAATCATTGTGTTACTTATAGTATTTGGATGATAGTAGTTGTTAATATATGAAGTAAATTGTACATTTACTTAGCAAGTTTAAATAATTTTTGTCAGCTATCTAAGTAGACATGGATAAGGTAGTTAATAAATGTTTTTACATGTAAGTTTCTGGTCGTTGTTGATAAGTTCAACATGTTCTTTTTTCACTCTAAAGAAGAACACTTTTTAATTTAGGGAGTTTATCTACTATATGCTAAGTTCGAATGAAAAAAGCAATGGGATTTTACTTACTTCAAGTGTAGTATGACGTTTTGTAGTTGTAGTCGTAGGTTTGTATTTTCTTCTCTCAGCAAGGTAACCGTTTTTCTCCAAGTTTGGCCCAAAAATGGTAAATTACGTTAAGTGTATAATTGTTTTTATATTAGTGAGTTAATTAATGGTAGCTTTTGATTGGTTCAATTAGTGAAATTTCAAAATCATTGGTCGAGAACGTTATTTTGAATTAGAAAACCGTTAAATAATTATATGTGTGAATAGTTTTGTAAAGTAAAATAGTTAAAAAAAGTGTGTAAAATAAAAGAATAGTGCATATCGAGTTGGTAATAAAAAGACGATATTTTTTGTATATTTCTATAAGCAGATCGGTCGTCGATGTTAGTGTAGTCGATATATATGTCTAAGGTCATGTTATTTAAAATAAAGTCGATCATGTAGTAGTCGATATTTATGTTGTCGATATTAGTGTGAACGATATTAGGGTTGTCGATAAAAAAAAAATCGATATTTGTGTGAATCCTTGTTTAAGTATAGGATGACGATATTAATGTAAGCGATATTTTAGTGACGATATTTATTTCTGACGATATTTATGTTAACGATATTCCATCATGGAACCGGTGTAAACCCGCTAATCCAGGCACAGGCTAGTTCCACGATGATAACATTTATTTATTTGTAGGTTTTATATAGTGCTAGCTAGACCTGAAGGTATTGAATGCTTTACATATAATGCAGGATCATTCAATTTAAATACACACACATATACAGACCTAGAAAATTGTTGTGGGTTGTGAGAGTGAAGGGCTTTGTGGGTGATGCAAGATACATCTTCCTTCTATGGGAAGCCAATTGAGGTTCTTGAGGGCCGGTGAGATGTGCTCAAATTGTTTAAAACCTGTTAGTAGCCGGGCAGCCATGTTGAGAACTGTGGCAAGGGGAGCAAGGTGGGTTATCGGAGTTCCTGTGATTATGGCGTTGCCATAATCCAGGTTTGAGATGACTAGAGCCTGCAATATTGTCTTAAAATCATCAGCCAGAATAAAAGGTTTGACTTTCTTGAGGTGTTTAATAGTGTGCAGCACTCCTTTGGCTGAGTTGTTGATGTGGTCCTTCAGTGGCATGTTTTTGTCCAGAGAGATGCCCAAGGACTTTACGGAGTTGGATAGTGTAAGAGAACAGTTTAGGGCATCCAAGTTTGTGAGCCAGTTTTGGATTGGTAGAGCGTAGTTTTTCTGGGAGAAAAATAGTAGTTCAGTTTTGTTGGAGTACAACTTTAAGGTTGGTGTTAAGCCAAGTTCGTATCTTGATTAGTGTTTTGTTCAGATGTATGGTGTCACTAGGTGATTTAATATTGTAGTAAAGTTGGGTGTCTTCAGCATATAGGTGATATTTGACTCCTGCTTGGATCAGTATAACAGTGAGGGGTTCCATGAAGGGATTGAAAAGGGATAGATAGAGAATTGAGCCTTGGGATACACCATGAGGAACTGGTGTTGGTTTTGAGATACAGTTGTTGATTTGTATTTGTTGCGAGAAAAGTTGCAGGTACGAAGTGAACCAACTAAGGGCTGTGCCATTGAAACCACTGCAGTTCTTGACTGTTGTTGGGTTCTCTGTTCTTTCTCTCGGTGCGTCTTTATCTCAGCGTGCCAAGAGAACACACACAAAGAATGTTATGAATCCGGGATTCAGGAGTGGGGAGAGGAAAAACGGTTAGGCAGTTGCGGGGAACGGTTGTATGTTTTGTGCTTACTGATTCCACTGACTTTAATAAAGCCTCATTCACCACCTGAAGACTCCTGCGTCTTTACACTGGCGACAAGTTGCCAGTCAGCAGGACCTCCATGTTTGCTGTCATACGTTGCAACAATCTGCGGAGACAGTGTAACCTGCAGACACAGTGCATCTGTGCTCCTCATCGGAAGTGTTCCCGCTCTCAAGAATCAGGTGTCATTATCTACTTATGACACTCGAGGTATCATTCTGCATCCGACTCCAAGGTATTTGACTTCTATATTTCCTACAGCTTGATTCTCTCTGCTGCCCCTTACGTCACTGCATTATCGCCTTCTGCCTTTCTCTCTGCGGTTCACGGTGATCCTCCACCACGCCTGCCTACGTCATTACGTGTGTGCATTTAGCATGGCGGCCATCTTTAAACCAGACTTTATTCCTATTACTGCATCGTTTGTCTCATTATCTCCTTTACGGCCATATTTGGATCAGGCTAACTTCTCGTTGTGCTGATACCGGTGATCCACACACTATCCTCCACAATTTAAACATCAATCTTGTTTGTGCGGCCCGAGGAGCCTAGCGCGCAACCAAGATGGCCGCGTAGGTGCGAGGCTCCCGAGGACCTCCGCAACCTCCTACGTTTATCCTGTCTTCATCCTGCATCGGTTGAGGGGACTGTGTCGGTGAGCCTGAGCTGAGGTGGTACCCGTTTCCCGTTTTCGAATCGGACCTCGGGTGCCGGAGTGAGCACCGATTGAAGTTTGCGGCCTACTTCTCTCCTGGCCCCGTATTCGCGTTTGGGGGCGACACAGTGGCAAAGTGAACAACAACGGCGGGCTGGGCCTGGCGAGTCGCGCACCCCACGCTTTCACTTTCACTTTCGCGCCCCCTTGCCGTTTTCGCAAGTGGGATCACGGCGCTCTTTGTGTTGGGGTGGCCTCGCTGGGAGACCCTGCCTGCCTGCCTGCTGTGGCCCGCTCTGCCGTCCTGGGGTGGCCCCCCGGAGCTCGTGGCCTTGATTGCTTGCTCTTCACTGCGTGACTGGTGCGGGTGTGAGACCCGCGACGATGGCCACGAAGCAGGATGGGGATCGGTTGAAGGCCAAGTCAACCCGGCGTGGCGCCGCACATCAGGCCAACATCATGGACCGCTACACCCTCCCGAAGGGGTCTCCCGGCGGATCGCACAAGTGCTCTGAGTGCCCCCCGGATGCCCCGGACTTGCCCATGGATCTGTCTCTGCAAGACGTCATGAGCGCCATTGCTGAGATGAAGGCCTCGGTGGGCCAGCAGTTCGACACTTTAGCGCACAAAATCGACGCGGTCCTCATTGATGTCAACCTTGTGAGAGCTGATCTCTCCAAGACTAACGACCGGGTCGACTCTTTGGCCCACACCGCGTCGGGCCTCACGACTGAGGTGGCGGCCCTTCAAACGGAGGTGCACCGGCTCTGTCAGGCGAGTGCGCTCAGCGATCGGCGCCTGGAGGACTCCGAGAGCCGGGCCCGGAGGAATAATATCGGAGTGCCCGAGGGACGGGAGGAGTCGGCGGCGGATCTCTTTGTGGAGGACCTGATCACTACCCATCTCCAGCCTCGAGGGCTGAATAAATTCTTTGCCGTGGAGAGGGCCCATAGAGTTCCCGGGGGCAGACCGAAGGTTGGAGCCCCTCCGCGGCCTCTTATTGCCCGTATCTTTAACTTTCGGGACAGGGATGCGATTTTGCAAGCTTCCAGACTGCAAGGGCCGATCAAGCTGGAGAACATGGAGGTGAACTTTTATCCTGACTTCACCCAAGCGGTCCAGAAGCAGAGACTGAGTTTCCTGGGCGTCAAGCGGCGCCTTCGAGGCATGAACTTAAAATACGCCATGCTCTTCCCGGCCAGGCTGCGGGTGGAGGTGGATGGTCGCACTCACTTTTTTGACCGTCCTGAAATGGCCGGGGACTGGCTGGACACTTTGTCTGGGGGTCATGATCGGGATGGCGGGGGGGGGGGGCTGCGGGAGGAGATTGCCCACCGGACCGGGTCTGAGGTACTGATGCCGGGGCTCACTCCAGATGACGCGGCCACTTTCGGCCAAGCTTAGGGTCTTTTGTTTGTTGTACTCGTCTCCCCTCCTCTGGAGGCTGTGCGGGGTCTTGAGGAGGTACTCTTTCCTCCTCTAGGGGGTCTAGCTAGTTCCAATTATATAGGGGCGACAGGCACACTGCAAGTTGGGGGGGCTGTCTGGGCTCATGCAGGGGTGCAGGGAGGGGGGAGTTTTGTTGGGGCGGTTGGGTTGGGGTGGGGTTTTGTTCATTTGTACCACAAGGCAAAAGTATTGTTGTGCTATTCCTAAAGTGCTCTCGGGGGGACGATTGATCGCTTTCGGCTATGATGGGGGGTAGGGGACTGAGTCTTTTGTCCTGAAATGTTAATGGACTGGGGGACAGGATAAAACGGGGTGTGGTCCTGCAGTTCCTGAAACGAATTTCACCTGATATAGTTTTTCTGCAGGAGACGCACCTCATTGGCAACTCCTTTCGTGCTATGAATCGACGGGGCTACCGCCTTCTGGCCCATTCGGGCTTCACGTCTGGTTCCAGGGGTGTGGGCATCATGGCTAAAACCTCGCTCCCATTGGAAGTTGATGAGGTGCTCCATGATGACAGGGGACGTTACACGGTTCTGGTGGGTAGAATGGAGGGCAGAGTGATTGTTTTTGTTTCTGTCTATGTCCCGCCAGGGTTGCAAACGACTACTTTTGCGGATCTGGGGCGCCTCCTCCTTGGCCTTCCGGAGGGGATTCTAGTGGTTGGGGGGGATTTCAACGCGGTGGTTTCCGGAGCTGAGGACCGTCACCCCCCTAGGGATCTCCCCCGTGCCCAAGCGTGGTTATCTGGCCTCTTGGATACTTTGGGGCTGGTGGATTGTTGGCGTTTGAAACACCCTACGTAGAAACAGTACACCTTTCATTCCGGGGCCCATGGCAGTCTCTCAAGGCTAGATTATGTCCTGGTGCCGGCGGCGCATGCGGGGAGGATCGGGGAGGTGCGCCACTTGGCGCGGGGTATTTCAGACCACTCCCCGCTCCTGTTGCACTTCGACATTATCCCGAGGGGGGAGGGTAGGGTGGTCCCGATTAATCCCTGGTACCTGCGTGACCCCACCATTCGCGCAGAGTTGGTTAAATCCCTTAAGCGATATTTTGACGATAATGTGGGGTCAGTGTCATCGGCGGTCTGTCTGTGGGAGGCTTTCAAGACGGTACTCCGGGGGGAGGCCCTGTCCCTTATTTCCCATTCCCGGAAGCGCGAGCGGGAGGAGGTGACCCGTGTTGAAACTGAGATAACCGAGTTGGAGGGTGACCTAGAATGTGGGGTGACGGATGACAAACTACATGTTCTCCGACTCAAGCAGGCGGCCTATAAGGCCCTCGTCACGGAGGCGGACAGGGGCCTCAGTAGAGAGCAACAGGGGAGACTGTATGATGTTGGTGATAAGGCTGGGAAATTGATTGCGTGGCTGGATAAAAAGGAGAGAGCGAGTCAAGTTGTCCCGTCGATTGAGAAACTGGATGGTGTGTGTGTCACTGAACCGGGAGAAATTGTTGATTGCTTCGCTGAATATTTCCGTGGGGTGTATTCCCCAGTGTCCTCCCGCTCGGAAGAGGATTCCCATGCTCTGCTCAGGGATATCGCGCTGCCTTCCCTTTCGGAGGAGGACAGAGTGTCGTTGGACGCCGCCCCAACATCTGAGGAAATTGCCCTCGCCATACGTTCGGTCGCTTCCGGAAAGGCCATGGGTCCTAATGGTCTTCCTATCGAATTGTACAAGCTGCGACCGGATACGCTGGCGCCGCATCTCCGTGCTATGTTCCTCGCGGCCCGTTCGGCGGGTTCCCTCCCGCTAGACCAGCGTCTGGCTACTATCGTGGTTATTCACAAGGAGGGGAGGCCGCGGGACCGGGTCACGTCCTACAGGCCCATTTCGCTGCTGAATGCGGAACCCAAAATTCTCGCCAAGGTGTTGGCCAATCGGCTGGTTGGCGTGGTGTGCGATCTGATTCACCAGGATCAGTCCGGTTTTATCCCTCATCGCAACACTGCGCTCAACCTGCGGCGCTTGCATGGGGTGCTCGCGCGTGTCCCGTTCATACGGGAGCCGGCCATTTTGGCGTCCCTGGACGCCACTATGGCGTTTGACACACTTGAGTGGCCATATATTTGGGCGACGCTGGCGAAGTTTGGGTTTGGCCCGGGATTCATCGGTTGGGTGAAATTGTTGTATTCCAGACCGCTGGCGCAGGTGGCTGTGAACGGTAGAGTGTCGGCTCCGTTTGAGCTGGGCAGGGGCACGCGGCAGGGCTGCCCGTTATCGCCGCTCCTCTTCGCGCTTGCCTTGGAGCCCCTGGCGGAGTGGCTGCGGTGGAATCCTTCTATCCGTGGTCTCCGATGGACCCCCGAGTACGAGGACCGCGTATCTCTTTATGCTGATGATATTCTTTTGTACCTGGCTTCCCCGCGTAAATCGCTGATAGTACTGGTTGATGTATTGCACTCATTTGGCCTCAACTCCGGCCTAGTCATCAATTGGGCTAAATCTTGTGTGTATGTCCTCTCTGGGGAGGCTCCTATCCTTCCGCGGGGTTGTCCTATCCAGATTGCTCCGCGGGGATTTAGGTACCTGGGTATCTTCATTACCCTGGACGCGGAGACCCGGTATAAACAGAACTTGCTTCCCCCCTCCAGCGCCTGAAGGATGATGTCGCGCGTTGGAGGCGCTTGCCGCTCTCGCCGCTCGGCCGGGCGGCATTGTTTAAGATGATGTCGCTGCCACGTTTCCTGTACGCCTTACAGAACACAATGGACGTTGTCCCGGCGCGCTACTTTCGCGAAGTGGAGAGTTTGCAGCGCCGCCTGTTCTGGGAGGGTAGACCGCGTATCGCCCTGGCGAAGCTGACGCTCCCGTGGTACGACGGGGGGGTTGCCGTCCCAGACATCAAGCGATATTACTGGGCCTCCCAGCTGGCTGCGATAAATCACGGCCTTTACGGACCCGCTCTAAACCCGGCCTTTGAGATGGATAAAATGTTACTGCCGGGCGGCGACTATAATCGGGCGCTTTATTCTAGCTTGCTCGACGCACGTCTGACGGGCCCCACGCGGGTCATGGTGCGAGTGTGGCACGCGGCTAACTTGGCGATGGGGTGGAAGGATCGTTTGACCCGGGCGACGCCACTATACACATCTGAGCGGCTGGGCTCCCTGTGGACCTCGAAGGGTTTTGAGAAATGGGACATGATAGGCATCAGCAGGGTGGGCGATCTCTGGACGAGGGGGGGATTCAAAACGTTCGATGTGCTGCAGACGGAATTCCAGTTGCAGGACAGGGAGTACTTTCGATATATGCAGATCCGTCATGCGTTGTGCTCCGTATTCCCGGACGTTGCCTCCATTCCGGAGTACTCCCCTCTGGAAGATAGAGTGCTAGATGGGCATGTACCGGACGGCACGATTTCATTAATTTATAAAAAACTCATCAATGATCGCTCGGGACTGCTGACTGGCCTTTGTGAGGTGTGGGGGGCTGATGGATTGGAGCTGGATGACGAGGACTGGGTGTCTGCGGTGGCCTCCCCGAAAGAGGTGGCCATACCGGCTCGCCTTCGCTTCGTCCAGCTCAAGATATTCCACAGGGTCTATGTTACGGGGCCGAGTCTGATGCGTATGGGCTATGCTGTGGACGGGTTGTGTAAGCGTGGGTGTGGTTCTTTGGGGACCTTTCTCCATATTTTGTGGGAATGCCCGGAGGTGGCGCGATTCTGGCGTGGTGTGCATGAGGTTTTGCAGGCAGTTACGCATGTGCCGCTGCTGCCCGAGGCGAGGAGATGTCTCCTGAATGTGTGGGAGCCAACCGACTACTCAGTGCCGCAGACGTGATGGGTGACTCTGGGATATATGGTGGCCAAGCGTGATATTGCGCAATTGTGGGGTTCCCAGAGGTCACCGACTGTCTCGGCGTGGAAGGACAACATGGATTGGTGTATGTTTCGGGAAAAGGTGGTGTATGTTGCGAGAGGTAAGCCTGGGAAATGGGTGAAAGTGTGGGGCCCCTGGAACGCCTACCGTGGGGGAATCTGTACCCCGCCGCTGATGCCTGATCCGTCACCGGCCCCGTCTCCTTAGCCTGCTTGTCTTCCTGGTTCTGGGCATTGAGTCCACTTTGTCTCCGTCCCGACCTATCCCCCCCCTTGATATTCCTGTGTATCGGTAGGGTCCCCCCCCAGGGGAGCACATGCTATTGTTTCCGCTTGTGGGTTGCCTTGTGGACTTGTTTTTTCGTTATTTATATAAAAATGAAACCGTTGTGTGGGGTCCGGATGGTGTGGCTGCCAACGCTTCTCTCAACTCCTGCGATCCCACTTCTGCCGCAGCGTGTGTTCTACTGTTTGTATTACATGCTCTTTTTGTTTGCTAGCGGCCGGCCTGAAGGTTGTAGGCACATCTTTGTATATCTTTTGGATTCTGTAATAAACGGTTTAAAAAAAAAAAAATCTTGTTTGTGCGATCTTGGTGATCTGCACTCCATTCCTTTCATGGCCATTTTAGGGTCAGGTCACTACTCGTGTTGATCGCCGTGATCTGCACACCATTATTCACAATTTATACATTTATTTGTGATTGTGCTGATCTCGGTGATCTGCATACCATGCCTCACAATTTATATGTCAAGTAGACTCTGATCTTCATTTTTTATACACTATTGTTTATATTACAAGTGTTGATTTTGATTTCATACTACTAGTGCGTTTTGGTGTGCAGTGACACACATTTTTCTGCCATCATCTTCCACGTTGTGTTATCTTAGTACCTTCAAAGTACATTGTTTCTACCCCATTTCACCATGTACCAAGCAATTAGTCCACCTGCACCTTTTATTCCCAATCCAGCCTCTACAGAAATAGATTGGGAAGAAGGGAAGGAAGGATTTGAAGCAGATCTGGAGGCTCTAGATGGAGAGTCGTTCCCTTGCAAGAAGAAATATGCTGTTCTAAGACATTGTTTAGGTACTGAGGGCCGTAATATTTTGAAACACATCCCTAAAGACATAGTCACCATTGGCGATGGTGAAGGTGACCATGTAGTAGAGGAGTATGGTACTACCATCAAAGCTCTAAACACTCATTTCAATGCTTGTAAAAATTTTACCTTGGAAAGACACAAGTTTTATAAAAGAGTCCAATTCAAAGGTGAATCTGCCTCAACTTATGTTGGCGCCCTGCGCATCTTTGCTGCTTCTTGTGAATACAAAGCATTCGAAGAAGAAATGATAAAAGACCAGTTAGTTGAAAAAACGAATCACAAAAAAGTTCAAGAGGCACTTTTGTCAAAACCCGATCTTACTCTACAAAAAGCATTGGACATTGCCACAAGAATTGAAAGCACTAGTTTGTACATGGAGCAAATGTCTTTGACTGAAAGCAAGACTCAGAACGTGTGTGCAATAAAATCTAAGTGTAAGAGAACATAAGAGTTAAAAGGAAAATCAGATAAAAGAAATAGTAATGTTACATCAAGAAAAATATTAATGTGTTACAGGTGTGGCAGTACCAGTCATCTTGCTCATGCCAAGTCGTGCCCAGCTGTTTACAAAATATGCGCAAAGTGCTCAAAGAAAGGGCCCTTTGCCAAGGTTTGCATGTCCAATGCAAATGAACCATTTAAGAAAGTGCATAATGTAGAATCTATAATGGAAAAAACTTTTTCGTCCAGCGAGGAAGATGCATTTCTCACTATTGTAGACATGGATTGTCCCAGTGGTATTTGGCATGTCAATTCTCAAGGACTGAGAAGACCTCTATGTACTATTAGTGTGATCGGAGTTGATGTCCAAGTGTTAGCCGATTCTGGAGCTCCTTTCACTCTGATAAGTGAATCAGTTTGGAGAGAGTCTTTCCCAGAGCAAGCTTTGAACCAGTCTAATGTACATCCCATTGGATATGGAAGAAAAGTCATTGACGTTGTCGGCGAATTAAACTCTGATTTTGAATTCAAGGGCAGCAATTCCAAGGGAATCCCATATGTAGCTAGGGATGAGGTATGTCTCCTGGATGGAGAGACCAAGGCAACCTTGGTATTATCCTTGATCCCGATAATGTTCAACAAATAATATTGAAGAAAGATTTCTTCCAAGTCCAAGCTGTCCAAAAAAAAAATTGGAGTTGTTGTATCCAGAAGTATTTTAAAAAGAGTTGGGTCTCTTTAAAGGTTTTAAGCACAGGATTAAATTAACAATCGGGGCTCAGCCAGTTGAGCACAAGGTCAGGTGAGTGCCTTTGGCATTGCAACCAGGCTCAAAAAAATAGACAAACCGTGTTCAAGTGATTAGGAGCCATACATCACCTTCATCCATGGATCTGTGAATGTTATCCAAGATATTGAGCATAGCAGGTTCAGTGCTACAGCCTTTCCTGAATCCTGACTGGAAGGTGTCATGGAGGTGGAATTTGTCTATATTGTGGTTGTGCTATAGAAGAATGCAATTCTCCATTGTTTTGGCTAGGAAGGGGAGGTTGGTGATAGGTCTCAGGTTATTGATGTCTTTAGGTTCAGCCCCTGGTTTTTTCAGTATGGGTATGATTTGGGCTAGTTGGAGGGAGACAGGTACATGTCCTGAGGAGAGAGATGTGTTGATGATTTTTGTCCAGAATGGGGCGAAGACATGGTTGAGGTTTTGCACTGATATGGATGGGAGTGTGTCTTTGGTGTGGGATGTGGGCTTCAGGTTTTCAATTATATTGAAGACTTCATTTTCTGTCATGGGTTTGAACTTGAAGTCAGACCAATTAGCATAATTTTTCTGTTAAAGAAGATCATAATTGGCATTCGTTTTTCTTGGGGCCATTCAGTCATTAGTTAAATCTGGATAGTGGGCAACCATGGAGGAATGTGAGTCAGTGAGGTGGGTTAGTATGGAAGACGGATTTGCAGCTTGGATGATGGATTGCTCAATATTTTCTACTTTATCAGTGAAGAAGTTGGCAATTTCTTCACAACTTTCATCGGTGGCAGTTGTTTCATGAGGGGATGTAAGGGTAGTTAGTCGTTTAATGACGTTAAAGAGCTCCCTAGGTCTGTTCTTAGCAGGGTCAAGTTGGTTGCGAAAGAAGGTGGCTTTTTCTCTAAAGATCGGTTTGTTATGTGAAAGCAGTGCAGACCTTAGGAGTGAGAGGTGGACTGTAGCGGGGTACAGTCTCCATCTCCTTTCTGACTGTTTGAGTTGTCTCTTCTCATTGTTCGGATCTGAATTGAATCAGGATTGCAATTGTATTTTTCTAGATTGTTTTAGTTTGAACTGTGCCAGTTGGTCAAGGACATAAATCATCCCTGTGTTATAGTGGGCCGTGAGGTCCTCAGTGGTGAGAGCAAGAGGTTGACACTGTAGTTGGGCCCACACCCTGGATTTCAGTTCTGTTATTGAGATTTGTTTGATGTTCCTAGCCCATAAGCTAATTTCCGCTAAATATAGCATCTAGAGTGGAGCCTTTACAATGAGTTGGCTCATTGCAGAGTTGTTTGAGGTCGTTTATTTCAAGAGTAAGGAAATTGACAGTGGTGTCATCTGAGTTAGTCCATTGAATATTGAAGTCTCCCAAGAAAATGTCATTCATGTCAGTTAGTGATAACTGTGTTACTAGACTAAAAAGTTCCTTTGAGAGGAGGGTGAGATCACCAGGTGGGTGGTAGATGTGAAGTTTCATAGGAGAGGTGCCCTTGGCTGGAACTTCAACTCCAAGGTATTTGAAAGTCAAGAATTTTGAATCCGTTAACGCAGCAAGATGGATTCCTTCTTTGTGTATGAATGCCAATCCGCCATCTAATCTCTTTGGTCTGTCCTGTTGAATGATGGTTTACCCGGCAGAATGTGCAGGTCTAGAATGGGTGTCGAGTGTTCATTGAGCCAGGTTTTTAGTGAGGAATGCAATATCTATTTCTTTATCTATTACAGCTACGGCAATATCTGTGGCGTGTTTAACTGCTGATCTGCAGTTGAGAAGCATGCATTTTAGCGGGTTAGGACTATTGGTTGTAGTATATAGTGGTGTATTGAGCAGGCGGTCTAGCCAAGGTGATGATTCGAGGGATTATATTTTTGCCCATGATTACTGGGATAGTGGACAAAGGTTTGTGGACTGTATTCTGGGTCATAGTGATGTAAGATTCTGTGAGAGCTTCAGCTTTGAGATCGGATTCAATGTTGAGAGCTCGTGGGGTCTGTGGGACGCACAAATCAAGGGAATATGACCCAATGAGGATGTTGGCTGAGAGTTTGGGAACCTGTAAGTGGAGACATCTTCTCCCTACCAAGAGTGTGGTAGCGCGTTAACTTGGCTTGGATCAGAAGGTGCATTTTTACATGTGAGATGTCTTTAGCTAGTGAGTCAAGCTTTTGTTCTGTTCAATTCAGGAGCTGGGAAAGTCTGTCAGTGAGGTTTCAAGCTCTAAAAAAGGGTGTAAACGCCGCAGATCTTGTGGTTAAGGATGGTCAGTGAGCTTCAATATAGGGAGGGCACGTGTCATTGAGGTTGGAGATGCAGACATTTTGTATGAGCTGAGAAGGGTCTACATTAGTAGAGAGGGGTGAGTTTGTATGGGACTCAGTGTTGAGCGGTCTTGAGTTGGAGATGGCATCATTGGGCTTTACGTGTACGTTTGTGAGTTTTGTTACAGTTTGTTCGGGCAGGTGCAACACGGTTGTTAAGTGTGTCAGAATGTTCAACAAAGGTGCGTAACGAGTCAGTGGAGCCAGCACGGCGCGAAGATTCAGGTTTGGTGGTAGGAGGTAGAGGGGAGATTGGGGCACAAGGTTATGTTGTGTTAATGTAGCAAGAAGAACAGGAAGTGTCAGTCAGAGATGGTGAGGTTATGGTCTGTATCTTGTATAAGTATGTTCTCTATCCTGAAAATGGAAATGGAGATTTTCCCTCTATAGGTTAGGGAGAGGGATGTAGTAAGTTTAGTTCTGTAGGGGATTTTGATTGGCATGGTAACTTGTAGGTGAAGAAGGAAGATGTTTCTCCACTTTGCAGGGCATTTTGAGGAGAAGACAAAGTCGTTTATTGTATTGCCATTGCTCACAATAGACCTCAGTGATGTTGATGCAACAGAGGTATGTTCTGCCACACACTCGCCTATCCTAAGTAGTTTGAAAGTCAAATGGTGCAGTTTATATTGTTAATACAGTACAAATATTGCTTTAGTAGTACTATCAGTTCTTAATAAGAGCCTTTGAGCAGTTTGGAAAAAAATATAATTTAAAAGCTGTTATTGTCAGTTAAAACTTGAAAAAGTATAAGCAAATGAGAGGTGAGTTTAGCAAAGGGCATGTGGTCTTATTGCTGAAGTAGAGAGAGGATGGACTGAGGACATCCTAGGGCGTTTATTTATTTCTACACCTCTGATCATATCTGATTTTACAATGTGCCAGTCCTTACAGAGAAAACCTCTGACCTTTGTTTCTTTCTTGTCAAAGGTTGTGATGAATCTCATTGCCCTGCCTTTATCTTCATTCTTACCTTCTGCACCCAAGGGGACTTTATACCCCAACCAGTAGCGCACCAGGAAGCGCGATCCAGATTGGTACAGAAAGGGGGCAAGGTCTCCTGCGTCTTGCCGGTACCATTTTCTTCTTTATTTAATCATAAAAAAGGGTCAGTGTGCCCCCCTTCCCTGGGCCGTATTTGGCCCCGGGGACCCCATCCCCCGGAGCCAGGAATTTTTAGAATGGGGAGGGGGGCCGTGTGGCCCTCCTTCCTGGGCCTTTTTTTTTGGGTGGGACTCTGTTCAAACGAGTCTCAAGATGACTGCCAACATTCTTGGTTAAAGTGTTGGCAGCCAATCAAATTTCAGTAGGGTGTTAACCTTGCAGATATCTATATTTTCAAAACTACAATTTCTCTGAAACTACGGAAAGGGTTTACCCCAAATCACACAATGCACACTTTCTGGACCAATATCTAGCTTTCTGCCAAATGTGGTGTAATTCCGTTCAGCGGTTCAGGCTGTAGTCGTGTTCAAAAAATGAAAAATCCCCATATACATACCAGGGTGAAACCGCGTTTTGAGACCCCCCCTTTTTTCTCGGCCCTAACTTGGCGGATCACCTTGAAACTTTCAACACCGCAGCTGAACCAAAAAGGGGAGTTTTGTGAAACTTGGGTGAAGATTTTTCAAGCGGCTCTAAAGTTATTGGTAAAACAAAAAATGCTTTAACTATGGAAACTTTGGCCCTATAACTACCTAGTGGAGACCACCAGTAGGAATATATATATATAAAAGAAAAATTCGCACTTTGCACCAATTTATGCACTTTATAACTTTCAGCAGTTGAGCAAAAGCCCATTAGGGCAGTACTCCTCTTGGACACTGTTTTAAGGCTGGTCTTTTATGATTTTAACATTCTTTTAGTATTACTACATGCAAAAATTTACTATATTGCAATTGAGAAGCATTGGGCTTTTTAAGAGATTATAAGAATGTTTTTACCTATGTGTGGCATATTTAATGTATTCATACAGGTAATTTATATATGTATTTTGCACATGGTTATCATAGTCATGATCAGTTTTTATAAACGTGTCAATGAACTGCTATTTTGTACTGTGACACCGGACCTCAAAACGCTAGTCTGTTTTCCAAATTGTCTTTGCACTTTGCACTTTAAATGTGGGAAGGACTTGTAGGCGCGTCATGTGATCAAGGCCTGCAAAGGCCGAAACGCGTCATGGCGGCACAGTGCACGAATTAAATAAAACAAAAGCTTTCACAAAGAAAGTGAAGTCCATTCCTGTTTTCGGTGCCAGGTTGCAGGGAACAGCTTGAGAAAAAGGATTGTTGCAAATTATTCCAAGGCGGCTTCCTTGGATGTAACGGACCCCCTCTCGAGTTAGGCGCAGCGGCAGGCAGCCAAATCTGGCTGCTTAACCGGAAGAATATGTCTCCGTGAGGAGAAGGACGCACCAGACCCCGGACGGCGAAAAAAACCAACAGATAGTGGTACAGCAGTGACATTTGTGTCTGAAGACGCAGACAACACCGGCAAAAACCACGTAAGGTAGAAGTTTTCACAATTGTCCGGAGAGAGGTGTGCATAGCGAGGCTTTGCAGAGTAGTAGCAAAATCCTTGCATCGAGTCTAAAAGCGCTTGATAATGGCCGCCGACGTGCTACGAGGCAGGGAGGAGGCAGCAGAGCAAATGTTTACTGAGCCTCCCAGTATGCAGTCACAAACACATGTCAGCAGTAACGGGACTAGTAGGAATCTTTCGAGTATAAAAGAACTTTACAAAAAATTGGAAAAGCTTATGAAGGCAGAACAAGCCAAGTGGTGGGAGCACAAATCTCTCTCCAAATACCTGGAAGTGGGCAGGATTCCCTGTGGGCTCAGTATTATGCTCACACCAAGTAATGAAAACCCAAATCCCAACATGTTAAGGGAGAGTTCTGAGAGTAACTTGGAGGCATCGAGGAGGCTAGTGGAAATCCTGATCAAATATGCAAGCATCGACAGAATTGATCTGCAACAACAAATTGATCAGTTAAACTAACAAATCGCGGCAACGGAAGGTAGAGATGCAACATCTAAATCTAGAGAGGAGATGCTTGCTAGATTAAAAAAGGAGGAAGAAATTATCAAAAAATGCAAGACCTTTAAATTTCAAAGGGACAAGAACGACTATGACAATGGGCAAATTTTCACGCAAATATGATGCATAAAAGCCACGCACCAGGGAGCAAGATTCATGACCGAGACAGGGGCTACAGCCGGTCCCAGACGTATTTCACAGGAGGCATTGTCGATGTCGTATCTCAGCTCCGCAGTAGAAAGCGGATCAGATACGGAGCAATACAATGGCGCAGCGGGAGGATCTAACCCGCAGAAACAAAAACACACACTCGCTGAGGAATTTAATTTTTTACGGCAAGAAAGGCGCCAAACGTTGCGCCCGAGGATTGCAAACTCCAAACTAAACAGCAGAGGAATGCAAGATTTCGTGAAAGAAGGCGAAGAAGGCGCCAACGAGAAAAATCGATCCAACAAGAAACCGTCCGGCAAAGGCTGGTGATACAAGTAACCCAAGGCATACAATCTACCAATACAATTATAAACCTGTCAGACATCAATCTCGATCTTGCAGAATAACAATTGTTAGTGTTGGGACTCTCCTACCGTCTAGAAACTAATTTTGATTATCCCCAAACGAGGGTGGACAATGGACAGGTATGAATTCATTAGGAAAATGAAACTAAATAAATTTCACCAGCTAAGACAAAATAAAACAACCATACAAATGCCAGGAGAGGCTTCAATAAACAATGCCAACTCATTGACAGCCTCTGATGTAAGCCTGCTTAGTAATTTACAAGCTTTACAAAATCATGAACCCAGATGTGCACAACCAGAGTCCACCCAATCTCTAATGGAGCAAACAAAGAATAAATGTAAATACTACATTAAATACTGGATACAAACCCAAATCTACATTAGTACTTATCATGCCAAGAGACTCCATCGATACTTTTAATGAACTAATAATGGCTGAGGTGAAGAAACTAAACTATAAAATCCAAACAGAAAACGAAACGCACGCCAATTCAAATATCACCAACTGATTAAGAAAACTTCGGGACAACGACTCAGTAGTTATCCCAAATTCGGTAAGGAGGTAACGTGGTGATATGGCCAAAAAAACAATATCTGGAAGAGGCCATGCTACAACTCAATGACCGTGACTGTTACAAGTTAAGCAACAAACAAGTCATCCTAAGGGTACAAATGAGCTGTTTGCTAAACTCCTGGCGTGGAAAAGTGCAGGACTAATCAACCAGGAGGAATACAGTTTGCTGAAAAATTACTATCCCATCATGCCTGTTATTTACTTTAAACCTAAGCTACATAAAAACATGACAAAACATCCGGGAAGACCAATAATCTCAGTGAAACAAAGTCTGATGGATAATGTGTCTGTCTTCATCGATTCCTTCCTGCAAAACCATGTTAAAGCCCTACCATCTTTCGTACAGGATACTACTGACTTTTTAAAACAAGTCCACAATTTCCAATGGCAAGAGGATTACTTACTAATGACATTGGATGTATTAAATGTATATACATCGATACATCACAAAGATGGGGTAAGGGCATTGGAACATTTTCTGGGCACCAGACCGATTGAATTTTATCAGCACAATAAAATGCTCATCAGTCTGACGAAATTCTGCTTAGAAAACAATTTCATTCTATTCCAGCAGCAGGTATACCAACAAACCAGAGGTGTAGCACTGGGGGCAAGCTTTTCGCTGAGCTATGCCTGCCTCCATTTGGGATGGTGGGAGGAGATGATTCTAAATACTAAATATGCAGACACCCTAGCAGACCATGTGATAAAGTGGACACGGTACATCGACGACCTATTTGTAATCTGGCGGCGAAATAGACAAAGTGCAGAGGAGTTTGTCACCAATATAAACTGCAATGATTTAAATTTGTACTACACCGCAAACCTACCTCAGGAAACAGCATACTCCACTCTACAAGCTTCCACCCCAAGCACACCATATGTAGCATCCCTTATGGGGAAATGCTTAGAATACGTAGAATCTGTAGTAGTGAGAGTGATTTGATATAGGCTCAGGAAGAAAGTAAATCACGCTTCTTACCAAGAGGCTATTCTGAGCATATTGTCAACAAGGCAATACAACGTACCAGGGACCTATCTAGAAATGACCTGCTGTTCAAACCATCACACAGCAAGGTCGAGCAAGTTAACTGCGCAAGGCCAGAAAGTAGTAATCCTAGACTAATCTTAAAACATAACAAGCAGAAAGATAGCCTCATTAGGATTATAAAGAGAAATTGGCAACTAGTGCTAAGCGACCCCGTGGTGGGGGATAAACTTCCACAGACACCTACAATAACTTTCAGGAAGGCCCCATCCACTAGCGATTTCCTGGTTAATAGCAGCCCAGAGGTAAGATCAGGTTCAAGCTGGTTGGTAAATCGGAAAGGTTTTGTCGGATGCTCCTCCTGTATGGCGTGCAAGTTCGGAATCAGTTAAACATCTTTCTGCACGCTGTACTCTGATAAACCTACCAAAATCAATAAGCTCCTTACCTGTAAAACGGAATATGCTATCTGTGTGCTGGAATGCTCTTGTGGACTGCGGTACATAGGGAGCACGAAACTGCAGGTCCACAAGAGGATTCTCCAGCACCTAAGGGCCATAACGAATTCGATTCAACCTACCCGGTGGCCCGCCATTTCAGTCCAAGGCAATGATTTGGAACATCTTACATTCTATGCTGTGGACTCCGCTCTTCCATTAAGACGATGTGGAGATAGGGAGGCAATCCTAAATAGATTAGAAACCAGGTATATCTTGAAGTTTAAAAGTAAAAGCCCACAGGGGCTCAACACCACGGAGGACTTGTATACTTGGCTTTAGCAATGCCCTATCCTCAAGGATAAACTCAAATGTCCAGTAACATATCCGATTCAACTCACATGCATTGAGGCATACGTAGTTAAAACACTCTGTACCTCATAATCCCAGTATAAAACCTTCCGTTTCAGTAAAAAATTGATTTTATTAAAGCAATCTAGCACTTTTTTGCAATAGACGCTTTATTTGCAGAAATATGTTCTGTAGAGCATACGCAAATTTGCACTTTAAACATTTTTCGCACTTTGCACCAATTTATGCACTTTCAGCAGCTGAGCAACAGCCATTAGGGCAGTTCTCCTCTTGGACACTGTTTTAAGGCTGGTCTTTTATGATTTTAACATTCTTTTAGTATTACAACATGAAAAAATGTACTATATTGCAATTGAGAAGCATTGGGCTTTTTAAGGGATTATAAGAATGTTTTTACCTATGTGTGGCATATTTAATGTATTTATACAGTTAATTTATATATGTATTTTGCACATGGTTATCATAGTCATGATCAGTTTTCATAAACGTGTCAATGAACTGCTATTTTGTGCTGTGTCACCGGAACTCAGAACGCTAGTCTGTTTTCCATATTGTCTTTGCACTTTGCATTTTAAATGAAGAAGAAAACTTTATTGCATGATTTAAAAAACCTTTGCAAAATACAAAAGATAAAAGTATAACCCTTTACTAAAAATAGAACCCCAGTTCTTGTGATAGAAAACGCCCGGCCCCCCACTTATCAGAGTTCTCTTGTGGAAGCCCTACCACCAATACCTTTGATAATGGTCCCTTAGGGGCCTTTATGGTCGTGACCTAAGTTGCTATCAAGGAGTTCCCTCCCCTAGTTTTTTTGCAGTGCAATCCATGAACCTCACCAGTGCACAGTTTAGGTTAGTGTTCCATGGATCAAAACAGGCCAGTACTGCGGCTCTACACGATCTGACCTCATTGATGTTCCAGCCTCTCCGTAGAAGGGACCTTCTTTCCTTCAGCAGGCTTGGGTACAGGCACAGGACGTGTATTATGTCTTCCCTATGGTTGCCACAAAGCTGACATTGTTCCTGGGCATGGTCTCTTTTCCATTTGGGAAGATGGCAGGACAAATTGATCACTCCCATTCTTAGTTGTAAAAAACAGAGTTTGGTGCATGCGCTAAATGGCTGGGTTAAATACCTCTGAGGTGTCAGCTGGTCATAAGATATGAGGGTCATCCAAAGGTGGCTTCTTCTTGCAAGACATGCCTTGTCTTCTATTGAGGAGAGTTTTTTACACTTATTTTTGCTAGCCTTTTAAATTAGTTTTGGCTAACATGTAAGTCCCACACTTCGCTCAGGCCTAGGGTTTTTAGCCCTCTAGACCAATATTCATGCCCTGCACGCCATCGTTTTGTGTTCAGGCTAGACCATAGATGTAACGCTAGGCTGCCTTCTTTTGACGACCTCAGTTTGTGACAGCTCATTAAAAAGCTCATCAGTCTTCCCAATGATTGATTACAGATGCCCAGTTCCAGTCTGATTTGAGCCGGTGATGTGTATGATGGTAACTGGAACACTGTTCTAAAGATTTTTACGATGATTTTATCTAGTTGGCCACTATTCAGTCCTTTTGGCACCTAGCTTCCATAGGTTAGTGTTGGAATGATTTTTGCCGGTGCTGCCTGCAATGTTGGGACGAATGTTGGGCCGAATAACTTCTTGTGGATAGAGCTGAGTGCAAAAGCTAGTGCTGCTCCCTTCTTTTTTTGCTCTTCCAAGTGAGTTTTATATCTTCTGTTGTTATTGAAGAGGACTCCTAAGTACTTGTGGCAGTTGGATTCTACAATGCTTTCAGAATTTAAGACCCATGCCAGCTTCTTGGGCCTTCCCCGATGAACCGCCAAGATTTTAGTTTTCTTATTGTTTATCAAGAGCTCGGTCTTGTTTGAGTATTCGGCAGTAGCGTCCATAAGCCTTTGTAGACCTATCTTTGTATTACTTAGGAGAACCACGTCGTCAGCGTATAGGAGATTTGACAGCAGGAGACTGCCTAGTTTGGGAGCGTGAAAGTTGACTTTGTTTAGGGCTTCCGGGAAGTCCGATAAAAATAAATTTAAAAAGTATAGGGGCCAGGACGCATCCTTGTTTTATTCCTTTCGTTGTTAAAATTGGTTGTGACAGTCTAGAGCCATCCCCAATCTTGATCCTGACCCATGTGTCCTGGTGCAGTAGCTGTATGACTCTTAATAAACCATTTGGGATGTTTAATGTGGAGAGCTTCTGCCATAACTTGGCCCTGTTGACCTTGTCAAGCTCGGCTTTGTAGTCTATAAATCCCATATAGAACGATCTAGTGCTAGTCTCTGCCTGGTCTATCAAACAAGAGAGAGTCATAAGATTGACAGTAGTACCAGTGTCACTTGTGAAACCAGTTTGGTTAGGGGGGGATTACTGAGCGTTCGTCGACCCCGTACCCGAAGTGAATGAAGCAGTATCCCGGCAAATTACTTTGCTTCGTTATCGATAAGAGCGACTAATCGATAATTCCCTGGAGATTTTTTGTCCCCTCCTTTAAAAATTGGCGCTAGAATTGATCCTTGCCACGAGGGTGGAATGGTGTTCTTTTGTAAGATGGAAGTGAAAAGAGGAGATAAATTGGAAGCCCAGAAAGCCGGATCCTCCTTGAACAAAGCCGGAGGAATGCCTCCTGGTCCTGGAGCTCCATCTTTCCGACTCTTTTTAATCTGCTTTTCGATTTGGTCCTCCGGGACTGTGCTGTGCTCAATGCTGCAGAGATGATTTTGTCTCTCTACTTTTCAATTGTTGGACTTTTATGGAGAAGCTCTTCCATGGTTGGCATTTTGTTGAGTCGCTCTGGAGGCAAGTTCACCGCTAATGAAGCTTTGCTGCCCTCTTTGCCAATAGCCTGATCAGGGGTGTTAACTTGTCGATCATTGAAGTGGCTGTCCAGAAAGGAATACCACTCAGACTCCAGTATGTTTGACGAAGCAGCTTTCGGGGGACACCCTCCAAGACTGTTTATGGTGCGCCAGAACCTCACTGAGTTGTTTGACCTTATGTCTTGATATAATTTGGCTCAAAAAGAGTTCCAGTGAGCCCTGCGATGTTCTCTTTTTACTATCTTCAGGTGGTTACGGGCTTCTCTCAGATTGGTTATTGTTGGTGGGTCCATTGGCTTTGTTTTTAGTTCCCGCCATAGCCGGTTCATAGTTCTTTTCGCCGATCGTACTGCGGGATTCCAAGAGGTCGACTTTTGCGTCCCATTTGGTTTTGCATGCATTATTGATTTTGCGTGTCTGGCTGTCAGCTTCATTGCGAAGGTTGTCCAGTTTGCAATTTGATCATCTGTTGTCCTACTGGTAGTCTCAATGATGTGTTTTGCCTCCATTGCTACCTGCTGTAGTTTATTGACCGTACACTTGATTAGTTTTAGATTGATCGTATAACTTTCAAAAGCTTGAGCCCTTGCCATAGCATGTTGCACCAATCTGATGCTAAGCGATAATTCCTGAGGGCTGTGATCTCTTTCTGTTCTATTGCCGAAACCAAAGCCTAGTATTTGATGCAAGAGGGAAAGGCTGACAAAGGTGTAATCAATTAAGGATGCGTCATTTTTTTTAAAGTTTGAGAGGCCGGGTGGCTTGTCCGGGGAAAAGCGCCCATTGAGGGCTCTAAGACCAAGGTGTTCCAGGTTTCCTTGTAGGGAACGTCCCTTCGGGTCTTCCTTGCGCCATCCGGGTTGATCCTGCGGTGGTATGGCCCAAACACTTTCCTGTGATTATGTTACCTCGTTTTTCTGTAGGTCGGATATTAGTCACATGTTGAAATCACCAGATAGTATTATGTCTGCTTTCGAGAATCCAGATTTCGTTCTTAGCACTGTCACCTCATCTGAGACGGTTTGCCTGGACACTGAGTTTGGGCGAATATAGGCATTCAATAGAGTTATGGAGCTGGACTGGCCTTTGTGAGTGCTAAACAAGATTCCCACAGACTGGAGAGAATGGGAGGGGCTCGCGAGATCCCATGAGTTGATTGCATTTTTTATTGATATGTAAATAGCTAGGCCACCGCTGCCTCGTCGCGAAAATTTCAGTTTCAGAGCTGGAATGTGGTGAGTTTTTAACCCTTCTAATTGCTTTGGCTCCACGAGCCATGTCTCTTGTAACAATATGATCTTGAATGATCGTAAGTAGGAGATAATGGCTGTGTCCCCCAGTTTGTTTAATAGCCCATTAATGTTCCAAGAGCTTTGCACTTTAAATGTGGGGAGGACATGTAGGCGCGTCATGTGATGAAGACCTGCAAAGGCCGAACGCGTCATGGCGGCACAGCGCACAAATTAAATAAAACAAAAACTTGCACAAAGAAAGTGGAGTCCGTTCCTGTTTCTGGTTCCAGGTTGCAGGGATCAGCGTGAGAAAAAGGATTGTTGCATTACCCATGGGGGTGTTAATTTCTTCAACATTTTATAGAGGTTGTCTGTACAATGGTGCATCTGAGTCACAAACAAAATTATATCAGCAGCAGCTTTCTTATCAGCACTATGCGATTTAATAATGTAATTATTTGGTGACCTTTTTACCAGTTGTACTCCATCCTCATATACCACATCACGTGGCCTGCTGCCCCTTCTATCTTTAATTATCAACACCAAATAATGCTACCTCTAATCAAATTCAATCGCCATGTTAGTTTGCTTCTTAATGTAGTTCTTGCACCACTTTGAAAGATGCCTTCTCTTGAATCACATTCTGACAACAGTACACTCTGTTCTACTGGCAAAAAGTTAAACGCCAACACACCTGCAGCACAACCTCCTTTCTTATTTTCGCCTTTCTTCTTAATTAATCAATTAATAGACCCACCCCAGTGTATGCTCTCAGCAGGACCTTAGGGCAGTCCCTTGAACATCCCTCTGTTATGCCATCTATAGTGTTGTGTATGTTTAGATACTACATGGAATGCGGCCAGACGACTACCACTTCCACAATCCCGATCCATCCATACGATGCACTAGAACATTGCACACTTGAGCAGACGGCAAGACTGAGGACCACCCTCTTAGTGCTAGATCCAGAGAGCACTAATTAAACAACAGCAACTCAGGGCACAATGAACAGTTAGGTCCACGTGTTCAACCTCAGGCATATGGAGTTTAGTCATGTGTTGCAAAAAATTACTATTTTCTTTTCGCAAGACGCAACTGACCACCAGTTAAAGCCAATACTACACTGCGTTTTTGATACTGAAACGGCAATGACAGTTGATTCTTGTTAGATGCAGACGGGACAGTTTTTTCATAACTCAGCACCTGATCGATGGATAAAAGTAAGTAGTGCAACTAAAAAATGTTGGGAACAAAGTTTCTAATGAAACCCTTTCATTGAGGGGGATCTGGACAGGTGAACAGCCTGCCCTCAGTTGCTAAAGTGGAACCCAGAACATATAAATAAATTCTAGCTGCCCTCCAGACACATAAGGAGACTGTACTCTACTAACCCCTGTGCACGCACTCGGACACCCCAGATGCGGCCATGCTCCTTGTAGCTCACGTGATACAGAGAGTTGTTCCTCGTTAAGCACGTCCATAGTTTCATTCACTTTGTCTGTTTCCATGTAATGTGCTGCGGAAATGACACTTGTGTGGTGCACACTGGATCCTGGTCTCTTTGAAAGCTGACAGCCTGATTGGCACCTGCTGCTCAGCCTTTGCAGAGTGATGGCGGAGGTGAAGCGGATCTCTTTCCCTGGGCTTAATCCACGAGACAACAAGTCCCTCCAGGGAACAGACGCTGCTCCCGCTGCCACTAGTTCATTAAATGCAAGAGGAGGCGTGTCTGGTAAGGGTTACCACCAGTTACTCTGACATTCAGCAAACTGCGAGCTTGTTTGCCGTTCTCCTCGGTGATGTGACTGGGAATTTCTGCAGAGATGTATTTGCCAATTACTTGGCCTCGTAGTTCTTTCGTCCGCACACTTAAAAGTACTGTTTCCAGTTTATTCCATGGAGTTCTCTGTAAGGCGTGGTGGGTCTTAGGTTACTAAATCTAGGTTAGTGTTGAACTTAGTTAGCAGTAATGTGATTTGGAGGGTGTGGGTTAGTCCACTGGAGATGTTCAGTTCTTGCACCCTTAAAACTTAACCCGAATGACTGTTGTGTGTGCAGGAGGTTGCCTCTGCATGGTGCTTAACAGTTGTGGGTACACGCTCTCATCTTTTCCAGCTGTCCCTTCCTTGTTGCTTGTGGGGTCCAAATGGACCTCCTACAGGTGGAAGTTTTGTTGAATCCTTAGATCTCCCAGGGATTAAGAGTGCTGGCACTGTCCATGTGTAGCATGTAGGTCATTCACGTTGGTGTCAATGGTAGCAATCCTGGATGTTCTGAATGCGTCCAAATGTTACGAGATCGAGAACCAGTCAGAGATTGCTATAATGGGATTTTTCTGAAACATACTTGTTGGATTGTTACTTTGTTGGCTTATGTATGGGGTATGGTGTGAAGAGTGAATGGAGGTATGTGGTGTCTGGTAAATACTGACGGCCTCCTTTACAAGAAAATGAGGCAGCACAGCACCGCAAGCCATATAGCTGCACAGTCCTGCATCATTTTTGAATCACAGATGTGTCGTTCTAACAACAATACGACGCTTCCCTGTGCTTTCCCCTTCGCTGGCGCAAAATTGGCTGCCATGCGTCAGCGTAGGCACCTGTGCGTCATATTGCAAGTGTGTCAGCACTGCGGGCATGATTGGTTTTGCGCAGGAAGTAACACCTTCCTGCACAAAAACGATCATAAATGGCATTTTCCTCTTTCTTTGCGTGCTGCAGAAAAACGAGGAGAAATAAAAGTATTTCTTCTCGTTGCGCCATTCCTGAGCCTCCTTTGGGAAGGCGTAGGATTTTGACGCATTCTTAGTTTTACAAATGTTGTAAATATGGAAATACGTCAAGTTCCATGGATGTTGCATGAGAACGCCCACAGCAACAGCCATGGACCTCCCCTTTCATGCAGAGGAATGCTTAAAAGGGGCCCATATTTACAAGGCCATGATAAGTCACCAAGGGTGATTGTAATGTGGCCTTGTAAATATGGGCAAGCCAATTGCGCCGCCGGTGTATCAAAATAAGTGATGCACCGGTGGCGCAATGGGCTTGTACATAAGCCCCTGAGTTTGGAGGTGTGGCTATTTGAAGTGTATGTATCTTAGTCGTGGAATTGGTTGGTTTATGGAACACTGGAGCCTGTGGTACTTATCTTGATGAATAAACTGTGGTGAGAATCCATGGACTCATGGTACACAGAATTTGATAGTGGGTCAGGAATGATGTTTTGAGCTTGATATTGTGTTGATTGTTGAGAATTTGACTGAGGTGGTGGCAGGTCGAATTACATGGAGAAGCATAGTGTGGTCTAGTGTGTTGGGTAAGAAATGCTGTGTTATGTTCTCTGCTTTTGGTTGCGCTGAGGTGCTATAATGTGGTGTACAGATGTTTTAATGAAGTGTGTTACCAAGGAAGGGGGAAAGATGGATGGGGTATTGTGTGATGGTGAGTTGTGGAGTACTGTTGGGTGGCTGGTGAAAATATTTTCCACTGAATGGAAGGGCTATGGTGTGATGTTATGGCTCATGTTGTATGTGTTATATTTTGGAGGCGGTTAGTGAAAGTGGCAGGAACATGTAGGTGCAGTATGCAGAGAGAGTGTGAATGTGCTCAAACTAAATTCCTGGGAAGGGAGCACGACAAATGATAGTACTGTGGGGAGAGTCTAAAGGGGTATGGTGTGAGGTGTTTGCTTTGGGCATCAAATTAAATGTTGTGTGTAAGGTCGTTATTAACTTGAATTATGTGCTGTAGTAATCTACTGATTGGTGTGATCTAGAACAAGGTGTGTCATGGGTGATGCCTGAATCTGGGACACTGATGTTTATTTGATGTGTTTTTTGTTGTGATGTGATTTTTGTAGGTTTGCTCTCCGTGTGATGTTAGGTATTTTAGTTATAGGATTATGCGTTTGTGACTTTGTGCAATATATTATACTGTTGGGTGTTGTGGTCTGGAACATTTGAAGTGGTGCAGTGATTATGTTGCTAATGTAGTCAGAAGTGTGTGTTTATAAGTGTGTGATTGGACCATAACTGCTGCACCTGTTATGTAATTTGGGGATCTTCTTACTTACTTCAAATGGACTTTGTCAAATATGTGTTTGTTTAATTAATGAAAGTTTGCTTTTGTCCTCGTGTTTATGTTTTGTGAGGTTTGTATTACTGATTTCCAGATGACTTATTCCTTGGCTTTGCTGAATTGGACCCTTTGTGGCCGAATACGATGCCGTAGTAAATTACTCCGACCCTCAGTCAGAGCCGTTCCTACGGCATCGTAATCGGCTGTTCGGATTCATTTCCGACTGACCCATTTGGATGGAGTCGGTCAGAAAGGAATCTAAACTGGATTTCTGAATGGCTTCCAACGTGCTCGGAGAGCCCGTGTGCCATTCGGAAAGCCTCCAGTAATCCCAAGGATGGCTCTTTCCGCCCGAGGGATTTCAATGTCAGATTCTGACATCCTTTCTGTGTCGGCCTTTCCAACACAGAAAGGCTGTCGGAAGTAGACTTTGGGGGCACCCAGCAGGGCCCCCATGGGTGCATGGCCTCCAGTTGGAGGCCCAGGAGGCACCTATGGTGCCCCACTGTGGATCCCTGCACCCCTGCACCTTGAGGTGCCTGCCACGGGGTGTAGGGATGAACTGCACCTCTTCACTTTACAATGAGAGCATGCATTCTGGTTGGAATGCATGCTCCCATTCTAAATGATAGGAGTGCGACGAACAGTGTTCGGTCACACCCTAATTGCTGGGTTGGGACCGCCGACAGAAGGTCGGTCGGTCCCAGGGCCGAATCGATGTTGGACAGACTCTGGTCCATCCGACATCAAAATCGGGCCTTAGTATGTAAAGCTGTGTGCCTTTACAATATGTTTTTGTCACTGTGTTCTAGATACTCTGGGCCTCATTGCGATGCTGGTCCGAGAAAGTGTCCGACCAGCATCTTGTTGGAAACGGGACAGCCCGACACGGAGTCGGTGGTCACGCTTCCCAAATTAGGATGTGACAGCGTTCATTTCCTATTGCGGCTTGTGCTATGGGCTGCAGCACAAGCAGCAATAGGAAAATTACACTTTTTAAAAATCCATGCACTGTGTGACAGGCACCATGTGGTGCCTGCTGCACGATGCATGGATGTTTGGGGGAGGCATCTATTGTGCCCCCCAGGTCTCATAGCGGAGGCTGCTGGGGCACAGGGGCCCTGCTAGTGGCCCCAAAGCCCGTTTCTGACAGTTTTTCTCTGGCGTTCAGACTGCCATAGAAAGGCTGTTGGAAACGTGCATCGTAATCCACATGGCGGTGCCTGAGCAGGCACCACCGCCATTTTGGGGATAATGATCCGCCCGACGGGGTCCTTGAGCCTGTCGGATGCAGAGCAATTTCCCCTCACAGGCATCAGTTGAACTGTCTGTATCATAATATGGCGGTTGGACAGATGACTCCGATATCGAGCGGACCGCCACCTACGAGCTGTCGGATGGCCTTCTGCCCGACATCGTAATAGGGCCCTTTGTAATGATGCTTCTGACTTTTACCAAACGCTCCTTCTGGAGATGGATGTATCCATTTACCATCATTGTTATGATTTTCCTCATGTTCGATCTGTGCCACCCTGTCAAATAGAGTAATATTTGTTATAAATTCAAATAGGATTTAAACACCTCCGGAAAATCTGGTGACTGTTCAGTGAACTAATGGTTTCAAGGCATTTTTCAGTGAGTAGCTGGGCAGGCCTGCCTTACTGCAAGTTTAAATTCGCTGGCAACTAATTTCCCAGGTTCCAGTCTCTGTGTAATAATGCCTGTCAGTTATAAACAAAATGTCCTAAACCTAGGCCACTATCATAAAACACATATCCTATCAGGCAAGTAAAACACGGAGTGCTATTGCAAAATAGATATTCTGTTCCCGGCTCTGGGTGTTTTCTGTGCTAGACCATTAGATTCTGATACTAGTACAAAAGCCACCGCTGAAGTGTGCCAAAGGTATAGATCACAGAATGTAATAAAGTGCAAAATGAAAAGAATAAAATGTGAATCATTATGTCCCAGTGGTATAGAGCTCATTTGGCCAACCTGTTAGATGCACTTCTAGCACTGAGGCCCTCGTTGTGGCATGCTTGGAATGAATGGGTGGAGATAGTAGGCCAGAGATATTGATTACAACTGGTATCTCAATTCATAATTCTATGTATCAGGTGTTAAAGTACTTGGATTGGGGAATAATATGCAGACCTAGAAGTACTTTTGGTGTCGGCGTTCCCAAGCTTTTTTGCTTTATAAAAGCAGTTCCCAAACTTTTTGCAAATAAAGATTCGGTCCATCGGGTTTATTCAGACCCATGTCTGCCTGAGGCTGAGGGCGATGGAAGGGTTGTCTTGTAATGTGAGCTAAAATGACAGGACAGAGGGTTCACTGCACCCCACTCCCCATCGCTCCTCCTTTCTGGCAGAAATGTAAATACATCAAATAAGATCATTAGCAGATTGAAGAGCCTGTGTGGTTGTAATTGATACGTCCTCTCCTGAGTACGCTCCATGTCAGACATGTGTGGATGCATGCTGGTGGGAGCCTGGTGAGCTGTGATGATATTCAATGACAGAACATGTCTAAACTGGACATGAGTAGGCTCATATATATACGATTAAAACCCTTCCCTGGCCAGATAGTCAGCTTGGACATTTGTTATGCTGCAGACCAGTGGGACGATTGCAGAGTAGCTATTCTCTATCCGCAGTGCTTAATTTGTGAAAGAATAAGTACTGGGGCCCAAAGTTTGTTCAGAGTTCTGCTCTGGGTGCTATCCAAGGTTGAGGTGCAGTATACCAAGGCTGTGTAGTCTTGCTTTCACTTTATACCTTTTTAATCAACCACTGGACATGCCCTATTTCATTAGCTCTCTTTTGCAGGTTCTTTTTCATCCCTACTTTGCCACTGTTTTTCCATATTTCTCTTAATCCTTCCTTCCCCCTTCTGTTTTTTCACTGTCTTGCTCTAGACCAAAGTTTCTGGAGGAAACATAAGTGCTGCTCCCTAAAAATGAGTGTCAGTGGGCCCCTCCTGTAACCACTGGCTCAAATTAAGCACTGGCTATCCGCCTCTTTATGAAGTTTAGAAGCAGCTGATGCTGGGTGAATAGTGCCCTAAGGGATTTGCAATCAAAGGCCCTGCACCTAATGCTACGTCCACATCTAATGCACAAGCGTGTATGCCCTAGCTCTACTACCACTTGTGCAATGTTCATGAGGTCAGAATGAAAGAAGCTCACAGATTTGTGATTTTGTTTTAACATAACTTAGCTACCACTGCCCTGCCTCTTTTACCAATCATATTTTGTGATGCTAGTATGGAATTATTAATATATGTAATTGGCATGTATCTAGCGCATGGAGGCCTCCTTCAATTCATTAAAATCGTGGGAGCTTTGAATGCACTCCCTTCCACCTGCTGCTGTGAACCCTGCAGTGGTGGGGTGTGGCCGGGGAACAAGTGAGAAAGGTTTGGCCTGTGTACAAAATCTCTACTTTCTTCCAAATCAAATTTTGCACATGTTCTTTTACCTTTCTGTGTATTTCTTTTAATTTAAAATGTGCTCAACCTACCAAACGGACCAAGGCCATTTGCAACGAAGCTCAGCTAGACAAGTGTTGGCAAACCAAGTAAATAAAGCTTGCATTTAAAGTTCTGAATCAAATATGTTAAAAAACATACATTTTGCTTCTGTATACAATGCATCTATGACATGTAATGTGTGATGATGCAGTTAACTCCATAGGAGGTGGAAAGACGCCCCAAATTGGCAGTATCCAATTGCATGAGATGAGAGAATAATACATGAGTGGCGTGGAGCGAAAGTCCACTCTATGTATATGTTAAAAAATTAAGAGTAGGCCTTGGAGGGAGATGTGCTAGCAAGGCAGACAGAAAAGGTGGAAAGAAATGCATAGAAATGTGGGGGAAACACAAAGGGAATGTAAACAGAGAAAACTGAAAAAGGCTGAGAGATTAAACAAATATATTGAATGTTGGGAAAATAATTTGATATGTAGACAGTGGTAGAGAAAAGTAGTGAAAAGGATCTGAGGAAACAAAACAAATGGAAAGAAGACAAAATTCTAAAAGAGGGAAATAACAGTGCAAATACTGATATAACATTGACAGCCAATGAATGATCTACTCTTACTTGCAATCTGCCTGTCAGTGGCAGCATGTGAGATAGTTCAATGGATTCATAGATGTACTGCAGAGAACCATGTGTACAGACTGTAGGTCACAGGTTGAACTTCCAGTCAGAAAGCTCAAGTGGCTAATGCCTACTTCTGAGATCATAGTTCCTTTAAGTCATAGATGTTGATCCTAATGAGAAAGCGCACTGGGTCACTGCACCTAATGAACAGTTGTATGTATCACGTATTGGTCACAGGTTCCAATTATAGAGATACAGATCTGTGGGTTAATGCACCAACTGCAAAGATCTGTGTGCAACATATATGTATTAGTTGCAATCAAAGTAAGATAGCTCCAACCCAGACTGTGTGCAACAAACTGTGGACAGTAAATACAAAGAGCTAGCTTCCCATCTTTAGTGAACATGGTTTATATACCATCACTCTGTGCTTTAGAAATCAATTGAAAACGTGTTTAATTATCCGTTTAGGGTTTAAATGGGCCAAATATTTTATATAAAGTTACTTATAGGTGAAAGGCAAACAAAACAGCAGCAGAATATTTTTGTCTTGTAGCCACATCTCTGTCCCTTGCCCACTGGTGTAGCAAGAGCGCCATGGAGCCTTTAGCAAGGGTGGAAAGTGAGCCCCTCCACCCGGGTTGCGTATTATAAAATAGGCATACTTGAGGATGCAGGGGGCCCATCAAGCTCTTGGGCCCTGGTACCACTGCACCTGATGACCCATTGGAGGATTTCCCTCTGTCCTTGCTGCCACAGCCACTGACCCCCGGTGCCCTCCAGATCACAGTTACTCAACTTCATGCACACACTTTAAACACTGGCTCACCTTTTGTATTATCATTGCTTAATTTGTACAAAAAAACGTTAAGTGCAAGGGCAGAAAATGTTTCTTCGGCGTCTGCAATCGGCGATGTCAAAGGTCATAGTTGCAAAATACCAAGGCTGCCTAGTCTGGGTTCTACCTTTTGCCTCATTCTTCCACCAGCCTACATTTACTGTCTCTTTATCACCATCTTCCTAGTTCTTTTTAGTCTCTGCTTTCTTTCTTTGTCACTGTTTTCTCATGTTCCTCTTCTACCATCTCCCTTTTCTCTTTGTTTCTTTTTTGATCAAGGTCAAATTCCCATGATGAAAAATGAATCCTGGTTCCCAAAAAGTTAGTGCCGTTTCCCACCACTTGCAATCACTAGCACACACTAAGGCACAGTTTACGTGCTAGAAAAAACACAAGAACATTAAATCAATTTTGAAAGATATTTTGAAATCTGGACAGATAAAAAGTATGAAGTCACTGGGGGAAGTTGTGGAAAGGGTTTGATATTTCCTGTTATTGAATTGCTGCGTCAGTGCAACAGCTGCTCTCCGAGGCAGCACCGCGCGTGGCCTGCGATCTGAAGCGATGGCCTGTCTGACTAATGAAATAAAAACACGAAAACTGCTGCTTCCCGTTTTCTTTTTAAACCCGACATGTTTCAGCAAAAAGGCTTCTCTTTTTATAAAGCCTGTGCCCCACACAATACGTGTGTTTCCGCTCTGGTTCTTCCGAGCCCTGGTCCACTCCAGACACAGCTTTCCGGCGCAGCTCCGAACAGCTCCCCCAAGGCACGGAGCAGTCATGTGCTTGGAAGAGACCGAGGCTCACCCCATTTGGGGATTATCAGAGCGCCTCTTCATTTTTTGTTAATGGAAGAAATGAGGCAGATTTTATGTGAAAAAAGAGGTTCTTGAAAAGCAGAGGCTGCATTGTGCCTGGAGATGCTTGGTGGTGCCTTGCGATGTGTGACACTTTTTGCTCGCCCTAGCTATTTACATTTATGTTACATTTTTTTACGGTAAATTTAAGGAAATGGAAGTATTAGCTGAAGAGGGTAACAACATACTTCAAGTGATAATAATCACAACCCTGGTCAGGGTGAACTGCCAAAGTCACTAAAAAAACCTGTGCTTAACCTTCTGGAGTGGTGTGGCTCACTGGTTAGAGGCAGCAGACCCGGAAGCAGAGGACGGCCCGGGACCAGGGTTCAACTCCCGACGCGGCAGGGTCGTGGACCAGGGTCAGCGGACTCTATAATTCTCGCTTCGGTGCCTACTCTAACCAGGGATCACACTCGGCAACTCTGGGCATTAGCTTGCCTCATCTCCACAACGGCCCCCCATATTCGCCGGGGATGCCTGGTTTCACCTTGGAGATACCCTGGAGCGACTATCTCACAGGGATAGCCAGGACGGGTTCCCCAGCGGTCTACAGCGCCACGACGCCTCAGGGCAGCAGTGCGCTTTACAAGACACATACATTTACATTCTGGTAGCTTGGTACAAAAAAAGAGGCAGTGTTTAAAGTATTTATGAAGTACTCATATAAGAATAAAGTGAAAACACAACACAAGAAAAATCCCAAATTATAAAAAGAAAGAATATTCTAATAATTAAAATGACACCAAAACAACAATAATCCAATAAGTAGATACAGAGATATGAACTAAAAATAGCACCAACAAGCACAAAATGCCAACCATAGTTATCTGGTCACAGTAGACCAGGTCAAAGTCAAAAGTTAAGGCTGGCTGTGGTGGAGCAGGGACCCGGTGCTGTCATTGATGAAGGCAGGAAAGGTCAGAGCGTCAAAGTCCAAATTCTGTGTGCAGGAAGGCCTCGCCGTTGACCGAATGCTGCTCGGTCCTGATGAAGCGCTCTATGTACATACTTTGTTTAGTCAGGTCAAAATGGCAATTTTAAAACTGCACCCAGGCTGCGATGGGAGGCCGGGAAAAATGTTTTACAGTGCTACTTTATTAGTGGACAGAATAAATGCTGCAGCTCACTAGTAGCATTTATTATACAGGCCCTGGGTACATGTAGTATCATATACTAGGGACTTATAAATACATTAAATGTACCAATTCGGTATATGCCAATTTTACATTGTTTAAAAGAGAGAGCACAAGCAGTTTACCACTGATTAGCAGGAGTAAAGTGTGCTGAGTCCTGTGGCCAACAAAAACAGGATCAGCAAAAGAAGGCAGATATCTGGGGAATGCAACACAAAAGATTGGCATTTGCAACAGTAGGGTATGGCATAATGTTGTTGTTCTAGCGTAGGATATGGTATGCTATGCCGTCAGTGGTGGCTCATGAATATAGAAATTGGAAGGGCTTAAAAAGCATCTTTGATTTTTGCTGAACAAGAAAGCGAAAAGTACAAGCTAAAATACGTAAGTAATATCTTAATTTTCTCATTTTCTTAAACATATACATTACTATAAATAAATGGATAACTACATCGATAAAAAACAGAAACACAATAAAATGAACAAAGGTATATACCAACCAGTCTCTCTTTAACAGTATTTATCTCCCCATGGATGTATTTTACCCCCTCTTAATTACCAAGTTAATTACTAAAATTGAATATTTTGTTATGTGATCAACACCTTTTGGTGTAGTACCCATAAAACAAAATAGAATTGCATCTGCTATGGTTCTTATACCTTCCATGGTAAAAAGCATTTTCGGATATTCCCTGAGGAGATCCAACAGCTCGAGGCATATACATAAAATATGTTCCAGAGTTTCCTGTTCCAAATTACAAAACCGAAACACACTGGCTATCTAGAGTCCAGCAAATTGGCTAAAATGTAGATAAAATGTGAACATTATTTTTTCAATTTCATGTTCATATTAAAATCGAAAGCGGTTGTTGCCGCTTCATGAAGGATCCCAAGTTTGACTTGGTGTTTTTATATTTTGTTGACCTCTCATTGTCCAGAGGACAGCAGGAAGTTCGTATTTGTTGTTTTAACAAAAGCTTCCGGGCAGCTCTAGTCATTTTGTACAAATCGTTTAAAGCCGGCGAGTTGTGCTTGGCTAGAAGGTGCTTCTTAAAATGTTCCTTCCGCCAGCGGTGCTTCAGTGTGTGGGTTTGACAATTCTATCTTGATACAACATTTTGAAGTGCCATCAGCCGCCCAGTGACAGTCTATGAAATAATTGATGTGGTGGATATTAGTGTGTGCATGAAGAGACATGACTCCAAACTCAAGACTGGCTTTGCGATGTTAAGATCCTTAAGTTTAATAACTCCCTAATGCCATTCAAAAAAACTTGTTTCACATTTTTTTTTATCATGTCCGAAGTCCAGCTCACTGAGCCATAATTAAGGACTGGGACTGATTTAGTGTTGGCAACCATTAATGTTGGTCCCATCGCTCCTGTAATTGCAGAAGCTTTTTAGCACAAGGATGAGAGATGAGCATTCCAGCTTAATTTATTCTGTTATGGAACCTAGGTATGTGTAGTTTGGTACATGCTCAAATGTATCAGGGCCTACAGACCAGATATGTTAGGGATTTCGACATCCAAATGATATAACCTTTGTTTTGCGGATATGAATCTGCAGGTTATTGTCAGTACTGAAGTTGCACATCCTGGTCACTTGTGCTTGCAGGCGATCTGTGTGGTGAACAGAATAACTAAGGCTTCCACGTATGCCACATGCTGGACTTTGATGATAGCCAATTTAGGTGACTCGCATCTATCCTGCTGTAGAACAACTGAAAGGTCTGAAATATACAAGCTGAATAAAAGTGGGGCCAAGATGCAACCTTGTTTTAATCAGTTGAACATGTTCATTTTTGCTGCCAACCACTACTATCTGACAGTTTCACACTTATCCAGGTGTCGCTATAGAGGTGATTTAGGATCCTTAATGAGCCTTGGTCCAGCCCCAAGCTAGAAGCGAAATATCTTGTAGTGGGGTCGGTGGATCTGACTGTGATGATGTGCCCAAGAAAAGTTTGAAAAACATGAGCCAAATGAAGTATTTTACCTCATAATTATCTCATATTGACTAAAACATCAAGAAGTATTGAAGGGGTAATAATGAAATATTTGTATACAATTGTGGGCTGACAGGCAAACAACACATGAGGGTTGGAATGTACTCTTTTCTAGAAAATGTGGAAAAAGTGGTAACAAAACAATTGATTTTCACCAAATTGGCCTTTAAACCTATGCTGAATATCTGTCTCTTGCAGGCAGTTATGCATGGTCACATCATTTTTCCAATGTATGTAGCATCTTTCGTCACTTCTTTTTTTCAATTCTGTCCCTACCTGGTAGATGCTCAATTATGTATTATGAATGAGAACCGACATAATAGGACAGGATGAAAAAATCTAAAGTTACACAAAACTCTCAATCACAACCTACAGTGCTAATTAGAGTATTACTGCAAAAACATAGATATCAGGATCAGACAGCAGAAAGGTGAGATCAATCATATGTTTAGTCAGTACTAGTCACAATATTAATAAAGCTTTATCAGTACACTGGAACAGGTGATGAAATGTCTTCAGGCAAGCTGTTCAATTTTAGCCTTTGAAGAAAGTTTTCTGTAGAACCAGAAACCAAAGTCAGAAAAAGTATCCATAAGCAGCGTAAATTCTCACTCAAATGCCAGCTTTTAATATATTTTATAAATGCCTTCCTTTTGTTGGCAATATTAGCTTGTCAAACTACACATATTTCACCTTGAAGAAATGCAGCATTCTTAGTTTCGATAAATATATTCACTTCCCTCAAACAGATGCCATAATTTTCATGAAAACAGACGTTGTCCCTAAGTGGTGTATTTGTATTTTAGTAAATACACCCTCACCCCCAGACTACAGTTTGTGATTTTTTCTAATCAGTCACATATTTGAATCACATAAGGACAAGATCTTCCTTTCTCGCTCACTGTCAAACACACACCTATGCACACCTCGCAACTCTGCTATTGGTCAGAAGAAAGAGGTCTCTGGAATGTTTTAGCCTAATGGCGAGAGCCACTGAAATGCCACATTGAGACAGAAACCTCTTTAGTGGTTATCATCAGTTCAAAGATCCAGACTAGGGAGTCTCCTTTCCACCAATGTACATTCTGAGGCAGACTACCTAATCTTCAAAAACGAAGCAAAAACACTAGTCCTCGGAACAAACAGTGGCGAATACTAACTTGCCTTATGCCAACCTAAAAAAACAGAGACCAATTGCTCAGCCTACATTTTTTAGTCCAGCCCACTGGCAAGTGTGCTTATCTTTCAAGGAAGAGCAACACAATTATGAAATGCTTTAAAAAGTACATTGTGCACTGTTATATGCAATACAGAGACCTCAGTGCCTCGATGTGGTGTCTGTTAGTATTGGTTATCAATCTAAAAGAGAGAGGCCCTGCTATTCCAAGAGACCGGGTTCGATATAAGACTTTATCGTCACAAATAGATTCTCTTGGAAAACGCAATACATTCAGCGCATGCGTACTTCATTTCTTTCAAAATCAGACACTTCTCTGCGCATGTTTTTAAAGGGACCCACACAGAAGTTCTAACTAGAACTTCTGTGTGGGTCCCTTTAAAGACAGGTGCAGGGAAGTGTATGATTGAAGTGAAGTACGCAATCGCTGATTGTATTGAGTTTTCCAAGATAATCTATTGGTGACAATAATGTTAGGATTGGTTGCCATGGATTGGGATATAATCTCTCCTACCTTGTAAAACTTGCTAGGTATTTTGGGATATTAAGAACATTTGGAGAATTAACACATTTAGTAAATTCTTAAAGTGGCAGCTAGAGAGAGAAAACATATCTGATAGGTGTGCTAAGCTAATGACTACAGTTCTAATGCTACATGAACAAATCGAATGGTAGGCTCTCATGAGAGCAGGAAATATTAGAAAACAGTGTAAATCCTTCACACATTGCTCACTTTTTCAACATTTTTGCAAATGATATGCAGTGTGTACATTTTATTCCTGCAGACAGAACATGCTTAGTATTGCTGCAAATTTTGGGCAATATGAATGTGTCACCTTAAATGGGAACACATTTGATGGCAGCTACTTCTCTTTATGCTAAAACAGCTTGAATCAGGGTCAGGCTGGGACAGAAAATAGGCCTTGAAGCCAAAGTAAACGTGGCCTTCATTAGCAAATCAGATAGCTAAGAAAGCTGCTAACATTTGCAACTCTGAGCAGTTTTGAACTTGTAAAGACATTGTGTAGGTGTTGTGGAAGGTCTGGAAGGCTGCATGCATTTATGCTTGCTACAGGTAGTGGTAGTTTGTTTGTGGTAGTATCAGAGAACTCAACAGTAAAACTGAACCATCTGACCATAAGACAGGTCCACAAATGGCCAGAAAAAAGCCCATACACTGGTCTGTCAGACCAGCTCTTCGGGCGCTGCTATATTGCCCTATAGGCCAGTTCGCCCTGAGCTGAATGTGAAGTATATCTTAGATAGGCCTATTGGGTCTGTGCCAGTCAGATATAACAAGACATATTTTTTAACCATTCCTTAAATAGTAAATGCAGAGGGTCAATATCAGTGGAGTCTTGACACCAATCACCATCAAAAGCAGAAAACGTAATTTACAAGAAGACCTAGATGATTAGACTGTATCTATCTGGTGTACTCTGGTACTTGGTGAGGTAGAGACATAACTTTAGTTTATCAATATACTTTCAGCAGAGCTAAGCATGTCTTCCCTCCTTACACCACCTCCATCTCGCCTCACTGCATCCCTTAAAGTGGTATGTGGCATAAGGACTGGGGAGGATCTCTCATACTATAGGTCTCCAGACACTCCTACTTGTTTTCCTTCTGCCCATGGGCAGCATGAACTGTACTTTGGTTTGAATGGTAAATCTAAAAGCAGTGCAATGTATTCTGCTGGAAGAGAACCTTCAACAGTATAAGCTCCAAACAAGTATGCATTTATTTAAAAAAACAATTCAACGAGAGGCATGCCGGAGCATCAGATTAAATATTAAAACGTGTTATTTGCAAGATGACCCCTAGCTTGAATCTGACGAAAACAGATGCCTGCATTGTAACTCTGCTGGGAATACATTTTGATACTGTTTAATAAGGTTAGTTAAAATTATTCTGGAATTCTGTTTGACAAATGTTGATTTATTCGTCAGACGTGAACCTTGGCACATTTTCTAAGTTATAAAACATGTTTCTTTTCACTTCCACTTACTAAGATCAGAGTAATCACGTCTCAGTTGATGTCTTTAGGTAAGTACTCATAACAAAATCACACCAGATTCATAGCTGTTTGCTGGCTACTTTCGCTTTTACTCTGCTTTCCTTCAATTTTTCTAATTTAATTTCTGTTTCGATCTATTATTCCTATTGTTTACAATCGCTTATGACATGTAGCACAGGCTCCTTAAACCTGAAGGCCAGCAAGCTATCTCTGCAGCTACATTTTAAATTCCACTTTCACTTGCATACCATTAAAATGCCCACACATACACCCACTCATAAACACACACACACTGGTGCACGCATACCTGCAGACAAACATGAACTCACTCATGCACATGGACAACAGCTACCTGGCAGAAGGCCTTGAATGTCTCATCCAGGATACCAAGCCCAGTCTACAGGACATGATGCACCTTTGTTGCTGTGAGCAGATGGCCCAGTGCATATACAGTGTAAAGGAAATAAAACAGGATCTGCACTGAGAGAAAGGTGATTTCCTAATCAACAGCTTTGTTTTTTCCACCTTCCTCACACAATCACTATTATTTCTCACTTCCCAGCATGTACTTTCCTACCCAGAACATTCCCGCCGTGCCACAAATTCTCTTACACAGAAACGCTGACCCTGTACAAAGCAGTGGATAGAGAGTTCACTTGTATTCACTGGTTTTGTTTTCAGATAGGCAGTTGCACATGTTGATTTTTGCATTACGTTAGCCTGGTATTTGGTGGCGAGCAAGGGTTCCATAGGCCGCAATGCTCGTAAGGCAAATTGGCCCCTCTGCCACCAATTGCATAGTAAATTATAGCCACAATTAGGGTGTAGAGCACACCTCACCACTAGGCCCCAGTGCCACTGCACTAGCTGTACTATTGATAGCTACACCCCTGCTGGTAATGGCAAGCCAGTTGGGAATTTGAATCACAGGTAATTTTTGTTTTGCTGCAAATGTATGTATGTCCTTGATTGGCGACCTTCGAGGGTTGCTTCTAAACAAGCAACTGAAGTACTGGTAGAGATATCATTTGCACACTATGTATTTGACCAATACGGGTTATCTCAAAACTGCCCCCCAAGTAGCTATTTGTACCAAGGCAGCTCATGTACAGTTTAGGATTAATAACTGGTGCTGATATTTTGGGGGCACCAATATAGGTGGGTGAGTCAGACTCGAGCAAGATGCCTGGCTCAGCTCGAGGTCCGCTTGGACCCTTGAGCCCAAAACAAGTCGAGCTTTTACGTGTTGAGTTAGAGATACCCATATAGTGGATGAATGGCAAAATGTGAAACTAGAAAACCTGGGATCAATCCCTGCTTCCTCACTTGACGAAATTGTGTGACCCTAGGCAAACATTTCATTTCACTGCGCCTCCTTTTCCTTCATTATCACATACGAGAGCACCTTCAAATATGTGAGTTCAGGAAGTGCAGTGTGCCCAAAATTCTCTTCTGTTTCATTTAACAGACTCTTATGCTGCTCTATTTGTAATACAAATCTAGACCACATATGGTGCACATGACAACAGACTTGCCTTTTAGTTCAACAGTGGTCTTATCATCAGAGGGAAGAGGCATGAGTGTTTATATGTTGATATTCAAAGACTATCACTTTAAAAAAATGCTTCGATAATGTGATATTATCTGACGCTGTAAGGTGAAATGCTTCTGCATGTTAAAAGAATACATTTTTGTTACATGGTTTGTTGCATGATTTACTTGGCAGACAGTTTCAGGGTTCGGGTCGTGCATGGGATCTTAGAGCCAAGTCCGACCCTTAGTGTGGCTCTCCCTGTTATTTTGTTGCCTCACCAACCAGAAACCACCAGCAGTGAGTGTGCACCTACATATTTCAAAATTGACTACAATATTTGTTGCTACTCTCTGCTTTAAAAAACAAGTATTTCCAATGCAATCGGTCTAGAATTTGGGACCTTATATGTATTTAGCTATGCAGCACATTAGCCTGGGTGCTGAAACATCTTCTGTTCTTTAACATGGTGGGAAAGTAAGCACCAAACTGTGTGACACGTCAGGTATGGGAACACATGGAGAGAAATATTGCCTTTCAGCAGGAAATGGTATCGTCCAAAGCTCTGTTTTTAATATAAAATCAGGGCCTTCGGTGGTCATAGCACTGAAAATACAAGATTTGAAAAAATATTATTGTCTACGGGTGCTCGTGGAAGACAATTTCTATGGACAGGAATCTATTGAATATTAAAGTGATTCTGGTATTTTACTGACCTCTGCTGGTCGTTTTCTATCAAGAAAGTTAAATAGAGGCAGTTGAACAGAAAAAAAAGTCCCTAAGCGGAAGTAGACAAGTCCTAGGGCTGATCTCCAGAGCCCACAAAGTATATACACATATAAGTATATACTAAAGTATATACAAGAGGTCCCAGATGCTCGACCTAAAAACACCTAAAATTCTCGACAATTGCATGCATACAAACACTCATGTCCGGAGACAGACAGACAGACATGCAAACATGTATTCACTCATACACACAAGGTGGAAGCTGCTGCAAACAAAACTTGCCTGGGGTAGTCCTTGGCACACACTTGTTTCTGCACCTCAAAGACTACTATTACCAACTTCCAACTCCATCAAACAGTGATCCAGAATCAGGTTCAATCACAAGCTTGGATAGGACCGGAGGGTGTCCTTTTTCCTTTATCATGGCTTCTCATAGGGTGTAAGGGCGCATGACTGACCAGCCCTAAATCACTATTATATGACATTTTGAGCTGCCAGAAGTATCTTCAGCATATTAGATATGTATTGTGCTTGTGTGAGGCTGGGCTATAACAGCCACCGCCTGACACTTACACAGTACAGACAGTGGAGCCTTCTTCTGCAGCGAAGTTGATTGAACAGAGATTTGCATTTAAACAAATGATGATTGAGATCGTTTATTTTAATTTAAAAGCTGTAAAATGACAAGCGATTAGCTGCTGAGTGACAAGTGATGTTTTGTTGGGTTGGCGCCCTAGTGCCCCCTAAGGATGAGCTGCCACTGATGCTATGCCTCTAGGCTTCGTTAAGGTGTTCTGTGGTATTTGTATAGGGAATGCTTGCCACTGTCCTCAAAGGACTTCTGGTCTCATTAGAAGTGCTCACAGTATTTGTGGTCTGATTAGGAGTGTATGTTTCACTCTTTCTAGGTTTCAAGGAATGTACATCGCCGCACAGCTCTGGGAAATTTCAAAACTGGCTTAGCTATCCCGGAGACATTGTTTTTTGGGGGCTTGTACCTAGGATGTTAACATTGTAAGCACAGGCTCATTACACCCTGAATACAAGCTGTGAAGGGCTCAAAGCCAGGCTGGCTCAAAATGTCAAACATGTCAGGGGCCAATTGGCAGTGATGAGCATGTTATTTGTGAAACATGTTGCCTTATCGCTTATCATCACCTGCAAATGAGTGTATTGAGCTTTATATTTGTTGCGATATTGGGGTACCAAAGTGCTCACAGTCTAGAGAGACTGTAGGCTACTTTCATTTAGAACATATGCACAAGGTTCTATCTATGTGCTCCTGTTGTCTAAATGTTGGACACCTCTGCCAATGTTTGACAAAGGTGTCCAACATTGGTTCTCAAGACCTGAAGGCATGCCATATCACATGAGATACTTTTACGTAGAGGTTATCTTGAGAACACAGCATGGCTCTGGGTCTCTTGGGACAATGGTGTACACTCCTGAACACTCCTTAACCAAAGACCTGAGATCTAATTCTTTCTTCTGCCAATTGTTCTTCAAAAAGAGGCATTTCAATTGGGTACAGAGTTTGTCCACTGCTTTTTTGCAACTTTTCACTTTTCACACAGTAAGGCAGTGTAAAGTCAACTGCTTTTTTGTCTCATGCACATGAGGGGATGGCTTTGCCCTTGCCCCATATTACCAAAATGGACGAAGAGGCAAACAGGTTGTTAGGAGGTCCACTGCCTGTCAACCACATAGGAAGTGGTGTTTATATCAATGTTCCCACCCAAGCCGACAGCGCTGCTTGGGTGGGAGAATGTGTGATCCATGGACACCACAGGTTTCATCACACAGGCAGGCGCAGTCCATCTTTAAAGTCCATCGTTACAGTCCTGTCAGACACACCGCATTGAAAGACAAGTTTCAAAATGCTGGTCCATCTTTTAATCTCGTACTCTCTCCAGTACAGTTTGTGAACACACTGGAGAAATGTGCATTTACATATGTAATATGGTGCACTGTCCCATACAGCGGCATTTACTTAATACATCCCCAGGTGCTTGTTACATCATAATAAATTGAGCTTGCTGATACATGACTGTAAGAAATTGGGTTGTTGGTTGACTGGGTTGTGAGCCCTGGTCAAGCAGCAATAACAATCATTGTCTGGGTGAGGCACAAGCCAACCATAAATTCACCACTGTGTACATGTTAATTACAATTATAGTTAACTTCCTTACTCAAAAGGCATCCCGTACAATTAATATGTTATATCTCAGTGGGTTGCGAATGTATTTGTTTAACTAAATTCATATGAATTCATCCTTGAAATATACTGAAATGACAATGGTCATAGCTGTAAAGTATTCAAATACCCTAAAAAAGTTATATTGAGGTCCATAGCTACCATATGTAACTAGGTTCAAGTTTCAGTTTCAGCTCAACAGCCTATGATTCTGGGCAAATCACTTAATCTACCCATGCCTACAAAATATGATTTTGTGTATTCAAATTGGTGCTCATGTAAAGTGCTACACTACCTTCGGGTTGAGTTCACTCAACTGCAACAAAAAAAGCAAGCCAGAAGCTCTACGCTTATGCCAGAGCACAGTATGGTTGCTTGTTATAAACCTAAGTATTACCCCAGTGGGTTAATTGTTGCTAATTGCTAGATAGAAGCCAAATTAAATAAATACTTGGCTAACAACACATTTCTTTAAATTAAGTTAGTACTATTGCAGGTGGTATTCAAGATTAGCTAGTGTTTTTTTTAACACACACTAAGATCTTATTACCATACTTAACTATGAAGTCACTTCACCCTTTGGACTTTTTAGATTTTTTAGTCATTTTCATTTTTTTCATCACATTCAAAGTTAAGCATTTGCCCAAACCCCTCAGGCCAATTACAACCAACGTCTCTGCTAAGCACTGGTCAAGCACTGTTAAGCCTACCCGCTGTGCACAGCGGGGGCATTGACTGCAGTGCCAACCCAACCTGTGTGGAGAGAAAAGATTCCTACAGAAATTAACATGGGAAATGAACATTTTGTGAATCCTTCTTTAACTGGGTCTCCTTTTGAGGGATCGACTTTTCATGAGGCGCCGAGGTGGATGACCATTTTTTTAGGACAGCTTTGCGCAGATTCTGCAAATGGCCAGAGTTATTAGCAAAACAAAATTACTTATCATATGAAAACTCTAGCCTAACTATAACTAGTGGCCGGAACATGGGCAGGGTAGGCATGTCTGCTCCCACTCTGATGAAGCCTTAAAAATTGTTCCGCCGGGTGGGAACAAACTTTTTTCCCTGCTGGCACTGGTGCTGGCAAAGAAACTCAGAATGCTCCTGCCTGGCAGGAGCATACAAAATCTGCTGGTCATGCAGGGCAAATGCCCAGCACCAGGATGGGTGAGCGTGGGGTGCAGGATGGGGCTGTGGGGGCCCTGGGGCTCCACCCAGGGCCCCTAGCATTCTGTTTGGTGGGTTCCCCAAGCATATGACCCAGGCTCTGTGGCAAATCACCACCGTGCACGGCCGAAAGCTTTATGTAAGATAATATAATATTACTTTATGTTAAAAAAAAAAGCTAGAAATTAACTGACAAAAACCAAAGGTTAAAGTGACGTTAGAGTTAGTTTAAAATTTCAGTGACAATGTAATATTTTAAACTCAAGAAGCCAAAGAAATTCACCAGTCATAATTATCTCAGGTAACTATAACTTATGCCCCAAGGTAACTATGACTCGCTCCCTCGCCATGCACTGCTAAATACCTTCATATTACATCACCATGACGTGTTCTATGAAATCATAGATAACATCACTACAAGATTTAAAATAACATCATTGATGACAAGTCTGTGCATGGTGGGGGCACTAGTTAAAGTTACCTTAGGGCATGAGTTATTTGAGACTATAGCTGGTGACTTTCAGTGGTTTTTGGAGTTTAACATTGTCACCTAACTATAACGTCACTTTAACCTTTGGTTTGTTCAGTAAATATTTACAATATATATATGTGTATATATATATATTCACTGAAAAAAACCATAGGTTTCACACATGTTATAGTTAGCTGGACATTTCACTCGTAAAAAACCATTGAAATTCCCCCGTTATAGTTAGTTCAGCTAACTATAACTCGCGCGACCGCAATCCACTGCTGATAACGTCACATATTACATCACTGTATTCACTAAGATACTGTTAATAAGTCAGTTATACAATTAATTTTACCAAAAAAAACATCCATTTAGACACTTATTTACCCATTTATTCTTCCATTAACCTTTAGATATACATATATAAAAAATATTTATTTTTCAGAAAGACACATATTCACTGGATGATGTCATCAGTGATGTCATCAGTGATGTCATTTGAGATGTCATCAGTGATGTCACTGACCATGTCATGAGTGATGTAATATGTGACGTCATCAGCAGTGGATTGCGGTCGCGCGAGTTATAGTTAGCTGAACTAACTATAACGGGGGAATTTCAATGGTATTTTACAAGTGAAATGTCCAGCTAACTATAACATGTGTGAAACCTATGGTTTTTTCAGTGAATTTGCAAGGTTTTTTAAATGCTAATTCCTAACTATAACATGTGTGAAACATATGGTTTTGTAAGTGAATTTGTAAGGTTTTTTAAATGCTAATTTCTGTATGTATTATTATATTTTTTATATATTTATTTTACAATAAACTACCTATGTGTATAGTTATAGATTGACTGTATCCTGTAATATCGAATGGCTCAGCTCTTTTTTTAAAAATTTGGATAAAGTTGAACAGCATAGTTAATATCTTCTATAAACTTATAAACAGTTAAAAATGTTTTTTTTTTTTTAAGGGTTTTTCACCGTGCGCGCACCCCACGATTTTTTGAAAAAAAATAAAATGATTTTTTCACCCTTCGGGGTCCTTCAGGGACCACCTGACAAAAGCTAGGGGGTCAGGAACTCTCTACCCTGCCCCCTTTTCACGTTCTCCACCTTTCTTTTTCACTGCCACACACAAAATGGCATCCGACACTTCCTGATTTCGACCAATTCGAATGTTGACTGACATCTAACCACCAATCAGAATTACGCGTGCGCACATTTGGTGCGCGCACCGTGCGTGCACGGTGCGCGCATATAGATATTTATGTACATTTAACTGCAATTTTCTCAGGAACTACTGAACAGATTGACACCATATATGCAAAAGCCACATGCCTGACCTGAGGACTACCTCTTTGCCAAATTTCAAGTAATTCTGTTCAGCCGTTCGGGCTGTACCTTCGACTAAAGGTCCTATGGGAAAATGCATGGGGAAAACGTGCTTTGGGACCCCCCTTTTTTCTCAGCCCCCACTCGACGAATCACCCCGAGACTTTCAGGGTAGGAGCTGAGCGCTGAGTGCCCCATTAGTTTTGAAAATTTCGTGAGGATTCGTCAACCGGCGCCAAAGTTATTCAAAATAGAATTTTCAGATTTCCTATGGGATCTCGGTCCTAACTATAACTATCTACTGGCGACCGCCAGTAGATAATACGTGTGTGTGTGTGTATATATATATATATATATATATATATATATATATATATATATATATATATATACATACACACACACAAACTTGGTAACCCACTAGAAAAGCACTCGAGCCGAAATGAAGGTTACCAGCCTGGAACAGTGCCTTCTAGTGATTACCAGCCTTTAATTACAGGTACGGAAAGTGCAGCATGCCGGTAACAATGAAAACAGCCTTGCGTCGAGCTGTGGTAAATTTAAATTACCTAGACTTAATTTATGCGGTAAAATTCAAGAAGAATAACTCAGAAAAAAATAAGAGGCAGAATCCGTGGTATTCGAGGGTATAATAGGGAATTTATTCCTTACAAAGGAATGATGATAATGATGGTTCGAACCAGGCAATCGAGTTCCGTCACCACGAAGGTTCAGGAAGGGATCAGCAATACATTATTGACAAGTTATCATATTTATATTAAAGTGCATTACAGTAAAGACATATGCAGAAGGCGTAACAGCTGATAAGAATATACATACGTAATGAAAAGGCGTTACAATAGGCGTGCATAGAGGCGTATACTAAAAACGTCATTATGATGATGACACAAGTGGGTGGATCCATAAGAGAATCCTGCAAAGTCAGCAGAAATACAAGGCAAAGATGCGTGCGCAGCCGCATGACGTGTGATTGATGTGTAACTAGAGGGTGAAGGGAACTTGACATTTAGCCCTACATGAGGAGACGGTAGTCTGGGGTGTCAGGACAACCTAGTCCTAAATCATATCTAATATCTTGTGTTTAAGGAACTATATTATCTGGAAGGAAAGGTCTTCTCGGACAGATCCTATTCTATACTGACTGCTAGTGCGTGTACAAGCGTCTAAGTGTCTACATGAGATGCGAGGGGGCATGGGCCTACCATGGTAACGAAAGTCATGAATTACTTGCATGGAGACAGTAAGGCCGGGCCCTTTGCTCTGCAGCTGGAGGGATGTTTACCTAAGCTACTAGACAGGAATGCGTTTCTTGAGGAGCGGAGCAGATAACTTGAAGGCTGAATACAGTTTTGGCATGCAACAGGCCGGGCTAGGCACCGTTAGCCGCGCAGGAAGTAAGACAAAGTTCATGGATACAGATGCAGGTCCAGGCTGGAGCATTCAGAGGCAGAAGCAGAAAAAGCTCGATGGCAGAATTCAGGGCCTACCTTGCCAGAGCTGGAAAACGTGAAAAGTATACCATATAAAGACGGTGGCCAGGCATACTTAGGAACGGAATATCTGACCCATTCATGGCAGATCTGAAAAAGGACATATTAACGTTGGACACAATTGTATTTGCGTCTTCATAGCTTGAAGTGGAGGGAACATACATGTACTTGTAGCATGTACATGGAGCCGTTGGGGTCTAGATAGGGGACACAATCGACCATAAAAATTCATATTTCCTCATTCCCTCCTTGTCCCCTACGGACCCTCATGAAATATCGATCTTCAGGAATCCATCAATCTGTTCATGTAACATCATTTGCTCTTCTTTCTTCTTCCGGGATTTTGAATGAGAACTTGAACGTGGAATACACGATGTGGCACACAGGCCGCAAATCGCTGGTCCACATTGTAGACACAGGCAACAACTGAATACTATGAGAAGGCCAATACCTAGGAAGGATAGGACTTTCCATCCCCAGGCTGACAATATTCTCCAGAACCAACCGGACCATGTCCAGGTGCCTGCATTCTGATGTATTTGGTTTGCAATCTTGTGAAGACGAGTTATAGCTTTATATACAGATGGCGCGTTTTCTGGGATGAAAACACAGCAACTTGTTCCGATGACCCTACAGGCTCCGCCCCTATCGGCTAGGATGAGGTCAAGGACAAGACGATTTTGGAGAACAACAATCCGCATCGCAGACTGCTCCTCTGTTAAGTTGCCTAGGGCAGAGGTAGTTTCATTCACTACTGCTTCAAGGGTTCTGGTTAATCTACGTATCAGTTTACTATTTGAGACAACACCTATGTAAGGAAAGAGACCTTTATTGAAGTCTGTATATTGTTCCCATGCTGTTTCGGTGTAGTCAACAATCGGGATATCTCTCTGGGGTCTATGGTGTACTAGATTGGTATTTCTATGATAATCGGGAGGGGCTAGGAAAACAGGTGGCAAAAGGAATGCAATGTAACAGGTACCATCCCAGTCTGGAGGTAGGCGTATATATGCGGTATGACCACATATGAAGTAGGAATGACGGGAAGCTCTAAATGTAGACTTGCCTTTATCACTGAATTCGATCACAGTAGTACATTTACTATGACCCAGGTGTACTGAACCATTCTTTTTTATACAGAATTCACCTTTGACTGGTAATACGGACATAGCAGGCAAGACTAGTGTAGCTTTAGATTCAACATTTAGAATCATGAGGTTAAGTGTAAAATTACCTAATCCATATACTTCATTTTCTAGGTCAGTTCCTGTTCTTTTGGGAAGTCCCTCCTTGTTAGGATGACAGGCTTTAAGCAAAACTAAGTTCAGGTTTCCCCATACCCAGTTGCTCTGGTAAACTACAGTGTTTGAATCTAAAGAGTTAATCAAACTAAACCATGCTCCACAGGAACCATTGTGTGTGAACGGGTACGGAAAGAGAGGCAGAACTCCTTTGTATTTCTGATAGGGAGGGAGTCGGCCACATATCCAACAATCTGTAGCGTTGCTGGTCTGATGGGAATGATGTAACATACTAATGAATGTGTTGTTGCGCAGCGCAAATCTATAGGACAACTCATGTGGAGGTAGTTCACTAAAAGAATGTTCGGCAGTAACATTGTAAGCACGCTTGAAAATAGGATAGTACATGCGTAACAGTATACTTGCAGCAATAATAAAAAGACTTAGAAAAAACATAATCAACAATGTCACTATACAGTGACTATGAAGTGATTTACAGTATGCATGTTTCTTGAGCTGTCTCTGTCTATTTCTCTCTCTCATTCGGTCTAGAGGATACATGTCAAAGACTTAATTCAACCGATTCACCTTGGAGAGGACTTAAACAATCGAATTGTCTGACTTGCTAGACCTTAGTTTCAGTTTATAGTTTTGAGCTTCGGTCTTTTCAACCAAGGGGAGTTTTGAATCAGTCTCTGGAAGGGGGCAGGGTTGAGAGTTCAGATCAGACGGTAGTCCATGAAATTTCTTGATATGACTCGAGTGTAACCAACCCTTGCGACCCTCGACCTTCACTGCTGTCCTCGTCGTTAGAAGAACCAGCTTTGGTTGTTGCCAACGAGGCTCCAGCGGGCTCCTCCTGTCGAAGTTTCTGACGAGAACTAGATCTCCAGGAACCACTTCATGGGGCTTTACCTCGGTGTTGTCGGGAAAGGCTGCAGCTACCTGTGAACGGCAAGATTGTAGTGCAGACATCAAGGAAGCAAGGTAATCTGTCAGCATATTACAATCAACATCAGTTATTTTACGAGGTATAGGCGTCCCCCACATATTTGGTGGCCTACCGAAGACCACCTCGTACGGGGATAGCCCTGTGCGAGAATGTGCTACCATTCTCATGTAAAATAGTGCAACTGGTAAGGCTACTATCCAGTCGACGCCTTTCTCTCTACATATTTTAGAAAGTCGTATTTTCAGGGTCTGATTATGACGTTCCACGAGACCTGCTGCCTCGGGATGTCGGACACAGTGGAATTTCCATTGATAGCCTAACAAGAGTGAAATGTGTTTCATTAGCTCGGATGAGAACGGCTGGCCATTATCTGAGTACACGATACGGGGCAAACCATACCGTGGGAAGAATTCACGAACTAATTGTTTGGCAGTAGTCGGGGCAGTGTAATCTGAGACGGGATATGCCTCTGTCCAACGGGAAAGAGTGCATACAACTACGAGGACGTATTTGAATCCTCGACATCGTTCCATCTGGATATAATCCATCTGGAGGACTTCAAAAGGGTGATCGGGAGGTTGGAATCCACCCTGCTCTACAGGTACGCCTTTACCTGGATTGAACTGACAACATATCATACAAGTTCGGACTTTCTGTTTGGCTGCAGCTCGTAAGTGTTTGTTGAACCAAATGTGTTGAATACTGTCTAACATAGCTTTTTCTCCAAGATGTGCTGGACTATGTATTGTGTTAATGATAACTTGAACCATTGAGTCGGGGAGAAACCATATAGATTTTCCCTTCATCATCCATCCCTGATCTGTTTGGATCCCTCCTAATTCAATCCATTTCTTTATTTCCTCCGATGTAGCATGTGTCTGTATATCAATTACATCAAGGGCGGGATCCTTAACTGTCATGCAGTGTGTCGGCGTCGGAACTATTGTCTTTGTCAAGTCAGTTGCGTGATTCCTATTCTGTGCTGTTAGCTTAGCTGTTCGGTCTGCTAGGTCGTTACCCTGGGAAATAATATTGGTGACTTTTGTATGAGCTTTGCACTTCATGATAGATATTGAAGTAGGTAGATGTATTGCATCTAACAGAGCTTGAATGAGGGGACCGTGTTGAATGTTGGCACCGTGAGAAGTCAAATAACCTCTCTCTCGCCAAAGGACTCCGAAGTCGTGTACAACTCCGAATGCATAACGGGAATCTGTGTATATGTTAACTTTTCTATTCTTGGCTTGAATACAGGCTTGTGTCAGAGCAATAAGCTCTGCTGCTTGAGCTGATAATGTGTCAATACAATTTGTTTCAATGACTTCGGTGTCTGTCGTGACTGCATAAGCGGCCACTAACTTTCCTGTACTTGTTCTCATACATGAACCATCTACATAAAGTGTCAGGTCTGGGTCTGGTAATGGGACGTCTGTCAAGTCTTGTCTGGGTTTTGTCGTAATAGTGATGACTTCAATACAATCATGCGCCAGTGGGTCTGTTCCACTTAATGGCAAAAGTGTGGCAGGATTTAATGTACTACAACGTCTGATTTCTATGTGTGGCTGAAACAATGTGAGTTCGTAACCTGTCAGTCGTGCTATAGTCAAGTGTTGTGTTTGTGTCCGATTCAAGAGAACCTCTACTGCGTGTGGTACTTGTACTGTCAATTGATGTCCTAATACTATGGAATCGCTTTGTCTGATCGCTAGAGCTGTCGCTGCAACTGATTTCAGACACGCAGGAAGAGCTTGAGCTACGGGATCTAATGTGCTAGAAAAGTAAGCACATGGCTTGTGTGATCCTGCTTGTTCCTGAGTGAGTACTGACAAGGCAGTACCTTCACGTTCTGTAACAAAGAGTGTAAAAGGCTTACGGTAACATGGTGTCGCTAAAACAGGTGCTTGGCATAAAGCTTTCTTTAAGTCTTCAAATGCTTGTGTATGTTCTGGAGTCCAAGGGAGGACAGTCGATGTCGCTGCCTCCTGGGTTGTCAACTGAATGAGTGGTTTTGCTAAAAATGCATATTGGGGAATCCACTGCCTGCAGTACGAAGTGAGGCCTATGAAGGCCCGTACCTCCTTTTGGGTCTTGGGTGGTGGCATGTTTACAATTAACTGGATGCGGTCAGGTGTGAGCTGTCTCCCCCCCTTGGACAGCAAGTGCCCAAGGTACACAACTTGCTGGGCACAGAATTGCAGCTTCGAAGGGGACACCTTGTGCCCCTTGTCGGCCAGAAAATGTAAAACCGTCAGTGATGCTTTTTCACATTCGGGTTCGCTTCGGGCGGTGATCAGCAGATCATCGACATACTGAAGCAGTGCAGTGTTAACTGGCATGTTGATACTGTCAAGTTGTCTTTTCAGTGCTTGGCTGTAGATGCTAGGACTTTCTGTAAATCCTTGAGGTGCGCGTGCGAATTTAAAACTTCGTCCATTTAAACTAAATCCGAACAAATATTGGCTTTCCGGATCGATTGGGACGCTGAAGAAGGCGTTCTTGAGGTCAATTACAGTAAAGAACGTTGCTTCTGAATCAATAGCTGTCAGTAATGAAGAGATATCTGGGACCACGGGATATTGTGGTACAATGCATTTATTTAATTCGCGCAGGTCAATAACTAATCGATATACCAATGGTGCTTTTGGATCAGTTCGTTTAAGAATCGGAATAATCGGAGAATTACATATATTGGAGTCGGTTTCTACAACCACTCCTTGTAAAATGAGCTCGTCAATGATTTGCAGTAAAGCCACTACAGCATCTGGCGGTAACTTGTATTGTCGCATTCGTGGTAATACCACTCCTGTTTTGAGTGTAACTCGATATGGTGTAATGTGCATACAACCTACATCAGTGGGGCCCTGTGCCCATAAATGTGCAGGTAGATTCTGTAACCGGTGATCCATCTCTCTAGACACGTAGTGACCTTTAAAGTCACGCAAAAATAGTCGTACTCCGTCCGGAGAACAACATATTATAGCTCCTAGAGCTTTCAATGTTTTTATACCTAACAAGTTTTCTGGACATGATTTCGTAAGCAATAGATCTGTAGTCCGTGTCAATGGACCGACTGTAAATGCAAGTGGTTGCGATACTTCGTTAATAGTAGGTTTTCCTGAAAAACCAAGGGAAATATTTTGTGAGCCTGAGAGGGGTGCCCCTGGGACTTCATCGTGACTCATAGTTGTTCTGCTTGCCCCTGTATCAAGTAGAAACTTTCTGTCTTTCCCTAATACTTGACTCTGTACATAAGGTCCCTCTTGATCTACAGGAACCTCAATAAGGGGTAAGCCAACTTCCCTCTCTAGGCTATTTCATGTGTATCGCTGATACTCTGGATAGTCATTTTGTGCGTACTGGTACATCTGTTGTGTCGTGTTTTGTGTTGCGGCAATAGGCTGTGGTACCGCTATGGTCTGTTGTGCAGTTTGCATAGGCTGTACATTCTGAGGTGCTTGTTGTTGGGTCTGATCCTGTCTAGGCGGACGTGGTCTCTCCTTGGTTTTACCCGTAGAGATATTATGTTTCAGAACTGCACAATCGTTTATATAATGACCTGGCTGTTTACAATAGTTGCATGTCCCTTTAACGGGAATCGCTGAATTACTGGACTGTGTCGCACCCTTCTTATGACCGTCAGCTGGAACTGACTGAGCGACGAGCATTTTCATTTTCGTATCTTTCATACGTCTTTGTTCGTGTTCTTGTTCTTCTCTAATTCTATTCTGGTGATACTGTAACATTTGTAACATTTGTGAAGGAGTGTTAGCTTGCCAAGTGCTCTCAACTTTCAATACTCTGTTTTTAACCTGTGGCAGGGAATTCTCGACTAGTTTTGTTACAAAAAGATGTGGATATGAATCACTACTTGCTTTCAGGCCGCTATTAATACCAAAACATTTTTCAAATCGGGAATAAAAATCACTAGTGTCTTCATCGGGTTTCTGTTTACAAGCTGAGATTGCTCCCCAATCTTCCTTTTTCGTAGTTAATAAACGTGGCAATACTTGTACTAATAATCCTGGTAATGCTTTAGTTTTGTCCCCAAGCCCTACGCCTGCAGTTCTGTTATTTTCTTCGGTTTCTAATGCGGTCCAATCAATCTTTTGGTCTCCCACTTCCGATTCTTTTTCTTTGAGTTTCTCGTAAATACCGGCAGGCAATAATACTTTCAATATTTTCATAATGTCAGGATAGGTATAATCACCCATGAGTAACATGTCCTTTAGTTCACGGTGAAAACCTGCTGGATCTTTGTCATGGCTGGGCACTAATTTTTTCATTTCCAATAGTTTTATTTTAGTTATGGGCGTGTACACGAACACGCGTCTAAATGTATTGTCTTCATTTCTGACTGGGTGTACTTCGCGTAAGGGATTCTGTCTGTCTATGTAATACGTTTTTCTCTCCATGGAAGGAGCTGGATCATGTTCTGGACACAAAAAGGCACTATATCTATGTCGGTATTCTAGAATTACTTTAATTAGATCGGTACCTAGACCTCTCCATTTATTCATGAGTAGTTCTATCAATATATCAGGTAGGGGACCAGGATCGGAGTGTTGGCCTTTATATAATATAAGGAGATATTGTATCATGTATATACTAGCTAAACGCTGTTCGTCTGGGGCGAGATTCAGAAACGTGTGTGCTAGCGCATCATCACTGTATTTTTCAGAGCTGTCAGCCCATTGTACTGCTGACCTAGCTAATTCTTGTTCATCCATAGAATCGAGCACATGGTACCCCCTTCGTTCTCGAAGTAATTTATCAGTAGCCTGGAATAAGTGTTCAGGGGTCCTTGGATTTGAGATAACTGTTTGAAAAATTCTGTTACATTCTGGATGTATCGGATGTATTGTTTTATTAAAGGATCTTCCTTTTCCTACATAAGCTATCGTTTGTCTAGCTGGTAATTCTAATTGTCCTGTGTTCATTTCTGACTGTTCCTCCTCCTCTTCCTCTGATTCAGTTTTATATGCTTCAGCTCTTCTTTCATGTATTCGTTCTACTTCTTTTCTGATCCTTCGGCACATGACTTCTATACACTTCTGTTTATCATGTCTTCCGTCTGTTATATTCTGACCCCATTTGGTAAGTACTTGCATTTCCTCCGAATCTACCTCAGGCCTATCTCTGTTTCTGATCAAGCAGTTTATGAAAAAGCGTAACAAAAATTTTTGCATGTCTACTTTCTGGTATTCCATGGCTTCGGCAACACTTTCAGGACCTTGCCATGTTTGGATAAAGCGATATATTTTGTCTAGATGTTCAACCATTCCTGGTAACGTCATTAAATAGTTTGCAGCTCGTCGCAAACGTACTGAAGATAGCAACATTCTGTCGTGTTTTCCTGGCACTGGATCATATCTACAATCGGAAAGAGGCTCATTTAATATATTGTCATTAGCTCTTTGGGGTGTGCGTTGGTATGCTAAATCCCTATAAGTCAATCTAGTTGTTGGCGGTGGCGTGGAAAAACCTCCTGTCGCACCTCCCGAGGTGCCAAGTCCAAAAGGATTTGTTGGGTGTAGGGTAGAGAGTGTGGGTGCAGGAAGGACTGTAGAAACAGATGGAATCGTTAGGACTTGAGTAGGAGTTTGTTGCTGCGGAGGTGGGTGCAGCTGTTCTTGGGGTTGAGCGTCGTTAACGGGTGGTGTGCGTGGCTGCGCACCATTAGCATATTCGGGGGCTGCATCATCTAAATAGGAAGAAAGGAAAATGTCCTTTGCGGTCTTGGGATGTACTTTAATCGGGAGTAATGGAGGTGGCAGATCCTTTGGTACCTCCAAGGTGGCTTTAGGCAAACCCTCGGCCAGAAGAGGATACATACCATTCATAAGAGTGTTTCGTTGTCTGTCTATTTGTTCTGTTTTTGCTCGGATACCTTCGTCAATTAATATGTTTTCTCGGGCTCTTTCTGAATCTTCCCTACTTTTCTCTTCCTTTCTGAGCGCTTTCTCTGTGCGCCTATGCGATTCTTTACGCCATAGTTCAATGGCATCTTTCTGTGACTGTCTGGCTTTCTTTTTCCATAATACTTCTTCTACTCTCATGATGCAATCTGCATCCCATGTTCCAGCAGCGGGCCATCTCTGACTCTCTGCTAAATCCTTGGTGTAGTCCACCCATAGATCAAGATATACTACGGCATCTAGGCCATGTTTATGGTACATAAAGTACCCTGGAGTGTCCCTAGGTGGGATGGGAACAGCTTCCTCGAGTATCCCTTTTCTAGTTTTTATCTGTCTTAATTTTGAAAATAACGGCATCTTGAACCTTGCTACTTAATTCTTACTCGGTCTTGAATACAATAATTACAATAAACACAATAATGAAGATCGAACAATCACTCATACCACGACATTTAAAACATATCAAAACATTTCAGAACGAACAATAATAATTAGAATAAAACTAGTTAACTGCATAATACTAAATATACTGTATGTACTGCTAAACAGTACAGATACACTGCTAAAACAGTGCAGACCAGGTCTGTGTACCCAGACCCGTCTTGACCGGCACAAACTAATGTGCACGTCTAGATGCGTCCCCAGCAACGGTACTCACCGGGAAGCACGGAACGGAAGGCCTCGGAAGTCTGGACTGGACTAGACCAAACTGGACGGGACTCGACTCGTGACTTAGATACTTCGGAACTTCGGAATCTGGTGGGCCTCTGTATACCTCGGATCTTGCTCTCTCAGCTAGGCTCTGGTCGGGATTCTCCGCACTCCTCACCGCCTCGTCTGGGTGTTGATCGCAGCCTCAGTCGCCCCCGTTGGCCTGAGGGAGATACAGGAAATCCTGTGGGTACGCGTAATTGTCCGTCCGGCTGTGGCAGGAGACCGGGTCTGCAACGCACCTCCGGCGCGTGGGGTGTGAGAGGTGTCCCTGTTCGGGCGCCAATTATGTGGTAAATTTAAATTACCTAGACTTAATTTATGCGGTAAAATTCAAGAAGAATAACTCAGAAAAAAATAAGAGGCAGAATCCGTGGTATTCGAGGGTATAATAGGGAATTTATTCCTTACAAAGGAATGATGATAATGATGGTTCGAACCAGGCAATCGAGTTCCGTCACCACGAAGGTTCAGGAAGGGATCAGCAATACATTATTGACAAGTTATCATATTTATATTAAAGTGCATTACAGTAAAGACATATGCAGAAGGCGTAACAGCTGATAAGAATATACATACGTAATGAAAAGGCGTTACAATAGGCGTGCATAGAGGCGTATACTAAAAACGTCATTATGATGATGACACAAGTGGGTGGATCCATAAGAGAATCCTGCAAAGTCAGCAGAAATACAAGGCAAAGATGCGTGCGCAGCCGCATGACGTGTGATTGACGTGTAACTAGAGGGTGAAGGGAACTTGACATTTAGCCCTACATGAGGAGACGGAAGTCTGGGGTGTCAGGACAACCTAGTCCTAAATCATATCTAATATCTTGTGTTTAAGGAACTATATTATCTGGAAGGAAAGGTCTTCTCGGACAGATCCTATTCTATACTGACTGCTAGTGCGTGTACAAGCGTCTAAGTGTCTACATGAGATGCGAGGGGGCATGGGCCTACCATGGTAACGAAAGTCATGAATTACTTGCATGGAGACAGTAAGGCCGGGCCCTTTGCTCTGCAGCTGGAGGGATGTTTACCTAAGCTACTAGACAGGAATGCGTTTCTTGAGGAGCGGAGCAGATAACTTGAAGGCTGAATACAGTTTTGGCAGGCAACAGGCCGGGCTAGGCACCGTTAGCCGCGCAGGAAGTAAGACAAAGTTCATGGATACAGATGCAGGTCCAGGCTGGAGCATTCAGAGGCAGAAGCAGAAAAAGCTCGATGGCAGAATTCAGGGCCTACCTTGCCAGAGCTGGAAAACGTGAAAAGTATACCATATAAAGACGGTGGCCAGGCATACTTAGGAACGGAATATCTGACCCATTCATGGCAGATCTGAAAAAGGACATATTAACGTTGGACACAATTGTATTTGCGTCTTCATAGCTTGAAGTGGAGGGAACATACATGTACTTGTAGCATGTACATGGAGCCGTTGGGGTCTAGATAGGGGACACAATCGACCATAAAAATTCATATTTCCTCAGAGCCTGACGCTTTTCGAGCATTCTCTTCTTCAAAGGCTTTAGACGAAGGTACGTGATTTGGCGGTCATTCACACCCATTATTTATTGCCAAATAATAACACACCCCCAATGGGGCTGCTCCAAAAAGACAATGTTAGGCATTATGGGAGTTGTAGTGACCGTGATTCCATCCATAATATGGCGCACTACTATTACTGTTTTTTGAAAATTTCAAGCTCAATTTGAGCCCCAGCAGATGCACAAGTTCTGAATCCTGCATTTCGGCTCGACATTAGGGTCGGTGAATCCGGTCATCGTGGCCCCCATGATATCCTGGGTTGGTGCGTTCTCGGCGGACGAGCCGCCGCCTATTGATGCACAAACTTGGTAACCCACTAGAAAAGCACTCAAGCCGAAATGAAGGTTACCAGCCTTTAATTACAGGCCCATCCGCCGAGTTACACAACACCCCATGATGACAAGGGGGTCACGGGCATGAATTACTGTGCCCAATGTGAAGCAGTGTTGCAGGATTTAGGATTGGAACTATGGCTGGGGCCCAATTTGGGCTTCATATATAGCAGGAATCAGCGCACCTGTAAATTAAAGGAGGGTTATAAACTGGCACTACAACTGCCATAAATCAAATCAACGTGAATAAGGGGCGTGACATTACTAAAGGAAGGGGTTGCCTGCCCGAGCGCAAACCTTTCCGAACTGCCTCTGATGAAGAGATTTTACTTGAAACGCGTCAGGCAAGCGAGTGAAAGGCTGCTTAATGTACCGGCCAACGAACTTGTCCATACCTTAAGATTAAGGTTGGTAACCTTCCACTGTCTCGAGTGTGGTCATCTGGGCTACCGATGTTTTTATGTTTTTGGAATATATATATATATATATATATATATATATATATATATATATATATATATATATATATATATATATATTAGCGGGTGAGTGTCTCCATCCGTGAGGGTGGAACATTTATGTTTCTCCCAAAAGAAATAAGGTGGGCACTTGCGGAGTGCTTAAAGTAATATTTATTTTGACGACGCTTAAGTCAACCACGCAGATGCATTTCAGCAAACAGCCTTGGCCACTGTGTTTGTTCATTGTGTATCCCTTCCCCCATATACAATATTGAAATCTTAAAAAAATCAATGATTGACATAGATAAGGGGCCAAACATCAGCAATGGTGGAGGTAGGATAATCGGCAGCTATCTTTAGAAACATTCACAAATAACATCGTATTGCATGGTGAATATATAGTTTTTTGGGGTAGTTTTATATAGCACGAACTTGACCCGAAGGTATCAGAGTGCTTTACATGAGCACCTGTTGCGTTACAGAAGGACACATTCATTTTTGTTAGGCACGAGGAGATTAAGTGATTTGCCCAGAATGAAAGGATGTTGAGCGTCATTGCCGAGACTCGGACCCGGTTCCCCAGGTTTGAGATCGACCGCCCTAGCCTTTGGGCTACATCCTCTCCCCGTGATTGACAATGCAGATTTCTTGCTCTTTGATTTTTATCATCAGTGATTACATTTTCATTATATATGCACTTATAATTTCTGAATCATTTTTGAATATATAGTGTTCTCTGGGAGTGTGCCGGAGTGCCTGTGAGTCGCCATGGGTGAATAGTTGTGCTTGTCCTCAAGGCTACATTATTTACTGTTTATCACCTTTAAGGCTGGAGTACCTTTAGAAGTGTAATTTTTGGATAACAATGTGCTTACTGTTTTATAGGAGGGTATATGTACTCCCTAAACCCTTCGTTATTTAGTCCTAAACACAGTTTGTGAAGATAAGAGAGGTGGAGATTGCCACCCATAGGTTTGTGAATTACATTTTGTAATAAGTAGTACTAATGTAGTACTACATTGTGTACATTTGTATACCACAAAATGTAGTTTGTGAATCATGCCCTGATTGTTGCTCCTGCACTGAACAAGCACCATTAGAGGAAATACAATAGCTTGGTTGATTAGTTTGTGTGAATAACAGAATAGCGTGTGAAGGCGGTATACAAAATAGTTAAAATCTACAGAGAGGCTACATCGGTTCGTCGTTGTGACTCTCTACATTGGGCTTTATTACTAAGACCTGTAGTCTATAGTTGTCATTAGAAAGTAGAGACTCTAGTGAGTACTGCAGTATCAGAAATGCTGGTGTTGGAATGCATCATTGCACTCATTTGTGCAACCTGATCACCTATGCAAAGAGTAGCCTGGATGCAGGCTTCCTCTAGCTGACGAATGTGCATCTGGGTGACACACAAAGTGGGCTAGATATGCCAAATTTTCCACCTCTATTTAACCTATTGTATCCAGCGCAGTGTGCCGGGAGTACTGACATTCAGCCACACACCAACCTACGGATATGTACATCACATCGCTCACACTCTCTGGTCCTCACAATCCAAAACTGCCATTTAAACATTGTCAAAGTTAGTCAACCCACCCCCTTCCCCCACCCCCTACCCCCAAAAGAACAAACTGGTAACTGGGTCATGCATGGACACAGCTACTTTCAGTATTGAATCAGGACCATTTATAAGACAACCTCTCTTCATCATCATGACGTGAATTGTAGAGATAGATCTGGACTTACTTTTGTGGTCAGCAGCTGAAGGCAAGAATCCTTTGGTGGGGAAGAACACGTATGGTGATAAGTGAAATGGTCATGGGTAGCAGCAGTGACAACTCACTATTTGACTTCTGATTACTTCACAGCATTCTTTTTAAATTGCTCTTTATTGAGAGGTTACAGAAATCCATCCATCACAGAACAAGGCGGCAGTATACAATAGTTAGCTCTCATCAGACTTGTATTTGTTGCTAAGGGGACAAGAAAAGGGAAACAAGTCCTATCTACTGAATGTCAGGAGTCCCTGACAGGCCTGCTTACCTGCTGTTCTTGCCTCTCTCCACCAGACACCCCTGATCTGGTGTAACCAGGGCAGTGTGGGAGGTGCAAGGGGTAAGCAAGCACCTGTTACTCCTGGCTAGTGTCATCTTAATGTATGGGCAAGCTTGGCAGTTGCCCAGGGGCCCCACGAGCATAGGGCCCCATGCAGACCAGAATTTAACACTCATTTTTTATTCAACATTTTTATTCCTGTGAGTGGTTGTGTAGGCAGGGCCCAGTGCACTGCTCTGCCTGGGGGCTTATAATGCTGTTAAGACGGCCCTGCTCCTGGCTGTCCTCATTGCCCCCGTGCATGTGCAGCCCGAGAGGCAAGCTGTAGCTGAGGAGACTGTTAGAACGGGAGAGATTATGCTCCTGGTTACTGATGCTACATAGAAATATGTGATCCATTGTGCAAGTGGTCCATTTGGAAGTCTATTGGGTGATTTAGACAAAGTTTGATATCTCTCTCGCATCCTTATGATGAATCTATGGCCAACTCAGCCTTCAGACCAATACAAATGATACCCAAGCCCAATGGGTTAAAGTACAGCCACTGACGGAGAGAATCAGGGCCAAAAAGAGCCTGTTTATGTTTTGATTAGGATGCTGCTGTTGGTCACTTTTTGTGCTCATCATTGTTGAGGTCAGTGCTGCTCTCCCACAGTATACAGATGGAATATCAGGGAGTTTGTCTTTGGATGAATGTTTGGCTATTGGCTGGTTTGTTTCTAAGTTTGGCTTTGATGCTTAGATGCTGTGTAAGTATTGAACGTGTAGATGGTACTCAGTGTGTTCCCGAATGATCCTTTAAAGATGTAGCATGACAGATTGGTTCAGGTTACTTATAGGAGAACTGATCAATTGTTGCCGATAAGGAGTTTATGCACTGAAGATCACCTTCACACACCTGCTGTATGTCAGCAGTCACCGCATGGTGTGCAGTGGCATCTTTGGGAGCTCCAAGGGTTCATTTGTATGGAAAGCATGTTGCTTCCCAGTCTGTGGGTTACTGAAGCAGAACGAAGAAGGGAGGAGGGGATGACAAGTCCAGCCAACCATCCTCGCTTAGGATGAATAACAACAAATATAAGAGTATTTTACTGATTCAGGCACCACAAATACCAGTAGCCCGCATAGTAAAAATCCTTTTAAGCAGGCTGGATATGTTCAGCTACCCTGCTCTTCCTTTAAATCCAATATTGAATCCCAAACCCGTGAGCACAGATAATCTCACTGTAGGTTGTAATTCCAGCTCTGTGGACAGATACATTGATTTAAATATTGCAATAAATGTTTCGCAGTCACTGCAGGTTTTTTATTCAGCATATCTGTATAATGACCTGCGTCCCGCTACATTTCATCGAGTACGTTAGCAGCATCTCTTCATGCTTTCTGTTCTTTTTCACCTTGTTACTCTACTGTTTTTTCTGTTTTTTTTCTGTTTCACATCATTATTCTTTAACTGTTTGCAAAGCATTTAGTGTAAAAAAACTATAGAAAATAAAAATGAAAAAAAAGAATACTTAACATGGCCAGCGTTGGCCGCCATAATTGAAGGGTGGTGGGGCGGGGTGGTGGGGGGGAGTCACGCAGGATTGGTCGCCCGGGAGAGGTTGTACGAGTTGCTTACAAATAAAACATTTTTTAAATTGATGGGGGGGACTCACCTTTTGCTGACGGCCACCTCCAGCTTTCATGTCTCGTCCTGCCACCTCTCCTCTTCTTCCTGGGTACCAGCAGCCCCTGGGACCCAGACTCCCATCCAATCTTGAGCAGGCAGGAAAGACGCCCTGCTCATACCAGGGAGTCTGCGGGGTTTCTTCTGTCCGGCTGCTCAATACAGCTGGGCTGAAGAAAAGCTAAGTGCGCAAGTGTGTTTTGGTCGGCCTGAGACAGCCGGCCAAAACACATATGCGCACTTAGGGAGTGGAGTGCACTAGCACTCCTCCTCTCCCTCCCATACCTTGGCCCCGCCCCTCACAACACTGCTGGCTAAGAGCCGGCAAATGTAAAATAAAATGATGCAAGACCATCGTTTTATTTTACATTTGCTGGCTTTGAGCCAGGCAGTGGGGCGACGCGCCTCCACCATTGCGGAGGAGCCGCCACTGAACATAGCCTCACCTCTGAACTACAGCGCTACTGCATTTCACAAGTTTCTAGACACAGCGACTCCGGAACATATACGGCTGCAGTGATAGTTTATAAGTCTAAAACTGATGTTAATTTCAGCCACACAGAGACATGAAAATTCCAAACAACGGAGGGAAGTAGGGGGGAGTTGAAGCTGCCACCTCTATTCATCTAGAATGTGCACTGTTTACACAAGTCACAAACACTTCTCTGCCTTCCTTCCTGGTTCAAGGACAGGCCCTTTATGTTTCAGAAGATGGATAATCACTATCTCAAATGAGTTGCCAAGAGCTGTTATTAATGTCTGTTTTTTGTGTGTTTCCTGTACATTTGAGATGCCCTGGAGATTTCCTTAAGCCTTTGTTGAATGGGAGGTATTTATTTGTAAGGACGGAGTGCAATAATATTTCCCTGTTTACGCTCCTCGTTTTTAAGCCCCCTCTTCTTTCTTATTCACAGCAGACAGCAGAACTTGCCTTGACTTCTGGCTACAGCTGGAGTAGCTAAAGACACACAATTGATGGACGGAATGTAGAACAAATCAAAACATTCACCCCCACTCAAGAGATCTGGGTTAAATCCATCATTCTTTTGCTCACCATGCCACCCCAGTTTATACCTGGCCATATGCAAATCAGTCTTGACCCTGTGCCTCATGGCAACAGTCGAGCCCGAACTGCGAAGCCAGGTCCTCCCTGGACTAGAAACAAGCATCCTAGGACCGGTTTCAGGGTTTCACCCCTCTTCAACCAGGATAGCTTGATTCCAGTGGCACAGTGAGCCCAGGACCCAGGTCTGGGCATACCCGGAGCACTTAGGGCGAGAAAGCAAAAGACACACAATCGATGGATGGAATGCAGAACAAATCAAAACATTCACCCCCAGTCAAGAGATCTGTGTTAAATCCATCATTCTTTTGCTCTCCATGCCACCCCAGTTTAGACCTGGCCATATGCAAATCAGTCTTGACCCTGTGCCTCATGGGAACAGTCCAGCCCGAACTGCCAAGCCAGGTCCTCCCTGGACAGGAAACAAGCATTCTAGGACCGGTTTCGGGGTTTCACCCCTCTTCAGCCAGGATAGCTTGATTCCAGTGGCACAGTGAGCCTCTCTTCAGCCAGGATAGATTGATTCCAGTGGTGTTGTTGGGACGGGTATGCCCAGATGTGGGTCCCGTGCTCTCCATGCCACTGGAATCAAGCTATCCTGGCTGAAGAGGGGTGAAACCCCGAAACCGGTCCTAGGATGCTTGTTTCCAGTCCAGGGAGGACCTGTCATGGCAGTTTGGGCTGGACTGTTCCCATGAGGCACAGGGTCAAGACTGATTTGCATATTGCTGGGTTCAAATTGTAATGGCATGGTGTGCAAAAAAACGATGGATTTATGCCCAGATCTCTGTACTGGGGTGAATGTATGACATTGTTCTGCAATCTGTACATCAACTGTTGTTTTTACAGCTAGAGTAGCTGCAGGTCCATTAGGAAACCCAAAGGTCTGGTTTGCCCAGTTTTGGCGAGAGGGCCAGATCTGTGACTCTTGTCTTGTCTCTAAAAAACTTAGGTAAGAGTCAGATCCTGTCTCACAATGCATTCTGAACCACACTCTTTTTCATTTGTTCTTAATGGCTATCCTCTTAAATGCCTTTCTTAAACACACCAGTGTTCTGGAGTCACTTGCTATGTAAAAGTCTGCTTATTATCTCAGAGTGCGTAAAATATCTAAATAATTCTTCTTGAAGGGTTTAGAGACAAGTAGAGAAAAAATCTTTTCGGGTCTGTGTTGTCAGAAATAAGATTTTCCTCTCCCAATCCAAACTCTAGTCTTTCTAATTTCCATTAACCCTGTGAGGGGTAGGGTTTCAAATTTCTTTCTTAAACATACACTGACCTTTAACTTCATCTGGAAGACCATGCTCAATTTTGAAATGACCTTGTGGGAGAAAAAGTGTATATAAATTATTTAAATGTTATTCAATTTCTTTTTAAAGTGCTGTCTTTTTTAAAAACCATTTGGCTATGTATCTTTTAAATATTGTTTTAAATAAAATGTTATTAATATTTCATGTTTTTTAAGTTTCTATGGGCCTCATGTAGGTAAATAAATTTTACCGGTTCTTAAATACCGAGCCGTACCGAATCGGTAAATTAGAATCGGTAAGTTATATGTAGGTAAAAATTCGGTAACAGTTACCGATTCGGTAACATTCGGTAAATACGAATCGGAATTCACCGATTCGGTAAATACCGAGGTGATAATTACCGAATCGGAAAATACCGAGGTGGTATCTACCGAATCGGAAAATACCGAGGTGGTATCTACCGAATCGGAAAATACCGAATCGGTACGTACGGATTCGGTAAATAACATCACATGACTTGACGAAACAGCTAATCCTGTGCAACGACAGCCCACCCAACCAGGAACTGCCCACACCCAGGCAGGTGTACACAATTAGCCGAAGTGGCCACACCCAGGCAGGTGTACATAATTAGCCGACCCTGGAGAGGCTCGGAGTGCAGAGGAGAGGCAGGGAGCAGTTGCATGTGCGAGCGGGAAACGAACAGCATGTCCAGCCAGAGAACACAGAAAGACGGAGGGGAAAGGAGGAGGAAGCTCAAATTCAGCCCCAAGGAACTCCAGGTGCTGGTGGAGGAGGTGGTGAAGCAGCACCAGAAGCTGTTTGGGAGGCAATCCCTGCAAGTGCCTGAGGCCGAAAAGCGCAACATATGGCTGGCCATCCAGGCGCAGGTCAATGCTGTGGGAGTGACCCACAGGGACATTGAGGTCCTCAAAAAGCGCTGGTATGACCTGAGGATTGTGACCAAGAGGAAGATGGGCGACATCCAGAAGGAGACCAGCCAGACCGGAGGTGGAACCAACAGGGCACCTGCCCTCACCGAACTGGAGGAGCTGGTGGCGGCCACACTCGAGCAAGAGAGCGTCGTGGGTCTTGGGGACGCCGACAGCTCTGCCAGAGCCGCAACACAGCAAGGTAAGACGAAAGCACAGCAATGTAGCCGCCCCTACCCCTATCCCACATCCCCCATTGTGAAACGAGAATCACACTGCAGTCCACACGTGTCAGTGCAGACAGGCAATGCATTCCGGGAGATGTAGTCAGGGCAACACTAACCATGACGTAAATGTCACAGGGCAACAAGGCATGTCACGCACTCGAGGCACATGGAGACAGAGGACAGATTGGAATGTGAAATGATTTATTGTGACGCTTGCAATGCAGCCCTTCGGGGACACTGAGCCAATGTTGTTTTTCTGTCCACAGATGTGACATCATGCAGTACAGGGCATGCTGCAGGGGACACGGCACACCGGCCACAAAAATCACCTCTAGCCAGCACGAGTTCAGACCAGGGAGCAGGCCCACTTGCAGCCGCACCACCTACGCAGCCAGCCTCGCCGCACACAGAGCCAGCATCACCTCACCGAGAGCCAGCATCACCACCACCAGAGCCAGCATCGCCACTCATGTTCGATTCACCGGCCACATCTCCGCTTGCAGGTGTGAGAATGAGGAGGCGTCCAGCAGCCAGGCTACGAGCCTTAGACACCTCGTCAGACGACAGCATGGGCCCAGAAGACCGCACCGGGCCCCAGGAAGGGAGCCATCCCACTGTGCCCCACACCTCACAGGCAGCACAGACGGGAGCAAGAGGGCGCCGCAGGTCGCGTGTCCAGAGTCCACCAGCACCCACTGACGGCCATGGTGTCTTCTTGGGGCTCGAGGGCCAAATGTTGAAGCAACAGCGCCTGCAATCAAAGGCAGTTATGTCAGTCCAGAGGCACATGCGGGTGATGAGGACAAGCTTAGTCAACATTGACACAAACATTGGCGGCATGGCTGCGGGCATTCGGGACATGTCCCAGTCAATCCAGCAGTTGTGCAGCAAATTAGATGCTGACATCGAAGCACGGCGCCGGGAACGCCAGAGAAGGGACACTACCAGCAGGGCACTCAACCGTCTGGCAACTGCGACTTCCCTACTTTGCCGGCGCTCTGTGACGATGCAGGAGGGCCTAACACAGTGCTGCAGCGACCTGTCTCGGGGGATGGTGCAGGTGACAAGTGCACTAGGGGTGCTATTGACTAGTCAGGCGTCGACAACTGCTGCAGGGGATGCTGCGGAGAGCATCGACACCAGCAGCAGCATCACACCCCCCGTCCCAGAAGCACGCAGGAGCAGCAGGCGGCTTGGGGTTGGCTCTAGTGAGGATGCACAGGCCGTGCAATCCACCACTGCAGCGCGTATGCGCAAACATTGATGTGGCCCTGCTTATCCACTTGCCATTGGGTGACGTAACCCTGGACATACTCATTGTATAGATGGCATATTGCCAGATTGGCCTGTTCATGTGTTCATGGCGTGGTGCCACATTAAACTACGTCATGACTTCTCACAACTCGCTGTGTCCCCTCACTTACTCAGAAATAGTTGCATGTGATCTCTGCCCGTCTCTCTCTCCCATCGATTGCAGTTGGCACTCTAGCTGCGCTGCCCTCTGGCTGGCCTGACTCATCCTCGTTGTCCTCAAAATATGTTAGTTCCACATCTGTACCTTTTTTCGTGGCAAGGTTGTGCAGCATTGCACAAGTGGCAATTATCTTGCAGCAGGTGATGGGTTTGTACTGGCGTGCGCCTCCGCTCTTGTGGAGGCAGCGGAACCTGCTCTTCAGCAGTCCAAACGTGCGCTCCACCACATTGCGTGTAGATTTGTGGGCCACGTTGTATCGTCTCTCACTCTGGGTTGCTGGGTGTAGGTAGGGAGTGAGGATGAATGAACGGCATGCATATGCACTGTCGCCTGGATGAGTAAAAGGGAACCATCAGTTACATGCCTCTATACACTCTGATTTGCAGGTTTCAAGGGGCGTCACTGTTACTTACCCAGCAGGTATCCCTCTCCGAATTCTCCGGCTCTCAGTCGTGTGTAGATCCCACTATTCTGGAAGATGTAAGAGTCGTGGGTGCTCCCAGGAAACTTTGCAACAATATCTGTGATGATGTTCCCTGCATCACAGACCACCTGCACATTGATGGAGTGGGTGGACTTCCTGTTCCTGTAGATGTGCTCTGTATCAGCTGGTGGACAGATTGGGATGTGTGTACCATCAATACAGCCGATGACATGGGGGAACTGTGCCATGTGATAAAAGTCTGTTTTTGTTTTCTGCAGTGCAGCCTGTGTGTTTGGGAAGCTTATGTAGTGGTGCATTCTCTGCATCATGGCATCCAGGAACTTCCTGAAGAAACGTGACAGGCAACTCTGGGATACCCCACCCACCGCAGCTATCACCACCTGATAACTGCCGGATGCCAACAGATGTAGGCTGCAGAGCACCTGCACATGTGGGGGTATGGCGTGCGCCCTTCTTATTGGCTGGTCCAGGAGTGGGTGAAGGTCCCTGATTAAGTCCATGATGGTTTCGGGGTGTAGCCTGTACCTCTCATGTATCTCTGCATCAGTCAGCTGGAATAGTGTGATGCGCTGTCTGTAGATTTGTTCCTCCCGTCGCCACACCCTCAGTCCTGCTGCCTGTAGACGTAGGCGCCTTGCAATGACGTACATGGCGGCCATGTTGTCCACGCTGTTGCATTTTGGGATTGCTTATGTGCATTGTTGATGGTTACCACCTGCTTTCCATCCGTGTTAATTACCGACTCTTATTTACCAATTTTCCTGGATTTCTTAATTACCGACTGCTCCTACATGTCATTTTAAATTTTTACCACTTCATATTTACCACTTCATATTTACCGATTCGTTAATAATGTATTCGGTAAATATGAATCGGTATTTTAGAATTCGGTAACTATGAATCGGTATTTACCGCCTCATATTTACCGAAAAGTGGTTTTTGGACTCCTACATCTCACTTGTCTGAATACCGGTCGGTAACGGCATATTTACCGAAAATCGGCCGTTACCGACCGGTATTTGGCTACCTACATGAGGCCCTAAGTGAGTTATTATTATAAAATGAAGTAAAAGCTTACACTTTAAAAGCTTTCTTTCTTTTAGAAAAATATTTAAAACTTTATTTTTTACAATTATTTAGCACACACACACACATATATACATATATTCTTTCACTTTCAAAAACAAAGGCTATAGTGACATTTTGGTTCGGTGCTGAAATAATACAAAAACTAATGTTTTAAATCCAAAAAACATGGAAATTCAGCAGTTAAAGTTTATTGACCTCATTATTACTTGCACCACTGCCATTCACTGCTTAGGACACATATTACATCACTCGTGACATGTAAAATTCATCATTGATGACATCAGAGACCCTCCGTCCAAGTCCCAACAGGCTCTAACCCCCGTGGACTGCTGCAAGGGTGGCCGTGCATGGTGGGGGTTGGCCCCCACAAAAGGCCAACCCCCCTCTGTATATGGCCTTTGGTGAGGCCCTGTTCCCAACCCTCTGTGGGTGTCATTGCCCCACAATTCACAGCATGCATGGCAGGGGGTTTACTGCAGGTTCTGTGCAAGCTTCACTTGGTGAAGCTCGTATGGTCTCAAGGTACAGCTTCCATGGAAGCGCCACGGTACCTCTCAGGAGGACTGTGCTTTTTTTGTCTTTTTGCCCCTGGGAAGCCCCTTTGGTACCCCCCCCCCCCCCAGAAGTGCCAGGGGTAAGGGTTTCTCTCCTCTGCCCACTTATATGTTTTTTTTTCTTTAAACTTCAGGATATTGGTCCTAGGCCATGTCCTGTAATGGTGGCTGCAACACTTCTGTTCAGTTTGCACTCAACTCGCTAACAGTTTGCGGGGCCAAGATGACAGATGGGAAATAGAAGGTTCTTTATGTAATCAGAGCACTTTATTTTCTAATTTGGGGTACCCTAGGACCAAAGTCTAGATATTCCTATTTTGTCAAAAATGCCCAAATGGTTTTACATAATAAGTCATGTAACGTACAGTTTTTAAGTACACTTCTAAATTTCTACCAAATTTCATTGCAGTTCTTTTAGCCACTTTTTCTGCGTGCTTCCCAGAATTTCCTGTGGAAATTAACATGGAAAAACCAACGTTTAGAAATCATCCTTTTTCTCAGCCTGTGCTTGATCTATCATCTCAAACCTTTCCAGGAAGGAACTGAGGTGGATGAATTTTGTTTTTGGAAAGTTTCCTGAAGATTCATCATACAACACCAAAATCATTAGCAAAAAGGAAGCGGAGAACAGTCCCATTATAGGGAACACTCTACCAAATCATGACACTTCAAACCTGCTCACCTAAAATATATATTTTTAGCCACCTTTAAGCATAGTATTAGTACAGTGCCATCCACGCCTAGCTAGAAAGTGACATAGCTTTTCGCTATTTTTGCAGCAAAATCTTTAAGCATAGGATGAGCAAGTGCCATCCACACTGAACTGAAAACTGACAAAAGCTGTTTAACATTCCAGGCATGAATGGCACTGTGCTAATCCTGTGCTTAAAATCTTTGCTAGAAAAAAATACATTTGAGGTGAGCAGATGTGGAGGTTGTGATGTGGTAGAGTGTTCCCGATTAAGGCACTGCTATCCACCTAAAACTTGGGAACTATGTACAGTTCTGTGCTACCATTTTTGCATAATTTATGCAGCACTCGTGGGCATTGTTTTGACTTATACTGGTTGTTCTCTTGTGTCTGTACAAAGCTATACCTCTATGACGAGCTCTAATAACAGTGAAACTCGTGTTATGGCTTGCTTTTATTCATTCCAGGTGGGTTTGGATGGTATTTTACCGATCCAAAGCTATGATACTGTGTCTGGAGTGGTCAGAGGCTCTCTACCTTACCTTATATCCAAGGCCAGATACTACAAAAATGTGGTAGCAATACTTTAGTCTGAGATAAAACTCCCAGAGTCGACGGATCCAAGAAAGCGGTACATCTCACGTAAGCAATCCAATGGCAATCCAATGGCAATCCAATGGCAATCCAATGGCAATGTCATCTGACCAAGAACATCAGATGAAACGGTAGCACACCAAAAGAAATACTGAACTATATTCTGATCTTTCACTGCATGGTACACAAAGCCATGATTAACCACAAAGATGCAAGCCCTATCTAGAAAAAAAGAAAGTGCTGGCTGACATATTAACAAGCTGATCCAAACCTTCTGCAGCTTTTCAGGGTGTGTGAAGAAAAGGTTCTTCTAACTCAGATATGCACATTCCCCAGGCACTACCTAAACCTCTTATCCTCTTTCCCCTGAGAGGAATGCAAGATTGAGTGATTTTCTGAGTATGAAGCTTTACCAGAACTTGTTCTCAAGTGAATGTGATGTTGTATTGGTGAGGTGTGACTTTTTGGTAAAAGATTTTATTAAGTTTTCACACTCAGGGTCTTACAGACCAACATTACACATATGACCAGCAGACGAGGAATCCCCCCTCAAAATACACATCAGGAGAAATCCGTTCCACTGCATGTCTACCCTACAACCCCCACCCGCCGCCCCCTCTACCCCCACCCCCCCAGTCAGTGTGCCCGCAGTAAGTCCTCAGCAGCCACCTTCCATCTGGCCCTAAGGCCTAAGACGTCCCCGCTCCGGGCAAACGGGCAAACCCCTGCTAGTAGTCAGCCCGAGAGAGAGGGCCCTGCCGTGGCCTCCCTCCGCAGCCCTGTTCCCACCTGCGCTCTTCAACCGCTACCCAGGTAGAGTGCAGATAGCAAGTCCTCCATGAGTGTACCTAAGTGATCCCGTCCTGCATGCACTCCCCCGCAGCCCCCACCGACCCCGTCCCAGGCTCCACTCCCCCATCCACGTCTACAGAATCCCCATCCTCCACAGCCTCCACATTCCTCGTCTCCCAGGATCGCAGCTCTTCCACCAGCACCTCCCACGCCCTCGCCACATCCAGCGCCTTCTCATTAGCGGTCCGCCTGGCCATCTGATGCCGAAGCGTCCCTTCGCTTCCCGCACAGGCCAGGAAACTCCCCCTCCATCTCCGAAAACTCGGGCCGGACTTGGCCTTCCAATGCAGAGTGAGCTCCCGCTTTGCTAGTATCATCCCCAAATCGCAAAACTTGCTTGTGACCTTGGTGCGGGGGGTGTGCGGAAACCACAACAAAAGACAAGTCCCCATCTCCACCTCCAACTCACGGTCAGTCACCTGATTCAGACACTCCACCACATCCGCCCAGTACGAGCCCAGGCCCCGGCAGGACCAGAACATGTGACCAAAATCAGCCCCTTCTACTCCGCATCGAGGACATGGCGACTGAGAGCCTCCAAAATACCGCAGAATTTTGACCGGAGTGAGGTAAGCCCTATGAAGGGTGTAAAATTGGATCAACTGGAATCTAGCATTGCGCGTGCCCTTCCAGGCCCGCCGTAAAAGCTGTGCCCAAGTCGTCTCAGGAATGGGCCTGCCAAGATCCCCCTCCCATTTACCCCGCAAGACTTCCAAGGGTGCCAGCCTCTCCGTGGACAACCGTCTATACAGACAAGTAATGGCCTTAACCGTACCCGCCGCCATAGTGACGTATTGACATCCCTGGGAAATTGGGGGTTCCGACAGCCCCATCCCCCAGTGCTTCTGGATCCCACGCACCAAGGCAGCATGCAAAAGGTAGTCCCCCCGTGGTAGGTCATATGCCCCCTGCAGATCCTGAAACGACAGCAAAACGCCATCTCCGTATAAGTCCCCAATCATGTGCACCCCGCACTCCTCCCAGTGAGTCAGGGCCGACCAGTCCCCGCCGTGCGGGAGGGCCGTGCACATGCCCAACGGTATCTCCGGGGCATACGGCCGGGCAAACCCTGCCCGTTTCTGACTACGGATCCAGCACAGCCGAAGCGTGCGTTCCTCGAGGGTAAGCTGATCCAATCTGAGCCGTTGCCGGAGCACAATGAACGACAATACATGGCGCGGAATGACCCTATCCTGCGGACCCTCTGGGCCCCGAAACTCACGTGCCACGGCCTGCGTCAGCCACCGCAGCTGCGCCGCCAAATAGTACCATTCAAAATCGGGGGCTGCCAGCCCTCCCGTGGCCTCAACAGCGTCGACATCGCCACTCGTCGCCTCCCAGTTCCCCAAATGAACCCTGTCATTAAGGACCGAAGCGTCTGGAAAAAGGCGGCCGGAATCCAGATCGGCAAAGTACGGAAATAGTAGAGCAGGCGCGGTAGTGCTATCATCTTCAACAGCGCCACTCGTCCAGCAACCGAGAGGGGAAGGGTGCGCCAGAATGCCATACTACCCCTAAGCCCCCTCAGCGCGCCCCCCACATTCCCCTCAAAAAGATCATTGGGGGTGTGGAATATACGGACGCCCAGGTACGGCAAACAGCCAGGTTCCCACCGCAGGTCAGCCAGCGCCAAGGGCTGCCGCGCTCCCAGCGACAGAGGAAACAGGCAGGTCTTAGTCCAATTCACCCGCAACCCCGACAAGCGACCAAATTCCTCTAGCAAAGTCCGAGCACCCCGGAGGGAATCCCCCGTATCAGCCAGATACAACAGGAGGTCATCCGCATACAACGATATGTGTTGCAGTTCCTCGCGCCACCAAACCCCCCCGTAGTACCGCCCTTGCCGGGCGCGGGCCGCCAAAGGCTCCACGGCCAGCGCGAACAACAGCGGGGAGAGAGAGCAACCCTGGCGTGTGCCTCTCCCCACCAAGCACGCCGCCGAAATAGTACGTCCCGTACGGACCCTAGCCGTAGCGGAGCCATACAGCAGCTCGGTCCAGCGCACAAAATTATCACCGAGGCCAAATTCCCGCAGAACCCGGAACAAATACGGCCACTCCACACTATCGAACGCCTTTTCAATGTCGACCGATAACACCGCGGCATCCGAACTCCCCTCCCCCTCGTCTCCCATTATCCGCACCAACCGCCGAATGCACGTCGCAGTGTTCCTGGTCGGGATGAACCCCGATTGATCCGAATGAACCAAGGAGCGCATATGACCCAACAATCGCGTAGCCAAGATCTTACTAAGAATCTTGTAGTCAACCGAGAGCATGGAAAGCGGCCGGTATGCCGCCATGGAGGTAGGAACCCCACCCTTCTTCAACAATGGGACTATGATCGCCTCTCTCATGGTGGCCGGAAGCCGTCCCAGACCCCACGCCTCCCGATATACCGCCTGTAGCCGCGGTGCCAGAATGTCCAAAAACGCAGCGTAGAACTCCACCGGAAGGCCGTCTTGGTGAGGTGTGACTTGCAGCTGTTATTTGAACTTTGGATGTAAACAGTTTCTTCCTGCTCCACTCGATGGAATCTGGGAGTGGAGGTCTAATACCCCTCCCATAGCAGTATACATGCTAGTGTTCACACATGCTAGTGTTCACACATGCTAGTGTTCACACATTATATTGTGTTATTGTCATCTCTGCTCCCCTCCTCTCTCCTGCCCTCCCCTCTCCTCCAGCGGCGTAACAAAAGTTTCAGGGGCCCGCCTGCAATGTACATGGAGGGGCCCTTGCTCGGAATTTAATCTGGAGCGCTCAGACCTGACTACTGTGCTGAGGTGGCCCCCTGCAGTTTGGGGCCCCCCCTGCTCCGCAGGGGATGCAGGGGCTTGTGTTACACCCTTGCTCTCCTCTCCTCTCCTCCCCTCCCCTCTACTCTCCTCCCCTCTTCCCTCCTATCCCCTCCCCTTCTTCCCTCTTCTCTCCTCGTATCTCCCATTGTTATGGCAGGGTATCTCCTTTTTCCCTCTGGATGCCCTTTTCTGCATAACAGCTGGAGGAACCATTGCTTGATTGTGTATGTTGTTTGCAGGTTTTCACCGGTGTGTAGTAAGTAAAGCTTGTTCAGTGTTTAGTTTTGCAATGACAATGACTAGTGTGATTTAGTGAGAAAATGACATGAGCTTGATATATGAAGATCATTGTGATCTTTTATGTAGACAGGTGGATGAGTGTCCCAAAGGACTTTTCCATTTTTGTCTCTATTGTGGAAATGAGTGTCTCTTGTTCAGCCAGAGTATACATCACAGATTAGTTGTGTGAGTTATGATGCCATCTTGTGTGCAGGTGTGTTATGTTTATTTTACTTTTACATGGGCTTGGAATCCAGTGGGATGTCCCTGGTGGCTCTGGTACGCTCCCTTATATTTTTGAGGAGGCCTGAGAAACTGTTAGTAGACTTACCGATCAATGACACTGTTCTCTTGTCTCACCTTTCATAGTTTCCTCACGCATTGTAAGATGGAGGCTCACAGCCAATCCTAATTGCCGGAGGCTGAGCTTTATGCAAGCTTTACCCCAAACATATTTGTGTTTTCCTCAATGCAACACTGAAAGTGCGATGAGTGTGCCAAACATCAGTAACTCGGCCACAGGACTCAATGTACACCTCACTGGTGAGATCTGCCTAGAAAGTCGAACTGGGACAGAAAATAGACCTTGGCACCCAGAAATAGTGCCCCTTTAGTGAATTAGGTAACTAAAAGAAGGGCCTATATTTGCAAATTGTGGCAGTTGTAAACTAGCAAAGACACTCTGTATGGGTATTTTGCAATGTATGGAAGATTGCATGCATTTGTGCTTGCTGCAGGCAGTGTTTTTGGTAATATCAGGAAAATCAATAATAACAACAGGCCCACAAACTGCCAAAACCGGCCCAAACACTGACTTGTCATATCAGCCCTTCGGGTACTGCCTGATTGCCCTATAAGCCAGTCTGACCATCCTATCTAGGCCAAAACCAATCTGGGTTGATTGTGTTCCTGTTTGTGGAGACCCAGCTTGGCAATGGACTGCTCTATTGGACCAGGGCCAGAGATGATTTGTATATTGTTTGTCTAGATGGGAAGGAATCTGATTTTGATCAGTTGCCAGTGGATGATACTTTTGATATTAATCCATCCATCACCTCTGTGGTTTCCTCAGTGCAATGTTCAAAGTGTGACCGGTATGCCCAGACTTGGGTCACAAGTTTAAAACTGCCCGGATCTGCAAACGTGGGCCATAGCTATATGAGTCACATGGGTACCCAGTTTTTGGGTGCCCGGGCCTCTTTTCTGTCCACAGGCATCAAGGTGTTCCTGACTGATGGGGGTCTAGTTAGGTGGAAACCGGACTGAGTTTGCTTGTGTTCCCAAGTCAGAGGAGACTGATCTTGCAGTTCATGTTGAATGGTTCCTTTTGGAGCAGGACCAAGGCTCATTTGCATATGGCTGGTCCCTGTCTGAAGTGGATTAGTAGCACAGGACTGCAGCGCGAGCAATTGCCAGAGACTGAAAATTTGCAAGTATTCCACTCTTCACCTATTTACCTTGACCTCTACCTCACGCCAACTGAATGCGAAAAAACATCTTCACCGTGAACATTTTTGTCTAATTATACAAACCCTGCTTGCATTTTTTGTAGAATCTGTCAATGGTTTTTTTAAGGACTCCATAAAAAGTTCAACTGCCTTTTCTGAAGGACTGAAGTGCAGTAGAAAAGCCTTACTGAACCTTCACTGGGGACATGGGAAACGGGGCTTCATATTCACCGGATGGTCATAGTGCCTCGAGGATCAGTGCTTAATTTGAGCCGGTGCTCAGCACTGGTACTTAATTGGTTTCCAGGTGCTCCGCATCTAATTGTCAACACCATACGTACAACAGTCTTCCACATGGTGGCGCTGCTCATCTAATTTAGAGATGAGCAGAACAACGGTTGGAATAAAATATATATTAAAATTGCTAATACCTACGTCCCCAGCCATTTCTTTAGCTTTGGGGACCTGGAATAATCTGAACTGTCGCATTTACATGCAAGAGAGATGGTTCGTAATTGTTTTGGCAGCGATGACAAGGACGATGGTTGGTGCAAGCTGCAGTGGCCTCCTTGTCCGAGCCCTGGCACTTAATATTTTACAAATCAAGCACTGTCGAGGATCCCAGGCGCGCAACACCCATTGAACTCAAAGGGCTTCAGCCCCCCGCCCCCGTCGTGTGTGGCAGCCCGGGATGAGACAGCTTCCTGGGCACAAACACAGCCGCACCCCAGCACTACACAGGTCTTTAAAAGACCATTTGCATGTTAATGAGGCTTTGTTGTTTTTTCACCCCTTTCTAGGAGCCCCTGCAGCTCCACTCTGCCTATTGCCTAAAGTTTCAGCCCCCCCCCGAAATTTGTTCTTAGCCCCCCCCCCCCTAAATGTGGCTCTAGTTGCGCCTCTGGAGGATCCCCCTCCAACATGGCCTCAAACCTAAAACCACTGAGCACCAGAGACACACAATGGCCAGCTAATGTCATTCTCTTGAGCATTTCTTCAGTAAAATAGTTTAAACGCACAGCCATACTTTTTCATGGTGGGTCCCCACCCTTCACATTTAGGATTCGAATGTATTTAATAGCTTTACAAAAAGAAACCAAATGTGTATAATCCGCGTTCCGAAAGAAAAATGAATAATGTAAGAAATCCCAGTTGCTGTTGATCCCAGGATAGTCTTAGAAATTCTTTTTACTGCAGCCGTGGATTTCTGGTTCTCTCTTTTCATTTCCTTTGTGAATGTAAGGCACTTCTATGACCTCAGACGCAGTTCATACTATAAAACATCAGTGAACACACGTTACACAATATGCAGGCCCTTTCAAACACCCCCAGCAATTTCATACGTGTATTTTATCTATGTGTACCTTCTGATATTAAAGTTTAAACATTAAAGGTCATGTTAAAAAACACACCAACTGGCAGAGCAGCAAAGAAGTGCGTCATCTAAGACTGTTTGCCCTTAATGCAGCGTTGTATGTTCAGGCAGGAGGAAAGAAGCAAACTGGAAAACCTCTATTGTTTCAGAGGATGAATTTGATTGGCCGCACCATCCTACATTGATACATTTGGTTAAGAGACACGGATGGCCGCATAGGCTGCCTTTTGTTTCAGACGAAAATCAAACTGGTGAAAAACTGTTCTGGAGAAACATTCCTTACAAACCCGTCTCCACAAAATTTCCAAAATGAATGAGATGCCTATGTTGTTGAAACCAATCTAGTGAATGTCTTTCATTTAAAAAATTCATCCGCAGTCCCGTTTTTGTCAGGATGGATTTTGATATCAAATGTCTTGATTACATGGAGCCTTTTGCTGTCTCTTATGGAAGAAAAACATCTTATTCCCATGTCCCACGTTTTGAGTCTTGCTACAGACAGCTTTAGTTGTGTGGAAAGGCCTTTTGCTTCCACACCACACACAACGTATCTATACGTACAGAAAGTGGATTTTGGGCAGTCTCCTCCAGCCATTGGCTTGTTTGGCCCCCTTATGACCCTGATTCAATGGGCTGCCTGTCAACTTTTGCATCAGCCTACAGCATCCTGCAGATGTTCAAATTAACTTTAATAGTTCTCCTTAATAGCATTATTTTTAAGTGTGGTATGACATATCAAAATAATTACATCATTTAGGTTAAAGGGTTGCTTGGCAGAGAGGGCCACTCCCCTCATCTCCTTTATTACATTATTGCTGCACAAGTTGGCCCCGCCACCGGGGAACTGCTAGATACCGTCAATGGGCTCCAAAGCTTTGAGACCATTACATCATGGCCGCCATTCATGAACGTTGTGTAATGCTGAGAGCACATATCTGACGGCAATATTGGAATTTCCATTCTTTTGGAGCGGCATCATCGGTCTTCAAATCAGCCCTGTGTTTGAAGTAATGTTTCAGGGACCCACCTTCCTTGCTGGCTTCAGACCAGGCTCTTGTATTCAGGACACCATTCCTGGAAGCTGCAATCACAATAACCAGGAGCCATGGCCCAATCAGGGGTGTAGCGTCGGGGGGTGGGGGGGGGGCGGGGCAGTGTTTGGGGTGGTACACCCCCTAATAAATAATGTATTTTCTGGTAAATAGTTGGGTACAGGTGCTTTCAGTCGGTATGGTGAGGTGTCTGTCGGATTCACCAGGAGTGAGTACATACACAAAGACAAGAAAACACACACACTCTCACTCTCTCTCTGTTTTAAAAGTCTTCAAGAATGTTGGTTACTTTATAAAATATTGTGTTTTCGCTTACTTAGTACCCCTACCAATCCATGTTTCTCCCCTATTCCACTGCCTCTTAAGCCTCCCTCATGCTCCCTGCTTGTCGTGTAATGTATTTTAAAATGATATGCCGATGTGATTTTTGGAAATCAGACAGTCACCCTCCCTCTCTCCAATCATACTGACCAAGCTATGCCCTTGGCCTAATGTAGAGGTTGTGTCTGCTCCACAGCCATCAACACTTTGCTACCTATTCACCCTGTAGGACATGAGATCCGGTCATTGTCTGCTGGCCCCTCAGATCACAGAACGCTTATTTATTGGTACTGGTTTCCTGTACTTGAGAGGATTATTCAGAAGATAATGCTTTTAAATTATAATCTGAATCAATAGTGGCCATGCAAGTGGTATTTCAGTGATTATCAGACATAGGTCCAATCATCCTTCCATGGATTAAAGTATGTAGAGGCATATAAGCACATCCTCAACAACCACTAGTCAAACCTCATACATTCCTTCAAGGTAGGAACAGGGGGAAACAGCGTTTACAATGCTGTTGTTACCACGCAGGTAGGTAACAACGCGGTTGTTACAACGACTGAGTTGTTACCACGCGTGGCTTTACAACACAAGTCGTTTCTACGACTTGCGCTAGGTGGCATGCAACACCAGGGAATGTGTTGGATTTTGAATCCAACACATTCCCTGCTGTTGCTCTAACTGGAGTAGGAATAGTAATTTATACTATTCCTAAATCCAGCGCGCCATCTAGCGCAAGTTGTAGAAACGACTTGCGATTTAAAGCCATACGTGGTAACAACGCGGTCGTTGTAACTACCACGTTGTAACCTACTGCGGGGTAATAGATGGCGTAGTAACGTCATACATTCAGGAACAGGCCTTGTCAGTCAGTATATTTGTTATTTGGTCAGTACAAGACCATAGAAGCATACGAAAAAAGGCATCAAGATAACACAATACTATAACCACACTTTTAAAATCAGACTTTCTTAATTGGTGGACAAGCTCTTCAATAAAAACGTCTAGTTACATAATAGCATGCTACCCTAACGTAATCCAAAGAACAAAAACGTCAAATATGGGCACGCTATGTTAAACGGAATCACATTAAGGCTACTTCACCTCTAGCAGGCAATCTATACATTTGAAAGACTAAGGAGAGCCCCAAGAATCAATGGGTCGGTTAAAGATAAAACGGGCCTCCTACTTGAAAATAATCGTAGGAAGGTAAAGTGGGAGAAATTGGCCAGCAACCCAGATCGAATATCCCACCTATATGCAAGGATAATCCCATTACTGGAGGATGCCTTCCAGCTAGGATCTAGGGTTTTAGACGACGTTATGCGAGGAGAGCTTGCACAAATACATGCAGGCATCCTCACTACCCTAGAGCAGGATCTATTTTCATCTTCAAGGCAAAGGAATGGCCTTAAACCAAAGACATCTTGGTACAATGCTGCTTGCAGGGAAGCCAAGGCCAACTTGCTACTTGCCATAAAGGAACATCACAACAAAGTTGAAATTCGCGCCAGGAGAAGATCCTATAAAATCCTCCTGGAGAATGCAAAGGCAGAATGGGACCACGATTACTGGGAAAATCTCACTAATGCATTAACAACCAGAGATTCCCGTAAATTTTGGCGTGTAGTGGCGAATGGCACGGAGGATTTATCTTCCGCAATAGAGCCCAATATAGCCCCCACGGTATGGCAGACCCATTTTGAAGCCCTGTACGCAGAGGGTGGGGGCGAACAGAACAGAGATGGTCCCACAATTTCATTCTGCCCGATTGGGGTTGCTTTCACTGAAAATGAAGTGAGGGAAGCCATTAAAGGGTTAGCTGCTGGAAAAGCCCCTGGTCTCGATGGGGTGCCCGGTGACCTGTTTAAGCAGGAACCTGGAATATGGGCACCCTATCTCACACTAATATTTAATGCTATCGCTGGGGGACTGGAGGTGCCCGATACTTGGAGGGGAGCAGAGGTGGTCCCAATCTTCAAAAAGGGATCCCCCTTGCTCCCCTCCAACTATCGTCCTATCAGTTTAATCGATATATCCCAAAAATTGTTCGGTAGACTGATTTTGAATAGATTGCAGGCCTGGATCGAAGAAATGGAAATCTTGTCCCCTTACCAGGCAGGATTCAGGGAGGGCGTGTCAACCATAGACCAAATCTTCAGGTTAAATCTCCTCTACTGGAGAACAGCCATAATCGAGGGCGGCAGTCTATACACCATCTTTGTAGACTTACGCGCCGCCTTTGATTTGGTGCCCAGAGCGAGGCTATGGAGAGTTATGGAAGATTTGGACGTACCTACTGACATCCTGACAATCCTGATGAGACTGCACCACAATAACTACGCTCGCGTAAGGTGTGGCAAAGGTGGCAAACTAACCGAAAGGTTCCCCGTTCGCAGAGGCGTGAGACAGGGTTGTGTGCTTGCACCGACCCTGTTCTGCATCTTTGTGAACGGGGTAGTTGCCCACCTAAACAGGATTCACAACTCGGATGCTCCAAAATTAACCGGCAGCAGGGTGCCTGCAATTATGTTTGCAGATGACACCCTGCTGCTGTCTAAATCCCCTATGGGGATCCAGCGCATCTTGGATGGCTTTCTAGATTTTTGTAACGACCGGGGACTGGAAATCAACCCTCAAAAAACTAAGTTCATGATTCTGAACCCCAAGCCCCAGAATCGTGCCCCACCCAGGCTCGGCACAACACAATTGGAACGTGTGCACAATATTGAATATTTGGGGATCACGTTAAACGAACATCTATCGTGGACGTCTCATCAGGCCAAAGCGACCATCAAACTGGCACAGTTGGCGGGTGGCACTTTGCGCTTGGCGAACAAATCTTTCTACCGTCCACTGACCCCAATTATTCATATATACAAAACCCAAGCAAGGGCGGGTGTTACATACGGGGGTGAAATCTGGGGTCACACTCATGTCCCAAAGTTACAGTCCACCGAAAACAAATTCCTGAGACAGGTAACTGCCCTCCCTCAAAGCACTCCATTACTCCCCCTTAGATTAGACCTGGGAGTAAGACCAATATCAGAGGAGCTAGGTCTTAAACCCCTAACCTTTTGGAGGCGTTTGTGGTGTAGCTCCGATCTCTCAATTCATAGAGAGGAACTTCAGGAATTCTTACAGCTGCGGAACGCCTCGAGGATTCCGTGGCTGACCTATGTCAAGGACAGGTTTGAGGATCTGGGCTATCCGGAACTATGGACCGATCCTTCCAAATCCTGTGTAAAGATTTCAAAGAAGGCACTCGCAAGAGCATACTACAATTTGATGCTCACAAGAGCCATCAATGAGAGCCGTGAAGGATCCTTGACCCACTTATTCCTGAAAGCAAAAGACGCCTACTGCCTTGAAAGTACTCTGGATGCGATCTCCCCCCTGCTAACGAGGAAGTTATTCTTTCAATGGAGATATGGATGCCTTCCTCTAGCTTTTTTCACAGCGTCTTGGTCTCCATGCTCCACCACAGCAACCTGCCCTATTTGTGCTCATCCGAAAGAAGACGAAGTTCACGCCGTTTTTTTCTGCAAGGGCTACAAGAGGAGCAGGAAACGCTGGTTAGTCCCGTTACTTAGGAACTTGAGCTTCAGATCCTTCCAACCAGCCTATAGGGTCTTAAAGTCAGACCTTTCTCCCATTGTCGTTTTTGCAGTTGCGAAATTCTTAACTTCCATGTGGTTTACCCGCAGTAGCGCCCTGAAAAGACTTGTATAAATTGACTTATTGTCAGATTTTAGTACAGTACATCATATTTCCTTTTTTCTCTTAATGCATTTTAATGTCTTAATTCATTGGATCACATCATGTTTAATACTTTTTTAATTGTCCATATTTTACTATGTATCTTTTATGATCTGTGATCGAAATAAAGATTTCTGAAACGAAACGAAACGAAAGACTAAGGGCCTGATTTAGATCTTGACGGACGGGTTACTCCATCACAACGGTGACGGATATCCCGTCTGCCTCAATATAAATCCCATGAGACATAATGGGATTTATATTTCAGCGGATGGGATATCAGTCACCGTTGTGATGGAGTAACCAGTCCGCCAAGATCTAAATCAGGCCCTAGGATTAATATCCAGCTGCGGCCGCTGCAGGTAAGAGCGGTGGAGCACTGGGGCCAGGTGAGGGGGGATTTTGAGAGACGACCATGAGGGAAAATTAAATAAATAATTTTCCCTCGTGGTCGTCTCCTGAAATCCCCCACCCGGTCTCACTTCCCCACCGCTCTTACCTGGAACAGCCGCGGCTGTTAATAACATTTCATTAAAAACAGATCATAATGCTTAAAATGAATTTATGAAGCAGATCAAAAAAAAGTTGGAAAATTAACCTGTCTATAAGGTGTATTTTCTTATCATTTTCAGAGGAGATGTAATTAATAACTGAGAAATAGACCAGTTGGCAATCTAAACACTTTAAATAGTGCAGCCCTTCTTTGTGTGCCCTATAATCCATGTGGCGTAACAATGGATTTAAAAAACGTGATCTCGAGTGCGTAACAGTGTGCAAAAGAGCATAAAGTGCATTGTGGACTGAGTAGAAACAGAATCACGGGGCAACATGGGAGTGGGGTGAACTAGGAACCTGTTTATGGGAATTCTGCTAAATAATAGACTTTACTTCATCTCAATCGTGTGAGGTAGAGTTTGCACTCCCGGTTTACAACCCATGAGAGGCACGGTTCCATCTTGCTTGACATATGCAAGCCAAGGGATAGAAGCCATATTACTTAAATTAAGACAGCACTTTAAAATCATATGGGGAAAGCTGGTCTTGGTGTGGCCCAGACCTTGTCATAAATAGGAAAAAAAAGTCTGAGAAATAACTATATTGGACCATTGCTATCTTGTGCCACTCCTTATCTCACCCGAATTCCACCCTCTACTTTAGGAACACTCTTAAACTGTTTCCTGTTGGCCAAACTACAATTTGAAATTTGTCAGAGAACATATTAATGGGGCAAAATGTCCTACCTCAATGAAGCAGTAGAAAAACTATGTTGTACCCATATAAGAGTGAAATACTAACACATGTATGTAAAGAAGTAGTTGTAAAACGTATCTAAAGCAAAACATGTTTTGCAGAAAATTGTTTTTTTAGCTACCTACTATCACAACATACATTTCAAAAATATTCACGAAATCAACTCTCTCCTCTCCTATCTGCTATTAATCCTCTGCTTAGTATGCGTCACACCCATGTCCCAAGTGCTGTTTGATGGTATTTTTCCACTTTTCAGAAAATGCTGTCACACTGTACCTTTGGCCTTGGACTACAAATGTAGCCAGAGAATGCAACAGTCAAGTAACATATTGAGAACTTTGAATCTGCCTTTGCTACTATGGTTTCCCCATGCCCACACCATATAAACAGATGTTGGCAAAGTCAGCGCACCTGGTTTACAAATGAAATTGTCTTTCCTTAATTGTTTGAGTTTGTGCATGGTATTGTGGGTGGATCAGTGGGTGAATGCAAGATGGAGTCAATGGATGGATGAATTAATTGCATTGAGTTTCACAGTGCATGCATGATGAGTTAATCACCATGGATTGAGAAGGCAATTTCAGTTAAAGCTTATTCTTTTGGCTTTGGTAATGCTTGCTCATTGTAGGGTTGGGTTTATCGTAAATATAAGGACATGTAAAAACAATCCATTGCAAAGATAATAGGTATTCAGTTGTGAACGCATGCTGAAAGGCATGTTCAACAAGTGCCTTGCTGTAATGTGGCATACTAGGTAATGATGAGGCCTGAATGTGGTAGCAAAGTTGAGGAGTTGGGACTTTTGCTTGATTTTCTCCCTTTGACAGGGACAATGGCAACTATACATATGCTCCACACCTGCACTCTTTAAAACTCCAATCAGTTGTATTTTGTCTGCTTTTAGTACTACTTGAGTTGGCTTTTAGGATCATACCTACTTAACCTATAATCCCTACCCACCACACCTACCGATATAGCTGCCTACATAACCTACCACACCTTACTTACCATATCTTACCTACAATACTTTAGCTATCATACCTTAACTATGACACCAACATGCATTCCTAAACTACTTCCGCTACCTACCATGCGTTATCGATCCAAATTTATAAACCATGCATACAAAACCATATCTTCCTACCTATTATCAAGATGCACTAGCATAGTAATTCAAATCCAACTACTGTGATGGGAGTTTTTCACACTTTGCTGAACCCATAGCCATCCTCACACTATTGCACCATCAGTAGATCTTCAAAAAGAGGAATAGGATGAGAGAGACACACAGTGACCCTGAATGTCATTGTACTGCCTGGTTCCACAGTTCATCTTAACTTGTATTGCAGGAGTGCTGATATCTGAAAATAACTCTCTGTAGTTCACACTTTCCATATTGAAATGAAACTCGATAACTGGCTGATATGGGGTGATACCCTGAAACCGCTCCCAGGATTCTTGTTTCCGGTCCAGGGAGGACCTGTCCTGGCAGTGCAGGCTGATCTGTCCCCATGAGGCACAGGGTCAAGACTGATTTGCATATGGCTGGGTCCAAACTGCGGTGGCACAATGAGCAAAAGAACGGTCGATTAAACCCAGATCTCTTGAATGGGGATGAGTGGATGAAAAGATTTAGCATTCTGTCCATCATCTTGTGTTTGCAGCATTAGAGAGGATTCACTAAATGTTGGATTTTCAATTTCCTGTGAATTATGTCGCGAAAAGGCATATGCCTCTCCATTATTTGTACCAGCTTTGTTTATTACAAAGTCATAATCAGAATTGGACAGTGTCTACCTAAGTTCATATGGAGCAAACACCCTGGCTGATTTTAAAAATTGTAGATTTCTGTGATCTGTGTAAGCCACTAGTGTGCGTTTCGCTATAAATAAATAAAGCATTCATGCTTCAAAAGATCTTTTTCATGTTAAGTGTTTTGTTTGTGATGCATAAGTCAACACTGCTGGAGAAAACATCTTTAAATAAGTAGGCCACTGGACGCACAGGATCTCTCTAAACAACACTTCTCCTACAGCATTATATGATGAATCAGTTTCCACAATAACTGGAAGTTACACATTTGGGTGCTGTAAAATACGACACTAGAGAAAGATTTCTTTAAAAACAAAAAGCTTGATCAGCTTCTTTGTGCCATGTAAAATTAATTCCTTTGTAAAGTAGTTTAATAATGCTTCTGACAATCTAAGTACACTGCTGGATGAATCTTAGCAAACATAGGAAACCATTTACATCCTTTACAGATGTAGTGGTGGACAATGAAGTAGCATTGACACCCTTTCATCTATTTGAATACTCCGATTACTGATTATATGCCCCAGAATATCAGATATATACGTAAGTATTATGAAATATACACTTATCCATCTTAGAAAAAAGATGATATTCCCTTCATCTCTGCTCCACTGCTTTACCATGTTGTACGTGTCTACAAGTCTCCAATTAATCAGAATAAATCAGGATGCAATCAAAATAGATTTTAAAATAGAGTATATAATACACATCCAAAAACCCTCTCAGACCATCATCAATAAAACATTGAAAGGCCACCAGAGCATTACAGACTCTGAAGCGAGTAACTTTATATCAAATAAACTAACCCTCCCTCTCTCCCTCCCTTTCTTCCATCGTTCCTTCCTCCCATACACACCCTACCCCCCACTCCCGCTGTAGCTGCTAAAGAGGGGGTTTGGCGATGCCACAGTCTGTACCTTCCTTATCTGCAAAATTACTACTGTTTGATTCCTAGATACCTTGAGCTTACTTTAACAGGATTGCACAAAATTTCCATGTTTACCACAATACATACATAGAATTTGTGTGCATCTTCTTTCATTTTCATCTTTAGAGAGCGGACCTTTACCGTTACCTAATTGCATTGGCTCATACATTTCAAATTGTCTAGTCTCTTCTAGGAGTACTACAAGCATCTTAGGGCATCATTAGGATGACGGGTGGACTTTGTCCGCCCGCCATCCTGATGTACAAAGGGACCACCCGCCATATGTGCGGCGGTCCCGTGGGGGAGATAAGGATGCACCCGCCACACTGGCGGGCGCATCCTGCATTTTTAACATTGAGGCGGGCGGTGCTTCCAGCACCACACGCCGCAATGCCAAAAATGCATGTTGTGCATGCAAATGCAGGGGGGTACCACAGGTACCCCCCATGTGCCCCCCCCCCGAATTCCTGGGGGCCTGCTACGGGCCCCCAATGGCAAGGACCGCATGCCTTTCCGTGGCGGCAGCAGCTTTCTGCTGCCGTCCTATTATGGTTGGCGGTGTCTAACAGACACCACCACCATAGCAGGCCCCTTTTCCGCCCGGTCACATGTGTGACCGGCGGAAAACCGTCGGACGGTCTTTCCGTCCGCCGGGGTCCCCCCTGCCATTGTAATATGGCGGGGGGGAAATGGGTGGCGGGCGGGGAAGGATGTGGGGCGGATCGCAACCGCCGTGCGGGCGGTGGCGATCCACCCTACATCCTAATGGGCCCCTTAGTATCAGTTTTGTTTTTCTCTGAATGATGCTCAGTCAATGATCACTGAAGCCATGAGCCCTTCAAACTTAAGAGTTCGATTGACTACCTGAGCCAATGCACCCTTTAATTTGCGTCATCACCCTTGGTAAAACAAAATGGATCTTTTTTTTTCTTTATCTCCACTACTATATGATTAAATGTGATTATGTAACTTAATATATCTTGATGTTCTTGTTTTAAAATTAATAACTCATTATCTAATAAAAGAGCATGGTATTTCCTATCAAACAACTTCTATATTCACTCGCAGAAAGCAAAAAATGTATATGATATGAGAACATTGTCTTCAATTAATGGGACACTCCAATTAGCAGCATTACCACTCAAGTAATACAAGACAAAAGCTAACTCAGTCTTATCAACTGGAAATGACATGTTTACACATGGAGTGTATCTGATCTGTATTAAGGAGAATTGCTCATTTCCTAAGGTCCCCACTAAACCTCTGAGGTGGGGATAAAGGTATTATGGGTAGAAATTGAAAATACAACTACACATTAGCCTTACAGTCTTTCGTAGGAGACAACAAGGCTCAAGGGCCAGTAACCTTAGATTCTGTACATAACAGTACCTGACAACTGTCCATCTTATCAGGCTTTAATAAAAAAAAATTATTACATACTTAATCTATATTAAACCACTTTGTCAAATGTTATTCCTAGACCTTGTTGAACTGACCTCCAGTTTAATCACTATAATAACTCACATTTAAGACACTGTTGTATCGGGATCCTCAGTGAGGACTGGGATGGTAACATGGGCAGGCTATCTGTCAAGATATGCTAACTTTGTAATTCAGATGCAACAGATGCAATGGGAGTTTCCACTGTTCGCCAAACACACAGCCAATTTCACACTATTCCTGTACAGGTCAGCAGTAGACCCATGGAAGGGGGGAATGAGGAAAAAAGGGAAAGCCTTCTGAGCTGAAATGCAATTACATTTGATATGGTAACTGTAAATATTACTCTCGGTTACTATATATATTTTGCTCAGGGGAGAAACCTTTTGTTTATGTATAACATTCTTTTTATTCACTCAATACTTGGTAATTATATAGTCACTATTGTCTATATCTTTATACCACAGGTGCCTAACAACATTTCTTTACCAAAAGGATTCCCTTGATTTATCTTTTGAAACCATTGCTTTCATTTTCGAGTTCTCATTCAAAATGGGAAGCTTCTTGTGAAATAATAAAGTGCAAGGTAGAGTTTGCAATCCTAATGGGTGACTGACTCCTTGGGAAATGATCAAGTGCAGAACGTTTAAAACCCTAATGGATGATTCCTGGTGAAAACCGACAAGGTGCAAAATCAGACGAGGGTCCAAAGAATTGCTGCCAGTTCCCTCTAGATGGAGAATTGAAGGGGTTCTGACAGAAGCCATCATCCTTGTTCCAACAGAGACCTCACTGTTGCCACCCATCCTAGCTTTCTGTGATCTGTAACAACAACCATAGGAGCTGGGAGGGACAGAGGAGTTCGGTTCTTGATCTTTGCTTGAAGTAGCCACAATTGCAGATCATCCGTTCTTTGAAACATATTTTATTGATTTTATTACATTAAACCAGACACTAAACATAATCATGTATTAGCTGTTTTGTATATCCTGATGAAGCAGTTCAGACCATTGAGATTGCCTCCATGTATAAAACTCTTCGTGTATTCTGCTTGCTCACTTGTCAGTTACCTATTATCGCCTGCAGAGTGTCTTCTTCAATTCCCTATCCGTGTCTCCCTTCCTTCATCTTGATGTATGTCGAGCATAGTGTAGCCCCTGTACCACACCTCACTGGTACAGCTTCAGTCACCCTCATACTGCATCTCTACCCAGCCTCCCCATATTTTCTCATATTTTTGGGGGCATCCCATGTCTCTGTAAATTCATCCTTCTATACCAGTCCCAGATGTGGGGTAGCTCTAATCACCACATTTTTGTGCAATATCTTTCTTCGCCACTGCATATCCCAAATTGATCAGTATTTATCTGTAGCTTGTGGCATCTGTGGGTGCCCATATTCCCATTAATATCAGAGTGACTCCATTCTCTCAGTCAATTAACTATTCCCTTCTATTATTCTGGGATCTTAGGGCAGTTCCAAATAGTGTGATAGAAAGTGCCATGTTTTTTCCACATTCTGTAGGGCAAATAGTAGGTCATCCTTGATGCTGCTGGTAACTGGTATTGGGATGTCAGGTTTCTGGTTCAGGTTTCTGGTTCGAAGAATGCCAGTCCTAAAGACGTTATCAGACCAAGAGACCCAAGCAGAGGTATTCTCAGGCATCACAAAAACACAATAGCTGCAGAAAGTGAATACAGAACCAAAGGTTGTCACACCAGGACTGCCAAGATACCCCACACAAAGTTTCCTATGCATTGTCTCACCATGCCACCCAGCCGGAGAGAATATCTGGATGGAGTGCTCTCCTGGCTATTATTGTGGATAGTTGATGCCTGAGTATGGACACCTGCAGGGTTCGAAGAAGCACAACACCCTCCAGCGTATTTAATCAGGCAAGATAAACTCTAGATCTTGGGTTGGCAAGAGAAGGGACTTCTTAGTATCGGTGTGGACTTTTTGTTGTATTAGTAAATGACAAACCCGGGACGTGTCCAGTGAACCTCCATGGGTGGTCGAGGATTGATGTAGCCAATCATCCAGGAAGGAAATGCAAGGAGCTCAGCATAGTGGAGGATGGCCCGTCAAGGAGACAACACCTTGGTGAATATCCTTGATGCGGATGTCAAACTGAAGGGTAGCAGTCGAAACTGCAAATGCATCCCAGAATGCAGAATCTCTGGGCTCACTAGTGAGATACATGTACAGAGGCATGTGGATAAACATGTTGCATATTTATGACCATCTGCCATTCTTCAAATGAAATGCAACTTCTTGATGAAGCAGTTCAGACCATTGAGATTGACAATCAATCAACATTTCATTGAAGCCTTCAAAACCAGGACAGGACAAAAGTAAACTCCTAGTCCAACTTCTGCCAGGGGAACAGGCACACAACAGCCCGCTTTTGCACCAAGTCTAGTATCTGTTGAAGAGGAGCCTGTTGTTGAGCATGGTCTCGGGGCCTGGCTATGGGACCTACCACTGAATCTAGAGAAACGTCAACAAAGTCCAGCTATCCATAGCAGCCAATATAATATTCATGTTGTCAACCTCATACTATGAAGGCCTGAGCTAAGGTATGATTGAGGATTTTATAGTGTTTAGCAGGAAAGAAGGGAAAACATTGGTAACACCTTGGAGAAAGGAAGAGAACGTGCCATATTATGAAATGGTATACTAAGGCAGCTGATATAGGAAAGCAGCATACTTGGAAATAGAAACTAAGGAGTGTAATTACCGAAAGGAGTGAAAGTTTAACAAATACTGTTGCACTGAAGTACAATTGGCTCATGAAACAGTACTAGTTCTGGAAATCGGTATACACTGATAAAGAACGTGGGTTCACGAAACAAGGACTTGCTATTGCATAGGCATCTGAAATCTCTAGAAACAGTCGACCGGTCAAAAATACAAAAACACTATGATTATTGATGGAGCTTAAGCAAATAAGAGCTGTGAAAGAACTCACTAAAGGTAACATGTCCCAGGTGTGTAAGGCTAGCATCTGTCAGACACTGTTGTGAACCCCCTTAAATGTAGGACACAATTGGATAGATTTTCATATCCCCAAAGGGTTATTAACTTAGCCCCCACCCATTTGGAGTAAAGAAAAGCAGGCAGGTATCTCTCACTCTTCTCTATATCAAGTTAGGCTCATCTAGATTTAGAGTGTTGCGAGTTAGACAACCATGTCCGAGATAATCTTATTCTGTAGGGGTTATTTGTAGTTGAACAGACCCTTAACCTATTTCCTGAAAGTAGAAAAAACTCACACAGCAATTTGTGTTTAGAATGGTTAGTTGCTTGTTATATACAGTACCCAAACCCGGTGTATAATTATGATAAATATTATTATTTCTGCGGCCATCATATACAAAATTAGTATTAAAAAAAACAAAAGCATCTTATAACACATATTCCTACTGTTTAAAGTAAATTGTCTAAACCCTACCTATCTTTATACCTATATTATATCGTATCGGTTAGGGATAAAGGAGGCGGGCAGTGTTGTGAAGCTATAAATGTTAAAAGCCTTTTTCAAACTGGAGTAGCAGAAGTGCTTAGTACTCACTCATGATAGCGAATGACAGTGACCTTGCTGTGAAAAGCAGTGAACAGAACAGATTGTCCATTTTCCAGAGTTGAATATCGAGGAGCTCTATGGCAACTCACTCAGACAATGGGCTGGGGGTTGGAGAGAGAAAAGCAACTCGGAGAAGGTGTGGGTGGGAGGGTGATGAAGCACCATGGACAAGAGGGGTGGGAGGGGAAGAAGATATAGTACCTCAATCACAGTGTGAGCAGCAGCCAGACACTAATTAGGATGAATTAGTCTGTGCTTGGTCCATGCTCCACAGAAAGAAAAGGAAGTGATGGCCAGCACACGCTGGCCAATTAGTAGGCAGCAAAGAAGAGTGACAATGATGCCAATGAATGGTAGGTAATAAGTGAATTCCAAGCCTTTATAGTAAGCAATACCCCTTGTAGCAGCTACAGCACAAGCGCTGTCAGCAGTTGAGACCTATAAAAGAAAAAATATTAATGTACAAAAATAAACCCAAATTTTGAAAATACTCAGACCTTCCCATTAAAAACAAAATATTGATTACTATGGTATTCGCTACTCCAAAACCCATAACGGATTAGTGTGGAATTAGTATAGTGAAATATGAAAGTAAATTGAGTGTTGGATATGTTAGTCACTTATTTGGATTAAGAAGGATTGTAGAGAGATAGAAGAGGGAAAAAGGTTTGCATTTAAATAGTGCTTGCTACCCCTGATGAGTTACTGAAGCACTTTTTCCGCGAGTTGCACGGTACTCCGGGAGCCCATAAAGGATTAGTGGTGAAAGAGTATAGTGAAATATGAAATTCATTTGAGTGGTGGACATGTTAGTCTGTTATTTGGATTGAAAAGGATAGTGGAGAGATGTTTTGGAGCTCATAGCAGTAGTAGGAGGCTTGGGATGAGTAAAAGGGAGGTGGAGGGGGAAGAGTCTGAGGGAAGGGTTTAGGAAGACTTATTTTGGGGGATTGGAATAGTAAAAGAGTTATCAGATGATGCAAGTATGGGTAGAGTAGGGATATGTTTAAGAAGGGTTATTTTGGTGGTCATAGTAGTGGTATGGTGTTTGGGATGAATGAGAGAGTGGAGGTAAAGGATATATTGATAGAGGTATAGGGTGAGAAATAGAGTAGTGCATTGGAAAGAGTAGCAGAAAGAGGTTTGAGATAAGTCAGAGTTGAGGTAGAGGATTCATTGAGAGCTGTATAGGGTGAGAAATAGGGTAGTGCATTGAATATGCTGAATTAGAAGGAAAGTAAAAACTATAAAATTCCATAAGTACATGGAAGATATATAGATTCATAAAGGAAGGTAGTATATGTAGATTAAAGATGCATTAAATAAACTCTGCATTTCAATGTTGTTGTACGTGAAATTAATTGTATTAATTTTTTTATATATGTTTTTGTAATTCAATAGTGAAGCAATTGTAGATAAATCGTTATAATAAAAGATTTACTTATTTATGCAGTCACTTATATGCATGTTAAAAACATAGAATAATGTAACTATCAGTAATATGTACATTTGTTAAGCAGAACTAATGAATATCTATATTTTTTTTAAACATAATTATTCTACACGTTTATACAAGGCAATTTACATTTATAGGTACATATCTATAGTCCAAATAAATGCTTATATACAGAGGGATATGCTGTATATTTCTGTTTGTGTATGGTGGTTATGTGGGGAAGAGCCAATTCTTGAGCAGTTTTCTGACGATAAGGTGGTTTTCTGTGGATCTTATGTTAGGGGGCAAAGAGTTCCATAGTTTGGCTGCTTGAACAGAGAAGGATGTGCCATGCATGGTTTTTTTCTTGTACGTTGGGATTTTGAGGCGAGGTGCCAGTCTAGAGTGGAGCTTCCTTTGTTGAATGTGTTTAGTGATTTTATTCCTGATGAAGAGCGTTCCTGTTCCATGCATCACTTTTTGGGTGATACAAAGCAGGTTGAACGTGGATCTTCTGGCAACTGGTAACCAATGCAGGGTTTTCAAGGCAGGGGAGATGTGGTCTTGCAGTTTTATATGTAATAGTAGTCTGGCAGCCGAGTTCTGAATCTGTTATAGTCTTTTCATGGTTGTTAATGGTGATCTGTGATAGTCTATTGGCGTAATCGAATTTGGACAGAACAAGGGATATGGTTCCCTGGACCTTGTGTGGAAATCCCAAAAGGGGGAAGATTTGTCGCAGAGGTTTTATAGTAACAAAGCTTGGTTTTGCTAGTTTGTTCACTTTGGCATACATTGATAGCTTGGCGTCCATGGTCATTCTGAGGTTTCTTACTTCCTTCGATACTTTAGGTGGTGTTCCCAGATCATCAGCCCTCGCGGTGAGTGGGTAAAAAATATTCAATCGCCACATGTGAGTATTTCTGTTTTGGAAGCATTCAATTTGAGATGGCCCCACATCATCTATTGATCCACGGGTCTGGGACAACTGAAAATTGGAGAGTTTCCAATGTCTTTGGTCCATTCCAGTTGAAGGAGTATTTGTCTGTCATCTGCATAGTTCTAGCACGAGAGTTGAACTTGATTGAACAGTGCTGGTAATGACTTAATGTAGATGTTGAAAAGCATGGGTGAGAAGATAGAGCCTTGAGGGACCCCTGCTTTTGTGAAGTACGGTTTCGACAAGAAAGTGGGGGGTATGGATGACATTAGTTTTGTCACAAATGTAAGATGTGATCTAGTCTAGAGCAGTCCTCTCTATGCCAGGTTTGTAGAGTCATTGTGTCAGAGTGTCATGGTTAGCCATGTCAAAGGCAGCCCAGAGGTCCAATAGAAGTAGTGCAGCAACCCCGTTGCGGTCAACTGGTTTCTTCAGGTCATCCCAGATGGCAAGGAGGGCAGATTCTGGGCCTCTTCCTGGATGGAACCCTGTTTGGAAGTCTGAAAGTATGGCATTATCTTCAATGAATTATGACATATGGCCGAATGATGCACTTTCCATCAGTTTCCCAGGAAAGGTCCATTTGTAAAAGGTCTGTTGTTGTCAGGGTTCAGCAGGTCTAAGTTTGTTTTCTTCAGTAATGGCCATATGTATGACTTTTTGAGTTCTTTTGGAAATATTCCGCTAGTTAAGGAATTGTTGATGATTCTTTTTACTGGAGTGGCAGCAGATGTTGTTAGAAGGATTGTCTTGGAGGTTTGCGGTTGACACAGGTCAGAAAGCCTGCTTGCTTTGACCAGGTCCATAAGTTCATCGTGTGAAATGTGGCTGGGTTAGACTATTCTTAGATTGTTGTTTTGGAAAAGGGTCAGTGCTGGTACTTTGTCTTTGTTTCAAGTATGTGTCCAATGTGTCTGCTTTGTCTGGATAATGATTTGCCAGTTTGTCTGTGAAATCTTGAGTAATGGGATGAGCTTCTTCTAAGCAATTTTGTTTATAGAATTCTTCATTTGCACATTTAGCATTTTGAATTCTGTCTGAATAGTATCTTTTCCTAGCTTTTTTGATAGCTGACTTGTATAATCTGTTAATTTTCTGTAGGCGAAGTTTGTCTTGATTGGTATCTGTTTTGAGCCAGACACATTGCAGCTTTCTAATTTGCTGTTTTATCTCTTTTATCTCTGTATTTCTCCAAGGTGCCTGTTTTCTTTTGTTTTGTCGTGTGGTTTTTAGTGGTATCAGGATATCAAAAGCTTCCTGTAGCCACTCATATAGTTTTTTAACCAAATTTATTGCGTCTAGATCTGTACTGGATGTTAGTTGTGTTTTTAAGTGTTATAAATTGAGTTTGTTCCATGGTCGATAGGTAGATGCACGTAAGGTGGTTTTAGGTGCATCGCTTAGTGTTGTTTTATGTTGCAAAGTAAGCAAATGGTGGTCTGACCATGTGACCTGAGTCATTGTTTGAAAGGTAGCTAGCTTTGTATTAGCAAAAATGACATGTAGGATGTCTCCAGCCAGCGATGTGTGTGGGTTTGTGAACAATCTGATGCAGGTTCAGGTGCATCTAGGCCAGCGATGATTGTTCTCGGATAAGGCATATTCGGTTTGTCAAAGCAAATGTTGAGTTCACCTAGAACGCATAGGTTGGGGAGTAATGTTATCAGGTTGAAACCATGCCTAGAAGTGTGTCTCGGAATGTTGCATTGCCAGGTGGATGTCTGTGAAGGAGCAGGAAATTACATGAGGAAGACGGTGTAGGATTGTATCTGGTGAAAAGGGCCTCACAATCTTTTATGGAGACGTTGTCAGCTTTAGTGAGATGTAATGGTTGTCTGAACACAACAGCTAGGCCACCTCCTTTTTTGACAGTACGATTATGGGTGATTGTCCTAGAGTAACGGCTTCATGAAGGACTTGAGCCATATCATCTCCCAACCATGATTCTGTTATAAAGAGTATGTGTGGTTTTGTGTCAGTGAGAAGGTCGTCGACGTTATGTTTGTTTTTAAAGAGCGATCAAGCTTTTTAGTGGTAGACAGTTTAGAGAATGTATTTTGGCGATAGTGTGATTTTGTTTTGAAGAGTGAGCAGCCTTTTGTGGACTTGCAGCAGGTGTGTCCTTAGTGTTGGCATTAGCTGTACGAGGATAGCAATCAGGTAGCTGTTCTGTATCATGTTCCTCGTCCAGCTGGCCAAGAAGGCATTTTGATGGGTCTTCGTGTGTAGGTGGTGGAGACGGTGGTTGAGAGTGAGTTGGTGTGCTGTGTTGTTTTTGTAGTGTAACCTTGTTGTGCAGTAGACCTAGAAAAGCAAAGTAGTGAGGTGTGGCATGTTGCTTATTTTGTTTGCGTCTGTTTAGGGTGGAAGGGGTATGAGTTAGGGGTGGTGGTGCAGCATGTGGGTCATGTAGTAAGGTTCTAAATTGTCCAATGGATGAGAGGCAGTGAAAAGACAGTTGCTGTATATGTGTTAGGTGGGGTGGAAGAGAGAAAGCTTGGAATGGGAGTTTGTTCATTTGTGTTGTCTGAAAGGTAGGTGTATGTTTGTAATTTGTATGGAAAGTATTATGAGGTGTTGCGCTTGAGAGATTTTATTGTGCTGGTGTACCTGTTATGTTTTGTTTTGAGGAGTAGGGAAAGGAGGTGCTGATGTATTTGTTTTATGAAGTGGATTTGTTAGTATAGTATTGTTTGTGAGTGTACGTTGTAAGGTATAGGGGGTGGCGATGTGTTTGTGAGTAGTGTGTATGTTGTGTGTAAGAGGGGATAACAGAGTTAAAAGTGTATGTCGTAGGCTTGATTGCTATTAGAAGTAATATGTGTGGTGCAGAGGATTGTGAGTGTTTTCCTGTTGTGTTATTGTGGTAGAAAGAAGAGGATGGTGTTGGTTGGAGAAATGATGGAAGGCTGAGTATAGGTTTGTTAGTGACGAGAAGGGGTCTGTTAGGAGTAATTAGAGTGGGGATTGTGTGTCTGGATAGGATGTAGTTAAGTATGGTGTGGATTTGGGTTGCTTTAGTGATGAGTGGTTTGGTTAGTGGTATAGGATAGAGTTGTGTACTGTTTGTTGGTGATGGTGGAAATGTGTAGAAGCTGGGATAGAAGGGTGTATATAGTCATTGTTTATGTAACAGAGGAATAATCAGACTCAGAGTTTTTGCTTGATGTATACTTGTTTCTCTATTTTTGAGATTTCAGTTGTAGAAATTGCTTAGGCCGGGGTAGCTGTCCAGTAGTGATTCAGAGGGAGTCCACAAAAGTCAAAAGGTCAAGAAGCGCTTCTCTATTTCATTGGGTAGGTGTGAATTTAATATAAGGATATATATTTAATTTCACAGGCACTGAAGGGGTGCTATATCTGATGTAGAGGTACTCTCATTGCCAAATGCTCAGTCTCGCTTATCCATCAGGTCGGACTGGCCTATGGGGCAATCAGGCAGTGCCCGAGGGACTGGTCTGATCGGTCAGTCTATGGGCCATTTTTTGTAGGTTTGTGTGTCTGTTTTATTGGCTGGTGGATCAGTGTTTACTGCGGAATTTCCTGATTTTCCCACAAACCTTGTCTGTAGCAAGCACAAATTAATGTAGTCTCCTATACTATTAACTAATACTTTTTAGGTCAAGCCTGGGCAGTGCATGCGCTGCTCTGCGAGGCATGCTGTATTCGAGTATGGACTTGAAGCTACGCCCACTCTCCGCCCATATTTTTTATTGGCTTGTGTCATGTCCTTTGTAAATGCTAGCTTCAGATTCATTAATAGGCTTGTTAGTCCTTACTTAGTGCGGTCTTGTCTTCATTTGTAAACCCCCATGAGCACTGGCCCTTTTACTTCTGTTGTTACACGTTATGTTTTAATTAGTCTGTAAGCACTATTTTCTTTAATGAGTTTCTCCTGCTGCAGGCACGACATGCTTTCCTGCAACATTCAGCACGCCTTGCGTGCTTTCACTTTCCAAGCAGCCTAGGACAATGGCGGCCGCTTCTTTGAAATGCAATAGGTCTCGCATTTACAAGAGTTTGAGCTATTGACATTGTAATTGACAATGCCTTTTATGTATGTGTTAATTATCAAAACAGATAAATAAAAGGCATTGTCATTTACAATGCCAATAGGTAAAACTCTCGCAAATGCGAGATCTATTGCTTTGCAAACGCTTGTTTAGTTATCTGATCGGTAATGGGGAGCGGGCATTTTTAGGTCTTGGCTAGCGAAGGCTGCGCTTGCGCAGTCTCGCTCTCGAGATTTAATGACTTGGAGAAGTGGGGCTTGAACCCGCCCCTCTTCTCCCTCTTCTCCATTGGCTGGCCTCTTAAATGCTGGTCAGCCATTGGAGAAGAGCTTTGTCTCTCCAAACAAGCCCCGTCTTTTTCGGATTCGGGGGCGTGTTTTTTCGATTCTTTCTCTCCTCTGGAATGTAAACATTCCAGCCAACGGCAAGAGGAGAGAAAGAAAAACACGCCCCCGAATCCGAAAACGCCGCTGCGTTTCTCCGAGGCATTTCTGCTTGACCTCGGAGAAAGGCGGTGGTGTTAATGGCGTCCTCTCCCCCTGCTCTCGGCTCCCGTGTTCGGCTGCTGCTCTGGTCTCCTCCCCCCTGATCATGTATTAAATCCGAGCTTTTTTTTTAAAATGTGTACGAAGAAACTTGCAACAAAGAAAATTGTGTTTTGGGATAAAAAGCAAATCAAAACGTTATAGGGCAGGAGGAAACTCGTTACATTAAAGCAGAATTCAGAGTGACGCAGGGGGCATATGTTTGTTTGTATGGCTGCTTACCAAACCCGAGCCCCTCCAAAAAAAAAATATATTCACTGTTAAGATCGGAAGCAAGTTTGGTCGCTTTGCTAAAAGAACCAAACTCAAAAATAGTATTTGACGAACTGACATTTAAAAGATTATGTCCTTTCACATATGTGACCGGGCCTCTTCACCCACCCCAAGGCCATCGCTCTCAGTTCTGTACCCGGGCTGGGGTGCCACCACCCTCCTGAAAAATAGATTTGAAGACTCACCACGTATTTCAGGGGGCCGAATGTAATAACACGAACGAAAAGCGACTTGAGGGGGGCGCCTTGCCTGCAGTCTGTTGCCACCGCCAGCTTTTTCTGGAAAGACACAAAATGAAATCGGTGATACCACAGCACTGTCTGCCACCTGGAGTGAGCAGCTCCCCCCGCCTTACATACGTGTATAATAAGTCCATCCACCACACCCAACGGAACTCAAACCCCACCCCAAAACAAAAAGTACACCAAAACAAAACACACACACACACACACACACAAATCACCACCACAAAAAAACGACCCCCCCAAGAAAAACACATCGCCACCACACACACCAAAACAACCCCCCACAACACAAAAAAACAAAACAAAATCACCATCACATCACTGTGTAAAGAGCGCCGCACCCAACCACTTTCTGTGGATAACTAAAGCCAACATATTTCTTGGCTAACAATTAGAGCACCCCAGTTCTTTGATTAATAACCAAGCATCAACCCCCACTTTTTTGAGGACACAAGCACACACGCCTCAACCACCGCCCCTAAACTTCCTCCCTGTGATTAGTAGCCATCCCCATCCCCTCGCCGGTCTCCACGTGGGAGAACACCGCGCCGGCAGACACCCCCTTTCACTCCTACCTCCGCACCCTCCTTTGAGGGGGTCTTTGCGGGCTCCGAGGTGGGTCCAGTGGTGCATGCGGGCTCCTGTGTCATGGCTCGGGATGTGCAGGAGGCGAGCTGTGAAGGTCTGTGGGCCACGAATCCTGCAGCCCGCACAGCACCAATTATCAGCTCTGCGAGGCTAAGCCCAATTAAGTTAATGAGGAGGAGCCCGCCCGCCCAGCTTCAAAACGCGGCTGTGCTCTCTCTCCCACCTCTCCTCCACCGCGCTGGACCAGCCAGAGTGTTTCACAAACCCCACTCTTTCTCACATTATTTTTATAATGTTGTAATGAAAGAAAAAATGTTGACGTGCAAGAAATATTTTTAAAGACAGATCAGATCTGAAGTCATTTTATTGGCCTATGTCATACGTAGAGCTACTGTGGTCAGGATTTTCCCGTTGCATTCTGGTATTTGTAGTCCTGTCTGTCTTCATCATGGCCAAAATCCAACACAAACGCCAGTGTACACAGAGGTGGCACGAGTGGCATGGGACGCTTTTGAAACGCTGCCAACCTGGAGAAATTGAGCTTTCGCCAAGACCTGCAGGAAACTTTGGAAGTTAACCCCGGGCACGAGAGAAGCAAACGCATGCTAGAAATGGGAGAGTAAAACTCACGTTCTCTCAACAAGATTTCGCCTGGACAATTTTTGTAAATATCAATTCAAATACCTGTGCATGCTGGGACTTGTAGTCCCCAAATTATAATGGGGAAAAGCAAAATTACAAGCACTGGAAAACCCAAGTGCTGGTGACTGAATACCTGGTCTGTCTAGTTAAGCAACATATGACATGGGGCTGGCAGGCACATCTTTCCTCGTTGCACCAAGCAGAGCATTAGTGTGAAAAGGTGCAAAGGTTTTTATTAGTAACTTTATTGTGTTTTTTTTAATTCAGTCTTTGCAATTTTTGTGATCACTAACACATTTCTAGGCAAAAAAAAAGGTTATTCTTTGAAAAAGTCCTCTAAAAGTAGATTTGCCCATAAATTATGGAGTTTACCCTGCAAAACCACAGTTTTGGTGGGAGAATCCTCGCTTGTAAAAATGTTTCTATATAGAAAATTGCGCTTGAAAGAGAAATTGGGCGAAACCCTCGACCCGTGGGACTTCATCAGCAACTTAAATGGTGGGAGTTTAGGACTGGCTGATAGTCACTTCATATTATGGGTCCAGTTGGCCTTCATGGGGTCTGAGGACAGTCCAACGAAGGACCGCTACTTTCTGAAGGTGAGGTAAGACTGTGGGAATCAGGCGCTACCACTAGGTTAAGCAAATCGTACCAAATACGCCTGAAACACAGCCTTATTTATAGTATATAGAGCGTACACCAGAGGCAAATTCTATTTTACTAGGACTCACAAAAATTCTGGCACCACTCGTGATCCCTCCACATTAGGTCTGAGCCCAGAGTTGCTTCATGACTCATTTCTGTTCTTTTCATGACACTTTTATTCTTAACTTTTTCTCCTTCAGTTGGCTGGAAGACGCATCCGCTTACAAATAGCTTAGGTCTTGCCTATGAGACTGCTTTTATCTGTCTACCTATCACACCGTTCCTCTAGGAGTGAATCCAACAATGGGCTGGTGCTCGCCTATAGGTGATGTCCTTCCACCTGCACCCTGATCCGGTGCACACAAAGCCTTAAGACCGCTGGGGATGTCCAGCTAATAGGTCATCAGCACACTCTATACTTCTCATAAGGCTGCTTACACACTCGCTTTTGGGACCTTATAAGTGTTTAGTCATGCAACAGTTGATGTTGTTGCACCAAGGATATTATGCTGCATAACTAAATACTTATAATGTCCCAAAAGCGAGACCTATGTCCTCTCAGCGGATTTGTGAAAAGGCACAAACTAAACTTTCCCTAATTCAGACATATGGTCTACAGGTTAAACCCACTTCACGCTTGCATGTACATCAGCCACCTGTGCTATTTCACTGGGACTATAACGTGCTCCTGCAGGGCTGATCTTCGCATCAGGTGAATGAACCCACTGAGAAAGCCTACTGGAATGAGAATATAGGGTCAACATATTATACACAGTTTTCTGCTTTTACTACTTTAAAGGGATTAAAGCCCATGGAGAAAGGCGGTGGTGTTCATGGCATCCTCTCCCCCTGCTCTCGGCTCCCTCGGTGCTCCCGTGTCCGGCTGCGCGTGTGTGTGTGTGTAGGTGGCCCCGTGGGTGGCTCTATTTGTGTGTGCGTGGCTCTATTTGTGTGTGTGGCTCTGTGTGTGGGTGCAAATGCAATAGGTCTCGCATTTGAGAGTGATTAAGCTATTGACATTGTAAATAACAATGCCGTTTCTTTAAATGTTTTAAAAACAAAAACATAAACAAAAATAATGTCATGAGCAATGCCAATAGCTCTAACTTTAACAATGCCGAGACCGTTGCATTGTAAATGCTTGTTATTTTGGTGCCCGGGCATATTTTCTGCCCCAGTCCTACCCTGCCCCGGCCCCAAATCAGAAAATGTCTGATTGTTAAATCACAAACCTCACCATCACTCAGGAACTTGTTCTGTGTGGGGCTGTGTGTTAAACGTTACGCTGAATTCATACGTCAGATTCGCACTCATTTTCGTCTGACAAGGTAAGTCCCGCTAAAGTCCTTAGAGGGCCCTGTTTTGTTGTGAAGCCTCTGGCACGAAGCGCGCTGAGCAGGAACCACCTGGGCGCGGTGCACTTCTCTGGAAATACATCTTGCACTTTCTGCTTTCCAAGGTTATGAGTAATGCTGTTGCTCGCAGCACACACCCCTCGGTAACGGGAAACGCAGGGTGTATACGTCACGCGGGAATCCATGCCGTAGCCTTCCTATTCGAAAGGCACGCTTTGCCCTCGACTCCGATCCAATTTACATGATAATAAACAGGGTGGGATTTTTGGGAAGAACTGGAATGGCTGACTGTACGTGCTGCCTGGTGTTATGGCTATCAGAGGAATGCAGCCGGCAGGTTTACTCAGAGAGAGGTATGTTTTACATCATTTCAAGTGCAAGTCAGATATTGGAGCTAAGCATGTCTTTTTCAGATGTGTGTGCTAAAATAATAGCAAGATGATACACTGGCATTGCCGGCTGGGGTCCAAAATCTAGACAAAAGATTGGTTTTTTTCTGTGTTAGAAAATATTTTAAAATCGTATGGTGTGTAAACTCTCGACACTATAAACATGACATTCTACGCTATTTCTTTATATTGACTGTAATAAACCGTCATTTCTCATGAACTCTGACGAGTCTCTACCATTATATGAACTAAAATTTCAGCCACATTAATAGAATTGAAGAAAGAGGCTTCGTTTGTGGACAAAGAGAGGCAGACTGTACTGAAAGGTACTACTCGTAGGGTCGCACTCGGCGCCACTCGGTTTCTTCACAGGGTGGCTGACCATATAGGCGGGGCATCTTAACAGCATTATAGGCCCCCGGGCAGAGCAGTGCACTGGGCCCTGCCTACACAACCACTCACAGGAATAAAAATGTTTAACAGAAAATTAGTTCTGGTCTGCATGGAGCCCCCATGCTCGTGAGGCCCCCAGGCAACTGCCCAGCGTGCCCACGCGTTTCTGGCAGCTACTCTGTGGCCACTGCTAGTTTACTAGGGTTAATTACAGAACAATTGCACCCTTATTCTTTGCTTCTAACCTCCCTGCCCAGAAAACACAATAGCCAGTGAGATCATCCAACAAAGGGGGTTTAAATGTCATTGTGCTGGCAAGTGGTGTCCTGTCTGTAAGGTCATCTTTAGAGTCCTGCTTTTTATAGCCAACAGTACTTTACACTAAATGTTGCATCCTACCAGGGCCAGATTGGCCATAGCGGGCCCCAGGCGTTTACCTGGTGGGTCGGCGGGGCGGGCCAGTTTTGGACCCCTGGGGAGCCGTTTATGTTACCAGGGGTCGGTTTTGCAGCATAGCTGCAATATCAGCCCCCCGTAACAAAAGCGGCAGCGGTGAGACAGGAGTGGTGTTTTCCACTAGCACCCCGGGGGAGGCCGGCCCGAGCTGTTTGCCAGAGCTGGTTCCGGTTCCCAGTCTCGCCCTGCGTCCTACGACACCACTCATCCCACCCTCAATTGTTACCTGTCTAATTACAGACCAGCAGTTATGCACAGCTTCAAATTGTCATATTTAGGGCCTGATCTAGAGTTTTGCAGACCGGTTATTCTGTCATATGCCATCCTCCATATTACCTCATTACAAGCACATTATATCCTGAGGCACTTGCAATAAGGCTTGATGGGATATCTGCCATGTTTGTGACTGAGTGCACGTTTGATAAACTCTAGATCAAGCCCATTATTATCTCAAACAATGTAGAGCTTCTTTCTGACCACGGCATGAGTGACTGAGTACACGTTTGCTAAACTTTAGATCAAGCCTTTAATTATCTCAGACAATGTAGAACTTCTTTCTGACCACGACATCCTCTCAACCAATAATGTGTATGCTCATACATGACCTACCTTACAAATTCTGTAAAACATGCACCCAAACTAAAAGCCTGATTTAGATCTTGGTGGTCCTGGCCCTGCCATTGCTTTTTTGGTGTTCTTCCCGCCCCCTGCCTTGGCGGTCCGCCTGCTCGATTTAGATGTTGCCTGGTCTCTGGAGGGAAGACCGCCACAGTGCCCCCGCCTCAGCCAGGCTACCTCTCCCAACGTCAATGGCATCAGAGGCTGAATCAGCTGTCGGAGGGAATCCCGCCAAGGTTCCGGGCGTCCAGATTACGAAATGCCTTTCCATAGAGGCAACTGTGGCGGGGAAACCTCCAAGCGCAAGTTGGCGGAATCGAAGAAAAAGTGGTGAAACCTCACCTTTTTTTGGGGTCCCATCACCAAATCCATCTTGAAACCATTGTCCAGGTCCTTCCTGTGTTGCTGCACTTCACCACAATGCTCAGCCACCCTGTTGTTGCCAGAATCTAAAGTAGGTTTTTGTGGCGGGATTGCGTGTACATTCAATAGTGTGTGTTGTTGGTGTGCAATGCTATATGTAAAAAACAATAGGCAAGATACATTACCTACACATACATTTTGACAGATACACAAAATATATGAGAATTGAGATTAAAATAAGTAGTACTTACCTGTCTCCACAAAGCATGACCGCACTTTGTCAGGACTCCACTGCCAGCACAACGGAAACATCTAAATCGGCTCAGTGCAATCCTTGCAGCCTAACAGCGACGAAGTTCTGTTAGTCAGCAGAGAAGACCTCCGCGACAGAGGGACCTGTCGATTGCCGCAACATCGAAATATGGCAGACAGACCACTGTCACCTCGACGCAATACTTGGTACCGCTGCTCCAGTGGACCAACCCTAATACCGGCCATAAGTTGGCACTCTGGACGTTCTCTTAGCTAACAAAGACAGGATCAAGTTTGGTAGTCTAATTGAAGGTCTCTGGTCAGACCACATGCTTATGCTTTCTTTTTCCCTGTCCCACAAGCTATCATGTCTTGGCCGCACAAAAATGGAAGTAAAGGATCTTAGGAATATGGGGCCAGATGTACAAAAGTTTTTTGCACCTGCCAAAAAGCTTTTTTAAATGTGCAAAAGGGAAAATGCAATTTGGTGACTTTTTACAGAATCACAATTTGCATTAGTGTTTCCGTATCAAGGGGCGCGTTTAGGGCGCCACTTCCAAATACTGATTCCCAGTTGTATGTATTAATGTTTTACAACTGAATTCTGGTTGCAAAACATTAATACTTTACCATCAATTGAAAAGTTTCAAAATAGGAAGGGGACCCCATGGAAAATATTTTTTAAGAGCAGGCAGTGGTGCGAGAGACCACTGCCTACACTTAAAAAATTACGTGTAAACGTTTAATTTTCTTTTTTCAAATGAATCACATTTTCCTTTAAGGAAAATGGGCTGCATTTAAAAACAAATGTAAGAAATTGGGTTACTGGTTGGGGTGGGTGAAACCCTAATCAAGCAGGAACCACAATCCTTGTCAGGGTGAAGCTACAAGCTAACCCTAAATTAACCTGTGCTCAACCCCTTGGTAGCTTGGCAGTCAGGTCTAACTTAAAGGCAATTTGTAATGTATTTGTGCAATAATTCAAACAGCAATGAAGTGAAAACACACCACAAAAGGATCCCACACCAGATTTAGAACAGAGTGGAGTTAAAAAAAAATAACACAAGACCAAAACGACAAAAATCCAATCATTAGGACTAGAGATATGCAGGTTTAAATGTTTAGGTGAAAGCGGTGCTAAAAAGAACATAGATCCAACCGTGGATATCTGGTTGCTCCAAGCAGGGATAAAGTCACAAGTTTAGGCTGATCACCATGGAGCGCATGCTGGCTACAGAGTCCTAGTTAGGCCCGCTGAACAACAGCACCTTAAATCCTGGTTCCAGCGTTGTGAGGCCCCCCGTGTAGCACTCTCTATTGTGTGTGGCTGTCTAGGAGGAATGCAAAAAAGCGCAACTGTGATCGTCATCCAGTCATGTGACCCAGACACAGGAAATAAATGTCTTGGAACATCTGACTTTGACGTAAGAGAGGGTTTTTCATTACAATTCCAAAGACACCAAATATTAACTGGGTACCTGTTCCCATTTGGAAGTTACAGCTTATTAAGTGTAATAAACAATGTTATCCTTTGGGAGAGGGAGGCCTTGCAATAGTGAAAAACAAATTGAAGAGTTTTTCATTACCAGGGCATGCAAAACATAAAAATACATGTCTAACTTGTTTGATACATTGCACCAGGGCCTACCCTTTGGGTGACATATATGTATAAAAAAGGAAGGTTTGGGCCTGGCAAAAAGGTTTCTTTTACCAGGTTGACATGACAGTTTAAAACTGCACACACAGGATGACATGTTTAAAAAGGCTACTTAAGTGGATGGCACAATATATGCCACAGACCCACTAGTCACTAGTAATTTACAGGCCCTGAGTACATGTAATAGCACTTTACTGGGTACTTATATGTACATTAAATATGCCAATTGGCTGTAAGCTAATTATACCATGTTTAGAGGCGAGAGCGCAAGCACTGTAGCATTGGTTAACAGTACTTAAGTGCAAAGAGTCCTAAGGCCAGCAAAATAAGATCAGCAAAAATAAGAGCGGTGAAGGCAAAAGGTTTGGGGGATACCAACATAAGGCTGACCGGTCTAACAACAAGTATTGACAAAACTAATAGGTCTGGCTTTTTACTGATAACACTTACTGTGTAATTCATATATGTCCACATTACTTTTTCTATTACACACACGAAACAGTGTCAAATGAACATTTCTTTTATACACACAAGTAAACACACCATTGCAGTGGTGGTAAACCAGGTAATAATAGTAGTAGTGTTGATGGTGGTAACAGTGGTGGTAACTGTGATATCAATTGCCATGCTAGTGGTGGTGGTAGTGGTGAATATTAGAGTACTATAGCTGGTGATAGTAGTGAAGATTTTGGTAGTGATGCTGGAGAGAGTAGTTGTGATAGTGGTTGTAGAGGTAGTAGTGATGGTAATTTTGGCATTAGTGGAAATGGTGATTGTCGTAATGATGACAAGTGGTAGTAATTGTGATAGTTGGGATGGTGGTAGCAGTGATTGTGAGGATAGGACTAATGGTAATTGTCTCTATGGTAAGGCATTTTGTGATCTGGACGCCGGGAATCTTGGCGGGATTCCCTCCGACAGCTGATTCAGCCTCTAATGCCATTGACGTTGGGAGATAGAGCCTGGCTGAGGCGGGGGCACTGTGGCGGTCTTCCCTCCAGAGACCAGGCAACATCTAAATGCTAGTGCTGAGTCTGGTGTTGGTGTGATGTTGGTGGTGTATTACTGTGCATATAACAGTGATGTTGCTGATTGTACAGACCCCAAGGAAATTGTGGCAAGAAGAAGTAAATTCTGCAACACAAATATGCCCATTTTGTGGCACAAACATGCATATTTTGCTGCATTTTTGTTGCAATTTATTGCGCTATTTGATTAAAAAAAATGCCTCCAGGGCCCGCCATTTGGCTTGTGGGCTGTGGACCTACTCATTTGAAACAATAAATACCCCAGGGCCCACCGTGTGACCCATGGGTGGCGGGCCCTAATAAAAAAAAAGTATTGCCCCCCCAGGGCCCGCCCTGTGGGCCCTAATTATTTAAAAAAACATTAATATCCGCAGGGCACGCTGCATGTCCTGTGGGCAGCGGGCCCTATGGGGCATTCATTTTTATCAAGGTTTGGGCCCACGACTTATGGGGCACACAGCGGGCTTAGGGAGTGTATATTTTTTTTAATGATTAGGGCCCACAGCATTCCCCATGTACGGCGTGCCCTAATTATTTTATAACAATTAATGCCCTCAGGGCCTGCCACATGCCCTGTGGATGGTGGGCCCAAAACTTGATATAAACTAATGCCCATGGGACCCCCGTGGATGGTGTGCCCAGAGTTTTGGGCACAAGTTTTGGGCACAGAGCCGATGGCGGACCCATAGAGCATTTATTTTTCAAAATTATTAGGCCCAGCAGTGTGGGCTGCTGGCACTAATCATTTAGAAAAATAAATGCCACCTGGGTCCGCTGTGTGCACCATCGGTGGCTGGCCCAAAACTTGCCAAAAGTAATGCCCCCTGTGCCTGCTGCCTGGGAGGCATTCGTTTTTATCAAGTTTTGGACCTGCTGCCAACAGGGCACGCTTGCAAGCCCTGAGGGCATTCATTTTTTAGCTATTAGGGCCTGCCGCCCACGGACATGCTGCAGACCCAGGGGGCATTTATTCTTATCAAGTTTCAGGCCTGAAGCTGAGTCCTGTGTGCGGCTGGCCTTTATAATTTACAAAGAATAAATACCTACTGGGCCCGCCGCGTGGCCTGTGGGTGGCGGGACCAAAACGTGATAAAAACTAATTCCCCCAGGTGCCCCAAGGGTGGCAGGCCCAGGGGGGGTATTCATGTTATCAAGTTTTGGCCCTGCTGCCCACGGGGCACACAAGGCACAGGAGGAATTTATTTTGTCAATTTTTTTTTACCAATCTCAAAATCGAGAATCCCTGGAGGGTCTGATTGTAGTTGTGTTAGCGGTAGCGTTAGTAATGGTGAGTGTGGGGATGGTGTAGTGCAGAATAAGCACTAGATGGTGTAATGATGGAAGGGTGCTGTGGGAGCAGAAAGACAGCCGGAGATGCTGTAGGTCTGGAATGGGGTGCATTCAAAGGCCTATGTAGGCACATGTAGAAAATGGAACAAAGTGCCATGCTGGTTCTTCTAGGAATAGCTGGGATGTAGTGCTGGAATTAATTGCTTTGAGGGCTGCTTGCAGGTTCTGATTCCAACATTATCACAAGGGTGAGGTTGCAAGAGTGATCAGCTCTGGTTTCACCTCCAGCCAAATCTCTGGATCCTGCCCCAGAAGTGACATTGCATCACGGTGGAGAGTGTCCCTATAAATGCAGCAGCATCTCACCTTTTAAAGCAGATGTGTGGAGTGCAGAACATAGACACCAGCAACTGCAATGACTGCAATGAGTCGGATCTTCTGTTGCAAAGAAAAGCAATAGAAAAAAAGAGTAGATGGAGCCTTCAGGCGATGAAAAGCATCCATAGTTTCACCAGTCAGAATCCAATTTCATCCGATATATAAATATTGCCACTATCTGCAAAGATCATGTATGTAAATGACCTGGCTGTGCCTATGCATATAACAGCCGGGTGTCGTAACATCGTACTATAAGCACACAGTGGGACAAGGTGTTGTGTTAAAACACAGGTGTAGTTAATTGAAAGTCTCAATGACTACTATGTATGAACATTCAGACTAAATCAGAAGACAGCAATGTATATAGACAGACTGAAGTGATGTTTACTGTTGCACCTGTGCCCCTAGTGCAGCCTCTCATCGCAGTAAATAAAAGGTACAGTACGTCACCAATATATTTCTGAAAATGTGTTGAACACTACTATGGGGTAAAGTGCCTTGACTGGTCTCGATCTACAAAGGTGCAAGTTAAAAGATACCATCCTAACCACTTACGGCTCCTACAAATGGACCTTTTAAGGCATGGGCAAGGTGGGCTGCGTCCCAGGGCTCCAGCCTCTCAGCTGGCTCTGTTTTGGAGAATCTTACTCTGATGACCTTGAATACTTCTTTTACAGGTTGTTTTAAATGGTGTTTTCCTTTACTTTATTTTTAATGTGGGTTATGTGTGAGAGTCTATTAGAGACATTTTGCAGACAAATTATGTGTTTATGTTCCATGCAACATCCATAAACAATTTTCTTTTAGATCCAACGGGACCTCAAAAATGGGAAAAGGGAGGGTGAAACAGAGATTATATACGTAATATTAGTGAGCTGCTGCTGTGTTACAATATTGAAAACACACATCATCATTCCTGAATCTTAGATGATGTAAACACATTTAGAATTTGGCAGTGACCTTGCCAAAGAGGGCATGAAAGAGCTGAAATTGGATCATAAATTCAAAGCGGTTCTGAACAGGGGCCCCCAAAATACGGTTGCCCCCGATTCTAGATGGTGCGTGTAGTAGTTAGTAGGTAAGAGGTACAATAATTCAAGCGATAGAACCACCGCCTGCAATCCAAGGTGTGCTGTGACGTTTATCCTTTACCTACGCATGCTAAGCCTTTCATCGCTACAAATAAAAGCTCTGGATATTTATCAATCTGTTTTAAAAAAAACTTATCTTGCAATAAATATTGAAAGTTAAGATAGACATGGTGGTCCGTAGCATCCTGAATTTAAATAATAAAATAATAATCACTATTACTCACTAACCTGACAAGCACTCTCAATGCGTCATGAGCACGCTGCTTCCAGAAAACATCTTTGGCTCATGCTCATGGCATGACGAGTACAGGTTGGGCTTCAACACTACGCTCCTCAAAATACCAATAAGAAGCGTTTATAATAACCAACAGAAAGTTATAAAAAAAAGAGTAGATAAAGCATTTCAAGTGCGAAAAGCCACCCAATTTGTTTTAGTGAAAATGTATTTTATTACTGGTATCTTTAAAGATCGTGCAAGAAAAAAGCCTGTCGCTAGGAGCGAACCTAAAACTGCACTACACTCACTGTACCATGCTCAGAAGCTCACAATGTTGAAGTTTTCTTAGTGTTTATTTAGATACAAGTAATTTCAGTATGTCTAGTGTGCGAATTTTTAAAAGAATTCTGGTGGTAGTTGTATGCAGGTTCATGCGATGTATATAGTTTCTTTGAGGCACTCCCTATGAGTAAAAGTATCCCTCTTTTTAAGGACTTGGGAGGGGATTTACTAAGCTTTTGCGCCGTGTTTGCATCTCAAAAGTGTTGCAACACGACACAATTTTTGTATTTTATTTACTTTCCAGTGCTAAACCTGTTTAGCGCTGGAAATAACCTAAAAGTAATGCGAAGCAGCGCATCGCGCTGCTTCGCGTTACTTTGTGTCATGGGGGCGTACCAAGAGTTGAGCATGGGCATTCCCTTTTTAGGTCTTGCCTAGCGTTGCAGCAGGCATGCCCTGCTCGCTCTGTGAGACATATTGGCGTACAATAGATTTTACAAAGGGACTTGAAGCTCCGCCCCTCATTTTCATTGGGTCGCGCCAGCGTTTATGGTAAACTCTGACTTCCCATTGAAAAGGAGGCTACTTGGTTACCAGCCTTTCTCCTTTTCGTCTGGCCCATCCGGACTAGATCGTTTGCTTCACGGCTGTTGTGAAGCACTTTCTTATCTTTTGGAGGCGTGTACTGACAGATCATGTTTCCTGTGAGCTCCTTGCAGGCATGCACAACGCGCATGGCGCGCTTTAAGTTTCCTAGTTACGGCTAGCCAGGAGTTTTGCTGCCATAATTCTTGGTTTTTTTCCATTCGTCTTATAAGGCTTGTTTCAGAACAGATTCATCGAATAAATATCGACTTTCGATACCAGTTAATCTGTAATTAAGCACGGTTTCGGCAGCAGAAAGCGACGGCTGGAACACAATAATATGTGTCATCTTTCTTCTGATTTCCGTGACATGTTACGTGTTTTCAGCCCCGGACTCGTCGCCCCGACAGGGCAGCTTTTACGGGCAATGTGTAAAAATCACGTTAACAGTTTCCAGCTGGAATCCGGGGTCGAGCTGGTGCCAACCGGTGGAAATCCCTGAAATGCCACTTATCAAATTTAATTGTATTTTTGACGCGGGGTTCTGCTGCAAAATACATTATATATTTTTATTTATTTGGTTTTGCAGTGAAATGAGTCCGGATCGGAGGATTAAAAAAATTTTAAAGGCTAAAATTATTCTGTTTTCCGGTCGGACCTGATGTTGGTTTTAGGGGTACCCCGCCCCTTCCTCTGCAGCCAGGTGCACCCTGAGTATATGGGTGGTACTATAAAATAAAGGGAATTCTTGTTTTCCCATTTGTAAAGGGAAACAGAAGAGTTTGATACATTTCCTGCGTGGAGGGGGGGGAGTTAATATTTTTTGTGTCTAAGATCCGCTGTTCCGCCCCCCCGTCCCACCCCCCCAGTTCTCAGCAATGATAAATATACTGAGGCTTCAAGGCGTTGCTTCGCCCCCTCTCTAAGCTCTCTTGTGATGATGAGAAATGTGCCGAGGCTTCAATGCATTGCCTGCCCCCTCCGCCCAAGGTCTCAGCAATGAAACATATACTGATGCTTCAGTGCGCTGTCCCCCCCAACTCTCCGCGATGAAACATATATTGAGGCTTCAAGGAGCTGCTTCGCCCCCTCCCTAAGCTCTCTTGTGATGATGAGACATGTGCCGAGGCTTCAAGGTGCTGTCCCCCCCCCCCAAGCTCTCACCGGTGAAACATATACTAAGGCTTCAAAGCACTGTTTCTTCCCCTCTCTAAGCTCTCTTGTGATGATGAGACATGTGCCGAGGTTTCAAGGTGCTGTCCCCCCCCCCCAAGCTCTCACCGGTGAAACATATACTAAGGCTTCAAAGCACTGTTTCTTCCCCTCTCTAAGCTCTCTTGTGATGATGAGATATGTGCCGAAGCTTTAAGGCGCTGTAGTGGTGTGTCCCACTGAAGCGCCCTCGCGGTGCTGCTGTGCTCTGTGTCACACACAGGGACCGAGATCCTGCACAGAACCATGCCCTCCTCAGCACCACCCCATCCTAACCGCGGCCTCTCTGGGCAGATACACATTTATTCGGCCTTTTCGCTGTTTGTTAGCCAAGAAACAGCTGGTATCATTTGCGCTGAATGTGCTTGGTGTTTCGGCGCTCGTGCTTTGAGGTGGTGACCCCCCTCCCTGTAGTCACCGCCCCTCCCCACCCCACGGTACCTCTGTGATATTTATCCCAGTTTGACTGAGTGAACCATCGGAGGGCCAGAGGCGGATATCCGCGGATTACTGCTTATATCACCAGCTGCTGGCTTTAAAGACAGCCTCACCGTGCGAGAGGTAGAATAGCCTCAAGTGGGCGGGGCCTGGGTGACCATCAGTTGGGGGTGACACCGAGAGACACCGAGACTCCCGCCCCCCTGAAAAGAACAAACCCTTAGTTGTTCCAGGGAGGTCAGTGAACAATCCCTGTGGACTTTAGTGTTGAGAGAGCCCTCCTTGGGCTTGACACGCATTCTCTGCAGCTATTTCCAGCTCAGCTTCACTTGCACTGTGTGATCTCGGCCTCACCGGGTAACCGTGTGAGAGGAGGCAATATGGCAGGACACAGGGTGGGGCCGTCTGTATATACGATTCTACCTGCACCCCTTCCCTTCTGGGCTCCTAGAGCTGGGACTCAGTGTGCTAGGCGCTGCCTCTGCCTATTAGACCCCGGAACCCAGGTCTCCCTGGTGGGGTAATTTTTATATTATTGTTCACGGCTGCATATATTAATCTTAATATTACACCATATACTATATAATATACAATACATAATATATAATATACAACGTTCTATATAATTGTTATTCTCATCGGTATTATTACGATTACCATCATCATCTGTATCACTATTTTTGTTATCATCACCTTATCGCCCACGGCCGTGCACATGTGTGGCGCGTGCCCATTGACCCCCCAACAGCACCCGAACGTGCTCTGCCACGCCCGGCTGCTCGGCCGTCCCCAATACCCTCGGCCTGAGGACCACTCCCGCATAGCCGAAGGGGACTGCACACCCCCCCCAAACACAGCTGGCCTCTGCACCTCGCACACCACTCCCCCAACCTCCCCCCTCACCTCACACTGCAGGAGCAGCGCCTCTCTCCTCTGTAACATTCCCAGGGGAATGTATGTTGCGCCTCTCTCCCATCTGCAGCTCTGCACCTAGGACCACGTTAATTCCCCCTTTGGCCCCCGCTTTCCTTCCAATTGTCCAGCGTGCCCCCATTGACTAACTCGCAGACCTACCCTGTGCATTCAACATCCCGAGACACCGTCCTCTCTCACGAGCATTACCCCTACCCCCTCTTGCCTACCCCTTGCCGTATTAAGTACCGACCATTAACCACCCCCATCCAAATTAGTGCCCATATGTTTCTACCCCTCCCCCCTTGCTATCCAGGCGCATTTAACCGCTCTTTATTATTCTTCATCCCCTGCCCTCACCTTATATCTCATGCGTTGCAGCATGTGGTTGGCATGAGCCCCCGTACCCATCACTCGCCTATGAGTGGCACTTGATCCCCGCTGTGCCATTCCCTCTAACCTGCCAATTCACCGTGGATCCTGTGCAATTAACAAGATATGTACGCTGATGAAAGTGAAATTGTCCCAGTAAAATGAGAAACAGGTTGTGGGATTAGGTACAGGCTTACTGATTCCACCAGTAATTCCTAGTTTTTAAGGCGACACCTATTAAGACATAACAATTCTGCCTCCAGGTTTAACTGATACCCCAGCTATAGGTATATTGGTATATTTGCTGATGTGTTGTAAAAGAATATGGAGTTTCGAGAGAGAATGTACAATAGTACAAATGCAATGCAATAGATTTTGCAATTACAACAAAGTGAGCTATTGTCATTTTCAATTACACGATTTGATTAATGCTTCATGAAGGTAAAAAAAAAAACAATAACATTTTCAATGCCAGTAGCTCAAAACAATATCATTGCGAGACCTATTGCAATGTAAATGCTTGTTAAACCAGGCGCAAAGAAGGGGAGATGCTTTCATTTATCTTTCCATTACCGACTGTGCATGCGTGCTGCACTGTACAGCATGCATACAAAGTGGGAAAAGCTTTCCCTTGCGTCTAGAATAGTATTTTGTACAGGAAGGGTGTCCTTCCTGTGCAAATCCTATGCTAGTCTCACATTCACAACCTAGTGCTATGGCGCTAAGGTGTGTGCGGCGCGCATTGCAGCTGTAATCAGCGCTGGAGCAAGGGAAAGGAGAGGAGAGAGCGATATCTTTGAGGATATGGCACTCTACTGCTCCCTCCCTGTCGCAAAACGCAGCGCAGCCTCGCGGGAGGCTGCGTTACGTTGCGGGGAGATTTGATAAATCACCCCCCTGGTTTTTTAACATGTTAATCTGAAAGAAATATTTTAGGCAAACATAGGTAAGGAGATCAATGGCCCAAAAGGACAAATAAGAAATGGGAAAAAAGTAATAGTGATTGGACTACCAGCTCTGGCATTATAGGGGACTAGTTTTTAGGTGAATGCACATATATGCACAAGCAAAATATGTCATTCTCAGTGAAAAAAGCTTTTGACAGACGTGGACTACCCACTGTCACATGCCGTATATTGTGGTGGGCATAAGAAAAATCAGATTGACAATTGAACAGACCAATAGTCCAAAGCTCCCTGTGTATGTCTAGATGAATGTTATGTATGTATTTTTCAAAGGTTTTTTTTTTTTTAAATAAACAAAATGTCTTGACTAATGCCAGATCTAAAAAAAAAAAATGATTGCTCAATTAAAAAGCAATCACTGACAAGGCGGTCTGCTGACCTTAGTAGACCACCAACCCTGTGATGGGTATCATTCCTAATGTGTCGCAAACAGCAACCTACTTCATTAAGTTCATGAGGCCGGTCAATTTGCGACACACTAGGAATCGCTAATTTAGGATTAAAAGTTTTATAAATTAGGGATAGCGATTTCCTAATTGTGATTTTGAGCTATTCACAATTAGGAAATTGCTATTGCTAATGTCAGTACATCTGGCCCGTACCCACTCCCATGCTTGCTTCAGAAGTAGCAAAGATCCTACAGCGCACCCCTAGGAAAATAAGTAAACTATCTAAAATCTCAATACAATGAAATCAGGTATTTGGGGGAATATGGATGCAAAACATCTAAAAGACCAAACGTCAAAAGAACCTTTAAAAAGAAAGAGGGTCAGAGGATCAGCATACTTGTTTTGAGAAAAACTGAATGAGGGTGTTAGACACTTACAGAACCTGGACAAACTTTCACCAAAATTCCTTTCTGGAAAATTCAACTTTGAGCTGATAGAAAGAAATACAAAAAAACATATTGTGAAGGCGGAATCTACCCACATGAAAAAGAAGAGACCAAGCAAAAAAAAGTCCAAAATAACTTTTTGAAATTGTCAAATAAAACGTCCTTCCTAAATCGGCATACCAGTACAACATCTCCAAAGAAAGATGTGAGGAGTTCCCAAAAGTGTGTGGAAAAGGCGAAGAAGATTGAACTATCCCTCACACAACCTGTGAGGAGACGTTCTTATTAAAACAACTGTAAAAGTTAAAGCCACCTGCTCTAACTTAAACAATCCTCTCCGTTTGAATTGGCTAAAACAGTGAGCAACACCAAATACTTATCTCACTTCTCTGAGACCATCTGCATGATTCTCTGTAAGGAAATGTGCATCTCTTTCACTCCAGATTAATCCAACCTTGTCACTGCTTGACCTTCACAAGGAAAATCTCTGACAGATTAAAAATAGGTCATGTCTTTCCTCTAATCAAGAAACAGGGGCAGTCCCAGCAGACCTGAATATCTTTTGACCTATTTACAATTCCCCATTCATAGCCAATATTTTAAAGAGCTAGCTAGAATTCCATCTCAATCAACATTTTGTAGGAAATTACATATTTGATGAGATGCAATCAGACTCTCATTGATTTGATATGATATTTATAAAGCGCAATAGTCACCCGAAGGCATCAAGGCGCTAGAGACCAGCCACAACTACCAAGGCAAGTGGAAAAGAAGACAAGAACTCCGCTAGCAGTTAGACTGTAAATAGCCACGTTTTAAGGGCCTTCCTAAAGGGAAAAAGAAGGGGGATAGATCTGAGAGCAAGGGGAAGATAATTCCAAAGTCTGCTTGCTGCCACCGAGAATGCCCTGTTCCCCCTCTTCTTCCTTTTGGTTCTTGGTACAGCTATCTGCAATTGAAGCGTGGAACGTATTGGTCTGCTGGAAGAATGCCAATTGAACATAGTCTTCAACCTTGAGGGGTAGAAAGCAAACATGGATTTATGAACTATGCAAAGAGATTTAAAAACAATGCGCTGTTCAATGGGGAGCCAGTGCAGGCGCTCTAGCCCCTTCCTAGCCGATTGTATTCTGGGAATATCCAGAATGAGTCTTGCCAAGGCGTTCTGCAGTACCTGGAGTTTGTTTTGCAGGCTCTTATTAGCAGCCAGGTACAAGGCATTAGAGTTATCAAGTCTGGACATTACCATGGCCAGTGCTACCTGTATCCGAGCTGGTCGTTGGATAAAAGGAAAGATTTTGTTTAACATCCTTATGAGCCAGGAGCATGTAGAGATGGTGTGATTCACTTGGATACTGAAGCTAAATCAAAACACCAAGATTCTTAGCATTTTCGCTCGGGACAGGACAGCATTCCAGGGATTGAAGCTAGCAGCTACTGTTTCACTTGGAGTCCCCAGGTCCAAATATCATCACTTTGGTTTTATCCCCATTAAGTTTCAAAAAGTTAGCTTTGCCAGTCTGCCACTCTGGTCATGCATCTAGAAACATTTTCTGACAGTGAGCAAGGCCCTTTAGGGATAGTAACCATAATCTGTGTATCATCTACATTTGACACCACCTCCAGTCCAAAAGAATGGATCACAGTTGCAAGGGGTGCCACATACAGATTGAAAAGAGTAGGGCTCAGAGGTGATCCCTGCGGAACTCCACAGGGGCGAACATAGGAATCCGAATGAAAGGATTTTAAATTCACCCTTTGGGATCTCCCTGTCAGAAATGAGGACAGGACTGCTAGTGCTTGATGTGAGATACCCAGACGCCGGAGTCTGTCAGCAGCAAGATAGGAGAGATGGTGTCAAATGCTGCTGACAGATCCAGGAGGATAGTATGACAAAACAGGGGAGCGATTCAGTTAAGGTAATACAGAGGTTGGAATCTATAATACTAAAATAATCAAGGAAAGTACCTCTGACACCATAAATCAGTTTTACTTATTCCTCAGCGGTCTTCTTAATTGACCCTGGGTTATATTTATTTACATCTTCATACTGATTGCTTTTATTTATCAAAAAGAAAGTTCCTGCCGCATAGCACATTAAAACATCATCCTCTTGATTTTTTTATACAACACAAGCTGTTTGAATAACAAATGACAAATGCACATAACGTGGAAACTATTTACATGACATACATATGTGTAATTCGTGACCAAAAATAAGCATATCCAAAGAAAGAAAAGCTTTTTAGCTTAGTCCAGTCCTACTTATTTACATACATCAAAGGGACTAAAATTCCATTTGTCCTCAAAATATAAGAATGCAATAGGTCCTAGAGAGGTCAGAGAGATATTATACAACACTTCAAAGAGGAGCATGAGCTATTCTGCTCAAATGCGCCTAGTATGATACAGGCAAAATTATGTTGGTTGCTCTGAACCTCTCTGGGTGGGAGCCAACGTGTTTTGACCTTCATTAAAGTGGACCAAAGGTGATAATTCTTGCGAAGGTCTTCATCAGGGCAGGGATTTACTCATGTAGGACAAAGGGTGCCAGATATATCGTGTGTATTATACTAGCATGGAGTTTCACTGTTCCGTTATTCTTGCGACTTCTGGGACTGTCTTGTTCAAACGTTTTTCATGGACGCCGTTAGCTTCAATCTTTTGCTTGCTGTCTTCTTGTAGCAGGATTAGCACCACCCCCTGTCCTTCATCCACCGTGCGCCTGATGTGATCAGTGGCTCATATTAAAGCTGGTTCTGTTCCATGATGCCTCCTAAATCAAAACTGCGAATCAATTAACCATGATTGATGTTTTGCAGTTTCCATGAACTGCCTATTAAGATGCAGTTCCAGGATCTTTGCAGGAGCAGGAAGCAAGGAGATAGGACGGTAGTTTTTACTATCCCTAGGATCAAGATTGGGTTTTTTCAAAAGAGGTCTGATAATAGCCTGTTTCCAGATTTGGGGATAAATTCCAGATCGAATGATATTATTCATTAATTTACAGAGGGGTTCTGCTATAGTGTCAGCCGCCATGTGGAGGATTGAAGGTGGACATGACTCCATTGGAGAGCCCGAGTGTGTTCTCATAAGATATTGTATGAGAAGAAGTGGTGCGAGGTCAGAGAATTTAGACAGGCCTCTATTATCGCCATCTGACAGCAGAGAGGCCTCTTTGATAGGGCTACTGACTGCCGGAGTTATAGTGGGTGTTTCGGGGTGAGAAATCCAGTATAGATGTCCGTGATTTTAGTTTGAAAGAAGGTGTCCAATTGGTTACAGAATATTTGTGATATTTCAGGTTCTGCCATAGATTGGGAAGATGAGAGCTGGTGTACCAGCCTGAACAGTTCTTTAGTGGATGTTACATTATCAATTATATGTGTACAGTATGTGGATTTATCTTCCACTAATGCATGTTTATATTCCCTGACACTAGCTTTGTATAGTGTTCTGTCCCGTTCCTCTAGAGTTAACCTCCAAGCTCGTTCAGTGCGATGACAAACTTGTTTTAATTGTTTAAGTCTGTCGTTCTACCATGGAGCCGAGGGGCGACGTTTTTTTCTGGATGCAGCGATGAGACCGTAACTCTTAAAATTGTTGATGACATTCTCTGCATCCTCGACTAAAGTGATCCTTGACTCCTTATCCTCCTTGAACTATCAGCTGCCTTCAACACAGTGAATCATGCCAACATTCTCAAAATCCCTAATGAAAGAATAGTGTTCTTCGCGGGTTCCTCTCATAACTGAATAATCAACTCCAATGAATAAAAATGACCAGCTACCTTTACAATCTTGTATATATCCACAAAGTGTTCCTCGAAATTCTATTCTTTCTCTAACCATTTTCAACCTCTACATGGAGCTGCTAACTCCATGCTAAATTGCTTCATACCAATTCAACACAGACCACACATACATCCCTTCTTCCAGGCCACAGCACAAGTCACAGCAGAAAAGGCATTTTCCAACCGCCTACACAGCAGTCTGATCCAAATATGGCAGGTGGGACTGACAACTCCTTGTCGGCCGGTCTCAATCCCACTTCGATGGTGGTCGGACAAGTGTCTGACCACCATCGTAAGGACCCCCTGTTTGTTTAAAGAGATTACAAGCCTGACCGCTGCCTCTGAGTTTACATACAGTAGGTTCTGTATGACGTGGCTGGAAATTGTGGTACTCCTTGTTTAATTTTATGGCCCCACAATTGATATCCAGCAATTTCAGGGTATAGTTAGACAAGTATTAGACTTTAATATAAAAATGCTGCTTTGCAATCACTTGAGAAGAAACATCCCATATTCAGTATTGTAAAGCTCACAAAGGGGGTAATTACATTATTTATTTTTACCTCGTTGCTGATTTAACCATCAGGCATATGCTAAGTTGTTTTACATTTGAGCATGACGGGACTGTTTAGAAAATAATGACAAGGTTGGGCCAGGAAGTCAGCTCTAAAACTTTTGGTTATGTAATCAGGATCTTAAAACCACGTTCCATATATTGTGTAATTGAACTGTAGTTTTTTAATGCAATATGAACTATCTTTGGTTTTGTCTTCAGAAGTTTGGATGAACACTGTGATGCTGAAAAGATAATTATTTTTAGGAACGCAAGCAATGTATTAATTATTAGGGCTTTGTTTACAAATTCCGAAATGCACTGTAATATATATTTTTGTGTATTTCTATAATTAAACAAGATTTGTATTGTTTGAATTACCTATAAACTAATTTAAATGTGTTTGTGTATGTGTGTTGTGTGTGGTTAGATGGATAGATGGATAGATGGATAGATGGATAGATGGATAGATGGATAGATGGATAGATGGATAGATAGATAGATAGATAGATAGATAGATAGATAGATAGATAGATAGATAGATAGATAGATAGATAGATCCATATACATGTCTGATAAACCATGTTTCTTGAAGCAAGTGCATTTATAAACACACAGTCCCACATTTATGTCTACAGTGTAAAGGTAATTGGACCTGTTGGATCTATACTCTGGTCTACGCAACCCGAAAAATCACTCAACCACTGTGCTTAACTCATTGAAACTAAGCCATCGATCAGTGCCAATCCTCAAAGAAGGAGCTGTCAACCGGTCATTAATCTTCCTGAGCAGCCACTGTTTTCTGGTCTGCAAACTGCAGCTTTTAGAATGACTTTTTGTAACAGAAAACAACATGAATTATTGTGAAGAGGAAATATAAGAATTATGTGATTTTGTTTTTTATTGTATAGTAGTGTGATGACCCCAGTTAGGCAAAAAAGCGAGGAAAAAAATATGCACACAGCTGTTCAGAGCTGACTAGAGACATCACTTCACAGAGGCAGTTTCGAAACATCGCATGACAATTCTTTGACAAAAATGAATACTGAAGTAACTATTTTTAAACAACTATTCACATGATTCTTGTGGAAAGGCTCAGTGTCTTACATGGACTCCATAAACTGCCACCAAAGCTGTTAGATAATTATCTTTATTAGTTCTTTGTACACACCAGAAGAAGTATACATTCACCTTAACTACTGAGACTGAGGTACATTTTGTAAAGTATAGAAAGTCTTCTAAAAAATCCTGGCTCTCAGCATATTAACCTTGAATTTTGATTATAGTATGAAATAAAAAATACATGCAGGTGGCCTTAGGGTAATATAGAATGTTTGCTATTGTTGAGTGAGAGGCATCATGAAATTATGGCTTCACTTCTTGTGCTCATGAAAACAAGTACATGTACTTGAGCCAATGTGCACAGTTCACACGCGACAATTGTCAATTTGGTCGTTCTCAATTTTTCTCATTAAATAAATTTCACATAAATGTATTCCATAAAGCAATGTGTCGAATTGTATTCATATGAACTCACAAATGAATATTACACAATACAAATTCTTTGTTGTACAAATGTCAAGTTTAACTTATACGGATGCCTGCTTGCGACATACAAATTTTCACAATCTTCTTTCCCACCCAATTGCAATCACATGTGTATTAATTACATTTTTGCACCCGACCTGAGATGAATTATGTATTTCCCAGTGATGACGTTATTGCAGTTTATGCAGTTTTGACATCTCCTAGTTCCTCATGGTTATGCTGTTTTGACTTTAGTGGATGACATCAGGAGCTCCTTGAGATTTTTTTATCTTCTATATGCATGTAATGGTTTGTGTTTAAAAATGTCTTTGAAATCCTGTTCATTCTCAGAAAGAAAGACTATACAGGACGGTTAACTGTGTAATATGGTTAAACATTACCATCGAGACGTTCTGGTCACATCACAAGTCATTCGGATGAAGGCTGATTGGACCATAATATACATGCTAACAGCTATGTAAATGTCAAATTGCACCACTACTGCATATGATTCATCACACTAAACACATGCTTTAAATTGGACCTCTCCCTTTGTAATAGCTTATTTATAGACAAGGAAACTCACTCGAATTCTTTAAGTCTAACAATGTCTATTGAAAGCGTAATTTCCACCAACATGCTAGATCAATTACACCATATATTCCAAACATGCCCATACTAGTGGTCTTGTTCAAATACTTTAAAAGATTGTTTGAAGGATGCCAAATAAAGTAGTTCACTGTTGGCAAACAGAGGTTTTCAGAGATAAGCTGTTTCACCCTGCATAGACACCTATATTAAGGAACATCGAGGGCCCTTACTCCCTGTTTGTGCCTTTCAAACAAAACTCCCCATACCCCTGCAGGTAATCAAATCTCCAAACCATCTGCTTAGTTCTTAAATTTCAAAAAATTTCTAAATACAAGCCAAGGTGACAGATTAGTACATTTTTAAGATTGTCAAACCAGGTAATATTTATTTTCCCTTCCCAGATCATGTATTGTGCAAATGGATTAAAAAAAATGTGCAGCTTCATACTATGTGTCACATGGAGGGATAACATCACTGATGCAAATAATGCTATGCTTTTGTACTGCAAAATGCGATCTAACATTGTGCCATGGAAGAAAGGCAATCAAGCTTTATCTTGTGTGATTTTTGTGCTCGAGGTATAACCTAGAGTAAAACTATTTTCACAAGGACAACCTCCCAAGAACACACTACGTAACGTGTAATTCCTTTCTTGTCACGTGTAAAAAACAGTGAAATATTTTGACTACGCCAACTTTTGGCCATTGTTTGCACCTTTTTTGGTCGAGCATCAAAGACCTGTTGTATCCTCTTCTATGAGCTTTGGCACACCCACCGATTGCCATTTGTTGCTATCTGGGTCCTTTAGAAATGCTGGCTTGTTATTCTCCCGTTGACTTCCTGCAACAATCCCGCCCATTGACTGCTGACGCTGGATTCGCGGTAACTAAGATGCCCCCCTTCCGACATTCTATTCACTAGACTGTCGCGCCCCCGGCGCTGTCTTCGCCATCACTCAAAGGACGCTCTATTCATTAGATTGTCTGGCCCTTGGCGCCGTGTTCGCCATTACCTAATTAAGGACCTTCGAACTGTCTTCTTGCACCCTCCACGCTGATTGATTTTTGACGCTGGACCCCCCTGATTACTTTTCTTCCATTCATTGGAATTGCATAAACATTGCGCCTTGTTCATCCCCATGATTACAAATCATTCTTGTTCCTCTCAGCACCGTTTGCATTTTGCAACCCAGTCCTGATGATGATCCCAATTCAACCGGATCGAAACGCCGTCGACACTTCAGCTCAATTGATGGCCCTATGGTTCTTTAAAATGAATATGTAATCAATTTTATTGTCACAAATTGAATTAGAACCCTTGAATTTAGTGTTCATCCTTTCACTTTCACTTCACCTTGCGCCGTCCCCAGCTGTTCGCACCTTGTCACTTGAGTTGCCGTCTTCGTGTCACGTACACTTTAAGCACCAAGTACAAGTTCGGGTTGTTTTTATGTCACATTGAATTTTCGTACAGTGCTGTTACAACTGTTCTATTATTCTTCTCAATTAAGTTGTTGTTTGTCTTTCTGTATTTAATTCATCCAATACAATATAATTTCTCTACAACTTTTTTATTCAGAGTCTTCCTTATTCCAATTGTAATGTTGTATACATGCTTTTCACTTGTCTACATTGAATGACACCAGTTGAGATTACTTGTTGTTTTTTACATTATTACCCCTGTCTCAATGAGGTTTATGGGTTTATGCTCCTGTTGTTTATCATAAGGCTTGTTATTGGTGCATTTGTTTAGATGCCCCTCCATTGTGTGCTTAGCTCTCTCCCTGGCGATTTCACTAAGAAAATATTTCTGTTGGCCATCACATTGTTACAGCTTATGATGGCCCCTCCTCCCATTCTGTGCAGCAATTGTATGTTTCCCTTGAACATCAGCAAAGCACGCCATTCGTTTTCCTGCTCATACATCCATTTGTCACATAAAGAGGTTACAGGAATGGAATAACGGCATCTCAAAGATCTACACCGGACCTATATGTGCTTCGTTACCAGGCATCACAGAGCAGTCAGCGTCTCAGTGGCTGGTGGGTTGTGGGGGAAAGCCCTGTGCATCAGTCACAAAGAGGTGTCAAAGGGCCACTTGCCGGGCCCGTCAGTGATCAGCCTGGTGCACCCTGCGGTCAGGTCACCAAGACCAACCGGCCCAAGCTTCTCTGCTCTCAGTAAGCGGTCACGAATACAAGACCAGCCGCTGCATCAGGAATCACAGGGAGCAAGCATGAGGTATGTGTTGACGTGATAATGTATAAGTATACATTTTCCGTGTACTATAGAATGGTATGCGACCCAACCAACTGTTGTGGTTTTTTTTCTGTTCTTTGTGTTGAGCAACTGTATTTGTTCACCCTTAAGCCACGCCCCTCCTTATGAGCTGCATGTTGAACCAGCAGTGTATAACAAGCATAATGCAGGAAACCAAGCATGTGGCAAGAGGCAGCAAAAGATGAGAAAGTGCAGGGATGGGCTTCTTTGAAAGAACTGTGCGAGTTCGTTTCCAGCAGCAGGCGTGTGATCCCATTTGTACAAAGAACCAGGCTCCTATTGTTTCCTCCTGAGTATCCTTATTATAGTCAGTGGTGGGGCGGTGAACCTGTCTGGCTCAGCTGCGGATGCTCAATGACCTCAGAAGCAGGTGCCCAGCTCCCCTTTATTATCTCGCCCACCAGCGCACAATATTCCGGCCATCTCGGCACTTGCAAAATGGCTCGCGCCTCCTCCCGGGACACCTGCAGTGTCTGCTCAGTGGTCCAGGGGGAGGTCTTGGCTGCTGAGCCTGGGACTTACAGCTGCATGGATACAGAGCGGCCTCTCTAGTACTAACTGCTGTGGTCTCTCTGAAACCTTTCCCTTGCTGCCATGTCCTGGCCGAAGCTCGCCCCGGATGCCACACATAGGCAATTTATCACTTTATTGTCTTGTACAAACAGAAGCTCGGCACTTTAAGAGAATATCCGCTGGCTAGTTGGCGCAAATTACTAGATCCATTATTGAGCAGAAACATCCACTTTACTCGGATAGTTGTGCAATGTAAAATCCTGTCCTCTTAATACAATAGGAAATACCGCACCAATACCAGTTGTAAACCTCTCACCCCGCCACCCTTCAACCACAATTTATTGCAAATACTTTCCCCATTACACAGCTCATACTGTCAATAACCCATAGTTGTTCATTATTCATGCATCCATCCATACCAATCATTTGAGCATCTTTTAACCTTTTACTGCTGCACCGCTGTGTGTTTTCAATATAGTAACACGGAGCAACTCACTAATATTACTGCAAATAATCTCCGTGAAACTCTCCATGTTCTCATATACAAGGTTCGGATTTGGTCTAAAAGAAACAAATTTATAGATATTGCATGAAAAATTACACATAATTTCTCGGAAGATGTGTGTAATAGACTCTCACACATCACCCACATTAGCTAAAAACGTATAAGGTCCCAAAGGCGAAACCGATTGCATTGCAAATGCTTGTTTCCTTTGGTGTTATTACTGTTCACATCACTATGTTGTGCTAGTATGCATGACTGCAGTGGGTATGGATTTGCACCATAATACCCACTTTATTTATTATTTATTCATGTTGGAAGTTCTCTACAAAAGTGCAGTAGAGCATTTCCCATTCAATATAACACAAGTACATGTAACATAACAAAGGTAAAATAAAACTGCTTTATTTAATAAAGGCAGCATATAGGCTAAGTGGTAAATAAGTGAGACGACAATGGTGGAGCTAATTTGAATAATTTGAATAGGAGGGTAGGGGCTACAGCTGCAGATTCCGAAATATATTGTTCATGTGATGGGGAGGGATGGTGAAGCGTGGAATTGGAGTGTTAGTCTGGTAAATGCATGTTGAACAGGCAAGCATAATGGCTCTTTCTGAATCATAGGAGATTTTGTTTGAGACTCATGGTTTTAGGGTGATAGCACAAAATATTGAGTCTTTAATATTGTGATACCTAAATATCATGTCAAGTATAACATTAGTACAAAAATATTGTGTTGCAGAATATGGTGGTCAAGAATACTTGTTTTTTGGTTTATAATATTTTGATTTATTATTGTTTACTTACAAATCGCTGTAAAAATATAGTTTATTGACTACTTTATTATGCATTAGTGAAGATATTAATTTTTGGTGTTAGTATGGTTAGTATATTTGTCAATTGTTATTACTTTTGTAAAGAATAGTTTAAAGTTAATTTATAATGTAGTAGCAATTTGCTGTGTTTGTAAGGGAATTAAAATCCCCTTAATGTTATTATTAATTAATTTTCTATTGTAAATTAAATATTTAAATGATTGATAATTATACAAATTGTTCAATAGGTATTTTCATTTAATTGGTAATTTTTCAAGTATAGTTAAACGTTTATATTTTTGTTACTAATTTATATTTCAGTGTTGGGTTGTTAGTTTTGTAGAGTACTGGAGTTGTTGTGTAGTTTCCACTTTCCAGTGGGAACTGAGAATTTGTTGGGCAACATGCTGCTAGACTAATTCTGAGCACCCATGCTAAATATGTTGTCCTAGAGACCAGCTAGCTCACAATGCCACCATAACCACCACGAAATTGAGACAGTAAGCGTATGGCTTTGGCAACCACATACCATGACCACTCTGACTCCCCGCAGGAATCGTCTTAACAGATCCAGAACCCTATTGCTCAGTCACTCGTGCTGTCTTATAGAAGTATAGAATGTATGTGCTGCAATAATCAATAGACCGAATCAGATAAAAGTGATTAGCGGTATAAGGACAGCGAACAAAAGAAATAGTTCCACCATCTTGCTAAAAAAAGTATATCTGTAAGCATATAAAAACAATATACAGCGTACTCCTTCTATGTATTCTCTAACCTAGATGCCTAAGGTGTGTGTGTGTTCAGCCAAAATACCCTATTGGAGATCCAAACCCCATTACCTGAAGGGAAAGAATGTATGTCCCTGTCTTGGTCATGGGTTGGACATCCCTCCTCGCAAAGGGATCAGCAAGATTTCAGTGTGTAGCAACCTCGCAAGGACAGCAAATGCTCCTCTGTCCCAAACCAGAAACGCTTGTTTATTCATAACAAAAAACATCCTTGCTACCGAACCGAGACCTTAGTCAGGCCGTCATTGTTTATGATTTATTGATAGCTGCGTCTCCTCATGGACGAATAACAAACATTTGCATTTTCACAATGTATGTTCAGACCTTGCACAACATGTTCAAGGTGTTGTGATAGGGTTGTATGACAGAGGGATGCATGGCTAAACAGCACGTGACTTTACCAAGCAGCCCGAACCGCGAATTCATCTTAACCATGCATTCTTTTACCAAGCATGTCTTTATCATGCATTTTCGTTGAAAGGCATGAATGCTAAGGGGGTATGCGTGGTTGAGGTTTGCCACTACTCTGATCCCTGGCCCCCCCGCCCTAAGCCCTAAAATTTGAAACCCCTACCCGGCCCTTCGCCCTGAGGCCTAATCCTGCCCTGGCCTTAAAGCCACCCCTTCCCCTCCCCCTGCGGCCTAAAACCATGTCTCTTACCATATACTACCCTGACCCCCGCCCCCCACCCAAAGGCACAAAATTCGAGCCCCCTACCTTGCCCACCCACCCTAAGGCCTAAACCTGCCCTGTCCTTAAAACTACCCCTTCCCCTCCCCCGCCCTAAGGCCTAAAACCCTGCCTCTTACCATATACTATCCTGCTCCCACCCTCTGCGCTGTCCCTAAAGCACACTCACCACTCCCCCCACCCTGAGCCCTAAAATCCCCACCCTTTCCAAAGCTACCCCAATCCCTTCCACTGCCCTGAGGCCTAAATCCCTAAACTACCCTGTCCTCCAACCGTCCTGAGCCCTAAAACTGCCCCTACTCCTAAAACCTCCCCCAAACCCAGCCCTTAAAACTACCCCTCCCCCACTGAGCGCTAAAACCCTGCCCCTTTCCAAAACTACCTCAACCCCCCCTGACCCCTAAAAGCGACCTCCAACCTTAAACACCCACCAAACCCGGCCCCAGCCCCACTCACCTATTCCACGTCCAGAGCTTCCTGTTCCAATGCTTCCCCGTCCATCCTGAACACTATGCGTGGTTAAGGCAGATGTGTTGTTCAGACAAGCATGGTTGCGCTTGTGGCTTTCCATAACGCATGGCTCTCCCTGCATTTTTCCGGGCATTCCCTTGTGATAGTGTTCTTACGAAGTGGAATTTGTAAGCAAAGTAGTTTCAGGGAAACTAATTCTGCATGTCACACACGCAAATGTGTGTTAAAAGTCATTGTGTGAAAGAGAAGGCAACTTAGGAAATGTGTACATGGTAAAATGGCAGTGTTTCTCCCCGGGCCTAACTGAGCCACATGACAGGGTAGAAATTTAATGAAATTTCAAATAATTATATAATAATAATTTTGTAATTGTTAATTAGGTAGTTGATTAATAATTATGTAAATTGAAGTATTGTTTAATTTTTGTAGTAATAAATATATTTTTTAAATGTTACAGTATATTTTAATGGTCATGTATTTGTTAGTGATTTCTATTTTAGTAGCACTTTGTTAGTTTTCTGAGGTAATAAGGTTCGAAGTTAATTAAATCACAACAAATTTTGTATTATGCCAATTAATTTTAACAAATTATGTAATTCATTTAATTTATGGCAATTGTTTTATATGTCATTGTTGTAATAAGATTTTTCATTTTACAGTATTTTTTAAAAGAATTGTTAGTATTATATATTTTAATAATGGGTTTTTGAATGTTTTGGGGGATAGGGTGAGAAGTAATTAAAATTATAATATTTTAAAATTTGGTTGTAAATAACATTTAATGGATTCATTGATCACTATTTATGTAGCTTTTTACATTTGTGGTCTATTATGTACAATATTTGTTTTATTTAGTAATTTATTACTAAGTGTTTTTAATAATATTTGTAAAATGTTTTTTATATGTATTGTGTTAAAACCTTTTTATATTTCAAATTAAATTTAGTGATATTTTGAATTAAATCCTGTTTTATTTATTATGTAAATATGTTTTTGTGTTGTTTACTATATTTGTAGGTACATAAGTAAATTTTATTTTAAATATTTATATTTTTTTATTTCATTTTGTTATGCATTTCTGAAATTTTTTTAATGCTATATAATATGTATTCTTTATTTATAATAAGATTTTATTTCTTTCAGATTTTAGGTATTAACATCTTTTGTACACAATAATTAGGAGTAGAATGTTATTTGTAGTCCCTCCAAAGTCCAACATTTTCCCTACTGTTGTTTAGACTAAGGAGTCCAACACTTTCCCTACTTTTGCATAAACTGTGGTGGGGATAGTAAATCTAACACCTCCAGAGTTCAACACTTTCCCTAATGTTGCTTAGACTAGAATGGCAATAGCAATCTCACCCCTCTGAAGTCCAACACTTTCTCTACTGTTGGGTACTCTGGATTGGAAAAAGTTAATGTAACGCCTCTGGTGTCCAAAGCTTTCCCTACAGTTGCTAAAATGGCAGGGGGAATAGTAAATCTAAGACCTCGAAAGTCCAATGCTTATCCTACTGTTTCATAGGATGGAGTGGGATTAGTAAAGTTACCCTTTGCAAATTAAATACTTCATATAATGTTTATTAAAATGCTATTTTAGTATTTACTTTTGTATTGTTGTTGAATATTGTATTTTGTTTTTAATAATCTGTAATTTTAGTGTCAATATTATTTTTAGAAAAATGTTTTCATTGATTTCTTTCATTCATTATATTAGTTTAGTTAATTGTTATATTGATAAATACATTTGTAAATTGATAACATTTATATATAAATTAATCAATATTTAATCACACACACATATAAAGAAATATTACATAATAGTCTATATTTTGTCGATATTCTTACCTTGTTTTGGATGATATTCCATTCCATGACATTTTTGACACTATATTTTTGTCATGCCTATTATCAGTATAGGAAGATGCTATTAAGGTAAACAATACTTTTAACTCGATATTCACGTGTCTTGCTATTTTTGTGCACAATATTTGGTCACACAACAGGTTTTAGGAATTGTTTGTATATAGCCTTGGAACTGAGCAAGACAAGGCTTGCTTTGATGTCTTGTTTTTCTTTATTTTAAAATTTTCAGGTTGGATTTAAGATTTGCCTTGTGTCCGTCTTTCACCTCCTATCGTGTGTAGTTTGTTTTTAGGAAGGGCAGAAGTTTGTCTTGCAGAGCACTGTGGGTTATATATGTTAGTAGGAATTTGATGCAATCCTCTGAAGGTACCCAGTGGAGTTAATGTTTTAAAATAGCATTATATGGTTAGATTTTTATTTTCATTAGAGAGCAGGTATATTGCTGTGTGAACTGTGGCCTTGAAAGAGGTGGTTGTGGATTTTGGAACCGTAACCTTTGTCAGGATAGGAAAGCACGAGGACCTGAACTGAATTCCTGATGTATGTGGAGGGGATGGAAAATTTGAATTTATTAAATTGGTGAAGTTATTATGATGCTGTTTTCCTAGGTTTATTAGTGTATATCTTCAAATTGAAGTTTGTGTGCATGATGAAGCTTTGAGACTTGGTGAATGGTGAGGTGGCAAGAGTTTTGTGCCATTTTTGAAGTGGGAAAGAAGAATCATTGGAGTACTGAGGTGAACATTCTGTGCTGTTCAAATTCTGGTTTAGAATTAATGCAAACACCAATTTTAATATGCCTCAAGAAAGTTTTTTAGGCCTGATATATTATGTTATGCTGATTTATACAGTGCATGGCTGCCCCCATAGGGGCTTCCCAGTGTTACCTGCTTCTTCTATGACCACCTCCAACAAAAACCCCATCCTATGCTGCAAACAGCCAAGTCTTCAACAGTTTCCTAAAACAGAGGTGATTAGAAATGTTCTGCAGATATGTAGGTAAATTATTCCATAACACTGGAGCTATCGCTCAAAAGGAGCGCCTCCCCTCCTCACCAATCTAAAGTAGGGTACCACTGCCAAAGTAAAGTCAGCTGATCTGTTGATATGTTAAGTGGGTTATCTACGTTCGCTTGCTGAATATTGTTAGAATATTATTGAATGGAAATTCTCTTGTCTTTCAATCTTGAGATTCAGAGGCTCCCTGAATAGGTGAGGAAGAGAATTGTTTCATGCCAGAGGGATGTGCGGAAAGATTTTTAGCACTTTACAGCCTATCTCCATTTAGGAAGAACATATGTTCAGAAGGGCATGTGATTAATGGTACATAGTGTTGCAGACAGATTCAATATGACCAGTAGGCAGGTGTCTCCTTTGTCCAGCATGCTTGCGATGTTAGGATTTGAATTCTGGCAGTCTCGATGCTGCATCTAGTCCTGACTCCAGAGTGTAATTTGTTCAGTAGGTTGTTGTTTGATATGTGGACCAATAGGAGTTTGGCAAATGCTTTTTCAATAATTATTCCTAAGCATGGTAGCTTAGTGACTGTTCTAAGCATCTAGAGATTGGTCGGGTCAAAGTTTGATTCCTTAAGTAGGTGAAAGGCTTGGCCATACTTCAAAATGGATGAGAATGTACCCTCATTCAATAAGGCATTAGGAGCCCTATTACGATGTCGGTTGGTAAGCCTCTGACCGCATGTTGGAGGCTTAGCAACCAACACTGTTGGTTTACATTCTGACCGCTGAAGTATGATGTCAGCGGCCAGAGTGTAAACCAGTCGGTCAAACCGACTGGATTCCGATGAACCCCAGGAGCCCACCGGCCAGTCGGAAGCCGCACATAATCCCTAATGGACAGCATTTCCGTAGTCGGGATTATGATGTTGTTTTCCGACAGCCTTCCTGTGTTGGCCTTTCTGACATGGAAAGGCTGTCAAAGAGCGACTTTGGGAGCCCCTAGCAGGGTCCCCTTCTCCCCTGGCATTAGGGTTGAGGCCTTCACATCCCTGCACTGTGTGGCAAGCACCATGAGGTCCATTCCTATTATGTATTAGGTTTAAGGGATTCGGTTCTTTTTGGTGTTTGCTGTTAATTCAAAATAAGAGTTTGTGAAGGATTTAATTGTGTTAACAATGTTGTTTTTACCTGCAATGGATTTTAGCCGTTTGGAGAGGTTTCGGAGGGTATTTTATTTAGATGTCTTATCCATATTTTGGTGAGTTTGGATTTGCCTTCTTTCCACAAGTCATGTTGGGAGATGTGAAAAGAGACAGCATAGTGACATAGTGGAACAGTCCAGTATTATATGCTGTACAAATAAGAGGACGATCGACTTGGCAATTTTCACATCAAGGGTCTTGTATTTGCTTTTTGGTGGATCGTCATGGCTGTTAATATAGATAGGATTGTAGTGCACAGTTGTTTCATGGGAATAAATGCTGCAGACAATATTACAGCAATGGAATAGGTTAGCTGGTCTTGGGAGAGCGATGTTGCTGGAGAAATTAATGAGAATTGCATTGTTTCCTTAAGGTGAGTTTGTTGGGTTGTTCTTACTGACATGTGGCTTGCATCACATACCTAAAAAAATAAATTTAGAAAATAATCATGAGAGTAGAAGTGCGGGTAGTCTTAACAGCTGCAGAGCTCAAGTCTGCCATGTAATGTATTGCAAATGAGTTTTGTAACCGACATTGTTTTAGAGGTGGGTGAGCCCCTGAAGGCCCGACCAAGATGCCTGGCTTTGTCTCATCTCCAGGTCCTCTTGGAACCTGGAACCCAAATGAGTTGAGGATTCATGTGGTTTGGTTGCCACCCATGCTCTAAGAATTAAAGACAAAGTATTAGAATTCGATTTAAAACACACAGGAGAGAGGAAGATACTCATCTAGTGTCTGAACCCTACAATGTGAAATCAGAAAACCTGAGATCAATCTTGGCTTACTCTTATGGCCAAAGTGTGTTTTTTACCTTACCTCTTTTTTTTCATTATTGTATATAAGAGGATCTTGAAGAGTGCACATTCAGGATGAGTCCTGTACAAAAGTGCTTTTTTTTCTTTGTTTTAGTAGACAAAAACTTTCCTGAACGTATAGTAAGAATCTGGGGCTGCTAATAGGGTGTGCCTTTCAACTGTCTTAGCTCTTAGTTCATGACTAATATTGCTAATATTGTCATCACAGCAGGGGCAAGAATGTGTCTAAGTTTATGTTTAATAACTATCACATAATAATTGCTTCTCAATGCAGTGACTTACTCTGATGTGCTACGGTGAAAGTCTTAGTCGCGCCACGGACTGGTGCCCCGCCTTTCACAGGAAGTGCAGGTGTTGGGGGAGTGTTTCGTGATGTCATCGTGAGGCGCAACGATGGCCTTGGGGGACCATTTAAGGTGGTACACCAGTGATTGCAGCCTCTTTGTCCATTCTCAGCAGATATGCTGCGGATCTAGAGCAACAATCGTTTCATCAGCCACCCACCCAACTCTGGACAGGCAGGGTCCCTGGCAGATGATAAAGGGAGATACACAAACATTCTGATTCTGGAACTGGACTGACCTGATGAAGGAGTATGATTTGTGTGGACACCGGATAGGCGGGAGGCTGGACTGACCTGCCGGTAGTCTTGGACTTTCTTTCCCTACCCCGTGATGTCTGGATTGGAACTTTGGGGATTATACCTGTTTTCAGGTACCCTGGTGGGCAGGTGCGCTATTCAGTGCCCTGGATTTGAGTTTTTTGGGACTCCTCTGGGTTGGAGGGGATGTGGCAAGTTGTCCCAATGATTTTCCTGGCAATGCTTTGTTCGGTGATGCATGGATTCCCCTGGTGGAACCTGGGGGGCTGTTGCACGTTGGTGGTCTTCTAGCACAATGCACGCAGCAGATCTCACGACAATGTGGGCTGATGTGCTTATAATGTGAAATATGATATTTAACTTGTCTCTTCATATTCCATTTTGCTTTTGATGTCTCTAAAAGAATGTTTTCTAGAAGAATACCTCTCTGTTATTCAACTTTGCTTATGAGTAATTTGAATTATTGATGTGAATAAAAGGCTACGCCAGGGGCAACCACAATTGGCTCTAATCGGTTGGGGGCGAATTGCACGTTGTGCGCATACTATCCACAAGATTAAGAAATACACTTCTTTGAATTTTGAAGAGACATTATCATGCTTGAAGTTATTTGCATGATTCACATGCCGTACATTTTCGTGCCTCGGCTCGTGCATGGGTTTTAAAGACAATGTAGACCGCTGCCACGGTTTTCCCTCTTAATTTGTTGGCTCGCCCACCTCTACATTGCGTGTTTGTTAGTAATTCATGGTGATTAGCTGAACTGCCTGACGATTTAAAGTGAAAGTGAGTGTTGTTTCATCTTTGTTTTCCATTTGTGACACCACTCCGCGCTTTGACTAGTCAGATGTCTCTAGGCTGTGGCTGTGGGCCAGACACACGCGCATGCGCCGTGGAAGACCTCAGCAGGGTTTGCCAAGAACCTTCACCGACAATCCCAGGCAATGGGAACATTTTCTCTTCAGTGTGTGCCAGCACAGGACGTGAAGATGTGAAAAGGACACTTGAGATCTTGGCTGGTAAGATTTCAACCACATGTTCAAACAAATGGTGCTCAGATGATAGAGAGTTTGTTAGTTCTTCCATGGAGGCGGAAAAGGACTTGAATGGATTAAGCGGTGTTTGAGCAGGAATAGTGCTACTTTGGGTTTGTGGCTTTTTGGTGTCGAGCAGCTGCAGAACGTTTTATTAATTTTATGTCTTGCTAGCTCAGTTCCTAGAAGTCACCTTGCCAGTGTTTTATTTAAAAAAATTAAAAAATACATTGGGGTGTTCTAAACTTTTTGTTTAGGGGCCTGGCGCCGGTGTTGCCAAATTAGGGTGACCACCTCACTGCAGGTCATTAAGGACACTGTCTCCTGTCCTCAACTTTTCACTTTCAAATCCTTGATTTCAGGTGTGTTTGTGCAATGGAAGGAAAACAAGTACAATACCCAGAATACATTGCGTTTTGTTACGTAGGTTCAGGGCGGACGTGGAAGGAGATGGTCACTCAATGCTGATTACAGGGGTTTCCAAACACCAAGCCTGCCTATTCATGACTCCACCTAATGCCTCTTTCTTCCTTTACAATACACCTCCTTTCATTTTCTCATTCCTGCAGATTCTTTCTCATCCCTGCTTTACATCTTTGCCACTGCTCTCCTGTATTATTCTTCCTTCTTCTTTTCTTATTATTCTGAATCTCTTTCTTTCTCTGGGTCCACGTTTTGTGATGAAACTTATGTCTCAGTCCTCGGAAATGAGTTCCGGTGCCTGCCACCAGCAACCACCTGCACAAAGTAAGCACCGCTCCTAGTCCATATTGTGCCCATAATAACTGAAACAATAGACTAGTTATGGCTCCTGGTTGGGTGGTGCCCAGTGGTTAGTTTGTAAAAGAAATAAGTGCCGGTGCTCTCGTCAGGAGGCAGTTTGCACCAGCCCATTTCTCTTATAGCGCTGCCTAAAACAGAGCCGACTACTAACCAGGAAGTGGGGGGGGGGGCATAATGGCCAGAGCTGCCGACTTCGGAGCTGGGCACCCAGGTTCAAGTCTCAGGATCAGCTCAACATCCTGTGATTCAGTGCAAACCACGTAATCTCCCCGTGCCTACCAAAAATGAGTGTGTCCTTAACTGGTGCTCATAAAACTATAGCGCTGGTGTTGGTGATTACGTGCCAGTGCTGAGCACTGGAAACCACAGGCTCAAATTTAGCACTGGTGCCTGTTGTTCTTCACTTGCCATCTCTGTCATGTGGTCACAGCCGTACTTTGCTGAGACCAAAGTAAAGGAACAAGACATATTTACTTCTCTAATAAAGCACACAGCAGGTGTCTGGAGATCATAGTCCAGGCACACAGGCTGGAGTGAAGATTTTGTGGGACTGCGATCACAAACGAGGTGTGTGGGCCTTTTCTGATTTTATGGCAACACTTACTAGTGGCCAAGGTCAGCTACTTGTCACGCATTTATCACAAATGCAGATGAAGCCTGATTTTGTCATGTAGGAGTAGATTTAGTAGTGGTAGTGTGGGAGTCCTGAATGGAGCATAGCCAGGCCAAACAACCACTGCTGCTCCCACCAGTGACTGCACTATAGGTACAATAGAAGGATATATAGGGGAAAGAAAGTGCATTGGATGTGGGAAAGTGATAACAGAAAATGCTGAAAAACGAGGGCAATTGTGTTCCTGCAGAAGGCCGGTCTCATATTTGAGCACAGAAACACATACACAATTAGCCGGGGGTGTTTCTTGCCTTTGCATTCATTTTAGATCCTGTTTCCAACCCTTATGAATGGAACTCTCTTTTAGGAAGCCTCGGGCCTAGGTAAAGATTTGTTGGAACAGGCACACATATACTACGTCACACATCGCTCTATTCTACTAGCCTCATCGTCTTTGACTCTGAGGTCGAAGAGAGACTCCGAAGCAGCATTTGCTATGAATTCGCGACTTTGCCAAGCTCCTTGGGAAATCTAAAGTTACCTGTAAGTAACTTCCCTTTGTTGGAAGATAAGCTATCAGATGAAAAAGCCTTGACACCCGAGGCCAGTTTGCATATTTGGGCCTTGTTTTCAAATGTGAGAAAACGCGAGGCTGCGAAAATACATAAGAATGCAGCACTTAGCACAAGCGCTGGCTGTCTCCCATCCCCAGGGTTAGGAATCCTGGTTATTAATTACTTCCATCCCCATAACAAGATGAACTCATGCAGCAGCCCTGCCTCTCCCAAGGACGAAGAACAAAACTCGCGCAAGTGCCTCGAGGGCGCAGGCCGCCATTATTGCTGGAAACCTTCACTCGGGCCTTTCATGCGCGCATCCAGGGCGGCTCCTCGCGCAATCACAACAGATCAGAAGTGCTCACAGCACAAATACAGGAGAGAGGCGGTGGTTTTTCATCTAAAGCGCCTCTGTCAGGCTGCGTGTTTGCTTTTGTATTCTGTTTTTCTCAGGGGGAACATTGAGTGTATTGAAGAGCTTCCAACATGAACAGATACTCTGTGAATGGCACTTGAGCCTTCGTTCCGAGCTTCAAGGCACATGCTGCGTGTGTCAGGCTCTGCAGAAGTAGGCCCACCTGATAATAATGCTTTTTTGTGCGTCAGTTGGTTTCAGAAGGCATGAGGGGGAAATCATTTCACAGGCACGCACCCTAACACGTAGCCAGTGCCAGCGACCATCCGAAGCACTTACCTGTCACAAAAAACTCCAGATTTCCTTGTAGGCCAATGCTCCTGGGCCATAACAGCCCTCATGGTGTGATTAACTCTACCCCAGCTCTAATGACCGTTCAGAAGCACCCTGCTGTCAGAGGATGTTTAGAGCCAAAAAGGTTAGTGACTTCTTGCTACATATATTCATCTGTTGACTGGGTGTGAGTGTTTGATTGGTTCTGATGCTCCGTCCATCACCACCCCCTTTTGTACCACATATATTCATTTGGCAAGGCGGCGCAGAATAAACAGGCCAGAAGTAAGAGCAAAAGGCCACTTAATTAGGCCAGGTATGCAGCTGAAACTTTAATGGCATTACAAACATTGCGACAATAAAGCCCACCTCACTAATACAAAAAATTGATATGTTTCCCTTCCCTTCAACTCCACCCTCTAATCTGCAAAACCTAATCAAAAGCTCCCAGCATTCAACCCGCTCCCCCTTTCATTCCACTCACCGTCCTTTCACACCTAACTCCAGTTGCACTCTCCTCCTGTCCTGCCACATATTCCCCCGGCAAGGCCCCAACCCTTCAAGCCTACTGCGTGAGTCGCCTGCAGCAACCAGTCCTAAACGACAACTAAAAGGTTCAGCCTCTACCTGTGTAACTATCAAAACAGCCATATCTAGCTATAACAAAAGTTGTGACCAGCTAAAAAATGGGGCGGGAGGGAGGATACCTGAGAGAAACCAATGCTCTCTTACCCACAGGACCACAACGCAAATGAAAAAACACCTGTTCGCCAGGCCTAACTGCTGTGTACACCCCGCCTCCACCCACAAACTAACCAATAGCGTTCCCCAGGGCCTGGACTGCCCCACTCGCCCATAGTTTTCCAGGGGCGACCCCCCTACAGTAGGCCACTCCCAGGAGCCCATTTGCATTAGTTGTGCACACCCAGAGACAAATCCTCGCATGCCACAAAGCCTAGAATGAATCATTAAAGGTGTTTCAGGAAAGAGCATAAAAAGGAGGGGTCAGTGTTGTCAATCAATAAATCAATCCATTAGGGTTATTGTAGAGCATGACTAATCACCCCTAAGGGTCTCAAGGCCCGGGGGGGGGGGGTGGAAACTCTCCAGATTCAGTCAAACAGCCAGGTCTTGAAGTCCATTCTTGAATTGAGGCAGAGATGGTGATTGCCTGAGGTGCAGAGGTAGGGAATTCCAGGTCTTCGCAGAGAGGTAGGTGAAGGATCTTCCTCCTGCCGAGGTTTTGCAGATCCGTGGGATGGTGGCCAGGGACAGATGGGCAGAGCGGAGATGTCTGGCCGGTGTGTAGAAGGAGAGGTTGAGGTATTCGGGCCCAATGTTATGGAGGACTTTGTAGGCATGAATCACCTTCCTGTTATATTTTTGACAAATATGTGCCCAGTTAGTTACCCTTTAGCAGTTTAGTATTCCTCACCCACACTAAGCTGTACCAAGAAATTTCACCCATCAAATAAGCTACAACAAAAGCTGTGAAGATGCAATTATCCACTGAGGAATGCTGATTACTTTTCAGCATTTTTGAATTGTAAGAGAACTCAGAATAACGTCATAATTCAAAGGCAGCATCTCCTGAAACTGACCTTTGCAAACCACAGATGATCTCTCGTAGATGTTCAGCAGTCGCAGCCTGCAATGCTTTAAGTGGGATATATTATGCAGTGGTCGAAGTGGGCGGGAACGGCAGGGCACGGCGTGCCCTTACTTCTTTAATTCTATAGCTTCTGTTCCCCAACTTTTTTATTTTGAACATGCGTCCCGGGACGTCCGAAATATCCACGGCCTTAGAGAAGGCTCGGCATTAGTGGTTGTTCGGGGACGGGCGGGGAGCAGGGAAGGAAAAGGTCTCCGTCTCTTGCTTCCTGCCCAGACGAGACAAGGACAGTGTCCGCTTCTGATCTGCCGCTGGCAGCTGCCCCCCCCACCCACCCTCTTTCTTACTCCTATTCCCTCTCTGTCTGTCTAACTCCTCCTCACTTACTGAAAACCATGACTCAAGAAATGGTTCTCACCCTCTTTCTTTCTGTTGTTCATTTGTTCGCCTGTGAAATGGATGCAAAAAAGAAAACTACTTTTGCTGGAAATGCCGTTTTGAAATTTTTCTATTCCAAAGTGCAGCCTCGGAAATAAAAGGTTCATAATATGAAAAATCAATAAAAAAACAAGACGGAGTGTTCTTAAAGTGGCCAGATTGGTTTTATTCAAACCCCAAAAACGTTAGTGTCACTTTACTGAGTTTGCCAGTGAAGCGCTGTTTTCCCCGGTGGGGAAGTGCACCAAACCTGGAGGTACTGCAATACCTGGTTGATGGGTGGATTGGAAAACAAAATGTGTACGGCGGCTTTCTGTTAACGAATTGGGGGGCATATTATCAAGGACGGCATTAAAATTATCTCCGATTTAGCGACAGAAAACTGCCGCTAAAGCGGTGATAATGGTCTTGATATTTTGCCCTAGAGAATTCCAAGAGAAGCCCAGGTTCACACCAGAACATGGGCTTCTATTGGAATTCTCAAGGGCATATTATCAAGCCCATTATCGCAGCTTTAGCCGCAGTTTTCTGCCGCTAAACCGGCGATCATTTATAACGCCGTCCTTGATAATATGCCCGTGGTCTTTTTAAACCATACTGCTTACGTCTTGTAAGCATATAAGCAGTGGACATTGAAATAGGTCCTTTCTGGGCCCTGTAGTTTTCAGGCAAAGAAAGGACCCAGTAGTTTTCAGGCAAAAATACTCGTTGATTTCTGCATAAATGTAAAAGTGTTAAGTTCACCATGTTGTTTCTGCTTACATTTCACATGCTTTATTTAATCTTTCATTCCCTATGAGTGTTTGCTTTTTCCAGGATGTTGTTACTTTTTCCTTTAGGCAGCATATTGCTCTTGCCAAGTGCGTAATTTGAATTGAGTTGCATCCAGTTGTTTATAGCAGGTCAAATTGGATTGTAGTTGAAGGCAGTGTGAATGTCTCTCAGTGGGGCAGTATGGTGTTCAGTGAGGGAGTGGATGTAGCACTGGGGGCAGAGCTGCCGAATTTAGAACTAGGGAACCAGGTTCAGCCTTCATGAACAGTCCCCCAGACCACTCTCCTGAGGGAGCACATTGCCATGCTAGACCTTAGAAGGCCCTGCAAAACCGGAAAAGCCCTTGTGTCTTAGCACCAGTAGGTTGACTCTAGCAGTGGTAAGTGTGGGTTCACCTTGAAGGCTTGCCCACCACAATCCATACTGAAGTTCATCTCCTGTCTTGCGGGCAGGCCTACAAAGTAGAAGACCCTAGAGCAACAGTGACTGTCACTGAGGTCACAGGACCCCTGAGAAGAGCTGGCTCAAGGGTGGTGCGACCGGTGTGACTGCAACAGGTGCTGACTTTGAGTGGGGGCGTTGTAAATTATGGTTTTAAAAGCACTTGCTGCCTTCTTCCTGGCCTACAGCAATTTTCGGCAATAATAAAAATTTCATGATAACTCCACCGAATAAACTTCTTCTTAGAGAGAGATCGGAGTTTTGTCTAGTGGAAGTTTTGACTCAGGGAAAGAAAGCGCAGAGGGTTAATGGGCCTGCTGCAAAGCAAATGTACCATGCCCATCACAAAGTGCACATATTGTAAATAGGTCAGTGGGTTACTGCTTTTGTCAGTAAGATCCTTTTGTTACTTGCAGTTTATAAGTTAAAATCCTAACAAAGAACAGCGAGCTATTAACTTTCATCTTAGAGCTGCATGGTTTTTTCCCTAAGCCTTTGATTATCCTGATGTTGCAAAAAGTGTTCATTTGGATAGAAATCAATAATGATTATTAAAGAGAACCCCCAATCATGGTATTAAGTTTTACATTTTGAGTTTGTGTTTCTCCAGATCAATCACTATTAAACTATACCGCCTACTAATATGGTTGTCATGTGACTCCTACATGTTGTAGTCCTTTGTCTTATGTAACATTTCCTATATAGTGATTTACACACGTAAAATTGATTGTCACTGTGTATATTGCTGACGGCAGAAAATCCATGGCTCGGAAACAAATGGCTTGTGCTTCCATTTTAAGCATATTTGGGACATTCTGTGATTAGAAACATATCCCTCTTTGTGAATTTATTTTAATGTCAATAACTCATATTAATCGTTAAATAATCATGTGTATCCATTGGTTGAATTACAAAACATAATAAGCTGTAACTGGTCAGTGAAATGCCAAACAAATACTAAAGATTGGGATGTTTTGCCAATCCTAGCCACACCTCTAACTCCGCCAACTGACCCCATTCTCGGGTTATTCCCGCCCTCTGATTCTCCGCCCACAGTTCCCCTACTTTTTTTTCCCCACTTCGTCCACTGGATATATAATAGGTGGGGGAGGGTCTCTTAAATAGTGCAGTCGTAGACGTATAACTAGGAATCCTTTCTAAGAGGTGTGGGTACATAATTAAGGGTGTGGCTTGAAACATTTTTACTAGAATCCTGTGCTTCATAGAGCATGCCATCTGACCAGTATTTCCGTGCCTCTCTGTGAATACTTTGCTACTACATCCGGCAATATCACACAACAATAAATACATACACTCAAAACAACCAGACATAATGGCTCTGCTAATGCGTGTTAGCAGTGTTAACTAAATGAATAAAAACAACAATATTGTTAAGAATTATTATAATTGAAAATATTCCAATTCCTGAAAATTTCAGAATATTAATGAATGGTTTAAAGATCTGTGGAACAGGGAGTGTTCATGTGAGTGTCTCAAACACTCAGCGTGAGGCGATAAGTAGTGGTGTGGTGAGTGCTGCTGCACCCCCAGATAAACTGCAGACAGTTTGACGGGAGAATGGGCAATAAACAAGATTTCTATTGTATGTTTTATGCTGTAAGTGGCATACTTTTAAAGGTTGGGGCTGGAAAAGTTTGCAACAAATTACTGGTAAGTTCTGTTGCCATTCAGGTGTATGCTAACATAGCGCATCTTAAGGGTTTTTACAGTCATTGTTGAGAAAACGATCAGTGTTTTGCCTCTTCACTAAAGATAGTTGATATAGGGCCCGGTAAAGACTCATTTCAGACAGGTTTTAATTGATGCCTGCTCTGAGCAAGGAACGCATCCACCCATTTAAAGCCCTGACACACAGACTGCACATTTTGTAGCACAGCATCCACCCATTTAAAGCCCTGACACACAGACTGCACCTTCTGTGGGACAGCATCTACCCATTTAAAGCCCTGACACACAGACTGCACCTTCTGTGGGACAGCATCCACCCATTTAAAGCCCTGACACACAGACTGCACCTTCTGTGGGACAGCATCCACCCATTTAAAGCCCTGACACACAGACTGTAACTTGTTTGGGACAGCATCCACCCATTTAAAGCCCTGACAGACTGCATCTTGTTTGGGACAGCATCCACCCATTTAAAGCCCTGACACACAGACTGCACATTTTGTAGCACAGCATCCACCCATTTAAAGCCCTGACACACAGACTGCACCTTCTGTGGGACAGCATCTACCCATTTAAAGCCCTGACACACAGACTGCACCTTCTGTGGGACAGCATCCACCCATTTAAAGCCCTGACACACAGACTGCACCTTCTGTGGGACAGCATCCACCCATTTAAAGCCCTGACACACAGACTGCACCTTCTGTGGGACAGCATCCACCCATTTAAAGCCCTGACACACAGACTGCACCTTCTGTGGGACAGCATCTACCCATTTAAAGCCCTGACACACAGACTGCACCTTCTGTGGGACAGCATCCACCCATTAAAACCCTGACACACAGACTGCACCTTCTGTGGGACAGCATCCACCCATTTAAAGCCCTGACACACAGACTGTATCTTGTTTGGGACAGCATCCACCCATTTAAAGACCTGACACACAGACTGCACCTTTTGTGGGACAGCATCCACCAATTTAAAGCCCTGACACACAGACTGCACCTTCTGTGGGACAGCATCCACCCATTTAAAGCCCTGACACACAGACTGTATCTTGTTTGGGACAGCATCCACCCATTTAAAGACCTGACACACAGACTGCACCTTCTGTGGGACAGCATCCACCCATTTAAAGCCCTGACACACAGACTGCACCTTCTGTGGGACAGCATCCACCCATTTAAAGCCCTGACACACAGACTGTAACTTGTTTGGGACAGCATCCACCCATTTAAAGCCCTGACAGACTGCATCTTGTTTGGGACAGCATCCACCCATTTAAAGCCCTGGCACACAGACTGCACTTTTTGTGGGACAGTATCTACCCATTTAAAGCCCTGACACACACACTGCACCTTCTGTGGGACAGCATCTACCCATTTAAAGGCCTGACACACAGACTGCACCTTGTTTGGGACAAGTACTGTGATATACTTGACAGGCTTTGTGAGCAGTGAAGCTTGAGGAGAGATAAGTATCACAAAGTAGCATTTTACACATTTTGGCACTCTTTTGAATTCGTCAGAAAGACAAATAGTTGTAGCGTGCTAACCATATTTGTCGAATTAGGCAAATTCTGTATTAATGTAACCCTACAGTGATAATGAAACCCAGTACATTCTGCTCTCATTTCCAAGATTTTTTCATATGTCAAGGTCTGGTTTTATATTTGAAGTTGTGTTGTCAAGTGAATGTGGTTTTGGTGTTGTTTACAGTTGGTGTTTCCTAATTTATTGATTATCATTTAGAGGCTCTAGTGCTTAATTTGTGAAATAGCAAGTGCCGGGGCCCAAAGAGCTGCTCAGAAGCCAGCGGCTGGTACTATGAAATGTCAGCACGCCGAATACCAAGGCTGCGTAGTCTCATTTCCACCTCAGGCCTCTTTAATCTACTACCAGACACTGCTAGCCCTTTATCTCACTCTTGCTGGTCCCTACTTTCTCCCTTTGTAATGGTTTTTCAGAATTTCTCTTCCTCCTTCTATCCTGTTTGTGTGTTTTCCCCTCTCTTGCACTTGTCTGATGAAGTGCTGTCCCCAAAAATGAGTGCCGGTGCCCCCAGCAACAACCACTGGCTCAACTTAAACACTGCTAGGCTCCAAAGAAACACTTTCAGCTACTGCATTTTTTTCCCAAACTAAGCAATTACTGATGGGTCAACGATTTGAAGGGTACTCTTGCCAAAAGGTTTGGGTGCCTCAATTTTCTAAGTGAAATAATCACGACTTAGATGATGCTTCTTGCCCCTGTAATAACTTGATAGCGCTAATACAAAATCAGCTTCTGGGATACAGTGAGCACCAAAGCGCTATTGAGTTCCAGATAACATCAACTTTGCTGCTAAGATACAGCTCATACAAATAGCTACTGAGACAAAGCTCACAGAAAATAGCAACTGAATTACAGCTGACATACAAAATAGAAACTAAATTGAAGTTTACACAAAATAAGCTACTCAAATAACTTTAAACAAAATGCATCTGAGATACAGCTCACACGCAATAGCTGCTGAATTACAACTCACGTGAAACAGCAACTGAGTTACAAACAAAAATAAGGTCAACTGAATTGCAGCTCTCAAACAATAGCAACTGAGTTATAGCTCAAATAAAGTAGTAACAGAGTTACAACTCATGCACATTATCTACTGAGCTAAAGTTTACACAAAAGAAACTATTGCACATAATTGCGTCCTTTCAACACACATACTCCTTACAGCTGCTAAATTATATATGTTCTTTTTTATTGAATTGAATTGGGTAATCCATCTAAACCTCTCCACCTTTCTTTGCAACCCACTCACTTCCCTCCTCATTTGTACATTAGCTAGTTTGTGAACTGTTTCTTTCCTGGGAGTTCAGATGACCCTATGCAGCTAACATAATATTAACATTGTGGCTGTTTGGTTTATGTATGCAAGTGCAGACTGATAAGTATTGCAAAGCTTTGTGATGCGGTAGTTTTCTGAAGCTGGATCTGCTGTTGTTTATGGGTCATATTTGGAATTTCCTTTTGTCTAGGGTCCAGTCATGTGGCTTTGTTATATACCTCTTACATCAGCTCCAAGGTTGACTTAAAGAACAGCATGACAGGGCAGAGGAGGTGTATGCAAGGAATGGAGGAAAGAATGAATAAATTGAGCCACTAGTGAGATACAAAGAGAGGCAGTAAGAGAAAGGCAAAGTAAAGGGAATGACTGAAAGGGAATGATGGGAAAACAATATCACGCAGAGAGGGAGGGCAGTAAATAATGTTATATCACCCTTGGAGGTCACTTCCAAGCAATTAGGAATAGCTGCCTTACTCTGTATTATCAATTAATCTCTGCCTTCTATTAATCTACACATAATGATAAAATTGTTCACTGAAGCACATTGTGCCGGCTTCAGAAAGATGAAAGCCTATTGCAGTTATACCCCAACCAAAGACTGCCCAGCCTCAAAAGTGTGAGCTGTCTCACCAATGAAAATTCTGGATATGAGACAAGTGATAGAGAACTCCTTCCAAATAGAGGCCGCCTCCCATCTTTGCCCTCCTCTCTATCACTGATAATCCCCAACTGGCCATGTTTTCTCTACGAGCCGACTCAGGGAAAACTGCAATCGCTTGAATAATGAGCCTTGGAGTCAACAAGTCAACCAGTCAAACAGGTGTGGCATGACAATAGCATCTCTGTTTCCTCCTGTGGTGTGCAAGAATTAATATTTCCGTGCTAACTGAAAAAAAATCAGGGACAGACCAGGCAGAATCTACAAAAACACTGTCCACTCCCCAATTCTCAAAAAGTTGCTCAAAGCTATTTCCAGGACAATATATTTTGGGGGAATTCTCTCTCCTTTCACCCCTGAAAAGTGGAAAACCCGTGAAGTGAAAGATGCAGCACTATCCCTGGACATTGGCAAGGTTGTTAGCTGTCTTGTGTGGAGTGTATTACAGCACGAGAGGCCTAGATAACAGAAATATGATTCAATGTATAATATTTATTTAGGCGTTTTGTAATGCTCTTATGTGTAGCTGAATACCTCTAATCATCCTTCATCTCACCCCATCCTAAGGTACTCATACATTCATCAGAATAAAGCAAACATCTGCCAAATTTGACTATGAGATTCCTGATATTTTCAGTAAAATACATACCTTCATGTGCAAGCGGTGTCTGGTTTCCACAGGCTACCATAGCACCAAACGAAGATATGATAGATTTAAGTATATGGCTATTTAATTAATAAAGCCTCACACTTGCAAAATATTTTCAGGTAAGCAAAGAAGGCTCCAGTAGACCTAGCCCTTTCAGATAGGTGGATTCTATTGGGTACTGTGTGCTAGTCTGTTGAGGGTACAAAGGGGCATGGTACCAAAAGATCGCAATTCCTTTATGGAAATGGCAACTTCCCTAGAACAACCAAGCTGACCGAGTCTGGCTCTCTCAACTTCCATGAGATGAACTGCAGACATTCTAGACCTCTATGAATTACAGATGGGACCCGAGACACAACATGGTTGTCTGAATAGTTGAACTATCTATGGAAAAAAGTGGCTTATTCAAGTTATAAGTTACTGATGACTGTATGTTCCTGCTCAGGCTCTTCACCTGATATTTGTCCTTTTCTGCAAGGTACATTGCTTTCAGAGATTCTAAGCGCATTTCTAACTAAGAGCAAAAGGAGATCGCTACCTCTGCTAGGGTTTCTTCTTTGGTATCATCTTGCCGATTTACATAGCAGTAGACTACGCTATTCCCTGTGCATATTGCCACTGCTTTCCCTTCCATCTGGGAGGCAAACCCTTGCAGAGACTTTACAGTCTCGATAAGTTCTCTCCAGTTTGAGGTCTGACAGCTCTCTGTTTGTGACCACTCTCTCTTCATCACGAGGTCCCATATCACTGCTCCCCACCCAGACTTGAATCTGTGAAGATTACAGCTGGAGTGCAAGATTGTAACAGAACCCACTTCTGAGGTTCTCTGGTATTAGCCACCATTGTTTCTGGATTTTGGTATCATGCATTTGAAGCCTTAAGAATCTGGAGACCACTGACATAATAGATTAATCAGAAGAGGTATTAGGTGATGTTGAGCCTAGCACCGTTGGTGCCGACATTAAACGCTGTGCCCTCAACCAAGTGCTGGCTGATGTTTGTTGGCAGTGCTTAATTCATAAAAGAATAAGAGCTAGGGCCCAAAGGTTTGTTCAGAAACTCACAGTCGGCATTATTAAAGGCTGGGGTGAAGAACACTAAAGATGCCTAGTCTTGATGTCACCTCATGCCTCGTTAATCCAGGACCAGACTCTCCATCTGTATCTCACTCTTGCAGGTTCGCTTTCATTCAAGCTTTTTTCTTTTGTCACTGTTTTTACATCTTATTCTACCTCTTTCTTTCCCTTGTTTGTGTCTTTCTCTCCCTTGCTCCTCATCAAAATTGGTTGAGGAAAAACAAGTGCTGGCCCTAAAAATGCATACCCTTAGTATCCACCTGGAACCACTGGTTCAAATTAAGCACTCCTTGTTAAAGAGAAAGAAGGTTTGACAGCTGACTTTGTATCACTATCTTTCTTGTTTCTTTGAGGTACACTTCCTGTTCCTCTGTATTGAATAGTCAAGTCAAGTCAAAGATCTTTATTCGGATATAAAAACATCCATAAAAGTACATATAAATCACAACAACATCCATAAAAACATTTAGAAAATTATAAAAAATGACATAGTTAATCTTGAGATGTGGATATTTCATACAATACAAATATCATAACAAAGACAATAATCCACAATAGGAGTGCAATATAATTAAAACTAGAATAGACCACAGTAAAACAAAACATGGCTAGTTAGCTATGACATGTACAAGGGAGCAGTCACTGGTGCAAAAATGCGATGTGCAAACAATGCAAATATAGTGCAAACTTATCAGGCCACATTCATTGTTGCTCGGGATCGAACAGCAGAGTGAAAGAAACAACTGCCTCTGAAGATAACATCATCAGAGCTTAGCATCAATAGATCTCTAAATGCTAGATTAAAATCCGTCGGAAGGTTCTTTTTAAAATAAGGTATTAAGTAATGTTTAGTGTATTTTGCATAGAAACCACAAAAAAATGTGAAGTGTAACAGGCTTTGTTTGCCGCCTAGGTTACAGGGTCAGCTGATATATTCCGAATTTTTAATAAAGCCTAAAGGGAAGCAAAGGAGATTTTTAATGCTCCCGTCCCTGAACCGAAACAACAAACTCCTATTCCATTTGCCCAGTTTCTTTCCCAGGTAACCCTGGGGCATATTTTGGAGCCTGCCACAAGATACCAAAAGAGGGGTGTACCTTATAATAGCTGGTTTTACGAACTCGATCTTTTCTCTATTTTTTCGGTACAGATCATACAACGCCCGTTTTACTAAGTTCTTATGTGTGCAGTCAATGGTTTGAGGTGTTGTGAATAGGTGCCCCATCTCCACACGTACTAAACTTTTCTCGACTGCCCTGAGCCAAGGTATATGAATGGCCCGCTCGCATTTTAGGCAGTCCGAGATGATATCACGGGTCAAAGAGGCAGCAGGGTTCCGCCATATTTTCAACCAAAACAGGGCGGGTCTAGATCTTATAAAGTCTTCTATATGGGGAGATTCAGTTCTCTATGACACACATAAGATGGTGCCGAAATGACCCCCCCAAGACCCTCCTGCAGAATCTGTTCTCTTCGGTCTGAATATTAATACAGTTCGAATACCCCCACACCTCAGCACCATAGGTCCCTGTCGGTAAGCACTGGGTTTTATAAATTTGTAGCAATGGTAAGATAACTTCAGCATGTTTAGGTTGACGGAGGGTGATTATAGAGTTGATAGCTTTTCCCAGTTTATTTCTCTCCCTGGCGACATGAGGTTGCCAGGATCCAAAATCGGAGAACAACAGGCCTAAATAAGGAAAAGTGCAAGTGCTGTTTAAAATATTGTTCCCCGACATGATATGGCGAATTCTGTGTTTCTTTGGGCCACTAGACATTATGTAGGATTTTTTAAAATTAGTACATAAGCCGAGATCGGCCATATATGAGACGAAACCTGATAATAAAGTGCGTAATGCATTGGGTGTGCGGCCCATAAGGACCGCATCATCCGCATAGAGGAGTGCGGGGAATGGTCTACCGTTGATGTATGGAACATCACTGGTTAATTTACATAAGGAATTACTTAGTTCATTTATGTACAAAAAGCAGGGGGGCCAAGACGCAGCCCTGTCTCACCCCCCGGCCGATTAGAATGTCACCCGAGACCTCGCCATCATTGTTTATTCGAACACGGGCTTTCAAGTCACTGTGTAAGTGGGCCAAAAAATAAACCAAAGGTTCGTCTAAACCATAATTCAACAACACTGACCATAAACGGGAACGATTAACAAAATCAAAAGCAGAACTTAAATCCATAAACTCTAAATACAATGGGTATTTTTTAGCAATGGTGTATTTGGCCAGTAATAAATTTAGATTTAAACATTGCTCCACAGTCCCTACATTACTTCTAAAGCCTAATTGGCATGGGTGCAGGATCATATTTTCTTCAGCCCAGGTTCTGATCTTGTTAAAAATAACCCTACCTAGAATCTTTAGGGTATTATCTATTAAGGATATTGGGCGATAACAACCAGGGTCAAGTCTGTCGCCTTTTTTGAAAATTGGCACGATAATGCTGTTGGACCAGGAACTTGGGGGTGGAGTATGGGATAAATTATTAAAGATGTTACACAATAAGGGTGACCAAAAGTCAGGCTCTGATTTTATTTAATCAATGGATAGTCCATCGGGACCAGGTGCTTTATTCCCCGCGCTTTGTAAAATAGCATCTTCCACCTCTGTTATAGAAATATTAAGTGTCTTGAGGGGCTGAGAAAATTCCATGAAAAAATACGGCGCAGCATATATATTAGAAAAATGCTCTACCCACAGGTCCCCAGGTATATTACAATTTATGGGAGTAATCTTAGATCCGATTGATCTCAGATTCTTAACCTCATTCCAGAATCCAGCAGCGTCTTTCAGTGCCGATGTGCGCACAAGGGTTTCCCAATGGTCTTTTAAAAGCTCTTCCGATCTTATTTTTAGAGTACGCTTATAACTTAATCTTAGTATCCTCACCAGGGACTGGTCCCGTGGTTCAGCTCTAAGGGCAGCCCTTAATTCCCGATTGGCTTTGGAGCATGAGGTATCGAACCACCTTGGGTATTTGACATTGTTGGCTAGGGCTGGTTTAGAGATCTCCTTTTTTATGGCCTTATACAGCCCTGTGAAGGCCTCAACAATGTCATGACCGAGGCTATCAGAGGATAAACAAACACACACCAATATAGGGTGTTCCTTGATAATACGAGCTAAGACCCCCTTATTATCTATCCCCTTCCAAACCACCCTCAGTTTATCTGTCGATGCTGTTAAATTTTTTGCCCCGATTTCACTACTGTTCCCTTGTTTTTTAATAGTTTTAAAACTAAATGAAATTGGGTAATGGTCGCTATATATGGTACTGACGACTGCCGCCTCTAATAAGAGGTCCACGAGCAGGGAAGATATGAAAACATAGTCTATTGTAGTTGAACTCCCACGCCCGATATACATGGCCATGGGTCCTTTAATTGCATCAATGTTTGCCTTCTCCATGACGTTGACCAAGTCCTGTGTGGCTAAATGGTTAAGCAATTCTTCACCTCTTTTGCAAGGAGGGGTTCTAAAGTGAATATGTGCATTAAAATCACCTCCCAAACAAATACCATCAAGTTTACCATACTTTTCGCCATCTACAATTTCATCGATAAAATCAAACAATCTTATAACATTTTTGTTTGGATGAGTTGTGAAATCGTTATTATAAAAGTTAATTAAACATAATTTGATCCTGCCAATATAAAACAAAGCCTGGAAATTCATATCATTAGTTTGCAAGGGTTCAACTTTATCTCCTGCCCTAATCTTAACCCAAATAGATAATCCCCCACTGGGTCTGCCCATAACCGGAATGGGTACGATCTGGTTGTGGCAGCTATAGCCCTCAAAAAGCAAAGAGCGAGTGCACCAAGTTTCTTGAAACATTAAAATATCAAAATTAATAACCCAATCTGCCCAGTCCGTGATTTTCATTTTCGCTTTGAGACCGGCAATATTCCAGCTCAGAAATGTCAAATTATCGGACGGTATGGGAATAGCAGAGGCATGGGCAGTTGTTTTGAAATGGGATGGCGACACTAACGCTCTAATGCCATTAAACACAGATGAGGTAGAGCAGATTGGCAGTTCATCCAACGGGCCAGGCATATTGATATGATCACCCGCTGTTGTGCTTGGAAGAACAGCTGGAGGTCAATCCAAAGTGCCCGGCTCAGATAATACACTAAATCTATTATACAGTGGATACGGTGGTGGGGCTGGGCTAAATGATCTCTGGATGGGCATATAAAAATAACCCAATGGCAATAGGGTTATAACAGTTGAAGGGCTAAAATAGGTATTGTTACTATTAAGAATGAATTTAACAGTAGTGGGGTGTCTAAGGTTAATTACAATACAGTCTCCAGGGATGTTCTTAAGTGAGGGACCGACCCAGCTCACCCGGCGGACTGACAAAATTTCATTCGAGATGTTAGGCCCTACCCCTTTATGTTTAGTCAACCTGTCAATACACTTGTTGTTCAACTGGGCCCAGGACTCACCTTGATCCTCCCTGAGCGGTGGTACACCCGCCAAAATTAAGACATATGGGCAAGCAGCAGGGGGTAAATGAAGGGCCGGCCCCAGATGTTTTGAGGGCCTAGTAACAGCGGCTTGGCCCTTGTCTGAGCCAGAGATGGCGGGTGCCCCCAGCCTCATAAGGGGCACGGGGGGTCCGCCCTTTGAGGTATCGACGGCCACACTAATGGGGCAAGGTGGTTCAGCTGCTGCAGCCGGGGTATGCTGTAGTGACATGGAAGATTGAATGTTCCTGGCGATGTCACCCCTGGGTACGATGTTAGATGTAGGTGTGCAACTGATAGTATTAGGCCTATCACTCGAAAAGCCCTTGCTGGCGACTTCCAGATCTTTTAGTGGACGTTCTCCCCTCATTAGATCGAGACTGATAACCCCTTTCCTTTTTGCATACTTATTTTTTACCAGGTTTTCCAGTCTATCTAACCTTTAAAAAATAAGATTAAACTGTTTGATCATATGACTTTCCATTTGTTTAAAAATAGTATCAGCTATAGTCTCAATGAAATTCTCGTTTGGCTTTTTTTTGAGTGACGTTTTCAATTGTGGGCTCAGTTTGTGTGCAAGCCGAGTTATGACCTTCTTTAGGGGAAGTTGTATCTAAAGGCCCCAGAACAGATTGCATAGACTCATTAATAATGCTGGCACCCCCTGGCATTTGTTTCCCTCTAGTCCACATGCTCAGGGGGGTCGGTTGGCTCTTGTTACGAGAGGATTGTTTCTTCTTATTAGCTGTTGGGTTCGAGGGACCTCTTTTCCTTTTCTCACCAATAGTCTTATTACTCGGGGACAGAGGAGGGATAAACTCGTGTGCAGCGGGATCAGGTTGTGAGTCAATAATAAATGGACAACAGCTGCTCCCTGGTAACGTAGTCACCGAATTTACCAAGTTAGGTTTAATAACTGTGACCGCAGGAAAAAGCGGCAAACAGTTAGTAGCACTTGTTTGCTGGGGTTCAGAGTGTGAACGAATAAGGTCCATGGACATTCTCCTCTCAGTATTGGCAATTTCATTGGTGACCATGTTAAAGGCATTATCCAGCATGCTCTCCAGTGACGATGGAGGAACAGGAGGGACCACCGATGCCTGTATAATTGAGCTAGCGTTTCTTTTCCCCATAATAGTTAAATCGGAGCTCACCTTTGTAGCAGGTTAGAGGGGTGGCCCGCCCGACCACTGATGACCTCTGAGGGCCTTAGAGGGCCCGCCCTTTGCCCGGGCTTAGCCCGGCGCAGACCCGCGCGCGGTCCCGCGAGGCGGTGGCTCAGCTGTGATTTATGCGCCTCCAGGCGCGAGACTGCGGGAGGCAGCTTCATGTTCCGCCGCTGGGAATGCTGGGAAACGTAGTCCCCCTCCACACGGCGGCCGCGTTAGAATGGCGGCGGCGGGAGGGAGACAGGCAGCGGCCGTGGAAGTGTACCCAGGGAAATGCGGGTAGAGTGTCGCCTCGAACAGTGTCTGCTTTCAAATGGAAATAACTCGCCCGCTCTGCCAGTGGCTCAGCTGTGATTTATGCGCCTCCAGGCGCGAGACTGCGGGAGGCGGCTTCCTGTCCCGCCGCTGGGAATGCTGGGAAACGTAGTCCCCCTCCACACGGCGGCCGCGTTAGAATGGCGGCGGCGGAAGGGAGACAGGCAGCGGCCGTGGAAGTGTACCCAGGGAAATGCGGGTAGAGTGTCGCCTTGAACAGTGTCTGCTTTCAAATGGAAATAACTCGCCTGTATTGAATAGTGTTACAGTGCATAATGTCTTCTGAGCTCCCATCATGTTAGATTTCTTGAAGTGCAGCAGTAACCCCAGGTTCTTCAGGCAGTCACGTACTCTTTCTGAGTTGTTGAGGTAGGGGATACATTGAATTGCTTTCAGTAAAACAAGGCTTCATTCTACTAGGGCTAGTACCTAGCTCAATACCATGGGTGCTGATGAAACCCTGAACGGAATTGCTTTAAATCGGTACTGTTGCCTGTTCACTGCAAAGAGAACTCAGCCCTGGCTCTTAGGATGAATGAGTTCATGTAAATACGCATTATGAATATCTAAAGTTCCAAGCAGAACCTTGAAGGTGTGATTCTTCAGAAGCCAAAGAAGAAGAAGACACCTGAAACAGGAAAAAATGAACAAATGGACCTCCAATTGTGTGTTCACCAGAACATACTTGACAGAGGCAGAAGCAGAATGAAACTCCAATAATAGCAGCAAGGATGTTGAATAGCAAAAGCTGCTACCCCTCAAAAGACTGACTTCTTCAGTCATCCTTGCATGCTGCATGCACGTGTGTGCTCATGTTAGTTGGGCTTGTGGGTCAATTATGAAAAAATCTTTATTATGTTATGTTGTATGTATTTATACATGTTTGGTATTTACAAAGTGTGAGAAAGTGCCTCTTTTGCCTGGTTAGCCCCCCACTTTTAGCCTGTTTTGATGTGGTTTCATATGTAGTGCACAGGGTCCCTGCCTACCAGGTACTCTGTGCTAGTGTTCCTTCCCCAAAACAAAATTCCCAATTGGTACTTCTGCCCCCTGTAAGTCCCTAGTAAATGGTATCTTGGGTACCTAGGGTCTGAGAGCTGAAGAGAATCCCTTGGGACCCCTCCCCCCTCACTGTGATCATGCCACTGCCCTTGTAGCCTGCAGTTCACTGTGAGGGAGCAAAACAACAAAGTCTACATAGCACCATGCCAGCTAGCACTGCCTGACGGCATAGGTAAATGGTATTGAGGTGGTTTTCCCAGACCAGACACTCAGATTCAACAGATCAAAGAAGAAGATGGAAGACAACCGTTGCCAGGAACTGAACCACTGCAGACAAAACCTGGCAAGAACCCAACCGCCTGCAACTGGTTTGACCACAGGACCTGCTGTTCTTCCAGAAACTCTGAAAGGCCTCCAAGAAACCCCAGAGACTTTTCAACCTTCACCAAAGTGCCAAGAACCACTTTTCGGACTATAGGCTCTAGTGTCCAGCATCTGCCGGTACCAGAACTGCAGTCGTGAGGACTGACCCTTGTGTCCACGCGACTCACTGCTACTAGAGAACTCCCTTACCACCGTGGTTGAGGACAGGCACTTGTGTCAATGTGACTCTACCCGGTCAGAAGAACACCTCCCAGAAGGATGGCCTCCCCGACCACAAGGGATCCACTTGGCCCCACGACCAGCGCTGTGCACAGCCCGGTGCCCAAGAACCCGTCAGAGGCCTTGCCAGCCTCCTCCTGCCCCTCTTGCACTGCCTGCCCGACCACGATCTCCCTGAGACAGTCCTACGACAGCAGAACTTCTCCATCCGATCCACAGCAGCCTGCTGCAGTCGACCGCAATGGTAACTGTGTTTTCGGTCTGCTGAAAACCCATCAGCTTCATTGCCCTCAGCGGACCGCAAGGGTAAACCTAATTTGCCGGTATCAACCGCTACAGCGTAGATACTGAACCCCGCACCTCTTAGGTGCCCCTAATTCACCACCACCAACATTGCCTGCAGTGTTAGCCTGAGACACCCGAAGACTGGACTGGAACTGTAAGTGGCATATGTACCTATTACACTGCACAATTGTTTTCCTCCAAAGGTTAAGATTGAACTGCTCTGAAATTTGCTCTGTCAACCTTCTCCACCCCGAAAAATAATACCAATGAGAATCGTACTTACTGTAATGCGAAGACCCTGGTCTTAAAATAAAATATAAACAAGGTATAATTTTCTTAATTTGGTCTGGACCTCTTTCTTGAGTCGGGTGTCCATTATTGATCACTGTGGTGCAATAAATGTCTTATAATCTTCTGTGTTAGGCCTAAAGCTGCTCGACCACCCCACCACAAATAGAGCACTTTGGATTTTACATTGAACCCGGTACACTTTTGAAGAACCCCTGGACTCTGCTCATGGTATTAAAATATCACCGATAGTTGTGGACAGTCCTACTAGGTCATTTAGGTTAAACCTATACAATCAAAATTCGTTGATTGAAAATGCATCATTTGCATGTTCCTTTGTGTGTTTTTAGTGGTTTGTTGATGAGGGCATTTCACCTTCCTCATTGTTTTATGTTTTTTAAAGGGTGTTTCCCCACTTCCCTCTGTGGAGCTGCTCCATTTTTTAGCCCTTCCCTTTCAGCTTTTCTGAAACTCTCACTATTCTCTTCATCGATTTCCCACATGGCTTCCCTACCTATTTTTTAATTAGGGTACTTTTGCCCAATCTTTCTCAATATCTGCCTCGAAACACTGCTGGCCATATTTATGATCCGGTTTGCGTCACTCTTGCGCCACGCAATGTGGTGCAAGAGCGACGCATACCTTAAGTCATATTTTTGAAGCCACGCAAAGCCACTTTGTGTGGCTTTTAGTGGCTCCAACAATATGTAGTAACGCAACACTGTGTAAATTGCTGCTTTGCGTTTCTCGGCCCTAAGTAGGCATTCTATTGGCATTGCATGGGTGTTCCCACAGAATTCCCATGATTTGTGACGCATTTCCAGATTTACAAGACCTTGTAAACCTGGCACTGCGCCAAAAAGATACACCTCCCCAAAGGAGGCGTAACAAGGAGAAATATCTTTATTTCTCTATAATTTTTCCTCTTTCTATGTGTGCTGCATTTTGAAGCACACACAGAAAGAGAAAAAAACCACTCAGGATTGTTTTGTGCAGGAAGGTGCCCCTCCCTGCGCAAAAACAATTCTGCCTACAACACAGGCACCCTTGCACCATGGTGCAAGGGTGCCTGCTTTGGCGGTAGGCTGCCAAAATGGCGCCAGCACAAGGGAAAAGGTCAGGAATGCGCCATATTGGGTACATACTTAGCATTCCTGCCCTTTCCATGTACCACAGGGCAGCAAGTTGATTTGCTGCGCTGCCCTGCTTCACTCAAGTCATAAATATGGCCATGCATTTTTATGGTGTGGTAAAATGCCTTTGCACGATTCTTTTTGTTAAGTTTGAAAACACTTTTTCAAAATTGTGGCTTCTATGATTTTGCAGTTTAACCAAATGTTTTCTTTTTTTGGATCAAATGCTGTAAATGATTCATATAAGCTCTTGTAGTTATGTAATATCCACCTCCTTTTCTCTATACTGAAGCTTGGAAAATTCAAATTTCCATTGCTCCCTATTATATGTAATATTGGTTCTGTGGTTATCTTTGGTAAGGTGGGTAATGCCTGTATAACGTTACATTACAGTCCTGCTGATCTTCTCGGTCCATGGGAGGAGGGTTACACATTGCAACTTGGGAGGTGGGTCAGACTTTCCTGAAGGCCAGGTTTGTAACTCATGATGTGGAAGTACACACATCTTATGGAGTAAACTTCTTCTAAAGTAATATCCTTGTTGAAAAGTGATATTAGGCATGGATTAGATAAACAAATATTTTCTAGTACATTCCAGCATAGTCAACAAGATAAACGTAATAGACATCTCAAAATAAATTCACACTGTTCTTGTTTATGTCATCTCCATAATACAGGTCTGACAGGTTGCCCACTGCATTACGTAGATGAATGCTTGACAAGTAGCATCTAAGGTAACTTCGTGGATGCCTCAGCTATAATCAGCAAGTCTCTCCTGTCCCTTTATTGAAGCCATTGCCAAGAGAGGATGTACCACCCCCTGAGAGGATGACATCACTGGCTGGCACCAGCTCCACTTGCCACTCGGAGTGGGTGTCCTTCCAGGATGAGGAGCCATGTACTGGTTCTCCTAGGGGTACTGTAAATGTTAATCTTTGTTTAATGTTATTAATGGTTATTGTCTGGATGGAAAGGTGGCAGGATCTAGGGCACTGTTTCATTTAGTAAACTTGAGGATGCCAATGGCTGCATGTTGGCCATTTTGAAGGCAATAAAGCTCTCGTTATTGAGTATTTCCAAGATTTTAGTCTAATATTACCTTTATTTTCTTCATGCTGGAAAAGAGGAAAAAGTTAGAAATCTCAATTGTTGCCTATATTCTTTAACTTCACATGAGACTTTTATGGCCAACTATGAAAATGTCATGCAAACAAGCCAAAACCTAGTTTTCCATTGTCTTGAACTGTTTGTGAACATTTCCACCTTGGCTGGCCTTGTGGCACATTTTCAACTCTAGCTTTTTGCCCAGATATTCTACAAGAACATTTTATAAGGGGCGGATGCACAGAAATAATCTGAGATAAAATCCCAAATTTACTACTTTTGGTATTCACAGAAGGCATTTTCTAATAGTAAAGTTAGGACTCCAAATTGTGGTAAAACTGGTGTGCGGCCAAATCGCTGGTGGTGCTTGGAAGGTGGCGCTACCGCTGGCGCTCAGTATGTACAAAAATATTCCCCAACCGTATCTGATTGAAGAGCCAGCACTCGCCATCATGGGGATTCTCTCGTTTATTGCGCAGACTCCAATAGACCCATGGACAAAACAGGAACGCGTTTCGGCAGTCAAACTGCCTTTCTCAACCTTTTAAATATATATATATATATATATGTGATCAAGGTCCTTGTGGGATCGAAACGCGTCATGCTGGTGGTGTAACTGTGGCTGAATAAATCTTAGCAGTGACACCAATCCTGTGGTCTGCGCTCCGTTTTTTTCAGCAGAGAAGATGATGACTGCTTATGGAGACAAAGTATCATATATATATATATATATATATATATATATATGAAAAAATCGAGTTTAGATGGAAAGCAGCTGCAGTATAGAGCACTCTCAACACCAGCGATACTCTAAATTTACTCACCTCAAATGTCTGCTTTTCTATCAAAATCTTTAAGCGGAGGATTAGTACAGTGCCGTCCACACCAAGATAGAAAGGGGCAAAGTATTTTACCATTTCTGCAGCATAGTCTTTAAGCATAGGATTAGCCCAATGCAATCCTTGCCGAGCTGTAAAATGGCCAAAGCCTTTTACCACTCCAGGCACAGCATTACAGCATTGGATTGGTAAAATATATATCAACACACGACAAAGATTACATCTCGAAGCCCCAATCATAGGAATATTGGTGTTTTATTCTATCAGACTTGCAGCATTTCATTCTCTGACGTGGTTCGGCTGTACGATCAGCCTTGTTCACAGGTGAGCCGAATAATAGTGCAGCGTGATGTAGGCCTTGAATCCCATTAAACATGTGACATTCTTTTCAGAAAATACAACTCCTTCATTGCACCTGAAACATAAATACATTTTGTATACACTATCACTTTTTGTTTTGCTTAATAGCATTCAAAACATCATGTTACCGTGTAGTCCAGGTGCACATAATGCTCAATTATAAAAAAGTCACACATTAGAGGGAGACTTCATTTCGTATTTGCGTTCTTGCTCGATATCATGCTGCCGGACTCACATCTATATTATAATGGTCAAACACCAGTTCTCAGAAATGGCAAGAGGAGACAATTCTCCTCCTGCTCCCTTTCTTGCCTCAGTGCTCCTTTTGCCAGACTTCATCATAGTGAGGCAAAAAAGAGGCAAGCGGGATATGCTCCCCAAATAGATCCAAACAAACATCTCCTTTTGCAGGGAGCCCCCATCCCTGCAGGGCAGCTACGTCAAGACAGGTAAGGAGTGTCCTGTCATTCAAATTACCACACAATGAAGACTACTTCGATTACTGACCTAAGTATTACTACCCAGTGGTGACTTCCACTTGGTGAAATATATATATATATATATTCAGTGAAAAAACCATAGGTTTCAAGCACGTTATAGTTAGGAATTAGCATTTAAAAAACCTTAGAAATTCACTGAACAAACCATAGGTTTCAGGGGCGTTCTAGTTAGCTGGACTTTTCAATTGTACAAAACCATTGAAATTCCCCCGTTATAGTTAGTTCAGCTAACTATAACTCGCGCGCCCGCAATACACTGCTGATGACGTCACATATTACATCACTCATGACATGGTCAGTGACATCACTCATGACATCACTCATGACATCTCAAATGACATCACTGATGACATCATCCAGTGAATGTGTGTTTTTCTGAAAATTACATATGTTTTATATATGTATATCTCAAGGTCGATGGAAGAATAAATGGGTATATAAGTGTCTAAATGGATGATTTGTTTTTGAAAAATTGATTGTATAACTGACTGATTAAGTGTATCTTAGTGAATACATGGCTTAGTGAGTAATGTTTAAATATGTAAATATCTGTATCAGTCTCTCACTTTGTGTATAAGTGGCTGCATGGGTTGGTGAGTAGCTACATGAGTGTCTATATAGGTTATTAGTTGGTTTTTTCAGTATCAGTATGAGTGTCTGAGTGTCTGCATGGTTCGGTGGGGGTATTACGTAGTGCATAGGTGCATGAATGAGTGACTCACTGTTTGTATGTGTTGAAGACAGCATGTGTGCAGGACTTTATGGGTGGTTGAGTGTGTGCATGGGTGTGTTAGTGAGTGAATGACTGTCTCAATAGTGTCTTTATGAGTAACTACATATGTTTTAAACTAGTATATGTGACTATTGGTGTATATAAGTGAGTATATGTGAGAGTGAGAGATTGAAAGAGTTCCTGTATGAATAAGTATGTGTTTCTATAAGTGTTTGTTTAAAAGACTAAGTATGTGTAAGTTTCTGTAGAAGTAAGTGTGGTGGTGTGTGTATAACTGTATATGCAAGTAAATGGATGTTTGATTCTTTATTAGCATGAGTGACTATGTGTGTGAGTAACTCTATGGATGAATGGCGTTGTATAACAGGATGTATAGGTGTATGAGTACATATGATGAGTGAGTACATGTATGAGTGACTGTATAGGACTGTTGGTGAATGAGTGGATGTGTATGTGGATCTTAGAATTACTGAATAGGTTGTTGTAACTGGTATTGGTATGTCCATTCTTTTGAAAATTTTAGTTTCTATTTTAGAATGTGTGTATCAAAGGTTATATTAGGGGGAGAGGAGGTCTGCCACTCTATCACAAGGATGATGTCATGAGTGATGTCATTTGAGATGTCATGAGTGATGTAATATGTGACGTCATCAGCAGTGCATTGCGGGCGCGCGAGTTATAGTTAGCTGAACTAACTATAACGGGGGAATTTCAATGGTTTTGTACGAGTGAAAAGTCCAGCTAACTATAACGCCCCTGAAACCTATGGGTTTTTCAGTGAATTTCTAAGGTTTTTTAAATGCTAATTCCTAACTATAATGTGCCTGAAACCTATGTTTTTTTTCAGTGAATTTCAAAGGTTTTTTAAATGCTAATTTCTAACTATGCCTACAGAGATAGGACATGTGAAGAAAGAAGAAAAAACGCACAGAAAGAAAAAAAAGAAATGCAGAAAGAAGCAACAGAAGTCCTCAAAGACGAAGAAAAGTGCAGGAAGAAGGATAACGTGCAGAAAGAACAAACAGAAGAGCAGAAAGAAGCCTTGTTGCAAAATCATCCTGTACCCTCAACTTTTTCAGACGGATACTGGTGGTAACTGAGTCTGACTAACCAGTCCTAGAGCCAGTGCTATGTTAAAAGACACTCAGAATACAGTGAAAACACCTACATACACTAGGGAACACTATGCGTTGGGGTCCCCCTGTGATTAGTATGACCTCCTCTGTAAGCCCCTTGTATATAATAGGGCAGGGGATTAAAACGACCTCTTAAAACGCGCCACAGGGCGTGTTTGCACACGTCACCTCAGGCCCCGCCCCCTCCCTTCCCCACTGTGTAAACACGCCCTGTGGCCGTTTTAAGTTGGGAGATTAAGTCCCCTTGAATCCTGAGGATCCCTAGGGTCCAACTAGACCACTAGGTAACTCCAGTAAGCGCCACAGATAGATGTAAAAAGGGGCACGGCCTAGACCACCTCTCTGCAACGCAGCTCAGTGGAGCTTACTGGAAGCACCTGGTGGGCTAGTTAGCCCCCAGGGGCCCCCAGGATTGAAGGGGAATTATTTCCCCAACTTAAAACGCGCCATAGGGCGTGTTTGCACACGTCACCTCAGGCCCCGTCCCCTCCCTTCCCCACTGTGTAAACACGCCCTGTGGCTGTTTGTTAAGTTGGGAGTTTAAGTCCCCTTGAATCCTGAGGGTCCCTAGGGGCAAAGTAGCCCACTAGGTATGTCCAGTAAGCGCCATTGCAGAGAGGTGTAAAAAGGGGCACGGCCTGCACCACCTCTCTGCAATGCAGAGCAGTGGCGCTTACTGGAAGCACCTGGTGGGCTAGTTGGCCCCCAGGGTCCCTCAGGATTGAAAAGGAATTTATTTCCCCAAATTAAAACGCGTCACAGGGCGTGTTTGCACATGTCACCTCAAGCCCCGTCCCCTCCCTTCACCACTGTGTAAACACGCCCTGTGGCCGTTCTAAGTTGAGAGATTAAGTCCCCTTGAATCCTAAGGGTCCCTAGGGTCAAACTAGCCCACTAGGTACCTCCAGTAAGCGCCACAGAGCTGTGTTGCATAGAGGTGTAAAAAGGGGCGTGGCCTCAGAACACCTGTCTGCAACGCAGCTCCCTGGTGCATACTGGAGATACCTGTTGGGCTAGTTGGTCCTCAGGGACCCTCAGTATTGAAGGTAAATTAATTCCCCAACTTACAACTGACCAGGGGGCGCGTTTGCAGAGTGCTGCAAGGAGGGGGCGTGGCCTCCGGCGCGATGCCGGTCTTTTATTTATTTTATTTTTTTAAGATGGAGGGCTGTGTGGCCCCATTCTTTTTCTAATTTATTGGCCCTGGGGAACCTATCCCCCAGGGCCTGCGCCCTAATTTGTTTTGTAGAAAAAAATTAATTTGGCCCTCTCAAGGCCTTAATCGGCCCCGGGGACCCCAACCCCTGGGTCATGGCCTTTTTTTTTTTTTTTAATTCTTTAGGAGAGGGGCTGCGTTGCCCTCCTCAGGCCACTTATGGCCCCGGGGACCCCATCCCCCGGGGCCGGCCTTTGTTTTTTATTATTTAAAAAAATATATATTTATAGAAACACCTAGGACATGCTGGACAAACCGTATGTACCTATCACCATGACGATTTGCGTGATATTTATTAAAAGGTGACTATGCATACAATGAATCCACGTGGAATGTATTTACACCGCTAGTGAAACTCTGACGTGTCTGACGCCCTACCGTGCCTAATCCCGGCGCCCCCGCTGGTGGGTACTCTCCAAGTAGACACCCTTGTCGTTTATTTATACAAACATGGGTAGCTATTGACAAGCACATTTAATACACATGCACACCAAGCCATTCAAAGGGGATTCGACCAAAACTATGCAAGAAACCCCCCTCACGGTTAATAAAACACACATCCACCGCCGGAGGTGTAATACTTTTTATTTTACTCTCTGGAAAGGAGACGAACCTCACTTGAGATTCACAGCATGGTCCTGGCTGAGCCAATGCTGTGTTACACCCACCAGTGCCCGCCGAGTGCCACACACCTCTGTGTTGTATTCTACTAGCTAGTGCGTATGCTATGACACTCTCTAGCCCATGTGCACTGTAACACCACCCCGTGAATATGTCATGCCACACTTGCCTTCGCACGGGTTATATTGCCCCATCTAACGTGCCTTCCTCGATGCCTATGTTATAACGCACAGCGCTATGCCATACATATTACAATCTGGGATCCATATCTTTGTCACAGTGCATATGCAACGTTACACTCCCCAGCACATATTTTATATTACAACTTTAGAGACTAGTTAGGTTACACAACACTGCCCTGTGCATATTACACTCCAGACGCATATCGCATAGCACGCGCTAGTGCCTGTGCTATCTCGCACTCTCCAATGAATCTGTCATTGCGCACAATGTATTGCATATTATATTTCACGCCCCGGTTCATCTTATATCACACTTTGTGGTGCATAGTTTATACCATATACTATATCTAGTTTTCATTTTCGATCGTGCTCTCAGGACTATGTTCTATATAACACTGCGTCCACCTACACTTTTCACGGGCATTACATTTTGCGATGGGGGGTGGAGGGTCAGGGGGTGTTTCTGCCAAGTGAGCCCGGAGTCACAGTCACAAACGTCCTCTTCTTCCTGAATAAAGGTGAGATTATGCTGCGTACTTGTTCATATTTTAAGTAGTTCGCACAGACACACATTTTAAAAACAATAAAGTTCCTAATACCCACCTTCTCTGAACAGTTAGCTTGCTGCCACATCCACCTCCTCCCTATCCTCTGTTGTCTGAATCCATGGACTAGCCTCCTCCCTCCTGCTATGCATGGTCTGATGTGCTGCCACTGCCCTCCATTTAGCATGATGTACCAGTCCACTCCTCCTGCCCTCCATTGCCCAATTCTATGGCCCATCATTGACCTCCTGCTTAGCCTCTGTGCTTAGCTTGCTGCCCCTATTCTCCTTCCCCCTGCCCTCCGATGTCTTTGTGCATGCCCCTGCTCCATCCTTTTTGCCCACCATGTTCCATGGACCTGCCACTCCTATCTACTCTGAGTGTTCTGTTGAGCTGCCACTCCCCTCCCACCTGCGTAGCATTGTCAGATGACTGTGACCTGTCCCTGCCACCTCCACCCTGCCTGTCCACATGCCATGCCCCTATCCCCTTCCTCCTGTCCTCCATGGTCCATTTTACTGCCACACTCACCTGCCCTCCCTGGTCTGTTGTGCTGCAACTGCTCCTCCTGCCTGCCCCGCGCAGTCTGTTGTGAGGCCCCTTCCCCTGAACTATCTTGTCTGTGCCCAGGTCCTGACCCTCCCTTCTATCCTCCATGGTCCTTTGTGCATGCCACTGCACCCTCCTTCTTGCCCATCATAGCCATTGTGCTGCCACTAACCCTCCCGCTTGCCATGCATGGTCTTCTGTGCTGTCCTCTGTTATCCAAGTCCATGTCCCTACCCCAATTCATCCTGCCTACCATGATCCAATGTACCATACTTGCGAACATTTTGAACTTGGTAAGAGGGAGATTTTGAAAAAAAACTGGGGTATTGATTTTCCCCTTTGAGTTACATTGAAAAAGAGGAGATTGTAGACAGGAGACAGAGCAAATAAAGCCCATTTGAGCTTAAAAACATTGGATGTTTCCTGGGTGTAACGGGTCTGTTGGCATGTATGGTTGTACTACCACTGCCTCTTTCTTCTGCCCACAATGGTCTATTATATTGCCACAGCCTCTCTTGCCAGTCCTGTGGGTTTGTTGCCCCTGCCCCCCTTTCCACTGCCCTCCATAGTCTGTTGTGCTGCCACTGCCCTTCCTGCTTGCCCAGTGTGGTCAAATTGTTGCCTCTGCACTCTCCTACCTGCCTTCAATTTTCAGAGTCCGTGCCCCTGGCCTCTGCCTCTCAACAGTATCCCAATGAACAACTAGATTGCTAACATTCTATATTTATTACAAAAGTGTGTAACGTCTGACGTCATCTTGATGTAATCAAAACTGTAATACCTAGAGCATTTCCTTTAGAAATTACATATATGAGAGGGTCTTATTTGCATCAAAATTATGGTTAGTGCTCTAAAAAACTAAAATGAGGACATATTTTCTGAGTTTTCAAATAGCGACAAAGAACTTTTAAATTATTTGTAATCTTTATGTTTTTTTATCCAGTTGACCACTTGATTAAATGTTGCACCTAGGGGAGAGGATGTGGTGTTACTTCCAGATCTGCAGACTTTGCAACTGGGGAACCAGGTTGGAGTTTCTGCTTCAGCTCAACATTCTGTGATTCTGGTCAAATCACTTAATCTCCCCATGTCTACAACCAAAATGAATTTGATCTTGTGTGATGTAACCAATGCTCATGTAAAGAACTCCAATCCCTGACAAGTCTGAACTATATAAAACTGCAAATACACAAAAAATAAGTGCACACTTCTGTCATTGGGCTACATGAGGGCTACATCTGGGTGATATTTGTGCTGCATTTGGGCTCTTTTGTCTCTGGTGGCCATCTTGGGAGATTTATTTGTTATGAAATTTCCTAATTTCCTCATTTACTGCAGTCTCCTCAGTAGGAAATACTTTCAGTTTTTTACTTTGGTTCCATCAAGAAGGCATTCAGATGTGTCACACATTTGCCATAAATTCTGAATGTTAGCACTCTAGTTGCTCATTAGATCACTGTAGTAAAGCTACTGCGCACCAGGGAAGTCTGCTGCTGGTATTGAAAGTGCATGTTTCAGTCTGCATGTCAGAATTTTTTAATCAAATAGACGAGGATTTTAGAAGTCAAAATGTGCCCTAATTTTTCTTTCTGCAGCACTAATCATACTTTCTATGGCAAAATGAACCCCCTCATTTTGTTCCTTTTTAAATTAAATGTTTTAAGAGTTACCACTTTATTCCAATCAAGATGGCTTCAGGTGTGCAATACGTTTGTCATAAGTAGGACTGTTAGAGCTCTAGTTGTTCTTTAGAACACTCTGGGAAGCTGCAGTAGAACACAAAGAAATCAACTGACAGTCTCTGCCCTTGTTGGATGTACATGTTTTACTGAGAATGTCAGACTTCATTCTCACATGACTGAGAAAGATAATGTGAATTTACTGAAAATATGCTCTCAGTTTAGCTTATAGATCACCTTCCAAACCTCTGTGGGAAAAGCATGAGAAAATAGTTTTCTCTCAAACATGATTCATGATATCACATCAGAAGGCTTTTTCACATGGTAAAATCACCTTAGAACACACCACAATTCCTATGTAACTAAAGTCTTAAAACCTTCTATTAACTGCAGTGCTTTTTAATGAGGTGCTATCATGTATATTGGTCCCAAGATGGCTGCTAACACTTCTTGGATGAAGTACTGACAGCCAATCAGATCTCACGATGAGATGTGTGGTAAGGCTCCGCCCAGATATATCTATCTTTTTAACTCTAATTTTCTCAGGAACTACTGAACGGATTTACACCATTTAAACAAAAGGCACGAGTCTGAACTGAGGACTATCTCTTTGCCAAATTTGGTGTAATTCCGTTCAGCAGTTCGGGCTGTAGCTGCGCCAACAGGTCCTATGGGAAAATGCGTTTTGGGACCCCGATTTTTTCGCGGCCCCCGCTTGACGAATCACAGTGAAATTTTCAGGATAGGAGCGGACCGGAGCTGGCCAAAAGTTTGGAAAATTTGGCGAAGATTCGTCAATCGGCGCCAACGTTATTCCAAATAGAATGTTGCGGATTTCCTATGGAAAATAGGTCCTAACTAGAACTACCTACTGGCGACTGCCAGTAGGTAATATAATAAGGTAAAAACAAGCATTTAGAAATCTAAAAAATTTGCAAGCTTATGTTTTACAGAGCTAACTATAACCCCACCATGCACTGCTTATGACCTCACATATTACATCACTCATGACATTTCATGAACCACTGTAACAATAAGTATTACATATTGGTGGAGAGTCCAGAAAAGAAAAACATAAAAGCACTTTTTGAATTAAAGAGCAATTAAATATTTCTTCTTGAACATATCAATACAATTTTAATTTCATTAGTTATTCATTTTCATAATGTAAGTTTATATCTTTAAGTGTGTAACATCACTTCCAAAATTCTGTGTTGCTTATTTAAAAGTTATTGATGTAGTGAAGCCAAACAGTTTCAAATTTCATTAGATTCGCTTTCCAGTTACATGAACGGTTAACACAACATTTCTGTGAATATTGATTGACTTGCCCTAGGAATCTGAGTGGTCAGAAGAGGCATTGAATAATTGGAAGAAGGAGGAGTATAGAATAGAGTGAGAGGGAGCTAATAAAAATGAGAAAATTGGAATGTTGGGAGCTCCATTGAAAACAATGAAGTGCTCCAGGCTTCTATGGCTGGTAGAAGCCCGGAGCTCCAACATTCCAATATCTGTTCACAGCTGTTGCTGTGATCAAAAGGCCTCACGGATCCTGAGGGAATTCCAATCCACTTGGGCTCCTTGAGGCCTTTGTTTTACAAATTAGAACATTCTGCCCTCTAGGGGCGGAATGTTCTAATAGCCTTAGAGCTTTCGTTAGCGGGCTCTACCGGCCATTAAAGGCCTGCTCCCTTGTTAATGGGAGCTGGCCTTTAATGGCCGGTAGAGGCTGCTTCGTTGGCTCTCAGGCTATAGTAGGGAACTAAGGAGCTGGCCAAGGCAAAAACAAATATCAAAAGGCATTTTACTTTGTATTGTTTCCATGGACTATACAGTTCACATCGCCACAGTGCTCCTGCAGTTTTCTTTAATGAGGCTCTGCAAAGGGATACCTCATAGGGGAAGACCAGAGGAAACATGATGACAGCGGTTTCTGAGACTGCCTTCCTAAGTCCCCCAGTCCAATCTGGTCTGTTGTTTGTCTTGGGAGTTTGGGGAAATACCCAAGGTAACATAGGTACAGTGATTGGAGAAGAGATGCCTCTTGATCCCCATGTTGGAGAAGAGGGAGTCCAGATGGTACCTTAGGACAGATAAGTCCAACTAAAAGGTTTATTTTACTAGTTATAGGCAGCTGGTGATTATTTCAAAACTGCACCAGCAGGAAAAGGCTGCTGGAGGAATTGGATTTCAATGAAGTTCATTTTAGAAATTAACAAGATGGGTGTTGTGTTACAGACACACATCCCAAGAATTTACTGTAATGTTTAAAATGCTCCAAAGAGGTAAGTCTGGTAGCCCAATGTTTCCAGGTTACTTAAAGCATTCGACTGAACAGATAAAGGCATCGTTCACACTCAGTGTGACTTCATTCACCATGCTCTGCGTACGGGATCTGAGAACAGAGGCATGAATTGGCTCAAAATTATACATTGTGAAAAGTAACACAAGAGTGGAAACAAGATCCAGAGTGTATCCTCCACTGTAGGAATGACTTCCTCTGAGTTTGCTCATTCTGGAAACACAAGCATTTTCACTTTTTCAAGGAGTATTACTCGCAAAAGATACTCCTAGAAGACGTACAAGCTCCCTCTTCCCAGTCCATTTCCAAATCTATGGTTGTCCATCTTGTATTTACCTCCACATTGTATTTGCTCCTAAGAGCTTAAGCCCTACTGACTTGACAATTAATGGAAATTGCTCTTCTTTGTTCTCTATGTAATGAATTGTAAAGAACCCTAATGCCTCTAAAATTAATAAATAATAAATAAAATGTTGATTGGGTCCTAAATCAGCCTGTGATTTATGTCCATTTCAGTGTTCCTATCACCATTGTGCATTTATTGCGCCTTCTTAATTGATAATCAGTTAGGTGCTTGCCTGTATCTGATTGCTTCACAAAGTGGTCTTCTAAATGTCTTTATTCATTCACAGCTCCAGGCATTGGCGAGAAAGCCCTTGAGAGATCTTTTTCATCCTCCGTGAGCTCTTCTGAAAATAACCCAGCTCAGGATGAGGGACCCTTCGAGAACACCGCCTATATGGATCTCGGCAGTTCCATGGACCAAGCTCGAGCTGGCTCTTCAGGAACCCCTCCAATTATGGACCCTCTGAAATCAGACCTTCCTTCCACCATGAGCACTTGGGTGCAGTTTGAAGAGGCACCATGGAGCAGCCCATCTCAAACCAAAGGCCAAACTGGTGAGAAGCCATTTTTGTCAGACATTGTTTGTGGGGAAGTAGAAATTCTACACTCAGACTGCTAGCCACATTTCTATTTCGTCCGTACAGCTCTTTTCCCCACCCCGCCCAAGGAAGATCTTCCAACCATTAGCTCCCAAGAAGTTCACTATGGACTAGGGGCTGCAAAAATCCAATGTTTTGCATCTGTCCCATCACATAGGCCAGTGGGGTCAGAGTCTTTAAAGGGGCAATCCATTTAATGATGCCACAATATATCTCAAAACTCAAGCTGACATCATCAAGTAAAGTAGTTTTCTAGAATGCCTGTTATAGGTGATTGTAGAGATGCAGACTGGGTAAAGAGAATTATTTCATCCCTACACTGGATGCCCGCCTTAAATAGTGCCCGGTGTCTAATCAGCACATAACTGGGTCGATTCCTGGTACAATTAAAAAGCCTTTCATACTTCATTGGTCAGTATGGGCAACATTGAGTTTAAGGGACCATTCAGTTTGTTGTAGCAGATGCACAACTGTTAACCTGTGTTATGATCCCAAATTGCTATCAAGTGTTTTCCACGTGACAAGTCGGACTGTTAAATAATATGTCATAGTAGTTACTAAGCCCTCATTATTAGAGGTGTGCGGAGGAACCACATCGGTTATCCTCCACCTGGAAGTACCAATATAATAAGGAGTTGTATTTCATGGAGGAAGGATTGCTGGGCAATTACACGTTTTTGACTCATAAATTGTGAATAATCTCAGGAATTCTGGCAGTTTTTCTCATAATAGGGCCTTTTTTGCATGCACTTTCTAAATATATTCCTGGGAAAGAAAAACAGCAGAGGGATTTAAATGCGCAACTTGTAAATCTGATATAGGGGAAAACTCATGTATCTACCTTCATCAGAATTACAACGTAACCCATAATGAGAGGGCCCAAAGCTTCAATGTAACCACCAGAAGATACAAAAGCCTCAATTTTCAACAGAAAGTAAATATTTCGCAAAAACACACGATTCCAAATTCAAATTTTCTAACTTTTTGCTGTAAATAAGTTACAAATCAACAACTTGATTTTTAAATTCAATTTTTCGTACGTTGGAAGAGGGAATATCTGATAATTGCTAATAGGTCTACTTTGTAAACAATACTATTGAAATTTTTAGTACCACACATTAAAAGATTAGTACCACATTTGATTTTGTGACCAAATCATACTGAGTTACTAAAAGAGGAGTGATGGATTTCTGCTTGTGAATATCTATTCACTTTTTGGCATATTGTGGTATTTAAATATAACCTAATTTTAGGCCTTAGCAAAGTAATTGCTACCATTACTTTTTATCTTCACAATATTGCATTAGTGCCTCAACTTCCTTTGTCCTATCCCATTCATTACTTATGAGGTGTAACCCACCTTTGCGAGACGTTCCTTGTCCTCATCCAGTCATTACTTATTAGGTGTAACTCACCTTTCTGAGACTGGAAAACAACTGGGAAATATGCTGAAATGCTGGTCCTGCCTATCATCAAGAAACATTTGTCTGACACTGCCACGCTATCCAACTATAGACTTATCTCCCTCCTACCATACTCAGCCAAGGTCGCAGAGAAACTCAATCAACTGATGCTTCACCGACCACCTCAGAAACCACCAGCTCCTCGACGCCATGCAGTCTGAATTCAGGCCCAAGCACAGTACAGAAACAGCATTCTTTGCCACCACCTGACGGCATCCCCATGATCCTTGACAGAAGAGACACAACGGTCTTCATTATACTGGAACTCCCTGTAGCATAAGACAGTCTTACACCCCAGCCTCATCAAACACCCGCACAAGATTGGCATCCAAGGACATGCACTCGGCTGGATCTGCTCTTTCTTAATGGATAGAACACAAGCTGCCAGACTAGCACCTTACTCTTCGGAAGTTCACAAACTGATCAGCGAAGTCCCTCAAGGTTCATCGCTCTTTAACCATACATTATCCTTCTGGTCAACGTCATCTAGACACACGACATCAACATCCTCTCGCATGCCAATGACATGCAACTAATACATTCCCTTTTGGACAAATCCCCCAACACAAGAAACAAGTGCACCGCTTGTATGAACGCTTTAGCTAACCGGATGAAAGTCAACTGGCTCAAGCTCAACATCGACAAGACAGAAGTAGTGATCTTCAGCAAGAACACTTTATCATGGGACTCCAATTGGTGGCTGGCAGAACTCATACCAACACCAAGCACCCACTCAGAACCTAAGAAGGTTCATCAACAGCAAACTGAACAAGACTGCACAAGTAAATGCCATTCCTGAATCCTGCTTTTACACAAGGTACTGAGAAAGATCTTCAAATAGCTCCCAAACAACACCCAAAAAACCATCACTCACGCCCTAGTCATCAGCAAGTTGAGCTACCAGAACCCCCTCTGTGCTGGATGTCAATTGTGTGTCTTTTGCTTTCTCTCCCTAAGTGCGCCAGTTATGCCCAGACGTGGGTCCTGGGCTCACTGTGCCACTGGAATCAAGCTATCCTGGCTGAAGAGGGATGAAACCCCGAAACCAGTCCTAGGATGCTTGTTTCTGGTCCAGAGAGGACCTGGCTTGGCAGTTCGGGCTGGACTGTTCCCATGAGGCACAGGGTCAAGACTGATTTGCATATAGCCAGGTCTAAACTGGGGTGGCATGGTGAACAAAAGAATGATGGATTTAACCCAGATCTCTTGCCTGGGGGTGAATGTTTTGATTTGTTCTGCATTCCGTCCATCAATTGTGTGTCTTTTGCTTTCTCGCCCTAAGTGTGCTAGGTATACCCAGGCATGAGTCCTGGGCTCACTGTGCCACTGGAATCAAGCTATCCTGGCTGAAGAGGGGTGAAACCCTGAAACCGGTCCTAGGATGCTTGTTTCCGGTCCAGGGAGGACCTGGCTTGGCAGTTCGGGCTGGACTGCTCCCATGAGGCACAGGGTCAAGACTGATTTGTATATGGCCAGGTCTAAACTGGGGTGGCATGGTGAGCAAAAGAATGATGGATTTAACCCAGATCTCTTGACTGGGGGTGAATGTTTTGATTTGTTCAGCATTCCTTCCATCAATTGTGGGTCTTTTGAATGTCACCAAGCAACTCACCTGAATTCTACAAACCATCCAGAACTTGGCAGCAAGACTTATCATCAAACTCAAATACAGATTTCACAACACACAACACTTTAGGGAGTGTGACTGTACCCAGGGTTAATTGTCAGTCATCCTGACATCCCATCTTCTCACAGGGTGGTGTGGGGTCAAGAAAATCACTGACCTCACCCCCTGTGACAAGTTGGGAGAAGATGAAGTGAAAAAAGCATGAAGCCAAAAGCTGACACGAGCATTAATGCACAGGTTTCAGCTTTCAGTTTCCTGCTTCAGTGCTCCAGGCGAGAGGGAGTGGTGTTCATGTACCACAGAGGGTAAGTGAAAGAGAAACATATAAAAGTGTGTGTTTATAGCATTGTAATTACTTTCCTGATTTGTTTTTTTCTTGTAAAATCTTTTTATTGGCATTTTTTTAAATCTGCCCAATACATCCATTTTATTTAATTGTAAAGTACACAGCATGCAGGTTTACATCATGACACTCTGTAAACTGTTACATCGATAACAAGATATATTTTAGTTATCTAAACACTAGTCGTTGTGAGAGTACAGACCGATTTAAGACATGAGTACTTGGGACAGTGCCTGCGGTATGTGCCGACATCTTAGCTTGTATCTGCTGTGCTGGTGCTGTGGCATAACGTTTGCTGTCTTTTCGGTGTGGAACTAAACTCTTCAACTGAGGTAAGTATAACTGGGGTACACTGTGTCCTGATTTCTTTTGATCGAAGTGCCTCCTCTTCTGCGACCCCCCACTTGCTGACCACCCCCCTCCAGGCTGCTACCGGCGGTCCCTCAGGTGCTCTCCAGTGCATTGCTATGCTGCTTTTAGCTAGAAGGAGTACTAGGGACGCAAACCGTGTCTCTACCTTTTGGTGTTTTCAGCGTTTGGTTATGCCCAACGTGCATGCCTCCCATGTATGAATGTCTGAGTCCTGTAACAGTGAGGAGAGTGGTGTGTACTTTGGTCCAGTAGGCTTGGAGCATTGAGTAGTCCAAAAACATGTGGAGGAAGGACACATTGGGTTCCTGGCATCTGAGGCAGATGAAGGACGTGTCGGGATAGTAGTGTTGTAGCTTCGCGGGAGTCAGTCAGTCATAAAGTCTTTATTCGGTTTTAGTGCAAACCATAAAAGCATACTACAATAAATACATATTAAAAACAGGAATTTCATTAATAATATGATGCCAACATTAAAAAGGGTACAGTTCATTTCTTCAAGGTACGAATTACCACAGTTAAAAAACTTGCAATATTGAAGGTTTCCCAGACATTATTTAAAAGCTGTAGATACAAAAAAGCAGGTCTCACTTGAACAAAGCCTTTATCTTTTAAAATTGGGATTAAGAAACGTTTCCTGATGTCAATAAAGTGCTCACAGAAGAAAAAAAGGTGTATAATGTCCTGGGGGGAGAAATTGTCACAGGAACAAGGGCCAGGGTCCAGCACCCTTTTCCAATCTTTCTTAGCTCCGATCAATGAGTATAGTTGATTCAATCTAAATCTGGTTAAAAGAAAACGATGATTTGGATTTGTTACATATCCCAGATAAGGTTCCATGAGAGATGTTGTTTTACAGAGCTGGTGGCTCCTAACGGAACCCTTAACCAGCTCCTTCTCTTCCCTTGCCAAAGAGGATATGCAACTATAACTTTCTTTACACCAGTTGATGTCGCCTTTTACCAAGGTCTCGGGAGAAAGATACAGCTCTGGTCTCCCGAGGTTTTTGGCCAGGGTCCGAATGTATTTCAACCAGGGTATGTACGAACCATGATCGAGCGAGAGACAATCTCTCAAAATGGTGTGGTTCAAGTGTAAATCCGGGTTAAGCCAGATGCTAATCCATTTCAGGATCGGGGCCAGGGCAATGCTGTCTTCAAGATAACCAATTCCTAGTTCCTGGTGGACGATATAATTGGCCGTACAAATTGGTACTGAGAGGAGATTTTTTAAAAATCTATCCTCGACAGTCTGAATGCTTTTAGCATTATTAATGCCCCAGACCTCAGCTCCATACAAGGCTATGGAGAGACACTTAGCCTTGTAAACTTGGATAAGGGCCTTCAGTGGTCTGGCTCCCAGTTTTCTTGCAAAGCCCAGGACTCCTACTGTAGCTCTTGAAAACACAATCTTTTTTGCCTGTATCTGGGTTACCCCGGAATCTCGATCATCAAAGAGGACGCCCAGATAAGGAAAAGAAGAGACTCTCGACAATTGATGCCCCCCACATGAAAAGGTTTTGGATTTGGCAGATTTAGGGCCAATGACCATGACATGAGATTTAACAAAATTAACAGATAGGTCCAAATCCTTCATAAAATCAGCGAAAGAATTTAACAGTAGCTGAAGGCCCACTCCGGTTCTGGCGATTAAGGCAGCATCGTCAGCATATAAGAGGGCAGGGACTAAATATTTCCCCGCACGGGGGATATCTTTACATGAGGCGACAAGGGTAGTGTCCAGATCGTTTATATATAAAGTAAAAAGGAGAGGTGCCAGGATGCACCCCTGCCTAACCCCATAAGATATGGGTATATCTTTGGTACAATTTCCCTTTTGGTCATAACGAACTGTAGCTATTAACTCTCTATGTAGGTCCACTAAAAAATAGACAATCTCTTTATCAACACCAAGATCTAGGAGCATAGGCCATAGTTTTGATCTATTTACACGGTCAAAGGCCGAGGACAGGTCCATAAAGGCAACCAACAGGGTTCCTTTTTTGGCCACCGTGTATTTACCAATTAAAAGTTGTAGGTTTAAACATTGGTCTATGGTGCCCATCCCTTTCCTAAATCCATACTGGACCATAGAGAGTTTTCCAGATTCCTCTAGCCAACCGTTAAGTTGGGCAAGAACAACTCTCCCCAGGACTTTCACTGAGGAGTCTATAAGAGAAATTGGTCGATAGCAGCTCGGGTCGCCTCTATCCCCCTTTTTAAAAATAGGGACGATGACCGATTTCGCCCATGTTGATGGGAGGCCCTTTTGGCATGCATTTATGAAGACATTAAAAAGAATTTTAGACCAGAGTTTGATATCTGATTTGAAAAGGTCAGCCGGGACTCCATCGGTTCCCGGCGCCTTATTACTTGTCATTTGTAAAATAGCATTTGTCACCTCTGTTTCTGTGAAGGTCAACGTATAATTGTCAAGATTAAGTAAGGGCCCCGCCCTTAAACCATCTCCATCATATACCTGTTTAAAATGAGCATACCAGACATCCTCTTGGATGCCGCATTCAAGCTCAGTGTGACTTTTACCGTTAAAAAAAGGTTTATTTATAATGGACCAAAATTTCGCACTATTATTGAGTAGTCCAAAAACATGTGGAGGAAGGACACATTGGGTTCCTGGCATCTGAGGCAGATGAAGGACGTGTCGGGATAGTAGTGTTGTAGCTTCGCGGGAGTCAAGTAGGCCCGATGTAATATGTACAATTGTATGTTTTTGAATCGGTAATTGCGGGACACTTTTCTTGGGAACTCCAGCACTCGCTCCCATTCTTTGTCATGGAGCGGTCTCTGAATTTCAGCCTCCCATTTCTCACGAAGGGTGTTTGGATTCAGTGCTCGTACCGCTTTATATATCCAGGTCACTAAATGTCACCCGGGGCCAAGTTGTAGTACTGCATGTATCACCGGGTGTGTGGGTGGTTCTGCATCTATTGTGTGCCACATTCGATGACAGTCCTCTAGTAATTGCCTATGCACCAGGAATTGCCCCCTGGGCAGGTCAGTATCCGTCACAAGTTCTGCAAATGTCTGTAATTGTCCATGCACATAGAGGAAGCCCACCTCCGTAACTGAGTGTTCCGTCCACGCTCGCAGTGCCTGCTCTGTGTAGTGAGCACTGCCTCTGGGAAATCCCACCAATGGCAGAATGGGGGAGTACATGGGGGCTGCACATCTCATTCTGTGTACCTGGTTCAGACAAGTGCGTGCTACTGTCACCTGGCGGGGGCACTCCTGTATTGGTTCCGCCTTGGGCAGCAGCATGCGGTGTACAGTAGGGATAGAAATTGGCCCTGTATGTGTGATTGTTTCGCCAAGCGCTCGACCTGCAGTCCATCTCGACACCCATTGGAGTTGGGCTGCGGGAAAGTACGCCTCAAAAGAGGGGGCCCCCAACCCTCCCTTGTGCAGCACTCATGGAAAAAGCAATATGCCATGGTTTGTTTATGTACAGGAAGGTGTATCTTCCTGTACATAAACAAACCTTTTTTTTTAATGCCATTTTGTTACTTTTATATGTGCTGCATGAAGCAGCACACATGAAAGTTACAAAATTGCTTTTTAGGATTGTTTATGTGCATGAAGGGACACTTTCCTACACATAGTGGGATGGGTATGCCCAGACGTGCGTCCCTTGCTCACTGTGCCACTGGATTCAAGCTAGCTGGCTGAAGAAGGGTGACATATGGCTGGGTCCAAACTGGGGTGGCGTAGTGGGCAAAAGAACAATGGATTTAACACAGAGCTTTTGACTGGGGGAGAATTTTTGCATTGTCCGCATTCTGTCCATCATTTGTTTGCTGTAACACTTTTCGCCCTAAGTGGGATGCTTATACCCAGATATGGGTCCCTTGCTCACTGTGCCACTGGATTGAAGCTAGCCCGGCTGAAGAAGGGTGACATACCCTAAAACCGGTCCCAGGATGCTTGTTTCTGGTCCAGGGAGGACCCGGCCTGGCAGTTCAGTCTGGACTGTTCCCATGTATACAGGGTAAAGATTGATTTGCATATGGCTGGGTTCAAACTGGGGTGGTGTAGTGGGCAAAAGAACAATGGATTGAACCCAGATCTTTTGACTGGGGGAGAATGTTTGCATTGTCAGCATTCCATCCATCATTTGTTTGCTGTAACGGCTTAGTAAGGATAACACCGTAGAAACGTGTTTTCATTCAGGTTGTCACTGACTTTGAACAAGGGTGCAACTATCAAGTGTGCAATAGGCACCGTGGCACCGAGGATGGTCGTGTCCTGTGTCCAAATAGTTGGTACGGCACACATTTTCCTTGCAGACACCTTCCCTGAGGTATGCAGCCGTCTTTCTGTGTGGCTCCGCGTGAAGTGAGAAGTCTGGGAATGGTTTCTCTTGTACATGACAAGTGGTGAATCTCCACAGCAACAAAGTGTATGAAGTAGCTCTTCATCGCTTTCCACAAGAAAGGATGCTCTTGGAAGAGTAAGGGTGGAGTGGCTCCCCACTCAACAGTGCATCACCCATCTCCACCACTCTCCCCCCTCTTTTCTTTACTCTTCTGTGCTTTTGTTCCTTTCCGGTTTCTGCCTCCGCCAGTGTATCTCTGCCCTATCTAGTTTCTCGCTGTCTCTCGTTTACTTACGTAACCCTTTCCATTCTTTAACCTTAACATTCTCTAATTGTCTGTTCGCTCCTTATTTCCATTGTTGTTTCCCTTTCTGGTTGTTCCACACTTTTGTGCGAGAAGCTTTCACCTCTTTCTGTTTTTTTCTCATTTCCTTATATTGCCCTTTGTAAGTAGGGCTCTGCCGAACCCACCCTAATCATCTTATGCTTAATGCTGTTGCTTCTTTTCTCTTCTGTTTCTCAGATACGGTCTCTTACTTTTATTTTTAAACTCGTTCACTTCCGGAACATTTTTAGGATTTTTTGTGAGCCGGGTAAGATATATTGTGGGGTCCCCTGTTTTGAACAACTTTGAATTTGTAACTCATTTTCAGGAAGTTCAAACCCTCATAATGCCAAATAAAATTGAATTATACCCTACCTTTCAGAAACATAGGCACACTAAAAAAGCTGAAAACTGAAGCGTTGCCACCCCGTAGTACTAGAAGCAAGCATTCTTTAACTGCAACAATAATATTTTATATGGATCAGTGTCTAATTAGCCCTTTTCTCCCACTGTGGAAACGATATGCAGGCAATATGATGGATGGGTAGTGGACTATCGCTTAATATTAACATAGGTCATATGCACATATCGCTTGAAATTGTAGCTTTAGTTGCCAGATATGCGTAATCACAAATGCTCTCTTACTACTGCTGTTCTTAATGCAACAATGCAAAGCACTGCTCTGAGGATTCTATCAAGTGCAATATGATAACTTTCTCCTTTTTTCGCTTCCTCTGTCGTGTCCCTCTTCTCCACTTTATGTGCATGTACTTCTCTTTTTGCATTATTACCTCTGACTCTACTGAGTAAGAGAAATGGGAGGGGGCATTAGACAGGGATAAGGAGAACAGTTTAGAAAAACAGGTGAAGTACAGAGAGAAGGGAGGTAGAGGTAGAGGTAGGGTAGAAAGCTGAGTACAGAGAGACATAGGGTAAAAAGAAAGGTGATGTATTCAGAAGAGAAGATACTGAGAAGTGGTAGGAGGTGAGGTAGGTAGCAAAAGAGAGGTAGAGTGATAGGTGAGGTTTTAGAGTGAGGTAGGTACAGAGATTTAGAGTTAGGGAGGAGGAAATCTAGAGAGAAGAGTGGCTACATCAAGGAGTGAGGCAGAGAAAGAGTAAGATAGAAAGCAAAACATTTAGATAGAGATGGGTAGATTGATGAGTTAGAGAGGAAGAGCTACGAATAGAGGGTAAGGTAGAAGGCGTAAAGAGAAATAAGGAGAGAATAATCACAGAAATTCTCCTTTTGATTCATTGTCACCAACAGCTTGAGAGTGTAAGGGCTAACAGTTGGCAAGCCAGTAATGCACACAAAGTCTCTGTTAAATTAAAAGTAGAATCTTTTTTTTTATGCACAGACTTAAGACAGGACTTCTGAATGTCCTAAACATCTCACCGGTGTCCGTTTAGAAGATGGGGACCCTGGGCAATTGGCCACTTTTCCCATGCCTTAAAACTAGGCCCCACCTCGCTTGCATGGCATTTCCACACAAGAAGACTCTCCGGTTCTTGTAAGCGTACCCTCTGCCCATAGCCCAGCTTCCTTCTTGCCGTGTACGGTCGCCCAACCTATCACCCAACTGGGACGCTTTTCGAGCATATTTATTGCTCCATCTTGAGGCCCCAGGATACTTCCTTCCCCGTGTTACACAATTTGAGGGCATCAGTCTCAGGCATCCATTTAAATGTCCTGAAGATGAACCCAGAATTTGGTTTTAAGGGATCGAAACATCGTGGACTGCTTGCACCTTGACACAACCATTTATTTTGTACCATGATGTGCTATGGTGTTGTAATACAATTTTGCTGGCCATACTAAGGATTGGTGTTTCTGGCCATGCCACTGTAAATGCCTAAGTTTTTAGTTTTTCTGTTCTTTTATGTTGTATGTGGCCCCACTTGTATGGTTTTTGTTTTAATCAATCTATATTAAAAGACGTCATTTTACCTCTATATGCACTTTCGTCACACTCTTTTTGTTGTGAGGGACTGTTGTTTCCAAACATACTTCGTACCCAAAGGTACCTCACCAAGAAATTGGGTTCCCTTGTCTTTGTATGACACACATTAAAACTAGGCCCTGGCCTCATTTAAATTACGTCAGCATATTTCCCATAATGCTTGTGTCTTGCTTCACAACTCCAGATAATACACAATACCACTCTCCCACACGGTGCCTTAAACACAACGAAGCAATAAACCTTACACAACACCCCCTGGAAAGGGATCTCACTTTATAAAATGAAGCACATCAAAGACTGTTCTCAGAATCAGGCTTGGGCTTTTATTTATGCAATGCTCTCTAACAGAAAGGCTTTTCCAGATGTCAAATGAACAACATTCAAATGTGTGTGTGTGTGTATATATATATATATATATATATATATATATATATATATATATATATATAGATACATATATATATATATATATATATAATTCAGTAAAAAAACCATAGGTTTCAGGGGCGTTATAGTTAGCTGGACATTTCCCTCGTACAAAACCCTACAAATTCCCCTGTTATAGTTAGTTCAGCTAACTATAACTCGCGCCCCCGCAATGCACCGCTGATGACGTCACATATTACATCATTAGCTGAACTAACTATAACAGGGGAATTTCTAGGGTTTTGTACCAGGGAAATGTCCAGCTAACTATAACGCCCCTGAAACCTATGTTTTTTTTAGTGCATTTCTAAGGTTTTTTAAATGCCAATTCCTAAATATAATGCCCCTGAAACCTTTGTTTTTTTCAGTGAATTTCAAAGGTTTTTTAAATGCCAATTCCTAACTATAACGTGCATGAAACCTATGGTTTTTCAGTGAATTTCAAAGGTTTTGTAAATGCTAATTCCTATCTAGAACTTCTCTCTAAAGATATCATGTTTAGTGATTTTCATTGGATTTCTATATTTTTCAAATTCAGTGTGTCAATTTCATTAATTATGTTTTTTTGAAATTCTTTTTTATCACCATTTTTAAAATTTATTTTTTTAATTCATCCTTTTAAAATTTAAAAAATATTATTTGTTTTTATTGGGTTTTTCAATTTATTTTTATATTTTTAAAAATATTTCTTTAACTATATGTTCAAAACTTTATTTTATATATATATTTTCCATGTATTTGGATCCGCGCACCCTATGCGCACCGTTCTCGATCCCTACGCATTAGCATCCACGCATGGAATGCGTTGGGTACGTGTTTAGTGCGCGATCGCAATGCGACAGGTACGCGACTCCCAGCCTATATGCGACACGTTCGATGTACGTAACGCGACGTTTACGCGCTTCCGCGATGCGTCATCTGCGTCTATGACGCGGTAGGTGCGCGGATCCCGCAAAATATTTAACATTTAAAAAAACAAATATATATGTATTTCGTGTGAATATTAATTGAAGACAAACTCTAAACTAGTCTTAAAATGAATGTATTTTTACATCTAATCCTATAATTTTTAATTCAATTTCGCGTATGCGCGCTGGGTGCGTGCTGCGTATGCGCAGGGTGCGCGGATCCCATGTGACCTGCAAAAAAAGAGATTTGATTGGTTCATTACACTTCCTCTTCTAACTATTGAAAGACCCCAATTCAATCATTCTTCTATGACCTTCTTTGGAGGAGCATTTCTTTGCAGAGAAGAAGATTTTTTTAGACTAAGTTTACACTTAGCTCTAACTTTTTTCAACTAAAAATGGCTTCAGGTTAGCAGGCATCACCTGCATCTCCTCATACATCTGAGGATGAATTTTTGGAGGAGGCACCACGCAAAGAACGTTTTTCTTCAGTGGTGTGGACATTTTTTTCTTTTCCCGAGGGGCAGAATAAGACCAATGTCACCTTGGTCACATGCAAGATTTGCAAAAGAGTGCTGTCGCGAGGGGATCCTAACAAGAAATACTCGTGCGGCACGGCTAGTATGATGAAGCACCTAAGGACCCTTCATCCAAACAATCGTGCACGAGAAGAGTGCAAACGGATGAGAAACACTCCTGCTCCTGCACCTTCCACCTCATCGCAGCCGAGCACTTCAAGAGTGCATCCATCAGCCCAAAATGTGGACATCCGTCCTCAATTTCAATTTTTAAAATGCTCTGCACTAATTACAATGCGACTTTGTGCTACGGTTAGCAGTCGATCAATCTGATCTGCTGCCGGCAAGAAAGTCACATTTGTTGGTTTTAAAAAAATATTTTTATTGTTCCCTGAAGTTCATTGTTTGGTTCCTCCTGTTTTTTTTTTGTTTTTTTTGCAGAAAAACCCCAAAAAATTACAAATTGTTCAGAAAACCCCCCCAAAAAAAGAAGAAAAAAAAAAGCTCTTGTAAGAAATAACTTTCCTGGTTTTAAAAAAGAGCTACATTTCTTTGTTAGTGTGTGAAAGTTTAGATGAATGTACGTGTAGTACGTAATTGACTGAATGAATGCATTAGTAGCGTATGGTGAATGTATAAGTGCAGAACTATGAGGAAGTGCTGCAGCATCACACAGTAACCTCTTTAACTGCAGTGTGCTGTAGTACTTCCGAAGCACAGGGATGCAACATATGTACATAAATATGTTGCAAATCTATGCTTCTCTCTGCACGGCTGCTTAAACTGCAGCCATGTGGTAACACAGGCACCCTTGCACCATAGTGTAATCTGTGTCATGTGCTGTTTGTTTTTGTGCAGGAAGACACACCTTCCTGCACAAAAACAATCAGTAAAGGCATTTTTCTCTTTCAATGTATGCTGAGCATTGTAGCATGCATTGAAGATATAAAAATGTGGAGAAATGAAAACAATTCTCCTTGTTGTGCTTTCCTACACCAATTTTAGAATGGTGCAGCATTCACACACATATCGAGATTTATAATTTATGATAAATCTAGGCATGTGTCTTGTTCTATGAGTATTCAGTGCAATCATGCACAACAACACTTATAGAACACCCTTTCAATGCAACCTGGTGTGCATAATGAGGTTGTATTTACATGGAGTATAAAAAGTGCACAGAGTGCCTTTTACTCTCTTTGTAAATAGGAAAGAGTGTCTTGCGCAATAACTATGTTACAAAAAGTGACATATTTCCGGTTTTAAAATTCCTTGCGAATGATAGAAGGTAAGCACAGAGTTTTGTCTGCAAAAATGTTCAAAGAAGAATGATTGACATGATTGTGGTCCTTCAATAGGTACAATGGGAAATATTATGAACCCCTCAAATCTCTTTTTTTGCAGGTCACATGATATCTGATTATGGTCAGATTTCAAAACTACATAGGTATAAACAGACTGTTTTTAGAAACGTGTTTCAAATTTGTAGCTTCTTGCAGACCTCCTCATTCTGCATATTGAGACTTAGTTAAACCTACCTTCACAGTAATAGGAATAAAAAATGGTATACATTTTTTTCAGATTTTCATTGCAATCTAAATTCATATAAATTGCTTATTTTAAAATTTGCATCTGTGAAAGAAAAGGAAAAAAAAATTATATGTAATAATACATTTTTTACAACACAGCATCATTTTTTGCGTTTTTTGCTGTTCTCAGAATATATTGAATTTCACTAAAAATAGTGATTTCAATCGTACTCATCACTTAACAGCGGGCAAAAAAAAAACAATCAGAAAGATTGTTAAAAAAAACAACATGCTATTCTCAGAAAAATACCACAAGATACAAATCACAGATATATAAAATGCTTACGGCTAACGAAATTTTATAAGTTTAACTTACAAAAACTGTAAATGTTGCCGCTTTAAAATATTCACCGAATCTGAGGATACATTTTTGGAGAAGGCACCACGCCCACAACGTTTTTCTTCAGTGGTGTGGAAATTTTTTACTTTTCCCGAGGGGCGAACAAAGATCAATGCCACCTTGGTCACGTGCAAGATTTGCAAAAGAGTTCTGTCGCGAGGGGATCCTAACAAGAAATACTCGCACGGCAAGTATGATGAAACACCTAAGGACCCTTCATCCAAACAATCTTACACGAGAAGAGTGCAAACGGATGAGAAACACTCCTGTGCCTTTCTGAGTTTCTTTTCTTTTTCTTTTTTTTCTGGCATGATTTCTCTATTTTTACGTTGAAAAACAGTATCTGTAAAAAAGAATCACAAATAAATGTATATTAATAACTTTCAAATGTATACTATTCCATTACTGTACAAACACATTTTATATAAAAACTGACTAAGAAACTATAGCCCTGAACCACAAGTGTGACGATGGTTAAAACACTACATGCATAGTGCATATTACTTTGAAGCAGTTCATGCCCTAAAGCCTACCTCACTAAAAGACTACATGCTAACTGACTGAATGATTACAGTACTATAAGGAGACACACTGGGTGAGTGACAGGGTGTTTGCTAGAAGTGTATGAATACTGATTGGGGAATTGAAGGTGTGAAAGACAATTGTGTAGGTGATTAGAGGACTGCATCCATAGTGAATAGGCATTTGAAGCTGTCTATGTGCTAAGGCCTGGCTCACTGCATGAGTACTTGGGTACTGACGGAATGATTATAGTACAGCAAGGAGAGTGCCTGGGTGAATTTATAAGTGGTTGGCTTTTGACACAGTGAATGGATTAGTACTTGGTACTGAATGGGTCACTAGAGGAGTGCAAAGGGAGTGACAGGATGTTTGCTGGACTGTATGGATACTGACTAGGGAATTGAAGGTGTGAAAGACAAGTGTATAGTATGTTAGAAGACTGCATAGACATTTGAAGCAGTCTATGTGATAATGTATGGTTCACAACATGAGTACTTGGAAACTGACTAAATCATCAGACTACTGCTAGGACAGTGCCTGGGTAAAATTTTTAAATTTTCAGTTCTGGCACAGTGAAGAGAATAGTACATGGTACTGCACTTTAGTGTCAAACCCTGACTCATTTTATCAATGCATAAGCAAAGAATAGCTTCTAAAGCTACTAAAACTTGACAACATGACCGGTTTTAAAACAGTTACCTGTCAGCAAATACACGATGTTACCAAATGCTTCTATCACAATCCTTACCCAAATGCACACAGACTCACAGTGTGATTTTAGACAAGCAACACTATCCTAGGAGTTTACCAAATCTCATTCACTAGTCTAGAAGAGGTAAGGGTACTGCACACAATCTACATATTTAAGTACAGCACATTAGTGTCAAAGCATGACTCATTTAATCAAAGCATAAGCAAAAACTGTATTCTAATGCTACTAAAACTTGACAACAAGACAGGTTTTAAAACAGTTATCTGTCAGCAAATACACAATGTTACCAAATGCTTCTCTCACAGTGGTTCCCAAATGCACACATACTCACTGTGTGATTCTAGACAAGCAACACTATCCCTAGCAGCTTACAAAACCTCATTCACTACTGTGCAAGGGGTAAGGAGACTACACACAATCTACATATTAAAGTACAGCACATTAGTGTCAAAGCATGACTTATTTTATCAATGCATAAGCAAAGACTGGCTTCTAATGCTACTAAAACTTGACAACATGACAGGTTTTAAAGCAGTTATCTGTCAGCAAATACACAATGTTACCAAATGCTTCTCTTACAGTGGTTCCCAAATGCACAAATACTCACTGTGTGATTCTAGACAAACAACACTATCCCTTGCACTATACCAAAACACATTTCTTCATCTAGAAGGAGTACTACATTTTAGTATAGAAACATAACTCATTTCACAAATTCATAAACAATGACTGGTTTCTAATTCTACCAAAATATAAAAACAGCTCAGTTATCTGCCTGCAAACACATGAAAAACACAAATGCTTATCACAGAATGGTTTCTACATGCACACACACTGTCAATAAGATTGTAGAGAAAAAAAGTACTCCCTACACTTTAGCAGGAGAAATACATTAGTCTGATTAAAATCAAAATAGTCTACATACATCCCCTCACAATTAAATAACTCACCTTTCAAGTTGGTTTGTAGATTAAGAAGTATATCAGTCACACACCAGATTTTCTTATACAGAATCTCTGCACTGTGCACCTCTCAGCAAAAACAAAGAATGGCAAAGTTTCCCTTTCATTTTCCACACATAAACATGTAAACATCAAATCACAATCCTTCACACATAAATTCAAAAGCAAACACACATTTCTATTGGTTAAACATTTCAACCCTTTCCACAATCTGCCTTCTGCCTGTTACCATAGAAACAGGTCATGGAACACTGCACTGAACGCACAGGTCACAAGTTCAGCACACAATGTTGCTAAACAAGACAGCAAGTGTGCTTGACTTTTCAACATATCAGCTTATCATATATAATGTTCCTTACAATCAGTTTTTGTTAACCAATAAGAATCATGCATTTAAAAAACAGAAATATACACCCTACCTTTCAGTGTAGAAAGTTGTCATACAACCAATGATTTCTTGTCTTTTTTCATTTTTTTTTCCTTGGATCCGCGCACCCAACACGGGAGGATCCGTGCACCAAACGCGATAGGATGCACGCACCTTGCGCGCATTTCGCCGTTTTTTTTTTTTTTTTTAAAGGGGTCCCAGGGAGTCCTTCTGGGACCCCCTAAGCACCTCTAGATGGTCAGAGTATTTCCACTCTGCCCCCTTTATATGTTTTACACACTTATTCCCCTTGCTTCTTCAGCCTTGCTTCTACCGAGGCAGAAAATGGCCGCCAACAGTTCCTGGTTTCGAATGTAGACAGACACTCGACAGCCAATTAGCATTCAGCGTGCGATCGGGAGGGTGCGTGCTCGATTCAGGGAGGGTGCGCTTATGGTGCGGGTAGGGTCCGCGGATCCTCCCCGGCCATAGATATCACTAACTTTTTTACCCTCATTTTCTCAGGAAATAATGAACAGATTCACAGCATTTATGCAAAAGGCACGAGTCTGAACTGAGGACTACCTCTTTGCCAAATTTGGTGCCATTCCGTTCAGCGGTTCGGGCTGTAGCTGCGACAATAGATCCTATGAAAAATTGCATGGGGAAAACGTGTTTTGGGACCCCCCTTTTTTCTCGGCCCCCGCTTTACGAATCACCACGAAACTTTCAGGGTAGGAGCGGAGCTGGCCAAAAGTTTGGAAAATTTCACGAGGATTCATGAACCGGCACCATACTTATTGGGAATAGAATGTTGCGGATTTCCTATGGAAAATAGGTCCTAACTATAACTATCTACTGGCGACCGTATATATATATATATATATATATATATATATATATATATATATATATCACTGAAAAAACCATAGGTTTCACACATGTTATAGTTAGCTGGACATTTTACTGATAAAAAACCAATGAAATTCCCCGTTATAGTTACTGCAGGCAACTATAACTCACGCGACCGCAATCCTCTGCTGATGCTAATACTGTATTTAGACACTTATTTGCCCATGTGTCTTCTTCCATTAAATTTTAGCTTTACATATATTACAAATATTTTTTTTTCATAAAGACACATATGTCATCAGCAGAAGATTGCGGTCGCGTGAGTTATAGTTGCCTGCAGTAACTATAACGGGGAATTTCATTGGTTTTTTATCAGTAAAATGTCCAGCTAACTATAACATGTGTGAAACCTATGGTTTTTTCAGTGAATTTGCAAGGTTTTTTAAATGCTAAGTTACTTTACGCCATTCGTGGCGTGCGCGCCCTTTTAACGCAGTTCGTTCCGTGCGCGCACGGTGCGCTTCGCGCACCGTACGTGCACAGTGAGCACGCGGTGCGCTTCGCGCACCGCGTGCCCACTTTACGCAGTTAGTGCCGTGCACGCACAGTGGTCACGCGGTGCGCTGCGCGCACCGCGTGCCCACGTTAAGCGGGATGGGCCATGTACGCACGATGCGCTTCGCGCACCGTGCGCACATGGGGGACATATTTTGCGCATCTTTGTGAAATGTATTCTTCGGGCACCATTTGCACACGGGGTGGGGAGAATGTGGATAGTTTTTTTTTTTTTATATAATTTTTTACCGTGCGCGTACGGTAAGCGTAATCGGCGATTTTCCGAAAAAAAAAATTTAATGGAAGAAGACATGGGCAAATAAGTGTCTAAATACAGTATTAGCATCAGCAGAAGATTGCGGTCGCGTGAGTTATAGTTGCCTGCACTAACTATAACGGGGGAATTTCATTAGTTTTTTACGAGTGAAATGTACAGCTAACTATAACTTGTGTGAAACCTATGGTTTTTTCAGTGAATATATATATATATATATATATCGCCAGTAGATAGTTATAGTTAGGACCTTGTTTCCATAGGAAATCTCAAAATTCTATTTTGAATAACTTTAGCGCCGGTTGACGAATCTTCGCGAAATTTTCCAAACTAATGGGGCGCTCTGCTCAGCTCCTACCCTGAAAGTCTCGGGGTGATTCGTCAAGTGGGGGCCGAGAAAAAAGGGGGGTCCCAAAATGCGTTTTCCCCATGCATTTTTCCATAGGACCTTTAGTCGAAGGTACAGCCCGAACGGCTGAACAGAATTACTTGAAATTTGGCAGAGAGGTAGTCCTCAGGTCAGGGAAGTGCCTTTTGCAGGTCTGGTGTCAATCTGTTCAGTATTTCCTGAGAAAATAGCATTTAAAAGCATATAAATATCTATACGCGCGCACCGAGCGTGCACGAGCCGTGCGCGAGCGAAATTCTGATTGGTTGTTAGATGTCAGTCAACATTCGAATCGGTCGAACATCAGAAAGTGTCGGCCGCCATTTTATCTCTCGCACTAAAAAGGAAAGGGGGAAAAAAGGTGGAAAACGTTAAAAGGGGGCAGGGAAGAGAGTTCCTGACCCCCTAGCCTTTGTCAGGGAGTCACAGAAAGACCCCCAAGGGTGAAATAAACATTTTATATTTCTTTATAAAAATCGCGGGGTGTGCGCACGGTGCGCGTACGGTGCACGGTGCACATAGCGCACCGTGCGCCCAACGCGCGCGCACGGTGAAATACCTTAAAATATATATATATATTAATAAATACATAACTTAGCATTTAAAAAAAACTTACAAATTCACTGAAAAAACCATAGGTTTCACACACGTTATAGTTAGGAATTAGCATTTAAAAAACCTTGCAAATTCACTTAAAAAACCATAGGTTTCACACAGGTTATAGTTAGGTGGACACTTCACTCGTAAAAAACCAATGACATTCCCCCGTTATAGTTAGTTCAGATAACTATAACTCGCGCGACCGGCACTCTATCACAAGGATGATGTCATCAGTGATGTCATGAGTGATGCCACTGACCATGTCATGAGTGATGTAATATGTGACGTCATGAGCAGTGGATTGCGGGCGTGCGAGTTATAGTTATCTGAACTAACTATAACAGGGATATTTCATTGGTTTTTTACGAGTGAAATGTCCACCTAACTACAACCTGTGTGAAACATATGGTTTTTTAAGTGAAGATATATATATATAAATATATACATATATATATATATATATATATATATATATTCACTGAAAAAACCAAAGGTTTCGGGGACGTTATAGTTAGGAATTGGCATTCAAAAAACCTTAGAAATTCACTGAAAAAAACATAGGTTTCAGGGGTGTTATAGTTAGCTGGACATTTCCCTCGTATAAAACCCTAGAAATTCCCCTGTTATAGTTAGTTCAGCTAACTATAACTCGCGCCCCCGCAATGCACTGCTGATGACGTCACATATTACATCACTCATGACATGGTCTGTGACATCACTGATGACATCACTGATGACATCTCAAATTACATCACTGATGACATCACTGATGACGTCATCCATTGAGTATGTGTTTCTGAACAATTTTATTATGTTTAATATATATAGGGAAAGGCCTGTTGAAAAATAAGTGGGTGTACAAGTTTGTGAATGGATGATTTTCTAGGTGCGTAACTGAGTCTATAAGTGAGTCATTAAATGTATCTTACTGCAGACTAGTGACTAAACTGTGTGAATGTCTGTATGTGTCTGTGTGTTGGTGTATAAGTGGCTGCATGGTTTTGTGAATAGCTATATGAGTGTCTCTATGGGTTATTGATTGGTTGTCTGAGTATCTGTATGGGTGCCTGAGTGTTTGTGTGGGTAGGGTGTGTGTGACTCTGTGACTAGATGTGTGAGTGGGTGATTCAGTGGGTGCATGGTTTTAAAAGTGCATCTGTGATGGACTGTATGGTTGGGTGAGTGTATGTATGGGTGTGTTAGTGATTGAATGTATATCTCAGTTATACATGTGTCACTAACTACATATATGAAACGCAGTTCATATATGTGTAACAGTATATAACTATCTATATGTGAGAGTGTGTGATTTTGGGAGTGGCTGTATGCGCCATAGTGCAAGGATATCTGTGTCATGTGCTGTTTGGTTTTCTGCAGGAAGACACAGAATTTGTTAGTATTTAATGAGTAAGTGAACTTGAGTGTTTTTAACTGGATAGGTGAGTAAATTTTACTGTGATTAATTATTTGCATGACTGACTAGATGTGTCAGTACCTCAATGGATGATTGGCGGTATGTGAGTGACTAAGTATGAGTGACTGTACAGGTGAGTGCGTGGAGATGTATGTAGACCTAAAAGTCAATGAGTGGGTGAGTAGTTATTGGTATTGGAGTATCTATGGTTGTCAAAATGGCTGTCTGAAATTTTGAGTCGGTGTATCAAAGGTTATATTAGGGTGTGAGAAGATGCACTAATTTATAACATGGATGACGCCATCAGTGATGTCATCAGTGATGTCATTTGAGATGTCATCAGTGATGTCATGAGTGATGTCACTGACCATGTCATGAGTGATGTAATATGTGACGTCATCAGCAGTGCATTGCGGGGGCGCGAGTTATAGTTAGCTGAACTAACTATAACAGGGGAATTTCTAGGGTTTTGTACGAGGGAAATGTCCAGCTAACTATAACACCCCTGAAACCTATGGTTTTTTCAGTAAATTTCTAAGGTTTTTTAAATGGCAATTCCTAACTATAACGCCCCTGAAACCTTTGGTTTTTTCAGTGAATTTCAAAGGTTTTTTAAATGCCAATTCCTAACTATAACGTGCATGAAACCTATGTCTTTTTCAGTGAATTTCAAAGGTTTTTTAAATTCTAATTACTATCTATAACTTATCTCTGAAGATATCATGAAAAGCATTCTTTTTTAAAAGTAGGGTGCACATTAGTTTTGTGGAAAAGCATCTTTGTGATTGGTTAAGAAAAAGCAGTTTCAACGTGGAGTACATATCATAGGATAAAATTTGCTCAGCTCAACCACACCTGCTACTTGCATTTGGAAGGCACTGTTCGAACTTAAAACAATCGTCAACTTTTAACCTGCACGTGTCGTTAAATGTTCAAGAAAATGTTACAAAAAAATATCGTAAAGTTTTACAAAATTGATGAACTTTTAACCTGCACGTATTGTAGAATGTTCTAGAAAGTGTGTTGATAGAATACGTTGCACTTCTGACTTCTATGTGTTGTTGAATATTAAAAAAAACGGTTCATATGGAAAATTAAAAAGAAACCAATAGAGAAGTTTGGAAAACCTAAAAGAATCAAGGAACTATTCTAATTTATTCTTTACATGTATTTATGTGTGCAGCAACAAAATTATAGACACAATTGCACTAGGAAGAGGAAGAAGCAGGGAGTGGGGAGGGGAGGGGGGAGATGGGCAGAATGGCACACATGCACAATTAAGTACAACACACATATAGACTAACAATGGCCAAAATGAAACACACCAACAAGGAGCACAAGACACACAACCTGCCAACATCACACCACTGAACGAGCATAGAACTGAAAACCATGCTGCATTCATACAGGATGTGTACAAAGGCCAGTCGTTGGTGTTGTGGGATGTCTGCGACCGTGGTCATCATGAATGAGATGCCCAGCATGTGGCACATGGTCGAGTTCACTGTGTGCTATGTTGCCAAACGGCTGCTCCTCCCTCCCACGAGCCCCCACACTTTTGTACGGTGAGCTGTTGTATCTCGTGCACTCGTACGGCACGCCATTGTAATGCCTATTTGCGCATGTCCTGCTACATTCCAACTACAACATCACAGTGCTGTTTGGAGGTGGTGCATGCCACTTTACAACATCGACTGCTGCGGCTCTTGTAACAGGCCACACCAGAACACAGAGACACACTTGCGGCACTTCCTGTACACGGACATGTCCAAGACACCCCGTTCCCCTTGCCGGATAGGCACACCCCTGCACTGACCTGTGAACGACAGACCAGCACACGCCAGTTGTGCATGCAGGAGGATGCGTACGTAGCTACACATCCAGGCTCACTGCCAACGCTGAGGTGACAGCACACTGTGATGTTGCAGGGCTTGTGCCTATCATGATAAGACAATGACCACAGGGACACAGTTACTAAGATGTGGGTTTGGGGGGCATTGGCGGTCCTGGAGTTGTTGAGATGAGTCTTCTGGCCCACATGGGTATCCCTGTATCATGCTCATTGACTCTATGGCACCTGTGGGTGTTCTGGTGTGGCTCTTGGGTGTGTTCCCTTTAATGGTGCAGGTAGTTGTCCTGCTTAACACCAGCAGAAAGCAGGTGTAAAATCCCTGGTGCTAACATGTCTTATCGCCGGAATTTGTTTCACATTGCAATTGGTGTGAAAGTTGTGATGTGATTTTTTTCGTGTGCACAACAATATACGAACTGAGCAGTGTATCTTGTCAAGATCCAGCACCTGACGCACTATTCCCAATCAATATAAATACAATGAGATTTCTTAATAGATTTTGTGTGTACACTGTAAGTGCAGCCAATACCTCAGTGCAATAAAATACAGGATTTTACTATTTAGAATAAATCGCAAAGGTGCACCTCATGTCTTTTTGCACGGGAACGGCTACTCTCCATTTCATTATCAGCACTTTAATGGAAGTAAAGTTGAGATAAATCTAACACACTATTCAGAAGCTGGTGCAAACTGCAGATATCACCAGTATTCCAGCGATAAGTGCCCCAAAATTTAACACCATGGTGGACTCCATCAAATAACAGTAATAAGAACAAGAAAGAGTCACACAGCAGTTAAGAGAACAACCAAAAACATGATTAATTATTTTTTTCAAACTTTATTTTTTATAATAATATATATAAACGATAAGCTATTTTCAAACTTTATTTTTTTATTAACATAAATATAAACAATAAACTAATAAACAAAATGTAACAACAATAATACAAAACAACAAGGCGGAACACTCCTGTGGGAACCACGGATGTCGACGACAGACCTGGAAAATCAGAAAGATTGTTAAAAAAAACAACAACATGGTATTCTCAACAAAATACCACAAGAAACAAATCACAGATATATAAAATGTATACAGCTAACAAAATTTTATAAGTTTAACTTACAAAAACGGTAAATGTTGCCGCTTTAAAATATTTACTGAATCTGAGGAATTTTTTTGCAGAAGGCACCACGCCCACAACGTTTTTCTTCAGTGGTGAAGACATTTTTTACTTTTTCCAAGGGGCAAACAAAGACCAATGCCACCTTCTTCATTCGCAAGATTTGCCAAAGAGTTCTGTTACGAGGGGATCCTAACAAAAAATACTCGTGCGGCACAGCAAGTATGATGAAACACCTAAGGACCCTTCATCCAAACAATCTTGCACGAGAAGAGGGCAAACAGATGAGAAACACTCCTGTTCTGTATCTGTAAAAAAGAATCACAAATAAATGTATATTAATAACTTTCAAATGTATACTATTCCATTACTGTACAAACACATTTTATATAAAAACTGACTAAGAAACTATAGCCCTGAACCACAAGTGTGACGATCGTTAAAACACTACATGCATAGTGCATACTACTTTGAAGCAGTTCATGCCCTAAACCCTACCTCACTGAAAGACTACATGCTAACTGACTAAATGATCACAGTACTATAAGGAGACACACTGGGTGAGTGACAGGGTGTTTGCTAGAAGAGTATGAATACTAACTAGGGAATTGAAGGTGTGAAACACAACTGTGTAGGTGATTAGAGGACTGCATCCATACTGCATAGGCATTTAAAGCAGTCCATGTGCTAAGGCCTGGCTCACTGCATGACTACTTGGGTACTGACTGAATGATTAGAGTACAGCAAGGAGAGTGCCTAGGTGAATTTATAAGTGCTAGGCTTTTCGCACAGGGAATGGATTAGTACTTGGTACTGAATGGGTCACTAGAGGAGTGCAAAGGCACTCACAAGTGCTGGACTGTATGGATACTGACTAGGAAATTGAAAGTGTGAAAGACAAGTGTCTAGGTGGTTAGAAGACTGCATGCATAGTGCATAGGGGTTTGAAGCAGTCCATGTGCTAAGGCCTGGCTCAGTGTATGAATACTTAGGCACTGACTGAATGATTAGAGTTCTGCAAAAATAGTATCTTGGTGAATTTATAAGTGTTTGGGTTTTAGCACAGTGAATGGATTAGTACATGGTGCTGAATGGGTCACTAGAGGACTGCAAAGGGAGTGACAGGGTACTTCCTGGAAGTGTATGGATACTGACTAGGGAATTGAAGGTGAGAAAGACAATTGTGTAGGTGGTTAGAGGACTGCATGCATAGTGGATAAGGGTTTGAAGCCGTCCATATACTAAGGCCTGGGTCACTGGATGAGTACTTGGGTACTGACTGAATGATTAGAGTACTGCAAGGAGAGTGCCTGGGTGAATTTATTAGGGTTTGGCGCAGTGAATGGATTAGTACATGATGCTGAATGGGTCACTAGAGGAGTACAAATGGAGTGACAGGGTGTTTGCTGGAAGTGAACGGATACTGACTGGGGAATTGAAGGTGTGAAAGACAAGTGTGTAGGTGCTTAGAGGACTGCATGCATAGTGGATAGGGGTTTGAAGAAGTCCATGTGCTAAGACCTGGCTCAGTGCATGAATACTTAGGCAGTGACTGAATCATTACAGTACTGGAAAGAGAGTGTCATGGTGAATTTATAAGTGTTTGGGTTTTGGCACAGTGAATGGATTAGTACATGCTGTTGAATGGGTCTCTAGAAGACTGCAAAGGAAGTGACAGGATGTGTCCTGGAAGTGTATGGATACTGACTAGGGAATTGAAGGTGTAAAAGACAAGTGTATAGTATGTTAGAACAATACATGCATACTGCATAGACATTTGAAGCAGTCTATTTGGTACTTAGAAACTGACTAAATAATCAGACTACTTCTAGGACAGTGCTTAGGTAAAACTTTTAAATTTTCAGTTCTGCCACAGTGAACAGAATACTACATGGCACTGCACCTTAGTGTCAAAACCTGACTCATTTTATCAATGCATAAGCAAAGACTAGCTTCTAATGCTACTAAAACTTGACAAAATGAGAGGTTTTAAATTAGTTATCTATCAGCAAATACACGATGTTACCAAATGCTTCTCTCACAGTGGTTGTCAAATGCACACAGACTCACAGTGTAATTCTAGACAACAACCACTATACCTAGGAGTTTACCAAAAATCATTCACTACTGTGGAAGTGGTAAGCGAACTGCACACAATCTTCATATTTCAGGACTGCACTTTTATGTCAAAGCCTGACTCATATAATCAAAGCATAAGCAAAGACTGGCTTCTAATGCTACTAAAACTTCACAACATGACCGGTTTTAAAACCGGTAAATATCAGCAAATACACGATGTTACCAAATGCTTCTCTCACAATCCTTACCCAAATGCACACAGACTCACAGTGTGATTTTAGACAAGCAACACTATCCTAGGAGTTTACCAAAACTCATTCACTACTCTGGAAGAGTTAATGGTACTGCACACAATCTACATATTTAAGTACACCACTTCAGTGTCAAAGCATGACTCATTTAATCAACGCATAAGCAAAGACTGGATTCTTATCCTACTAAAACTTCACAACATATATATATATATATATATATATATATATAATGAAAGCATACGCCATAACTGTCTTCTAATGCTACTAAAACTTGACAACATGACATGTTTTACAACACTTATCTGTCAGCAAATACACGATGTTACCAAACACTTCTCTCACAGTGGTTTTCAAATGCACACAGACTCACAGTGTGATTCTAGACAAACAACACAATCCCTAGGAGTTTACCAAAACTCATTCACTACAGTGGAAGTGGTAAAGGAACTGCACACAATCTACATATTTCACGACTACACTTTAATGTCAATGCCTGCCTAATTCTAATGCTACTAAAACTTGACAACATGACAGGTTTTAAAACAGTTATCTGTCAGTAAATACACAATGCTACCAAATGCTTCTCTCACAATCCTTACCCAAATGCACACAGACTCACGGTGTGATTTTAGACAATCAACACTATCCTAGGACTTTACCAAAACTCATTCACTACTGTGGAAGGGGTAAGGGGACTGCACACAATCTACATATTTAAGTACAGCACATCAGTGTCTAAGCATGACTCATTTAATCAACGCATAAGCAAAGACTGGATTCTAATGCTACTAAAACTTCACAACATGACAGGTTTTAAAACAGTTATCTGTAAGCAAATACATGATATCACCAAATGCTTCTCTCACACTGATCCCAAATACACACTAACTCACACTGTGATTCTAGACATGCACCACTATCCCTAGGAGTTTACCAAAACTCATTCACTACAGTGCAACTGATAAGGGAACTGCACACAATCTACATATTTCAGGACTGCACTTTTCTGTCAAAGCCTGACTCATTTAATCAAATCATAAGCCATAACGGTTTTCTAATGCTACTAAAACTTCACAACATGACAATTAAAACAGTTATCTGTCAGCAAATACACGATGTTACCAAATGCTTCTCTCACATTGGTTCCCAAATGCACACAGACTCACAGTGTGATTCTAGACAAACAACACTATCCCTTGCACTATAGCAAAACACATTTCTTCATCTAGAAGTAGTACTACATTTTAGTATAGAAACATAACATAACTCATTTCACAAATTCATAAACAATGACTGGTTTCGAATTCTACCAAAATATAAAAACTGCACAGTTATCTGTTTACAAACACATGAAAAACACAAATGCTTATCACAGAATGGTTTCTACATGCACACACATTGTAGAGAAAAAAAGTACTCCCTACACTTTAGCAGGAAAAATACATTAGTCTGATTAAAATCAAAATAGTCTACATACATCCCCTCACAATTAAATAACTCCTCTTTCAAGTTCTTTTGTAGATTAAGGAGTATATCAATCACTCACCATATTTTCTTTTACAGAATCTCTGCACTGTGCACCTCTCAGCAAAAGCAAAGGTTCCCTTTCATTTTCCACACATATACATGTAAACATCAAATCACAATCCTTCGCACATAAACTCAAAAGCAAACACACATTTCTATTGGTTAAACATTTCAACCCTTTCCAACTGAAATACATTTCAACCCTTCCCCCAATCTGCCTTCTGCCTGTTACCATAGAAACAGGTCATGGAACACTGCACTGAGCTCACAGGTCACAAGTTCAGCACACAATGTTCCTACACAAGACGGAAAGTGTGCTTGACTTTTCAACATCGCAGCTTATCATATATAATGTTCCTTACAATCTGTTTTTGTTAACCAATAACAATCGTACCTTTCAAAAACAAAAATATACACCCTACCTTTCAGTGTAGAAAGTTGTCATACAACCAATGATTTCTTGTCGTTTTTCAAAAAACGTAGCCGTGGATCCGCGCACCCACCGCGAGAGAATCCGTGCATCCAACGCGATAGGATGCGCGCACCGTGCGCGCATTTCCCCGTGTTTTTTTTTTTTAAAAGGGGGCTCCAGGGGTTCCTTCTGGGACCCCTAAGCACCTCTAGAGGGTCAGAGTATTTCCACTCTGCCCCCTTTATATGTTTTACACACTTATTCCCCTTGCTTCTTCAGCCTCGCTTCTACCGAGGCAGAAAATGGCCGCCAACAGTTCCTGGTTTCGAATGTAGAGAGACACTCGACAGCCAATTAGCATTCAGCGCGCAATCGGGAGGGTGCGCGCTCGGTTCGGGGAGGGTGCGCTTACGGTGCGGGTAGGGTCCGTGGATCCTCCCCGGCCATAGATATCACTAACTTTTCTACCCTAATTTTCTCAGGAACTACTGAACAGATTCACACCATATATGCAAAAGGCACGAGTCCGAACTGAGGACTACCTCTTTGCCAAATTTGGTGTCATTCCGTTCAGCGGTTCGGGCTGCAGCTGCGACAACAGATCCTATGCGAAATTGCATGGGGAAAATGCGTTTTGGGACCCCCCTTTTTTCTCGGCCCCTGCTTAACGGATCACAGCAAAACTTTCAGGGTAGGAGCGGAGCGGAGCTGGCCAAAAGTTTGGAAAATTTCGCGAGGATTCATCAACCGGCGCCAACGTTATTCAAAATAGAATGTTGCAGATTTCCTATGGAAAATAGGTCCTAACTATAACTATCTACTGGCGACCGCCAGTAGATTATATATATATATATATATATATATATATATATATATATATATATATATATATATATATATATATATATATTAATTCAAGTTTGCCCAGAGCAATTAGAACGCACTCACTTCAGGAGAAAACTTCCGATTTTTTTCTGGATAACAAGCTGCAGCATTCATGTAAGTCCTTCATCCGACGCGTTTCAAGGCTACCTGCCTCTTAATCATGGATACCTTTCAAAACGTTCCACAGATGACTCTGATTCAGCCTTAATTTGAATACCCCCTGGTGGGCGTCGCTTCAGTGCGTCATTGTTTCGGTGCAGGCTGGTACTTGAGGTCAAGTGCAGAGTTTGATTCTTTCCCTTCAGTGGGCTCTGTTTTCCGTTTTGAAGTTTATTTTTACACCCTCCGGTGGGCCATGTCTGCTTAAGCAAATTATTTTCACCCTCTTCTGAAGTGCTGGGTGAGCGAGGCACAGTTCCTACTCACAGCCCCCCTGTCGTGGATCTAGGGGTGGTGCTGTTCTACACGGCGGGGCGCCGCGTTAAAATTAATTCAAGTTTGCCCAGAGCAATTAGAACGCACTCACTTCAGGAGAAATCTTCCGATTTTTTTCTGGATAACAAGCTGCAGCATTCATGTAAGTCCTTCATCCGACACGTTTCAAGGCTACCTGCCTCTTAATCATGGATACCTTTCAAAACGTTCCACAGATGACTCTGATTCAGCCTTAATTTGAATACCCCCTGGTGGGCGTCGCTTCAGTGCGTCATTGTTTCGGTGCAGGCTGGTACTTGAGGTCAAGTGCAGAGTTTGATTCTTTCCCTTCAGTGGGCTCTGTTTTCCGTTTTGAAGTTTATTTTTACACCCTCCGGTGGGCCATGTCTGCTTAAGCAAATTATTTTCACCCTCTTCTGAAGTGCTGGCTGAGCGAGGCACAGTTCCTACTCACAGCCCCCCTGTCGTGGATCTAGGGGTGGTGCTGTTCTACACGGCGGGGCGCCGCGTTAAAATTAATTCAAGTTTGCCCAGAGCAATTAGAACGCAGTCACTTCAGGAGAAATCTTCCGATTTTTTTCTGGATAACAAGCTGCAGCATTCATGTAAGTCCTTCATCCGACGCGTTTCAAGGCTACCTGCCTCTTAATCATGGATACCTTTCAAAACGTTCCACAGATGACTCTGATTCAGCCTTAATTTGAATACCCCCTGGTGGGCGTCGCTTCAGTGCGTCATTGTTTCGGTGCAGGCTGGTACTTGAGGTCAAGTGCAGAGTTTGATTCTTTCCCTTCAGTGGGCTCTGTTTTCCGTTTTGAAGTTTATTTTTACACCCTCCGGTGGGCCATGTCTGCTTAAGCAAATTATTTTCACCCTCTTCTGAAGTGCTGGCTGAGCGAGGCACAGTTCCTACTCACAGCCCCCCTGTCGTGGATCTAGGGGTGGTGCTGTTCTACACGGCGGGGCGCCGCGTTAAAATTAATTCAAGTTTGCCCAGAGCAATTAGAACGCACTCACTTCAGGAGAAATCTTCCGATTTTTTTCTGGATAACAAGCTGCAGCATTCATGTAAGTCCTTCATCCGACGCGTTTCAAGGCTACCTGCCTCTTAATCATGGATACCTTTCAAAACGTTCCACAGATGACTCTGATTCAGCCTTAATTTGAATACCCCCTGGTGGGCGTCGCTTCAGTGCGTCATTGTTTCGGTGCAGGCTGGTACTTGAGGTCAAGTGCAGAGTTTGATTCTTTCCCTTCAGTGGGCTCTGTTTTCCGTTTTGAAGTTTATTTTTACACCCTCCGGTGGGCCATGTCTGCTTAAGCAAATTATTTTCACCCTCTTCTGAAGTGCTGGCTGAGCGAGGCACAGTTCCTACTCACAGCCCCCCTGTCGTGGATCTAGGGGTGGTGCTGTTCTACACGGCGGGGCGCCGCGTTAAAATTAATTCAAGTTTGCCCAGAGCAATTAGAACGCACTCACTTCAGGAGAAATCTTCCGATTTTTTTCTGGATAACAAGCTGCAGCATTCATGTAAGTCCTTCATCCGACGCGTTTCAAGGCTACCTGCCTCTTAATCATGGATACCTTTCAAAACGTTCCACAGATGACTCTGATTCAGCCTTAATTTGAATACCCCCTGGTGGGCGTCGCTTCAGTGCGTCATTGTTTCGGTGCAGGCTGGTACTTGAGGTCAAGTGCAGAGTTTGATTCTTTCCCTTCAGTGGGCTCTGTTTTCCGTTTTGAAGTTTATTTTTACACCCTCCGGTGGGCCACTGAAGCGACGCCCACCAGGGGGTATTCAAATTAAGGCTGAATCAGAGTCATCTGTGGAACGTTTTGAAAGGTATCAATGATTAAGAGGCAGGTAGCCTTGAAACGCGTCGGATGAAGGACTTACATGAATGCTGCAGCTTGTTATCCAGAAAAAAATCGGAAGATTTCTCCTGAAGTGAGTGCGTTCTAATTGCTCTGGGCAAACTTGAATTAATATATATATATATATATATATATATATATATTATCTACTGGCGGTCGCCAGTAGATAGTTATAGTTAGGACCGAGTTTCCATAGGAAATCTCAAAATTCTATTTTGAATAACTTTGGCGCCGATTGGCGAATCCTTGCAAAATTTTCAAAACTAATGAGGCGCTCCGTTCAGCTCCTACCCTGAAAGTCTCGGGGTGATTCGTCAAGCGGGGGCCGAGAAAAAGGGGGGGTCCTAAAACGCGTTTTCCCCATGCATTTTTTCATAGGGACTTTAGTCGCAGCTACAGCCCGAACGGCTGAACAGAATTATGTGAAATTTGGCAGAGAGGTAGCCATAAGGTCAAAGAAGTGCCTTTTGCAGGTTTGGTGTAAATCTGTTCAGTATTTCCAGAGAAAATAGCATTTAAATCAATATATATATCTGTATGCGCGCAGGGTGCGCGCACTCGGCCGTGCGCGAGCGCACTTCTGATTGGTTGTAAGAAAACATTCGAATCGGTGGAAATCAGGAAGCGGCGGCCGCCATTTTGTCTCTCGCATTTTGAGCGGCGGCTGGAGGCGTCGCTGTGGTTCATCATGAGAGCTGCCAGAACTGCGGGGAGATAGGCAACAGGAGCCGCGCAGGGGCATGTCTAGCGCGGAGAAGCCCAGCGCTGCCAGCACGGCCCGCTGAGAAGTCCAAGACGTGAAGGAGGGACTGGCGTGTGACACCTCAGCTACTGGGCGGGAGCTGACCTGGCCCGGGTAGTGCCATGTCCCGCCGCCCGTACTGTCCGCGGCACGCATTACACCCGTGGGCACCATGGAGCGGACACTTTCTTCCCTGGCAGCGAAGAACGGCGGCAGCAGCTCCTCGTCCTCGCCTAGCCTGTCAGCCTCTAGGGAGTCTTCTGGAAAGAGATAGAGAGACAAGCCGGTGTTGGTGGTGAAGTGGTCGTAAAACCTATTGCATCACTTTAGACAACCTGTTTTGTGTTACCGACAACAACTTTTATGCTGGGCTCTGTGGTGCCATGAAATGAGGAAAAAAAAAACTTCAAGTCAAAAAATCGAAGGGTGTGTGTCTAAAAGCCCAGAACTGAGGTAAGGTGTCACACGTGGGATGAGTCACTTGAAAACTGTTTAAATCCTTCCCAGTTTCAATTTAAATGAATCCTTTCCAAGCCAGGATGCTGCTCCTCCTTAAACGTGATAATAATAACATTAAATTGGATAATAGCTTTGATTTGGGTAACAGCAATAGCTGTTGTTAACAGCGCTTCGAAACGGATGTGTGTATGAAATATACTATGTAAAAAAAAAAAAAGCATTATCCCTTTGTTGCCGTGAAGGAGCCGCAGCGACTGCTTGGGAATCGTGCCTGCTGGCTTTCTTTCAGCTGTATAAAAGACACCACTCACTTTTTACAACTGCTTCAACAAACCATCATTGGACCTCAGGATTCCATCTATCTATGTACTATAGATGTTACAGCTCTCTACACCTCCATTCCCCACGCAGCCGGCCTTGAAGCGGTTGAATGGGCATTATTTCAAATGGAAGACGTCAATATTGAGAAGGTTTTGATCTTGCAGCTCTTAAAGTTCTGTTTACATAACAGTTATTTCCAATATCAAGACAAATTCTATGCCCAATTGAATGGCACTTCGATGGGCTTTTCCGGAGCACCTGCCTATGCAAACATCTATATGGCCCAATACGAACTTGAGCATATCATTTCCAACTCAGAATGGTGGTCTAAAATACGTCTCTATTGCCGTTTCATAGATGACATCTTCCTAATTTGGGGTGATTCGATACAGTCTTTCACTTCCATGATAGAGACACTCAACAGGCAACACACTCATATTCAGTTGACCTACACTATTCATCAGGATTCTATCCATTACCTGGATGTACAAGTCACCAAAACATCCACGAATCAATTCCATACCACAGTTTTCCATAAACCTACTGATCGGAACAGTCTGCTGACCTTCACAAGTTTTCACCCACGTCATTTAATCAATAATTTGCCATTGTCACAATTTACCAGAATTCGCCGAATTTGTTCTGACTCTGGTAATAGTACCCTTCAACTTCAAACCACTGTTGATAAATTTTCGTCAAGAGGTTATCCAAAAGAGGTACTACAAACATGTCTCACACGAGCGATGTCCATTCCAAGAACAGACTTATTGCAACAGAAACCAAAGACTTCCTCCACTAGACTGGTATTTGTCAACAACTTCTCCACATCTTCACCCAAAATCAAGAAAATTATTTTGACGCGGTGGGAATTATTACAACAAGAACAGGATTTTCAACAACTTTTTCTAGAAAAACCTTTGTTTGCATACAAAAGAGGCAAAAACTTACGGAATCTATTGAAATTCTCCAAAACCTCTGACAGACCTATTGTCTATCATGGCACTCGCAAATGTCATTCATGCATCCATTGTAGCAATGTTATCACTGGGAACACCCTCACTCATCCCACGTCCGGCTCAAATATAAGTTTGCAACACAACAGTGACTGTAATACTACCCATGTCATTTACTGTATAAAATGCCCCTGTGGCAAGGCCTATGTAGGCAAGACTGAACGGAAAATAAAAACACGGATTACTGAGCACAAATCTAGAATCAGGAACAAGCACAGTACCTCTAGCCTAGCCATGCATTGGCTAGAAGCAAAACATTCAATTTCTCAACTTCGTTTCCAGATCATAGAGTCTATTGATGTCAAACCAGGAGTAGACACCACCAATTTACTTTTACGTAGAGAGCTCTTTTGGATTCAGAAACTACAGACCTTGGCCCCGAGTGGGCTTAATGACCGTTTAGATCTTTCATGTTTTTTATAATCATGTTTTTTATGAACATAGTACTGTCATGGCCATGCGCAGAACCTCATGCACCACAGTGATTACTCTATTTTATGTTGACATCTTACCACAATAAGTTTGTTTGTATAACTATATCCCATTTCTCTGTTCTAATTTCTTTGAGGCTTATGGATTATCTCAACACCCTTCACTATTTGTTATATCTACACTAAGTTATTTTATTTTGACCACTATAAATTTTTAATTATTTTTATATCAAATTTGATTTTATAGTTCTACGTTTATTTGTTTGTCTGTTTATCTCATCTCCCACTGTTTCACCTTGTATTTATGTTCCTTCCGGAAATAACTTTATAGATAGCACTTTAGAGGTTAGCAATCACCCATATTCGTCATAAACCTAGTGTTAGTTTCGTGAACGCGGTCCTGGAGAGTTGCTTTATAACTCAGCCGATACATTGTATTAATTGAGTACGTGCTGGCGCAATTGAGTATATTTTCTGGTCTTCCATGCATAAGTGGTTTCAGAGATCGTTTTGGTCAGGATTCTTCGATCTTTATACCTAGCCCTGTTCTTGTTAGAGATTGGTCATTTTACTCTTTTAATCATGCGCCATACGTAAGTCCTCTCTCCATTACCATGAGTCGCCTACCGACGTTGTAATCACGGTTGGTTTAAATTCAGCGCGCTTTTCGCCAGTAAAAAATCTTGTTGTGATAACAGGACGCTATCTGTGAGAACTGGACCTGCTTTCTCCGTCGTGTTTCTCATGTAAGTAGTTTTTACCGAATTTAGCGGCGTTCTTGCCATAGTCTCTCGAGTTATTATGCATTATTGTCAGGATGCGGTCGTAATCACACACCATTATTATTTTGTAGTGCTCGTTTTCGGAGACGCATTATTTTCACTTAATGCCATACATCTTCTTCGATTGATTGATTGAGCATACAGTCCTATTTAGTGCTTGGACTACGCGTTGTCAAAAGTATCCAGGTGTTTCAGTACTTGCATTAGTGAGTATGACTTTTGTTTCGTTGTGTGTTAATTAGCGGCACGACATATCTGTTATCCTTTCTGATCACATTGCATTCTTATATTTTTTCCAGTTATTTTCACGCTGATTACGCCTTCTTTCTTAGTGGGTAAGTTGTGCTCTCTTCGACACTGTTTACATGTGTCACTGTAATACAAGCACCTGCTCTTATCGAGTTGTTTTTCTTGGTTTCTAGCTACAGTTAGCCTGTCTTCGTCGTTTTGTTCCAATCATGGAAGCATACACATAATATTTGAGGTGAGACCTCACCATCACATCTTCATTAGATTTATTCCATGCATGGTTTTTCTTTCTTTCACTTGGTATGCATTTCCATTTCATTTATGTTTCGCTTCAGAGTCACATTTATTATTTTTATCTCCACACTGTTGGGTGACTGCATCTCTCCTTCATATATTTGTTACCTTTAATTAAACGGAGAGTTCATTTATCGCATGAGTGTTTTACGGTTCAGTCCCATGTACCATGTTAACTATACAATTTGCCACCATGTGTCCTTCTTGTGTAAATACAAAAACGATTTGTTTGATTGATCATATAATATATGTATTTTCTTCACAGAACGCCCCTGACGAAGGGACAGCAAAGTCCCGAAATGCATTGGGCTCATCATAAGCATTTTGTCGTGATTTCGTGAATATTATGTGGTATATCTATATATTGCACCGCTTATGGTAGATGTCTACCGTTTTTTGTAAATGTGTTGATACATTCATGATGTTATAATTTGAAGCTGTTGTTACATATATGCTGAAAATATATGTTCAAACGAATATCATTATTTGGTGTTTCTTGATATTTTGTCAATGTGATTAATTGTTTGTAACTTAGTTACATGTAGCACAGTGCGCAGCGTCAATCATTAGTTGATTGTACTATCTGATCTATTTTCTTTCAGCTGTGCCATCACCGAGAGTCAGAAGAGCAGCAAACATATCATCCAGGGTGGCACGGGCTGAATATAGTCAAACTTTTTAGAATAGCCACTGACTTTGTTATCTTCTCTGTATATCCTGAAAATCCGGCCCAGGCCCTCGTGGACCTGCACTGGACACCCTTGAACTAGCCCTGTATTACTAGGTGCACTTGGCTGCATTTTGTCTGGTTTCACGGTACAGTCTGTCTTTCCTCTTTAGCGCTTTGATGCCTTTTGGCCTAATGCTCTTTAGAAATACCACAAATAGATTCTCTCCAAAGAAATGTCACACACACCGAGCGCACACGGTGCGCAAAGCGCACCGTGCGTGCACAGCCCGAACTGCGCAAAGTGGGCGCGCGGTGCGCAAAGCGCACCGCACGCCGTGCGCACACTATGAAAAAGTTTTTTTTAAAAAATATATTAATAAATACATAACTTAGCATTTTAAAAAACGTACAAATTCACTGAAAAAACCATAGGTTTCACACACGTTATAGTTAGGAATTAGCATTTAAAAAACCTTGCAAATTCACTTAAAAAACCATAGGTTTCACACATGTTATAGTTAGCTGGGCATTTCCCTCGTAAAAAAACAATGAAATTCCCCCGTTATAGTTAGTGCAGGCAACTATAACTCACGCGACCGCAATCCGCTGCTGATGACATCAGATATTACATCACTGATGACATATGTGTCTTTCTGAAAAAAAAAAAAAATGTAATATATATATAGCTAAAAATAAATGGAAGAAGACATGGGTAAATAAATGTGTAAATACAGTGATGTAATATCTGACGTCATCAGCAGCGGATTGCGGTCGCGTGAGTTATAGTTGCCTGCACTAACTATAACGGGGAATTTCATTGTTTTTTTACGAGGGAAATGCCCAGCTAACTATAACATGTGTGAAACCTATGGTTTTTTAAGTGAATGTACATATATATTATCTACTGGCGGTCGCCAGTAGATAGTTATAGTTAGGACCGTGTTTCCATAGGAAATCCGCAACATTCTCTTTGGAATAACTTTGGCGCCGGTCGACGAATCCTCGCAAAATTTTCAAAACTAATGGGGCGCTACGCTCCACTCCTACCCTGAAAGTCTCAGGGGGATTCGTCAAGCGGGGGCTGAGAAAAAAGGGGGGTCCCAAAACGCGTTTTCCCCATGCATTTTCCCATAGGACCTTTAGTCCGAGCTACAGCCCGAACGGCTGAACAGAATTACTTGAAATTTGGCAGAGAGGTAGTCCTCAGGTCAAGGATGTGCCTTTTGTAGGTCTGGTGTAAATCTGTTCAGTAGGTCCTGAGAAAATAGCATGTAAATCAATATATATATCTGTAAGCGCGCTCCGTAAGCTTACCGTACGCGTACGGTGCCGTGCGCGAGCTCAATTCTGATTGGTGGTTACATGACTGTAAACATTCGAATCGGTCGAAATCAGGAAGTGTCGGCCGCCATTTTCTGTCTCTCGCACTGAGAAACAAAGGTGGGAACGTGAAAAGGGAGCAACGAAGAGAGTTGCAGACCCCCTAGTGTTTGTCAGGGGGTCCAAGAAGGACCCAAAAGTACGAAAAATACATTTAATAATTTTTTTTAAAAATCGTGGAGTGCGCGTACGGTAAGCTTACCGTACGCGCACGGGAAAAAAAAAAAAAAAAAAAAAAAAAGAAGTAACAATCACATTTATTAAATAAATTAAAGGACCCACAAGGGAGAAAAAAACAAATGTTACTGTGTTAAAAAAGGCGAGGCGCGCACGGCATGGACTGCGCAACGTGGGCGCTCGGTGCGCAAAGCGCACCGAGCGCCCACAGCGCGCGCATGGTGCGTGAAGCGCACCGTGCGCGCAGGGTGTGCGCACAGTGAAAAACCAGAAAAAAAAATAAAAAATAAATACATAACTTAGCATTTAAAAAAACGTACAAATTCACTGAAAAAACCATAGGTTTCACACACGTTATAGTTAGGAATTATCATTTACAAAACCTTGCAAATTCACTTACAAAACCATAGGTTTCACACATGTTATAGTTAGCTGTACATTTCACTCGTAAAAAACCAATGAAATTCCACGTTATAGTTCGATCAGGTAACTATAACTTGCGCGACCGCAATCCACAATGTGTAATTTCAGATGTCATCATTGATGTCATGAGTGATGTCACTGACCATGTCATGAGTGATGTAATATGTGACGTCATCAGCAGTTTATTGTGGGCGCGCAAGTTATAGTTACCTGATCTAACTATAACGTGGAATTTCATTGGTTTTTTACGAGTGAAATGTACAGCTAACTATAACATGTGTGAAACCTATGGTTTTTTAAGTGAATATATATATATATATATATATACATATATAAATAAATAAATATATATATATATATATATATATATATATATATATATATATATATATATATATATATATATATATATATATATATATATATATATATATATATATAATAACACACTTGGCAAATGCAACTGTTAAATGCATGGATAATAATTACCTACTGGCGGTCGCCAGTAGGTAGTTATAGTTAGGACCACGTTTCCATAGGAAAACCTCAACATTCTATTTTGAATAACTTTGGCGCCGGTCGACGAATCCTCGCAAATTTCTCAAAATAGGTGGGGCGCTACGCTCCGCTCCTACCCTGAAAGTCTCGGGGGGATCCGTCAAGCGGGGGCTGAGATAAAAGGGGGGTCCCAAAACGCGTTTTTCCCATGCATTTTTCCATAGGACCTTTAGAACGAGCTACAGCCCGAACGGCTGAACAGAATTACTCAAAATTTGGCAGAGAGGTAGTCCCTAGGTCAAGGAAGTGCCTTTTGTAGGTTTGGTGTAAATCTGTTCAGTAGATTCTGAGAAAATAGCCTTTAAATCAATATATATATCTGAGCCCGCTTACGGTACGCTTACCGTACGCTTACGGTAAGCGTACGGTGGCGTGCGCGAGCGCGATTCTGATTGGCTCTTAGATCTTAGTAAACATTCGAATCGGCCGAAACCAGGAAGCGGCGGCCGCCATTTTCTGTGTTTCACTCTGAAAAAAAAAGAGTGAAAACAAGAAAAGGGGGCAATGAGGAGAGTTACAGACCCCCTTACATTTGTGAGGGGGTCAAAGAAGGACTGTAAAGTACAAAACAAACATTTATTGATTTTTAAAAAAAATCACGGGGTACGCGTACGGTAAGCTTACGGTAAGCGTACGGAAGAAACATGGCGTGCGCGAAGGAGATTCTGATTGGCCCATAGATCTTAGTAAACATTCGAATCGGCCGAAACCAGGAAGCGGCGGCCGCCATTTTGTGTGTTTCACTCAGAAAAAAAACAGAGAAAACAAGGAAAGGGGGCAATGAGGAGAGTTACAGACCCCCTAACATTTGTAAGGGGGTCAAAGAAGGACAGAAAAGTACAAAAAAAACATTTATTGATTTTAAAAAAAATCACGGGGTACGCGTACCGTAAGCTTACGGTAAGCGTACGGTAAAAAAAATAAAAATAAATAAATGAAAAGCAGATTTAAGAGTTTAGAAATTAGGGAGCTCTAAAAAGAGCTGTTGTGTTTATGAAGTCATTTTTTTAGTGGTACCTACAAGTAAGTACCGATGCAGAGTCTAAGGTTCAAGAGGAAGACTCTGTTCCCTTCATCATTGAAGTGCACACCATCTCCTCTATAAATGTCTTGCATGTCATAACGCATGTTGTTGTGGTAAATGGCACCCATACCATAGTCACGGAGGAAAGCAGAAACAGATTTGTTGACGTGCTTTCTTGCTTTGTCAATCTGCGGACAGAAATGATTGGACCAGTTCCATTTTTGCCTTTGGCATATGTTGGAAAACACAAAGGCAGTTTTAGGGAAAAGTGTAAACAGTTGTGCAAAGGTGTCCTTCATAAGCATTTCCAGACCTACCCCAGTCAAAGTGCCTAGGTCATTGCCACCACAGTGCACTATTATGAGGTCAGGGTGTTGGATTTGAATGAAGGATTTCACCAATGGCATCAATTGGTGCCACTTTAACCCTCTCTGACCAATCCATTTAATGTCTACATTTGGCAAAGCAAGGTCTCTCACCATACCTGTTTTCTCTGCAAACTTTTCACTCCAGAAGACATAGCTGTGCCCTACAATCCACACTGTGAACATCTTCAAAGGAGAACTGGATGCACTCAGGAGGTGTCTTTCAGTAGAATGGCAATATGAAAAGAAAGACAGTTTGGAAATGGAGGCATACATATTTTTTTCAAAACAAAAAGAACTGATTGGCTGTTTCATACCATTCTAGAATAAAAACTAGGCTGTATGTGTAAATTAATAGAAGCATGTTTTGTATTGGTACAAAAAAATGTGTAACCAAAGAACAGTACTATGGATTTGCTGTAAGGTTTGAAAAGTCAAGCACTCTTGCTCTGTGGAATTGAAACATTGTGTGTCGAACTTCTGACCTAACTCTACACAGCAGTGTTCCATGAGCTGTTGCTATGGTAGCAGGCAGAAGTCAAGTTGGGGGAAGGGTACTAGGCAGAAGTCAAGTTGGGGGAAGGGTACTTTTGGAAAAGGGTTGGTTTTCAACCAATAGAAATGTGTGATTACATTTGAAAAAAAAGGGGGAAGCACTGAGATTTGAAACTTACATGTATATGTGTGGAAAAATAGAGGGAAAGTTTGCCATTATCTGGTTCTGCTGAGAGGAGAGAGGTGAACACAACAGAGATCCTGGCTCTGATAATCTGCTGTTTGAGTGTCACATTTCTTTCACAACTAACTAATTTTAAAGGTGAGTTTACAGTTTGAGAGGGGATGTATGTGGTAACTTAAGAAATGAATAATAGAAATGGGAATTGTTTTTGTTGTAGTTACACATGGTGGTTTCATAATGTGTCAGTCTGTAAAAGTGATTTACACTTGCCCCGAAAAAAAAAAGAGCAGTAAGTGTGCTTTCAAATTGGCAAAGAAATTTCGTTTTGGGACTAATGTAAAAACATGACTCTGTGTGCATAGAAGAATTATAGGCAGAGATTTATTGCGTCTTGCTCTGGTGATTTCACAGTTGCATTAGATGGAAAGGGGGAGCGAATTTTTGGGGGAAGAAGCAGAGTCTTAGCACACACCCATGTGCTTGCCATGTATAGTCATGCACAGTATTTAGAAGCGAGTGGGGTTTTCAGGTTTAAGTCTGTAATGCAAATACATTCAGCATCACTAAGGCTGGTTGCCCTTGCTGGAGTGTAGGCAGTCACAGAGAATACACATGGTGGTGGTCTGAAAAAACAGCTTGGACATGTGCATTTAAATAAATCAAAAAAAGTGGTTTTATAATGTGTCAGTCTGTAAAAGTGATTTCCAATTGTAAAAAGTGATTTTCACTTGGCCCGAAAAAAAAAAAGCAGTAAGTGTGCTTTCAAAATGGCAAAGAAATTTCGTTTTGGGACTAATGTGAAAAAATGACTCTGTGTGCATAGAGGAATTATAGGCAGAGATTTATTGCGTCTTGCTCTGGTGATTTCACAGTTGCATTAGATGGAAAGGGGGAGCGAATTTTTGGGGGAAGAAGCAGAGTCTTAGCACACACCCATGTGCTTGCCATGTATAGTCATGCACAGTATTTAGAAGCGAGTGGGGTTTTCTGGTTTAAGTCTGTAATGCAAATACATTCAGCATCACTAAGGCTGGTTGCCCTTGCTGGAGTGTAGGCAGTCACCGCGAATACACATGGTGGTGGTCTGAAAAAAACAGCTTGGACAAGTGCAATTAAATAAATTTAAAAAAAAGGTTTCATAATGTGTCAGTCTGTAAAAGTGATTTTCACTTGCCCCGAAAAAAAAAAGAGCAGTAAGTGTGCTTTAAAAATGGCAAAGAAATTTCGTTTTGGGACTAATGTGAAAACATGACTCTGTGTGCATAGAGGAATTATAGGCAGAGATTTATTGCGTCTTGCTCTGGTGATTTCACAGTTGAATTAGATGGAAAGGGGGAGCGAATTTTTGGGGGTAGAAGCAGAGTCTTAGCACACACTCATGTGCTTGCCATGTATAGTCACGCACAGTATTTAGAAGCGAGTGGGGTTTTCAGGTTTAAGTCTGTAATGCAAATACATTCAGCATCACTAAGGCTGGTTGCCCTTGCTGGAGTGTAGGCAGTCACAGAGAATACACATGGTGGTGGTCTGAAAAAACAGCTTGGACATGTGCATTTAAATAAATCAAAAAAAGTGGTTTCATAATGTGTCAGTCTGTAAAAGTGATTTCCAATTGTAAAAAGTGATTTTCACTTGGCCCGAAAAAAAAAGAGCAGTAAGTTATGTTATGTTATGTTAGTTGCATTTTAATGCGCACAGCTGCTCCAGCGAAGGAGCGTCCTGGCGCAGGGAAAGGTAAACACAACACAACACTAGGTCCGGTAACAAAAAGCAAACAATAAAAGCTAGAAACAATTAAAACAGGAAGGTTTTCAGGGCCCTGCGGAAAGACATTAGGTCATTCGAAAGGCGGATTTCCAAGGGGAGCGCATTCCAGAGGGTTGCGGCTTTCACGCGGAAGGAGCGACCCCCCATCCGACTAAGTCTGAAACGGGGGACGACCACCAAGGACTGTCCAAGGGATCGTAGTGAGCGGGTAGGAACATAGGGAGAGATCAGTGTATTGAGTATTCCGGGTGCCAACTCTCTCAGAATTTTAAAAACCAGGCAGAGAGCCTTGAATTGGATACGCTTGCATATCGGGAGCCAGTGCAAGGACCGCAGGGTGTTAGAGGTAGGGCAGGTTCGAGGCAGACCAACCACCGCCCTAGCCGCCGCATTCTGGACTCGTTGTAAACGAAGAATCTCGGCTTGGTTCGCTCCTAATAGGAGAGAACTGGCGTAATCCAACCGCGAGATGATCATTGCTTGAATGACCAGCTGTCTTGTAGGAGCATCGAAGAATCGCAGCAGGGGTCTTAGCCCGCGTAGTACTCCAAAACAGCAGGCCGCCACTCTCTTTGTATGAGTCACAAAGCTTAGCGTGTGGTCAAGCCATACTCCGAGATTCCTGAGTTCCAGGACAGGGGCCGGCGCTGATCCCAGCTCTGGAGGCCACCATTCGTCCCCCCAGTGGTCCGCTTCCCTTCCAACAACCATCACCTCTGTTTTTGACGCGTTCAGCTGGAGACAGTTGTTATTCATCCAGCTGGCCACCTCTCTCAGTCCACTTCGGAACCTGAGGGCATCCTGCTTGGCATCCCCGCTGATCGTAACCGCCAACTGAGTGTCGTCAGCATAGGAGACCATGGTAAGGCCCCATTGCCTGACGACCTCAGCCAGCGGCTGCACGTACAGATTAAAAAGCGTGGGACTCAGCGAGGAGCCCTGAGGGACCCCCAGGTCCAAAGGATGGTACTTGGACTGAAAAGGAGGGGTGGCAACGCAGAAGGAGCGATCACTGAGGAAGGAGCGGCACCACTGCAGAGCTGAACCACAAATGCCAATGTCCTGCAGGCGGTGTAGCAAGATGCGATGGGAGACAGTGTCAAAGGCAGCGCTCAGGTCTAGTAAAATAAGCGCTGCCGTTTGACCTGCATCGAGCACACTTCGCAAATGCTCAACCATTGCCAGAAGGGCCGTCTCAGTGCTGTGGCCAGCACGAAACCCATTCTGCGTGGGATCCAGGACATTCACAAGGGTCATATGCTCCGTGAGGGCCCGATTTACATAGGCCTCCATAACCTTGGCCGGCCAAGGGAGCAAAGATATAGGGCGGTAGTTTTCAGGTCTCGATGGATCCAAAGATGGTTTTTTTAGGATCGGGGAAACCACCGCTTGCTTCCATTTGGCAGGGACCAGGCCAGAGGTTAGGGAGAGGTTAATCAGGGAGCACACTGCTGTGCGTCCCTGAAAAGCAACGTCCCTGAAAAGAGCAGATCTTACCGGGTCTGCAGGCGATCCAGACTTGACTCGCAGGGCCCACTTTGCGAACTCCTCATTGGAGATGGTAGGAAGGGAGTGCAGCGATGGACAGCTGCTAGAGCCGCTCCAGGGAATCACAGGAGACAGTGTGCTTGGAAACGCCAGATAGATTTTCCTGACTTTATCCAAAAAGAAGGTGGCTAGGGCTTCACAGTGGGCGGTGGAACTGTCCAACTGTGGGGGAACTCTCTTTGCCATTAAGTCTTTTATGGTTTTAAAGATGGTTTTAGTCGGGTTAAGGCTATTTCGAAATTCGGCTGCGTAAAACGCCGCCCGGGCCCTGCATATAGCTCGATGGTAAAGCTTAACTAAGGCCAGGTAGATGGATTTCTTGTCGGCATCGTACGACTTACGCCACACCCTTTCCGCCCGTCTGCAAGAGGACTTCATTGCACGCAGCGTGCTGTCATACCAGGGGCTAGCCTGCCGGGGACTGGACTTGCTGGAGATGATAGGTACCAGGACGTCCAGCGCCCTGGTAATCCAGTTACAGAACCGGTCATAGCCCGAGGTGGCATTCAGCAGGGGACCTAATGGCTCAGCACCCATAATGCGGTGAAGGTCCTCTAACCTAAGTTTGTTCCAGTGGCGCCGGGGTATCCGCAAAGGAGGCGGTATAGTGGGATTGGCAGGGAGGGGAAGCCAAGCAGACACCAGATAGTGGTCAGACCATATCACAGGATCAACCGCCACAATCCGAACATCAGAGAGAGTGGTAAAAAACGGATCAAGGGTGTGGCCGGCCACGTGAGTAGGCTGAGAAATAAGCTGGGTCAACTGCAAAGCCTCTAAATCGGCCAAAAAACCACTGATGGCCAGAGACTCTAACCTATCAAAGTGGAGATTTAGGTCGCCCAAGATAGAAAAGTTTGCACAGCCGCTAGCCAATAGGCTCACAGCCTCCGGAAAGGCACCTCTAAAAGCTACATCGCTGCCTGGAGGGCGATAGACAACCATCCCTGACAGCGAGAACTGAGGGCTGATGGAAACCTTAAACAGCGCACTCTCACATCCAGCAATCTGCAAGACCGTCCAGGTACATGTAAAGGCGGATCTGATAAATAAGGCGATCCCTCCACCTCTAGAATGGCGGTTAGATCTGAAGCATGAATAGCCCGGAGGACAGGCAAGATTGACTATGGCGTCATCAGTATCTTGTAGCCAGGTTTCAGTTACAGCCAACAGATCTGGTGTCTTATCCAAAATGAGATCAGCCACAAACAGATGGTGTTTCACTAGAGATCTGGTGTTCAGATTTAAAAATCGTAGACCAGATCCCAAGCTACCAGGCAACGGAGAGAGACCAGGAGGAGCTCGTGGGGCGGGAGAAGTGGCGAGCTCGCGAATACCTACAGGCTGGTCCAATGACCATCTGTTGCAAGCACACTGAAACGGGCCACACAGCGGATGGTGGGGTGTGGCAGAGCAGCGTGGGAGAGTATCTCTGATGGCAAGAAGCGAGGCACCGGAATACATAATCATCCTGACAGGGCGACAGCTACGGGCACACAAATATACACAAAGTAAAGATAAAAGATAAAATCCCCGGCGTACCGCGCGTACTTAGCGCGGACGGGCGCAGACGGGCAGACTCTGGCTCGACTCCGGCGCGAGTCAGGCGCTACCGCTGCGCGTCACCGCTGCGCTAGCAGAGTGAGCTTTAAATACCAGCTCACCTGGGCTACATGAAGCGCTAGAGCGCTGCAGCAAGTGGCACAGGAGGCAGAGACCACCCCAAGATGGCGGCCAAGCGCCACGAAGAAACTACAAAACCGATGAAATTCCGCGAAAAAACGCGGTGGGGGCACAATTTAAAATGCAGGTATGAGGCCAGAAACAGTTATACAAATAAAACGAGGCTCCAAACAAAAATAGTGCAAATGTCAGAAACGAGCTTTAAAATCAATAATAAGCGCAGCGCGCTTAAATGCGACTAGTATAGCGCATGCAGGCACCTTTCCCAAGCAAGTAAGTGTGCTTTCAAAATGGCAAAGAAATTTCGTTTTGGGACTAATGTGAAAACATGACTCTGTGTGCATAGAGGAATTATAGGCAGAGATTTATTGCGTCTTGCTCTGGTGATTTCACAGTTGCATTAGTTGGAAAGGGGGGCGAATTTTTGGGGGAAGAAGCAGAGTCTTAGCACACACCCATGTGCTTGCCATGTATAGTCATGCACAGTATTTAGAAGCGAGTGGGGTTTTCAGGTTTAAGTCTGTAATGCAAATACATTCAGCATCACTAAGGCTGGTTGCCCTTGCTGGAGTGTAGGCAGTCACAGAGAATACACATGGTGGTGGTCTGAAAAAACAGCTTGGACATGTGCAATTAAATAAATTAAAAAAAAAGGTTTCATAATGTGTCAGTCTGTAAAAGTGATTTTCACTTGCCCCGAAAAAAAAAAGAGCAGTAAGTGTGCTTTAAAAATGGCAAAGAAATTTCGTTTTGGGACTAATGTGAAAACATGACTCTGTGTGCATAGAGGAATTATAGGCAGAGATTTATTGCGTCTTGCTCTGGTGATTTCACAGTTGCATTAGATGGAAAGGGGGAGCGAATTTTTGGGGGAAGAAGCAGAGTCTTAGCACACACCCATGTGCTTGCCATGTATAGTCATGCACAGTATTTAGAAGCGAGTGGGGTTTTCAGGTTTAAGTCTGTAATGCAAATACATTCAGCATCACTAAGGCTGGTTGCCCTTGCTGGAGTGTAGCACTCTGGACATGGGCTTTTTAAAAAATCTGAAAAGTGGTTTCATAATGTGACAGTTTGTAAAAGAGATTTTCACTTGCCCAAAAAAAAGAGCAGTTTGTGTGCATTCAAATTGGCAAAGAAATTTTGTTTTGTGACTATTGTGAAAAGAAATGTAGTAATATATTTAAATACAATAAAGGATTTTTTTTTAGTTTTTTTCAGGTATTGCTGAAGAACAGTGAACAAAATTTAAGATGCCTACAAAATCTCGAGTTCAAAAAACGCTAAAAAAAAAACTATATTTGAAGACAACTGGAGGACCAAAGTTAGTAGAAGATGCTCATGTTGGGAAAAAGAAAAAATCTTCTGGTAAGCAGAAAAAAGAATTTCTTAAAAAAATATTTAAAACAAAGAAAAATGTACAAAATGTCTGTCCAGGGAAGAATGTAACAAAACGAAGAGAACAGCAAAAAATTGAGAATTTAGTTAATGCAAATATACCTTCTGCAACTGAAAAGTTTTACATAAACAGAAAAACAGCGTTTAAAGAGATACGTAGAAAAATGTTTCAGAGAAGAGTTATGTCCAATTTGATAAAGGATGTGAAGAAATATAAGCAAAAGGCAAAATATTACAAGAGAAAAAAAGAAATTGAAGCCATTGCAGCAAAAGCATTAGAATTAAAAAGGAAACTATTCATATTAATTTTGAATAGGATGCGTACATTAGATAAAATGGTTAATGTACTGAAATCACAAAGCAAAAGCAAAAGAGTAGTGAACAGAACAAACTTTTGTAAAGTGTTTTTAGGAAAGTGGATGCATAGTTCAAGTAGTGAACCTTTTTTTAATGAAGAGAGCTATTTTCAAAGTAATAGTTTGCTGCATGCAGTTGACACCAGAGGTCGTTCATACGAAGTAAAAAATGGTTGCATAATGGAGAAGGAGATAATGGTTCCAAGAGATGAGGTACAAGTGATGGCAGATGAGGCAATGGGGAGACGTCCTAAAGCCCCAGTGTACACTTGGAATTGTAGTAGTATTTGCACTGTGCGTCAGGAATCTATTGACAGATTTCGAGAGTTTCTAAGAGAATATAGTAAAAAAAGTGTAAAACAGAAGATTAAGGTGCTTCAAAGTCTGGATCCATGCAGAGTGAGAGAGAATACTGGTTTGCAGGGTCATTCTCTGGCTTGTCTATCTAGAAAAGTGTGCAATAGTGTTTTCCATCATTTTAGGATGCTGGCTGTTCATCATACTGAAATGAGAAAGTTTGTGAGACGGTTGTATTTTGCCAAAAGTCCAGCAATAAAGTTAAATGAATTGAATAGGGCTCTGTTCCGAGGAACGGTATCAGATGTAGAGAAGGTTGTTGATGAAATTCAGTTTTGTTACTTTGGTCCTGAACAAAACAGTGCAGAGAAGGACACAGTAAATGAGGAAGAAGTGGAAGAGAATGTAGAACCTTCTGTAAGTAAGACATTTAATGATCACATAACAAAATTTGCAATAGTCTCTAATGAAAGACCAAATGTTACTTGTATTTGTTGCCGCAGAACTCATTATAGAAAACAAACTAGGAATGTTGATCTCTACAGAAAGAGTGAAAATGAAGATAATTATAAGTGGATGGATTTTGCCACATATATATTTCTTGAAAATTGTTTTGAATTGGGTGAAGATCAGCGTATTTGTAAATACTGTTACAACAAGTTAGAGGAAAATAGAATGCCGACCAGAGCTGTACATAATAATTTAGAATTGGATGCTATTCCTGCTGAACTTTCTGAATTAAATACATATGAGTCTATACTCATTCAATGTGTTCATCCGTTCCAGACCATAGTACGTATGGAGCCCAAAACTGGTAAATTACCTCCTTCAGATTTACTGAGAGGTTTAAAAGGTAGAGTGGTGTATTTGCCCTTGGATTTGAAAAAAAATATGGAAACTATTGATGCGGATACTTTGGAAACTGAACCATTAATTATTCTGGTTAATGGTGTACCTACAAAGAATAAGAAGATTTGGCAGGAGCTGGTAGATGTGCGGAAAGTACAAAGAGCAAATTTGTATTTGAAAAAAAATAACAAATGGTATGAATCAATTTATATAGAAGAAGAAGAAGAAGACGAAGATTTTCAAGAAGACACAGAAACACCAACTGGACAAATTGAAAAAGTGGACAAGACAAAGGAAGAAGAAATTTATGAACATTTTAGCATACATCCTCTTCATTCGAAAGAAGTTATGGGAGACAATATTGATCTCTTTCAGATGAAGAAAGCAAAAGGAACTCCCGTGAGTGTATGGGAGGAGAGCTTGGAAGCTCGATGTTTTCCCCAGCTGTTTCCTACGGGAAAAGGAGGACGATACGATGAACGTCCAGAACAGATTCCAGCTTCAGAGTATCGGACTACAAGACTATATGCTGAAGATCCCAGATTTCGACAAAGTATTCCTTATTTGTTTCATCTTTTATTTGAAAGCGACTTGTCTGCACTGTCTTATGCAGTAAATCACATTTTAAAAAGTGGAGTACATTTACAAAATGTGTCTGCTAAGGATTTTATGGAGAAAGTGCAGCACCGAGATGATCATTTGGAAACACAACTGATCAATCTGATGGCTTGTCAGCGTGGGACAAATGAATATTGGTACCGACGCCATGGTGAACTAAAATGCATGTTACGCAATTTAGGAACACCAACATGGTTCCTTACCCTAAGCTGTGCCGAGTACGCTTGGGATGATTTACTGGATTTTCTACGAGAGGCCAATTCAAACATTAAAAACATCGAATACAAGACAGCAGGAGAACTGTGCTCATTGGATCCGGTTAATGTTTGCAGATATTTCAATCATAGATTTGAGGCTATGATGTCCTTCATCTGCAATAAAAAAAATCCACCCCTTGGAGAAGTAGTGGATTTCTTTTGGAGAAAAGAGTACCAGGCAAGAGGTGCTCCTCATATTCATATGCTGTTGTGGATCAAGGATGCCCCAAAGTTTGGAACAGATACTGATGAAGCAGTGTTATCTTACATTGAAGAATATGCAACATGTGGTATACCAAAAAGCACAGAAGAGAACAAGTTAAAGGAGCAAGTTTTACGTTTCCAAAGTCATCGGTGTGGAAAATACTGTCGACGGAAATACAAGAGCAAAGAAAAATACTACACTAAATGTCGATTTGGATTTCCTAGACCTGTTCTTTCAAATGGAAGAGTAAACAGTTTTATGTCAGCTGTGAGACATACTATCACAAGAAAATCACCTAAGAATACCTACAACCTTAAAAGAAAAGAAGAATCAAAAAATATAAATGACTACAACCCAGTCATTTTATCCATGTGGAAGGCTAACATGGATATACAGTATGTAGCTGACAATTCCATTGCTGTTGCACGATATGTAACGTCTTACATTACGAAATCAGAAAAAACAGAATTGAAGGAAATGTGGGAAGCGATTTCTCACGAGAAGACTGTCAGTAAGAAGCTGTACAGTTTCAGTTTGAAGATGTTATCGCATCGAGAAATTGGATCCTACGAATGTTCAGATAGGTTATCTTCTGCAAGTCTCTACTCGAAGTCAAGAAGAATAATTTGGGCAAGTTTAGGCCTTGCAGCAATGAGAAATCGGGTACTGAAATCTGTTGGAGAAATTGAATATTTGGCCGAGAATGACCCAGAAAGTACAGATATATTGAAAACAAACATGTTGGACACATATTATCCCAAGAGAAGTCATCATCTGGAGAACATGTGTCTCTATGAAGTGTTGCAGAACTACATTTATTCACGGAAAGCTGCAGAAGACATTAATAATGGAAAATATAAAGTTGTTGGTGAAGAAGGATGTTTGGTGAAGCAAACCAAAGGAAGTTTGATAAATCACCGGAAGCTGAGTTGCGACACTACCGACAAGAAAGAATTTTACTACTTGGCTCTTTTACAGTTGTTTAAACCATGGCGTACAGAGGATGAACTACTGGGAGAATTTCAAAGCTATGAGGATTCATTTAATGCTTGCAAAGACAGCATACAATGCAATACATTCACAACTTATCTGCAAATGTTAAATGAAGAAATTGAACAGGAAACTACAATTGCAGCAGAAATAGCTAGAGACAGTTCTCAGGACAGCCAAAGTTCAGGAACACACAGTCAAGATCCCCTAGGACAACCAATCGTTGAAAATGAAGCATCAATAGCCATGAATGAAGTGGAAACAGCTATGAATCAAGCTCAAGAAGAATTTATAGACTTAGAAAATTTGGAAAGACAACTGAATCAAGAGCAGCAACAAATTTATGAAGAGATCAAAAACAAAATTGATCACGGATTTCTACATGTAAAAAAAGAGTGCTCATGCACATCATTTCATCCAATCAGGATGTATGTAAGCGGACAAGCTAACACTGGAAAAAGTTTCCTAATTAAAGTCATCAGAAGCTACCTAAAGCAAAAAACGGATTCTACTTTGTCTTGTGTGGTTACTGCTCCAACTGGGTTAGCAGCATATAACATAAAAGGAATCACCTTACATCGTTTGCTAATGTTACCAGTGGAGCATGAGAACAAAATACAATTCAACAAGCTAACTGGAGAAGCATCCTTGGAAGTTTCACGAGTATTGAAGAAGATGCAAGTTCTCATTATTGATGAGGTGAGCATGGTATCAAACTTAATGCTTGCCTTTGTGCATTTAAGAATGCAGCAAATTTTGAAGACAGACTATGACGTGTTATTTGGTGGAAAACACGTCATAGTTTTTGGAGATCTTTTGCAACTTACTCCAGTTAAAGGACAACCAGTGTTTAATACTGTGACACATGAAGACACGAAGAAGTCATTGGGAAGTATCGGTAATACAAATATTTGGTCCTTCTTTGAGTACAAGGAACTTACAACTAATATGAGGCAAGCAAACGATGAAGAATATGGAAGTATTCTGAAAGATATCAGGATTGGACTACTCACAGAAGCTGGCAAAAAAGCATTACAGACTCGGCTGCTACATAATTTATTTCCAAAGGAAGAAATAGTTGCAGAGAAGATATACAAGAACATTGCAGAAAACAAAAGTGTCATCTGCTTAATGCCTACTCTACGTGAATGCTCAATATTCAATGAGGAGCTTTTGAAATTGGAAAAGGAAGAGATCAGGAAATTGGAAGCAGTGGACAAAATTGAGGATGGAAGAATTACTGTCACAGTAACAGGCAAACTGAAAAATAAATTGGACTCACTAGAGAAGAACATCTCCAAAACAGCTGGATTAGAAAAAAATCTATATATTTGCATGAACTGTAGAGTGTTTTTAAGGAGAAATTTGGATGTTGAGAAAGGTTTAGTTAATGGAGCGATGGGAAGAGTTGTGGGTTTTATTAATTATCAGAAAAAAGAAGGAATTGAATGTTTAAAAATAAAATTTGATCAGATAGATGAAGTTAAAGATATTTGTCGTTGTACAGTTCGTTTTATGCTTGTGAAAGACTTATATGTACGTAGGAAGCAGTTTCCGTTTTCTCTAGCATATGCTGTAACTATTCACAAGTCTCAAGGATTGACTGTAGATTGTGCATTTGTGAACATTGGTTCAACTGTGTTCAAAGAAGGTATGGCATATGTTGCTTTGTCACGAGTCAAAACATTATCAGGTTTATTCATGATAGACTTTGAAGAATCAAAAGTTAGTGCTGATACAAATTGTGTAAAGGAGTATAATAGATTAAGAAGAAGCTATGCTCCTCATTTAGGTCAGTATCCTGTGTTGGAGAAACGTGTAGTTTCTCGTAAAAGAAAAAATGAGAATATCTGTAGTGAAGATGTAGAGAAGAGGAAAAAAAAGAGGAGTGATGTAATTGCAAGCAAAAAGAAAAAGGAAAATGAAGAACAGGTTGTAGGATGTCATTTTGAAAATAGCTCTGGTGTCAACTGCTACGCAAATGTAGTGCTGAATGTTGCATTTTATCTGGAAAGTTTGCAAGAGCAGATAATAGTAAATCAGGGAAAAAGATTCTGTTCAGAGCTGAGTCTCCTTTTTCAAAAGTTGAGTAAAGATAAAACTCAAATAGAAAGTGCTACTGACATTAGAAAACTTTTAGATGTATGTTCAGGACGAACACAGTTTTCTCAAAATGAACAGCAAGATGCACATGAATTTTTGATGTATTTTCTTCAGGTAGTGGAAGAAGAAGGAGTTCCCATTGACATTTTTTTGGGTCTCTCTTATAAATGGGAACATAGTTGTGATAATTGTTATAATATATGTGGCTCTATTGTTGATAATGAAAGGTTTATTTATTTGACATTGCCAGAGAGTAAAACAGTCACTTTTGCAAAATTAGTTAAAGATGCTAATCATAGCATGAAATGTGGTGAGTGTAATTCTGACATGTTTTCAACATTAATTTTAAAGGAATACGGACAGTATGTAATTTTAATGATGCAACGATGTAGAGCTGATGGTTCAAAATTGGATACTTTAATAAAGAAGTTTACAGGACAGCAATTATCAATTTCAGGAAAAACTTTTGTAACTGTTGCAATAATTTTCCATGATGGACCTACTGTTACTTCTGGACATTACACAGTTTATCTAAAATGTGAAAAAGGCTGGACACTGTGTAATGATTCCCAATTGATTTTCAAACAACGTTTGCCTTTTGATTTAGCAAATTCCTATCTAATCTTCCTGAAACCTAAATTTTAGAGAGACTTGGCAAGATCTGGACAAAATAATTTTACCATTTTACTGGATTACCATTGCAATTTTGTAAAAAAAAGATTTTTAAAATTATCATTTGGCCTAATGGAAAGATAACCAATTGTAATGTGGACTTTTTTAATTTTTAATGCAATTTTGAAAAACCAATAATTTAGAGATTATCGGTAACTTCTGCACATTTTAAATTTTGGAATGTTATTGGACTGCCATTGGAAATTTTTTCAAAAATGATTTAAAAAATTACTATTTGGCCATGTGGAAAAGTAACCAATTCTATTGTGGACTAAATAAATTATTCAAAAAATTTTCGTGAACCAAAATGTTACAGAGAATCGGTGAGATCTGGACAAATTAAACTTTAGAATTTTATTGGATTTCCGTTGGAAATTTATTCCAAAAAAAAAATTAAAATTACTATTTGGCCTAAAGGAAATGAAATCAGATGTATTTTGGAGTTATTTGAGATATAATATTGTGATTATAGTTCTGAAACAAACATATCAGACGGTATTTTAAAGAAATAAGTATTGGTATTAGATGATATTTTTTTACAATATTATGCATTTCTATAATGTTAAGTTTAATTAAAAAAAGAATCAGGGCTTTTTTAATACAATCTTTGTGATTGGTATTTTTTTTTGCCCGCTGTAAAATGATGAATGCAATTGCTTTCACAATTTATAGTGAAATGCAATATATTCTGAAAACAGCAAAAATAAGGCAAAAAGATTTTTTGGTAAAAAATGTAAATATGTGTACTGTATTATAAAATGTTTAAAAAATATTAATACTTTTTTCTTTTTTTCCAGATAGATATAGAAAATTTTCGAAAACTACAAACATTTTTAAAACTATTTTTAAAAAAAAGAAATGAATAAATATTTTTTCAGTGAGTATGGTAAGTCAATAATAATAATTGTAGTCTCTCAAGGACAATGTAATGTGATAAATGATTTTTAGTGTTTTTTTTTAAAAATAAAAAAAAAGTACGCGCACCGTACGCGTACGGTAAAAAAAAATAAAAAAAAGTTTTTAAAAACATATGTAAAAAAAAGATGAAAGATAAGGTTGGCTCTTAAAAGAACCGTTGAGTTCATGCAGGGACAGAGGAAAGGAAGCATGGGAAAATTATTCAAAGCGACAAATGTGCTGATCTATTTTGTTGTTCACTAGGGAAACACTGGTCTCCCTATGGCAAATTAGATCTTTACAAAATGTGCAATGAATATCAACCTTCCGAAATCGAGGGTTCATTTCCAGAGGGCCAGCAAAAGGAGATTCTCCCCCCACAGATGAAGGGCTCACCTGACCTGCAGAAGAAGGAGTAAGCCCTGCAGGTGATGGTCCAGGCTGAGCTGCTGTGGATGTACTGGCTCGTCTTTCTGAAGAGTTACCTCCAAAAAGATGACCATGTGTCCTTCTGTGTACATCCTGGAGGTGTCTCTTCATGGTGTGATTCCCAAAGGAATACTTCCTGTTAGGATTACCTCTAGAAAGTACACGCTGACACAGCTTGCAAGTAACTAAGGGTGCATTCACCTTTTGCTGGCCTTCTGGAAAAGTAAAATAATCCCAAACATAAGAAGGCTTTTGTTTCCTCGATCTCTGCCTCAAGACAGTGCTGCTAGTGCTAGCCTCACTCTCAGAAGAGCTCTGCTGTTCTGCCATCGTATCCCAAAGACAAACCAGCTCCTTCTCCCAAGGGATCACAAGCAGAAATGAGGGGAATGGGTGTGGTGTAGGAGAGTTCTAGAACTGAAAGTAGTTTCAACCAATCAAAAGTTGTGTTTCAAGATCACATGACCTACCGTACGCTTACGGTACGCTTACGGTACGCTTACGGCAAAAAGTACGCGTGCGCGTAAAAAAGACACGCGCTTGCGCGCATGCGCATAACAGTCACTCCCCGGCACTTCCGCGTAACGTGCGCGTGTGGCGTAAGCGCGCACGCGTCCCACGCACAGTACGCGCGGCTACGCAAAGTGCGTAACTATACGCAAGCAGCGTAGATAGATTACGGACGTTGCGTAAACCGTACGCTTACCGTGAGCTTACGGTACGCGTACCAAAAAAAAATAAAAAAAAAAAAAAAGAACTGGAAATAAATTTTACATGTTTATTTTAAAAAATATATTAAAAAAAAATATTTAAGGATTTTAAAAATTAAAGCATAGTCTTTATAAAAGGTAAGTAAATTAAATTAAAAATATGTTTGAAAAAATTGAAGAATAAAAAAAAAATTAGCATTTAAAAAACCTTGCAAATTCACTGAAAAAACCATGGGTTTCACACACGTTATAGTTAGGAATTAGCATTTAAAAAACCTTTGAAATTCAGTGAAAAAACCATAGGTTTCACACACGTTATAGTTAGGAATTAGCATTTAAAAAACCTTAGAAATTCAGTGAAAAAACCATAGGTTTCACACATGTTATAGTTAGCTGGACATTTTACTCGTAAAAAACCAATGAAATTGCCCCGTTATAGTTAGTTCAGCTAACTATAACTCGCGCGCCCGCAATGCACTGCTGATGACGTCACATATTACATCACTCATGACATGGTCAGTGACATCACTCATGACATCACTGATGACATCTCAAATGACATCACTGATGACATCACTGATGACATCATCCTTGTGATAGAGTGGCAGACCTCCTCTTCCCCTAATATAACCTTTGACACACACATTCAAAAATAGAAACTACAATGTTCAAAACAATGGACATACCAATACCAGTTAAAACAACCTTTTCAGTAATTCTAAGATCCACATACACATCCACTCATTCACCAACAGTCCAATTCAGTCACTCATACATGTACTCACTCATCATATGTACTCATACACCTATACATCCTGTTACACAATGCCACTCATCCATAGAGTTACTCACACACATAGTCACTCATGCTAACAAAGAATCAAACATACATTTACTTGCATATACAGTTATACACACACCACCACACTTACTTCTACGGAAACTTACACATACTTAGTCTTTTAAACAATCACTTATAGAAACACATACTTATTCATACAAGAACTCTTTCAATCTCTCACTCTCACATATACTCACATATATACACCAATAGTCACATATACTAGTTTAAAACATATGTAGTTACTCATAAAGACACTATTGAGACAGTCATTCACTCAATAACACATCCATGCACACACTCATCCACCCATACAGTCCTGCACACATGCTGTGTTCAACACATACAAACAGTGAGTCACTCATTCATACACCTATGCACTACGTAATACCCCCCACCGAACCATGCAGACACTCAGACTGATACTCAAAAAACCAACTAATAACCTATATAGACACCCATGTATCTACTCACCAACCCATGCAGCCACTTATACACAAAGTGAGAGACTGATACAGATATATACATATTTAAACATTACTCACTAAAACATGTATTCACTATGATACACTTAATCAGTCAGTTAAACAATCAATTTTTCAAAAACAAATCATCCATTTAGACACTTATATACCCATTTATTCTTCCATTGACCTTGAGATATACATATATAAAACATATTTAATTTTCAGAAAAACCCACATTCACTGGATGATGTCATCAGTGATGTCATCAGTGATGTCATTTGAGATGTCATCAGTGATGTCATGAGTGATGTCACTGACCATGTCATGAGTGATGTAATATGTGACGTCATCAGCAGTGCATTGCGGGCGCGCGAGTTATAGTTAGCTGAACTAACTATAACGGGGCAATTTCATTGGTTTTTTACGAGTAAAATGTCCAGCTAACTATAACATGTGTGAAACCTATGGTTTTTTCACTGAATTTCTAAGGTTTTTTAAATGCTAATTCCTAACTATAACGTGTGTGAAACCTATGGTTTTTTCACTGAATATGAATGAAACTCAAGCAGCAGATAATAGTGGACATCCTGCAAGAAATCAGAAAGATATATACACTAAATACATCAGATGATTAACTTGGATGTGCACACAAAGTTACTCACACATCATAATGTCAATACTCAAGGAAAACACCTCAGATGATTATAGCCAGTGAAAATAGAAGGTACACACTGACAGTCATGCATCACAAGGACTGTTCTAGCCACTGAAAACTGAATATGCATGCAAACAGCCACACATCACTATGGCAACAATCAAAAATCAAGCACTTCACCTGGTGCAAACTTCATCCTGGCCCACTCCAGACTGGGGGATTCACAGCCGGGGACAGGAGAATCAGCAACCAGATGCCTGCACTGACGATGCGTCCACCGTTCAGGTTTGAACAATCCTGAATTCTAAGTCAACAAGCCTCAGCTTTATAGTCTCAAAACACACTAGAAGGTTCTGAGAGGCTTTCCCTTCCGGCAAGGAAACTCACTGGAGTTGGCCACTTTCCATGCAAGCATTCCAGGGCAAAGGAGTTTTCACGTTCCTTCTGCATTTTCATGTGTCCCAGCCTTCATCTTAACGAAGCTTATGAAAGTCTCGGGCAGTACATTCAACAAGAACAAAACAACCTTGAACGTGGATAACCTAAACAACTTGAGCAATTGGGGGGGCCAGATAATTAGAAGTCATTTCACATAATTTGCATGACATCTTGCATTAATATGGGATGGCAAATTACACAAATTTCGCACCCTCTACTTAAAACATCTTATCCCCTTTGACTTTTCATCTTCGCCCCATGTGATACACACTGTCTTTCCCCCTCTTTCTTTTCATCTCATTTCCCCTCATAGCATCCTCTTGCTTTCTCTCTTTATATTTCTACCCTTTTAGTTTTTGAATCACATGTCCATTTTGTTCTTTTTTTGTCGTATATCTTGCCTGTCCAGTTCTCTGTCTTTTATTCTTTCCCCTTGAGCTCTGGTCCACCTTTGCTTTCCCCCATTTTCATCTTCACCGCCTCTTCCTCACCCTCCACACGTCCTCTGAATATCACTAAACCCGCCTGATCTTCTTCTGCACTTTCCCCTTCTATCTCCTTTATATGCTTCTATTTTCCCTTTGGCGCGTGTCTATGACCTCATTTGATCTAAGTGGGGGCATCAGTTGAGTTAGGCTAAGGCTTACTCTGTGCACTAAATCATAAAACGTCTCTAAGGGCTAAATTAATAGAATACCTTGCAGTACGCTTAGTGTGTCATAGGGACAGTTCTTAACTATCTCAAGGAAAAGAAATTAAAGCAAACCCACTTGTGATAAAGTCTCTTGCGAGTAATCACCCCTCATCAGCCAAGCTAGCCTGAATCCAGTGGCACTGTGAGCATGTCCGGGCATACCCTTCCCACTTAGGGCGACTATAGCAACACAAAAAAGATGATGGATGGAAAGTTGAACATTGTCAAACATTCACCCCCAGTGACAGATCTGGGTTAGATCCATCTTTTTTTTTGCTCACCATGCCTCCCCAGTTAGGACTCAGCCATAAGCAAATCAGTCTTCGGAGCAGGGTAAAGACTGATTTGCAATTGGCTGAGTCCTAACTAGAATGGCCTGATGAGTATGAACAATGGATTTAGGCCCAGATCTGTGACTGGGGGGTGAATGTTTGATAATTTCATCATTCCTTCCATCATCTTTTTGTGTTGCAATTTTCGCCCTAAGTGGGATGGATATGACCAGACGTGGGTCATGTGCTCACCGTGCCTCCAAATTTAAGTTAGCTTGTCTGATAAGGGGTGATACCCAAATACCGGTTCCAGGATGCTTGTTTTCTGGTCCAGGCGGGTTCTGGTCTGGCAGTTCGGGCTGAAAGGTTTCCATGGAGAGTAAGGTCAAGACTGATTTGCATATGGCTTGGTCCATACTGCAATGGCGTGATGAGCAAAACAATGGCTTGGATCTGTGACTGAGGTGAATGTGTGACAATGTTCGGCATTCTGTCCATCATCTTTTTGTGTTGCTGTTTCTCACACGTGCAATATATTTTTTCATTTTGCATATTGGATTTTCTATTAGAAAAAAGCACAGTGTTTTCTTTTTTTTTACAAAACACCTCATTCCAATCTCAAATAAATAAGTTGACTCCCTTTTAAAATTTATAATAATAAAAAATGCTACACTTATGCCATTTTTCTGGATCTTCAGGGTGAATAATAGTTGTTAATTTATGCATTTTGTCAACATCAGAAGATAAAAGGCCGAGTGGAACCCTGTGGATTCAGACTTGTGACCTATGGGTTTACACAGCGATTTAGAATGGATGCAGTAGTTCAATATATAACACAGCAGTTTTACTTATCCCGCCGTATGTTGTGATGCACTTAACAGTTGAAGAGCACTACTGAAGATCAGTGTTTGTCTATATTTCCTAGAAGAAATTCCATCAAGCCCCAGTATAACCCTGTGAGGTAGCTGAAACGAGTCGTTCCTGCAGAAAAATCTGCACAGCAACCCCTTTTGAGTGCTGGTGTCTGGTTTAAATACAGCAAGGATTGTGCCATAAATACAGATATATCTATTGTTAGAAAGTATGTAAATATTAATGCCCCTATCAAATTAACGTATGCACGACAGCTCTCAGCATGAAAAGCTTGAAGACCACTGCCCTGTGACTTTTGGGTTATTTATGTATAACTATGTGCATTTGTTTTTGCAATGTGCAACATGTATGTGAGACTGTTTTATAACTCAGGGATCTTTGAAGCGTGTATGTGAGCTTACTGAAATGTGTGGCATGTTATATGGCATGCAGGCTGTACTATGAGAGCTTGAGGATATTTGATATATTTTATGTATAAAAGAATGTGATTTAATTGCACTACAAGATAAGCAGATGACATGAGTGGTTTTCGCAATTCAAGGCTTTGAGAGACTGAGGACCTCTGGTGCCCTTAAGTGTGCAAGCATGCATGTTCATTGCAGTGCACAGCATACAGGTGAGACTGTCAGAAGGGACAGAAGGGATGCCTTCCTGCACAAAAACAATCACAAGCGACTTTTTCCTCTTTCTGAAGGAAAAACTAGGTGAAATAAAGATATTTCTCCTCGTTGTGCAAGCCTTACCCCTTCCCTTGGGAGGCATACGTTTTTGGTGTTGCCTCAGATTTAAGTTTTCTGGGGTCAAAAAGCAATGGATGTTGCTGGGAACGCCCCCAGCAACACCCATTGCACGCCCCTTTAACTGTGTTAAAGGGAACGATATTTACGAGGCAGCATTAAGCCAAAAAAGGGGCTTAGGGCTGCCTCGTAAATATGGAGCGGGCTCTGGCACCACGAAACGTCACAAAAAGTGTGATAATAACTAGTGTTATTATCATTTTATTTTGTCCTACTTCCAGTCGTTTTGCGTGACATGGCGGGCGGGGCTGCTCTGCTCAAAATCAGGGCAGGGGAAGAGTAGTAGCATCCTCCTAAGTGTGCAATGACTGTTTGGCTGGCCCTCTCGGGCCTTCTAAACATTCATGCTCAGATGCCATTTTCTCCATGCAGGCTGCATTACAGCCCGCATAGAGAACATGCGCAGGCTCCCAGTAGGCATCTAAGCACATGAACCAAGGCAGTGTTGTGATTGGCTGACTGGAAGTCTGGGTGTGCTTCCTGTTCAAGCTGAGCGAGGGGCTAGGGAGGAGAGACACGGCGAGGAAGCGGCAAGAAGGTATGTTTTTTCTTTTTCTTTTCTTTTTGAATGCCTGCTGCCCCCCCCCCCCCCCCCCGCATCCTCCCCACCTCCTGCCTCCCTACCTCCAATCCATGCCGGCTGCCGCTGCATCAACTGAAAAACATGGGATTGCTGCTTGGGTCCACTTGCTCTGCAGCAAATTGTAAGCGACATAGCAACAAGTCAACATTTCTTACACAAAGTAGCTGTTTGTGATTGGTTATATTACAGCACACCCTGAGCCTTCCTGTTTGGTGTATTTGTGAGGCAAAAGAGGAATTTGTGATAATGGTTACACATGCACATGGCATAGCGCCTTGAGCTGTTCGGGTGATTTGCTAAGCTATGTAAATCAAAAATCGAAATAATTTGTAAATGAACAAAATAAAGGGTCTACTATATGTGTGGGGTTACTAGAATCCCTGAGGTATCTCACACAAAGAGCAATTACTGGAAGGAGTAGGATTGCTTTCATTGCATGTTTTTTTTTTGTTGATTTTGTTTTGCTGGAACAATTTGAAGATGCATAATGCATCTGCAGAGACACTGAACTGTTTAATCACCATATCAAATGCCACTAACAAGCTTTAAAATGTTGTACTTTTTGGCTGCTGTGATGCCATTCTGTACCCCAAGGATCTATTTTTCCTTCAGTGCTTTAGTCAAAATGTTCACAGACTAGATGATGTGTGCAAGAAAGTCATAAGGTGGAAGGCAAATTAGAGACTATGAGCCAGATGTATGTACGACTGGTCGCAATTTGCAACCAGTATTTTTGTGACCAGTGTGGTAATTTGTGAACTGACCTGTATACTAATAGGTCGATTTGCATATTACTGATTCGTAGTGGGTCACAATTTGACCTGCCTCATGAATATTAATGAGGAACGTCACAAATTGCGACCACTATGAAATGCAGCTATCACATCTCTGTAACTGCTTTTTAATAAAGCAATCTTTTTTCTTTAATACAGACTGTTTCCCTTAAAGGAAATTGGACTGTGTTTATAAAGAAAAGTTTCTTTGTTTTTTTGTTTAAGGAAATACAGTTGACCTGTAGACCACTGCCTCCTCTTAAACAAACTTTTTTTTACATTCACAAAGGAACGGGGCCTGAGGAGACCCCTTCCCATTTGCAAATGGGTTGTCAATGCACGTTTGTAGTCAGTAAAATATTAATGTTGTGCGACCGAAATTCAGTTGCAAAACATTAATACATACCATTCCACATTGGTATTTGGAAGAGACGCCCTAAACACGCCCCTTTCAAAAACCGAATCACTATTTGATCACAAACCCAAATTGCAATTCTGTAGCGTGTTACTGATTTGCAGATGGAGTTTGATACCTATCAAAGTGCTTTTTGCTGTTGTTAATGGTCTGTTTCTACGAATCTGTCTTTTTAAGAATGCAAACAAGCTTAGTAAATCTGGCACTAAATGCTTTCTAAGTTTTCACACTACCCAAAACAGCTATTTACCAATACAGGTAGACCAAAGACTTTCTAGGGTCAGGTTATACTTTATTTATTTATTGTAGGATGGCTGAGCTCAAAGATTTAACCCAGCAAGAGGAGGCATGAGAATCAATAAGCGCAATACAGTAAAGTGCAGTGATAAATAACTAAAGGTTATGTACCAGCAGATATAAAAATAGCAACATGTATTGGCTACATTCCTCAGAAGATAGGGGCAAAAACAGTGACAATGAGGCTAAAATCATGCTTAACAATGTCACAGCCATAAGGATTGTGGTTATATAGTATGCGTTTATTAAGGGGCCACATTATAGTCTAGGAAAAAAAATCGAAATGCTATTCAATCATTTCTTGAAATCCCCTTATTTAGCTATTTTTTTGTAAGAGGAATGGATCAAGAGACAGATCATTAGTGGACCCGCTGGTCTGCAGTTGGACTTTAACACCTATAGCATTGAGGTGAGGAATCGCTCTGTTCAGGACTTTAGCTTCAGGCCTCAGTCCCCATGAAGAACTGTTGATCAGCTCTGATTCCTCCAAGTTGATGTTGAGCACTTTTAGAGCAGCCTCCCAGCTCAAAAAGAAATCTGTGTTAAAACATTAGGCCTTCTTTAGATGTTGTTGAAAAATGGCCTTCTCAGCAGGGTCACCATCAAAGTTTTTATCTTCCTCCTCCTACTTTTTGTGACCTTGTTTTTGTTGGCCTGACAACTCTGAGCATTTTACCAGTTATCCAGTGCTAACGTGCATTTTCTATCTATCTAAAACATGGTAACATTGGCTCATATTTAATCAGCATATTTAATTTACTTAAATGTCCCTCATAAAGTGCTCTACATGTGCCCAGGGCCTGTAAATTAAATGCTAATAATGGACTTGCAGCACCCACTTAAGTAGCCCCTCTAACCAGGCCTCAGGCCTGCCATTACAAAGCCTGTGTGTGCAGTTTACACTGCCATTTCAAACTGCCAAAACAAAACTTTTACCATGCTAAAACCTTCCCTTTTTATACATGCATGTCAACCCTAAGGTAGGCCCTGGCCAACCCAGAGGGTAGAGTGCAATGTACCTAAAAGGCAGGCCATATTATCAAGCAGTGCTCCAACACTTTTTTAGTTTGAGTCCATTATTGCATCCACCTCAAGATGACACTGTAAACAGCCTCCAGACTAAATCCTCTTCTTCAACTGCTCCATTACGAATCACTGCAGCCCAAGATTCCACCTGTTAACACATTGCACATTGCACGCTGCTCCATTCTGTTCCATACTGATCCGGATTGTGTTTGCTGGCTCTGCTGTGCACACTGGTCTATACTGCTCCATACTGATCTGTTTTGTGCATATTGATCCATGCTGTGCATGTTGGGCCTATGAACCAATGCTGTTGTGAATTCATCTGTTGTGTCTTCAATCTGGGGATTACATGCGGTCCCATGACCTATAATCCATGATGAACAGACGTAAAATACAAATTACAAACCGCTACGAACAGAAATAATCAGTAACAAACACAAATGTTACAAATACAACTACAATCGGAACCAAACAGGGCCAAATAGGGATTTACAGTGAAATCCTGCAAATCAGCTAATACAGCTCTACCTGCTAAACAAATAAGCAGCTAAACCACCATATGGCCTCCTGCTAGTGTCTACAAGATATACTGAAGAAGTACAGTAGATGCCCGAAAATGGCTGACATATAAGCTAAGTCGAGCCTTAAGAGAGTCGAAGCTGATCCACCGAACCCAGACTCTCCCACTAAAGGGAAACGTGACATCAATGCAACGATGGATACCATATTAAGCAAACTAGCAGAGGTCCATGATCTTGCAAAATCCACAAAAGAAATCTCTGCGATCAGACCGGATATTAGAGACACCAACGTTAGGTTGTCAGAAACAGAGAGCAGAATCAGCCAGCTAGAAGATACGGGAACCAAAATGAATAAATCCCTCAAAAGTCTAACAATCTCAACAGACTCTCTAACAAAGCACCTATCAGGGCTAAAGGACAGAAACAGGAGAGGGAACTTAAGAATTTTTGGAATACCTGAAGGGGAGGAAGACGCTTCTGGTTCTTGAATCACATTCCTGGAAAGTTGGTTTGCTCATGCCACTAACCTGTCTTTCAGTAAACCCCTAGAGTTTGACAGGGCCCACCGGGTCCCAACTATAATCATGGCAAACCAAAAATCTCCAAGACCAATTATTTGCAAACCTCTCCGTTACCAGCAGGTAGAACAGATCATAGCCTTCATACGCAAAAATAACCACATCCTTTGGAAAAACAACAACATTTTTATATCTCAAGACCACAGCAAAGAAACTCTGTATAGTAGAAAAGATTTTCTGGCGCTTCGCCCAAGACTGAGAGCTATGAACTATCAGTTTGCTTTTGCAGGTCCAGCAAAATTTAGTGTAATGATTCAAGGTTCTCCACACTTCTTCATGGACCACTTACAGCTGAAAAGATTCCTTGACGGTCCAGAGGACCCCTTTATGGACACAGCAAGTCCTGGGCCTTCTTCTATAACCACTTAATTCTCCATTTCTTCAACATTCTTAAACATCTATGGTTTCAACACTCCACAGTGAGTGACATGATGATAACTTGGTCTCTCCTGGTCTTCATCTGTCTCAACAGGTGTTCCTCCACAAAGGAACAAATAAGAGTGGTGACGGTTATAGAACTTGTGTGCACAAGTGACTATTCTAAGTGATTACTTCGGGGGTAAATATTCCCCAAAAATATTTTTATGCTCATGGTCATGATGGACGGAGTGCTGAAACCCAGATCTGTGACTCGGGGTGAGTGTTTGCAATGTTCAGCACTCCGTCCATCATCTCCTTGTGTTTGCTTTGTTCGCCCTAAGTGGCAGGGTATGCCCAGACATGGGTCCCTTGCTCACTTTACCACTGGATTCAAGCTAGCCCTGCTGATGAGGGCTGTTAGCCCGAAACCGGTCCCGGTATGCTTGTTTCCGGTCCAGGGAAGACATGGCTTGGCAGTTCGGTCTGAACTGTTCCCATCAGGCACAGGGTCAAGACAAATTTGCATATAGCTGTGTCTGAACTGAGGTGGCAAAGTGAGCTGAAGAACGATGATGGATTCAACCCAGATCTGTGGCTGGGGGTGAGTGTTTGCAATGTTCAGCACTCCGTTCATCATCTCCTTGTGTTTGCTTTGTTCGCCCTAAATTGGTAGGGTATGCCCAGACATGGGTCCCTTGCTCACTTTGCCACTGGATTCAAGCTAGCCTGGCTGATGATGGCTGTTAGCCCGAAACCAGTCCCAGGATGCTTGTTTCCAGTCCAGGGAAGACTTGGCTTGGCAGTTCGGTCTGGACTGTTCCCATGAGGCACAGGGTCAAGACTGATTTGCATATAGCTGTGTCTGAAGTGGGGTGGCAAAGTGAGCTAAAGAACGATGATGGATTCAACCCAGATCTGTGACTGGGGTTGAGTGTTTTCAATGTTCAGCACTCCGTCCATCATCTCCTTGAGTTTGCATTGTTCGCCCTAAGTTGGCAGGATATGCCCAGACGTGGGTCCATTGCTCGCTTTGCCACTGGATTCAAGCTAGCCTGGCTGATGAGGGCTGTTAGCCCAAAACCAGTCCCAGGATGCTTGTTTCCAGTCCAGGGAAGGCTTGGCTTGGCAGTTCGGTCTGGACTGTTCCCATGAGGCACAGGGTCAAGACTGATTTGCATATAGCTGTGTCTGAAGTGGGGTGGCAAAGTGAGCTAAAGAACGATGATGGATTCAACTCAGATCTGTGACTGGGGGTGAGTGTTTGCAATGTTCAGCACTCCGTTCATCATCTCCTTGTGTTTGCTTTGTTCGCCCTAAATTGGTAGGGTATGCCCAGACATGGGTCCCTTGCTCACTTTGCCACTGGATTCAAGCTAGCCTGGCTGATGATGGCTGTTAGCCCGAAACCAGTCCCAGGATGCTTGTTTCCAGTCCAGGGAAGACTTGGCTTGGCAGTTCGGTCTGGACTGTTCCCATGAGGCACAGGGTCAAGACTGATTTGCATATAGCTGTGTCTGAAGTGGGGTGGCAAAGTGAGCTAAAGAACGATGATGGATTCAACCCAGATCTGTGACTGGGGTTGAGTGTTTTCAATGTTCAGCACTCCGTCCATCATCTCCTTGAGTTTGCATTGTTCGCCCTAAGTTGGCAGAATATGCCCAGACGTGGGTCCATTGCTCGCTTTGCCACTGGATTCAAGCTAGCCTGGCTGATGAGGGCTGTTAGCCCAAAACCAGTCCCAGGATGCTTGTTTCCAGTCCAGGGAAGGCTTGGCTTGGCAGTTCGGTCTGGACTGTTCCCATGAGGCACAGGGTCAAGACTGATTTGCATATAGCTGTGTCTGAAGTGGGGTGGCAAAGTGAGCTAAAGAACGATGATGGATTCAACTCAGATCTGTGACTGGGGGTGAGTGTTTGCAATGTTCAGCACTCCGTCCATCATCTCCTTTTGTTTGCTATACTAGAAGAAAGACATGTAATATCCAGAGATATCTCAGTCTTGAACAATATAGTGAAAAAGAAATGAGTATAGTAAAATAGTAAGTGACAGAGCAAGGATATGGTTAAACAAACAAATAAGCATTAGACTTTGTGATTCTAACAAGGCAGGGAAGAGCCTAGCATCATACCTAAAATTCAAATTTCAAAAAAACACGATTAAGAACCTAATAGACCAAAAAGGATTAGCTCACTCTGACCCTGATACAATTGCAGAAACCTTTGAGAATTTCTATAGTACTCTGTATAGTAAAAACCAAGATCTGGACAGCACAAAAACCCAGGACTACCTAAATAAATGCATTCTGCCGTCCCTCTCAGAACAAGATAAAATTGAAATTAATAGTCCAATTTCCACTGTAGAAATCGAAAACACGATTGAGGCCCTTAAGGTTGGGAAGGCTCCTGGCCCCGAAGGGCTTAATGCTAAATTTTACAAGTGTTTCTCTTCATCACTGATTCTCCCACTTCTAAACTTGTTCAGCGAATTTAGTGACTCTGGTCAGATTAATGGGACACCAGCAGAAGCTATCATAGCTGTAATCCTCAAAGAAGGAATGGACCCAACACTCCCTAAAAATTATAGGCCGATATCATTTAGATTGCAAAATGTATGCAATGATCCTTGCTACACGCCTCCAAAAATTCTTACCCAAACTCATCCACCCTTCACAAGTTGTTTTTTTTAAAAACAGACTTTCAAGTGATAATGCTCGTATTCTGGCACATGTCCTTGAGAAGACCCAACTTACTGATTCATCAACAGTTTTTATCACCTTGGATGCCGAAAAGGCTTTCGACAAAGTTCATTGGGCCTACTTGAAAGCAACACTTGATAAATTTAATTTGGGTGAGAATTTTACGCGTATGGTAATGGCTCTATATTTTAACCCCTCAGCCAGAGTAAGAGCGGGAGGGTGCCTCTCATCTTCCTTTAAATTAGAACAAGGAACAAGACAAGGCTGTACGCTTTCCCCATCTCTATATCTCCTTGCAATTGAACCTTTCCTCTATCAACTGAGGAACAATAAGATCACATGGATACATTTCAACAACTGCACGGTCAAGATAACTGCTTATGCGGATGACGAATTAGTTGTTTCGAGAACGCGGAAACTGCTATCCCTGCACTTATGTCCTCATTAGATGAGTTTGCTGCAGTATCTGGTTACAAATTGAACAAGGATAAGACTGAAGTAAAAATCCTGAATAACCTTGGCGGGAAAGAAATTATTGTCAATTCGGGTCTCTTATGGCAACCTAACTGCTTCAAATACCTTGGCTTAGACTTCACGAAAGATCTGATCAGCACCCTTCAGACCAATGAAAATGCTCTCGTCAAAAAAATCTCGTCATTACTGGATGGTTGGTCACCTAAATTTTTATCTTGGTGGGGAAGTGTTGAGACATTAAAAATGATGATTACCCCTCTTGTGAACTATCTAGCCAGCATGCTACCAATGACTCTCTCAAATGACTTCCTGAATAGGATTTATAAGCTTTTTAACACGTTGCTTTGGCAAGGTAAGAGACCCAGAATATACATGAAAAAACTTCAATTGCCCAAAGAAAAAGGTGGTCTGGGCCTTCCGAACTATAGGAACCATCAAACTGCGTTTCTATGTAAACAGGATTCTAACTGGCTACTTCCCCAGGCAGACTACTCCCCGGTCTGGTTGGATATAGAAAAATCAATCATCAACAACATGCCTTTGCCTGCTCTCCTCACTTTGGATATTACTTCCATCCCCCACTCAAAATACATTTTGCTTAACACTAAAAGAGCCCTACTACGTTTGGAACACTTCTCCGCACTAAAAACAAACAAATCCAACATGACTTCTCTCTGGCACGACCCGTACCTGAAGATTGATGGAGAGACGCTCCATTGGGAACATTGGTCTAAAGGCAGCATAAATCTAGTCAAAGACCTTTTTACAGGGACCCTCCCCCTACCTTTCTTTCATACTTCAGTCTCGACACGGGTTACACCCGATTGATTTTTATAAATTCCTCAAAACTAAAATCACTCCTCACGATGCCTGCTATTAAACCTTCTAATCCTTCGATTCTTTCGAAGTTACATCAGCTGCTAAAGTCAGGCCACACCGTCTCAAAAATTTACAAACTCCTATCCCCTAAGCCTCGCAAATCTTACAGGAAATGTGAGGTAAAATGGGAATCCGAACCTAACTCTAGCAATATCCCTTTCGACTGGGAGAGGATACATATCACCCCCTTCTCGAACAAAATCTCCCCAATATTATCTCAAACCAAACTTATGTTAATAAATAGAACGTATTGGACACCTGAGAGGCTCTTTAAACTCAATCTCAGCGAAAGCCCTACATGCTGGAATTGTAATTCTCATGTTGGTAATAACCTTGCTCACATGCTTTTCCATTGCCCTATTCTGCAAACATATTGGGATAAGATCTACGATTGTATAAGCTATACTTTTAACATTGTCCCCCCCAAGAGAATTTTCCTATATCCTACTAGGCACTCTGAACCCTAAGATCAAAGATGTGAATGACCGATACTTATTATACCTCATGCTTACATTAGCCTGCAAAATTGTACTAAATAAGTGGAAAAACTCCAAAGAAGTCTCCTTCAGGGTGTTGCAAGAATGGTTATCTTTCCTCAGAGGAGCTGATAACATCGCACTTCATGCCTCTCCCTGGCGTAAATCACACAGGAAGCTATGGAAGTCCCTTGACGCTTTTTCCTTCTCATATGACCCTCCGTGAAAATCGATTCACACCCCCTCCACAAGATTATGCTTCTTGCTCGCCACATCCGCTGTTTACACATGTACTGTATCGTATTTTTCTCCTAATACTAAGGGATACTGTTAGTGCTTGATACCCTTGTATTTCTTGTGTGAAAATATGCTTGACTATCCACGTGTATGCCACTGCAGCTCCACTGTGACTCCCTTGGAAAGGCAATTGAGTAATTTGCTGTTTTTTGTTGTTCTATTTACTTTGTATTTCTTATGATTTGTATGCTAGCTATCTATTATTTTCTGTCATTGCTTATCATCTCTTATTGTGTTTATCATTATCATTGTGTTTATCGTTATTTATTGTTTACTTTTTGAAAATTCAATAGAAATTAAAAAACAGAGATTGCATGCTAGGTATGCTAGGTTACAACACATGCACTTTTAAGTTTTACATTTTCTGGTAGTGTCAAATTCTTAAATTGGTTTTTCAGATGACCTTATTTCATTGTATAATTGTAATATCCAATTGGGAAGAGATAAACCCTAAACGCCTGGTGTCTCTGAAATCACAATTTAAAATCCAAACTTATGGTGAAGTCCGATGTTAAATTGCAATTCTGAACATGCCACTTTTACAAAGTTGGCATTGTCTTACTTTAGCCATTTGGGGCCTGATGCCTGTCTCTGATCACATTTCTGGGGTTGGTGACAGCTGGTCTTTGTGTATTCCCCCTGGACACCCAAACACAATGGGAGCTTGATGGGCCATCCTGGGAGGATGGGACAGAGGAGCTGGACCCAGCCTCACTTATTCCTGAATAGGCTGTGTCCTGTCCCCGCACAAAGGGCTGCATACCCCCCTGTAGTGAGTCAGGGCAGAAAGGTAGGAACTGTGCACTTCAAAGGCATGTTTTTGAAGTCTCCCCCACTTCAAAGGTACAACTGGGTAGAAGTACTGGACCTCAGACACCACCACTTCAGTACACTTCTGGACTTGTGAAGACTCTACCAGGAAGATGGACTGCCACTATGCTTTTTTGCTGCACTCCTGCCTTGTGGTGCTGCCCTGCTGCCTGCTGCCCTCTTGCTTGGGTGAGGAGACTGGACCTGCATCAGCTGGCTGTCGTCCTGATCTGAATCCTCAGGGACATAAAATACTTCCAACCATTCTGCTTCTGCACCTAGATGCTGCCATCTGCGAGTCAGCCCTGCCAAGTGGTGCCACCCAAGTCATGGAAGATTGGAAGTGGGCCCAAGATATATCTCCAGCCGAACTGACACATCCTCTGCTGAGTAGCCAATCCCCAAGCAGAACCGATGCATCTCAGTGGCTGAGCAGGACATTTTCAAGGAGAACCGAACATTGACGCTGTTGCGCGGATTGGATCCATCGCAAAAGACTCGCATCACCGCAGCCTCCCGCATCTAGGACCGGTGCATCACCTGAAGGACTGCCGCTGTGCGATGCTCTTTGCATTCCTCATCGACCGCAGCCTCGACGTCGAGGCTGGATCTCCACATCGCAGCTTCACCACTCATCAGAACCGACGCATCGCCTCTGCTGCACATCGCATCCTCAACACTGGACTTCGCATCGCCAGGCTCTTCGGCATCAATGCATCAGGACCTCGCACCACAGCCTCGTCCCATCTTGGAACCAACGCATCTCCTCAGTTGCACATCTTCGATGCTGATCCATGCAAGCGCACCCCAACCAATATTACGGTACTTTGGTTCAGCGGGCCTAATTGGGTCCCTCTAGCAAGCCTGCACTCCATTGCGGTCGGCTTGAGCTTTCGACTTTGTTCTGGTCTGGCGTAACCTGATGTTCCAAATAGAGCTTTTTGCTTCTAGGCACTATTTTTACGTAAAATCCTTGAAATTCAATATATCAAGTTCTACTGATTGGATTTTATGTCGTTTTGGTCTTGTGTTTATTAAATTAAGCTGTATTTTTGTAACCTGGTATGAAATCTTTTTGTGTGTTGTTTTCACTGTTTGTCTGTGTGAAGTGTTGCACAAATACTTTAAACACAACCTCTAAAGTTGTGGCTGTTGCTTGACTAGGGCTTAAACCATAGTCAAGCAACAACCCAATTTCTAACAGATATCCATTGAATCTAATCTTGTAGTGGATTGAGTCAAACAAAGAATGGCGAAAAAAAAACTTGCACTGTCTTAGTGAGTTTAACCGATAATGTCTCCTTCTCTCAAAAGTGGCTGTTTCCCATAGCTTTGAAGGTGCATATTCCTCTTAAATGCCATCTTTCCTTAAATATGCTAGGGACGGGGTCACTCAGTTAATTGCTGAAATTCATACTGTGTTCTGTCTGGAGGCGTGCCAGTTTAGTTACAAACTAGATATGTAAGCATCTACCTCTCACCTAGATTCAGCCATGATGAGGGCATCTTCGTTCAAGAGCATGTGAGTGGGTAATTGGCTAAGGGGGCCCTTCCCTACTACATGGGAAATTAGTCCTTGGTAAATATCACAAAATAAGATCCCTAGGACCCTGGAAGGAATGTATCACCTTTGGAGCCTTGACAGGATCTCCACAGAGCCAGGATCCTTTCATCATATGTTCCAAATGCAACTGAGTCAGAGTCAAAGACACCCTCCTGATATTCAGAATGGCTCTGGCTATTCAGCCAATAACAACAGTGGAGCAGCAGCACACACCATTCACACAGCATACATAAATCCTCGGTTTGAAAATACAGAATTGTTTTCACTTTAAAAGCCAGCAAACCTGAACCAGATCTATGCTAGGTAAAACATATAAAGAAGCCCTGTGCAAAACATGGTCTCTCTCAGGTGCCAAAAACCAACAAGTAGTACATCTGGTTGTGTATACAGAACAACAAATGTTATCACCTGTATCAAAATGTGGTCTTGTATGTTCACTAGTGATCATGTGTAACACAGCGACTGGAAAAGAAAGCTTTTAAGGCAAGAACACTCACTCACCCGACTCTCTCAGGTACCACCATCATACCTTAAAACATACGAGTACTTTATGAAAATGTACATACCTGCTACAACATCACAACATAGTCTATCATAGTCGCATATTATTTATATATATATAGCAGCACATAGCAATGTAAAATTTAAAAAAAACATCTGCACTTTGTACGCTCCTAAGCAATAGCTTTCCTGCCATCATGGCACTTGGTCTCTGACAGCAGACCAGCCTAGGTGGTGGGCTTACAAGAAGCTGGAATGTTTAAAATGCATTAGATTCAGTATTCTTCAGTAATGGTTTATTGTCAGGAAAATACTTTACCTGCGCACAAGGGGCCCAATTACATATAGGGTGCACTTTCCCTGTTCCCTTCAAACAGGTGTGTCATACGCAAACAGGTAAAGTGCCCCCTATTATGTTTACTGCGCTGTCCTCAAGGCAACCGCAAACTCATGCGGCCCTGGGGGCAGTGCGTTCAAGTGAAATATGAAGTGGCTATGAAGCAGCGGCTCCATGTTTCAGTGTGCAGGTGGCAACCCGCCTTCACCATTAAGAGGGGAGATAGATTCCCATGCAGGTGGGTGCAGTGAGTGACTGCACCCACCTGCAAGGGGATATCTGGGGGGTCCATGGGACCACCTTTCTCCCCTCTAGAGGGCTGCCATCAGGGGACGGTCTGACAGTGTGCCACCTTTTTGTGATGCACTGTCAGTGCACCTCATGACAGCTTTGTTGCCTTTACGCCAGTGTCTATAATACAGCGCAGGTGCAGAGTTAAAAAGATTCCTTCATTTGCATGGTCCACACCCACATGCAAATGAGGGAATGCCATCTTGAAATAGCACTCATGCTACAAGTGTGCCAGCGCGATCTGCAGTACAGAAGGAGCCGCACAAGTGTCTTCGGCTCCTTCTGTAATACCAAAATGTCCCGGGGTGCACAAAGTGGGCGCACATCCCCATAATGCCCCAGGGCACTTTCTATAATACTGCCCAGGAGATATTTTGATGAAAAGAACTACATTTTATTTGTGGTTGAATATAGGACCTGACTTAGATCTTGGCAGACAGGTTACTCCATCACAGTGGGCCAGATATCTCATCCACTGGAATATAAATCCCATTATATCCTATGGGATTTACATTTCGGTGGACAGGATATCCGTCACCGTTGTGACGGAGTAATCCGTCGCCAAGATCTAATTCAGACCCATAATGTTTCCAGGAAGTTTTATTGTTGATGAAATGTGTCTTTGTAGGAGCATGCATTGGATGTGGCCTGGGAGATGGTGTATTTTTTATAAAGTTTGCTTGTTCCAAAAAATGGGTGCCTTAGAAGATTGTGTGTGCTGGGAAGTTAGACTGCTTCTGGCTCAGATATTGCTTTTTTCTTAAAAGAATAGACACATCTTCCTTTGGGATCAGCATCTGAATATCTACTTCCACACCATAGTGCTTGATTGCCTTTGCAGAAACCTGGGTCTGAACAATGCAGAATTATGCAGCACTGAGGTGTATTCCTACGTTTACCCTTGACCACTTCCAAAACGCATTGGTCTGAAAGATACCCACCTCTGATTTTTCATTTCATCAGAACATCTTGCTTTCTACTCATACTACCAGAGTTCTGACTGCTGCTGCAGGGGAAGTGGGTTGGAGATAATAGGCACAATGTGACATGCGGTATGGCAACTGAGGTCCAGGCGTGCTATAATTTTTTATCCCAAAGGGTTTGTGTTCTTTCATCCATGACAGGATCTCAGGAGTCTGTAGTTTTTTACACATGTCTCCACTATAGGTTAATCATCTTTTTTCTCCATTGCTGACTCTAAAGTCTCACCATCTGCATCAACTCATCCTTCACATTTTTTGTAGCACTTCTTCTTGTATATTTCTTATGCAGTGCACAATCTGTCATCATTTCTTTCAGTAAATTATACATCATCTTCTTAAATTGTACTTTCCACAAGGAGATAAAACCAGGGAGTTTGTGGATTTAACCTGACTCCCTTCTGTCACTTTTAGTGGTGATCACCAGGTGAACCCTCATTCTCCTGACCCACTACTTGGAGATCTCCCCATTTAGATGGATTTTCAAGCCATTCTCTTTGGGGAACTCATCATGCCAGTTACACCTACATAGTGGTTCCAGATGTCCTTCCCACTAGATATATCTCCCAAAAGTAAAAACAAAGGAAGTTAACCTCTGTTGTATTGTATTGTATTGTATTGTATTGTATTGTATCTGGGTTTTGTATCGCGCCAGCTCACCGACAGGTCTCAAAGCGCTACTGACCAAGTACAGAACGAAAGACGGGAAAGATATATAGATGGCAGGTCTAGCAGTTCATTATTGAAGCGGGAAACGCATTCTTGAAGAGTAAGGTCTTCAAAGACTTCCGAAAGCGGAGGAGATTGGGCTCTCTACGAAGCGCCTCTGGCAGCTTATTCCAGTTGATAGGAGCCTGCACTGAGAAAGATCTGCCTCCTTTGGTGGTTAGCTTAAAGCGTGGTTGAGACAGTAAGAAAGAACCCGATGATCGCAAGATGCGTTTAGGTTCGTGGAGCTCGAGCCTTTCTTTTATATAAGCTGGCGCCTGTCCGTGTAATGCTTTGTGGCAGATACACATGCTTTTGAACTCCACTCTCTGTAGCATGGGCAGCCAGTGTAATCGATGGAGCAGGGGGGAAGCATGGGTCCTCCTTGGTACTCCAAAGATCAGGCGTGCTGCGTCGTTTAGAATGACCTGGAGACGGCTAATGGAATACTTTGGAAGGCCGAGATACAGCGCATTTCCATAGTCTATTCTAGACATTATTGTGGCTGACACAATGGTTTGCAGCATATTCCTCGAGAGCAGGGGGGCGAGTTTACGTAGTTGCCTGATTAAGTTAGTACAGCAGCCAACTACAGCAGAAACTTGATTAGCCATTGAGAGTTCTTGATCGATTTTCATCCCCAGACTCTTGACATTGGGGCATGGTTTAGGGGTAGGGCCTAGCTCCTGTGGCCAGTATAGGTCGCTCCAGGGGGACACAGCAGTTGAAATAACCAGGACTTCCGTTTTATCCGGATTGATTTTCAGCAAGTTAGATGACATCCAATTCACTGTGAAGCGTAGGATGTCTTGAGCCACTGATTGTGCCGATGATGTATTGTCGATGCTCAGCAAAAGCTGAGTATCGTCGGCATAATTGAATACTTTACACTTCATGTTTGCCAGTGACTCTATCAGTGGTTGCAAGTAGAGGTTGAATAAGAGTGGCGAGAGCGCTGACCCCTGCGGAACCCCACAGACTAAACTGCCCACCTCTGAGACCTGGTCTGCCAACTGGATCTTCTGCGTCCTTCCTGTTAAGAAGGCTGTGAGCCATTTAAGAGCCTGTCCCCCTATCCCGAACCCAGCCAGTCTGTCCAAGAGCAGTGCATGGCTGACAGTATCAAACGCTGCTGAAAGATCTAATAATATCAGCGCGCTTGGCTTTTTACTGTCAGCCATGCATCTTAGCTCATCCAGTACCGACAGCATCACTAGCTCTGTGCTATGGTGGGCACGAAAACCAGCTTGCTGCTCCTGGAGAAGATGGTGAGATTCCAGGAGGGCTGACAAAGACTTAAGTACGTGTTGTTCCAGTACTTTTGACAGGAATGGCAGCTGGGAAATTGGCCTATAGTTCTTCAGGCTAGATGGATCGGCTCCCAGTTTTTTTATCAGAGGTCTGACACATGCCTCTTTGAAGGTAGATGGTAGAAGTCCAGTGGCTAATGAGGTGTTTAAAAGGTCTAAGATCTGGTCTTCTAGAAGCGGTATTGCCATCCGAAAGGTGTCAGGCGGGCAGGGGTCAGCAGGGGAGCCAGATTTAGTAGACGCTACGAGTTTCCTCAAAGTACTAAGGTCAATGTGAGGAAAGCCGGTAAAGTTAGAAGAAGGAGAGTCTGGGAGGGGAAGTTGTTCGACATAAGGGACTGGGTTGTTCTTCTTGATCTCAGACAAGATAGTCGCTACCTTTCCCAGGAAATATCCTTGAAAGGTATCGCAATCAATCATGATCTCAGTCTTTTCCTCTTTCTTACTTAACTCTTTCAGTATTTGGAAGGTCTCTCTCTGTATATTGGTAGCGTTATTAATACGCGTCTCGTAGTACTCCTTCTTTGTTATTATAATAAGCTTTTTATATGCTTGGAAAGACCTTCGATATAATTCCCTATCGGTAGCCCTTTTAGATTTCCTCCAGCATCTTTCGAGGTAGCGAAGTTTTCTCTTTTGGTCGCGTAGACCTTCAGTGAACCAGGGGGCTCCTTTCTCTACCCCTTTTATTTTTTGTACCTTTTCAGGGGCTAGTTCATCAATGGTTTGCCTAAGGATGGTTGTCATCAAATTGTACTTGGAGTCTAGATCAGTACTATCAACAGGGACTATAGAGTTCTGTATATACTTGGGCATGGTTTTGGTTAGAGTCTCGACATTCACCCTTTTCCATTGGCGCACTTTTTTAGTTTTTATGGGTAGTTTGACCTGGCAAATGTCTTGCGGTAGATCATATAAGATGAGGTGATGGTCTGACCAGAGACAAGGTGAAATGCTGGTGATAACTGCTTTTGGGGATGAAGACCAAACAAGATCTAAAGTGTGGCCTTTTATGTGGGTTGGAGCTTCCACAAGTTGTATCAGTCCGAGAGTAGTCATGATGGTCTGTAATTTCTGGGCTGATAGGTCTTGATGACTTTTATCCCAATGGACATTAAAATCGCCAGTTACCAGGATGTTTTTGTAGCGTGTGCAAAGATCGGATATAATTGGATGGAAGAGATCATTGAACACAGGTGTGCTTTGGGGTGGGCAGTATACCGTTAAGATAATGAGACAAGAGTTATTCATAGTGATTTTTATACCCAGTAGATCGACAGTATTTGTTGTCTCGGCTAGGATCTTTGTTACCCTAAATTGTTTTTTTGTATCTAACGTCACCAAGTTGTACCAGCAAATTGCTGCAGCTAATCCCCCTAATCCTCAGCTGTGTCCTGGGATTTTTCTTCTTTTATTTCTCTATTTCCCCTAAACCTACCCTTAATATGTACAACCAACAGCATCCATCTGTTTTTGCAATCCACTCTTTCCTCTCTCCATGCCCCCATAAGGTCTTTACTGGTCAATAAAAAGAACAGTCTAAAGTAGAACTGCCAGTCTCATCCCCGTTTTCAAAATATGCCATCTCACGATCCAGCACTGCCTCGTCTCACACATCTCTTCAATGCCAATCCTTACTTTTAGCTGGTAAGTTCTATTCAATCAACCTTCAGACCAGCAGATGGTTAATATTGTCTCAGGTCGGTCTCTCTTCCTTGCTCAATCAAACATTATTGGCAATAAGGATACTGACTGTTCACTTGACTAGAAGCAAAACCACCTGTTGAGAGAGGGAAGGAACATGTTAACTTTGCTATGGGAGTGACTGTCCAGGAGAAGCAAGATACAATGGGCCTTCAGGAGCGGAAGACTACAGAGAGAGATCTAGTCTCACTGGTGTTGGTGGGCTGCAGACTCTCCTGTGACTCCTCATTGGAATCATGAAGACATAGCCCAGAATAGCTGCCACACTTGAAGTTGGTTTGTCCACTGTTGCTGTTACACTGGCGAGCTAAAGAAGAATTAATACTGTCCAACCAACTAAGTATGACATTGTCCTACAAAGGAGCAATGAAGTCCAAACTTCTAGGCCATAATTTCTCTGCACAAGATAACAAGTAACTCCAGAATTATTTTTCTCACAAGCATCTACATTAATTTTTGGTATGCTCCCAATGAATGCAGTAGGCATTTGTTTAGATGTTATGTTCATCCTGTCTAGGAACTTCAGATTTAACTCATTGATGACACTCAAGGAGATTGAAGCACATCTAGTATTGCTTGTTACTCCATGCAGAGAGGATGTCTCCTAGTACTAGTGATATATTGTTTGTTGTGGAGAGGCTGGTCATCCTAGGATATGCCATCTTTTGCAAACGTTCAAACAATCAAAAAAAAAGTATGGAAGGCTGACTGTGACAAGTACTCCATAGGCTCCTCCTTAAATTCTTCTGGTCTGGGTGACCTGCTGGAAGGGGAAACATGACTCCACCGCCTCCTTCAATCTAAAGAGTGGGCTCATTTTAGTTGCTCCTTTTTTTTTCTTTATGATGGACTGGCCATCTTGAATGTTCTCTTTAGACATGAAGGAGGGGCATGGGCGTATATTTGATCTTTGCCCACCCAAAGGGACTTATTGAAGATTTTACATATGGCCAAAAAAAAGAAATTCTAGTGCCTCTCCAATCACATATTCTAACCAGTCTGTGTTTGACAAACTGTCAAAAACTGCAATTCATTGTGAATTTCCTGCTAGGGGCTCAGAAGCTCCTTCAGGAGCACACGGCCTCGCTTCACCTGGCTTCTTCCTAATATCCTACATTAAGAAGATCAGCAGCTCAGGAACCGAGCATGGTATTTGCTGCAATTTTAATACTATGGGCGTAAATGTTAGCTCTGCTGTTTCCTTAATCTATTTTCTTGTGAATTCCAAACACATTCTGTTAGAAATGGGGGCCTCTAGTTGGCAGAGGTAGGTACCTTTGTCCAAATAGGGGCCCTTGCTTCTAGTCAGGGTAAGGGGGATACACTTCTAAAATATCCGCTGCTCACCCCCTCGGTAGCTTGTCACGAGCAGACAAGCTTATCTCAGAGGCAGTGTGTAAAGCATTTGTGAACACATACAGTAATACAGTGAAAAAACTACAAATGGAGACCACACCAGTTTTGAAAAATAAGTAATCTTTATCTAACCCAAAACAAGACCAAACAATAAAAATCCACAACACAGTTATCAAGATATCCTTAAAAATAGGTTATTCACTCAGATAAAGCTTGTAACAACAAATAACTCCACCAGGAGTTATACCGACGTCGTGACAGATAAATATTCCAAAGTATGGCGTCAACCACTAGGTGCGCGGCGTCAACCCACAAAGAACACTACCTTGGAAACTATGAAAGCAAAGACAGAGCATGGCGTCGGAGAGGTGATGCTTCATCGGCGCCGAGGCGGCGTTGGTTCCTTACGACCCCAGCGGCGGTGAAGCCTCTGTTCTGTACTGCAGTGCAGGGGAGGTGAGATGTCGGTTCCTGTGTCTGGAGGTGATGTCATGAAGGCAGCGAGGCGTCTGTTCCTTACAACGGTGCGATGTAGATGGATTTGGGAGTCACCCATGTCGAGGATCAGCTCCGCGTGGATGACGCACCAGTGTCGGTAAGGTCGGGGCTACGGTGCGGGTCAGGGTGTTGCGTCGTGGACGTCACCAGCGGTGTCTTCGGCTCTGGCGCAGGCAGAGGCCTCGATGTCTGTTTCGGATTCGATGCAGCACGGCATCGCACATCAGTGTTGCAATTTCCTTCTGTGTCAGCTGAAACAGTAGTTCCAGTTTCAGAGAGACAGGAGGGGTGAAGTCTTTGTGTCCCTGAGACTTCAGAACAGGAGGCAAGTTCAGTTTCAAGCTCTGGAGATCTTTTCCTCAAGCAGGTGACAAAGCAACAGCAAAGTCCTTTTTCTCCTTTCCTTGGCAGCAAGCAGCCACTGCAGGCCAACTCCAGACAGCAAACAGCACAGTGGCAGTATTCCTCCTCAGTTTCTCCAGCTCTTCTCCTTGGCAAAGGTTCCTCTTGATTTCCCAGAAGTGATCGAATGTCTGGGGTCTGGGCCCCACTTTTTATACACACAAATCCTTTTTTCTCTGAAGTCAGAGAGTGTCTGTACCCAGCCAAAAACAGTTCTGTCCTCACTGGTGTAGCTTCCTGGCAGGAGGTGGCGACACCATTGTTGAAGACAGACCAGGCCCATTCAGGTGAAATGAAATCTCCTCCGCCTACTCTAAATGCAGTCCAGGTCTACTCAGCCCAGTCCTGACTCATTAGACTTCTGGAGCCACTGCCCCTCTCCAGCCCCTGTCACCCAAAAGCCAGACATGCAATACACAACCCTAGCTGAGGCACACTGGATGGTTAGGCAAGAAAATACCTACTATTTAGAAACACAGAATGTAAAAATCGTCTTCACTAAAAGATGCATTTTAACATTCTGAGTTCAGGTATATCAAACTTTATTTTTCTACCGTGTTCCCTATTCTGTCCTATGGGAGCAGGTAGCCTTGCAATAGTGAAAAACGATATTGGCAGTAATTACCTATCAGGACATGTTACACACATCAGAACATGTCCTACCTTTTACCTACAATGCACCCTACCTGAGGTCTACCTTAGAGGTGACTGCTATGCTCAAAAGGGAAGGTTTAGGGACTGTCAAGTGTGTGCACTTGCCAAGTCGACATGGCAGTCCCAGACTGCACACAGGCTCTGCAACGGCAGGCCAGAGTTACATTTTGCAGGCTGCTTCTGTGGGTGGCACAATCAATGCTGCAGCCCACTTTCAGCATTTGATTTACAGGCTCTGGGCACACACAGTGCACTATACTAGGGTCTGACAAGTAAATTAAATATGCCAATTATGGAATCACTAACCCATAGCAGCAATTTACAAAGGGAGCACTTGCACTTTGGCACTGAACAGCTGTGGCAAAGTACAGAAAGTATCTAGACCAGCAAAACAGGGTCCAACACACAGCAAAAATACAGGAGGCAACAGCAAACAAGCATTGGAATAGCCAATAGGTCTCGCTTTTGGGACCTTATAAGTGTTTAGTTATCCAACTGTTGCATGGCTAAACACTTACAAGGTCCCAAAGGCGAGACCTATTGGCTATGCCAATGCTTGTTATAGGTGTGTTTGAAATGCACTACTAACAAGCTGTAGCCCGATGACTGATGAGGAGGGAGGGGAGATGGGAGGGGGGAGTGAGAGCACAGAGCAGGGGGTGGTGGCAGAGAGCACCTCACGGACAGCAAGCCTGTGTTTACAATCCCTAGTGGGGGTGTGGTCATGGCCTTCACAGACGCCTGCCAAAAGCTTTTTAAATGTTAGCTCGTCACTAACTAAAACGCCAGTGCCTCATGAAATCAGTATCCCGTGTCCTTTGTCTAAATAAAACTCACCGTGAAAACGAAGAGGACGTGCCCCGCTACTGCTTAAAACCCAGGTGTACGCGCGGTATATTTAAATTAACAAAGTGCTTCCGACTGCTTGCGTCTCTAAATGCAAGTACAAAACAAGCATTGGCCGCGCGGCCGTGAAATTAACGCCGCGCGGCCATGAAAGACAAAGTGAGCTACATGGAAGGCTGGCATATGGTGAGCACTTTCGTGTCCGCTTTGATGTTCTCAGTGGCCGCGCGGCTCACTGAGAACATCAAAGCGGCCGCGAAAGTGATCAGCAGGCTAACAAATGGTGCGCGCGCCCGGCGCACATGCACTGTAGTTGGCGGCCTGAAAAGCACTAGTTTGCACTTCCAAATCCTGCTTTCTATAGCTCTCGCCAGAGCAGCGCTAAAGCGCTGGCTCAGGCGAGACCTAAAAATGGAAGGGAGCCCACGCCAATGGTGCCAGGTCTAATACATTCCTTTATTATTAATTTTGGCTGATCCTCTTTCCTATCCCAATGTCCAATATTTCATTGAGCCTCTCCTTAAACTCAATGCGGTCTGAGACTGATATGTTCTTCTTCCCACAACCCCCTAATAGTTCTAGGCAACACATTCGCCAAGTCTATCAGAAACCCCTTCCTTTGTCCCTGCTCACGATATATTGCCAAATCTCCAAATAAATTAAGGAATGTCGTTGGTCTCCACTGTACAGTTTGCATAAACTAAGTGTCAGGGCTCTCGTTAGGAGGCAACTGCAACTTGACATCTATTGCCTCTGCCAGCGCTGCCAATGACAGTCCCAACAAAGCTGCAAACCACCACACTCCTACAAGTATGATAAATCAGACTATTCCATGCCCCGGATGTATAGGAATGGCTTGGGCTGCAGGTATGAGTTATCTTTACTGTGTATTGAACAAGTAAACAAGTGTTGTTGTCTTCATCCCTAAATTAGCTAGACAGTGCCACCATGTGGCAGACTTTCATAAGTCGTGGTGTTAACAATAAAGTGCTGGTGCCGAGCACTGGAAACCAAGGCTCAAATTAAGCACAGTCTGTCTTTGTACTCTTCCAGCCATAACAAGCATTGATTGGCCCACTGCCTGTTTCTTCATTCCAAGTTAGACAGCAAATTGAATAATAGAAATGTTAATAGTTAGGTTTTTGACAGCACGAAAGGGGAAACGGCTTTGTTGCTATTTATCTCTAAAAAGGACAGGAGTTATTAGCTAGCTCTCTGCTACTCGATGTAGCAGAAAAGGATAAATAGCTGACTTGACTCTGCCAAAATTCAAAACAGTGACCTCCAGTTTGAACACCTATATGTGCAACAAGTGCATTATCTCACTGAAATACCTTGCCGATGAGTCACTTCCACCGTGCTGCCATCTGCCACAGAAGGCTGCACCTCATTTTGGAGCAAATCTAAAATGATGAACACCAACATGACTCCCCATGCTCGAAGAAATTGAGCAAGAAAAGGGTAAGGGGGCAATGAGGATATGAAAATAGCACAAGAATACAGGATAGGAGAGAAAAGGTAGGAATGTTAATACGGTCGAAGTATACAGGTATAGGCAGGAGTAGTACTAGGGTGTAGATAGGAGTGGTACTACAGTGTTGGTAATTGCTGAGGTAATAGAGTAGATGTAGTGGTACATGTGCAAGTGTAAAGGTAGGGGAAGAGGCAGTTGGCTATTTGTCAGAAGTAAGGGTACTGTGGTACAGGACGAGGGAAGGTACTATGATGCAGGAATTGTAGAAATACTCTAAAGCTAGTAGTAGTACTACCTTATAGAGAGGGGTGGAGGTAGTGGAGTATTGGTAGGGATAGAGGCATTAAGGTGTAGGTCAAGTAGCCTTTAAGGGGCATAGGTAGTGGTAAGGTATTATTGTATTGGCAGGGGTTGTGTTACTATGGTATAAATAGGCATAGAGGCCCTATGGTGCAGTTAGGGATACTTGGGTATAGACAGGAGTAGCAATGTGAGGGTAGACTAGTGGTAGTCGGATATAGCAGGGTAAGAGAAACAATGGTTGGGGTAGAGGCACAAGGGTATACGAAGGGAACTAGGACATAGGTATGGGTAGAGAAGCAAAGGTACATGTATAGATGTAGATGTTATAAGGCAGGCATAGAGGATAGCGGAAAAGAAAAACACATAAGGGGTTTGCACCAAGTGTAAGAAGAGCAATGAAGAGAGGGTGAAACAAAAGAACAAGTTGACATGGGGGGAAGAATGAGGTAGAGAGGGAGGAGGTAGAAATGGATACAGGGTGCTTCTGCGGGTAAACGAGAAGTAAAGGACCTATATGATTCTGGAAAAAGCACAGACTGCAGGAAGTGAAGGGAAACCATCAGGGAATTCACATCTTGGTAATCACACCCTTCTGAAAAAATTGAGAAGGTGACTCCAAACAGCTTTCCTTAAATGTGTTTTTCTCCAGATTCAGGAAATATGTATATGCATCTTCTCTTCTTAGTTTCTTAGCAGGTCTTATTCTCACATGCTATCTAGTAGTTTCTCACATTACACCATATACAAGTACATCTGATTACAGCATGTGCATGTATCTATCTTTAAAGCACATGTGGGGTAGCCAGTTAGGGAGAGAGGGGATACTTCTGACCAGTAGCAGCCCGTGTTTGAGACGAGTGGTGGGGCGGGAAGGCGGTCTGGGGCTTGAGGCAGCGGCTTTCAAACGGAGGGTAAAAAAAAAAAAATTGTTAAACGTACCTTAAGCCGGCTGCATCCCGCATCGCGCTACTCTGCTCCGCTGCTTCAGTCAGGCACAGAATCCCAGAATGTCCTGCAGCCAATCCTGAAGTTGCTCTCACAGGAGAGCAGCTTCAGGTTTGGCGTGAGTGCACTCGATTGGTGCTCCAGGACAGACTGGGAGTCTGTGCCTGCTCTCCAACCCCAGCAGTGCAGCTGGGGTTGGAGAAAGGTAACTGCGCATGATGGTTTGCCCGGCCTGAAATGGCCAGCCAAAGCATCATGCGCAATGAAGGCAGTGCACTACCACTTCCCTCAGTGCTGTCACCCCACAGGCCTCGCCCCCAAGAGTCGGCAAGACAGGAGATATAAAATGACATGAGTGGCGTTTTTTTCCATTTTGTGCCATTATTTGGGGGGGGCAAAGCTCCTCCATCGAAGCAAAGGAGCCGCCACTGTTTCTGACCCATCAATTTAGCGTTTGTGGGAGAGCAGATAAAGTACTCTTGTGAAAGCCTTAGGGTGCCCAGTAAGTCTTGAGTAGTTTAATGAAAGCATGTACTTGTTTCACTTAATTTTAAATAATGCAGATTTATGGCCAAAGCTATTCATTAATATATATATATATACAAGTGGAAAGTAAAAAATTGTTACAATTTGCAACTTTAGTTTGAGGCTTATATATTGCTATCCTTGCATACATTTGAGTAAATCATGTAGTTGTAAACCAAAGACTGATAGATCTTTTCATTCCAACCATATAAACATTAGATCATTTTTTTCAGCATTTTCCTTTAAGGCTGTGGACTACCATGAACTTCCTGCTGGTTCCTTTAGGAGGTATCCGCTTACTTCTGAAAGTAGCTTCACCACCCACTCCCAAGACACCAGTAGCCCAAGTATTGCTCCTTCCTACACAGACGTTCATTCAGTCACTACAGAGGAAACACCTGGCCGAACCTCAGCTGCAGGATCTGCAGGTAATGGGTTTAGTGGTTCAACTGCAGGTATGTCATTTCTGATATCTCTTGTGATATTGGAGCATTGTCAGAGTTTAAGAAATAGAATTGATTCTTCTTTCAAAGTCTGTCCAAGAAACGGCTACTCCCCAGGTTAGAGTGCAAATGCATTTGGGGTTATAGATTAAATTACTAATATTTGATTTTGTTCCTTGAAACAATTAAATGTTTAATATCTAATTTGGATTTTGATTTGATTTATAATTGTATATAGCGTTCAAATGCCCTGAGGCATCTTGGTGCTGCTGCTGTTCTAAACAGGAGGGGAGATATGAGGCAGAGATATGAAAGCTCTTTATTGATTGAAAAGCCAAGTCTTTATGGATTTTCGAAATGATAGGAGATCTGGGCATTTCCTTAAATTAGCGGGGAGGGAGTTCAATAGCTTTGCGGTCCTCAGAACAAAACTCCTTCCTCCCCATGAGGCTCATTTGAAATTGGGTAATGCTAAGAGTTTTGCATCTGAGGATCTGGGCTTCCTCTGAGGGATGTATCAGACAAATTTCTCACAAAGGTACCGAGGTCCAATATTGTGCAGTGCCTTAAACGCAATACAGAGCACCTTGAATTCCATCCTCCTTGCAACTGGGAACCAATGTAATTTGATCAAGGCCTGTGATGCTGACTGATATTTTGAAATTCCTGCAAGAAGTTGGGCAGAGGCATTTTGCAGCATCTGGCGTTTTTGAAGAGATATTTCTGTATGCTGATGAAAAGAGCGTTTCCATAATCCAATTTAGCTGGTGTTGAGATAGACGGTGAATCATTTTGGTATCTTTTGATATGGTACAGTCCAGTGCCTCCCCAACCAGTGAGGTGGTAATTTTCAGCAGAGTGGCTGCTGCGGAGAAGAAAAGTGCACTTGGCAATTTCTATCTATTAATAGAATGTGATAATTAAAGGCATGGAATGACGGAAGGCACAATCTCAGTCAAAGTACCAGGCTGTTTGAGATTGCCACTGCACTTAGAAAGTAAAATGTTCTACCAGAGTGAGGTTGTTTGGCAAATAACTCCTTTAGAGTGAGCAAAGGTGATGGAGACCTTATCAAGGTGGAGATTTGTTGGTGCCAACTGCAAAGGAGATGGAGTTAGGAGGTAAAGAATATCTTGCGGCATTAATTGGAACTGAATATTTCTTCCAGAGTGAGGTAGGATAATGCAGATCTTTTCCAGAGTATGTCTGTGTGGTTGAAATCACTTCCCAAGAGGGTGTGGGCACTAAAGATCACATTGACAGCAAAATAAAAGGGATTGAGTTGAAAACATTGCTAGAAACAGGTTCATTGATGGGGAACCCTTGCAATGTAAGGATGGGTTTCGGAGAACTACTCTTGAGAGGGGTTGCATGTTGGAGAAGTTGTCCAGATTGAGGAATAGGTAGACAGGTCCTTTATGGACTATATTCCACTTGATTGCTTCCCCAATCGTCTATGAAATTGTAATGGGAGGATATTGTTGTCCTCCACAAGTGAGCTAGGATGATATGCTGCAGCTCCAAATTTGGCATCAAATATACATTGCTCTCCCCGGAATGGTACCAATTAAGGACCGCTATAGATTGATACAGTTTACGATTCTACACTGCATATACTACACCAGGGTCCTCTTACATAAAATGGGTAGAGTGCCGCATGAAAAGTGTCTGCAAGGTTGTGGACAGAGGGGTACGGTTCTTCACACACTGTGGGTTTGTTGAGTCTCCACAAGTACTGGGAAGGGGTGACTCACAGGTTAAAGGGAGCCACGGACATTCAAATAGATCGAGGAGTGCTCCTAATAATGTTAGGGGTATGGAGTCGATCAAATGCTTCTTCCTATCAGCGGCTTCTTTTCAATCTGGCCTTCCCTCTGGCAAAGAGAAAAGTGGCGTGTAATGGGGCTGCTCGGTGGTTCTGGTGGTGAGAGATTGGGAAAGTGAAATGGTTATTTCCTATGTGCAGGAAAGGGTGATATACAAGGGGAGAGGAAGCCCCCCAGAAATTGACAAAATTTGGCAAGGCTGGACAGGGGAGGATTAGAGCAATCTGATACGACCCACGAGATAGAGATGGTAGGTAGGCCAGGGACTTGGCTGCATGGGAACAGGACGACAAGCATGCTATCCGTGCCGGACCATGTTGGAGGGGTGTCACCTTCCTATGGGATGGGGGTGCTGGGATGTAGATTTTGGAATGGTAACCAGAGGGTGGGGGACAGAGGATCCTGTTATTTGTTGTAGAACGAATGCTGTAATGTTGGAATAGCAATAAAATACGTTATAAATATACTCATTGATCTCCTTGAGCAGCCTGACGAATATTCACCAGCAAGTTCAATGGTCAGAATGCGCTGTGCAGGTGAATGGAAAGGAATTTAAATATAAATCTAAATTAACCCAATTTGAAGCAGAGAAAACAGTGCTTGATTTTACCAATACAACTTAGATTAATACTCTAAGGAAGTGTCTAAAGATGACAGACTATCTTGATTTATGCTCACGGCATGTTGTTTTTTTGTGGCCAAACTAATGTTTGAATTCCTGTATTTCTCTGTGGTCCAACAGTCATTGAAATAATTTTACGAAGGACATCATCATATTGAAGCATTTAATGTGCCCATCCTGTCACTTCTTTTATCTGTTTCTTGCATAATAAGATACTGTGCCTACCGTACATATACTTCCCATAACAGGAAAATAGTCACTGCATGCATAACACCCCAGATGGAGCCCAGATATTGTAATCAATGGCAAAGAAAATCTGACTTCTTATCACCATAATAGCTCATGTTTCCACATTTTCCAAGGCCCATCACACAAGATTTGGACTAATGAGTACACTGAATCAAGAAAATTGTAGCAGAATTGTGTTATCACTTCCAGTGGTGTCAGATGTTTTAGGATGTCTGGGTAAACAATGCCATGTGGGACCCCACATCACGCACCTGTGGTAAGTTAGGCAAATATCCTCAGAGAGAGACACGCCACGGCATCTCCAGTATCTGGCACTATCCACTGGTTTTACTCTTGCTAGTTCCTGTGAATAAGCAACCCAGGCTTGCTTCAAAATCTACAGATCGATTTAGCAGCATGGAGCCCAGACCATGCAAAGGTCGAGGGCAAAATTGGCACCTCTGAGTCATGTTTCTGATGGCCCTGGTCAATATACACGTTGTTGGTGATGAGGCATCTTCTCACCTTGTGTGTCAGACCTGCTGGCACACCTGGTTACCACGAACATATGGTTCCAAAGTACCTACCTCTCACACATGATGTACTTTGTCCAGTGTATCAGGCAACATAGTTATTAGGGGGACCAGAGACACTCCTTCAATATATGTTGTGTGCGCCCTTATTCACAACGTGAAACAATTTAAGGGTAAACCATTAAAGTCCACTGTGCAAGTCAGGCACTTTGAGCATCTCAGACACCCACACAGATACCAAGCTTAATGCACAAATTCTAGAAAGCCACACTCAAGTAATATTCAGAAAAACATATCGGAGACATGTACACAAGCATAAAAGGAAACACAACCAGAAACAATCTCCCATTCTTCACAAAGAACACCAAGACATAATGAAAACATTATTGACAGATAATGTTAGCATAAATAGCTCACAGGTCTAATGATGATGCAAATATGATAAAGATTTACTCAGATATCCACAGAACGCAGAGTATAAATGTCAATGTCAAAGACATTGTGATGATCCAGACTAACAATAAAAATCGTAGAGTCTCCAATAAGATCTTTTTACATCGCCAAAAGAACCAAAGATAAGCTTGTCATGACACACAACCCTACAGTGACAAAATTTAAAATCCTAGAGGAATGCCAGACCTGCACTAAATATACCACTTCCACATGGTTCACAGAACTTGTCAACCACAGATGTAGAATCACCATAGATGAATCCAGACTGGTATCAGCTCCAAAAAGCAACCACTGGAAACTGTCTTCTCCTTGATAACAACCAGTCCATTGGCAGGCACCCAACACAACACCTGGTCAGCTAAACTTTAAAGTCTTCACTTGAGATGTTCTGAGACCACCACCATGCAACCCAAACACTGACTGGACCTCTCTCCTGAAAAGATATTGACAATATGGGCTTCATTGATACACATCTAACCAGTGTCATACCTTCAACGCATGTGAACTATTTGCCAAAAATTAATATCAAGTGTATACAAAAAGCAGGAATGCAAAGAGACTGGAAGGAATATAACTAAAACAATCCACTGACCTAACAACTTGCAATCCACTTTCCTTAAAAAAACAAAACACAATCTTCCCTTCTACCTGTAGACCCCGGCCCAAAACACCTTGCTAGTGGGAATTTAAAACTGAGTGTTGACCGAACAGACTAAAAACCAAATCAGGATTTTTCCAAAAATCATAATGTCCTGAGATTCATTCAGTTGGTTGTGCGTGGCCCAAAGCACTCTCTCCAGTGTTAAGACCACAATTGTAATGAAGCAACCACAGATGTATTTGGTTAATTCCTCAATTACTTTCCTTTACTCAGACAAGCCATTCCAACCACTGCTTCGCCATAGTGTAGTAATAACCTTTCCAGGCACCAGAAATGCAAAGTGACTTGCAATGCATTTATAACACACGCACATAGTACCTCAGTTTCAGAGGTCTTATTGTCACACCTGCACAACAGAATAACTAACACATACAATAAGCTGATAATTCAAAATGAGACAGCTGAAAATTGAATGGCACTGGCCAAAATTGAATGAAAGTGCCATGACTTAGAATTCCAGTAACATAAATCCCTGACAGTGGTAGACCTGTTGCGTTGTGAGAGACACAGAAGAAGCTAACACGAAGAAATCAAGGAGCCAAAAAAGTTAAATCTCCAAATGTATCAAAATGCACCAGATTAAACAATTGACCTATTTCGCATCTATGAGGAAATTATAAATTTTTCGGCAAACACAAAGGCTGTTCTATGTATTTCCCGGCAACATTGCAAACACCTTGGGGTCATTCAAGAACAACTTTCAAAAAATCTGTCAACCCATTAGATTTGGTACTCAGTGGTCACTGTACACCCTAAGCCATGTCTGCCACTACATCCCCCTTCTAGACTTCTCTCTAACTTTAACCCACTGTTAGCTGACCAGGTAGGAAGTGTAGTTCTAAAAGGAAAGCATTAAACTTGGCAGCAGACCCTTGCTTTCAAGCCTAAATGAAACAAGTCTTCTCTACTACTGCGACCTACATCATAGTTGTACTAAATACACCTCTCTCCAAAAACACATCCTATCACACCCCTGCTGCAGGAACCACCTTCCAAACCAACAAAACCTGGATAACAAACAATCTGTAACATTCATTATCCCAGGGAAAAGGTGATAAGACAGTTACAGAGGTATGTGTGATAAAGCCATCTCCTACATGACCTACTATTGGTTTTCAGACCTCTGAGTGCAACGACGACTGTGCTTGCAAACATCAGGAGAGACCTCCTTATCACCACAGAAGAAAGTACAGAATTTGCCCTGATACTTATAAATCTCTCAGTCTCAGCAGTCTATGACATTAAAACCATGAGGTATTTGTGAAAAACGGAATGAAAGAATGGGACTTGTAGAATGACCTTAGAGTGGATCCACTATGTTAGTCCCATTTTTTGCTTGGGGCCAGAAGAATCGCTTGATACAAAGAATGGAATCATTGGCACACATATTAGAGCATCCTCAGGTTGATCTCCGAATGTACTTCTATCCAAATGAACGATGAAACAGGGAACCAGAAAATCCTTAATGAATGGTTGGACCACATGTACCACAGGATAAAAGGAAACTCTCGCTTGGACAGACCAATAACAAAAATCCAGCTAACAACAAGCTATGTTTTGTGAGTCCTACCAGCCTCATGATACCCCGAACCACCTCACAGAAAGCAAGAAATCTGATGCTACTGATCAAGGCACATCTATGATTCTTACTTCTTTCCAATGCCATATCTAAGGGCGTAAACAGATCTTCAACTCTGTATGACCAGAAAAATGCTTCAGTTCCTACAAACCAACCAGTGAGTAGTGTTGACAAGGGCCCTTGTGATGCAAAGTCTGGAGTACTCTAATACAACGTGCACAGGGAGACTGAAAAGATTATAAATTATGCTTCCAAACTATGCCTTTACCTTTGGAAGAGTAATCATCTGAACCTGACCTTGAATGGGATCCATGGGCTGCCCGTGGTGAGGAAAAATTCAGAATTACATTTGTGAAAGGATTCATTTTTTTAAACACAGGTTTGGGGCCATAAATGGCTCCGTGAATTGGACCATGTTGAGCGTAAAGTAGCAAGAGTGGGCTTTATGAGCCTTTGTATGTTTGTAATGGATAGTTTGTTTAAAAATAAATACTTTTGGCTATACAGGCCCTAACTTCATAAGTATGTGGATCAGTTAGTCAAAGGAGACTTCAGTTTTTACTCATTTGATTTTCGACTCTGGCAGACTGCCTAGGGCAACCAAGCCTGGATCAGTCTCTTGATTGGTCATTGTCCAGGTGCTGTAAAGTTTATTTGTGTGTTCTTAATTTTAGTATATGACTGGTTGCAATTTGCAGTTATTGTGCCAAAAACTTCACCCTGTGGTATGAGTGTATTTTATAGAGCAAAACAAAATGTAAAGCGTGAGTGAGCCTTCGTGGGCGGTTACGCCGCTGTGACCATTTGTTTAGTTCTGGGAGACTGAAATCTGGCCTAGGCACTGGCTGCAACTGTGTGCACTGACTGTTCAACCGCAATAAAAATCTGGAAATACTGGAGATTAGAGGAAAAAACTGGTCAGTCTTGTCCGATTAGTTACTCGAGGAGGGTTGTTTACATGTTGGCGTGTACTCAGCACATGCTTGGAATGGGCGGTGTTCAAAAATCTCGACTGTGTTGTGGTGCTTAGGAGAATGCATTTAGTCATTAGTCATTTTACAAATCTCTGGCTTGTGATAGCTTGCCATTTTAAAGCGCTGGTAATGCTAAGGTCGCGGCAGTTCTAGAGGATTGTTCTAAAAAGCTTGTTACACCCACCTGAAGATGTAGTTCAGGACAGACAGGAAGCTATTTTAGGTCCAATAGTTTGATAGAAAATACCAAGCAATGTATAACTTGTAAGAAAGAAAGAAAGAAAAAAACAAAGAAGAGCAGAAGTTCAAGGACTTCTTAGGATTCTGCTATTGTCGAGACTCTTTAGTCTGGATTCCTACATGCCTACTTCTTCCTCCACCCTACTCCTCCTGTCTCCTTGTCTCACTTTTACAAGTTCCTTTTCATCCCTGATATCTCACTGTTTTCCTCTTTTCTCCTTCTCTCACTCTACCTTTGCGTCAAGGTCTGATGATGAAAAATAAGCCCTGGTCTCTGAAAATGAGTGCTGGTCTCCACCAACTAAAATCACTACCACATATTAAGCACTGCCATTAAGGGTTCCAGTCTCGTCCTGGGACAGGATGCAGAGGTAATCCCAGAGATAGCCTGGATATTTGGCACTGCTTCTTTCATTAAGAGTCTTTCCAAGTGTTTTTGAAACTTGTCAAGTTAAGTAATGTATTCAGTTATGGACAGAGCGTTTCAGGACGGGGCTACCACCACATGCAACCACTTGCAGCTGTGTTTCTTTTGGTGGAACAAGTAATTCTTGGAAATATTGAACAATTCCATCAAACATGTTGACAGTACAAGTTATGCCAGCCACTAATACAGCACTAATATTTCACCAGCACCAATTTGTGAATGATGAGTACTTTTCGGGGTACGTGCCACTTGTAAAGCAGGATATTCCCACTGGGCCGTGTGCACAGCGGCGTAGCGTGGGTTGTCAGTGCCTGGGGCAAGTATCCTTCCACTTTTCTTTTAAGATTTTGCACCCCTATTAAAATTTTGCACCCCTAAGAATGCCCCTAAAAAAAATTGTGCCCGGGGTTACCGCTCCTGTGGTCCCACCCTCGCTACGCTAGACAATCTAATATGGCACGGTTATACCCGAAACTATCAGACAACTCTTTATAAATCCTAAAAAGGCCTTCGGCTCTTGCATTTCTCTCTGTGCATAAATCCCTCCACCACATTTTTACAATTTTCTGAGAGCCAACTAATATTTTTCTTGAAAAATGTTTGTCTACCGATTTAGAACTTGTCATAATTGCATTTTTTAAGTTTAGGTTTTAAGTGTAAGAAGTAATATAAAGCACTCTGCTTTTACAGAGGACTGTGTTGATTACCAAATTTCTATATTATGTTGCAGAATCCCAATGCCACAAGTGTCAATTTTCATTGATAAACCAACACCCACCTCAAACCCTTCTCGCCAGTAACTGGCATTTACGTGACCAGTATTATTTTGCCACTTTTACACACGTTCTGCTGGGAACCTCAACATTTTTAAAATGCTTGTGATTGTAGGAGACATTTCTATCATCTTGAACCATGTGGTTACTACAGGTTGCAAAACTAATAAAAAGGAATAGCCATAAACAAAAGCTGAGCATGTGTTTCTTTCCAAATACAGGCACGCCTTGTGCCTCCTATGGCCAGTATATTAGAAAAACTGGCTCTTAAATAACTCTGTTTTCAAATTAAATTCCATCTCTTCAGCACTATTTTCAGTTAGGTTTCGATGCCTTCCATGGGATTCATCAAGCAATAACATCTAAACGGCAGAGACAAGGGTGAGGCATTTTCTGTGATATCTTTAGAACTTTGGAATGCCTGTGGCAACATAAGCCATCATATGGTGCGCACTGACTCCAACTTTAGAGGAATATAGGAAAAGCTGCTTTGAGATGGTTTAATTAATTTCTTAGTGGCAAATGGCATCAACAATGTCATCACTGGTGACATCAGATATCACATCACCTTTGGAATTATCAATGACATCACTGAAACAGGTCAAAACTCCGTTACTTCAGAGTAACTGGGCTCGGTCGTAGGCCCCGCCCGGCACACTTTGCTCTTACACCTCTTCTCCTTGAGCTCATAAGACTTGACCTATTGGCTGGGTCCAGTAAGCTTTGAGCACAGGACCTGGCCTTAAGCACCCCTTTCTTCAGAACATACTGAATTTGGTTATGGATGGGTAGACCATGTTTTCACTAATGTGTCCTCCAGAGCCTACTAGGCTACAGGTTCTGTAACCAGCAGCTTTTCTGCAGAGTCTAGAGAGCATGACCAATGGTGTAGGCCTTTCAGTGCCTCTGTCATGGTAAACTATGCATTTTGAAACAAGGTTATATTTGCTCTATCCGTCATCAGGCCCATAAAATAGCAATCCTTTGAAGATTCTGCAATGTCACTGGTGATGCCAGTGTTAAGGCGATAAGTCATGTAACCATCAAGTTCCTTGATTATGTCATTCAGGATGTTATCTGAGACATCATATGTAAGGACATAAGGAGTAGTGCAGCTCTTCAAAGGTGGCCACAGTGCAACAAACAACAGTATCAGAAACATTAAGGGCCTGATTACGAGTTTGGCGTATAGGGTTACTCCGTCACAAACATGACGGATATCCCGTCTGCCAAATTACAATTCCATTATATCCTATGGAACATGTAGTACAGCGGACGGGATATCCATCACGTTTGGGACGGATTTTCCCGTTCGCCAAACTCGTAATCAGGGCCAAGTCTTTGTTTGATAAAGTTACATCACTTCTTAGATACGGTCTCCAGTTCGAGTAACTGAAATCAAAGTTAGCCAAAATCCCAGGAAGGTCTCTGGAGTTCCAGTTGGATCGATCCTCCTCTGGTGTGCCTGTGTGGTAAGTCTTTTCCTTGTAGAGAGCTGGCATAAAAGATGTAAAGAATAAAGAGCCCTTGGCTAGCAGATACTTGCTTTTTATACCCTACCCTCCCTGCTCATTGGTAGATGGGAGTAGGCCCACACCCCTTTGGTGTGGATTTGTTTCTTTTAATTTTCTCTTGCATGGGACAGATCATCATTTTCCTTGTATGGAAAATGCTTCTGTCTCTTGTAACTGTTCATTGCCCAAAGCCTTTCATCTGAGAACCATGGCTAGGACTTTGTGTTTCCTTTCTCTTCTTGTGAGGACCTGTATTGTTTCCTCCTCCCTCCCATCTTGTCTTCTCTTTAGGAATAGGGCCCTGATCACGAGGAGAAGGCTTTTGGTGTTGACAGAAGAATTTGCCTGTTGGAGGGAGGCTGAACACAGGGCCGGCTTTAGCGCTGGTGGTGCCCGGTGCGACAAAAATGTTTTGGAGCCCCCTCCCCACCCATGACCACCCTCCTCTGATCCCCTCACTACCACTGAGCAAAATGGCCCCTCAACTCTCTATAGCCCCTGTCTGACAAACATTTCATTTGTTTTAAAGCACTGGTAAAGGCTGACTTTACTAATAAGAATGTGAATCATCTACCCTAACAAATCCTTTTCAGCAACACATGCATAGATAATAATGGACAGGGAAAAAACAGAACGTCCAAACTTATTTTATGCAGTTTGCATGCAGCTCTTTGATGACAGTTACAGTACTGTTCTACTTACTAGCATATTAACCACCTGTGCTACTTTATGACGAGTAAAAACTGCTACTAGACAAAACTCAAATCCCTCTCTCTAACAGGAACATTAACCACAAGAGTTATCTTGACATTTTTGGTGCTTCCTGAAAGCTGGACGCATGAGGAACTCTGCCGCAGATGTTTTTAAGTCCTAAGTTATTGCTAAACACAGTGCCCCACCGAGGTCAGCGCCCCCTCCTCAGGTCATCGCCCGGTGCGGCTGCACCAGTCGCACCACCCTAAACCCTGGCTGAACAGGTGGACTCTGTCTCCATCAGATACGCTGCAGTGGAAGGCATTGAGTAAGTGGTGGAAGGTAGGGATGGAGAGAAATTGGCTTTTTCTTGGTGCTGCGGAGAGCCCTGGAGCATGACTACCCTCTGCAGTGGGGTGTGCTGGAGCATGATTGTGCATTGTGGCAGGTAGCGCCGGTACTAGGTCGGCAGGGGAAGGGGAGGCTGACCCTGGGAAGGTTTGATTACCCCTATCAGCGGAGAGTGCTTTTGGTGGGATGGCAGGGAGAGAAGAGGCTGTGCGTGGTGGGCTAGGACTTATTCAGAGTGGAGAGGCTACGAGATGCAAGGAGCTGCCCTGAAAGGAGACCACCTTACTATCACATGTGCATTGCGGATATATGATTGCAAGCAACCCTTAACCATTGGTGGGGAAATTCAGTCATCTATCATGCCATTACCTACACATCAGTGCCAAAGAATGAACAAGGGGCACAGTCACTTTTAGTTTTAATATCATCAGGAAGGATGAAGCCACCACTTTGTCGGCATGTCAGTCACTTCCCATAGAAAAGTGTGCAGTGCTCCTGGTTCTTTGGGGACATATTTCTATGGGGGTAAAAGTCAAATTACAGCAAGAACTGGAAAGGGACAAGACTGTTTTTACAACATAACATAGTGCAGAGTAAGCTCCACTGAGGTGCAGTCATTTTTACAGTCAAACTTTGCATTATGAAGAGCATATTGAATATGAGATGTTGTGCATAGAATAGCACAATGCATGGGCTACTTTTGTAACTGGATGGTCACAATTAGGGTGTTAGTGTAGATGTTTCTGTAGAACAAACGTAGTTGAGAGCAACATAAAGCTGTATGTTCTGTACATCTGGCTGAATTGAAGCTCAACTGTTGAACATTCAGTATTAAAAATACTACTATTACGAAGTGAGTTGCACAAAATCAGACATCTTCTTGGTCATGTGTAGATATCAGCATTAGAAAGCTGGGGCAGTATTCCATAATGTGCCCTGCAGGTGCAATGGTTGTGTGTGCCAGATGTTTTGTACATTCAAGGAACTTTGGTATTATAAAAGGAGCTGATGACGCTTTGGTGGCCCCTTTGATAACACAGATTGTGCTGGCACACATTTAGCTCCAGCACAATTCTAAGGGGGTGTTTCTTCATTAGCAGGGCATAGTGGCCCCATGCTAATTAGAGAAACACATTGCCCCAAGCAATGCACCACCCCCCCCAAAGGCAACACATGCATGGGTGGAAAGAGAGTCCCATGGGTCCCATAGACATCACTTTGCAGGCAGGTGCAGTCATGCAATGCAACTGCAACCGGGGGAATGTCTCTACCCCTTTTGAAAGCAGATTGTTACTGCCTGCACGGTGCAAGGCGGACTGGCTGCTCCAAAGATCCAGTCCGCCTTTCACTTATATGCTGCCGCAGTGCACCATATTAAAGAATGTACAAAAAAGAGATGAATGGAATGCCTGAATTAACCTCAGCTACTGGTAATTACTCGGGCTGCATCCCAGTCTATCATTATTCGGCACACCATGCACCCCAGTTTGGACCCAGTCATATGCAAATCAGTCTTGAGCCTGCTCCAATGGGAGCAGTCAAGTGAGGTCAGGTCCTCTCTGAACCAAATATAAGCAACTCAGGACCAGTTTCACCCTAATCAGAACTCATCAGTCAGGTATAGCGTGGTTTCATTGACACAGAGAGACAAAAAAAGAAAGCCCCTGTAAGAAACTTTGTGGGGGCGGAACCAGGAGAACAACAAACTCTATAAAGTCAAACACTAACTACCTACCCCACTAATTTAAAAAATTGCAAACGTCAAAAACTCAATATATTATGATACAAATATGTTGAGCTAAACATTTGATATACAAACAAATGGTCTAATTTATTTCTTTTTATTAAAAAAAACATATTATATTCTCATTTGAAAGGGGCTCAAATGCATATGCATGATTATACAAAAGACATCATTAATATTATGGCCTATTCTCCAAAAACTCTCACCACTGATAGGAATCGCCCAAAATATTACACTAAAATTTTAAAGTCATACTACAGTCATTCATCTGACCATACATTCTTCAATCAAACCATAATTGTTACCAACATCTAACCATACCTAAAATCAATAAGGGTACAGTCTGCCCAAACAGCAGTCTTGGGAACAGTCTGCCCGAACTGCAAGGCCATGTTCTCCCTGAACCAGAATACTAGCAACCCAGGACTGAGTTTGCCTTGTTAGGACTCATCCACCAGGTATAGCTTGCTTCCAGTGACATAGTGTGCACGGGACCAACATCTGGGCATACCCTTCCCTCTTAGGGCAACACATTAAAGTATATAAAAAAGTTATGGATGAATGTTTGAATTAATCTCTGCCCAAGGGCAGCATATTGCCTGTAAACTGGTGAACTGTCCCTGTTTGCACCATGTGCTGCTAGTTGAAGAGGAACCAAGTCACAAACAGGGGCAGCGTGTCCTTTTTATTATAATACAGTCTCAGGTCTTCTGTTTCCGCGACCAGCAATTCAGACACTCAACACCTCTCCAAATCAGTGACTGTTGTACCTTGTACCTTAACCTATAGCCTCTAAACCAGGAATGGTGCTAGGATATGGCCTGTTACCTGAGTTATTTCTTGTGATTTGGTGGTGCCTACTGCTGGTGCCCCAGAGCAGTAGCTTTACCTAGACCTATGGAAGTGGTTACCCTGCTCTCCACACCATGCAATACTTGAGCCTTACTCTTACCTTCCTTAGGACAAGTCCAGGTTGGGACACCTTGCTTTATTTCTGGCAGAAGTGTTAACTTAGAGGTGAATCCACTGGTGGGCTTTGCTCCATCATAATTTCTCCGCTATGGAGGAAATTCCATCAGTTTGTTTTCCATTCTTTTTCCAAAAACATGAGGATCATACCACTAAAAGTAAAAGAGACTATGTTTTTAGATCTTGATTGATCTTTCTTTTTAGATCAGCTGACATTGATTCTTACCAATTTGATACGCCATTGGTCGACTCAGAGGAATAATGACTTTCTCATACCAAGCTATTGGTTGTTTGGCCAATATTGTGCTTGATATGGCATGTTTGCATTGCAATACATGCAAAAACAACAGTTGATGGACAGAATGCAGAACAATGTCATACATTCACCCCAGTACAGAGATCTGGGCCTAAATCCATCGTTGTTGTGCTCGCCATGCCATTCCAGTTTGAACCCAGCCTTATGCAAATCAGTCTCGACCCTGTGCCTCATTGTAATACATGACAGACTATTTACATCTCAAAAGCCCCAAATTATCACATGTCAAATACTTTATCTCACAGGTGCATTTTACACAGAAAGCAATCTTTTTTTTTTTTTTTTTTTTTTCTAGCAGCAAACATAATTTATGTTTAATCAGGACCCAAAATGTAAGCCAGAACTATGGGCTTTACCAGTGGTTGTTTAATGGGCAGGCTAGGTTAGTGGGAGAGTCATATATTCCAAGTGCCATCCTGTCTCTCGCAGTGTTATCTGATTATTATAAAGGAGATGGATAGCTAGAGACCTTTGCAACATTTGGAATATTAAGCATGAAAGAGATATTAATTTCCTGCTACTGTCTTTGATAGAAGGGGGGGGCAGACATTGCTGTGAGGAAATAAAAAGAGCAGAGGATCCCTGCCTGGTGCTCGAGTTGTCTGCTCTTTCCCGCAGTCTTGCTTTGCTCATTCATTACTAATAAATTCTGATACAAGCAAAATGTGGTGCAGAAAACAACAATACTGCATGGAATTCCTCATTTTATAGAGAAAGCTTCAGAATATGAGCTGTTTCCCAAACTCTGTGAACACCACTTTCTGGTGTATCCGTATTTATAGGGTGCAGTAAGTGCTTCATTCTTCCCAAGTAATAACCGGGACTCGAACCTCACCATTGATATAACCACCCATCCAAAAATGCATTTTACATTGTTGGTAGGATGTAAGCTGCTGTTTTTACAGTGGATAAAGGTGATGTAAGAAATGTCTTGCTCAGGGGTGTAGTAAGGGTGCCAGGGTCCCTTATGCCCAGTTGCGGCCGGATCATTTAAGAGTGGTGGGCTCTAGGGCGGGGCGAGGGCGGGGCAGGGAGGAGTCAACAGACGATGACGAGTGAAAATAAAATATTAACTTGGCAAATGCAAGGAAGTGGTTTACTTTTTTTCCCCCTCGTCTTTTGTCGGCTCCCCCCGTCCCGCTGCTCTTCCCTGCACCAGCCTCCACTGCTAATGCCAGCAAGGAAAATGGGCCTCTCTGTTACCTGGGTGGGCAGTAAACTCCATAATTAGGTGCAATGAGATCTTCTTACCTCTGGGCACCAGTTGCCAGCATACTTGCTGCTTTAATGACCACTAAGCACTTAGTCTTACTTAGTGCTGGGTCTCAGCTTGTGCCACGGCTCAGCTTAGCTCAGTGCACTGAGCACAGACTTGGACAGCTTTCCTTGTTATACTAAAAAACAGTAGCGGCTGGTGTTGTGGAAGAGTGGAGAGGTGGGGAAGGGGGTCGCTTAATGACAAAATAAATAAATAAAACGTACCTGCAGCCGGCTGTGTCGCACTCTTCTGCTTCTCTCCTTGCAGCCACAGGCTACCAGACTCCACAACGGGCAATCCTAATGCTGCTCTCATATCATGAAAGCAGCTTCGGGATTGGCCTGAGCACTCTGAATATGCGCTCCCAGTGAGACTTTGAGCCTGTGCCTGCTGTCTCCAACCCAGCAACGCAGATCGGGTTGGACACAGCTTCAGTGTGTGTGATGGGTTGGCCAGCCTAAGATGGGCAGCTAAACCGTCATGCACACTGACAACAGTGCCCATCACTCCTCCTGCAGCCTGTCACCCCCCTGGGCCCGCCCTCAAGACTCAGCAGAAAAGGAAAAATAAAATGACCACCTTCTATTTGGCCCCTTAATCAATGTTTCTCCTGACAGCTTATTTGCATTTCCATCCACTATGGCACAGGCGCAATGGCAAAGGGCTCTCTCATTTGCATTGGGGCACGGCATCATGCAATCGAGGGGATGTCCCCATGTGATCACACTGGCACATGGCTTGCACCAGCAAAATCTATATTACAGAAGGAGCCATGCAAGCTTCTGGGGGTCCCTTTTACAATAGCAACACGCCCTGGTGGTGTGAATAACAGGCGCACAGGCCTGTTGCTCCCCCAGGACACTTTGTATAATATGACCCATGGCATTCTCTGCAACGTATGCTTTCTTATGGACCACACCATGTATCAATTATTAGAATTATTTTGGACACATTGCCAAGGCCTGTGTGAGTGAATAATTTAATGGACTGATTTACAATGTCTCATGAGACCCAGAAGTTACAAGACGTGCATTCATTCAGCATCTCGCAGCTCCCTGCTTACATCACATGTTATGTTATATATTAACCTGTACATAATGTTTCATGTTATGTTATTTATTGTTTTCTTTGTTTTTTATATTTTGTGTTGTGTTATGTGTTGTGTGATGTGTTATCTGTTCATTAGTTTTGTGTTAATGTATTATGTGTAATAAGTTACATATTTTGTGTTTTATGTTTTATGATTTATGTTGTAGTGTGGTATGTTATGTTAAACTTTATATTATGTTACATGTTATGCCTTATGCGTTGCTATGCAATATATGTAAAGATCATGTTATACTTTTGTGTTATATGTTATGTGTTTTATTTTATGTTATATGGTGTATGACCATTGTTGAATTACCAATGTATTTTAGTGTACTCCAATTAAGCTTCATGGTGTAATCCAGAGTTTAAGAAAGTTGGTTAGTTTCTTCCCTCCAATTACTTAGTTGTAATTAATGATTATAAAAGAAAGCATTAGAACAGTATGTCTCAATGCAATCTGCAGGTTAAGATGGACAGTGACAGACAAAGCCTGTGCACTTCACATCTGATGCGCTTTATCCCTTGGTCCAGAGGAAGCAAGGATCTCCAGTCAAAGTTAGCTACACAGCCAATGTCAACTACTAAAGAAGCTCAGGGGCCGGGACAGTGAGATTAAGTGATTTTGCATCTTCGTCGTTTTCCTTCTAAATACGGTTTTGCCAGTTTTACCACATATTCCTTCACCTGCTCCACAATTTGGAGATGTTTCTTACTCAGGCGGATCAAAAGCTACTGAAAATGCTGCATGTGTAATGTAATGCAGCTTGTTACACATTGTAAAGGTTAACTGCCCCCCTTTCACATGTTGATTGCTGTATTCAGGGATTAAAGACGTGGGACGTTCACACTGTACCTAACAAATTGACTGGGGCAATTGCCCATAACAGGTGTCTCCAACCAGTGGCTCGTGAGCCACCAGGAGCTCTCCAGCTGTCTGTGAGCAACTCTCCTGTGTTCAGCCTAGTCTACTAATATATATGTTTTTGCTTGGTTGAATTATTATATTGATGTTGGGTTATCCAAGCAATGTTCATTCTGAAGGAGATTTGTCATTGTGCCCCTGTGATAGGTTGACATCTCGAACAGTTTTGCATATTTTCTTTTTTGTGTGCAAATTTTACCATGTGCAAAGGAAAAGATTCATGTTACCCCTTTTAAGTAAATACAACTTTAGGCAATGCCGGTTTGCTTTGTACTTTATTTAACAGCTTGCTAGTCCTTTTGTATGTTATTTCTTGGCAGTATTTTTGTGGTCCTCCCTGAAGAGTAGGAGATCTCAACTGGATATATAATATTGTGTTGCTTCATGAATTATTGTTTTAAAGAATTTACTGGGATGGAGTAATGTTATTTTTAAAGCAATTTTTGTGGGGATAATTCTTGAAAAGTATTGATTCATGACATTATGCTTTTGTTTTTTTTTATAAACATACTTTATTGGATTTTCTTTGCCAACATCATGCTCCAGGAGCCATTTAATACATGTAAAACAAGATATATTATTGGCATACACATATAAAGAGAATTGTGCATTTGTACTTTAATAACATAAACAGAAGAAAAAGAAATAAAAGAGAACCAGCTGTGCTAATCGTGGGAAAGAAAATAACATCTTCAATATATGACCGTGTCCCTGGATGCTGTCCCGGTGACCATCCTCTTCATCAACTCGATGGCAGTGCATGAAAAAACTGCACTATACATGAGGCAGAACCCATGGGTCTAACAATGCGGGCTGTGGAGTCAGTGGGGGTCAGTTCAATTCCCTTGAAGTCCACCCAGCATTTCCAAATTCGTGTGTGTTTTTGGGGGCAACCACGGACCCTAAAAACTGGCTCTTCCACCCCATGTAAAAATATAGTCCACGCTTCCAAACCCCTAACAGGGGTGGGGAGTGTGCTTTCCAACACTGGGCTATCTCTTGTTTGGCCAAGGTCAGACCCAAAAACAGTAGATGACGTTTGTATCTGTTGCACCCGATGTCCTCCGTGATGTGTAATAACGCTAGCCGTGTTGTGCTGTGTATTGTCCACCCCAACACTTCAGCCAGACATCTGTGAATGCCCCGCCAAAACCTGTCCAGAGCTGGACATGCCCTCACCATGTGGATGAAGGTGGCTTCCTCCACCCCACAGCGTAAACACATTGGGGATGCAATAAGTGCAGCCTTATTAGGCCTCATCCAGGTATAGTATGCTCTATGTAGGTATTTTAGTTGTATCAGGGCCTCCCTCCAGCCATCATTATTAAAGGGACCTATATCTGTTTGCCAGGTCTCCCTAATGGATTCCAGTGTTGATGCGCTATGGGTGACCAGTGTTTGGTATATCTTTGAAATGTTATGGTTTACCAGGTCCCCCATAAGAAGCCTCCCCTCTAATGGGCTAAATTCAGGAAGGGCTGTAAGGTCCCTCAAGTATGGGGCAAGTGCCTGGCAAAACTGTAAGTATTTGTAAAATTGGCTGCGCAGCATGGAATACTCTTCCTGTAAGTCTGAGAAGGATTTAAGAGTGAAACTCTGGAGAACATCCCCCAAGGTTTAGATCCCAATCCGGTCTCATACCTGGAAACCCTGCAAATAATGCAAGCGTGGAAGCAAACGATTACACCACAGCGGGGCCTCACCTGTAAACCGATTCAGCCAGACACTGCTGCTATACAGCCAGCACCACATTAGTAGCCGGAGAGCGTGAGTATTGACGCGGCCATGCAAATATTTGTAGAGCGACTGGTCCCCTGGTAGCCATCTCTCCAAAGTATACGCTGGATCATCTATCAGGCAATACCACCCATCATTGAGAACTTGTAGATGGGAGGCCGCATAATATGACTGAATATCGGCGGCTGCAATGGCACCACAATAGGTGGAGAGAGAACATGTGCAAAGTGCCAGTCTGATTGCCCCCCCCCCCCCCCAAAGGACCCATTTAGCATTGAGTTAATCTGTCTGAACCACATCTGCGGAATGGGATAAGGGTGATTCTGTAATTGATATAAGAGCCTAGGGACGTAAATCATCTTGAATATTGCCGAGTGGGATAAGGACAACCCCACCCAGGACTTTAGCTCTGTTTTGACCTTCGCAAGAACCACATCCATATTGCATGGCCTGGAGAACTCCTGTCTATCTGTTATGAAAACCTCTAGGTATTTCATGCCGTCCAGAGTCTGGGAGAGATCGGTGGCCCATCTGTAATCGTCCAAGGACCCACGCAGTGGCCATAATGCGGATTTATTTATGTTTATGAAGAGCCCTGAGGTATTGCCGAAAATTTGCATGAATTGGAGGATTCGGGGGCCAGACCTAGGGGATCAATTATGAAGAAAAGAAGGTCATCAGCGTATAAAGCTATTCAGTCTGAAATCTCAGCAGACCACTCAAAGCCCCCGGATCTGGGCATCTATGTGAACCAAGGCTGCCAGTGGTTCTATGGCCAAAGCAAATAATAGTGGGGAGAGTGGGCACCCTTGTCTAGTGCCCCGGCTAATTGGAAATGATGAGGACACCCTGCCAGCTATATGCACTGAAGCAGTCAGCCCATGATATAGCATGCATATGTATTAAGCACTAAAGAAGGATAAACATGTATGTCCAGCTGACAGAGTCAAAAACTCAATCAATGTCAGCTGGTAAAAGGGCCGCAGGGTGGCGAAGGCGGTCAACAGCAGCGGTCGCGTTGTGAACCGGTTGATATTATGTTGTGTGGCGCTTTAGCCAAAAGCTTTGCTTCTACATTTAGAAGAGAGATAGGCCGATAGGAGGCATGGAGTTCCGGGGGCGCCCCGGTTTCTGGAACACAACTATTTCTGCATGCCTCCAGTCGGGTGGCATATATGCAGTCTGGGCTGCTTCTTGTATAGCCGCCAGGTAATGAGGGCCTAATAGGACCGTGCAGGCATAGTGGAACTTGCTGGGATGGCTGTTAGGGCCAGGTGCCTTACCCATATCCAGATCAGTCAGTGCAGTGATCAGTTCTTCTAAGGTCAGGGGGGCCTCTAACGACCTCCGGGTATCATCGGAAAGGGCCCGCTGAGGAAGATCATGAAAAAATGTCTCTATTTCAGAGGCATCGAGGACCTTACGGGCAGTGTATAGGGAACAGTAGTAGTCTGCGAAATTGATGGCCAGCTCCGCAGGGTCTGTCACAAGTGTTTTATCAGGGGCACGGAGTCCTGGGAGTGGAGCATATGTTTGCGCTTGTTGGCACAGTCTGATTAGGAGTTTCCCGGATAGATTCTACTTTGTGTAGCAAGCCACGCACCCCGTGCCTCATGCATCATCAAAGCCATAGCGAGCATGTGCGTCTTTTGTAAAAGAAGAATGTCCGCTCCTATGTGTTTGGCTTGGCAGAGAACCACACCCCGTTTAATCATGTCTAGCATAGCCCACGTGTTCCAACTCAAAATGTATAGCTGTCCAGGCGAGTATACTAACGGTTCTGCCTCCATTGCGTCATAAGAGAGCAATATGTGAAAACGAATGATATGGGAAAGAGTGATCTTAGGGACATTTGAGCTACGCAGCAAATACAAAACAGAACAAAGCAAACCAGAACTTGTACAGCATCCCAGCCACCACCCATCCCACCCCAATACCTCAAAACAGCTGAAGTATCTATTGTGGGAAGCCTTGCATCTCACCGCCAACAGGGAGCTGAATACTGACTCCCCAGTGGATCCCCTGAGTCCCTATAATGTCCTGAGTCCTACTGGGGAGACTGGAGCAAACCCATACGTGTGGCCCACTTTTGACCTGAACACTAGCATGTATACATTAAAAAAACAAGACAACCCTCTCTGGGGGACAACCTCTATAACTGATATTGTTATTTCTTTGGCGGCGGCAAGTTCTCTGGGTCTTGTTTGTTGTTCTTAGACTGCCATGAGGATCTGTATCTAGGGCGTCTTTAGCTTTGGGTTACAACTGTGACCAGTTTGAATCTCCCATCGAGGAAACAGAGTCTCTGTGTGGCAGAGAATGTGGCATTAGAAGCCGTTGTTCATCGGTCCATGTGAAGACCTCTTCCGGGGTGTAAAAAAAAAAATGGTGCGAGAGTTAAAGACTACCCTGAGACGGGCCAGGTACAGGAGCATATATAGGATCTTGAGGACACGGATACGTGGATTGGCAGCAGTGAAGGACTGACACTGTTGTTGGACCATTTTCGTGTAGTCTGGAAAAATCATAATCCAATGGGACTCATACACCAGGTCTGCCCTAAGTTTTGCCTGCTGCAGGATAACGTCCTGATCTTGGAAGTTAAGGATACGTGCAATAATAGATCGTGGTCTGGCCCCGGGTGAAGGCTTCTGCTATAGGGCCCTGTGTGCACGTTCGACGACAAAGCAAGGTGAGAGAGCAGTGTTTGGGATTCAAGAATTGAGCCATTGTGTAAGAAACTTCCATGATTCCTTCCCTCACAATTTTCAGGGAAACCTACAAAGCTGAGGTTGTTGCTCCTAACCCATCCCTCTGCATCCTCAAGTCATAGGGCCAGGACCTTGGTCAACTGTTCCAGAGTAGTTACTTTGCATTACAGTGTGGTCACCGTGTCCTGGACCCCGAAACTCTTGTCTCCATTTCTGTGATGCGGTCTACAACGTTGCAGAGGTCCTACCGTAGGAGAGTGACTTCAGTCCCCACAGAGCTAATCAGAGCCTCCAATGCCTGCCTGGAGGGCAGTGTTACCCGGTAGGCCGGATGTGGTATCCTAGTTTTCGGTGGGGTGTGCCGCCGTGACTGTAAATTCGTCCATAGTGCTTTGTTTTGGGCCAGGCCCAGGGGCCTTATCTGTACACATGTTGTGCGGGTTATTGTGGAGGGATCTGTGTTTTTTGTCACCAGATGCCCCCTCAGATCTTGCAGCCCCACACACACAATCCCCGCAGCAGGCCCTTACTGCTCAAAGCCTAAATTAAGGGGGAGAGACAGGGCACCATATACCACCACCAGATCCGGCCTCCCAGGAGTCTTCTAAGCCTGGGGCCACCGGCCTAAGTAGCTGCTCTGGGCCTGCTGTGATGTTCACTGCATCTTGGTTCCTGGTGCTATTGTTCGGCTCTGCATGACAGGAAATATGAGTACCTCAGGGTCTCCAGCAACACACTGCCTCCCAGGTACCATTTACATTTGAGGGCCTCAATTCCTGCCCCTGGACGACCCCAATGGCAGGTCCATTCCATATCTAAGCTCGATTACCTACTGTAATGGGCCAGTACCTGAGGCAAGGAGGCAGCAGCCAGATCAAGGCCCCAGACGTGAATGCAGGAGGGAGGCCGAGGGAGGGCCTCCACGCGACCACAAGCCACACCAGGAACTAATCCTGCTGCCTCCACAGCCGGAGCTCGACACCCCTCCCCCTAATGGGCTCCTCACCTCTCTCCTGTGCGGTGATCTCTTTCTCTGTGGCCCTGATGCTGCATGCTGGGCACTTATTTCTCCGCAATGCATACTAAGGCACCACTTCGGCAGCCCAGGGTCCCAGATGCGTCTGCCAACAGCCGTGCGCTTCTCCCACGCAAAAGGTGCCCCCAACATCCTTTGGGCTGCGGTCACATAGACGATCTCCTAGCTGCCGTATGACCCAACAGACGGCCCCAATGTCTCCCCAGGGGTTGGCAGGCATTCAGAGCACATCCACCATGATAGGCTGCTTGGCTTTGCCCCCCATGACATAATGCTTTTTAGCTCTGTTTTTATGTTAATTAATATAAAATGTTGTGTGTGTATATATACATATATATATATATTATCTACTGGCGGTCGCCAGTAGATAGTTATAATTAGGACCGTGTTTTCATAGGAAATCCGCAACATTCTATTTGGAATAACTTTGGCGCCGGTTGACGAATCCTCGCAAAATTTTCAAAATAGGTGGGGCGCTCCGCTCCTACCCTGAAAGTCTCGGGGGGGATTCGTCAAGCGGGGGCTGAGAAAAAAGGGGGGTCCCAAAACGCGTTTTCCCCATGCAATTTTCCATAGGGACCTTTAGTCCAAGGTACAGCCAGAACGGCTGAACAGAATTACTTGAAATTTGGCAAAGAGGTAGTCCTCAGGTCAGGCATGTGCCTTTTGCATATATGGTGTCAATCTGTTCAGTAGTTCCTGAGAAAATCAAAAGTAAAATCACATACATATCTGGGCGGAGCCTAACCACACATCTCATCGTGAGATCTGATTGGCTGTCAGTACTTCATCCAAGAAGTGTTGGCAGCCATCTTGGGACCAATATACATGATAGCACCTCATTAAAAAGCATTGCAGTTAATAGAAGGTTTTAAGACTTTAGTTACATTATAAATCATTTGTTGATGGTACCATACTCATTTTAGGAATTGTGGTGTGTTCTAAGGTGATTTTACCATGTGAAAAAACCTTCTGCTGTGATATCACGAACCATGTTTGAGAGAAAACTATTTTCTCATACTTTTCCCACAGAGGTTTGGAAGGTGATCTATAAGCTAAACAGAGCATATTTTCTGTAAATTCACATTATCTTTCTCAGTCATGTAAGAATGAAGTCTGACATTCTCAGTAAAACATGTACATCCAACAAGGGCAGAGACTGTCAGTTGATTCCTTTGTGTTCTACTACAGCTTCCCAGAGTGCTCTAAAGAACAACTAGAGCGCTAACAGTCTTACTTATGACAAAAGTATGGCACACCTGAAGCCATCTTGATTGGAATAAAGTGGTAACACTTAAAACATTTAATTTACAAAGGAACAAAATGAGGGGGTTCATTTTGCAATATAAATTATGATTAGTGCTGCAGAAAGAAAAACTAGGGCACATTTTGACTTCTGAAATCCTCTTTTATTTAATAAAAACATTCTGACATGCAGACTGAAACATGCACTTTGATACCAGCAGCAGACTTGCCTGGTGAGCAGTAGCTTTACTACAGTGATCTAATGAGCAACTAGAGTTCTAACATTCAGAATTGATGGCAAATGTGTGACATATCTGAATACCTTCTTGATGGAATCAAAGTAAAAAACTGAAAGCATTTCCTACTGAGGAGACTGCAGTAAATGAGGAAATTAGGAAACTTCATAACAAATAAATCTCCCAAGATGGCCACCAGAGACAAAAGAGCCCAAATGTAGCCCAAATATCACCCAGATGTAGCCCAAGTATAGCCCAATGACAGAATGTCCCAGAGTGTTCTTAAGAACAACTAGAGCGCTTACTGTCTTACTTATGACAATAGTACGGCACACCTGAAGCCATCTTGATTGGAATAAACTGGTAACACTTAAAACATTTAATTTAAAAAGGAACACAATGAGGGGGTTCATTTTGCCATAGAAATTATGATTAGTGCTGAAGAAAGAAAAATTAGGGCACATTTTGAGTGACTTCTCAAATCCTCTTCTATTTCATTAAAAAATTCTGATATGCAGACTGAAACATGCACTTCTAATAGTAGCAGCAGACTTCCGTGGTGGGCAGTAGCTTTACTACAGTGATCTAATGAGCAACTAGAGTGCTAACATTCAGAATTGATGGCAAATGTGTGACATATCTGAATACCTTCTTGATGGAATCAAAGTAAAAAACTGAAAGCATTTCCTACTGAGGAGACTGCAGTAAATGAGGAAATTAGGAAACTTCATAAAAAATAAATCTCCTAAAATGGCTACCAGAGACAAAAGAGCCCAAATGTAGCCCAAATATCACCCAGATGTAGCCCAAATGTAGCCCAATGACATAAGTGTGCAAAACACTTATTTTTTGTGTATTTGCATTTGTATATAGTGCAGACTTGTCAGGTATTGGAGTGCTTTACATGAACATTGGTTACATCACACAAGATCAAATTCATTTTGGTTGTAGACATGGGGAGATTAAGTGATTTGACCAGAATCACAGAATGTTGAGCTGAAGCAGAAACTCCAACCTGGTTCCGCAGTTGCAAAGTCTGCAGCTCTGGAAGTAACACCACACCCTCTCCCCTTGGATGCAACATTTAATCAAGTGGTCAACTGGATAAAAAAACTAAGATTACAAATAATTTAAAAGTTCTTTGTCGCTATTTGAAAACTCAGAAAATATGTCCTCATTTTACTTTTTTAGAGCACTAACCATAATTTTGATGCAAATAAGACCCTCTCATATATGTAATTTCTAAAGGAAATGCTCTAGGCATTACAGTTTTGATTACATCAAGATGACGTCAGGCATTCCACACTTTTGTAATAAATATAGAATGTTAGCAATCTAGTTGTTCATTGGGATACTGTTGAGAGGCAGAGGCCAGGGGCACGGACTCTGAAAATTTAAGGCAGGTAGGAGAGTGCAGAGGCAACAATTTGACCACACTAGGCAGGCAGGAAGGGCAGTGGCAGCACAACAGACTATGGAGGGCAGTGGAAAGGGAGGCAGGGGCAACAAACCAACAATACAGGACTGGCAAGAGAGGCTGTGGCAATATAATAGACCATTGTGGGCAGAAGGAAGAGGCAGTGGTCATAAAACCATACATGCCAACAGACCCGTTTCAGCCTGGAAACGTCCAATGTTTTTAAGCTCAAATGGGCTTTACTTGATCTGTTTCCTGTCTACAATCTTCTCTTTTTCAATATAACTCAAAGGGGAGAATCATTACCCCAGTTTTATTATAAAATCTCCCTCTTACCAAGTTCAAAATGTTCGCAAGTATGGTACATTGGATCATGGTAGGCAGGAGGAATTGGGGTAGGGACATGGACTCGGATAACAGAGGACAGGAGGGACATTGAGAGGTGCACCAAACTGACCCTACAGGGCAGGCATCAGGGTTTGCAGCAGCACAATACACTACACAGGGCATGCGGGACGGGAGTGCAGCACAACAATCCATAGAAAGCAATAGGGAGGGGACAGGACCATGCACATGGACAACAGACAACAGAGGGGAAAGAGGCAATGGTAGCTAGCTGACCATAATGGACAGACAGGAGAGAAAGCTGCAGCATAACAGACCATAAAGGGCAGGAGGGACGGATCAGGGGCATTACAATGGAACCGACAAGCCAGGAGGGAGGGAATAGGGGTCTGCACATGGAAAAAGAGGGCTGGGGGCAAGGGGGCAGGGCAGGAGCAGCAAGATGACCATGGAGGTCAGGCAGGATGGGCACTAGAAACAAGACACACCATGGAGAGCAACAGTGAGACTATGATGGCATACACACAGACCATGGAGGGAAGGTGGGAGGGGGCCAGGAGCAGCTAGCTGACCACACAGGGAAGGTGGGAGGGGCCTTGGCAGCACAGAAGACCATGCATGGCAAGCGGGAGGGTTAGTGGCAGCACAATGGCGATGATGGGCAAGAAGGAGGGTGCAGGGGCATGCAAAAAGGACCATGGAGGATAGAAGGGAGGGTCAGGACCTGGGCACAGACAAGAGAGTTCAGGGGAAGGGGCCTCACAACAGACCGCGCGGGGCAGGCAGGAGGAGCAGTTGCAGCACAACAGACCAGGGAGGGCAGTAGGGTGTGGCAGTAAAATGGACCATGGAGGACAGGAGGAAGGGGATAGGGGCATGGCATGTGGACAGGCAGGGTGGAGGTGGCAGGGACAGGTTACAGTCATCTGACAATGCTAGGCAGGTGGTAGGGGAGTGGCAGCTCAACAGAACACTCAGAGTAGATAGGAGTGGCAGGTCCATGGAACATGGTGGTCAAAAAGGATGGAGCAGGGGCATGCATGTCAAGGCCGTCGATTCTCCACAGAGGCAGAAGAAGCTTATTCCCAATTCCTTCCTCTCAGAACATACTGCGTAAAGCAGCTGCTCTAAGCAGGGGGAAAGGGGAGTGGACAGAGAAGAGAAAGACACTTGAGCTGGACCTGAATTCCCTTGTCTTCTGTTTTTCTGTCTTCTGGGATTCCTAATGCACATAAGGGGAAAGAAGCATTCAAATACACATAACAGTTCTGCTCATTACTTATCTAATCACTTCTTGTCTATCCTACCAGGTATGGCTGGAGTATAGGCTCCTCTTCTGTAATGAGGTCTCTCAGTTCCTACTGGCCTGGAACTGTAGCTTCCTAGCACACATGGAAGACACTACATTAGTATCACAACACTACTTTCTACCATTCTTCTATTAACTGGGAAATGGACGTCTCCTACCTAACTGGTAGCTAGACCTATCTCATATGGTTCTCATAAAAGGTTCGGGATATTTGTCTAATTGAATGAAGTCTCTCACGAAGTCTCTCTTCCTGAAGTCTGGTACAGTTCACGTTGAAATAGTGAAGATAAATGGCTTCAGGGAGGTACGCGCAAAAAGGATCAAGGAAGGATAGAGTGGAAGGAAAGGAAAGGGAGGAACACTAGGAAGGATGGGTACAGAGGCAAACGCGCTTCTCCAAAGTTGCAGTCTCCTAAACGCTGTAGCAGGAGAAATTCTTGGCCTACTTGACTGTGAAGGTTCTCGGGCTCACCAGCTTAGTACTCTCGAAACTCCTGGAAGGCTTCAACAACTGGCCTCTCACAATGCGAATTAGTAATGTCCCAATTATGAATTGGACACCTGAACACCGCACACTTGAATGGGAAATAATTCCCTCTGTGAAATTAAGTCTTTGAATAAGCGCCGCTTCCACTAATTGCTTAAAAGGAAGCGCGCTTCGAATTCGGACTTCTCTACCTCAGGTTCAAATTGAAGTGCGCAGTTGAGCGCGCTCGCGAGCTGCATCATTCCGAAAAGCCTTCAAGACTAGAACGTCACTTTCGGAGGCTCTGATGCTTCGTGGGCAACGCGGGGGCCATCTTGAAATGGTCTTTTTCACTGGGTTAACATTAAACCAATAATTTACAGTAGCCGGTTTAATTACTACTCTATGTCTTTTGGGATAACACTGCCCTATGGTAAGGGCACTCACCAGGTTCCTGACAGTACCCCCTCTCAATGACCGATTTATCGGTCTAGGTTTGAGAGGATTTTGCAAATGAAAGCGTTTAATTAATTGGGAAGCATGCACGTTTAAGGCCGGTTCCCAAGATCTCTCTTCAGGTCCATACCCCTTCCAGTCCACCAAATAATATAGTTTCCCTCGAATCCTTCTTGAGTCTAAGATTTCTTTGACTTCATATTCTGATTGTCCTTTGATTCTCACTGGAGGGGGAGGGGTACCCTTGCGAAGATGGGAGACTGCTGGCTTAAGGAGGGATACATGGAATACACGGTGAATCTTTAATTGTGAGGGCAATTTTAGCTTAACTGTCACTGGCCCTAACACCTGTTCTATTGGGAAGGGACCAATATACCGTGGTTGAAATTTTCTATTCCCCTTCAATCGCAAGTGACGAGAGGATAACCACACTGAATCTCCCACCTGATACTGAGGGGCCTTCTTTCTGTATTTATCTGCTTGTCGCTTATAACTCTCCGTAGCCTTTAGAATATTGGACTCTGCAGATTTGTGAGCTCGGGATAGTTCTTTCAAATACTGATCAGCTGCCGGAACCCCAAACTCTTCTCCACAACTGAAGGGATTCGGATGTCTTCCAAAATTGAGGTAAAATGGAGTGAACCCAGTGGAGACATTCTTCGCATTGTTGTGAGCGAATTCTGCCATCCACACCAGGTCTGACCACTCACCATCCCGAGCCAAAAGGAACAGGCGAAGGTATTGTTCCAACTCTTGATTTACTCGTTCCGTTTGACCATCTGTCTCGGGATGATAACTGGTAGAATGCCTGACTTCTACCCCTAATCCCAGCATGAAGGCCTTCCAGAATCGAGAGACAAACTGAGGACCCCTGTCAGAAATCAAGATCTTAGGCACCCCATGAATCTTAACTATGTGTTCACTGAAAAGTTTGGCTATTTCTCTAGCTGTGGGAACCCCTTTTATAGGAATGAAGTGACTCATTTTAGTAAAGGTGTCCACTACAACTAAAACGGTATCATAACCCCTGCTTACTGGAAGGTCTACGATTAAATCTAATGTGACTGTGTGCCAGGGTTCTGTGGGAGTAGGTAGGGGTTGTAAAAATCCTTGGGGCGCTTGCCTACTGGTTTTCCCTCGAGCACAGATGTCACAAGATTCCACATAACGTTTTACATGAGCTTTCATATCTGGCCACCAGAAGTATCGCTGGACTAAGTCAAGAGTCTTGACCATGCCTTTATGCCCTGCTAATGGTTGATCATGACAGTCTTTCAAAGCTTGTTCTTGGATTGCTCTGGTTGGCAAATATAACGCACCTCGATGGTAAGGCAAAGAGTTGACAATCTCTCGGTCTGTTTCTTGATTTGCCCATTCTGACATTTCCTCAATAGTCATTTGTCTTCCAATTTCTTCCTTATAGTTCGTGAAACTAAGAGTGCATACAATCTTGGATTCAGGAATAATTGGGCGTGGTTCCACCGGATGTTCTGTGGCCTCTGTTTGAATTCGGGACAGAGCGTCCGCTTTGCCATTCTTACTGCCTGGGCGATAAGTAATCACGAAATCAAAGTCGGCAAAGTAAAGAGACCAACGTAGTTGACGAGGAGTCAAGGTTCTGGCTGATTTCAAAAACTGAATGTTTTTATGATCCGTGAAAACTGTGACCGTATGCTGGGCTCCTAATAAATAATGCCTCCATTCCACAAAAGCATCCTTTACTGCTAGCAGCTCTTTCTCCGCAATAGTGTAATTCTGCTCTGCTGCATTCAACTTTCTAGACCTGAAAGATACTGGATGTAGTTGTCCCGTAGATCGGTGTCGCTGAGACAGGATTCCACCTATGGCTTGGTCTGAGGCATCCGCTTCAACAAAGAAAGGTTCAGAAGGATCTGCATGAAGGAGAATTGGGGCCGATGTAAAACTGGTCTTGAGATAGACAAAAGCCTGTTCAGCCTCTACTGTCCATTGAAATTTTTCCCCTTTTTTTAACAATCTTGTGATGGGGAGAATCTTTTGAGAAAAACCTTGAATGAATCGACGATAAAAATTGGCAAATATAACGCACCTCAATGGTAAGGCAAAGAGTTGACAATCTCTCGGTCTGTTTCTTGATTTGCCCATTCTGACATTTCCTCAATAGTCATTTGTCTTCCAATTTCTTCCTTATAGTTCGTGAAACTAAGAGTGCATACAATCTTGGATTCAGGAAAAATTGGGCGTGGTTCCACCGGATGTTCTGTGGCCTCTGTTTGAATTTGAGACAGAGCGTCCGCTTTGCCATTCTTACTGCCTGGGCGATAAGTAATCACGAAATCAAAGTCGGCAAAGTAAAGGGACCAACGTAGTTGACGAGGAGTCAAGGTTCTGGCTGATTTCAAAAACTGAAGGTTTTTATGATCCGTGAAAACTGTGACCGTATGCTGGGCTCCTAATAAATAATGCCTCCATTCCACAAAAGCATCCTTTACTGCTAGCAGCTCTTTCTCCGCATTAGTGTAATTCTGTTCTGCTGCATTCAACTTTCTAGACTTGAAAGCTACTGGATGTAGTTGTCCCGTAGATTGGTGTCGCTGAGACAGGATTCCACCTATGGCTTGGTCTGAGGCATCCGCTTCAACAAAGAAAGGTTCAGAAGGATCTGCATGAAGGAGAATTGGGGCCGATGTAAAACTGGTCTTGAGATAGACAAAGGCCTGTTCAGCCTCTACTGTCCATTGAAATTTTTCCCCTTTTTTTAACAATCTTGTGATGGGGAGAATCTTTTGAGAAAAACCTTGAATGAATCGACGATAAAAATTGGCAAACCCCAAAAATCGCTGTACCTCCTAGACATCTGTGGGGGATGGCCATTCGACCACAGCCTGCACCTTCCTTGTGTCCATGGGGATTCCGTCTGGTGACAGTACAAATCCCAAAAACTCTACAGTGCGAACACTGAACGCACACTTCTCTAATTTCACATAGAGCTGATGTTGTCGAAGTCTTTCGAGGACCAACTTCACATGCCTCACATGTTCTTGTGGGTTCTTAGAAAAAATCAAAATGTCGTCCAAATAGATCACCGCTACCTTATCCAACAAATCTCCCATGGCATCATTAATAAAATGTTGAAAGGCTGCGGGAGCATTGCACAGCCCGAAGGGCATCACCTGATATTCGAAGAGCCCGTACTTGGTTCTGAAGGCAGTCTTCCACTCATGACCCTCCTTCATTCGGATAAGATGGTAATCTCCCCTAAGATCTAATTTCGTGAATATCTGAGCCTCTTTGATCTGATCCAAGAGGACGGAAATCAAAGGTAACGGATAGCGGTTTTTAATCGTTGCTCTGTTGATTGCTTGATAATCGATGCAAGTCCTCAAAGACCCTTCTTTCTTTGGAATGAAAAACAATGGAGAGGAGACCGGAGACTGGGATGGTCTAATGAACCCGTTAGCTAAGTAACGATCCAAATAATCCTTCAAATACAGGTTCTCGGCCTCCGTTAATGCGTAAATCGGACTGCATGGCAAAACGGCCCCAGGTTCAAGGTCAATGGCGCAATCATAAGAGCGATGGGGGGGCAATCGTTCCGCTTCACATTCACTGAACACATCTCCAAATTCCTTGTATTCATCCGGAACAAGTATAGACTCGACAACCCCAATGGAATCTCCCCCATAAGACAACAAGGTGGCTGTGGAAGGTTCTAGATTCTTCTCGTCTGAAGAGAAACAATGTTCAGAACAAAACAAAGAAGTCATCTCAACAGTCCGATTCTCCCAGTCAATAGTCGGATTGTGTGTGGTGAGCCATGGAATACCCAGAATGATCTGAAACTGTGGGGCATCAATCAGGTTAAACTGAAGATATTCTCGATGTCCATTTGATTGGACCAATTCTAACAACTCTGGGTGATGGGACCCGATGAAAGATTGGTCCCATCTACGGCTCGAACCAACTCCTTCTTTTCCTTTAACATCGCTTGGATTCCCATCCTCTTCGCGTACTTGATGTCACAGAAGTTCCCCGTTGCTCCGGAGTCAATCATGATGGCTACTCCTGTGATTTCTTGTTCACGGAACTTCAACGTCATCTGTAGGATCAAATGTGGTGCTTGAGTTTGAAGGGTGTTAATTATGCAATGAGATTCTTGAACCTTCTTCTCACTTTTCGCCATCTGAGCGGCTCCTCCTACAGATGGTTTTGAGAGTTTCCCGACACAACAGGTTTAGGTCTCTTTGGGCACTCTTTCACGAAATGTCCTGCTGCTCCACAGTACATACATAACTTCTTTGCTCTCCTCGACTCTTTTTCTTCTTTACTTAAGGGACCCCTCACCGTTCCTATCTGCATTGGTTCACTCTCTGATGTGGATCCATTAGTTTTACTCCCTTCAACTCTAGGTCTGTCAAAACGTGAAAAATTCCATTTAAAATCTCTAGACTTCTTTTCTCCTTTTCTCTCCGCACAGCGAAAGTCGATTTCTAACACTAAATCTACTAATTCTGTAAAATCAGTAGGTCGGTTTGGAATCTGTGCAAGCGTGTCCTTTATCTCATCCCGTAAGCCTCTATAAAACAGTGCAGCCCTCTTCTCTGGTGGCCAATTAGTTTCCACTAACAGTTTGTTAAATTGCGTTAAGTACGTGAGGAGATCTTTGGATCCTTGACGCAGTTCCAAAAGTTCATTGTCAGTGGCCTGGGAAATTCTTCTCCTGTCAAAAATACAAAGAAACTCAGTCTTGAAGCGATCAAAATCATATAAAAAAGGATCATCTCGGGAAACCAGAGGCATAGCCCAATTGGCGGCATCCCCACTAAGATGAGACAAAATGAAAGCCACCCGGGATTGAGCGTCTGGAAATAGGGTTGAGCGACACATGAAATGAAGGGAACATTGTGTGAGGAACAATTGGGCCTTTTGAGGATCCCCGCTAAACCTTTCGGGTGGTGCTAAAGGAATAAGGGGGGAAACCGAATGAACAACTTGGGCCACTGTTCGGGGGTTAGTTTCTGGCAAGGAACCCTTTAAATATGCTACGGAAGGAGGAGAGTCTGAGGACATCATCTCACTAACTCTTTGGGATAGCATCATTGTTTCCTGCCGTGAAGCTACCATTTCTTGTTTAAGACTCTTATTCTCAGCGCTAAGATGTCCCACATCCCGCTGAATTCTCTCTAACATGTCCCCTAACGCCTTCAAACTAAAACCCTCCGCCATTCTGCCTGGGTGGAGTGAAGTCGTGGGCACTTCAATCTGTCAAGGCCGTCGATTCTCCACAGAGGCAGAAGAAGCTTATTCCCAATTCCTTCCTCTCAGAACACACTGCGTAAAGCAGCTGCTCTAAGCAGGGGGAAAGGGGAGTGGACAGAGAAGAGAAAGACACTCGAGCTGGACCTGAATTCCCTTGTCTTCTGTTTTTCTGTCTTCTGGGATTCCTAATGCACATAAGGGGAAAGAAGCATTCAAATACACATAACAGTTCTGCTCATTACTTATCTAATCACTTCTTGTGTATCCTACCAGGTATGGCTGGAGTATAGGCTCCTCTTCTGTAATGAGGTCTCTCAGTTCCTACTGGCCTGGAACTGTAGCTTCCTAGCACACATGGAAGACACTACATTAGTATCACAACACTACTTTCTACCATTCTTCTATTAACTGGGAAATGGACGTCTCCTACCTAACTGGTAGCTAGACCTATCTCATATGGTTCTCATAAAAGGTTCGGGATATTTGTCTAATTGAATGAAGTCTCTCACGAAGTCTCTCTTCCTGAAGTCTGGTACAGTTCACGCTGAAATAGTGAAGATAAATGGCTTCAGGGAGGTACGCGCAAAAAGGATCAAGGAAGGATAGAGTGGAAGGAAAGGAAAGGGAAGAACGCTAGGAAGGATGGGTACAGAGGCAAACGCGCTTCTCCAAAGTTGCAGTCTCCTAAACGCTGTAGCAGGAGAAATTCTTGGCTTACTTGACTGTGAAGGGTCTCGGGCTCACCAGCTTAGTACTCTCGAAACTCCTGGAAGGCTTCAACAACTGGCCTCTCACAATGCGAATTAGTAATGTCCCAATTATGAATTGGACACCTGAACACCGCACACTTGAATGGGAAATAATTCCCTCTGTGAAATTAAGTCTTTGAATAAGCGCCGCTTCCACTAATTGCTTAAAAGGAAGCGCGCTTCGAATTCGGACTTCTCTACCTCATGTTCAAATTGAAGTGCGCAGTTGAGCGCGCTCGCGAGCCGCATCATTCCGAAAAGCCTTCAAGACTAGAACGTCACTTTCGGAGGCTCTGATGCTTCGTGGGCAACGCGGCGGCCATCTTGAAATGGTCTTTTTCACCGGGTTAACATTAAACCAATAATTTACAGTAGCCGGTTTAATTACTATTCTATGTCTTTTGGGATAACACTGCCCTATGGTAAGGGCACTCACTAGGTTCCTGACAATGCACAAAGACATCAGAGGGCAGGGGGAAGGAGTATAGGGGCAGCAAGCAAAGCACAAAGGCTAAGCAGGAGGTCAATGATGGGCCATAGAATTGGGCAATGGAGGGCAGGATGAGTGGACTGGTACATCATGCTAAATGCAGGGCAGTGGCAGCACATCAGACCATGCATGGCAGGAGGGAGGAGGCTAGTCCATGGATTCAGACAACAGAGGATAGGGAGGAGGTGGATGGGGCAGCAAGCTAACTGTTCATAGAAGGTGGGTATTAGGAACTTTATTGTTTTTAAAATGTGTGTCTGTGCAAACTACTTAAAATATGAACAAGTATGCAGCATAATCTCACTTTTATTCAGGAAGAAGAGGACGTTTTGGACTGTGACTCCGGGCTCACTTGGCAGAAACATCCCCTGACCCTCCACCCCCCATCGCAAAATGTAATGCCCATGAAAAGGGTAGGTGGACGCAGTGTTATATAGAACATAGTCTTGAGAGCACGACTGAAAATGAAAACTAGATATAGTATATGGTATAAACTATGCACCAAAAAGTGTGATATAAGATGAACCGGGGCGTGAAATATAATATGCAATACATTGTGCGCAATGACAGATTCATTGGAGAGCGCGAGATAGCACAGGCACTAGCGCTTGCTATGTGATATGCGCCTTGGAGTGTAATATGCTCAGGGCAGTGTTGTGTAACCTAAGTAGTCTCTAAAGTTCTAATATAAAATATGTGCTGGGTAGTGTAACATTGCATATGCACTGTGACAAAGATATGGATCCCAGATTGTAATATGTATGGCATAGCGCTGTGCTTTATACCATAGGCATCGAGGAAGGCACGTTAGATGGGGCAATATAACCCGTGCGAAGGCAAGTGTGGCATGACATATTCACGGGGTGGTGTTACAGTGCACATGGGCTAGAGAGTGTCATAGCATATGCACTAGCTGGTGGAATACAACACAGAGGTGTTTGGCACTCGGCGGGCACTGGTGGGTGTAACACAGCATTGGGCTCAGCCAGGAGCACGCTGTGACTCTCAAGTGAGGTTTGTCTCCTTTCCAGAGAGTAAAATAAAAAGTATTACACATCCGGCGGTGGATGTGTGTTTTATTAACCGTGAGGGGGTTTCTTGCATAGTTTGGTCGAATTTTTGTCGAATCCCCTTTGAATGGCTTGGTGTGCATGTGTATTAAATGTGCCCGTCAATAGCTACCCATGTTTGTATAAATAAACGACAAGGGTGTCTACTTGGAGAGTACCCACCAGCGGGGGCGCCAGGATTAGGCACGGTAGGGTGTCAGACATGTCAGAGCTTCACTAGCGGTGTGAATACATTCAACGTGGATTCATTGTATGCATAGTCGCCTTTTAATGAATATCACGTAAATCGTCATGATGATAGGTACATGCGGTTTGTCCAGCATGTCCTAGGTGTTTCTATAAATATATATATTTTTTTTTAAATAAAAAACAAAGGCCCCCTCCTAAAGAATAAATTTTTTTTAAAAAGGCCATGACCTGGGGGTTGGGGTCCCGGGGGCAGATTAAGGCCTTGGAGAGGGCCAAATTAATTTTTTTCAACAAACAAAATTAGGGTGCAGGCCCTGGGGGATGGGGTCCCCAGGGCTAATAAATTAAAAAAAGAAAGGGGGCCACACAGCCCTCCTTCTTAAAAATAAATAAATAAAATACCGGCATCACGCCGGAGGCCACGCCCCCTCCTTGCAGCACTCTGCAAACGCGCCCCCTGGCCAGTTGTAAGTTGAGGAATTAATTCCCCTTCAATACTGAGGGTCCCTGAGGGCGAACTAGCCCAACAGGTATCTCCAGTATGCGCCAGGGAGCTACGTTGCAAACAGGTGTTCTGAGGCCATGCCCCTTTTTACATCTCCATGCAACGCAGCTCTGTGGCGCTTACTGGAGGTACCTAGTGGGCTAGTTTGACCCTAGGGACCCTTAGGATTCAAGGGGACTTAATCTCTCAACTCAGAACGCCCACGGCGCGTTTTTAAGTTGGGGAAATATTTCCCTTTCAATCCTGAGGGACCCTGGGGTCCAACTAGCCCACCAGGTGCTTCCAGTAAGCACCACTGCTCTGCGTTGCAGAGAGGTGGTGCAGGCCGTGCCACTTTTTACACCTCTCTGCAACGCAGCTCTGTGGCGCTTACTGGAGGTACCTAGTGGTCTAGTTGGACCCTAGGGACCCTCAGGATTCAAGGGGACTTAATCTCCCACCTTAAAACGGCTACAGGGCGTGTTTACACAGTGGGGAAGGGAGGGGACGGGGCATGAGGTGACGTGTTCAAACACGCCCTGTGGTGCGTTTTAAGAGGTAGTTTTAATCCCCTGCCCTATTATATACTAGGGGCTTACAGAGGAGGTCATGCTAATCACAGGGGGACCCCAACACATAGTGTGCCCTAGTGTATGTAGGTGTTTTCACTGTATTCTGAGTGTCTTTTAACATAGCACTGGCTCTAGGACTGGTTAGTCAGACTCAGTTACCACCAGTATCCGTCTGAAAAAGTTGAGGGTACAGGATGATTTTACAACAAGGCTTGTTTCTACTCTTCTGTTTGTTCTTCCTACACTTTTCTTCGTCTTTGAGGACTTCTGTTGCTTCTTTCTGCATTTCTTTTTTTCTTTCTGTGCGTTTTTCCTTCTTTCTTCACATGTCCTATCTCTGTAGGCATAGCTAGAAATTAGCATTTAAAAAACCTTTGAAATTCACTGAAAAAAACATAGGTTTCAGGCACGTTATAGCTAGGAATTAGCATTTAAAAAACCTTAGAAATTCACTGAAAAAACCATAGGTTTCAGGGGCGTTCTAGTTAGCTGGACTTTTCACTCGTACAAAACCATAGAAATTCCCCCGTTATAGTTAGTTCAGCTAACTATAACTCGCGCGCCCGCAATGCACTGCTGATGACGTCACATATTACATCACTCATGACATGGTCAGTGACAACACTCATGACATCACTGATGACATCACTGATGACATCATCCTTGTGATAGAGTGGCAGACCTCCTCTCCCCCTAATATAACCTTTCATACACACATTCAAAAATAGAAATTACATTTTCAAAACAATGGACATACCAATACCAGTTACAACAACCTATTCAGTAATTGTAAGATCCACATCCACATCCACTCATTCACCAACAGTCCTATACAGTCACTCATACATGTACTCACTCATCATATGTACTCATTCACCTATACATCCTGTTACACAACGCCACTCATCCATAAAGTTACTCACATAGTCACTCATGCTAATAAAGAATCAAACATCTGTTTACCTGCATATACAGTTATACACACACCACCACACTTACTTCTACAGAAACTTACACATACTTAGTCTTTTTAACAATCACTTATAGAAACACATACTTATTCATACAGGAACTCTTTCAATCTCTCACTCTCACATATACTCACTTATATACACCAATAGTCACATATACTAGTTTAAAACATATGTAGTTACTCATAGAGACACTATTGAGACAGTCATTCACTCACTAACACACCCATGCACACACTCATCCACCCATACAGTCCTGCACACATGCTGTCTTCAACACATACAAACAGTGAGTCACTCATTCATGCACCTATGCACTACGTAATACCCCCCACCGAACCATACAGACATCAGACACTTATACTGATACTCAAAAAACCAACTAATAACCTATATAGACACTCATGTAGCTACTCACCAACCCATGCAGCCACTTATACACAAAGTGAGAGACTGATACAGATATTTACATATTTAAACATTACTCACTAAGCCATGTATTCACTAAGATACACTTAATCAGTCAGTTATACAATCAATTTTTCAAAAACAAATCATCCATTTAGACACCTATATACCCATTTATTCTTCCATCGACCTTGAGATATACATATATAAAACATATGTAATTTTCAGAAAAACACACATTCACTGGATGATGTCATCAGTGATGTCATGAGTGATGTCACTGACCATGTCATGAGTGATGTAATATGTGACGTCATCAGCAGTGCATTGCGGGCGCGCGAGTTATAGTTAGCTGAACTAACTATAACGGGGGAATTTCTATGGTTTTGTACGAGTGAAAAGTCCAGCTAACTATAACGCCCCTGAAACCTATGGTTTTTTCAGTGAATATATATATATATATAGTTAGTGCAGGCAACTATAACTCACGCGACTGCAATCCTCTGCTGATGACGTCAGATATTACATCACTGTATTTAGACACTTATTTACCCATGTCTTCTTCCATTAATTTTTAGCTATACATATATTACAAATATTTTTTTTTCAGAAAGACCCATATGTCATCAGTAATGTAATATCTGACGTCATCAGCAGAGGATTGCGGTCCCTTGAGTTATAGTTGCCTGCACTAACTATAACGGGGGAATTTCAATGGTTTTTCACGAGTGAAATGTCCAGCTAACTATAACATGTGTGAAACCTATGGTTTTTTAAGTGAATTTGCAAGGTTTTTTAAATGCTAATTCCTAACTATAACGTGTGTGAAACCTATGGTTTTTTCAGTGAATTTGTACGGTTTTTTAAATGCTAAGTTATGTTTTTTTTTTTTTTTTTTTTAAGGTTTTTCACCGTGCGCGTACCGTATGCGCACGGTGCGCTTCGCGTACCGTACGCGCACGGTGCACTTCGCGCACCGTGCGCGCGCTGTGGGCGAACGGTGCGCTGTGCGCATCGCGCGCCTACGTTACGCAGTTCGCGGAATTTTTCCGTTTCTACCGTACGCGCACGCTACGCATACACTGCGATTTTTCGCAAAAAAAATAAAGCCAATTTTGGCCCTTGGGGGTCCTTCTGGGACCCCCTGACAAAGGCTAGGGGGTCAGGGACTGTCCACCCTGCCCCCTTTTCACGTTCTCCACCTTTGTTTTTCACCCCCTCAGACTGCGAGAGACAAAATGGCGGCCGACACTTCCTGGTTTCGACCGATTTGAATGTTTACTAAGATCTAACAACCAATCAGAGTCGCACTCGCGCACGGCAGCGTACGGTAAGTTTTACCGTACGCGCACGGTGCGCGCTTATAGATTATTATATGCTTTTAAATGCTATTTTCTCAGGAAATACTGAACAGATTTACACCAGACCTGCAAAAGGCACATCCCTGACCTGAGGACTACCTCTCTGCCAAATTTCAAGTAATTCTGTTCAGCCGTTCGGGCTGTAGCTTGGACTAAAGGTCCTATGGAAAAATGCATGGGGAAAACGCGTTTTGGGACCCCCCCTTTTTCTCAGCCCCCGCTTGACGAATCCCCCCGAGGCTTTCAGGGAAGGAGCGGAGTGGAGCGCCCCACCTATTTTAAAAATTTCGCAAGGATTCGTCAATCGGTGCCAAAGTTATTCCAAATAGAATGTTGCGGATTTCCTATGGAAACACGATCCTAACTATAACTATCTACTGGCGACCGCCAGTAGATAATATATATATATATATATATATATATATATATATATATATATATATCTATATATATATATCCACACAAGCAGGTTAGCCCCAAGGAGTGCAACCACCAGAAGATGCGTAGTTCAGTGCTTTTAATGAAAAACTTGCAAGCAGGCAGCCGACAAACGAATGCATCAAAAAATCACAATGCCAGACGCGTTTCAGGAGTCCCATTTTCCTTTCATCAGTGGCAAGTAATGGCGGATAAGAGCATTGCTTCTTGCGCGCTATTTATTTCAAATCACCTGCCTCAGTGGGCGTGGCCTTCCTCAAAGCCTTCTGGTGAATGTAGTGCGCCAGGTAATCCCCAGTGGGTGCGCTCGTATCAGTCATACAAAATAAAATAAAGTTATTACCCCAGTGGGTTAGAGCATTAACTCGACGGCATGCCTGCCCTGCTTTGCAGATTTTCAAATGAACAAGCTGGCACCAGTCCTGCACAGGCGTCAACTTCCTTCTCTCCGTAAATTGTAGCACCATCGTGGCGCCAACACGGACCTGTTTTCACACAGCGGGTCTCACTCCACGGCTGGGCAACAGCCGATTCAAATCCCCATATATATATATAGATATAAAATCTACTGGTGGTCGCCAGTAGATAGTTAAAGTTAGGACCTATTTTCCATAGGAAATCCGCAACATTCTATTGGGAATATCTTTGGCGCCGGTTGATGAATCTTCGCAAAAGTTTCCAAACTTTTGGCCAGCTCCGCTCCGCTCCTACCCTGAAAGTTTCGTGGTGATTCGTCAAGCGGGGGCCGAGAAAAAAGGGGGGTCCCAAAACGCGTTTTCCCCATGCAATTTCCCATAGGACCTGTTGTCGCAGCTACAGCCCGAACTGCTGAACGGAATTACACCAAATTTGGCAAGGAGGTAGTCCTCAGTTCAGACTCGTGCCTTTTGCTTAAATGGTGTAAATCCGTTCAGTAGTTCCTGAGAAAATTAGAGTTACAAGTTAGTGATATCTATGGCCGCACCCTCCCCGAACCCTCCCGAGCATGAGCTGAATGCTAATTGACTGCCAACACTCTGAATCAGGAAGTGTTGGCATCCATCTTGTGCCTCGGTAGAACCGAGGCACAAGAAAGCACAAAAACAAAGGCGCAAAACGTGACAAGGGGGCAGGGTAGAAACACCCTGACCCCCTAGGCCTGCTCAGGGGGTCCCACAAGGACCCCCAGGGCCCAAAAAAGTATTTTGGTGAGATTCGTGCACCCAGCGCGAATTTCGGCTGAAAAAAAAAAAAGAAAGAAGCGCGGGGCTCCCGGGGGCAGAAATAAAAAAGTGTGGGGGGGTCCCAATCCCCCCCACACTGCCCCGGGGACCGCCACCCCCCGGGGCTCAGAGATACTATATGGGGGGGCTCACGGCCCCCGCCAGCCCCGGGGACCACCACCCCCCGGGGCTTATAGAAAATGGGTGGGGGGCTCGCAGCCCCCCCAGCCCCGGGGACCGCCACCCCCCGGGGCTTGAAAGTATTTGCGATGGGGGGCTCTCAGGCACCCCAGCCCCGGGGACCGGCACCCCCGTGGCAACTTGTCCGTGTGGGAGGGGGCCCACGCGGCCCCCCTCCTGGAGCCAATGATGGCCCTGGGGACCGCCACCCCCCAGGGCCGGCTCCTGCAGTGTCCCGGGGTGCCCACCACTGGGACACTGCTGTTTGCAATGACAGGGCGGGAGCCTCGCGGCTCCCACCCTGCCATTGCAAACTGCTTTGCTTCATTGAAGCGAGAGCAGGGAAACCTGCTCTCGCTTCAATGAAGCCAAGCTGATTGCTTTTCCACATGGGGAGCAGCAAGTTAGCTGCTCCCCATGTCAAAAAGCAATGCCGGCATAAAAGATCGGGATTGGGCCGGAGGCCACGCCCCCTCCTTACACCACTCTGCAAACGCGCCCCCTGGCGCGTTTGCAGAGGGGGAACTAATTCCCCTTGAATACTGGGGGTCCCTGGGGGCCAACTAGCCCACCAGGAACCTCCAGTATGCGCCAGGGGGCTGCGTTGCAGAGAGGTGTAATGAGGCCACACCCTTTTTTACACCTCTCTGCAACGCAGCTCCGTGGCGCTTACTGGAGGTACCTGGTGGCCTAGTTGGCCGCTAGGGGACCTCAGGATTCAAGGGGACTTAATCCCCCAACTTAAAACGCGCCACGGGGCGCGTTTGCACAGTGGTGAAGGTAGGGGGCGGGGCCTGAGGTGATACTGTGCAAACACGCCCTGTGGCGCGTTTTAAGTTGGGGAATTCATTCCTCTTCAATCGAGAGGTCCCCTAGGGGTCAACTAGCCCACTAGGTACCTCCAGTAAGCGCCACGGAGCTGCGTTGCAGAGTGTTGTAAAAAGGGGCATGGCCTCTGAACACCTCTCTGCAATGCAGCTCCCTGGTGCATACTGGAGGTACCTGGTGGGCAAGTTGGCCGCCAGGGGACCTCAGGATTCAAGGGGACTTAATCCCCCAACTTAAAACACGCCACAGTGCGCGTTTGCACAGTGGTGAAGGTAGGGGGCGGGGCCTGAGTTGATATGTGTGCAAACCCGCCCTGTGGCGCGTTTTAATTTAGGGAATCAATTCCTCTTCAATCCAGAGGTCCCCTAGGGGCCAACTAGCCCACCGGGTACCTCCAGGAAGCGCCACGGAGCTGTGTTTCAGAGTGTTGTAAAATGGGCGTGGCCTCTGAACACCGCTCTGCAACGCAGCTCCCTGTCGCATACTGGAGGTACCTGGTGGGCTAGTTGGCCCCCAGGGGACCGCAGGATTGAAGAGGAATTAATTCCCCAACTTAAAACGCGCCACAGGGCGTGTTTGCACACGTCACCTCAGGCCCCACCCCCTTCCTTTACCATTGTACAAATATTCCTCTAAAATCAGCCGAACTACAAATTCCGATTTACTCACCTGTTATCAGGAGAGAACCCAGGGCTGCATCTTTTAGCCCAGCACTGACCCTGAAAAGTAATTCTAAGCGTAATACCAGTAACTTGTATTTCCTTCCATAGGAATCCATTGTGTGGTTTTCAGCAGAAAAGTTTCTAAGTGTCAATTTTGAAACGTAGAAATATTCCTCTAAAATCAGCCGAACTACGAATTCCGATTTACTCACCTGTTATCAGGAGAGAACCCAGGGCTGCATCTTTTAGCCCAGCACTGACCCTGAAAAGTAATTCTAAGCGTACTTACCAGTAACATGTATTTCCTTCCCTAGGAATCCATTGTGTGGTTTTCACCAGAAAATTTTCAGTGTCCATTTTTGAAACGTAGAAATATTCCTCTAAAATCAGCCAAACTACGAATTCCGATCTACTCACCTGTTATTAGGAGAGAACCCAGGGCTGCATCTTTTAGCCCAGCACTGACCCTGAAGAGTAATTCTAAGCGTACTTACCAGTAACTTGTATTTCCTTCCATAGGAATCCATTGTGTGGTTTTCACCAGAAAAGTTTCTAAGTGTCTATTTTCACAAACTAAAAATATTCCTAAAAAATCGTCTGTATGACTTCTTTCAACTGTTTACAGGAGGTTGGCCAGTGCTGGATCCAGGATCCACCACTGAGTAAGAAAAAGTAATGATAACACTACTTACCTGCTAAGTGAATTTTCTGCCATAGGATAACATTGGTGATTATATGTGAAAAACTTTCTAATTATCAACTTTTAAAATACAATAATATTCCTTAAAAATAACTACTGTAACAAAAGCGCTTTTACTCAACTGTTTACAGGAGATGTCCAAGGACTGACTCTAGGATCCAGTCCTGTGGATAGAAAAGTAATCCATAAAGTAACTAATTGCATTTCACTAGAAATTCACATTGAGCTCAATGTTGCTTTGTGTTTGAAATTGTGTTGCCCATTGCAACAACTGTAACTACTGTACTTAAAAGTCTGTTGCCTATTTGCCAAGTATTTAAACTAAAGTAATTCATTCTGAGAAAGTATATTTTGTATTGTAATGTATAGTGTAATTATAATGTAATAAAAAAAATATATCTAAAAATAAATAGTTAAAAAATATAGTAAATCAGTATAAAAAAAATCAGTATAACAATTAATACATTCAAAATTGTCATTTACAAAACCTTTGAAATTCACTGAAAAAACCATAGGTTTCAGGCCTGATATAGTTAGAAATTAACATTTAAAAAAACCTTTGAAATTCACTGAAAATACCATAGGTTTCAGGGGCGTTATAGTTAGGAATTGGCATTTAAAAAATCATTAAACATGATATCTTCAGAGATAAGTTAAAGATAGGAATTAGCATTTAAAAAGCCTTTGAAATTCACTGAAAAAACCATAGGTTTCATGCACGTTATAGTTAGGAATTGGCATTTAAAAAACCTTTGAAATTCACTGAAAAAACCATAGGTTTCAGGGGCGTTATAGTTAGCTGGACATTTCCCGCGTACAAAACTCACTCATGACATGGTCAGTGACATCACTGATGACATCACTGATGACATCTGAAATGACATCACTGATAACATCACTGATGACGTCATCCAGTGAGTGTGTGTTTCTGAAAATTTTAAATATGTTTAATATATATATAGGGAAAAACCTATGGAAGAATGAGTGGGTGTATAAGTGTGTGAATGGATGATTTAGTAGGTGCGTGACTGACTCTATAAGTGAGTCATTAAACGTATCTTACTGCAGACTAGTGACTAAACTGTGTGAATGTCTGTATCTGTCTGTCTGTTGGTGTATAAGCGGCTGCATGGTTTTGTGAATATCTATATGAGAGTTTCTATGGGTTATTGATTGGTTGTCTGAGTACCTGTTTGGGTGTCTGAGTGTTTGTGTGGGTGGGGTGTGTGTGACTCTGTGCATACATGTGTGAGTGGGTGATTCTATGGGTGCATGGTTTTAAGAGTGCATCTGTGATGGAGTGTATGGTTGGGTGAGTGTATGTATGGGTGTGTTAGTGATTCAATGTATATCTCAGTGGTACATGTGTGAGTAACTACATATGTGAAAGGCAGTATATATGTGTGTAAGAGTATATAAGTGGGTATATGTGAGAGTGTGTAATTGTTAGATTGCTGTATGGATGAGTGTGTGCTTGTATCAGTGATTGTATAAGAGCGCAAGAATGTGGTACTATTTTTATGAGTAAGTGTTCTTGTGTGTGTATAACTGCATAGGTGAGTAAATGGGAGTGTGATTAATTATTTGCATGACTGACTAGGTGTGAGAGTACCTCCATGGATGATTGGTGGTGTGTGAGTGTCTATGTAGGTGTATAAATGCATATGATAGTCCTGTACTGAGTGACTGTAAGTATGAGTGACTGTACAGGTGAGTGAGTGGATGTGTGTGTAGATCTAAGAGTCAATGAGTGGGTATGTAGTTATTGGTATTGGAATATCTATGGTTTTGAGAATGGACGTCTGAAATTTTGATTGAGTATATCAAAGGGTGTGAGAAGATGCACTAATTTATCACATGGATGACGTCATCAGTGATGCCATCAGTGATGTCATTTCAGATGTCATCAGTGATGTCATGAGTGATGTCACTGACCATGTCATGAGTGATGTAATGTGTGACGTCATCAGCAGTGCATTGCGGGCGCGCGAGTTATAGTTAGCTGAACTAACTGTAACGGGGGAATTTCAATGGTTTTGTACGAGTCACTATAATGCCCCTGAAACCTATGCTTTTTTCAGTGAATTTCTAAGGTTTTTTAAATGCTAATTCCTAACTATAACGTGCCTGAAACCTATGGTTTTTTCAGTGACTTTCAAAGGTTTTTTATATGCTAATTTTGAACTATGCCTACAGAGATGGGACATGTGAAGAAAGAAGAAAAAACACACAGAAAGAAAAAAAGAAATGCAGAAAGAAGCAACAGAAGTCCTTAAAGACGAAGAAAAGTGCAGGAAGAAGGATAACGTGCAGAAAGAACAAACAGAAGAGCAGAAAGAAGCCTTGTTGCAAAATCATCCTGTAACCTCAACTTTTTCAGACGGATACTGGTGGTAACTGAGTCTGACTAACCAGTCCTAGAGCCAGTGCTATGTTAAAAGACATTCAGAATGCAGTGAAAACACCTACATACAGCAGGGAACACTATGCGTTGGGGTCCCCCTGTGATTAGCATGACCTCCTCTGTAAGCCCCTAGTATATAATGGCGTTACAACAAACAAATGATAGACGGAATGCTGACAATGCATACATTCTCCCCCAGTCAAGAGATCTGGGTTAAATCCATCGTTCTTTTGCCCACTACACCACCCCAGTTTAGACATGGCCATATGCAAATCAGTCTTGACCCTGTGCCTCATGGGAACAGTCCAGCCCGAACTGCCAAGCCATGTCTTCCCTGGACCGGAATCAAGCATCCTAGGACCGGTTTCTGGCTATCAGCCGTCATCGGCCAGGATAGCTTGACTCCAGTGGCGTAGTGAGCACGGGTCCCACGTCTGGGAATACCCATCCCACTTAGGGCGAAAAGCGTTACAACAAACAAATGATAGACGGAATGCTGACAATGCATACATTCTCCCCCAGTCAAGAGATCTGGGTTAAATCCATCGTTCTTTTGCCCACTACACCACCCCAGTTTAGACATGGCCATATGCAAATCAGTCTTGACCCTGTGCCTCATGGGAACAGTCCAGCCCGAACTGCCAAGCCATGTCTTCCCTGGACCGGAATCAAGCATCCTAGGACCGGTTTCTGGCTATCAGCCGTCATCGGCCAGGATAGCTTGCCTCCAGTGGCGTAGTGAGCACGGGTCCCACGTCTGGGAATACCCATCCCACTTAGGGCGAAAAGCGTTACAACAAACAAATGATAGACGGAATGCTGACAATGCATACATTCTCCCCCAGTCAAGAGATCTGGGTTAAATCCTTCGTTCTTTTGCCCACTACACCACTGATTTGCATATGGCCATGTCTAAACTGGGGTGGTGTAGTGGGCAAAAGAACAATGGATTTAACCCAGATCTCTTGACTGGGGGAGAATGTCTGCATTGTCAGCATTCCGTCCATCAATTGTTTGTTGTAACGCTTTTCGCCCTAAGTGGGATGGGTATTCCCAGACGTGGGACCCGTGCTCACTACGCCACTGGAGTCAAGCTAGCCTGGCTGATGACGGCTGATAGCCAGAAACCGGTCCTAGGATGCTTGATTCCGGTCCAGGGAAGACATGGCTTGGCAGTTCGGGCTGGACTGTTTCCATGAGGCACAGGGTCAAGACTGATTTGCATATGGCCATGTCTAAACTGGGGTGGTGTAGTGGGCAAAAGAACGATGGATTTAACCCAGATCTCTTGACTGGGGTAGAATGTCTGCATTGTCAGCATTCCGTCCATCAATTGTTTGTTGTAACGCTTTTCGCCCTAAGTGGGATGGGTATTCCCAGACGTGGGACCCGTGCTCACTACGCCACTGGAGTCAAGCTAGCCTGGCTGATGACGGCTGATAGCCAGATACCGGTCCTAGGATGCTTGATTCCGGTCCAGGGAAGACATGGCTTGGCAGTTCGGGCTGGACTGTTCCCATGAGGCACAGGGTCAAGACTGATTTGCATATGGCCATGTCTAAACTGGGGTGGTGTAGTGGGCAAAAGAACGATGGATTTAACCCAGATCTCTTGACTGGGGGAGAATGTCTGCATTGTCAGCATTCCGTCCATCAATTGTTTGTTGTAACGCTTTTCGCCCTAAGTGGGATGGGTATTCCCAGACGTGGGACCCGTGCTCACTACGCCACTGGAGTCAAGCTAGCCTGGCTGATGACGGCTGATAGCCAGAAACCGGTCCTAGGATGCTTGATTCCGGTCCAGGGAAGACATGGCTTGGCAGTTCGGGCTGGACTGTTCCCATGAGGCACAGGGTCAAGACTGATTTGCATATTGCCATGTCTAAACTGGGGTGGTGTAGTGGGCAAAAGAACGATGGATTTAACCCAGATCTCTTGACTGGGGGAGAATGTCTGCATTGTCAGCATTCCGTCCATCAATTGTTTGTTGTAACGCTTTTCGCCCTAAGTGGGATGGGTATTCCCAGACGTGGGACCCGTGCTCACTACGCCACTGGAGTCAAGCTAGCCTGGCTGATGACGGCTGATAGCCAGAAACCGGTCCTAGGATGCTTGATTCCGGTCCAGGGAAGACATGGCTTGGCAGTTCGGGCTGGACTGTTCCCATGAGGCACAGGGTCAAGACTGATTTGCATATGGCCATGTCTAAACTGGGGTGGTGTAGTGGGCAAAAGAACGATGGATTTAACCCAGATCTCTTGACTGGGGGAGAATGTCTGCATTGTCAGCATTCCGTCCATCAATTGTTTGTTGTAACGATTTTCGCCCTAAGTGGGATGGGTATTCCCAGACGTGGGACCCGTGCTCACTACGCCACTGGAGTCAAGCTAGCCTGGCTGATGACGGCTGATAGCCAGAAACCGGTCCTAGGATGCTTGATTCCGGTCCAGGGAAGACATGGCTTGGCAGTTCGGGCTGGACTGTTCCCATGAGGCACAGGGTCAAGACTGATTTGCATATGGCCATGTCTAAACTGGGGTGGTGTAGTGGGCAACAAAACAATGGATTTAACCCAGATCTCTTGACTGGGGGAGAATGTCTGCATTGTCAGCATTCCGTCCATCAATTGTTTGTTGTAACGCTTTTCGCCCTAAGTGGGATGGGTATTCCCAGACGTGGGACCCGTGCTCACTACGCCACTGGAGTCAAGCTAGCCTGGCTGATGACGGCTGATAGCCAGAAACCGGTCCTAGGATGCTTGATTCCGGTCCAGGGAAGACATGGCTTGGCAGTTCGGGCTGGACTGTTCCCATGAGGCACAGGGTCAAGACTGATTTGCATATGGCCATGTCTAAACTGGGGTGGTGTAGTGGGCAAAAGAACGATGGATTTAACCCAGATCTCTTGACTGGGGGAGAATGTCTGCATTGTCAGCATTCCGTCCATCAATTGTTTGTTGTAACGCTTTTCGCCCTAAGTGGGATGGGTATTCCCAGACGTGGGACCCGTGCTCACTACGCCACTGGAGTCAAGCTAGCCTGGCTGATGACGGCTGATAGCCAGAAACCGGTCCTAGGATGCTTGATTCCGGTCCAGGGAAGACATGGCTTGGCAGTTCGGGCTGGACTGTTCCCATGAGGCACAGGGTCAAGACTGATTTGCATATGGCCATGTCTAAACTGGGGTGGTGTAGTGGGCAAAAGAACGATGGATTTAACCCAGATCTCTTGACTGGGGGAGAATGTCTGCATTGTCAGCATTCCGTCCATCAATTGTTTGTTGTAACGCTTTTCGCCCTAAGTGGGATGGGTATTCCCAGACGTGGGACCCGTGCTCACTACGCCACTGGAGTCAAGCTAGCCTGGCTGATGACGGCTGATAGCCAGAAACCGGTCCTAGGATGCTTGATTCCGGTCCAGGGAAGACATGGCTTGGCAGTTCGGGCTGGACTGTTCCCATGAGGCACAGGGTCAAGACTGATTTGCATATGGCCATGTCTAAACTGGGGTGGTGTAGTGGGCAAAAGAACGATGGATTTAACCCAGATCTCTTGACTGGGGGAGAATGTCTGCATTGTCAGCATTCCGTCCATCAATTGTTTGTTGTAACGCCTAGTATATAATGGGGCAGGGGGATTAAAACTACCTCTTAAAACGTGCCACAGGGTGTGTTTGCACACGTCACCTCAGGCCCCGTCCCCTCCCTTCCCCACTGTGTAAACACGCCCTGTGGCCGTTATAAGTTGGGAGATTAAGTCCCCTTGAATCCTGAGGGTCCCTAGGGGCAAAATAGCCCACTAGGTACGTCCAGTAAGCGCCATTGCAGAGAGGTGTAAAACGGGGCACGGCCTGCACCACCTCTCTTCAACGCAGAGCAGTGGCGCTTACTGGAAGCACCTGGTGGGCTAGTTGGCCCCCAGGGTCCCTCAGGATTGAAAGGGAATTTATTTCCCCAACTTAAAACGTGCCACAGGGCGTGTTTGCACACATCACCTCAGGCCCCGTCCCCTCCCTTCACCACTGTGTAAACGCGCCTTGTGGCCGTTCTAGGCTGAGAGATTAAGTCCCCTTGAATCCAACTAGACCACTAGGTACCTCCAGTAAGCGCCACAGAGCTGCGTTGCAGAGACATGTAAAAAGGGGCACGGCCTAGACTACCTCTCTGCAACGCAGCGCAGTGGCGCTTACTGGAAGCACCTGGTGGGCTAGTTGGCCCCCAGGGTCCCTCAGGATTGAAGGTGAATTATTTCCCCAACTTAAAACACGCCAGAGGGCGTGTTTGCACACGTTAACTCAGGCCCCGTCCCCTCCCTTCACCAATGTGTAAACACACCCTGTGGCCGTTTTTAGTTGGGAGATTAAGTTCATTTGAATCCTGAGGGTCCCTAGGGTCCAACTAGCCCACTAGGTACCTCCAGTAAGCGCCACAGAGCTGTGTTGCAGAGAGGTGTAAAAAGTGGCACGGCCTGGATCACTTCTCTGCAACGCATCTCAGTGGCGCTTACTGGAAGCACCTGGTGGGCTAGTTAGCCCCCAGGGGCCCTCAGGATTGAAGGGGAATTATTTCCCCAACTTGAAACGCGCCATAGGGTGTGTTTGCACACATCACCTCAGGCCCCGTCCCCTCCCTTCCCCACTCTGTAAACATGCCCTGTGGCCATTTTAAGTTGGGAGATTAAGTCCCCTTGAATCCTGAGGGTCCCTAGGGGCAAAATAGCCCACTAGGTACGTCCAGTAAGTGCCATTGCAGAGAGGTGTAAAAAGGGGCACGGCCTGCACCACCTCTCTGCAACGTAGAGCAGTGGCACTTACTGAAAGCACCTGGTGGGCTAGTTGGCCCCAGGGTCCCTCAGGATTGAAAGGGAATTATTTACCCAACTTAAAACGCGCCACAGGGCGTGTTTGCATACGTCACCTCAGGCCCCGTCCCCTCACTTCACCACTGTGTAAACACGCTTTGTGGCAACTGCTCCTCCTGCCTGCCCCACGCAGTCTGTTGTGAGGCCCCTTCCCCTTCCCCTGAACTCCCTTGTCTGTGCCCAGGTCCTGACCCTCCCTTCTATCCTCCATGGTCCTTTGTGCATGCCCCTGCACCCTCCTTCTTACCCATCATAGAGATTGTGCTGCCACTAACCCTCCCGCTTGCCCTTTATGGTCTGTTATGCTGCAGCTTTCTCTCCTGTCTGTCCATTATGGTCGGCTAGCTACCATTGCCTCTTTCCCCTCTGTTCTCTGTTGTCCATGTGCATGGTCCTGTCCCCTGCCTATTGCTTTCTATGGATTGTTGTGCTGCACTCCCGTCCCGCATGCCCTGTGTGGTGTATTGTGCTGCTGCAAACCCTGATGCCTGCCCTGTAGGGTCAGTTTGGTGCACCTCTCCATGTCCCTCCTGTCCTCTGTTATCCAAGTCCATTTCCCTACCCCAATTCCTCCAACCTTCCATGATCCAATGTACCATACTTGCGAACATTTTGAACTTGGTTAGAGGGAGATTTTGAAAAAAACCGGGGTATTGTTGTTCCCCTTTGAGTTACATTGAAAAAGAGGAGATTGTAGACAGGAGACAGATCAAATAAAGTCCATTTGAGCTTAAAAACATTGGACGTTTCCTGGCTGGATCGGGTCTGTTGGCATGTATGGTTGTGCTACCACTGCCTCTTCTTTCTGCCCACAATGGTCTATTATATTGCCACAGCCTCTCTTGCCAGTCCTGTATTGTTGGTTTGTTGCCCCTGCCCCCCTTTCCACTGCCCTCCATAGTCTGTTGTGCTGCCACTGCCCTTCCTGCCTGCCCAGTGTGGTCAAATTGTTGCCTCTGCACCCTCCTACCTGCCTTCAATTTTCAGAGTCCGTGCCCCCGGCCTCTGCCTCTCAACAGTATCCTACTGAACAACTAGATTTCTAACATTCTATATTTATTACAAAAGTGTGGAACGCCTGATGTCATCTTGATGTAATCAAAATTGTAATACATAGAGCATTTCCTTTAGAACTTACATATATGAGAAGGCCTTATTTGCATCAAAATTACGGTTAGTGCTCTAAAAAACTAAAATGAGGACATATTTTCTGAGTTTTCAAATAGCGACAAAGCACTTTTAAATTATTTGTTATCTTTATGTTTTTTATCCAGTTGACCACTTGATTAAATGTTGCACTTAGGGGAGAGGATGTGGTGTTACTTCCAGAGCTGCAGACTTTGCAACTGGGGAACCAGGTTGGAGTTTCTGCTTCAGCTCAACATTCTGTGATTCTGGTCAAATCACTTAATCTCCCCATGTCTACTACCAAAATGAATTTGATCTTGTGTGATGTAACCAATGCTCATGTAAAGCACTCCAATACCTGACAAGTCTGCACTATATAAAACTGCAAAAACACAAAAAACTTTGTCATTGGGCTACAGGTGGGCTACATCTGGGTGATATTTGTGCTGCATTTGGGCTCTTTTGTCTCTGGTGGCCATCTCGGGAGACTTATTTGTTATGAAGTTTCCTAATTTCCTCATTTACTGCAGTCTCCTCAGTGGGAAATACTTTCAGTTTTTTACTTTAGTTCCATCAAGAAGGCATTCAGATGTGTCACACATTTGCCATAAATTCAGAATGTTAGCACTCTAGTTGCTCATTAGATCACTGAAGTAAAGCTTCTGCTCACCATGGAAGTCTGCTGCTGGTATTAAAGTGCAGGTTTCAGTCTGCATGTCAGAATTCTTTAATGAAATAGAAGAGGATTTGAGAAGTCACTCAAAATGTGCCCTAAGTTTTTCTTTCTGCAGCACTAATCATACTTTCTATGGGAAAATAAACCCCCTCATTTTGTTCCTTTTTAAATTAAATGTTTTAAGAGTTACCACTTTATTCCAATCAAGATGGCTTCAGGTGTGCAATACATTTATCATAAGTAGGACTGTTAGCGCTCTAGTTGTTCTTTAGAGCACTCTGGGAAGCTGCAGTAGAACACAAAGGAATCAACTGACAGTCTCTGCCCTTGTTGGATGTACATGTTTTACTGAGAATGTCAGACTTCATTCTCACATGACTGAGAAAGATAATGTGAATTTACAGAAAATATGCTCTCAGTTTAGCTTATAGATCACCTTCCAAACCTCTGTGGGAAAAGCATGAGAAAATAGTTTTCTCTCAAACATGATTCATGATATCACAGCAGAAGGCTTTTTCACATGGTAAAATCACCTTAGAACACACCACAATTCCTAAAATGAGTATGATACCATCTACAAATGATTTATAATGTAACTAAAGTCTTAACCTTCTATTAACTGCAATGCTTTTTAATGAGGTGCTATCATGTATATTGGTCCCAAGATGGCTGCCAACACTTCTTGGATGAAGTACTGACAGCCAATCAGATCTCACGATGAGATGTGTGGTTAGGCTCCGCCCAGATATATATGTGATTTTGATTTTGATTTTCTCAGGAACTACTGAACGGATTTACACCATTTAAGCAAAAGGCACGACTCTGAACCAAGGTCTACCTGTCTGCCAAATTTGGTGTAATTACGTTCAGCATTTCGGCCTTTAGCTGCGGCTAAAGGTCCAATGGGAAATTGCATCGGGAAAACACATTTTGGGACCCCCCTTTTTTCTCAGGCCCCACTACACAAATCATCCCGAGACTTTCAGGATAGGAGCGGTCCGGAGCTGGCCAAAGGTTTTGAAAATTTCGCGAAGATTCGTCAACAGGCGCCTAAGTTATTCCAAATAGAATGTTGCAGATTTCCTATGGAAAATAGGTCCTAACTATAAGTGCCTACTGGCGACCGCCAGTAGGTAATATTATATATATATATGTGTGTGTGTATATTTATATATTTTTTTATGTGCCTATATGCTATAGAAATTAGCAAAATAAAGAATTTTGACTGACTGAATTATTATATGTATAGTAAATTTTTATTTCATATTCTCAAGATGAAAATGTGTCTATTTTCAGAGTTCATAACTTAAGCTGATGTTTTGCAAAAAATATTTTTTAAGCTATGATTGAGTTGGGGAGGTTTATAACTCATATTATTACCTCAGTGCCAGGGGGATTGTAGCTATAGCTTTTAGGTATTACTCATGTACAGTCATTTCAAATTCTCAAAGGATTTTTTTACATTAGTGGTGGAAACCCTGCCTCATACACTGATGGGATCACTTCTGGCAATCTTGGAAGGGATGGTCATTATTACATCACTAATATTAGTAACTTGGGAATATGACCATGGAACATACGTAGCTCCTATTACAGAAAGGGTTGGTGGGAAAAGAAAAACCTTGCATACATACATATAATACAAACAGGCAGGAAATTATGATTTGCCCAATGTCAACAAAATTGCTTATTTCTTTCCTCCGTTTTCATGACAATATTCTTAAATCTGCAATGATTCCAAGCAGGTACTCGCAGTTTTAGGAGAATCCCAAATATTTTTCACCTCTCATTAAGATCTGAATTGTTGAATTTTTAAGTGCCTCCAGTGAGGGATCAATTTGATAATAAATATGGAATGTTGTTCTGGAGAGCTGTTTCTTTTTGAAAAGGGGTGCTATAATGAGCCCTATTGTGTGGACATGAAATAAATGTAACAAATAGCTGCAATGTGTAGAATAAAAGAAGTGCACCTTTTTTTGTGTTCAAATATTTTATTGTATTTGGAGAAAAAGAAATACAATCAAGATAAACAACGATACATAAATACAAAAATGGATGCATTCAAGTAAAAAGTGAAAATGTTAAAAAGAGTTACATGACAGAAAGTATGTGAACTAGGATGATAATGGAAGAAAATCATTATATATAAATGACCATGTACATATAGTGACAAAGAGCAGGTGTTTCAAAGTCAACGAATAATAAATATAAGCTCAAGGTAGAGGGGTCAGAAGAAAGACCACCATGTAGCGCAATAATGTCATGCGTGGTAAAATATGTATCGCTTGAAAAGTAAGGTGTATCGGGATGAAACGAGAAGGGGGAAGGAAAGAGGAGGAGGGGAAGATTAAAGGATAGTGGGGGCAGGGGGGATACAATGGGACATCTGCCACATATATAATGACAAAATCAAGAGAGAGACCCAAAAGTATGTTGAGCCACCAAACCCTGAGCAGACAAATCCATGTAATTAGCCAAAGAATGACATACACTGCTAGCGATTGAAGGCGTAGAATGTTTAACTTCAATAAGAGAATGAGCTCCTCGAAGATATGACACCCAAACCCACCAAGTATGGTATGATAGGAAATGAAAGGATTTCCATTCCGTGAGTATAATCTTGTCCGCGATGGATAAGAGCAAAGCTAATAATTCCAGATCTATATTATCAAGAGGCAGAGTGGCAACTGTAGCCCATGGACCCAGCAGAATCATAGGAAAGGAGGGAATGATAGGTGTATTAAAGATTATAGACAAATGTTTCTGTATAGGGCCCCAAAAGGAGTTTAACAGTATAAATTAAAAAATATATATGTTTTTTAGTTTAATAAAAGCTTTATTAAGATAGAATTAAAATGTACAGAATAATCCATTACTTTAAAATGTAAACTCAAGTTATGAATTAAAATACGTAGCAAAAAATGCAACAATAAAGCCTATCTAAACATGTTGGAAGAATTTGTACAATAGACTTATTGTGATAATATCATATATCTGTACTTATGATATCGCAATTTTTGTATTTTGCAATTGAAAGAAAGAAAGAAGATGAAGAAAGAGAAAAGAAAAAAAAGAATATATATACTGCATATCTAGATATATTTTACATAATAAACCGTTTGTCATATTATAACTTATACCGTATAGTATGTTCATTACACATAGCATCATATTTCATATAAAATCAGTTGCAATATAATAATGTATAGTATTGAACAAAAAGAGAAAATCAATCATGGACGTTGAAACACCATTGTAGAAACTTTGGAAGGGTTAGGATTTTTTGTTAAAGTAACCAATAAGCAGGGACCAAAAAATGTCTTTGTTTATCAGCTGTAAAGAAGATGTATCTGATGCTGTATCAAGCCTATGATGAGAGAAGAGAAGATTCCACTAACTGGTAATATCAATGTTTTTGGCATTCTTCCAATTTGATGTAATGACTTGAAAAGCAATAGCAAGTGACAGGTCAAGAAATATGCCTAATTTAGAGTGTATTGGCCAAGATCGTGAAGAGCTTCCCAGAATTATATGTGTAATATCAATAGAGCAAATAACAGTAAAAGTTCTACAGACCTCTATCCAAAAAGCAGCGGTTGGCAGACAATGAAAATATATATGTAGATATGTGCCAGGGAGGTTTCCACAAGACCAACACATACCTGAAAGACCTGGGTTATATTTTTTCATAGAAAGTGCGGTAATTTATAGCCTGTTATAAAAATAGTAAAGGATTTGTTGTGGTGCCAGCATTGGGTGAAGTATGATGTATTTTGTTTCAAATTGAACCCCAAAGGAATGCTGAAGATCGGATTCCCACAATGTCTCAAATCTAGACGGGACGAGAAGGAGTAATGTAATGTAAATATTTGTATATATGTGATGCTTTAAGCAATGACGAAGGTGTAATTGGATCAGGAGGTTAGGAACTTATATGAGACTGCGATGGAGTAAGTGTGGAGATAGCATGTAAAAGAGCACTCTTGAAAGACTCATATTTAGTGGTATAAGTAGAAGGAAGAGTAAATTTGGCTTGTATTACGGAAAAAAGAAGGGGAGTCACATCACATAGTATTTGTTTTATTTGTATTATACCTTTCTGAACCCATTATTTCGAGAAAATAGTTTGATTAGAGATTTTGAGAGATTTATTATGCCATATAGAGGATTCCAAAAATTATTGTACTGGGGACAGTGGCTTCATGAGAATATGAGAAGAGGTCATATTGGAATATTTAATAGGCGGAGCAGAGAAGACTCGAGGAGGTTTCAAAAAGTATGGTAGAGAATTAAATGGTAAAGGCGACATAAGTGAATCCTCCAGTTTGTGCCAAATATTGTTGGATCGAGAAACAGTGTCTCGCATATATGGTAATACTTGTTTTAAGACAAAGGCATTATGATATTGCTGAAAATTTGGAAACCTTACAACACCCAACTCTTTGGGTTTACATAAAGATGCTAAGGAAATGCGCACCATCTTACTGTTAAAATATGTTAAAGGTAATTTAATGGGTAACATGGACAGATAGAAGTTTATGACCAGTAAAAACGTCAACTTAACAGTAGCCAACCAGCCCCACTAAGACAGATATAATGGAGACCATTTCTCCAACATTTAAAGGATCTTATGATGGACATTTATCTGAATAGTCTTTACTATGGAAGCAGAATATTTAATTCCCAAACACTTGATAGATTGTGAAGACCATTTAAGTCCAGTTCCATCGAACATAGCCCTCATACAATAATTATTCAGAGAGAGTGCCTCCGATTTTGAAAAGGTCAATTTATATCCAGATAACCCAAAGTATGCTGATAGTAAATTAGTAAAATCCGGGATTGATGTTTCCGGATCAAATACATGAAGAAGCACATCATCAGCGTATGCTGAGAACTTAATCTCTGTATCTTTGTGTCTAAAGCCATGAAATGAAGAGGAATGTTGTAGCATGTGCAAGAAGGGTTTTATGGATAAAATAAATAGTAAAGGAGACAAAAAGACATCCCTGCCTGGTGCCCCATAGAAGGGGAAAATATGAAGACTGAAAACTATTTAGAAAAACAAACTTCATCGGGGAGGACTATAATATAGCTATATATTGGAGAAAAGCTGGACTATATCTGTGCCATTTTAGTGCCTGCATCATAAATTTCCAATTAACACTGTCAAAAGCCTTTTTGCCATTCAATGGTGCATCCACCAGAGGTGTACTATCAGAGGAGGCCATATATAAAATATCCAGAAACAACCTAAAATTATCGGTCATATGTCTGCCCTTAACAAAATCTGTCTGCTCAAATCCAACCATATCAGGAATTAAGGGAGAGATCTTAATTGACAACATCTTGGCAAAAAGCTTACAATTTAAATTAATAAGGGAGATGGGTCTATAGTTGGCACATAAGGAGGGGTCCTTGTCTTTCTTAGGAATCAAACAAATCCTTGCCTCTAAAAAGGTCCCCCTAGCCTCCTCCTCAGAAAGAAACCATTGAAATAAATTAAGTGGAGAATCAAAAGATGTGAAAAACAAGAGTATAATTCAACAGAAAACCTTTTGGACCCGGTGCTTTATCTGTGGGTAGCAAACAAAGAGCGGACTTTAGTTCAGAGATTGATATAGGCTCCTCCAGGAAAGAAAGATCTTGTATCTGTTGCTGTCTTGGTGAAAGAGAATGAAAATAGGAATCTAATGCTTCTTCAGTGGGGAAGTGGTCTGGTGTATAGAGATCTGTATAGAAATCGGTAAAGCACTTCAAAATGTCATCATTCTTAACATGAGGATACCCATTATCATCCATAATCTTTACTATTTTAGATTTCTGAGATTTGATCTTCAAACAGTTGGCCAGTAAATGCTCCAGCCTTATTACGTTGACCATAAAATGTAGAATTTATTCTTAACAATGAACCAGCAGCTTCCTCTGTTGACCTTTTATTACATTTGAATTTGGTTTTCTATAAACGTTGCAGCACTGTATCCTTATTGGTGGTAAAACAAACTGATGTTCAAGTTGTTTGATGGTCTGAAGTAATAATGAGTATTCTTTGTTTGCTTTTTTTCTTTTTAGCCGAAATGAAATTAATTATATGTCCCCAGGCCGAAGCTTTAAAAGCATCCCAAACAGTGTGAAATGGAATATCAGGTGTGATATTATGTAAAAAAGTCTTTTATAAAGCATTCAAAATTCTGGACAAATTCCTTATCCTTCAGTAAGCTATTATTGAAGCGCCATCTATTACGTGTAATAGTCTCATGTAATAAATCCAAATCTGTGAGAACTGGTGCATGGTCTGAAATTAATATTGACCCAATTTGAGCCTGAATTAGTGAAGTAACTAAGAGGGGTGAGAGAAACAGTTAATCAATTCTGGATCGGGATTTATAAATGGGAGAATGAAAAGTGTATTCTAGTATGTCAGGAGAGAATAACCTCCAGGCATCTACTAATCCCTTAGAATGGACAAATCTTGTAAATGATTTCTGCACCTTGTTAGGGACATACTTAACTCGTGAGTGTCTATCCAGAAATGGATCAACCATCTGATTAAAGTCACCACCAGCAGGAGCGCAGAAAAACTGACATTCAATCCCAGAATTGAACATCAATACCAATGGGGCCGTACATATTTAGTATATAAATGGGTATATGATGAATGGTGGCATGATTTAGGATCCATCTACCTTCTGCATCTCTTTCCTCCTTCTCTATCACCAAGGATAGGGATTTGCGTACAAGAATAACAACCCTATTTTTATGATCAAGAGCTGGAGAACAAAAACTTTGTCCGATCCAATTTTTATGAAGTGAGTTTAAATCTTTATCAAGTAAGTGCATTTCTTGTAATAAAGTAATATTGCATTTAAGTTGAGCTAAATGAGTCAGAACTGTGTTTTTTGATAGGATTACGTAATCCATTGACATTCCAAGAGATGACCATTATGATGTTTTAACAAACATATTGAGCTAATGCATCCATAAAATGAAACTATAACAACAAACCATCTGAATATAAACAGATGGTAATAAGTTCCAATCATCATATTCAATTAAGAACTATAACATATAGTAAGGTCAATAAGAAAAATTGTGAAAAAAATAAAAAAGGAGAAAGGAGAGAAAAGGAAGAAACTTCCAGTGCAAGGAGAATATGATGAAGGGGTAGAAAATCGCAAGACCAAAGACAAACAGCAGATAAAAAAACATGTATGTGACAGAACAGTAGCAGCGGAGACAGTCAATATCTTGAAAAGGGGACAGAGAATAATAAAGAAATAGAATGACAGAAGAAGGGAAAAAAGGATTTTACATCTATCCACGTAACCATGACCCATAAGACAGTAAAACAGATAAGTCAACTTATAAAGGGAAATAATACATTAATATACTCTAGATGTACTATAAAAAAACAACCTACTGAACACGAGGATACTATGGAAACAGTGGGTACAGGAGGAAGATATTTGGGAAACAAGACACCGTAGGAGGAGTCGAAAGTTAGACAACAAATAGCTGCAAGAGGAACAAATAAATAAGAAGGTTAAACAAATAGACCATTTGAATAAGGACAACACAAGAACCGACAAATAACAGTTAAACATGGTACCACTAATTTCAATATAATAATTCATAGAAAGTAGGATATGTATGTAGCTCAGCGACAAATGTCAAAGAACAAATTCTATGTCCAGTGAGGCGACATTCAAACCAAAAGTTCAAACTTTTCCCAGATCCATTGCTTTGCCCTTACGATGGAGAATACATTTCTTTAGATCTTCAGGACAATCAAACTAAAATATTTGGTCTATATATGTGACTTTAAAGAAGCATGGGTGCACTAGTCCATATCTTGAATTCATAGCTCGTAGAGTTGGCCGAAAAGATATAAATTCCTTCAGTCGGGCAGCAGTTGCAAGTGCTACATCCTGGGAAATAAAGACCCTCTGACCAGACCATAGAATTTCTTTCCTTTCCTTAGCGGCCGTTAAAACCATAAGCAGTTCAGTGTTCTCTAGAAAAAGAACAATTAGTCCTTCTTGGACGGTCAGAACTTGAAGCACTTGCAGATTCAGGGCCAATGCAATGGGCACGTTGTAAGTTGAGATGAGTTCCTCCTTTAAGGCCCACAAGTTTGGGAATAAGTACTCTAAGACAGGCAAGTGTGTCTGGCCCCTCGGCTCCTTCCGGAATACCATAAATACAAAGGTTGTTACGCGTGTTGCGGTTTTCTAACATTTCTGTCTGTTGCTTCAGGAGCGCCATCTCTTTAGACATGGCATCAATTTTGACAGCCGCATCCTGCACATCGCTGATCCGTTGTACGATGCTTGACACCCTGGATTCCAGTGTAGACCGTTGAAGTGTAACGTTAGTCTCCATAACAAAGGGTTTCAAATGTGTGATCTCCTCCATAAGGTCTTCTAAAGTCAGAGGTAGAGGAGACTTAGTAGGGGAACCAGGGTCTTTTTTTTGCCTCTTGGGAGGAGCATTTAAATATTTGCGAACCGTAGGCATGACAGTAGATGCAGTAACAGCTTTCACAGAGGACTCCATAAGTGTGCAAAAAAAGAGTAAAAACAGCCGTGAAAAAGACCTAATGCAACCCACAAAAAAATACCAAAATAGCAACGTTACTCAAAAATATCAAGTGTGGCCCCTAATAATTAAATATTGAGCAGAGAAAATTGTTATGAAGGAGCGGATACCACAAATAGTTCAAGCAGTGAACCCACTTGCATGCTATCTAATCGGCATGAACGTTTTCTCCAAAGTTGCAGCGTTTAGAACAAGCAACTAGACATTTTAAAAGCAGATTCTAAAAAGATTGCAGCTTAAACTTTCTATCTCCAAAATATTTTCAACAGGAACAGATTACAATGCCGTGAATGTATTAGGCTCCTTATATGCAAAGTCCCAGTGGAGAAACTGCTATTAAGTGGCAGTCATATTCACAATAGTAACCTCCAAGCTTCTCTGTCTTTTCTATAAGCTGGGGGGCCATGCGTGTATATATATTGTTGTGTGGAAGCTGGAGAAGGAAGACATGAATAGAGCACTCCATAGCATACAAAATGGCGCTGATACCTAGGTGCACGAAGCGGGAGAGCAAAAACAGGGTAAATGGCTAGAAATAGCCAAAAAAGGAAAAATACCTTGCCAGCCCGCGTTCATGCACAGAGTTCATCCAGATAAAATCTTCAAATTTCAGCACAGTCGCCCATAGCTGCTTCTTATCTACGACTCCAAGCAGAGCTTCAAAAGCCTACGGCCATCTTGCGGCCCTAAAAAACATAGGTTGATGAGTGCCAGGTTCTAAATTGCAATTCCTGCATAGATCATTATCTCATAATTTCCATTTGTGTAAGTGAGCAGGAGTCCAATGTAGGAGATTATTTGTGAAACATTTGGACTGAATCAGTGATGGAGCAATTTTGTTACGAAGGGATGATTTCCCGATCAGCTGCCAGGTATCATGGGAAATGTGTTTAAATATATTGTCTTCAAAATTATGAGACCATTTAACACAAGTAATTGTGGATTGTGACGATTGTGGAGTAGAGAAATATGTATACATTTTGGAAGCAATATTGTCTGAACGTAGCCACAGAACAAGAAGTGTAACATTAACCAAATCTATAGAAAGGATTACCTTAGAAAGCTTCACTTAGAGTTTAAAAAAATATTTAAATCCTTGTTACTCAGAGGATGTTTTTGGGATAGGAAGGAAAAGGGAAGAGGGTAATTATTATCATCATAGAGGTCTCTCACTAGTCTAATACCTTTAGAGGCCCACTGAGAAGCCGTATTAAGATCAATGTAAGTAGTGAGTTTAGGATTAAGCCATAAAGTTGTCCATTTAGATTTATGAATGGGTTTTAAGAGTCTTCCATCAAAGTAGTTTAAAACACTAATCGTATAAGACATAATACGATGAGAGTGTGTAATTGTAAATTTTGAGATTGTGAGCAGGGAGAGAGCGCTAAAAGGAGAGCACAAATCTCATTCTATATGTACCCACGGAGGTATATAATGAGATTCTGGTAAAAAACAAATTGCTCCTTGGGCCACTAGGAAGGATGTTTGCCATAATTTCCAGTCGGGGAGGTTACAACCTCTTAATGTGGGGGGGTTTCCTAAGGTATTTATAGGAAATTCTAGCTCTCTTATCGTTCCATAAAAACATCAAAATGAGTATATCAATTTCATGACAGAAGGATGATGAAAGTTTTAAAGGAAGCATAGAAGACAGGAAATTTGTAATTGGAGTTATCATCATTTTAAGTGTTTGTAATCTATCCCAGGAAACATATTTAGGTGACCAAGAAGACAAGAGATCTCTAATTGTATTTATTGTGTGAGATTCATTATAGAGTACAGTATCTGTAAGGTCCCTACAAAACAAGATCCCCAGATAGTTAATGCGTGTTTATTGCCATTTAAAGCCTGAATCCAGTGGCTTAACGAAAGTTGAGAGGGCCCCCCTGCCACGCACACAGAGGGGCCTCCACTCCGGATTTAATCTGGAGCTATTGGGCCTGAGGACTGTGCTGAGGGGGCCCCCTGCAGCTCGGGCCCCCCCTCACCATGGGGGCTGTGGGGGCCTGTGTTACGCCCCTGCCTGAATCTCCTAAGTGTGAGGGAAGACACAATAGATTCAGGGGGAACACTTCTGTCTTTTCTTTATTAAGAGGATAGACAGAGACAACTGAAAAAACATGAATAATGTTAAAAATAGAAGAGATCGCAGATTCAATATCTTCTGAATAGTAAAGGCATTGTCTGCGTAAACCGCTGTTTTAGGGTTGTGTGTTCCAAACTGGAACCCTTTAATCTCAGGATTCAGATTAAGAAAGGATAGAAGTGAATCAATAGATAAAAGAAACAGTAGGAGTGAAAGTGGGCACCCTTCTCTTGTTCTTTGATGAAGGTCAAAAAGGGAGGATGTTATACCATTCATTCTGATATTAGCCTTAGGATGCGCATAAAGGGCCATGACCACATTAATAAAAGAGTCGCCAAGGTTGTGTGACTCTAAAACTAAATGTAAAAAAGTCCAAGATACCTTATCAAGTGCCTTTTCGCCATCAAGGGCGATCGCCGCAGGTGGTATGGAGGAGAGTTTTGCTTTTTCTAAAAATGGGACAGGACATACAAATGTCCATAGCAAACCTATCCTTAACAAAACCTATTTGTGAGCCATGAATGAGGTTGAGAATTTGACTTTCCAGTCTATTTGCTAAAATCTTTGCAAACATTTTTGCTTCCATATTCAATAAGGAGATGGGACAGAAGTTTATTGGATCGGAATGGTCTTTGCCTTCCGTAGGTATAACTACTGCAGTGGCCTCGGTGGCCGTACCTGAAACTTTGCCCAATTAAAACATAATGGTCAAAAATCTTCTTAAGATATTTAGTGATCGAGGAAGTAAACGTATTATAAAAGGCAACAAAATAACTATCCGGGCCTGGAGCTTTCTCAGAATGAGTAGCATTAATAGCCTGAATAATCTCTTCAATTTCAATTGGCTTGCCAAATTCACTTTGTCATCAAATGATATAGTAGTAATAGGAAGAGAATTGAGTAATTGTTGGCCAATTAGCTTAGAGGGGTATATAATTTTTCACAAAAATCTCTAAAGACGTCAAGAATTTCTTGGGTATGAAACTTTTTTAACCCATTTTTATCAGTAATGCGGGTAATATGTGTTGTGTTAGTATTAAGATATTTGAGTGTAGATGCTAACAATTTGCCAGCTTTATTACTTAACAATAAGTGACGTGATTCCTGAGCGAACACTTCAAGATAAGCTCTTTTGGTAACTATGGAATTAAAAGAATATTTGTTGTTAAAAGATTTGTTGCTAGTATGTGTATATAGTTCCCCTTTTTGTTTAATTTAATCTCCTAAAGATTGGAGAGCTCTTCTAATATCACCATTTCTTTTAGACTTTTTTTTTTTAATATTGTGACATCTTATGGTACATTTAAATGCATCCCAAAGTATTATTGGGCAATCCATCGATAATTCATTTTCTTTGAAGAAATGAGCAATCTCGTTCTTAAGTTCCTTGACTTCAGCATCATCCTCTAAAATGTCTTTGTTTAGACGCCAATAATGGGGCCCTTTTGTATCAGTAAGGCTAAGAATAGATACAAAACTGCTGCATGATCAGAAACAACTATTGGGTGGATCATGACATTTGTTGTATTTTTTTAAAAGGGAAGCATCAACAAGAAGGTAATCAATACGAGAAAAGCTTGAATGGGGAGGACAAGAACGTGAAGTTGCTACCCGTAGGATTATGGAGTTTCTAGGCATCCAGAAGATGATATGAAAAACACATACTATGCAGTTGTTTATGTGCCCTGGGGGGGTCGAAATTTAAATGCAGAATGCCTATCTATAATAGGATCGAGTGGAAGACTCCTTCAACAATTGTTTTTGAATTTTGTGGAATGTCAGCAAGTTTTTTGTTTGTCAAACACCAGAAGTTAGGGTCTTCCGAACTTGGAGCGAATAAACTCATAATAAAGAGATCCTCAGACCCATTAGTCAGTCGTGTAAGTAACCATCTCCCACTGGTGTCATGTTCAGCTGCAATTATAGATAAGCCTGCTTTTTTTTAAATAAGAGTAATAACCCTATTTCTCTTCCCATAAGTTTCAGAGCATGTGCCATCTAACACCCAACCTCTTCTTATAAGAAGGGCTTCCTTCAAGCCTATCTTAGTTTATTGGAGTAGAATCAAATCAACTGATAAACTCTTACAATAATCTAGAATCTTGGCCCTCTTTACTGGGTGATTCAAACCCTTAACATTAAGGGAAACTATGTTTATACTGGGCATTCGTATATATAGCTTACAGACAGTAGATAAATCTGAGTAAGGGGCTCAATAACTTCATTAAAGACACGGAGGCTAACATTAGGCATTAAACCTATAATTGCCACTCTGCAGCACCTTTAAAGAAGTGCAACACATCAAAACACTAGACCTCGAACACAGCAATAAATATACCTGCTCCTGAACATTCTTCCTCTTTTAATTTGCGAACATCTTCTTCTTTGTTCTCTGTCTCTACTTCTTCTATCCGACATGTTCTCCAAACCCAAACTCTCTAATCTTCTGAAAAAAGAAGAAATAAAACATCAATATCAATCTGCCTGCATAAAACTGTTTCCTTCATAATGCAAATCTTAATCAATATACCAACTTATAAATTAATCATCTAAAAACAATTAAGCAAAAAACAATGTATCCTCCAAAACGTAACCACCCTAGGCCGAGGATGGAGGGACAATATTAGCCTCCGTGTCTTTAATGAAATCTTGATTCTCATATCACTCTGCTTGGAGAATTGTTATTTCATTACAAGACCAGAGGCTACCATTATGCATGTTGAAAGCCTTTCATAATCACATTTGACACATGCTTTATTGGTCTAAAATAATGTTTTGCAACAATTTCAACATTAGACCAATCTGCTGCTTTCAAAATCTCCTCCAATCTGCCTTCGCACAAGTACTTACTCACACTAGCTCCCCTCACAGAATGCGCCTTGTAATATTCCACATCTACGCCACTCTCTCTCTTAACATTCTTAGCCCATCTAGCAATGGTCACTGAACTTACCGCGCCATACGGTTTCACATAAGAAATCAACAACTGATTCTCTCCATGTTTCCTGATTTCCATCATCCTACTCTCATACTCATGCATACAATCTACAACACACAACATCTTCTCCTCCTCAAATCTCAGATAGAAAATTGTCTCTGACATTGTCTTGGTTCTTTTCCATATCTCAAAAAACACCCCATCTGGTGCCAAAACCTTGTTATTTACCTCCAAAGCTCATACATTTGAAACTCTTCTGTATGATACCAGACACAATAAGATTGCCAACTTTCCTGAAAGTCTTTTAATTTCCAAAAACCTATTTGCTGGCAATTTCAAAAATAATTTCAATACCACATTGACATCCCACAAAACATTATACCTAGCCCTAGGAGGTCTCTTCAACCTCATACACTTCAGAACCCTACCAACCAAAACATTTCTACCCACTGACCTGTTGTCCACTAGGTCATTTGATCCTGAGCCAAGCCGACTCATGCGGCTTTGCTGAACTGCGCAGTGCATCGTCCCGCGTTCTGGAGAATCTCGCTTATTTCAAAGGACTCGCATTTGGAGATACATATACCACCGATGGCAGTACCCGTACCTATTGACTCAGATAAGGTACTGCACCTGAACTAAAGAATACAGCCAGAGAGCATTGTGTATCAGAGAGTTCTCCCGTCACACTATCAGCCATCCACGCGAGAGTGCATCATTTTACATTTGTTAAGCTGTGCTATACTTGAAGAGCAGCCGCTTTCCTTCTATCTCACGACTGGGCGCCCGGCTGGGTCCCATTGTGAGTACTCTTTCTATTCCTTTCACTCACGATTGGCACACGATTCACACGTGGCTGCGCATATTTACCAGATGTCCCTAGAATGCTAGGTCCTGATGAGACCCCACATCGCAGAGAGGGTTGAAGCGTCATTGACACAAAGCTAAAAGCCAACCATTAGCAAGCGCATATCATTGCATACAGCCGCTGCATATTTTGTACATATTGAATGGTCGACTTTTAATGATCTGTAGAAACCTTGTTAGAAATGCTGTCACAATTTCGCACTGTTAATCAAGGTTCTTGTTTTTCACTGGGACACATTGCACAATTTGTCAAGAATTTTATATCCTTTGTTTGTTTATTCATGATATCATGTATATTCTTTTCTCTGTTTTTTCCGTATTATAAAATCGAATGCAATATATTCAATCATTGGTATTGGTAGTTCTTCGCCTCCTGACAACACGATAACCCTTTGTATTGCTATTACGCAAAAGATAATTATCAAAAATAACAATATTAGGTCACAAGAACAACTGTTTCTTTAAGCACTGTTGTCCACTAGAGCATGTCCTGCTGAGATTCCAGACATATAACAATTTAAACTGTCCTATAAACTAAACCTTCTTCAAACTTCTCCACTAAAAAATTAAACACCTCCACTACAGGCGTCTCCACGGGATCCAGACCCCTTTCCGTGCACCAACTAACCCATATTCTCCAAATTCATCTATAACTACACCTGGTCCTGGTGCCCATGATTCTTCCAATAACTCTGCAGCCTTATCCAAAAGTTCTCTGAAACTGCTACATCTCCTGACACTCTCCAGACAAGAAGGTTTATCACCTTGCTCTACTAAAGGATGTTCTTCTCCTTCTCCAGTCTTCAAAAGTCCCTCTTTTGCCAGAATTAAATAAGGTTCTGCACAAGCCAACTCCATTACTTACGGAAACCAAACTTGTCACACCCAAAACTGAGTCACTAACATAATAATAATACTCTCTGAATCATTGCAAACGGGGGAAAGGCATACGCACTCTTCCCCCTCCAAACTTGTTGGAATGCATCCACAGCTAACGCCAAAGGATCCGGGCTCTAACTGAAATAACTCTCCAGCTGAAAGGTTAAGCGACTCGCAAACAAGTCTACCGGCAGAGGACCCAACAATCTGTCTATCCTTCTGAAACTCTTCACATCCAGCTTCCAATCACTGAAGTCCCTCAAATGTCTTGAATTCCAATCTGCTACCCGATTCATCTCTCCTGGCAAATACTCTGCTCTTACCTCTATCTTGTGTTCCATGCAGAAATTCCAGAACTCCATCGCCAGATTTGCCAGATCCCTGGACCTCATGCCTCCCAACCTGTTTATTTAAGCCAGAGCTGACATATTGTCCATCCTTATCATCACCGACTGACCTTTCAGAATCTTCCTGAAACTCTGCACTGCATACAAACCTGCAGTTTGCTCCAAACAATTTATATGTTCTGTTCTCTCTTTCTTTGACCAAATTCCACCTGTGGCACACAATAACAAATTCTATAACCGCAATCCAAGGTACGGTAATCTCCCGCGACCACTTATATGTGTGCGTCCGGACGGGTCACGTGCTGTACTAGGGGCGACTTACCAGGGTTGTGCCCCACGGTATCCAGGGGAGATTACCGTACCTTGGAATGCGGTTATAGAATTTGTTATTGTGTGCCACTCACGTAGTTTGCGCCAATACTGCACAGATATCGCTATATACACGTAAGCGCTTGGAGTTCACCTTTCAGGTTACACCAGTGTTCCCCATAGCTCCTACTTTCTGGGATCCAACTACTTTGTTGGATGTCAGGGGAGGCACAGTTATACTAGTATGTGTCTTTGATCATCATGCATCAGAACATCCATATTTGGATATCGAAATTTTACATCTGATGCGTTGTGGGGTCGGACTCGTTCTCTAACTACAGTTTGTCAAGATTCCCAAATTTTTGAAAAAGTCTGAGTACAGTTGAAACACATGTCGGCTAATCGTGTGCTGGGAACTTTTAATCTTTGGATACTAATAAAGAATATAAGAAATTTCTACTGATGAACTCACGGGAATTATTTGATTACACTGGACTTTTTCTCATCGTCCTCGTCGTGCTTGATTAATTTCATGACCAATTGTGTTAACGTAGGACCAGCACTATTTCTGGATAATTAATACATTTAGGTGAAAAGAGGTGTGCTGTGGTAGCTTCTTTTGCTGTGTTTGGCTATAATATTGTCCACCATACAGGGACCTTTGAAATCCTCAGCCAGCTGATAGTCCCCTTCTGCCAGCCCTTCTAAAAACACTTCCTCCAAAGTCCTTCCTCATATTTACCTGAGCTTTATCTAGCGCTGTGAATGTATTCACATATTTTCCGATGCTCTTTACAAGTCCCTCTCCAAAGAGAAGACCTTTCGCATTGACGCTCCCTTCCTTTTGTGCCAGGTCACCTAACTTTGGACTAATCTTCATTAAGATAGCCCTTCTACGCTCTGATAATATTCCTGCATTAGCATTTCCCAACAGCACTAGAGCCCTCTGGCTCCAACCTCTAAGCAACTCTATGTCTACCTCTTCCTCTTTGGCATACGCCTCCCCTGCCATATCTAGCAGCCTAGCTAAAGGACCTAATACATCCAGTAGTTTATTCTGACAGATCTTCAATCAACTTTCAAGACCCTTCCTTGGGTCTCTACTCAGTCGAAATAAAAAACTGATCAGCTCTGGATCCAGATTAGGAGTCATTGCATACCTTCTCCTCTATCACTGGCCTTGCACATTCCGATTTCATTATCCTTCTCACCTCTCTATCCAGTGGCTTAACAATCCATGTTTTAATAATTTTTGCCACATTCTCCATGGGCCACCACTCTCCACTTCGTGGATGTTTGATGTTTAGAGGTGTAAACATTTCTCCTCCCATAGGGTCCTTAATTCGGTCACTAGACGTTGACCCCGAAACTTCCATATCTTCAAATTCTTCATCTAAAAACTCACCCTGATTTAAATCAAAGATACATTCATCTAAATCTTTTTCATTTCCAACACCTCTGCTATTTCCAATCCTTTCAAAATTTTCCTCCTCATGAGTGCCGCTAAAAGGACACCTTTCCTTGTGTGCCACCAAGGACACCTTTCTGCCTGCCGAGACATGCACTGCTAGATGAGGTGTTTAAGGAGGAGATAAAGGAGGACATTATTGACTATTTTGCGCTGAATACAGGCTCGGTGGACACTGAGGCATCCCTGTGGGAGGTCTTTAAAGTGGTGATACGTGGAAAGTGTATTGCGCGACAGGCCGGGGGGCTGAAAGCTATAAGAGGTACGCTTGCATCGCTGGAAACAGACATTAAAGACCTGGAGAGCCACTTTTATGCCACAAACACCCCGGACATCCTGGGTTTACTAAAGACTAAGCTATTAGTGTATGATGCGGAGGCACAGTGGGAAGTTAAGTTTCTGGGTAAACACGCAGAGGCCAGGAGATACGGGGAGGGAGATAGGCCGGGGCGCACCCTAGCGAATCTGATAAGGCCGTCCAGGTCTGCGACATTTGTCCATGAACTGCGCTCACCAACCAGGGTCCCGATCAGGGGACAAGAGGACATCCTGCATGCCTTCTCGGGATTTTATTCCGATTTGTACACTGCCACCCAGGGGGGATGCCCGGAAGGGCTGGACTCCTTTCTAGAATCCATAGCACTGGTCTGGTTCAATAATAAACATAGAGAATATATGGATCTCCCGATAACGGCCGCAGATGTGGCCCAGGTGATCAAAAGTTTACCCCTTGACAAGGCCCCTGGCCCGGACGGCCTGACCACGGCCTTCTACAAGACATACGCGGAGGAACTGGCTCCCCGGCTGTTGGCGGTGTATGAGGAGGCGTTGCAGGTGGGAATGCTTCCCAAAACGATGCGTGAAGCGTCGATTATTACCCTGTTAAAACCGGACAAACCAAAAGAAGAGATGGACTCTTACAGGCCTCTCTCCCTAATCAATGTGGATGTGAAAATACTGGCCAAACTGCTTGCTAATAGAATACAACCAATGCTGCCCCTGATAGCGTTACCGGACCAGTCTGGGTTTATCCCAGGGCGGTCAACGTCGCATAATCTCCGTACGATCTTTTCCATCCTGCATTACTTACATCCGGATGTACACGCTGCGGTGGTATTCTTGGATGCCACCAAAGCTTTTGATACTTTGGAATGGCCATATCTGTTTGCAATACTAAATCGTATCGGTTTTAGCCAGCTATTAATCAACAAAATTCGCCTGCTTTATACTATGCCTTGTGCCAGAGTTAGGGTGAACGGTATGATCTCGGACCCGTTTCCGATCTCGCGGGGTACGCGTCAGGGATGCCCGCTGTCCCCGCTCCTCTTCGCAATTGCGATGGAGCCGCTAGCGGCTCGTATTCGACAGCATCACACGGCGCGTGGAATTGGCCTTAGCGCGCGCAGTCTGCTGATATCGCTCTATGCAAACGATGTAACACTATCTCACTAAGCCTGAAGAGAACCTGGATGTAGTACTGCGAGAATTCATTCGCTTTGAACGACTGGCCGGTATAGCGATCAATTGGTCCAAATCGGTGGTCTTCCCATTGACGGAGAGTACCCCGAGGATGCTGTCGGAATACCCCTTAAGGTGGGAATTGAACGCTGTTAAATATATGGGTGAGTCGAGTGCCTCAGGACATTTGGACTCTCAATTTTGGGAGGGCAGTCGCATGGCTGGAGGAAAGTATAAAGATATGGGTGCGGCTGCCCCTGTCACTAACAGGCAGGATAGCCCTGGTCAAAATGGTGGTTTTGCCTAAATTTTTATATTTATTTGCGAATATACCAATTCCTTTGACGTCGCAGTTTTTCACCACACTACGATCGCATTTGATCGCGCTGGTGTGGGCTGGTGGCCAGGCGCGCGCATCCTGGGACGTGCTGACTTTGCCGTTAACGCAGGGTGGGCTGGGAGCGCCAGACATGCGCTTATATGCCCTGTGCGCACAGGCCCAATTTTTGCACTTTTGGGTGCATCCGACACCTTTCCAGCCGCATGTGGCTTTAGAACAGGACACTGTAGCGCCGGTCCCGCTCAGAGTGGCCATTTGTGTGAAAGCGCGCCGCCCCCGAGGAGATGTGGACACTGCGGAGATGCTGCGCTGGGTCTGGGTGGAACTTAGACACAGGGCGGGAGTGCCACTCCTGTACGCCCCGTCTTTGTCCCTGGAGCGCAACCCGCTATTGCCTTGTATCGGAGACCGAATTAGCCCGCCTCTGCTGCGTAAGATGCACCTGCATACGTTCGCGGATCTCTTTCCGGATAATACCTTCATGCAGCCGCCGGTGACAGCGGAGCGGCAGGCGGTGCATTTTTCTGAATTGTTTTTATATCACAGGCTGCGGGAGACGTGCCGGGCGTTGAGCGAGGACTTTCCGGCGGCCCCCCCAGTGTTCCAGGCGTTGGAGGGCGTGGTGGGTTCCCCGTCTCCTCGGAGATTAGTCACTAGACTCTATAAATCCATGCAGAGTGAAGCGCCGGTGGTGTGACCTCAGTCCCTCCAGCACTGGAATGAAGAGCTTGGCTCTCCCCTGTCGGAAGAGCAGTGGACCTTCTGCTGTGGACAGCTAGCTGAGCTCTCCCCAAACTATAAATTGAGGCTTATACATTTCTTCAAGTATTTGCATAGATTCTATAGAACACCAATTGCTTTACATAGAATGGGCTTGAGGGAGGATGTCGGCTGTTGGAGGTGCGGGGGTGAACCTGCCTCTTTCTTAAATATGGCGTGGTCCTGCCCCAAACTTGCGGAATTTTGGTCCCAGGTGTTCGCGTTAGTCAATCAGATGTTGGGTCGCACTGATGCTCCTTCCCCTGAGGTGGGGATACTGGGATATGTCAACAACACGCCACCTAAAGAACGTAAACTACATGCCATGCTTCTTCTGTTTGCTAAACGACAGGTGGCAATACACTGGGGTAGAAGCCGGGTGCCCTCGGTGAAGGGATGGCTGGCAGACGTAACTTATGGTCATGTGCAGCTGAGCGTATTCTGGGACTTGATGCCATCCACCTCTCGTCCGCGGGACATCTGGGAACCATTTGTGCGGTGGGCTCAGGAGCAACGAGAGATAGAGGCTGCACTGCATGAGTGAGTGTGCCCCGTGGGGCGTGGGGAGGGGGGGGGGGTGATTCGCCTGGGAATGAGGGGAGAGACTCTGGGCGGTCACTTTGATTAGCCGTCACCCAATTGGCAATGGAGAGGCCCGGGCCCGATGATATGTATTACTAGGTGGGGGCATTGACAGGTCTGGCCTGGCCCTGCGCGGATGGGTTCTTTAAGTGAAGGTCGACCATGATGACAGGAACACCCACAGCTATGGATGTATATAAGCGACTGCATTGGCATGTACCATAGATGTAATGAGGATGTAATATTGCTGGCTTGTGTTGTTGGTTACTGTTTGTAATGTTATGTCAACTTCAATAAAGTTTTCAAAAACAAAAAAAAAAAAAGGACACCTTTCTGTTGTGTGCCGCCAAGGACACCTACTTCTTTTCCAGAACTCATGAACTCCTTTTTTTAAATAAAAATATCTTCAACATGTCTTGTCTTCTTAGTTCTCTTTCTTCCCACTTCTCCCCTTACTCCTTCACCATCAGATAATGAAAAATTCTCTTCTCCACCATCCTTTTCTCTCTTCCTACTTTTTAAAACCCCATCTACAGCTTCTTTCACTTGTTTTTTCATTTCATGCTGTATCAACCTTTTTACCACATATTCATTAAACAAATCACTTGAACCATTTACACTGATATTCTGCTCCTCCGACATTCTTATTTCTTTCCTCCAAAAATACTCCTATTTACTTCCTCAAAATACCTCCTACTAACCAAACTTCCCATAAAATGCCCTGGCTCTCCTCATAAAACGTCTTCTCTCCTATTCCACTTCGATCTCACCGACTGTTAAACTGCTACCTGCGTTAACATCTTCTATTATCCTCCTTCTTACTAAAACCTATCCAAAATGTCTCCCAACTCTTGCGTTATTTAAATCACGTGCTGATTATGCACGTAATAATGTGCTGCCCAAAGCGCGACTGTCTAAACAAACACCCAACGCACTAACATTGCACAACGTGCTTCCCACGCGCGTAGGATCCCAACAATCATCCGCTCGAGATGCCTTGCCGAGTAGCTGAATCAGCTTCCAGCCCCTCTCACGCGTCAATGTCGCGTTCTGAACACCGCACGACCCTTCATGCGCTCAAACGGTAAGTGGGCCTCTTTTCAAATAATGCTTCACCTTAAAACAATCAAATTATCTATACCTACTTTTCCCTTTACTTTTTTTTTTTTTCTTTTAAACGCTCACTTAACTCTCAAAATCCTTACAATCCAAACCTTTTCTGACCAAAAAGATAAACCAAATAACTTAAACCTACACAACTAACATAACTTAACAAATATATATAAATATACTTACAAGTAGAAATGTAAAAGGTACTTATCTTGTCCTGAGCAGCAATTAAAAGAGGAAGCATGTTCAGGAGCAGGGATATTTGTGGATTGCTGTGTTCTAGTTCTAGTGTTTTGATGTGTTGTACTTCTTTAAAGGTGCTGTGGAGTGGCAAGTAAAGGTTTAATGCATAATGGTAGCCTCCAGTCTTGTAATGAAATCAAGAGGGTTCCAACACTCTCCAGATATATCCGGAGCAACATCCAAGCCCTTTCCCACCAGGGGATGCCTGTAAAAGATATATAGCATGGGGAACAAACGTGGATGAGCAGCAGCAATGACTGCCATCATCGGAATAGACTACTCAGTCAGTGAGAATCAGCAGAACAAGGGAAACAGCAGAACAAAGGTTGCCATGGTAAATGTATAGCCCATGGTTTGTGTGATCACAACATTCATATAACAAAGGTGAAGCATCAGGCACTTGCTAAATAATTAAATATGAAGTGGGGATCACGTATGTAAAAACATGACATTCCATAAGTAAACTAGTCATAACTATCATAACATATAAATTTCAGCTTATATGTACCCCTTCACGTCTTGAAACATTCCTATAAGTTCCAGTGTTGTACTTACAGCATCATCGTAAATTGGCTATATGGTATAAGGTTATATGTAATTGTGTGTATCAAATTCTAAAGATGCATCTCATAATGACATAACATTTAATTATAGCAACAGAAAGAAGCATTTATGTTGGATACCATTAGAAAAAGAGCCGATGCTGACCGCAGCACTGGCAGCTGAGCAAAGAAGATATATGTAACATGAAGGACCCTATGTATGTACCACACTCCAGTTCCGGCATAGTGCCTACGGGAGTGGGGTAAACCGCGCGGCGCCAGGGTTATGATTCTGGAGGGGTTATGAACCTGTCAGGACGTTATGGTCATCATTGCTGTTCGTTCTGGGATGCTGGTCTGTATGAGCGTGGGCTGGTCGGGGGGTGTGGGGCGACAGCTGCAGTGTCTATGGAGACTGAATGGTGGGCCCTTTGGCGGGAGGTTACCCTTTTTTTTTTTTTTCATTCAGACGGATGGGAGTGTTGGGGCGATTACGGGGGGCCACTGAACCGATGCCATTATTAGATGCTGTTGCTGATTTGTGGGCCAGAAGTGTCATGATGTATCTTATCAATGGTTCTTTATTGAACATACAGCCAATGTCTTTGTATTGTTTTGTTCTTTCAAAATTAAATAAAGCATTAAAAAAAAAAAAAATGGACCCTATGTATGTGACAGAGCAATTTATTGATGACCATTAGATAATAAATATCTATATAGTGACTAACTTTCATTTAAAAATATCTGAAAAAAGATCAAGGGTAGAATACTTACCTATAATAAGAAACCAATCAAAAAATGACCTTCACATGTTAAGCGGTTAGAGTAAGTTCTACAATATGCCAATAATAATCATATTGAGAAAATATCATGGCCAACGGAATTCAAATGGATATATGTACCTTTATAAAGGCCATACCAGATGAACTCCCCACCTCCTGCCATCATATAAGACATTCTTAAAGAAGTATGTCCCTAAAGTAACCTAAACACGACATGTGTATTGCATAACACTGCATAGACATGTGTTGTAATGGCATGCATTGTGATGGCATGTGGTGTATAGGCGGTTGCGTTGTAACAGTTGTGTTGTAGAGGTAGGCAATTGTAATGATTGCGTTGTAATGGATGTTTACCAATAATTTATGTGACTGAAAGTTTCCTGATTTTGATTGCATCCTAACAATGGTTGGAAAAGGATGTAGTATTTGAATTAAAATTATTTCATATAAATTGAGCAGGAATAATTCTAATGGTATTTTAGGAATTTCAAAACTGTTATCAATATCAGGTGAAGGCATGAAGTTATGGTCTAGTTTTCTAAAGCAGAATTTGAAGATTAACTGATATTCACAGACATTGCATCTTTCTTTCGCAAATAGAGTCGAAATTCTCAATGCTATTTTAGTATCATTTTCGGTTTTATTATTGGGCTAACGTCTAGGGCGCTCAACCTCGTACCTGGGGAACTTGGCTAGAGTCTCGGTAATGACGCTGAACATCCTGTGATTCTGCGCATATCACTTAATCTCCCTGTGCCTAACAAAAAATGAAAGTGTGTTCTCATGTAACGTAACTGGTGCTATGTAAAGCGCTGTGATACCCGATTAGGATTCGGGTCAAGTTTGCGATATATAAAACTCTGCAAAAAAAAAAGTCAAAAACTGACCTGTGCAGAATACAAAATACATCAATCAGAGCAGTATTAGGAAGGAAAATCACAATAGAAGTTGCTGTGTAATATACAGTGAGAACAACCTAGAATAATTAGAACAAGTTACATAAAATGTTGTAATTAGTAGAATATGCAAAGATATAACCAAATTCTTTTGAGCGACAAAAAGGATATGTTTTATCATGGAACCGTAAGGTGCATATCAGCTCCATATGAATGTCTAGGAACATGAAGTAGCAGGTAGAGAGTCCAAATCCATCTGAGATTCAGAGTGATTATCCCAAAAAGTTGAGAAGTCTGCAGGTTCATAAAAGATCTGTGATTGACTGTTGAAGGTTATGTGGAATCTTGAGGGGGCAGAGAAAGAGTATGGGATGCCCATATCAGTAAGTCTTCCACGCAGATTAAGGAAGCCTTTTCTGCGGATTAAGGTATCTCTGGCAAAGTCCTGCGAAATAGAAATGTTTTGACCTTCCCATTGAATTGTCTTAATCTTTCTCATTTGTGCTAGGATTTGATCTGTGTGTTGGTGTCGCAATGGTTTGAAAATTAACGGTCTTGGAGAGGACATATTTTAGGGTTTAAAAGTTGGAACTCTGTGAGCTTGTTCTATTTCAAAGTCTTTTTTGAAAGAGAATTGCAGAACCTTTTGGGAGCCAAGTAATCACTGAAGGAGCAGAATTCTCAATCCCCTCTGGTACTCCAAAAATATAGAGATTACTTCTACGATTATGATCTTTCTGTTCTGTTAAATCTCTCCTTAAAGATGCGATAGAGGGTTCCAGATTTTGGGTGTGTTTTGCTTGCTTATTCGTGTAATCTTCTATATTACTTATTCTAGTCTCAGCATTAGACACATGTATTGAAAGTTTTAAGTCTTTACAAACCCCTGCCACCTCTACCTAAAGTAAATCAGTATTGGTTTTGGTGCTTTGAGCTATGTTATGTACCGTGTTGAGCTTAAATAATATAGCCTCTAGAGTTGAAGCTGAGTCAGGACTGCCTTTAACCAGTCATTCCGGGATAGGTGGAGAGTGCTTGGAATGTTTCAGGTTCCCTTTATAATCTCTGTCTTTAATGTTACCACACGTACCTTCAGTCATTGGGTACCCGCTTGTGGATGATAGTAATATATGTTGAGATTAGAAACAAGATATGCTATCTGCTGATTGCAAATATATCAAAGAAAGATGTTTAAGAATGGAATGTTCCAAATTACTCGCATACCGTAATGACCACGATAAGGCAACCTTAATATATTCTCAGAAGAGCAGGCAAGGCAATATGGATGAGCCACTGAAATCAGAATAAACAAACTGGCTGCTATGTGAAAAGAATCTCCATCTATGCGCTTTAAATCACTTGCTGAAGTATCATGCATGTATTAGGAGGATGAATAAACAGAGTGAATTAAGCAGTGTTTGACCTCCTGGCTATAGAAAACAATAAGAAATGAGAGCACACTCCAAAGCAATGCTGGCATTCATCATGAGCAGAGAAGCACCAGTGCTGCAATTTCACTGATTCTTAGGAATTAATTAACGCCAAACAGCAGATAAAACAGTAACTTCTGGATAATATGTAGTAACTATCAAGCATTGAATCTGTATCTTATTGACAAGTCTAGAACCTGTCAGCAGGAACTGCTCATTGCAATGAGGTTCCTCTCTGCGGCCGCCATTTTCGAGTCTCCATTGATGAAAGAATCAAGCACGCCCAGCACTTGTAAATATATATTCCAAGATCTAGTGTCTTATTATTTAAAACTGCTGCTCACATCTATAGGAAATCTAATCTGCAGTCCTCCACACTGCGCTTAATCTTATTGGAGTATTTTAGGAACTGGCACCAGCTTTCGCTCTCCGTGAAGTAGCTGCAATATCGGCCACTATTTCAGGGCATTGCTGTGTTAGAATCACAAAACGTCTATCGGTCTTCCAAAGAAGGTTCGAAACACGAAAAGCACTCTCCAGTGCTCACGGAGCATTCCACCGTGCTCTGCTGTTCAAGGGTGATCAAAAATCACCCAACAAGCATTCCAACTTGAGCGTCTGTACCAGAGATGCCGTGTAGCTCAAAGGCAGCCATCTTCGCTGCGCATCAAGCCGTGACCCCGTCAAAGAAGTGCATATTTTAATACAATAATAGTTTACATATAGATTTGTAAAGTGGTGAGTGCAAAATGTGCATGTTTAACACAAAAAGTTTTAATTTGCAAAGTAGAAAGGACTGAATTTAGAAAATGGCTTTCCTCTCCTAAGCTAAACATAAACTTAAATTGTTGGAAAACACTATTTTATAGAATTTCTTGAATGTGTATCATCAGATTTCGTTAAAAAAACAATATATTTTACGTAGTCCTTTCGTTTCTTATTTATCAATCTCTACCTGTATTAAAAAGTCCAGAAAGCTACTCACGATCACAAAAAGTGGCAGTAAACTTTGGTGTATTGCACTGCAGTGTTTCTCCTCAAACTTGTGGCAAGAACATCATCAGACTGGAGACAAAGAAGTGCAAAAAAGAAAAAAATCAAGGCAACACACCATCTTCATAAATGCATCCAAGGCTGTAATGCATACCCCAACCCTGTTCAAATATAGGGAGGAGTCGAACGTGCACCCCTATACAGTAACTGTCTACTTCCACTCGCAGAAGCCGTATTTATTTATTTAATAATTTGTTTGAACGTTTTATATAGCGCAAACTTGACCCAGGCGGGTATCAGAGCGCTTTACAATTTGGATAGGTATTATAAGAGTGTACATAGTACAACAAGATAGTCGTGCAACATAGTTAAGGTATGTGGGATATAGATTATGGAGAAAAATATTCGATAATCTTCACTACATAGATGAGCATGGTAGGCGAATGCTGGGATTCAAAGGTGTCCAGAAATCTCATTGTCAATCAGGTAGCAATCAATGAGCAGTGGGCCGGAGCTGTTTTAAGGCAGGAACTTAGTCATTAGGATTTTTTTTACTTCCTTTTTTAAGGTAGTCGAGGAGGCAATTTGGAGGACTTCCGGAGGAAGAGCGTTCCAGATTTTGGGGCAGCGCCTGAGAAGGCTCTGTGACTCGTTCTCATTTTGTGGAAGATCTCTGGTTTTAAGAGCCATGAACTTGCACAACTTGACTGTCTGCAACCTCCAGATAGTTCTAGTTTTTCAGCCAGCTACGTGGGAGTCTTGAGATGTAGGGCGTTGTGAGTCATGCAGGCTATCTTTAGCTGTATTCTAGCCTCATATGGCAGCCGGTTTAGGGATTTGAGTGCTGGGGAGATGTGCTTGTTTCTTTTTGAACTAGTGAGCAGTCTAGCTGCTGCATGAATAGACGCTTTTAGTGGGGCCAAGCTATATGTGGGGAGTCCACAGAGTGTGGAACTACCATAGTCTAGCCTAGGCAGCACCAGAGCTTGCACCGCCATCTTGAAGTCCTCTTGTGGAAGGAAAGGTTTTAGATTGATTAACTTGTTCATCTGGTGTTTAGCCCCCTTGCTTAAATTGCTAATATGATTCTGCATGCTCAGGTGCTTATCCAGTGTGATTCCGAGGGATTTTGCAGAGTCGATAATGCAGGTAGTGCAGTCATTCATTGACTGTATCATTCTTTTTGGCCCTGTGCAGAACTCTGCTGCCTTTTGGCTTGGTTCATGCAATTCAAATGCCACATTCCTGCATTATTATATGTATAATGCACTTTATCATCGGTGCCCAACATAGGACCAATTGGCCTAGATCAATGACTTTTTTTCTTCAGGATGACCACTGACTCAGTATATGATTTCCAATAAGAAGCAAAAACATGTCTGTAAATGTATCTTATGTGGATATCTTGAAAGTCTGGCATGGATTTAGCCCTACAGTGGCACCCCTGATCTGTGTAACGTGCACAGGTGCAACTCTTTGGTAAACCTCTGTAAAGTATCTGTTCCGCTGGAGTGCTCCGACCTGTCCAATCCACATTCATTTAATGGAATCAAGTGGACATGCCCTGAGTTGGCACACGAGTTTGGTTTCCATGCCCATTCCTTCTGGTGCTGCCAACACGGTACAGATGAATGCTACAGAGAACGGCACAGGACTTGTGCAAAAATGGACAATTGTTCACACGAAACTGAAGACAAACCACAGACTGATTTCACCAACAATCTGCCTGAAAAAAACATCTTTCAACCACTGAATCAGTGGTAGCTGGAGATGTCAAACATGCACAAAACAGCACTAAAAACAGACACAATCACTGTGCTTGTGGGACTTTGTGGCTAGAGGTGTTGAAATAAGATTCTATTACCATTGCAAGCTATTCCATATGCCACACATGCCCGAAGAGTGGTGGAGATAACTTCATTGAAATGGCCAACTGAGCAGAGCGGCTTATTGTATGCAGCAGTAGACCTGCCTGACTGGTTCCACACCTAGTGTTATCAACCAGAGGCGCTGGAACTAGGGATGCGAGAGATGCTGCGGGACTCCTGACCTGGAGGCAGAGTAGAAGGATAACAGGAACAATGCAGCCTTTCAACCCGGCTTCATTTCATGAAGCACTAACTGTTTGTTCCAATGCAGTGACGGGTCAATGATGATTAAAAACAGCACAGAGAACAAACTTTCAATAAATCACTACACATTTGCTTATTAGGTATAGACCTACGTTAGCACTATGTGGACAACAAACGTTTATCACTCTTGTGAACAGCGGCTACGTACAACGTATGAAAGAGGTATATGAAAGGCACCACCGCAAAAATTAGCTTATTTTTAAAGTTGCCAAATATTTAAAATGTGGCTCTTTTAATCCTGGAATGTGCTGGGAGGCAGGTTTCATACTACAGTGAGAGAAGATACCAAAACACGTTTATTTTACCCTTATGTGCATGCATGGCCAAACCAAATCTGATTTGTTAAAGGTCTACTTTAAATAGCTCTGTTGTTATGCAAATTATCACAATGTATTGATTTGTGTCATATACTGCATTATAATGCACTGTTAAACCACATTTTCACACAAAAAATGCCTAAGACTACCACCGCCTTTACTCCCAAACACATACTTCCCACATAAAGTTTTTTTGCTGTACAGGCTCGTTCAGTAAAACCCAAACTTTTCAGAACCCCTATACCTTTAGTGAGCTGATGCCCCAAGCTAGCACCCCCTGTCAGAAAATAGTTCCGAGCCACACTGGTAATCTCTACCATATTTGCTGCTCCAGAGTCATTCTTCAGGGGTGTACTGCTGATCTGTGTTTTTTAAATGTGGAAGAACCACACGTCTCTGGTGGTGTTTGCAGCCCAAATCCAAAAACGTTCCACATGAAGACGCTGACCATATATTGCTTCTAGTTAGTAGTGTTACATGGTTCATACATGGGTAGAGGCCACTGTGCCTACGATGCTTTTTGGGCCAAGGAAAGAGCCAATTTCAGGAAAGCCTGCTACATCTGAAGGGCAGGTAGGGCTGGGGAAGAGTGAATCGCATTGCATGTCGATCACAGACGATAAAATGGAAGAGTCAGTGACTGGTCATGTCTCTGCCTCCGCCTGAGAAGGTGTCAGTCACATAACAGGTTCCGCCATATAAAGGTCTTATATGGCTGGGTGAGGAAGGATAAGTTCCCGTTGAGTTAATCCACACTGAAAGTTGATAGGCCTAGTACGGGTTAATCACTTTGCAGGTATCAGGGGCTGACATGATACTAGAAAACCAGAGAGGTAAGCCACACAGCACATCACTGCCTCTGAAACCCACGTCTGGCAGGCCACGGACTGTGCTCCAGACTGACTTGTCTTTCTCGGGCTCTGCTCTGCCTGTAATGCTCCCAGTTTCCTAGTGGGCCTGTCTAGCCCTTAATTCCCTGCTTCTAGGTCTTTTTGCTGGGCCATTGCAGGAAAACAATAGCTCTGTTTACCCCCTTTGCCACACAAATGGAATCTTTACAAATGGCTGACTTCAAAGGCCTGGAGCCACCCCATTTCTTCTTGGTATGACGAATTGGACTTTTTGGAGGTGTCACCGCCGACCAGTCTCCTGGGATACATGAAAACTCTCCTCAGTAATTTGTGGCAGGACTGGAGGCTGCCAATTCTGCACAAAGAATCCTGCTGCGGCCCTGATAACAAACGTAGCACACAAGACCTTTTTTGTTGTTGCTATGGCTCTTTCAACTAGAGTAGAATATTTCCAAGCGCTCGCAAATTAGGCATAATAAGTAAACGAGACTCCGAGAGATCGATTGGAGTGCATAGAATCACACGGTTTTGTGAAGTGGGGGCGCCGGGATGAGAACGCCGGTTTTTGGTTTGTTTCCTCACCAAATACCTGTCCTCCAAAAACTTCCGGTTGTCTCTGACTCCACCCACTTACCCTAGTCTGGATTCCTGTAGACCCACACGTGCCCATAAGAAGAGAGAAGCTGACACGGACAAAAAGTCTTGAACATGGAATTCATCAGTGTACAAGGAGCGCTCCTGCAGGCGAAATGCATCGCTTAAAAGCCGAAAATCCAAGGGCCTTTCTTCTGGCACGTCATGCACGTGGACGCGCCCAGACGGAGAGACAAGTCACGAGCGCCAGGCTGAACAACCGTCTAGTGGCCACTTCAAATGAGATATACATCGTGGCCCGGTGACTTCATGGCGACGGGATGCCTTGGCTCAAAGACTCGATTGCCATTGGGGAAAAAACTGAAATCAACAAATTCCCACCAACCCCATAAATCCAGTATAAACCATTAATTTATTAATTTTATATGATGCCTACCACCCAGCGACAAACACCCAAACTGCTCTACTATGGACCCAGAAAGTAGAGCGTTATCCCTAAAAAATAGGTCAATGACAAATTACCTTAGTCAAATATGGTTTACTCACAGGAAGTGATGTCATAACCCTAGCTAGCCATCACTTGAATTGGAATGGGTCTATTTCCCAGCCAGAACTGAGGTCCAAACGTCCCAAGATATATATTATAAATGAATCAATAGTTCATGACAACAGAGCCTTTCTAAGGGGCTCATTATGATGGCAGGCGGATCGTTGCGGTGTTTGGGACCGCCCGCCAGACATGCGGCGGTCCCACCACTGCAATTAGGATGCGCCCGCCATACTGGCGGGCGCATCCAGGGCCTTTAACTTTTCGGATGGCGCTGCTGGCATCATACGCAATGTTAAAATGTGATGTGGTGCCTGCCACGCAGTGCAGGAAAATGCCCCCCCCCCCCAGTGCAGCAAAACCTCCCCCCAAAATGTAAATGTAAATGGGTAAACGGGCCCCCAAACCCATTCCCCGCCAGCCTTTCCATGGCGGCGAGGCCGTTGCTTAACAACATCCTAATTTGGTGGATGGTGCCTGCTAGGCACCGCCACCATTTTAGGCACCCTGCACCGTCCGTCAGGCAATCAGTACGATTGCCTTTGGCGGTGAAGTGGCGGACAGACTTTGCGTCCGCCGCGGTACCCACCGCCATCCTAATTGGGCGGTTGGGTAATTCGCTGTGTGATTGCGAAAGGACCGCCACCGCCGAGCCGGTGGTGGCGGGCCTTCTGCCATCCTAATCGGCCCCTAAATTACAAAATAAATATTGTAATCCAACATTTCTGTAGAACGTGACACATTAGGTAAAGGGCACTACTACGGCATACATTTCTGGATTAATCATAGTATATTTTTGATGTTATGTAAGAGCTATAGAGATGCCTACATGATAAAGGAGAAAGGTACAAATTCAAGATTTGAAGATACCTCTGCGGCGTCATTGCAGAGCCAGGGGAGCATGCAGTGTAAGGGGAAGCTCTGGATAGATTTCTAAGATTTATCAAAGACACCGAAAGCAGCCCTATGAGTGAAGTGTCAAAAAAAGACATCCACACTCCTTAATTTGCCCCACCGCTTGTAGAGACTCCACAAAATCAGCACAATCACTTATTGACTGAATAATTTAGTGCAAGTTGCATGTTTTCATTTATTAATATACGCACTAAATATTTTTTTCTCAAATAATCATAAGTGTTGCTCAATAAAAGAGCAAAAGAGTTCCAAGTCACCTTGTCACCTCTGCAAAACCACAGTTAGAAGATACCCCAATTGGACAATGAAGTAGTAGCTTTATGGCCTCAGCAAGAGGGTCACATCTACGTAAAATATCATATATGCAATTAAACATATGCTTATTATGTAATGATCCTGTTCATATATAAGCCAGTTATCCGTGTCTGTTAACTGGTTTGTCTGTCACTGCAGAGCAGCAGTGAATGCCTGCTATCTAGTGAAACAGATATTAAGGCATGCAAAGTTTGGTTTCAAAGGCTGCACTCTCATATGGCCCAAATTTTCTATGTCTCATTTAGACAACAATGTGCTATCTCTTCAAGACCTTTTTATTTCTAACAGAAGGCTTTGGGGACACCCATTGCATACCATTGGTTGGGTTCTTCACATTCTCATTTGATTGCTTCTTATTGGTCAGCTGCCGTAGGCTTCCTTCCACTTTGTGTGTTTGTCCCTCCCCTGGAACATGGATGCATTACTTGTCTAATTTCATTGCTCATTTTTTAGGTGCTTCTTTTTTCTTAGTGTTTAAGCACTCTGCCAAAGTGTGGCTTTTCCTGCTGGCTCCCTCATATAATTCTCCTCCTCTGTGTTCCTCCAGTCCTTCCTCATCTTTGTTGCTTGACCCCAAACGCCCACCCTCTCTCATCCATGTTCCTTGCCCATACCCACCCTCACTCCCTCGTCCGTGTTGCCTGCCCCAATCACCCCCTTTTCTTTGCCCCCTCATTTGTTTGCTTACGCCCATCCCCATTCCTTCATCTGTGTTGCTGGTCACAACATAGTGTTTTTTTGTTTTTTTTTTAACTTCCAGCCATTCTGCTGTAAACATAACTAAACATTGACAAAGCCAACAGCTCTTGTGTCATACCACGGCCAATTGGTTTTGCCATTGCTTGTTAGGTCTGGAGTTAGCCAAGACCTTTTGATTTAGCTAAAATCATGTATACAATATACGTCTAATGGGGCTATGAGCCAACCCTATTCATCCATTGGTCTGTTATCGTGTCATTCATATGTTTCTCACTCTCACTATAGCATGCAGCGTAGAGCAGAGAGTCATTGGCTAACTTCACTGTGAGTCAGGGACCTGACTGGCCATAGCGGGCGGGCACTGGGTCTTTTCCCGGTGGGCCCGAAGAGTGGGGGAGGGCAGATTTTGACCCGTGGGGGGCAGTTTTGTTCCTGGGGGATGGTATTGCAGCAGTGCTGCAATATCGGCCCCGGGCCAGCACTTATCAGTAGACCACACCCCTTACACCCCCCCCCCCCCCCCCCCCCCCCGCCGGTCGAGCGAAATTGCCAGGGCTGGGGTCTGTTCCCAGTCCAGCTGTGCTGTGAGTGACAGCATTCTACGTTTTCACAAGATGCACACAAAGAAGTTTACTTTACTCATGGCATTTATACTGTTTTTATTAGTTCTCTGAGGTGTTGTCATAAGCGTGTGAGCGCTATACAAAATCAACAAATGAGCAAGTAAATGTAGCACTTTAAGTGTGCGTACATTTTCACACATCAAGAGGCATTTTACAATGAAAGCGAACACTGCCCGGGTGTTTGTGCCTGGTAGTGGGTGTAACATCTGTCCGAGTTCTTTCAGGGGGTTGCCCTGCACCTGGCAATAGTGAGCACAGCCTGAGGTGAAAGAATGTCCCTTTGTCTGCATCCATAAAGAATCATTATGGTGATACCAGACATCATATATGTACACGTTCTCTCACAGCAAGGCCACCACACGGAGCCTTCAAGGTGTGGCCATGCTGAGGGGAAGAGTTATAGACAAGGGAGGGCAATATGACAAGGAGAGGGAAAGTGGAGTCCGAGTGGGGCCGCAGTTCATCTTAAAATAATGTTCTAAACTTTCAGATCTACAAGAATTATTTTTTTTTACCACTGGGGCGCTCCCCGGACACTGGACAAATGTGGTTTCCAAGCACCTTGTAGTATTTTAGCACCACTGATATGTCCCATAACCTCGTCTTATGGAAGCAGCAGCCTGGCCAAGTGGCACGTCTAGAGCACATATATGGGGACAGGGCACATCAGCTTTTCTTTCCAGAGTTCCAATTTTCCAAAAAGACACTTTTCTTTGATTCTTGAAAAAGTATCTGCTGAGAATGCTAGTGAAAAAGAATTGTGGATAAGAAAATAACATCCAACAGACACATAACGGTTTGCTTTATTAGAAGCAAGTAGAGTAAAATCTTGGTCCAAACTGTAGCTGCTCTCCATTACCTGCCTGTCTTTAAGCTAAAATAAGCTTTTTACTGAGCAAGGAACACTTACTTGGCGAACAAAAGGATGAAACTCTTAAACTCTTGGATGGTTAGCATTTGATGCTGAAATATGGAGCAGTTTTTGAGTTTTTTCGACTCCTAAAATGGGTTTGGAAAGGCACACCAAATTGCAGTTTGGAAGGGGGGGGGGGTGTTGTGGGTTTCCCTTCACAATTACGATTTTTGGATCAATGGCTCAATATCCGAATGCAGATCATTTATAAGACACTGACGCTCACGCTGGGGTGGAAACTGGTTGGCACAGAAGAAGGGTCTCTTGCGGTCCTCTCCCCCTTTGCACATTGGGGTGACAGCTTCGGGGGGTGGGTGGGGGGGGGGGTTGGGGGGCAATGGTCCAGAGGTCCAGAGGAGCACTCTCAAATCCCGCTGACGTTTTTCAAGAGTGAGAATTTCTTTTTAAAGCAGACTAATTTCCCTAAGAACACCCGGTTTCTTTAATTAAAGAAAAACACTTTCGAAATACCAATACATGGGTTGTTGTCTTCTGTCCCTTGCAGGCCACCATCCCGATCATTGCAGCCACTCAAACGGAGTCACAATTTGCGGTCTGCCTAATTAATGTCCCTTAGGCAGGCCATTTGGAGACCCATTCTGCGTACATGTTTTGCAAAATTATGTATTGGTGCTTAGATTAGCTCACAAAATTAGCCACTGGTTGCGAAGATTAAAGCTGCAAATTGCACCGAGCAGGAGTTTGTGCCTGCGTTGCGCACCACAAGGGCCCTTTGGTATTACAGAAGGGGCCGCAGACACTTGTGCAGCTCCATGATAGCGTGGTGCACATAAAGCACTAGCACTATCTGCAGGGGGCATTCCCTCATTTGCATGGGGGCCGTCTGCCCGATACACATGAGGGAATCCCTTTACCCCTACACCCACGCCATATAACAGATGCCAGCGCAGAGGCAAAGAAGCTTTTAGGGTGTGCCACCTGGGTGTGTGCCCTAATGGCAGCCCTCTGGCGGGGGGAAAGGGGGTCCGATGGCCCCCCCAGACATCCCCTTGCAGATGGGTGCAGTCAGGGGATCTCTAATCCCCTTTGAAAGTGCAGGCGGGTTGCACTGTTAAAATACTGAGCGGCTTTGAAGCAGCCACGCCTGCTTGTCACATGAATGCGCTGCCCCTATAATGGGGCGCATTTTCCTGGACTGCTATGGGCGCACCTTGAGAAAGGTGCGTCCAGCGCAATCCAGTAAAATACGCCCCATGTATAATATGGCCTCATGATCTTTGTACCCCTGGCCCCCAAATCCAAATAACATTTTAAAATATTGCTTGTCGGGTAGCCAAGAGTGGTATCCTTTCTTTTTGAATCCCAGCTGTGGTAAATTCGCACATGAAATAGCCCCATGGGTAGCGCTAGGGCATATCAGAGACATCTGAGCACTAAGAAACAGCAGGGGTCCGGCGCTCTGGCCGGGTGGCTCATCTTTGTGGGACTGAGCCAGAATTGTACTAGGGACACCTGTTGCTAACATTGCTGCAATGCTGTGGTAACACTCGCTATATAAAAAGAACTATTATCCATGGGTTGAAAGTAAGCCAGTTGGCCATCTCTGCACTTGAAGACATTGCACGGATGACTCGCTCGTTCTTTCGGGGTTTGTGCAGTCTCCTGTGATCGCTGATCTCGTGCAGCTGTGGGCGGCCATTGTGTCGGAGAGTTTGTTTGTTCCAGTCAGTGGACGTACAAAGTGCCTCTTTGTTCTCTGCGTGGAGTAACTGGGGCAGAAGCCTGCATTGTCCTTTATCTCACTGTAAAGAGCTTTGTCCCACGATGACGAGGAAGGGGGCTGTCCTTGTGCATGAGTCACGGTCTCATGGGTGGGCAGAGGAGGGCTCAGGGCAGGTGTTTGTTCACGAGTGCCTCGGTTCCACTCTGTGCCCCGTCATCCTTCAGTTTCTCAATATATGCTCCTTTGTCTTGTTTCTGGACTTTACACCTAATTTAGCTGATTAGCGAAATTGTGAAACTTTTCCATCAGCATGTGCCTCTGTAAGGCTAGAGTGGCTGGGGAAGAGTCACTGACATGCCTACGCTTTTTCCATTCCTCAGGGGGTTGAAATTCCAATGTCCCTTAAGGAGTAAAAGATGCTAAAGTACCTGGGAACCTATACATAGCGGACAATAAATGTCTTCATATAGCGCTTGATATGCACTTCATTTTACTGCTGAGTGGGCCTTGTCTGGATTCTGACATGTGACCTGCAGGTGTCAGCGACGAGCGTTAAACTCACTGTGAGATTCACACGGATAAGTCTTGCTTTTTGCTAAAGCTCAGCTCACTAAAAACGTAGGCCCTCATCCCGCCCAACACCGGGTGATTCATAAATCATTAACATCCTGACCATCTTCTGCGATTTATCTAGAATTTTCAGTCGAAAAAAGTACAAATAGAATGTCGGCAGATGCAGATGTTCACTTTGGAGCACCCATGTTTTCCCTCCCTTTCCACTACTGTTTTTAATAGCTCAAAAGAGATTCAGTGAGAATTTTTTTTATGACCTTTTAAAAACAAAATAGTCGAAATCCAAGTAGTCTATTATCCAAAATGACTCCCACATTTTTAGGTCTCGCCTGAGACAGCGCTTTAGCGCTGCTCTGGCGAGACTTATAGTAAGCACTTTTGGAAGTGCAAACGAGTGCTTTCAGGCCGCCAACTACAGTGCATGTGCTCCGGGCGCGCGCACCATTTGGCAGCCTGAAAGCACTCGTTGTCTTTCACTTTCGCGGCCGCTCGGCCGCTTTGATGTTTGATCACTTTCACTTTCGCGGCCGCACTTTAACAAGCTCCCGTTATGCAATTTGGCAAGATTCTGTCACTTCGCGGTTAACTTCTGGAATGTACAATAATTTCTGTAAAAGAATAAATAGTGATTGCTGATCACTTTTGTTAAGAAAAACTATATGAAGAGACAAGGGCTTCTACTGCACCAACATTATGTACGGGGAATTGAGTGCACGTCTCATTAAGTATTTACCAGCCTCGCTGATCACTAAATGTGATGGCATCAGATGTAGAGGCATGTATGTCTTGATGACAAGACAGAAAACTTTTCACAGTTAGCCAGATGTAAAGAATGCATATGTGATTGTTATGACGTTACACTGCAACTGGCATAATACTGAGTCGGTTTATTAAATAAACTGAAAGTGCATCTCCAGTTTTCCTCTCTCTCTGGCTGCTGAATTTCAAAGCCGACAGCAGCAGAGGACCAAAACACACGAAGAGGCCCAGGCTGGAGGCAGCTGCACACTGGGAGTATGGTGTGGAAGGGGTGTCTTTCAGAGGCCAGCCTTTCTCTACAAGGTGACATGGAGAAGACAGTAACCTTTAATTATTCTAATGAAGAGCGGTGCAAAGACGTGCAGGGGAGAGAGGGGTCACACAGGGGAAGAAAGAAGCCTTTAAAGTACCAAGCCTGCCTGGCAACAGCACTGTTAGCACCATTGGGCCAGTGGTCAGTCTGCGACCAGCATCTGCTGAAACACACTTTGGAATAGGAACATTAATCATGACGTCTACAGCAACGGCGGCAAAGATCAAAACACGTGATCGATGTATTATATAAACAAAGGGATTATTAACTCGTTACAAAAAACTGAAGGCCAAACACGAGGTTATGTTACATTTTCCTGTTTTGGTGACGTCGCAGCTTCTCGAGGCCATTCCTCTTTGCTTACACAGTGGGCAGTGCCAGTATTAAACATCGGCACACCGGCTCCGAGACGAATGCAATATTGACCCTACTGTGACACTGATGAAGCCATAAACAGAAATGAACACTTGTTTAGATAACCAGCCTGATTTCACAATAGTTTAAGGCGCCCCTCACGTTCAATAATTATATCACACCTGAATCCATTCATATCTAAGAATTAGACCATTTCACTAAAACAGTAAAATAATAAATAGAAAGATAAAATAGCTTTACTTATAGTGGTATCAACATTAAATCCTTCTTATAGTTATTATCATTATTAATATCAATAATAACTATTGCAGTCCTATAATTATTGTATTGGCGTTATTATTTTACTTGTTATTATTACTGTTGTCTTTTTTTGTTAGTACTTTTTTTTGTCTCATGTCTTTGGCATGCTAGTCTATATTTTCAGCTAATAGGCAAATCTTTTTTTCCCGCCATTCTCTCTCTCCACTTTTATTACCTTTCATTCTCTTTGCCTATCTCAGCCTCTTCTTCCATGATAACTTTTCCCCTTCTTTCTTGCAGTCCCACTGCGCTCTCTCTCTCTCTCTCTGTCTCTCTCTCTCTCTCCCTTTGTCTCTGTCTCTCTCTCTCGCTCCCTCTCTCTTTCTTTCCCGCTCCCTCTCTCTTTCTTTCCCTCTCTCTTTCTCTCTCCCCTTCTCTCTCTCTCACTCTCTTTCTCTCTCTCCCTTCATTTCTCTCTCTTTCTTTCCCTCTAGCTCTCCTCTCTCTCTCGCTCTCTCTCTACCCCTCTCTCTCTCCCTCTTCTTTCCCTGTCACTCTCTCTACCCCTCTCTCTCTCCCTCTTCTTTCCCTGTCACTCTCTCTACCCCTCTCTCTCTCCCTCTTCTTTCCCTGTCACTCTCTCTACCCCTCTCTCTCTCCCTCTTCTTTCCCTGTCAGTGTCTCTCTCTCTCTCTCTCTCTCTCTCTCTCTCTCTCTCTCTCTCTCGCGCGCGCTCTCTCTCGCTCTCTCGCTCTCTCGCTCTCTCGCTCTCTCTCTCTCGCTCTCCCCCTCTCTCTCTCTCCCCCCTCTCTCTCTCTCCCCCCTTTCTCTCTCTTTCCTTCTCTCTCTCTCCCCCCTCTCTCTCTCTCCCCCCTCTCTCTCTCTCCCCCCTCTCTCTCTCTCCCCCCTCTCTCTCTCTTTCCTTCCCTCTCTCTCGCTCTTTCTCTCTTTCTTTCTCTCTCCCACTCTCTTTCTCTCTCTCCCCCCTCGCTTCTTCCATGATGACTTTTCTCCATCTTTCTTGCTGTCCCACTGTGCTTTGTCTCTCTCCTCCCCTCTCCCTCCCTCTCTCTTTCTTTCTTTCACTCTCTCTCTTTCTCTTTCTCTCCCTCTCTCTCCCTTTCTCCCTCTCCCTCTCTTTTTCTCTTTCTCTGTCCCCCTCTCTCTCTCTCTCCCTCTCTCTCCCTCTATTTCTCTCCCCTCCCTTTCATTCCCTCTCTCATTCTGTTTCTCTTTTTCTCTCTCTATTTCTCTCTCCCACTCTAGCTTTCTTTCCCCCCTCTCTCTTTCCCTCTCTCTTTCCCTTTCTCTCTCCCCCTCTATCTCTCTCCCTCTCTCTTTCTCTCTCTTTCGTTCCCTCTCGCTCTACTCTCTCTCTCTCTCCCCCTCTCTCTCTTTCTTTCTTTCTCTATCTCTCTCCCCTCTCTCTCTCTCCCTCTCTCTTTCTCTCCATCTCTTTCTATCCCTCTCACTTTTTCTGTCCCTCTCTCTCTCCCTCTCTCTCTCCCTCCCCCTCTCTCTTTCTTTCGCTCTTTCTCTCTCTCTCGCACACACACACACACTCTTTTTCCCGAGATCCATATATTTATAACCACATCTTAAACTTATGGTGGTGCGATAGGTGGCACTGCCTCCTTGTGATTGCTCCCTGATGGAAAAAATGCAAAATGTAAAAAATATTCAGTCTCTAATTTGTATTCATGGCTACAAAACCAATGCTTGATTTCCAAAATGTGGTAAACCATACATTGCTAACAACCTTCCTCAAATATGCTTTTTACACAGCATAAAGTGAATATAAACTGCTTTCTTAGCACCACAAAACATATTTTTTTAGGTCTCGCCTAGGCAGCATTAGGGTTAGTAATGCTCATTAAGAAAACATTTATGGTTGTGGTTGAAGCAAAATCAGCTAATAATTTTAAGGATGTTGGATCACCAGCATGTGTCAGATAGCTAAGTTAACAGAAAATACAGAACATGAGTAGATAAACTGGTGGAATAATTTTTGGTTATAAATGGAACGTCGACAGATGAGGCAAGGATGAAAAAGCATGTACCAATGACTGGTAACAACAAGCATTTGCAATGCAATATGTCTCACATTTACGCGAGTTTAAGCTATTAGCATTGTAAATGACAATGCGTTTTATTTATATTTCAAAAAACAAAACATAAATAAAAGGCCTTTTTATTTACAATGCCAATAGCTCATGCTCAGGTAAATGCGAGACCTGTTGCATTGCAAATGCTTGTTTACTTTTATTCCTGGGAACCGGCAGAGTCCCCAGCTCTTGTGGCAACCAAGATGGGGACCAGAAGGAGGTGTCGTGCCTCTGTTTCGGAAGAGTTTAATTTGAGCCAGTGGTTGTCCATCCAATTTCTAACTGCGGACATGCAATCTCGAAAAGTATTGCCTGTTTTGTGGGTTGAGGATGGAGACTAGTCCTGCCAAGCCCAATAGTCGTGAAGCCGGGGACAGAGCTCCTGCCTGTAATCTTCTGTCAGCCTTTTCTACGACGCCAAAAAACACAGTGCTCTGAACTGTCAACTGCATTGTCTGTGCTACGGCGTTCTTTCTAACCAATCAGAGGTGCACCGCCGAACATGCGCACATCTCATGGACAGAAACCGCTCCTGCGCGATGGTTATCAGAGCCCCACACTAAATGATATTTTGCTGTTTGGGCACTCCTTTCAGCCTTGCAACACGGCCATTTGTTGCCATATGGTGAGTTCATGATAGCGCCATAAGACAGCTGCTTACAGTGGAATGGCCTTAACTTAACACCGGCCACGAGCAGAATTCACAAACCATTCACCAGTTGTCAATTCCCCCCAACACCCCCCCCCCCCCTCCAACACCCACACACACACCCCCTCGGACATGTACATCTCAAAGTTATGCAACAACATCGCAGATATGGCTTCGAAGAACACGCAGGGTTGGTTTACATCAGAAATGCCATTCATGTCGTCAAACTGCAACATGCAGTACATTCTGTACACTGTCTTCTGCTCAGTTCTACTCTGCAAAACTCATCCCATTATAGTAACTATTGTGTGAGGCAAATTCCATTCCTAGCAACTTATCACAATAACAGTACCAATGTGACTTCCGTCAGCAAACGACAGGCTTCCCTTTTCTCAAACGCGTTCAACAACCACCGACTTGTTTTGTCCTGTTTTGGGGCTCATCCCTTTGATGTAGCCATAGGCATGTTTGCAGGGTGATGGCTCACAGGAGGTTGTTAATACAAAGTACGTAAGTACTTGTTTAAGTGGAATTCGGAGCAATGCTGAGGGGCTTGTACGGCTCTATGGTGTTAAGCCGACCTCTGATATCACAACTTCCGGTGCACGCGCACTGCTATGGAATTGCACCTTTAAGCTGCTCCAGGTAGTGCGTTACGTAAGGAACAGTAATGGTACAGGCAGACTGGACCAGGGCACCGAATTTATAATAGTGTTTTTTTTTACAGTGTGTATTAGAAACTGAATTGTCTTAGCGCTTAATAACGGATGCCCCTAATTCGCACTCCAGCTTACTTCTTTTTTCGCCCTCTTAATGATGAAAGTTTGGATAGGCCCTGCCAGAATTCGAACCCGCTCCTGCGGGTTGCGCAGGGGCTTATGGAAGCGGGTACTCCACCCACTGATCTTTATATTTATAATGGCATTGGCAGCTCCCTTGGTGACTTCTTACAGTCTAATTCCACACAGCTGGAAGAGTTTTATTTCCCCTCCCTATATAATGACACTTTTATTATGATTAATCCGCCCCAGCTGGGAACCTTCATTACACGACTGTGCGCGTCTCTTCTGGTTAAAAGACGCCTCTCTCTGGATGGACTCACAGCTGTGTCATGGTATTAATTTTAAATTGTGTTTTGCAATGCTTTACAAAAATCCTAACTTGATGATAGGCGATTAAAAACATGGATACGGGCCTTTCACTACAGTCTGAGATCGAACCCCATATCACTCGTGACCGGGGCACTGACTGTGGTGTTTGCTTCTTTTGAGTGGGGACCCGAGGCTGGGCCGTGATTGGCAGTACAGCTGTGCCCACAATGAAGAACTGAAAACAGGGGGAAGCCTGGAAGCAGGTGGGGGGATGGGCTGGCGCGGCCAACTCTAAGGAAGCCACCATCCAATCAGAGCCCTCCACTCCGGCAAGGCAATTGGCACAATGTTCACACAATAGGAGGCGAGGGGAGGGCTGACTTTGAGAGGAACTGTTTAGGACTGCCCTCCGCCCCAAGTCTCTTTCAGGGGCGGTTGATTGAGCGTTAACCCTTTGCTGTTGAAAGACTTCGCTTCGAAACAAATCGGCTGAAAGACATGTGGCCGCCTAACTTGCCTCCTTGCGGAAACTAAGTTGCATTCGGCAGCTCTGGGCAGCTCTGGCACTCGGCGCTTTGCTTCCCGAGGAGGCACAGCGACCAGAGAGGAGAGACGATGGGGATCCGGACAGGTAGGGCCTGCTTTCCTTTGATCAAATGCTCATTTTCTTCCCTGGAGGATTTAGTGAGGAATTATTCCGAAGTTGGCACTGCTGGACATTGCTGGGCAGTGTGGAAAGCTGCCACTCTCGGACAGTCTGTGAAGTTCGCAATAAAAGTTTATATGGGAGGCTTGCGGTGCAGGGAGGCATGGGATGTTTGTGATTGTAGGAATAGAGATGGTGGCACTTGTGAACAATGAGGGGACTCGCTGGTGGGCAGTGAGGAAGCTTGCAATGGTGTGCATCTTGTGAAGCTGGCACTAGCCTGTTATGGAAAGATCGGATTGCTAGACAGGGTGAGAAGCTTGCACATGGGAATAATGTGCATAGCTGCACGGGGCACGTGACAAGCACTCATTGGTTGCACTGTGAGAGACTGACAGTTGTGGGCTAGGAACGTGCCCAGGTTTAAAAGTCTCCACTTGCTGACAAATGTTTCAAGCTGGCACTTGGGCATACTGAAAGGTGAGCACTAGTGGGCTGCCTACGGAGCTTGTACTGGTAGACTACGTATGAAGCTCGCACTAGTGAGTCACCATCAATGGTGGCCGCCACAAACAACAAGCATTTGCAATGCAATAGGTCTCGCATTTGCGAGAATTTGAGCTATTGGCATTGTAAATGATAATGCCTTTAACTATGAGTTTTGAAAACCTGCAAGCGATGCGTAAACATGCACTTTGTACTTATAGTCCTTGCTTACGAGAAGCAAGGCTGGCAGTAAAAGAGGTGCAGTTACTGCCATCTTTACTTCTCGTAAGCAGTGATTATAAGTGAAAAGTGTGTGTTTATGCACCACTTGCGGGTTCTCAAAACCTATAAATAAAAGGCATTGTCAAATGCCAATAGCGCGAACTGTCGCAAATGTGTGACCTCTTGCATTGCAAATGCTTGTTGAGCTCTGAGATGGACACGGCAGCAGCCATAGGAAGACAGGGACCGTGACACCAGGCAGTGCATTTCAAAAGCAAGAGGAGGAGGGGGCAGCTGCAGCCCAAACAGACCTAGGTCTTTGAATGCACAGAAAATGTGGCAAGATGAGAGCAAGATTTACAGCCCTGGTGCCGACTACTCCAGCTTAAAGAAAGAAATAGTGCTCACAAGCTCTGAGTAACAACACATGTAATAGGGCAGTCCTTGGAAATGGGCGGAGCTTATAAAGCCCTTATCCTGACTACAGCATGTATCGCAGAGACAGCACAAAACTGTGCGTAGGCGTGACCTAAAAGGTGGTGGGGGCCCGTGGAGCGCAGGAGGGGGATTGTGGGGGAGAGGGGGTAATAATAAAAAAGAAAACTTATCTGAAGCTTCCAGCCGCCTCCCGTGTCGCGGTGTTCTTTTTCCTTCTTCCTTGTACCCGCAAGCCCTGTGGCAGCATCACAGACTCCCTTTGAAATCCCCGCTATGAGAGGAGTGCGGGATTGGCCTGAGCGGGCTGCTGTGACGCTCCGCTCAGGACAGGGAGTTTGTGCTGTTTCTGTAACCCAGGTGTTCAATTCAGCCTGGTTGGAGAAACCTAAGTGTGCATGTGTGTTTGGCCGGCCTAAGGTGGCTGGCCAAACACACATGCGCACATATACGTGCACAAACCAGTCCTCCTCCCCCTTCCCATGGCCCTGCCCTGCACGTGCTCGCTCAGACCCAGCAAATGAAAAATAAACCGATTATAGTATATTGTTTTATTTGTTAGGCACAGGCTCTGAGCCAGTGGGGCGACGCTCCTCCGCCATTGCAGACGAGCCACCCCTGCTCATCACTGGGGAAGACCACTCGTGAAGACTGTACATTAAGCTTGCACAGGTTGGCAGCTTGAGGGTCTTGCGGTATTGGGAGTCTAGGGAGCTGATGCTAGTGGCCAGCCAGAGGAGGTGGTACCAGTGGGCAGATTAGGGAGTAAGCCCAAGAGACACTGAGAGAAATTCTCAGTGGTCGTCTACATAAAAAGCTGTCACTGAGTGGGAAGCTGGCAGTGGTGGGCAGCATTTGAAGCTGTTGTTGGAGAGTCCCATGTGAGAAGCTGTCACAGATGTATGACGTAAGGAACTGCAATGGGGGGAGCATGAGAAGCTGGCACTGAGGTGAACTGTGAGAACATGGCACTGGCGGACAATGTCAGAAGTTGATGCTACTGGTGGGCAACGCGTGAGAAGTTGTCACAGATGGGCACTGTGAGAAACTGCACTAGGGAGAATGGGGGCATGTGAGGAGCTGGCACAGGTCTGAACTGTGAGAACCTGGCACTGCTGGACAATGCTGAGAATAGAGATCTGGTGAACAATGTGAGAAGCTGGCACGATTTGAGAAGCTGGCATCATCGTGCAATGTGAGAAGCTGGTGCTCACGGACCCTGTGAGATGCTGTTGCTAGTGAGTCGCGTGAGACGCTGTCACAGATGGAGCATGTGAAGTTGTCGCTTATGAAAAGTGTCAAAAGCTGACTCTGGTGAAGAGTAGGATGCTGACGTTAGTGGGTGATATGCGGTACGTCTGCCTGGTGAGCAGTTCCAGTAGCTTACATTGATAGGCCATGTAAGAAACTGTCGCTGCTGGGCAGGGTGCAGAGGTGTCACTAGTGAGCAGTGTGAGAAACTGTCACCGGGGAACAGCGTGAGCTGCTGTTACTTGTGAGCTTTGTGAAAAACTGCCATTGATAATCTATTTAAGAGACTGTCACTGGGAGCAATGTGAAAAACTGTCACTCGTGAGCTGCAGACTGTAAGTTATGTTGGAATCTGTCACTGTTGGGCAGCATGCTAAGCAGTTACTGGTGGGCACTGTGAGAAGCTATCACTGGTGAGCAGTACAAGAATCTATCGCTTGTGTGCAGGATTATGTCATTGGTAGGCCGTGTAAGAAGCTTTCATTTGTGGTCAGTGTGACATGCTGTCAATAAAAGACTATGTAAGAAGTTGTCACTAGTAGTGAAGTGAAAACTGTCATTGATGGACCAGGTGAAGTTGTCGCTGGTGAGGAGAGTGTGAAGCTGTTATTGAAAGTCTATGTAGGAAGCTGTCACTAGTGAGAAATGTGACAAGCTGTCATTGAAAGTTTATGTAGCATGCTGTCACTAGCAGCCATGTGTGAAGCTGTCATTGATGGAGCGTGAGAAGCTTATCCTGGACTGAACATGTTGGAAGCAGACAATGGTAGCTTATATGGGGAAATTGCACCGGTTGTCGGGGTACAAATCTGCCACTGGCATGCAGTGTGGAAACTGTCAATGATAAAGTGTGAAATTCGGTCACTTGTGAAGAACAATAATATGACACTAGGGGGCATTGTGAAAATATGTAACTTTTGAAGCATGACCAGCTACGACTGGTTAGCCATATGCAGGCACGTAACACAGGGTTCTGCAGCCCCATCAGCGCCGGGGAGCCTACACCCTTCAGGGGACCCCATTCAGTCTAGGGCCTATAAATGTATATGAAATATGGGAATCCGAGGCACCTCTCATCACTTTTTACAGGCAAACAGCAGCAATTCGGAGCACACCACTGGTTCTGTGGTAAGCTTGCACTGGTGGACTGTGTGAAAAGTTGTCACTTTTGAAGTGTGAGAAGCTACCCCTGTTGGGCCACGCAAGAAGGTGCAACTGTTGTGCTGTGTGAGAAGCTTGCACTGGTTGGCCCAATGAAGCCTGTCACTTCTTTAGTGTGAGAAGCTGTCACTGTTTGGCCACGTGAGAAGCTGCCACTGTTGGGCCACGTGAGAAGCTGCCACTGGTGGGTCATGTGAGAAGCTGCCACTGTTTGGCCATGTGAGAAGCTGACACTGTTGGGCCACGTGAGAAGCTGCTACTGTTGGGTCACGTGAGAAGTTGTCACTGTTGTGCCACGAGAGAAGCTGCCACTGTTGAGCCACATGAGAAGCTGCCACTGTTGGGTCACATGAGAAGCTGCCACTGTTGGGCCACGTGATAAGCTGCCACTGTTGGGTCACATGAGAAGCTGCCACTGTTGGGCCACGTGAGAAGCTGCCACTGTTGGGCCATGTGAGAAGCTGCCACTGTTGGGCCATGTGAGAAGCTGCCACTGTTTGGCCATGTGAGAAGCTGCCACTGTTGGGCCATGTGAGAAGCTGCCACTGTTTGGCCATGTGAGAAGCTGACACTGTTGTGCAACGTGAGTAGCTGCCACTGTTGGGTCACATGAGAAGCTGTCACTGTTGGGCCACGTGAGAAGCTGCCACTGTTGGGTCACATGAGAAGCTGCCACTGTTGGGCCACGTGAGAAGCTGCCACTGTTGGGCCACGTGAGAAGCTGCCACTGTTGGACCACGTGAGGAGCTGCCACTGTTGTGCTCTGAGAGAAGCTTGCAATGGTTGGCTCTTTGAAAGCTGTTACTTTTGAACCATGTAATACAGTCTGTGGTGAGCCGATAAGCTGTTCTGGTGCGCAGTCTGAGGAACTTGCACTGGTGAGAAGAATGCCAAGGTCGCCCACCATAAAGGCTTTCATGGTCTAGTCCTTTCAATTGTGCACCTTCAGAGGTGCTGAGCAAGCATCTTGAACCAGCCCACAGTCTTTGGGACTATTCAATCAATGAGGTCTAGGCAATACATTGCAGTCTCACTCTCGGCTACTCTGTCTTTGTCTATGCCCTTGAGAAATCACATTTCAAGTTGAAAGTCCCTAAACATTGTTTCTACCCCCCCCCCCCCCCCCCTCAGTGACAGGAAGCAGAGCCCTCGGCCCCGTGGTGCTGTCAGCCTCACCAACAGCTGCTTCCTGTGTCCCTTTCCCAGTGGTCTCTTGTTTAAGGGGTAAGTTTAAGATTCGGAAGAACGGATAAGATAGAGGCCTCGGCTCGTCACGGGTGCACCCGCAGAGTTTATTCACGAGAACATGGAGGCGTGCCAACCCGAATCACAAGACAGGGCGTGTAGGGAAAATGGGAAGAGAAACTAGAACTTCCCCGAAAGAAGGGGTCCAGCAAAGAAGCGCGTTTGTGCACAACTTGTAATGAGGCCGTTCGAGTGGATGTGTAGATGGAATGACTGGACTAGGACATTAAAGCACCAGGCATCCTGCCCATTCCGTCACTGGGCCAGTTTCCGCGCCTCATCAGTGAACGCGCCAGATAAACAGAACCATTAGATGCCAGCCCTTAATTTGAAGGAATAAATAAGCACAACAGCCAAAGCTTTTATGACGCCCCCTGGGCGCTGTCAAACGCTGGGGCCCCCAAATACTAACACTGCCTAATCTTCATCTGCCACCGCCCTACACCTCTTTAGCTTTTATGTCACTTTTGCAGATTCTTTTTCATACCTGCCTTCTCCCTGTCACTGTTGTCCTAGCTTTCGGTTCCCACATACAAGTCTTGGTGCTCTCTCTATCCCCAGTCAATGGCATCAATGAAGCACTTTTAATTGTACTAATAATCATGCCCTCAACAGTCGTTGTGCGGGTAACAATGCTTCTTTCTGGCATTTTTTGTGTTTTCACTTCCCTATTTGTTAGGTAGCAGTAGCACTCCCAGTTTTTTGGTTTCTATTTTTTACATTTTTGTTATTATTTCCCAGCTAGTATTTTTAAAATCATTTTATCGCATTTATCCATATTTATTTTGTGTTTTGTGAAAAAATGAATTGGCAGCTACTATATGTCCAGAGTTGTTTACCCAATAAATAAACGCTGGCGCTGGGATACCTAAATGTTTTAGTGCTATAGGCAATCAAATATACTCATCTGAAAACAGTAGTATTGTAATACAAACATGCATATCTGCAGATATTTCAACTTCATTGGGAACCTTTGCAGCTTTTATACCTCCCTGTCAGGCCAACCTCGATATCTATATGCCTGGCAATGATCATTGACAGTCCTGTGAAACACACACAAAAAAAATATATATTTTCCGTTCTCCCCCCCCCCGAGTTTCATAGAGCACCAGTTGCCTTACACAAGGACACATTCATTTTTGATAGGCACTGGGAGATTAAGTGATTTGCTCAGAATCACAGGAAGTTGAGTGTCCTTGCCGAGACTCGAACCCGGTTCCCACAGATTGACGGTCCACCGCCCTAGCCGTTATGCCACATCCTCTGTTTTTCCAAAGATAAAAGAACAGTATTGAAATCAGATGTTTTTCTGTCTTAAATAAATAAAAAGGTACAGCTGCGAGCATTCTTTATAAGCAACCCTGTCTCTTGCTGACCCTGCACCTCTCCCATTGGTATTATACCGGTAATCCACCTCCATCAACCTGCGGGACAGGCAGACTGCTGAGAAGAGGCCTTTTTATTGCATTTGTTTTTTCAAAGAAAAACACACATTGACAGCAAAACAACACGCACCCTCCCCCTCGACTGCAATTGTATTCATCCATTTAAATAGAAACCGTAGGCGGCTTATTAATAAGTCATTCTTGAAATATTTAACTGCATCTACATTCCCTGGCATTCAGAGTGCACGGTGAAGGGCTGCTCTTTGCAGGCCCCGCTGTTCTTCGCCTGCTGCCCTCTGCATTTGTTCTCGCCCTGAGTTTAATTATGCGGCCTGCACTTAATCTGTTTTCCTGGGGATTTGAAGGTTTAATATAAATACACACCCATTGACTGCAAGGGATGAAGGCGGTAATTGTTTGTTTTCGTCCCCACCGAGGCTCGAGCCCCGTTACTTGCTGAGTGCTGACAGAGGCTGCAGAAAGAGCCCTCCGCAGCCAATGAATCATCGCGGGGCACAGAGCTGCTCGTTAGCTGCTGCCTGGCTTAAACAAACACTTACAAAGGCAGTTTATTAAAAAGACATCGAGAGAACAGCTTAAGGGAACAGGCACATACATTTATAGATTGAATAAAGTCTTTTCAAATAGCTGCATTTTATAAAATGCAAATACTCTGTATCTGTTTGCAGGTAACAATGAACTGTAAAAAAGAAATTGCATTTAATAACTTTGAATAAATGTATTGGTGTCTTCCAGGCATTGTTAACCTACTAGAGTCTTTTAAACCATGTTCCATTGTTTATGTGGTTGAATTCAGCCACATGCATGAAGTAATATTGATTAGATGCATATCTGAAGATGCTGCATTAAATTAAAGAGATAAGCAAATTACACCTGGCTCGGCTGGCAGACGTTGCAGTCTTAAAGGCCTTGTCTCATTAGGTTGGGTTTCCTTCAGTCTGGCCCTCCTGTGTTGTGGGAAACCTCCCTTTATTGCCTTGTAAGTGGTGGTTGAGTGTCAAGTGGCTCCCTAGCACCTGTTTCTTCTTCTCTCCATCATCACCCTACAAAGGGACTCGCTGTTCCAGGGGTGGGATGCCTTCTGTGAGGGGCATGTGGGCTGCACTTCTGGTATTGCGTTGTGATCTTTGTGTGACCCAAAGGGCAGCATTGGGTTTCAAGCCATGTGTTCTAATGTTACGGTGATGGAAGGCAAAGCTCTCTTCAGTCTCCTAGACTCTACTAACCACATGAACTGTCAAGGCCAATAGGTCTCACCTTTCAAAGGACATAGCTGACCTTTGGGCTTTGACAATGTTTGTTGATGTCTCTATGACCATTGGAGTAGATGTAACACCATGGTATAATAGTAATAAAAGGGGGCTTGGAATCCGTGCCTAAAAATCGGTCTCTAATTAAACTACCATGTAGTTGGGACATCACTGTCACATTTAATAAGAACACGAGGCAGTTGCTCACTTGTAGTAAGTTATTACAGTTGAGTTGTGACGTCACATTGCCTTTGCAGACAGTGAGAAGTGCTGGGCAAGGAGCAGCATTACAATTGCTTTTTAAACAGTTCAAAGTCCAGCATTTTAAGCTCTTCTGAGCAGTTTTCCTGAAAATAGCAGTTAATAGCAGAAAGGAACAATTTTTTACATCTTATTTATTTTCTGAACATCTATAGATCATTACACAAAGTGGGAACCTGTCATTAAACAATATAAACTATAGCTGTTTTGAAAAAGATTTTCAGTAAACGGTCTATGATATGATTTTGAAAGTTTAGTGTTTGCTTCCTTCATACATTAATTTTACAAATTAGCAATTTATGTGAAGGAGCAAGAGCCAAGGATTTAGGGTCTGTGGGACCATGTAAATAAAAGAATAAAAAAACCCTCATTGGTGACCTATGACCTTTTAAAGGCTCTTGGCCTTTAGCAGCTTTCCTTCACATGGTCACAGATCTCATTGGCGAAACGTAATAGCTTTATAAGGTATATAGGAAGTTATTCAGTGGTGGCTTTTCCGTAAGGTGGAGGAGCATCGCCCCACTTCTTTTTAGCAGTGAAATAAAGAAAAAATAAAATGATAACTCGCGGTATTATCATTTTATTTTCTCCTACTTCTGCAGCTTTGCGTGAGGAGGTGGGGGCAGGGAGGAGTGGTAGCACCCTCCTAAGTGCGCAATGACTGCTTGGCCCCTCTCGAGCTGCCCAAAAACTGTCTTGCGCACTTCGCATGTTCTCATGGAGAACATGGCCAGGCTCCCAGTCAGCATCTAAGCACCAGCACATGGTGCTCAGACCAATCGCAACACTGCTAAGGCAGCATTGTGATTGGCTGACTGGGAGCCTGGGTGTGCTTCCTATTGTTCAGGTCAGCGAGAGAGGACTACAGAGGAGAGACACGGCAAGGAAGCGGTGAGAAGGTACATTTTTAATTTTATCTTTTGCTGCCTGCTTACCCCGCACCCACTCCCGCCCCTCCCCCCGTCCCATCTACCTCCGATCCATGCTGGCCGCCGCTGAGGGTATTGTATCCCATATATTTTTTGTAAAGGAACTCAGGGGCAGGTTGGGACAGAGTCAGTGAGCCTGGCACGAATGATTCTTAAAAAAACAAACTATCAGCCTTACAGAGCGGTGACCCATTGGGTAGTCTTATTCCCAGTTTCTGGCCTTTTTCAAACCCAAGATATGTATGAAGAATGTCATCCAACTGAGAGCACTACGTTTGCAGGTCCCCATCACACAAATATTTGCCACCTAAGCACACTAAGGTGTGCACAAAAGTGTTCTCTGCATGTGCAGGACAGAACAAAATTCACATAACGTGGGTGTGTTTATACATTTACACTTGCAGATGGTGCCCCCCATTGCGAAACTCCACCTGGTGCTGTGAAGTGGTGAGCAAATTGGAAGAAAGGGAGGGTATGGCGTGATGGTTCGAAATGCTGGGAAAATGTAGTCCTAACTACATCTGCATTCACAAACACTCCCAAAGACTTTTCCCACCCTAATTGCACACCTAACTGAGACATGCTGAAGTAAGTGTAATATTAGGTTGGGAAAGTGCCACCCACTCCCCATCAGCCATTTTCCAAAGGTGAAGGTGGAGGAGGGCTTTCTCAACAAGAAAAATGGTTACATATGGAGAAAAAAAAAGAGTGAAGTGTTCACCCACCCAAAACTTTAAAATTGTAGATTTTGGTCAACCTGCAGGAGTAAATTTATGGGAATCTGGTATGACCGCCAAAAATAAGTTATTTTTGGTAGATTCATGCTCATATAGGTTGGAATATTGTAGAGCCACCGGAATTATGTGGTAGTGCGGCCGCAACATTTTTTGCATAATTATGGATTTGCTGCATTTTCCACATAATTCATAATCTCCTGCATAAACTGTAGATTTTAACAACAAAAGCATGTTTTTTACTCAATCGGTTCAAAAGTTATTAGAAGTGCAGCGACGTGTGTTGCTGTGCAGTGAATGGCCCTTTGCAAAGATTGACTGGTCAACTTTCTGTTGCCTTTTACTAAATGTGAGTCTTTAACTGTTACTAATGAGATGCAACCTATGTCCTGACTGTGTTAACAAGTGTAAAAATGACTAAATAATGAAGTAATTCTGTCACTTAGTTTTCCGCATTACGCCGTATAATTTCCCTTTTTGTGCTTTATAACTTAGTAAACCCTGCCGCATAATTTGGCCCTTTGCTGCAGCATAATTCCTGTGGTCCTGGACATTCTGATTGAAAAACAGGAATCATTTTTGGAAAATCATATGCACGAGCTTAGGACTTGCAGAAGTAATAGTAGGTTTGTGACTCGTGCCTTCAGTTTCCATCGCCAGTGGCTCTGTAGCCTAGAGGTGGAGTTGTCAACAGTACAGTGCGGCAGGTTCAGTGGCACTGGGGCCCCAGGGACGGTGGCCCGACTGCTGCCCAGTTATTGCTGTGCTTTCTTACTCAACCGCAGTGCTGTGAGCCCATTTTCCTCGCTTGCAATACAGCTCTGGCACCCTTACTATGCCACTGCTGAACCTGTGGGCATGATGCAGTGATCTGCAGTGAGAGAGACCAGTGCTTTACAAGGTAATGGAAATCTAAATCTGAACAATGCATGTGGTAAGCCTTATCAGGGTTAACAATATTTTCAACTCCGTGACACCCATGCCTCAACTCTGAAAAGCTGAAAGGCTAAGTCAGCCCTGCGGGCATCTGCACCTGCTGGCTTCAGATTACAAACATCTACCCAGCAGGCGCCGTAACCCCCTCAGCTATCTCTCCAGCTGAGGCATGCTCGCTGCCTATGTATGTGTTGTGGCTAGACAGAGGCATGCTGTCTGGATGAGTCTGACTGACGGCTCATTAGCAGGCTGGCAGCCGCTGCAGGCGTCCGACCTGCGTGCCTTGCCCGAGGCTGGACTGTAAACAGAGATTGTGCTTCATGATAACCGCCGCCTGGTGCACCAATATCCTCTACTCAGAGCGGGCTCCGAGCCAGGCCTGCTTGCATCAATTCAGAGGTTTCACTCCCTTTTTAATAATCCAATCTTAGAAATATGTCACCTTTGCCCACCCCGCATCTGTGGAGGTGTGTACCATCGTGCAGTTATGGATGCAGACAGCAGAGAGGTCTGGTAAGGGTGTGACTCTCCCTCCAGCAGGCCCAGTTCGATCCATACCAGATTTTCTGGTGACCCACTGATAATTTAAATGAGTTCAGTTTAAAATGATTGCATGCACAGTTATTATAGGTAGATATACTGAAGCCATGGCACGGATCCAGCCCTCCTGGGCCTCCACTGGAAACCCACACACTGCAGTATGTGGTGTACTGGTTCAGATACAGTGCTGGGTCTGACCATACTAGGTATACCGAGTGGACTTAACTCTAACAAAGCTGGGGAGACAGTTTCCATAGCACCAGGGCTTTAAGTGGGCCGCTCGGGGTGAAAAATAAATCTCAACTCTGCAGTGGTGCCACCCTTCACTGCCTGTGATGTAACTTCAAAGAGTCTCGTTTTAGTTCTTTCACAATCTCATCATTTCAGAACTGAAGCATTTTCAATATCATATACAACAAAGCCATAGTCGTTGCCTATTTATTATATGCAACTAACACCAATTGACAAAGCCAATAGCACTGGCTTGTTGTAGGTGTAATAGGTGTGGTCTCTGCCAGTGATCATCTTTTAGGGTACCCTTAGCGGTATGACTCCCCTTGAGCGAGGCGCAAAGACATATGTATATCTATGGAGTCCTCACTGCAGACATTTGTATGTGCGCGACTTGTCTATGCTATGCAAGTGGTCAATATAGTTGTTCACCGAAAAACAGCACTTCTGGTGCCTTAATGAGTGCATTCTGCTATGGCCTGCCATATAGATGACATGTGTCTATATTCCTAAATGTTTTCTCGAATTCACCACTGTGGCTAATGCATCCTAACATTTCTTAGCCACAAGGCACGCTGCCTCCTGCTTTCTTTAGCGAGTACCTCTGCCCTAGGAGCGCGGTATAGACATCTCAGTGCAAGGGGTGCCATTTTTACAGAGGTTAAAGGTTGTGGTGTTATTCACCTAACCTTCCTGGCCTGTAATGTTTTCTGTCTGGATATGTTTTATTAACTTGGGAGCCAACCTTTTGTTCTCTAATGTACAAATGTTCATTTTAAAGATTCTGACTAGTTTAGATATGGAGCCCTGTGTTCTCGTTCTGTTTGCAGGTAGAAAGGCTAGTCTATTCCTAAAATGGGTATTCTCTGTAAAGCTCCCAGTTTTCTGTTTTTATTCTCATTTTTACACATAACTACAGTGTGAAAACCATCTATGTCGTTTACTGTATTTGTTGGCAAATAAAAACAAATTAAAAATACATATCTTCTTTTGAGTGGTTCTCAAAATTGTCCCTTAAGTCTTCCAGGCCCATAGCTATGCAGACTAATGGACAGGGAAGGTAAACAAAAGGGACAGCGTATTCTAATGAAGCTTTATAGAGCGATAGAGTTGCATTTCTGGGACTACTATGTTAATATTTTCATAGGAGTAAATTACATATGAGTGATGCATTGTATATGGCATCTTACGGCATTTAAACCCATAAAGAATCCAAATGTGAGTGTACTTTTGTTGGTTAAGTAAATGCGTAAACATACTAGTTGCAACTTCATTTTTGCCACAAACTACACGTCCTGATTTTTTAGGTCTCGCCTGACCCAGCGCATGCGCTGGTCTGGCGAGACTTATTGAGAGGGCTCCAAAAAGTGCTACCAGGCCAGCCTAGAGCTACAGTGCATGTGCGCGGGCGCGCGCGCCCCACGCGCGCCCGCGATTACTTTTACTTTCACGGCCGCTTTGATGTTTGATCGTGATCGCGATCACTTTCACTTTCGCGGCCGCACGGCCGCTTTGCATAGCCAATAGGTCTCGCTTTTGGGACCTTTATAAGTAGTTAGTTATGCAACTGTTGCATAGCTAAACACTTATAAGGTCCCAAAGGCGAGACCTATTGGCTATGCCAATGCTTGTTAATACATAATAGTGGTGCAATACACATTAAAAGAGGAAATGAATGAATCACTCTATATTTTTATTATCGGCGAGGACACACATTATAACACCAGACAAAATCTGACTCCCTGATAACCCAGTAAGATCAGAATATAATGCCTATGCGGCTATGCTCTCTGATACTACCACTAATCATGGGACATGCTTGCTGCTATCATGAGTGAGCAATAATGATCAGAAGCCCTGGAATACAGAACCTGCCGGCATCTATTGTCCCCCTGTTCCTCCTGTGAGGTGTCTCCTCATTATTGCACTGGGATTGCCGTGTCTAAAACTTGCTGCCACTGCTGCTGATTGCTGTAAAGTGCACAATTTACTATCACCAAGCAATGACAATGATGCCCAGTGCATGGCCGTATATAGGATAAAGTACCCCCTGCTGAACATTGTAAGGATATTACAAGTCGCCGAAGGGCTCCATAACCATATAAAGGAACGAGGCCGAAGGCAGAGTTCTGTATAAAGTTATGGAACTCCAAGGTGACTTGCAATACCCTTGTTATGTACGACAGGGGTTACTTTATCCCTTATTATGCATGGTCACACTATCACCTTTCCCACAAACCATTAATCCCTTGGTGCATTGCTCTATCATATGAAAGTGAGAGCATGTTAAAAAATAAAAATGGAATTTTTAGTGCAAAATTAAAATACATCAAAAAAGCTGTAAATTCTTTGTTGCCAGAAGATATTATAATCAGTTAAATACAACAGTTTTTTATGGCATAGTAGCTCAGAATATGTAGAACCATGCAGACCCATTCTAACTTTTTATAATTACCTAAGGAGTGCAAAAAACAAACATGTTGCCCTAAATTTCTCTTTTCTGCTTGTCACTATATAACTAGAAAAACAGATCAAAAGCAAGAAAAGCAACATTGTGTTATGTTCAATAAGCAGCTGCTCCAGTTACGCTGTATGACCTGACTTGCCTTTCTCTAGGTATCAGAACTCAACTGTATAAAATTGTTACAGTTGAGTTCTGATGTCTTTCCGGCACCTGGGTGCATCAAGAGTCGCAGATTATAAAGAAATAAGAGATTTTATTTTTTACAGGGATTACAGAATCTCGTATATTATAACTTTTATTAGCAATAATCCACAGAGCTAGCAAGTATCTATGTTGCTGTGTCATTAGGCTGAAGGGTGTCCTAGCCTTTATCCCTCTCTTTTCCTTTGTATTTATTATACTTATTTCATATCCAACACTGATATTTGCAAGCTGAGTGCAGCATGACAAAAAACTGGGCTGCTTTTGGCAAGCTGGATCTGAATTTAATTTCAATTACATCTACTCCTCTGTTACAATTGCACACTAAATTCTAAAGTGGGGAATAATTATTAAACTTTCTTTATGGAATCTCAAGATTTAATCCTGGCCTCCCACTTTTACTAAAATTATTTTTACTTTTAGCATTTAGTTTGACGATCAGCCAAATCATACAAAAGAATTTTACGTCCATGTTTATACTGACTAAGTATGATAAAGTTCAAAACTTAATTTGCTGATCCTAGTTCATTCAATATTTTGTTTCACAATAATATTGAAAAGAAAGTTTTCCAGAGGCCTGCATTAGGAGTGTCTAGTTCCTCTTTAATTTCATTTCTGTTTGCACTTCTTCACTTTATTCCATTAATTTAGCTCCCGTCATGTCAATGCATTTTGGTCTCCCAGTACTTATAAGGTCTCCTCAAGATGAAAGGTCCAATATGTTGTGCCTCAAGGATTCCGAGAATGCCATAACGGTGTTGCGTATTTGCAAATCTACACAGATTTTCTCCTAAAAGCTTAAAGTTAGGCAAGGAACAGCTTAGAAGGAAAATGTGTTGGGGGAGGCTTATTTAAGGAGCCCATTTATTTACCTTCTGAAATCCTCCATGTTGCCTTCTTTGTCCCATATTTTCTACAAAAGAGATGAAGATGAGCTGTATTATCAGTCTCAATCCAAGATGGTGGTTGCAGTCAATGCTTATGTTTGCTTCCCAATCCAAGATTGCCCCTGTACGTCTTGTGATGTTATTTGCTAATACTTTAGTGTACAAGGCTGCTGAATTTAAGGCAAGGTGCGCCGAAATGTAGCAGCTAGTATTTTTCTCTGCGTTTTTCACCCCTTACTCTGGATTATTGTCTCATTGTTTATTCCTCAGGACTTTCCTTGTTTTCAAGAATCTTCTGCTCTTGCAAATCTCCTGATCCCAGATTCTTATCTACTCAGTCATGGGTAGTCTAGCCTCCTAATTCTCTGCGTTGCATCAGTTCCTGATCTGTTTCTCTGAACAACTTCTTCCATATGCATCTGGGGTTTTTTCACCTTTAGGTTTTTTTTCTCTGTTGTGACCTAACTTGAGAGAGCCTACTTAACACACAGTGTTTGCTTTGCATAGGGGCCATCCTAGCTACAGGAAGGAATCATGCTAGCATTAGGCAGCACATAGCCAAGACAGAATCTTCCGCCTATTCCAGAACCTGACACAATAATCGCCCTCAAAAGCTCACATTTAACGAGCTATATGTTCACTGCTGCTTTTTCATTTACATGATTATCTTAATTTGTGTTGTTTCTTAAAAATCCCAACTTGATGCATTTTTTATTGAAATCCTTAATGTAGCTCTTTCTGTAAGTATTGGTTCTTCCTCAGATGGCACGTTTCAATTTAAGAATTATTCAGAACAAGCCGTCGGTGTGTATCTCAGGTTTGAGAGCCAGTCAATCTCCTTGTGCCTGTTGTCTTGTTATACTTGTACTGTGATAGAAGGATTCAACTGTGGCAATAGTGTGAACTGTTATGGCAATAAAGCATTTCAGACTGTGGTCTTCAGCCCTGCAGTGGGTGCCAAGCTTCTTTAGATAGTCTGTCAAAAAAAGCACCAAACGTGATAAAATTGCTATTATGCATGAGTCTCGTTCGTGTGTGTTTATTTTCAAACTAGCACTACTATGGACTAATGGTATCACAGCAGACTCTGGTCGGTGATGGTTCCTAAAGATACCCGAAAATTCAGGTACCCCCTAGAGACCGTGGAAGAACACACTAATGGCAATAGAGCACTATACATCATTGAAGAGTGCAACTAACAGGGACAGATAGAAGTGAAACAATTATATCCTCCTGATTCCAAGAGAAAACAGTGGAAGCCCTACAATCTACTGTCCCTGATGAACTAGAAGTGTAAACAGTGGCGGGTGGTAGGGAACGTTGGCAGAGGGGTTGGGAGGGCGGGAAAATGAAAAAATAAAGAAAAATATAGCACACTTAACTGCCGGTCGCATCCCAGCTGCCACCTCTCCGTCACCTTTCCTCGTCGCAGGAAGCTCCCAGGTTCCCTAAGCCAATGACAACGCTGCAATGCAGGGTTGTGATTGGTTCCCCTAAGCTAATCACAATGCTCCATTAGCACATTGTGATTGGTCTGAGCGCCGTGGTTCTACCCCCAAACTGGGAGAGGGAGGCTGTGCATGTTCACCCCAGGCTGTGTAATGCAGCCGGGTGGGGAACATGCAAAGTGCGCATGAATGTTTGACCGGCCCAAGACGGCCGGTCAAACATTCATGCGCACTTTGAGTGTGCTTACCACTCTTCCTCTGGCCCTGCTCTGGCCATACCCGCCCCGCACCTAGGGACAGAAAAATAAAATTATGATAACGTTTCGTTGTTATCACTTTATTTTTCCTCTGCATTGCTGTTGAAGTTGTGGGGCGACGCGGAGTGTAAACGCCCCAATTCTTTTTCTTCCAAGAATCCCCGTGTGTGCTCAGTTGTCATCTTAGCTGGAGACTTATACGAAACGCTGAGAAACAAAAGCATACTTTAAAGGCATTTTCTTAATGGGTAAAAATATGAACAACATTTTAGTCTGGGCCAGTCCGAGAGCTATAGACAGATATGCTGTTGGCGTGTTTGACCCAACCAAACACTTTTGTTGTCATTCAGATCTACTGCAAGGATTTTCAGAGCCCAAGGCAATTTTACATTTTGCTGTTCCATTTTCCATAGTACCTCGATTTTTCTAAGGTCATTTAGTAGCAAGCAGGCCACCTCTTGTGGCCAGTTGTGGTAGTGACAAAAGGTGTCTGCCTATGAGACCTAAGTGAGCTCCAGTTCTATTTACACAGGGATCAATTCAGAAAGGCATTTCCTGGCATGTCTAGTAGTATCCCTGTTGTACACATGCACATGTAATTCTACTTTTTAGAAATAAATGTGGGCATGGGTCACCAAGAAGAGGATCTTTCCCTTTCTTAGGGAAAATGACAATATTGGTCTCAGCCCATGACCCAGGAACCTGTCCGAGTAGCTCAAAAGAATTAAAGACGACAGACCCCAAAACATGTGATAGTCTCACATAAAATTCCAATGGAATTTGATCAGGCCACAAGCCTTAACTCGGCCAGCTGACTGAATACGGCCTCCACTTCTGAGGGTAAGATGGGGACCTCTAACCTGAGCCACTGGGATATGGACAGCTTCCAATGGTAATAGGTCAGAAGGAATTGATCAGTGAGATCAGTGGAAGGAACCACTTCCTCATTATAAAGCTTTTGATTAAAACTGAGGAATTCCTCCTGAATGAGTCTGTGATCTGTCACTTTCTCACCTTTGGCATTCTTGATCCCTTGGAGAACGAAAGCATTAGCCCTATCTCTGACCCTGAAAGAAAGTGTAAGACCCATTTCCACACTATTTTCGAAAGTGAATAAAATTGTTTGACTCAAGACTTCTTGATGGCGTTAGCCACCATCAGTTCCCAAAGGGAGGCTTGAGCAATCATGAAGTGATTCGTCAAGGCAGTGAAATACCCCCAATCTTGCGTGATAGCAGTACGTACCAGAAGAGGGTCCAAGGAGGTAAGAGAAGACCGGATGCTTGCTTCGGCCAGGCATATCTGCTTGTGATGGAAGGAGGAACATTTTAAAGTCTCGGCCTCTGCAGAAGGCTTTAAGAACATCCCAGACCATAAGAATGTCTGCTGAACTGAGATTCTGTGCCAGGAACGTCCCTAACTCTATGTCAATGGAGTGGGTGAAAGCTTCATCAAGAGGAAGCATCCTATCAAAGGTCCAAGGTTGAGATTTAGAGTTAACTGAAGAGCCCTCGACACAGATAAAGAAAGAAAATGAATTGGGATCCAAGATAGCTGTAGGATGTAAAGAGATACTGAGATGTGAGAAAAGAGAATTGCTAGCAAGGAACATACCGATCCAGGAAAAAAGATTTAAATGTTGCTGAAAAATAAGCAAACCCATATTCTCCTGGCTGGGAGTGCCACCAGACATTTTTCCCCAAAAAGGGAAAGATCCTCCTCTCTGGCTTAT